>NC_091846.1:68473121-69723121 GCF_037783145.1 Equus przewalskii
ATTTTTATGAGGTGCCTACCCTTAAGTCATGTCTTGAAGAACCCTCATAGCATCCCTGAGGCTAAGTATTGCTGTCACCTGCCTACTTTCCACGTGAGGAACCTGAGTGTCAGAGAGGTTAAAGGGCATGCTAGATCCTTCCTTCTGATGACCTGGCTGCAAGTTTCCTACTCTGTCCAATCCTTGGCAGGGCCAGCTAGTTCATACTGCCCTTGAAGAATTGAGAGTTTGTGGTTCCAAAGTGGTCTAGGCTTTACAAGCCATCCTTACCTGTAAATAAACAGTCTGGGCACAGCATGGCCCAGCTGCTCCAGAGCAGGGGAACCATTCTTACCAAGTCCCACTTCTGGGAGAGGGGCCTTCCCAAGTAGGAAGTCAGACCTTTGGATACTGCATCGTAAAACCCTGAGGGTAAGACTGTTGAGGGGCCTGTTGCTGTCCACCCTTGTCCTGAGCCAGTCACAGAAAGGCAGTAAACAGTGTGGACGTATAAATGGATGGCTCAGAAATGGTCTCAGGTAAAGGAGAGTCTAGGCTGTTTTGAAATACGTTCATGTGGATGTTTAGTAACCTCTTGAAGGTTGATTCCGTCAGTCAACAGCTTTAGTATGTACCTTAGTTCTTGCTTATATCTGTCCTGTGTAGTTAATGCTTTGGTTTTAGTCAGTTTTATCTTTCCCAAATTGAGAGAAAAATCCTTTCATGTACTTGACTGTTGTTATCCCCTTCTTATCTTATATCAATCAGTCCCGATTTATTATCATCTTTCCTCAGAGGTGTTATTTTATACCTTCCTTTAATCATTTAAAGATTCAGGATTACTTGCCTGAACCTTGACTTATTCCACTCTTTTATTCAGCAAAAATTGTTTTTAGTGCCTCCATATGCTGGGTCCTGGAAATGCAGAAATGATACCTTTCAATATCAGAGGGCCTAAAACTGAAGGCTGAATGTATGCTGTTGAAAGTGTGCTGTTATCTGAATGAGGTCTTATCTCAATGTTCTTTGCTGTGTTCCTTCTCACACACATCAGGGTTCTGCTTGCTCTTTGCATTACAGTACCCCTTTATCAACCTTTGGATTGCAAATTTCTCTTTTAATCATTTTTTCCGGGTATAACTTACTACCTCCCTTGCTTTCTTCTTTTCTCTATTTATTTTTTAATATACTTTTAGTATTTTACATTTTCATAATTATTAGACAACACCTTCTGACATGTTATTTAGAATATATATACTGAATTGTACTTGAAAGTACTATGGCTTGTCATTCTATTGCCTAGAGAAAAACACAAAGAATTGTTTGTTCTAAATCTTTTTCCCTTAGAATACTTGTAACTGTAAGAATTCTAATTTCTTCATAATGCTTTCTAATGAAAAGATAGGCGTGGTCCCTAAGCTATCCTTACGGCCCCACGTCCTGAGGGATGTGAATGAGGACTGCAACTTGCGCCCTGAAGGCACAGATCATAACTGCGCTGCATGATGTGGGTCTGTATTCAAGTTTCACCCAAGGAACACCTTTTCCTCCTGGATGAACTATCTGGCGGCCATCTACACCGCTCCTCTTACCATTTTTGTTAATAAACAACGTATCCCAGTTTTGTCTCTGTAATGCAGTATTGATCCAGTTTAACTTTACTGTTAACCTAACACGTAAAACAGCAAGTTGTTCTGCAGCAAAATATCCTGCAAAGTATTTTTTTTTTTGAGGAAGATTAGCCCTGAGCTAACATCTGCTGCCAATCCTCCTCTTTTTTTTGCTGAGGAAGACTGGCCCTGAGCGAACATCCATGCCCATCTTCCTCTTCTTTACATGTAGGACGCCTACCACAACATGGCTTGCCAAGTGGTGCCATGTCCACACCCAGGATCCGAACTGGTGAACCCCAGGCCACCAAAGTGGCCACTTAACCGCTGAGCCACTGGGCCAGCCCCCTGCAAAGTATTTTTATTTATGGTTTTGGAGGTGGGCCTCTGTGTGTATTTCTCTAGAATTGGTGGCTAACATTTCTTAAGACACCATCATCTCGTTTTTGCGTAACTGAACATGTTGACAGAACTGACAAGTTCTTTCTAGCCATAGAAAAGAAAACATAAAAGGCCCCCAAAAAACTCATTTGTTAGTATTTCAGAAAATTGTCTAAGCTCTAACATAATTTGTACTCTGGAAGTATTTATCCTGGATACCAACTTGGAGGCATTTGTGATTTTTCCTAGGGTACATATTATATACCATATTATATACCTGAAATCCCAATTTACTTCTTTGGATAATTAGTGTCTTAGCTTTTATTTGTGGCAGAAACAGAATAAAACCTTCACTGTATTCAGAGATTTAGTAAGTGCTAGAACGCTGGCCTTTAGTTTTGCTTTAAGATTCCTGAAATGTCATCTTTACCCCTAATATTTATTCTCTTAATAATTATCAGCACCTTAAATGAAAAGGGGTTAAACTTGTAGTAATTTTGTTTAAATTAAGGCCTTAGCAATGAATTGAATGGGTCAAGTCATGCTGAAATGGTAATTAATAGGAGGTGACTTCTCTGTAAGGTCAAGTCTGCTCAAGGCCATGTTCACACATCGAGATGATCTGACTCAGGGTGCCCACAGTGGCATGCACCAAAGAGGAAGTTCCAGGAGCGGGTTTTCAGTAACGACCAGAAGAACCGCAAAAATGTGCACATACAGGCACAAATTATATTTGTATATTGTTAGCTAATGAGTATTGTTTGATCCGACTCTTTCTCTGCTTTCTGTTGATACACTGTCCTTTGGCTATTGAGGAGAGGTAAGACAGGGGAGATTTCTAGAGTGGGGGGAAAATAAAATCATTGGGAAAGAGGAGCAGATGAAGTCTTGGGGTTAATTGGAATAACAAGGATTCGGTCTACTGAGAAAATAGACACACACAGGTGTATCAGGGCAGCAGGCGGAGGCTGGTTAGTGCCCTTGAGGACAGACATACTCCATGGAAGAAGAAAATCATTGCTTCTTCCTCTGCTTACCTAGTTTTATAAATATTTAACAATTACTTGAAAAAGACACCTTGTTCTTGAAGCTGAGCAAACGGAGACACTTGTTTTGTGTGGTGTCACACATGCAAGGGTCTGGCGCCCATCCGCTGATTTTTTCTGCCTTCTTTTTAGTTGACTAAACAACCATCACCTGGGTGGTTGTGTGTGCCATTTGCCTTTAAAATAGGCAGGTGGGAAAGATTAATTCCTGACTGTGGGGAAGAACCCTGAGGCACAGTCTCTTGTCACTTCATTGGTAAGGTCAGATTGTCCATTCCAGAACGCTGCTGCTCAAGTGCTTTCTTAGTCAGTACACACCCTGGTCAACCTAGTGAAATAAATCTTTCTACACTATTAGGTGATTTTTTTTTCCCCCAACTAGCTTTGAGTCCTAAATTGATAACTGTGTCTGTGTCCAAGATTCATTTTTTGGAAGGATATACAGAACATAGTTCAGAAAGGTGACACACTGGCAGCTGCCTACACTGTCTCGGAGTGGAACCTCTCACATGTCAGAGTGTTTATGCTCCGAGCAGAGCTGCCTGTGGTCAGTCTGTCTGAGGGGACCTGACTTTCCTGCCTCCTTGCTCAGGGTCCTCCCTCAGTACAGGTACCAAGTCAGGGATCACGAAGGCGTTCAGGACTCCATGTCTTCCCTCACCTGCTACCTCCAGCCAGTCAGTGGTTCCTGTGCCTTCAGCCTTCTGTCCCTCTTCTTGCTCGGCCTTTTTTCTGCACCATGCATTAATGTCCATCGGCCTGTTTGTGTTCTACTCTCCGTACCTCTGCCTGCCTTCAGGCCACCCTCACTTCTCTCTGGAGCTATTGCAGCAGCTCTCGCGATGCCCTTCAGGTGGTGCCCAGTGAACCCCGGGCAGACTGAAAGCTCTCTATCTTCAGGATTGGGCTCTGCTTCCCTCTCCAGCTGGATCTCTGGCATCTTCCATCGTAACGCGCTGGCTCCAGCCACACTAAATTACTTGTGGTTTTTTTATGTCCTGTATTCTCTCACAGCTCTGTGCATTTCTAACACTCTTCTTTCTGTCTGATGCCTCCTCTCCTTGTCCTGTATCCTTAGCTCCTCCTTTGTTTCAAGACTTAGTTCAGAATCGCTGCTCCTGGAAGCTTCCCTGATTTTATCATCCCCTGCTCCCTCACCAGCGCCCTCCAGAAAGGCAATGGGGTGTCCTTGCTAGGGCCCTGTGCTCTGTGGTAGCATCTGTATTGTTGATTTTTTCTCAGATTTCCCGCTAGCCTGTGAAGTCCTGTGAGTAGGGACTGTGTTGTTAATTTTGTGTATCTCCAGCTGACCCATGATGGATGCTCAATAAATACCCAATAAAGAATAGCAAAATCCTAGCTTTTTGGATCCTCAAAGCTTCTTTATTAGATTACAGCAAGGTCGTGAATAATAATGGTAATCAGTATTATTAAGCACAGGCTGTGTTCCAGGCACTGCCTTGGGCACTCTATATATATTCACTCACTGAATCCTCACAAAACTTTGCCAGATTCATTTCCATTGGTGAAGCTGAGGCACAGAGCACTTACATGACTTGCATAAAGACACAGCTGTTGAGCGTCTGGATTCAATCCAGGCAATTGGCTCTAGATATCACATTCAGTACAATATATTTTATCCCTAGCTCCTATTTCCAACATGATCTGATGTTATTGGTAGAAAACAAATAAAATAGGAAGATACTTCAAAACTTAAACACATACTAACTTGTTAGTACCTGACTGAAGGAGAGAGAAGAGGAGGGCTGGGAAGAAGAAGGGAAATATGTTGATTTAAATAGAGGAATTCATTTATTTATTTGTAGCATATTTGAAAGTAAGTAAAGATTTTATAAATGAATTTGGATTTTACTATTTTAACAATATTTCTATAAGTATTTTATAGAATTTTAACTAAAATTTTTATGGAAAGAAGATGGCGAATAGCTGGGATAGCCTTTATGCAATAAAATTATTTTTATACTACTTTTTAGGAATTTGCAGATATTTAGCAAAATGTTTTTATTCTTCTCTTTGGGCTTTGAAGGCCCCACAGGGATCTTTCTTACCTCTTCAGGCTTCAGAGGATTTTCACATGCAGTATCTCGTCTTACATGGAAGCTGTGTTTTACAGACTTCGTGGGAAGCTGAGAAACTATATGGGCTGGAGGATACTACACATCCTCTGCACATACCGTACTCTAGGGCCTTTTAACAACTCCAGCAGGCCCTTAACCATAGCAGAGAGAAAAGTATTTGTAAACGCGTTTACTGGGGGATAAGCTTTTTTTTTAAAATGTAAACTTCTCAAGGATGATGGCTTTATCTCTTACACCATTTTATCTCATGGAGTGTTTCAGAGCCATCCTATAATAGGTGTCTAGTAAATACCTATGGAATACATAAATCAATGAAAGTCACATAGGGACCTGAGTTAATGTTTATTCCATTAAGTGACTGGTCATGTCACTACTGGTAAGCTCTCGGCAGCCAGTTGAAAGTAATTTATAAAAGACATTACCACCACTGCCACCATGTGATAGGTGAGCGTGTGAGTGAGGATGCTTTGTGGAGCTGTGTTCTCTTTGCAGTGTTGTGTCCAAAAGTAAGATTAGCCCCCAAAGAGAAAACATGTACTGAAATACTAGCACATGCAGAGTCCAGAGAGTAAGCACAGTTAGATGTATAATCATCCATAGACTCAATCTTTATGTAAAATATTCCATGAAGTAAAGATCTGCAAATACAGTCATGCTTTGCCTAACAACAGGGATACGTTCTGAGAAATGCATCGTTAGGCAATTTTGTCACTATGCAAATACCATAGAGTGCACTTACACAAACCTAGATGGTACAGCCTACTACACACCTAGGCTCTATGGTACTAATCTTATGGGACCACCGTCATATATGTGGTCCGTTGTTGACCGAAACGTCATTATACAGCATACGCCTGTAAGTCCAAAAAACTAATTCTCACAGAAACGATAGAGCAAAGAAACTTTGCCTATTGGATTCATCTTTTGGTAGTGTAATGGGCAGAGAGAGGGGAGAATAATGATAGCAGACGGTTTTCTAGCACTTACAACGAGAGCCAATGTTATAAGAACCTAGCTGTAGTATTACTCCCATTTTACAAATGAAACAACTGAAGCCAGAGAAGTTAGGTAACTTGCCCAAGGCCATGCACTTTGTAAATAATGGAGCCCAGGTTTGAGCCTGACTCCAGAGCCCGTGCCCTTAACCACTGCATTATATTGTACTTAGAGTGACACACCCCAAAAAACTGAAAAAACACACCCTCCTTTAGAGGAAGTCTCCTCACAGCTTATATTTTGCCAAGAGTTTGTTACCTCCATTCCCAACCTGAATGTAAATATTGCAAATCACTGCATATAATTCATTGTTTTGTGATCTTTTTTAAGGCACATAGAAGTTCTAGAAAAATATGCAGATATGTTTAGCCTTAGTGATCATCAAATAAATATAAAGCAAACACAGAGATATTCTTTTTTCACTCATCGAATTAATGGTTTCTATTTAGAATTAAAATGCTCGTGTTGGCTAAGAAACGGTGAAGCTCACACAGCCATTGGTGGGAGGGTAAATCGGCAAAATATTTTTGTAAATCAAAAAATATCAATTTATATCTAAAGCTATAAAAAAAATGTGTACCCTTTGCCCCAGGGATTCTAGTCCTGGGATTCTATCCTGAGAAATCATAGAGGGTAGAAAAGTATAGAAGTATAGAAAAGACTTTTATGTACATAGATATGTGGTCAAATAGTAAAGTGTAACAACTCTTTTAAATTGTGCTGAATAACCTGTTATATATACAATACATCTAAGTGTAGGAGTACTCCATTGTAAAATAGCTTTGTTCTTGCCCTTCAAATTAAAATATCCTGAAATATTGGCATTATTTGCTGATTTATCCTTGATACTATCTTTTGTAGTTGTAAGTTCACACAGAAGTACAAAGTACGCCCTGTTTTTTGTAAAGCTATTTCTGGCATGATCCATTGCATTTACCTAGCTTCATATTAGCTAATTAGAACTGCCAGTCACCAGAGAGTCTAAATATAACTTTTGTTAGCAATGTTTATAGCTTGTTATTGAATCGATTCTTTTCCTTTGCCCTATACCCTAATTAGGCTTTTCAAGTTTTTAACTCAAGAGACTTTGTTGAAAAAGCAAAATATCCAGTACTTACCTCTCAGTGACTTATTCAGGCCTCTGTGTAGTAGCAGTCAGTATTTGCCCAGACTGAGGTCTGCTAACCTCGGCATGTTGTTTTAAGAGAGAGTATGCAGACATCCTTTTATGGTGTGACTTTTTTCCTGTCACCCTATGACTGAGCATAGCAACGATCAGTTAACCTCATGTATGCGTGTGCACTTTTTTTTTAATGGGAAGTGAAATTTTTCTGTTGTTGATTTTTTTTTAATAAGTTATCCAAAAACCCCTTGGAATTTATGAATTGCTGCTATCTATGAAACTTTATAAGTTTTTCTATTAAGATTTAAGTGTTAAAAAATCCTGTGAAAGACAATAAAGCAGTAAACATTAACCAGAAAAAAAATCAAAGTTACTGATGATTTTGTATCTATATTCTGTGTAAAGTATGAGTTTTTAAATGTTTTAAGGAAAAAAATGTCAACTTTGACAGTTCTGTCTTCTTGGAAACTTTGTACAGGGAGTAGTTTGCTCATTCTATGTCTTATCGACAGCTTAGGACAAAGAAACAAAGCTTACTCTGGTGAGTAGGAGAAAGATACTCTTTTGCATGTATACGAGGATTAGTCGGGGCGACGTTTTCAGGCAGGAGGCCGGCTGACTGCATGGACTCATGAATGACAAGGGACAATTTGAAGGGGGTGCATTTTGCAGCTAAAATCCAGCCTCTTGTGGATGGGATGAAGGGGACCCTATGCTGTTCACCGTATAGTTTTAGTTGACTCACTTTAAACCAAAAATGTAACATGGCTATCAAAATGCAATTTATTTCTAGGCCAAATTAATAGAAATATAGTGCTCGGAGCAAGAGAGGTGATATTTACACTTATCTAGGAGTGATCTCTGAGTGCTTCCTTTTATGATGGGCATAGATGACTTAGAGTGTGCCTAGGGTGGGGAGGGATCCCAGGTCTTAGGAGAAGTGATTGAATAAACTGAGACTGTTCAGGCTTGGCAGGGATGTGATTATTATCCTATGCATTTGGAAGTCATCTCATAGAAAATGGTATACGTTGCAAATGTCAGTCTTCCTAACTCCAGAGAATGGAAGGAAGGCCAGTAACAGGAAGTTACTCAAGATAGCTCTCAAGTCAAAATATGAAAGTGGTTCCCAAAAGTTGGGATCATAAAAAAATGGAATAGGCTGTCTTTTATCTAGATGCTTGCATAGACTGGATGGCGTCTTTGAGGGATGATGTAGAGAGAGTGGCATCACTTGGTAGGAATTGGTAACCCTCTGATCTTAGAGACCCTTGCATTCCAGGATTCTATCAAAATGGTCAAGCGGCTTTAGCCCCTCAGTGGTATTATTCCATTTAGAAGGTTATGAGGTTCTTTAGTCTCTTAAGATGCTGAAGATCTGTAGAGAAACCTTGTCAAACAGAAGAATGCCAACCCGATTTCTTTGGGCCTCTACCTCACTATCTATAAAGTAAAGGTATTGAACCAAATGATCACCTAGATAATTCCTAGTGCCAAAATTCTATGATAGGGAAATACAGAGATTTTATGATTTGGTGGATAAAGGTCAGAAAATATTCTAGAACTAGTTCCTTTAAAACGAATTGAAGAATACTTGAAGACGATACTGTTAAGTTTTTCAGTTTGTTGAAAGGCCATCCTGGTGAGGTGTTTTGGTTTTTAATTTTTGAAATAGTTACTAAGTAAAACATTGTTATATAGTGAACTCAATTAGGTAAAATAAATGTTGTAGCAAACTTGATCTACCTCTTTTTTGATATTAGAATAGTCAGGTATATAAAGAAGAGGTGATGAGGTAATTGTCCTGTGAGATGCTGTTGACGCTTAGTGTGAAATAATTTCATGAGCTCACAAAACTTATTTTTATTGTTATGGAAAATTACCAGGATTTCTTTAGTTGTGCTATAAAAGTGCAGTCACTGTCCTCCTCTGTGGAAGAAGTAAGATGGGGGCTTGTGACCTGAACTGTTTCTATTATTTTATTCATTCTATTGAATACAGTTGTGAGTATAATAGATAGTCAGTAATTATTAGTGACATAATTGAAGGAATGAATGAATTCTTTCTAACCTCTTTTCTGTACTTCAGCCTCGTATGCTTTAAGCCAGATAGGGCTTCCAGAAGTTAGCTATTCACAGTATGAAAAAGGTCAGACTGAATTATTGTTGACAGTATAAAGAACAGATGTTTTCATAAAATAAGGAGAAGAGGAAAACTGGTCAGTGACTAATATCATTATGCTATTTTATGAAGTCTGTGTGTATAGAAATAGCAACGGAAAATTTCTACAAAACAACCTATATAACCATGGTCTGCAATGTGTCCTTTTGTATTATGGGTATATGTGGTCTAGTATTTAGTCATCATTTAAAACTATACAGTGAATAATAACTTCTAAGGAATTTTAACACTTCTTCAATTGGTATAGAAGACACGAACTGTGGTCATTAAAATTCCTATCAGTATTTTCTTAGTTTACATTGAAATATAACCTCAAATAAGAACTCTGCTTCAGATTTTTATTATAACATCACTTTTTACACTCTCTTACTAAATGTAAACAGAAGAATTTCTTTAAATTAAGTACCTCAAAGAACATGTTCTGTGGTGAGAGATCTCAAGTGCAACCAAAATAGAGTTTTCTTGTTATTATCAAGAGACCAACAGGTCATATTTTGAGTATATATATGAAACCATATTTTTCAATTTCATTAAGAATAATAAGGAAGGGGCTTTTCAAAATAAAACGCAAATTCTGCTGTATGGTTTTGCCATTTTAAAGAGAAATTCATTTATTTAGCAAATACTTATTGAGCAACTACTCCGTGCTGGACATGATTCTAGATAGTGGGGATAAAGCAGGGAACAAAACTGACAGAAATCCCCTCCCTCGTGGAGCTTCCATTCTAGTCAGGGAGACAGATGATAAACAAGTCATGTAGTAGATTAAACAGTTATGGGTGCTCTGAGGAAAGGAACTAGAGCGTGCAGAGTGTGCACAGGGTTGGGGGTGCGGGAGGGGCTGCAGCTTGCAATGGGGTGGTCAGGGAGGGTTCTCCAAGAAGGAGCTATTTGAGTAAAGACCTGAAGAGTGTAAGGGAGTAAGTGACTCACCCGTCTGTGGGAGGGTGGCCAGGAGAGGGGAAGAGCAGATGCACACGCCTTGGACATTGTGTGCCTGGTCCTGCTTGAGTGAGACACACCCTGGTCCAATGTGGTTGGAGCAGCGAGAGCAAGTGTTGGGGAAACTAAGTAGGGGAAGACCAGCTTTGGGGTGGGGGATGCAGGGCCTCATAGGTCTTTGTAACTTTGGCGTTAACTCCAGGGTGGGGAGTCATTGGAGGATTTTAAGCCCAGGAGTGGCTAACTGGTACTTATTAATGAAAAGAACGTACAGCTGCTTAATCGACTGTGTTTGGGTTTAGATGACTTGAATTGGGAAAGTTCTCTTGTATAGTATTCAAAATGGCAATGTAAATAAGTCTCTGTTCATTAAAATTACTTTCTTAATTTTTTTTAACCTAACAAATGTTGAGGGTCTGTTGTGTGTAAGGATCTGCATTAGGCACAAGGGGGGTGTAACGCTAAATAAAACATGGTTCTTTCTCACAGAATTAATAATCTAATGAGAGATTTTTAAAAATTCCATATAGTTAGTTAAAACGTAGATCATACAACTGTTCAAGAATAAGGATTATTTCCTTGCCCCCAGTTTATTGAGCTCCTGCGCTGTGCCAAGCACTGTGCCGGATGCCAGGAGAAACAAGAGGATGCATTTCCTTCCCTGCTGTGGGGTGTGCTCAGTCTGCGAGGGCCAGATGAGTGAAGCATTCGTGACTGATCTGCTGTGCTGTGTACTACCTCTGCTGCCCTGTCCCTGTCATCCTCCTTATAAGACTGCCAGAGGCTGCATCTTCCGCGTCTTTGTGTCTGCTATCCTGACCCAGTGCCTGGCACTTAGGTGTCCACTGGTTGACGTTTTCCCTATTCTAGCGTATGCTACATTGTTGTGGATGCCTATTGATGCGGCTGCCATTTATCACAGTTGCAGTGTATGTTTGCTTTTGTTTTGTTTTTAATAGTAAAATTAAGAGGACAGTAAATGATTTTTTTTATAGCACAATCTCTATCAAAGATGGGAAAATTCACAAGAGGCCAAGAGGGTCCTGAGTTTCCACAAAAATGGTAGTGTGAACATTTGTTTGTGGAAGCGAAGAATAGTTCTTGCATTTTTATTATGGTCAAGAAACAGTTCTTTGTGCTGATGCCAGTCACACAGAAAATGGGAAAATAGAAGACAGAGTAAGTAATTAAGCCAAGTGTTTAGTGAAGAATGGGTGCAGGTGTGTGTCCAAACCCCTGTACTCATTCATGTTGTCTGCCCAGCCTTTGTGGGAATGCGAAGTTGCAGTCCTGAAGCTAGTCGCTAGAGGTTAGTGATTGCTTCTTTTAAAAAAAATGTTTTTTTTAAACCTGGTTTCCAGTTTCTTAGGTCAGCTCCTTCTTTTCCTCTATCTAGGGTTTTGTTTTGTTTTTTGTTTTTATGGGGAAGGATCCACCCTGAGCCAACATCTGTTATGAGTCTTCCTCTTTTTTTTCTTTTTCTCCCCAAAGCCCCAGTGCATGGTTGTATACCCTAGTTGTAAGTCCTTCTAGTTCTTCTATGTGAGCTACCGCCACATCATGGCCACTGACGGCTGGGTGGTGTGGTTCCATGACTGGGAAACAAACCCCAGGCCGCCGAAGCAGTGAGAGCACCAGACTTTAACCACTGGGCCGTCAGGGCTGGCTCGACTGCTTCTTACTCATAGATGTAGATGGAGCTCCTCTACCTGGCCTACTGCCTCTCACATAGTGCCCAGGTGATTCATTGAGTAATTGAAACAGTGTAACTGAGGTAGCTTTGTGGGCAAAGAAGAGAGCTACTAACCACCAAGGAGAGTTGGAAAAATCACTGAGGAGAAGAGTTGAGCTGTGTCATACACCATAAGTATAACTTTCCTAAGCAGAAAAGTGGAAAGGACATTTAGGTTGAAAGAATAACTTGTGTCACTGAATAGTCAAAAGAACCCAATGTGCCCAGCGAGCATCTTTGCAAGGTGGAGGTGGGAGGTGAGGGACCAGATGAGGGGAAGAGAGGGGACAACAGTTGCGGAAACTACACTGATAAGAAAGAATTGGAGGACTTGGCTATTTCATGCTAATATTTAAATTTACTCTTTGGATACTAGGAGCCTGTGGAAGGAAGGGTTTTAAACAGGGGTGTGGCATCATCAGAGTTGTGTTTTGGAAAGAGAATACTGTTAACAGTATTAAGAGATAGAGAGAAGACTTTAAGTAGAAAGACACTTGTGACTTTGAACGTGTCAAGTTGAAAATACCAAATTGAGTTTCATTACCAAGGTGAGGGGACAGGCAGACAGTTTTGGGACTCACTTCATTTTCTTAACTGAACCCATAGAAGGGCTTGCAGTTATACAAGGAGATGCTGGAGCAAGAAGAAAAGACTATAATGGATTCCCAGAGAAGGTGGAAGAGTGGTAGGAGAAATCGTGGGGAAACCAGCAAGAGACAGGGTTTAAGACAAAAGGAGGAAGGAATTTGAGGAAGGGAAGGCAGGAGTGGTAAGCAGTGCTATGCTAATATATAACTGGACAAAGTCTGAGATGAGGATTTTGGATTTGACCATGATGAATTATAATGTCTGTTGCGTTTTGTGTGTCTAGTCTCTTTCATTAGATTTTAAGTCATTCTTGGGAAGAAAACATGGCATCAACTTTAAATTTTCTCATAGTGCCTGACAATTAATTAGTTAATGCTGAACCACTTCTTTCCAATAGTTTTGGGGGAGTTAACAAGGATTAGATAATAAGAGTTTTCATAAAATGTTATATATGAATACGAATTATTTCAGACGTGATGTGATGTGTAGAACTTGTGTATCTAAGACTTTGCTTTCAGACTGAAATAAAATTATAAGCAGTGTTACTTCAAATATACATTTGCCATTGGTATTTTAAATTGAGTATTATACTATAGTGATTTTATTTTATTTGTTTGCATAGCCTGGCACCTGTGTTTGCTCTGTTTGTACCATTTTACTGCTCCATACCGAGAGTCCAAGTGGCACAAATTCTGGGCCCGTTGTCCATCACAAACAAGACATTGATTTATATATTGGGACTACAGGTACAGTATGCATTTTTTGTTCACGTTTATTTAACCAGATCTTTTTTTTTTTTTGGTCTTTTTCTTATTTGATCTCCTTGAAAACAATGTTTTTTTTCCCATAAGTTTGGCTTCATGATCTATATCAAATGTTCAAAGGAAGTGTTTCAGAACGAGAACATCAAGGTATATAAGATACTAGAATACTTTCATAGCCTTTAGAAATCTGATAAGACCTTTCACTGTAATTTGTATCAGTGGAAAATATTTTAATTTCATTGTACAAGTGCATGTAAGACTTTGTAAAAAAATCATCGCATGAAGTGGAAACAAATGAGAACAGTCAAAAGATGGAAAGTGGAAAGTCACTGTCAAAATTAATGTATTGAATACAGTGTCACAAATAAAGCTCTGAAGAAGAAACCAGATATGCTTTACCAACTTTATAACTTCTGTGTTGCATAGGCCTGATAGCACCTCCCCATTTGCCAAACGGTTTGATATGAAGATCGTTAAGAGTACTTATTGTGTGACTTAAATTGAAAAAGGTTATCTTCCCCAATATTCAGTGAATATTGATCACTTTCTGCGGTTCCAGGCCTGGTGATAGAAGATACATATGATTTTCAGTTTTCTACCTGTAATACTTGTCACTTTTCTTTCACTCTCACAGCTTTTGATGTAAACTTTTATTCTGCTGTTTCCTGTGGTACCATGTGTAGCTTGGCCTTTTGATCCACTCTTAATACTCATAACATTCCTTGTCCCACACATATCAAACCGGATACTTGTGTCGCTGTAAAATGCCCTCCTCCCTCCCCTTTTAACCTTTAGCATTTCCTCTAACTTCTCTAGTCTACTATCGTGTGTTATCAATGGCTCATCTGGGGTGGGTGTTTCCTTACCACCTTTACAACCGTTTCTCATGAAATATGTTTATTTTTCATCTCCCAACATAGATATCATTTCACTCTCCCTTATCCTTCCTTATATTCATATAACCCAATAGCCCATTTCTGCATTTTATTCTTATTACTGAATTTGCTGTGGCATGTTTAAGTTTTTAAAAGATGTTACCACAGAAGGCAAAATGTAATGGAAGAGGAATACCCTAGACCTGGGGCAGGAGATCCAAGTTCTGGTTCTAATGTGGCACTCACTAGCTTGAGACTTGGGTCCATTATGGAAGGCCTCTGAGCCTCGTGTTGACTCTATAGTTCCTCCCAACTCTAAAGTTATACAGCATCTTTGGGGGGTGAGAAACACTGGTTTATTATGCATGGAGTAGGAATTCAGTGGAGCATTGTGGAAAGTCTTTGGAGCCAAGTGGACTTTGGTTTTATTACTTGCTCTGAAAATTATTTGCTTTGCCTGTCCCCTCTTCTGAGCCCACATTTGCCCATCTGTAATGTATGTATAAAAATATCTATCTTACAGGACCGTTTGAAGGCTTAAAGATAATAGTATTGGGTGTTTAGGGTAATTTGTACAGATAATAAGAACTATGTCAATTGGTTCCTGTTATTAATTAATAATTTATTATGTCTCTATAGCTGTCACCATTGGTTTTTCTGAGATTGTGAATGTGGTTTTTTTTTTTTTTTTGGTGAGGTAGAAGTTGATATCAGAAAGTAGAGGTGGCATGCTTCATTGGCTTCTTGATAAAATCTAAAGTCCTTAGCATAAATGGCATCCTACGTTCTTCTTACCTGTCCAGTATCAACTCTCACCACTCCTTACCTTCAAATGAGTATGAGCCCCTTATTCTCAAAGTTTTATTTCCTCCCTCCCTCCTCTCTGGGCCTTTGCCCATCTTTCTGTGCCTTTTTGGCTCCCACATAGCACCTTCTTGTAGCTTAGGGACATTTGATGGATAGATGCATGAGTGAATAAATGACTTTAATCATTATCAGAAGAGCAAAGCTGTTTGAAGGGTCATTTAAGTATCAGATGACTTGAAAGCCAGTCATATAATGCCCTGTGATTGGGGGCTGTGGGGGATAAAATGAAGTACGAGATGTGGTGCCTGTCCTCAGGGAACCCAGCAGCAAGGAAAAACATACACACTGTCAAAACATGAGCAGACACGATTGGGACCAAATATGCAATAAGATGAGGGGCTTAAGAGTCCAAAGGAAATAATTTTTCACTGGCGGAATTAATGATATGCTCTTCTTACTTGTGTATGAGACATAATAGCATGGAGAGGTCATGAGCATGGGGCTTTGGAGCCAGAACACTGGGGTGTACTCCCAGCTCCACCACCCACCAGCTCTTTGACCTTGAGCAAATTATTTAACCTCCCCATCTTTTTGTGGGTAAACCAGAGTGCTAGTAGAACTTACCTCCTAGGGTGATTAGGAGGATTCAGTAAGTTTAATATATGAAAAGCATGACAATCACTGTCTGGCACATAGTAAGTGCTACGAAAGTGTTAGCTATTCTGTTATTCTTTATATTTTTAGGAGAAAAATATTTTTCCACATAATTCTCATCCTTGTTATTATCAGAGTCATTTACAGTGAACAAGCATCCATGCTAGATCAAAGGATTCAGTTTAAAGTTGCAGCCAGCGCTCATTTCTACGTAGGTGAGCGAGCACTAGAGCAAAGCTCGTCAGCCTCCTTCTCACCGTGCTTTGTCATCTCTGTCTTCTTTCTGTATATCTTCTTATTCTATGTATCCTTGATAAATGTGCAGGAGTTTGAGGTTTTCATCTAGCACAATGTCAGCAATGAACCTGGGTAGCCTGCTTCTTTCTCTATGAGCAGAAGTATTTAAACTAATCTAGAGATCTAAATATGAACAAACACTAGGCTACAAGTCTTTTCTTTCTTGCAGGAACACTTTGAGGTGTCTTATGACTTTTTTTCTTTAATTCTGAGCACAACTCTTAGATGTAAATGATTTGGAAAACAAAGGGAAAGATTTCATGAGACCTAAGTTTAATTACTTTTGCCATGAATTAACTTTGCACTGGTTAGTTTGCTCTTCCTTGGGTAAACTGGGATGAGAATATCAACAGTTAAGCAGAGTAGTCTTGGACATGGATCCCTCTGCTTGCAGAAGTCTTCCCATTAAATTTAGGGTAACAAGGATGAGAAATTAAAATGAGAGAATTACATAAACTGATAATTACATATCATTACTTAATGCGAAGCATTGGATGGTGACTACTTATTGTGTTGTTAATTCTAATAATTTCTTTATATGTGATATTTTACTTTGTTTAAATCAATTAATATCCATTTATAAATAGGAATACACTTGGATTTCCCTTACTTTTCCTTGCATGGGAGTGGGCCGTGTTCAACCAATCTGTTTTAGCCTATAGAAAGACTGCGGTCTTGGTTAAAAAAATAAAATAAAAATTAATATAATATTTTCTCTTAAATAACAGAATTGTTATTAATTTTATATTTGTTTATATTAATATATATAATGAATGCTTAACATAAATGGTTATGACTATAGTTATGTAAAATGTATATGCTGTGACTAGCAGTTGAATTTCATTTTTAGTTGCCTTTTTTTTTCTTTTATAGCTTTTCACCTCTGGTTCCTACATCTGGATTGTAGCCATAAGTGGACTTGTAAGTGTGATTTCCCCTCCTCCCCCTATTCCCTCTCTTTTCTGAAGAAACTTTAGGAAAAATGCCATATTTAGATTATGGATCATAGTCAGTTATCTCCAACATTCTTTTTAACCGTGTCAGGTTCTGTCTTAATGCAGCTTCCTTAGTGATGGAAAAAGGCCAGTTACATGGGTAATTGAGATATAATGTTTGTCTCAATTTTCAAGGTAATTCTGTTGAAAGTTTTAGCTGAGTTTCTTGTCAGTGTTGTTGTTTTTAAATTACATTAGTAGTCTAACTTGTAGTAGGAAAAAAATGACAGAAAAAAAATGGAGAAGTTGGATTTACTAAAAATAATGAGAGATATTCTGCTTGTTTTGTAAAGAGACATTGTCATGCAAGGGAAAAAAATAAGGCTAAGTGGAAAGTCAGGTGGATTGGAACCTACAGAAGACTCATCGGGTCTGTGGCCAGAGAAGGAAGAAGGGAATGAGCCACAGAACTGGGTGGCGGCCTCGTACTGTGTGCTAGCACGTCTTCCTCTCACCCATACCCATGCTGCTCTGCATGATTTTAGTTTAATAAGCATTTGTCTCAATCTGTTTATGAGGTTTTTAAAAAGAAATCTAGAGCACGAAAGTGAGCTTTATTTTTATCCGTGACTTATATTTGAACTCCCAAATTTATATAAAAATAATTTTATTGCTAGTGTGTATAGAATATAATTTTAATTTCTTTCTTGAAAAAGACTAATAAAATTACATAATGGATTGAAAGTAATATATATAAGATCAAAGGGAAAAGGATTTTGAAATAACTATGCATTCCACTGCAGACATTTTAAGTACGTTATCACTATTTGTTCTTCTTTCCTGGGTGAATGGTATTTTGGGCCACTGTGTCATGACTTTTAAGTCTGCTCACTTCCCTCCTTCCTTTATGCTGTCTATGTTATTCCTTTTCTGTGTTTATTCTTTTCATATACAACTTAATCCTTTATTCCCCACAGCTTCCAGCCAAAATTCTGGGGATTGAAGTCACTTTGTTCTCCCTCTGTAAATATTTTTCTCAGATACCCAGATATCTGATTTGCTTAGGGACCACAGAGCTGAACTCCACTGGGAGGTCTTCAGACCACCCGAGCTACCTGGTATTCTTAAGACTTGTAGTGATTAGGGACAACCTGGGGTCAGACCAGTTCTATGGGGCACAGTTGCCAGGCTCTCCCCTGTCCAATCTCATCTCCACTTGACTGCCAGCTTGATTGACAGCTACTTAACCAGCCTGCGAACAATAAATGGATAGCTCATCGCCTTCATGATAAGAGCAGCATGAGAATTTACTGTTTCTTTCATGGCACATTTTATTTCTCTTAGCAGTGATAGTCTTGAGTCTTTTGGCATATTTTCCTAAAGCACCAAGAATTTGAGCGGTACCTTATTGTATGCTATTTCATTGTGTTGGTTCACGATTGATTGATTTGCTCTCATTATCTAAACCCTTCTTTAATAACTCATGTGACTCATTTGTTTTGAGGTATCCCCTTTTCTTTCTTTATTCTGTTTTCAGACTCTTGGTTTTAAATTAAGTGCTTGCTATCACCTCAGAAAGTTTCATTTTGTGACGTTTGGTGCTCTAGAATTGGAGGTTGCATCGTTCATCTCTTTGTAGTCTTTTTAAAATCTAAAATACGTATGTTGTGGTACAGTCTTTATCCAGTACTTTTCCAGTGTTTAACATGTAGTAAGATGCTGCTTTTAATTTTTTTTAAAGGAATCATAAATTTAACAAGTTTTTGACATAAACATCCTTTGTTGCAGAAGAGTGAATAGAATTTCACAGTATTTGGAATATAAGTCCCAGATGAATATAGCATTTAAATAATCCCACCATTAATAAACACCTCGGAGCCAATTGAATTTTCACTTCTTACAGTAATTAATTCAGCCAGCGTTACTGACCTCCGACCATGAACACAAATCTGATATATCTTCATATCAGCCTTGTTCTTTCATATTATTCCACCATAATTAGATGATACTTTGTTTACTTAAAATGATTAGTGTCAGTGATAATCCTAGCTGGTTTTCCTTCATGCTGCACCATAAATGTTGATTGCTTGTTTTGGACTTAATGAATATTTTATTTCCAACTTTTTCCAGAAAAACCACATTTTTATTATGAAATATTTAATATGGTGTACTTTAGATAAGGATAATAATAAAGGAGGATATAAAAATTATTTGTGATTGTTTGATTTACACACTGCTGATTATAGGATCAGAGTCTGAGATTCACAAAGCCACAGTTTGTGCCAGATGTCTCTTGCTCGACATGACTTCTCCTCTCTCCCCATATATCAAGTGACTTCCCTTTTTTTTGGTTTTTATGCCAAATAAAATACTAAAAAGAAAATAAAATTCTTACTACCAAAAAGAAATGCACAGATGGTATTCAGTGTTTTGAGGGAATGTTAGAAAACCTGTTGGTAAAATGTCACCTTTTAGCATTGAAACCAGTAGTTCTCCTGTATATGTATATGTATAACATACTGTATATGTTAAGGAAGTAATTTTATTTCAATCTGGCAATTCTGTGTTTTTTAAGAGAAAGAGCTTTTTTAAAAAAAGACATTTATGTAAAACATAAGTCGTGTTATCTGCTGTCATAGAAACCAAAAACTTTACTCATGTTTTTCTGGAAAGCTGCCAGCTTTGGATTTATTTTACTTTATTTAATTATTGGTGGATTTATTTTGGTTAGGCTAGTTTTTAATCTCTCCTTGTGTCACTCATTCTTGCATGATTATAAATGTTTCTGGATATATAAATTTAAAAATATCCCGCTGATTAAAAGAGGAGGAGGTTGATAAATTACATCAGTACAGTATTTTACTAGATGGGAGCCCGCTTTCTGTTTTTAGTGGTGTCACAGAAAAGAGTGAGGACTGAATTTTTTTTCCTGAGTTGAGGGGGGAAGAAGTGTTGAGCTTACTAGGAGCAATAATAAGTTGGTTTGCATAGGACAGCTGTCAGGCTTCAGCTCCGTTTTGTGATCCATCAGAGATTCTAGCTGCCGCCCAGAAAAGGCTAAAGGACATTTAGTTGTGCTTAAAGATTGCTTTGAGATCATTCACATGTATCACTGATACATGTTTTTATGTTGTGTGGTTCCTTCTTTGGCAACTCTGCTTTTTAATACCAACAATTTATATTTAGAATACGACGATTTTCACGAAAGGTTGCAAAATTGTAACTGGAAAGCTTGGCTATAGTAGCCAAGTAAAATATTTCAGTTTAAGCAAGAACTTCAGAAATGTTGGTCTGCACAGCTTGCATCATATTCTTACCGTCATATTTAACTGTTCTTTTTAATGTTTTTGGTGAGAGACCTTCAAAAATTGAGACCACTCATATATAGTCACAATTCCACTACTCTTGTCACATGTTAATACTTTTTTTCCTTAAAGAAAATGTTGCTAACTTACTGAACTTTATTTAAGTTCTTTTTGCGGCTCTGCAGAGAGCCTTTGGGCCATCCATATCCCTGCACTTCTTCATTTTCTGCTGTTTTATGAATCATAGTAGTGAGTCATTACCACTGGGATGTACCCTAATTCTCAAAAGCTGAAGTCTCAGGCCTGAGCTGATTCTGGCATGATTAAAACAGAAAGAGCCTGCTTTTGCCAATTTTCTCTTTTCGCAATTCACATATTTATCGTCATTTGGTCCTGTTTCAAGCTATTTGGGAGCAACTTAGCAGACCTACATTTCTCAGGTTCCAGGCTTCTCCCCTTCAACATATCCCTTTACAGTCTACCTATTTCCTGCATTTGTTACCTGTTCTGCACAGTATATCAGACTTTGATTATCTTGTGATCAGCAATGTTAGTGTGAAAAAAATCTGTCTTACCCAATAACAAGATTAGAAACACAGATTGACACCAGATTATTTAGGACTTTGAATGTGGTCTCAGTTTCTTTTTTTTTTTCTGTAGGCAGTGGGGATTTTTATAGCTTTTCAAAAAGAAAACTTCATGATGGTGCAAGAGTATAAAAGTCTTATTAGATTTTTTAAATAAGTGAAAAAGGGAAGGGAAAAGTGAGCAATCTTGAAGGAATCAAGATGGCTCATTTGTGGGCTGTGATTTGCCTTTCTCTCTTCCCTCCATAATAGTTTTAAGGACAAAAATGAAACATTGTCTTATGGTAACTATAAAAGAAAAGCATCAATCAGAACCTTATGTCGATGGGCTTTCCAACTCATGATATGACATTAAGGGGAAAGCTCATGGACCTAGCATAATCTACCGTGGAAATTTAAACTTGTTTGGAGTAGGTTTGGAGCCCTGACCTGCTTCCTGGGTGAGTGAGAATGGGGTGCTCTGTGCCTCGTTCTGCTCTCAATGTCTTTCTCTTCTCTTCATGCCTCCTTTACTCCTGTTCTTTATTCTTTCTTCCCTTAGATCTCGCTCCAGATTGACCAAAGAAAGGTACAGTGTAGCCAAGCAAGTAACTCATCTGATGCTCATGGTTTTCAGCTGAATTTTAGGGATTGAGATTATTTTCTAGCAATTCATTGAAAGTGAGGACAGAACTGCAGAGGGAAGTCAAGGCTAGTTAAAGCTGTGAAGTTGACTGGGCTTGTGAAAGGACCAAGTGTGAAGTGGAAGATGACAGTAGATCCTTAGGAAACCTCCATAGTTAGAGGGCACTTTCACCTCCTTATAGTTAACATAGCATTTATAATCCCAACACTGAATCGAGTGCTTATCAGTCAATTGGACATCACACACACACTCTCTTTCATATTGATTTATTCATACCTTCTCTCGTCACCCCTTTTCCTTCCCTTCCTCTCTATGTGCCCTTCCCTTACCCTGACCTCAGTTAGCCTGGACCTACTGAAAGAAACCTTCTGTCCTCTGCCTTGTCATGGGAATTGCAACTCAGTCCAGGGCTGAGAGGGAATGTCTTATTAGACAGGTATTACACGGGGAGGGAATGACTAGTAGACTCTGATTTTTAAATGTTCAATACAAAATAAATGAAATTATGCCAATGCCTTGATAAAAATGGCACAGAAGTGCCTTATAAAATATAACTATAAAATTTTTATTACTGCAACTTATCTTTTACCAGAGGCAAAAACCTAGACTCCTTTCCAAGCCTGTCAAAATCTGGCCTCCTCATGTACCCTCTCACCCATGTGTGACATATACTTTAGTGACACTGAATGTTTTACTGTTCCTGAAATCTCGTTTATCTCAGGATTCTGTGCCATGTGTAATCACTTATCTTCTTATTGTATAGTCACTTATTTTCTTTAACAAACACACAGCACTTACTGTGTACCAGGTACTTGTGGTAGATTATGTTATTTGTTCAAATATTTTTGCTTATTCAGAATATTTGCTGCCACTCTCTACTGTGGCCCTCCCTACAGGGCCTGTGCATGCCCTATTAACATCAGGCTTTACTCTTTGGCCTACATTAGCCACTAAAATGTGAGCAGAAGTGATGAATGCTTCACATGCAGAAGTTTAAGAGCCATTGCATGGTTCCACCATTGCTCTGTTCCCTTTCCCATGAGAAAAGCATGTGCCACATAAAAGCTGCTCTTTCAGCCCAGACCCCAGAATGAAGAAGACACATGGAGTGGGACTGTGGCCAACATGTAAGATGAGTGAGAAATAAATGTTTGTTATAGGCTACTAAAATTTGGCGTAATTTGCTACCACGGTATAACCTAGAGAAAGCACACTAATACAGCTCTTTTCTAAGCACTTTACAAATGTTATCTTAATTATTCCTCATAAAAACCTGATGAAGTAGGGACTATTAACCCCATTTTATAGATGAAGAAACTGAGGCACAGAGAATTTTAGTAATTTGCCAAGAATATAAGCTGGTAAGCAGTAGGGATAGAATTCAAAGGCAGGTGTTCTAGCTTTAGTGCCAATGCCCCTAAGAGGTAGCTTTGCATAACCACACGCAGTTCTTTCAAACTATATTCCCTCTTTCACCATTGGATCCCTTCTTTTTCTAGCAAAATCTTCTCATTTAAGTCCTGACTCTGAAGCTTTTTCTGAGTCAGCCCTGTCTTTCAGTTTAGGAATTATACATTATTCTTTTTAATCCCCAGTGCCTAACACAATGTCTGGCATTTTATCTACCTTCTATAAATAATTGTTGAGTTTCAAAATTCAGTATTATCACAATAATAATTTCTGTGCTATAAAACACTGTAACACTTTGTGATTATCAGGATCTTTTCAGTGTGTACTGCCTTACTAGGTTCTTGTTACAATCTCTACAGTGGTGGAGAACCTGGACTTCGTATTTTAAAGATGGGGAGGCTGAAGTTCAGTTGTACAACTGATGGATGATAGAGCCGGGACCAAAGGCCAGATGTTCTTGTCCTGGTCCAGTTGGTCCAGTGTCTTCCACTACATGTTTCAAGGCTCTCATCCTTGTCTGTTTCAACCACAAGACACACATAGAAAGCTATTCTTAGATCTCCCCTTGACTACACCACTAAGGTGAGGCCTTGTTCAACATCAGTGTAGACACAATTCTGGAGGGAGATCCTGGATATGAAGAAGTTTTAAAAGTGCCCAGAGGCTCTGAAAGACATATCAACAGCTTTTTGCAGCCTTCATTATGAATTGTGTGGGCTGACCAATATCCAAGAAAACTTTATCCCATTGGCAGGCTTTACTTTCTTCCTGATATGAAGAATCTAGCCTATAGCTATACTTTCTCTTTTAAGATCATCAAGATATTTAACTGATCCTCCGTGTGAAGGATTAAAAATGCAGCTCAAACCTCACTTTTCAACAACTCATCTTGTGTTTCTGGCATTGTCATGTACAAGAAAATGAAGTGAAGATGGCTTTAAGAAAGTTTAAAGGATAATTTAAAATATACTAAGCTGGTTCAGTAGCACTGCTGGTCAAAGGAAAAAGAAGTGGAGATAAGGAAGAGGGTACCAAGAAAGCATCCACACTTCTTAATTTTAGATGATAACTGGTAGATTATCATGTCAGTTGCAGCACAGCATTTTCCCACAGGGTCTTCGCATTGTTTTCCTATCAGGAGATCAAAAGATTTGAATCAATTTTGATTATCTCTTTAAACTGATTTTTTTGTTAATAGAATCTCCAATGTTCCTTCCTCTTTGGGGCTGATGGTGTTGATATTTCTCTTCTATCTTGATGATAACCTCTGGGAAAGGACTACGGTAAAATCAATGCATGTGATTTTTAACTCATTCATTATAGACAACAGCATAGCTTTTTATCAAGTCTTCTCACATTAGGTTATGTTACCGGGGAACATTTTCAAGATATTAGAGGTTTTTGTTACTAAAGATTGTTTTTAGTCTGCTAAAGTCCCACTTCTTTTATAAAATTGAAAAGAAGATTTATATATCTAGAAATGTCTAGATTTTTCTAAATCTTCACATTCACTTTTTTATGAAAAATTCTTTTTTCCTCTTTTTTCGGTTTATTAAAGTATTATGTACATACAATAAAATTCCCCAATTTTAAGTATACAATTTGGTGAATTTGGCTAACAGTATACAGTCATATAACCACCACCACAATCAAGATAGAAAATAGTTCCCTCACCCTGAACAGTTTTTTCATTCCTTTTGCTCTCTGTCCTTTCACCCAACTGTCATCCCCAGGTAACCACTGGTCTTTTTTATGTCATTATAGTTTTGCCTTTTCTAGAATTTCATATAATTGGAATCATATAATATGAAGTCTTTTGGGTTTTACTTCTTTCACTTAACGTGATGTTTTTGAGATCAATCTGTTTTATTACTATTTCATTCCTTGTTATTGTAAGTATTAACCTGTGTTCTGGTTGTACCACAATTTCATTTGTCATTCACCAGTTAATGAACATTTGGGTTGCTTCCAGGTTTGAGTTATTGTGAACAATGCTGCTTTGAACATCTGTGTACATATTTCTGTGTGTTTATTTCTCTTGGGTAAATACCTAGAAGTAGAATTTCTGGATCATATGATAAATGTATGTTTAACATTATAAAGTAGTACTACATCATTTTACAAAGTGGTTGTACCATTTTGCATTTCTACCATCAGTACACGAGAGTTCCAGTTGCTCCACATCCTTGCCAACACTTGGTATTGTCAGTCCTTTTAACTTTAACCATTCTAATTGGTGTGTGGTGATACCTTGTGGTTTTAATTTGCATTTCCTTAATGACTAGAGATTGGAGCATCTTTTCATGTGCCTGTTGGCCATTTGTATATTTTCCTTTGGGATATGTCTGTTCAAATTTTTTACCCAGTTTTTCATTAGGTTATGTTTGTTTTATAATTGAGTTAAAAGAATTTCTTTTATTTTCTGGATATAAACTCTTTGTTGGATATATGTTGTAAAAATTTTATTCCAGTCTGTGGCCTGCCTCTTTGTTTCCTTAACTATGTCTTTCAATGAGCAGAAGTTTTTAATCTTGATTAATTCATTGTTTCGGCTTTTAAAATAGTTTGTACATTTGATATCTTATTTAAGAAATCTTTGCTAATCCAGTGCACAAAGATTTTATCCTGTATTTTCTTCTAGAATTTAATAGTTTTTGCTGTTACATTCCAGTCTAAGATCCAATTTGAGTGTAATTCTTATGAGGTAAGGGTTGAGATTTATTTTTTCCAAACAGATATCTAGCATTGTCCTATCAGCATTTGTTGAAAAGACTCTCGTCTCCTTTGCATTACCCTGGCACCTTTGTTGAACATCAGTTGACCAGTGTGGGTCTATTTCTTGACTTTCTTTTCTGTCCCATTGATTTATATGTCTATCCTGATGCCATTACCATACTGTTGTGAGTACCTGTTGTTTTTGGTAAGTCTTAAAATGAGGTAATATAAGTCTTCCAGCTTTGTTCTTTTTCAAAACTGGTTTAGCTATTTTAGGAGCATTGACTTTCCATAATGCATTTTTAAATCAGCTTATAATTTCTTCAAAAAAGAAAAAAACAGGGCCCGGCCCCGTGGCTGAGTGGTTAGGTTCTCGTGCTCTGCTGCGGTGGCACAGGGTTCCACCGGTTCGGATCCTGGGCACAGACATGGCCATGCTGAGGCAGCATCCCACATGCCACAACTAGAAGGACCCACAACTAAAAATATACAACTATGTACCAGGGGGCTTTGGGGAGAAAAAGGAAAAATAAAATCTTTTAAAAAAGAGAAAAAAACAGTTAAGATTTTGCATGGGATGGAATTGAAACTATAGATCAGTTGAGGAGAATTGCCATTGTGATGATTTTGAAATATGCCCACAAATTCTTTTATACTTGAAGAGATGGAGCATAATTCCCCTCACCTAGAATGTGGGCTACACTTAGCAATTTGCTGAAAATGAATAGAATATGGCAGAAGTGACAAAGTGTGGCTCCAAAGGGCAGGTCGTAAAGGACACAGTTGCTTCCTCTCAGATCATTTGCTCTGGGGTAAGCCAACTGCCATGTCATAAGACACTGAAGCAGCTCTGTGAAGAGGTCCACATGGAAAAGCACTTTGGCCTTCTGCCAACAATCAGCACTAACTTGCCAGTTGTGTTTTTGAGCCACCTTGGAAGCTGATTCTCCAATGCCAGTCAAGCTTTCAGATGAGTGCAGGTAGGCTGGCATCTTAACTTCAGCCTCATTAGACACCTTGAGCCACAACCACCCAATTAAGCTGCCACCAGATTTCTGACCCACATAAACTGTGTGTATAATAAATCCTTATTGTTTTAAGCCACTGAGTTTTGGGTAATTTGTTATTCAGTAATAGGTAACTAATACAACCATTCTAACAATATTGGGTCTTCCAATCCATGAACATGGTATATCTTTACATTTATTTAGCAATTCTTTAATTCTCCTTTTTTTTTTTTTAAAGATTGGCACGTGGGCTAACAACTGTTGCCAATCTTCTTCTTTTTTTTTTTTATTTTTAAAGATTGGCACCTGAGCTAACAACTGTTGCCAACCTTTTTTTTTT
The DNA here is from genome assembly GCF_037783145.1 of Equus przewalskii. Lineage (NCBI taxonomy): Eukaryota > Metazoa > Chordata > Mammalia > Perissodactyla > Equidae > Equus > Equus przewalskii. Next base: position 68,500,120 of record NC_091846.1, read on the forward strand.
CTTTTTTTTTCCCCTGCTTTATCTACCCAACCCCCCTCCCCCCCCCCACAGTACATAGTTGTATATCTTAGTTGCAGGTCCTTCCAGTTGTGGCATGTGGGATGCCACCTCAACATGGCCTGATGAGTGGTGCCGTGTCCACTCCCAGGATCCGAACCCTGGGCCGCCACAGCGGAGCACACAAACTTAACCACTCAGCCACGGAGCTGGCCCCAGTTTTTAAATTTTCAATGTACAGGCCTTGCACATCTTTCATTAAATGTATTCCTAAGTATTTGTGGGGTTTTGATTCTATTTTATTTTATTTACTTATTTATTTTGGTGAGAAAGATTGTCCCTGAGCTAATGTCTGTTGCCAGTTTTCCTCTTTTTGCTTGAGGAAGGTTGTCCCTGAGCTAACGTTTGTATCACTCCTCCTCTATTTTGTGTGTGGGACACCGCCACAGCATGGCTTGATGAGAGCTGTGTAGATCTGTGCCTAGGGATCCAAACCTGCAAATCCTTGGCCTCTGAAGCAGAGTGCGTGAACTTTAACCACTGCACCACCTGGCCAGCCCTTGATGCTATTTTAAATGGGGTTGTTTTTATACTTTTTGTTCCACTTGTTTGTTGCTAGTGTATAGAAATGCAGTTGATTTCTGTATATTGCTACTGTATCCTGTAATTTTGCCAAATTTGTTCATTATTTCTGGTAGCTCTTCTTTGGATTCCTTAGGGTTTTCTACATACATGATTACGTCATCAGGAAATATGTTTTCTGTATATGTTTTACTCCTTCCTTTGTAATCTGTGTCTTTTCTTTTTCTTGTCTTACTGCACTAGCTAAGACTTCTAGAACAACGTTAAATAAAAGTGGCGAATGGACGTCTTTGCCTTGTTTCTGGTCTTAGAAAGCATTGAGTTTTTCACCATTGAGTCTATATCTGTAAATGCATAAATCATTGTAGATCTTCACGTTCATTTTTAGTTTATTATTTTTGGCCCAATGTAAGAAACAAGGAAGCCTATTTTCCTATTTTCAGCATAAGCCTATTTTCCCCTTAATTTTAGTTTATTCCATCAGTTTATGAAAGTGAATACAATTTTAAAGGGGGATGGTCTCCTTGTTAAAAGGAATATTTAAAGGTATTTACATTTCAGCACCTGATTAAGGCTTTTTCCATGTCCTAGAGACTCTAGCTGTCTCCCGATATATTTTATCCTTAGTAACAGAACCTTCATCTTATTTGGGCAGCAGTGCCTCCAACTAAGAGACCAGATTCCCCAGTTTCCTTTGCATCTAGATATGTCCGTCAGACTAAATCCTGGCCGTTGAGCTATAAACACATATTGGTGGGACGTCTGGGAAGGCTCCTTAAAGTAGCCTTTTATCCCTTTGTCTTTCCTCATTTTCTTCTCCCTGCAGTTAAGATAGTTGGGACTTTTTTAATATGAGGGAGAAATAAACTTCTGTTGTATTTAAGCCACTGTTATTTGCAGTTTTCTGCTTTGCGCAGTTAACCTAACCCTCCTGATGCATGATTTTCCAAAAGGAAAAGCTTAGAGCAGCTTTCTAAGACAGTTTGTTAGAAACAAATAATCTGTGATCAGTCTAATTGATTCTGTCCCTATTCCAATTTAATTTCCCAAGAATCAGAAGGATACCCAGTGTTTTAATTGTGTACTTCAGAATGTTATTAAAAGAGATGAGAGCTATAAGAAGTTCATCTGAATTGCTTCTACACTTGGCAAAGAACAAGATAACGAGACTCTTTCAATAAGTGCAAAGCCCCATGATTCTGTCTGTCATGAAAAGAACAATCATATCATAATTAATCGCGAATGGCAGAAATATCTTTTGGCACCCCTAATTTGCATACATATTCTTTGGGAATAAAATAAGTAATTTCCAAGGTTCCTTTCTTTAGCATTTTCAGTGAAGAAGAAGGAATAGGAAAATGTCAGGTCCATTAGAGCAGGGGTTTTCTTTGTTTTGATCTCTGCTGTATCCTAGCATTTAGAACACAGCCTAGCACATACTAGATGTTCAGTAAGTGTGTGTCAAATGAATAAATGAGGCCTCAGTGGGTCTGGTTTCTTCAGGACTTGAGTGCATATGAAGTCTGTATGGTGGGGTCCAGGTCAAGGGGATGTTTGTTCCCTTGGCTCATCCCTGTCTTGCAGAGGCCCCCTTGTGCCTGAGGGGAAGCAGCTTCTTGTGTTTATCCTGTTGCCCTGCTGGATGAAAGGTTCTGACTGTTGGGACCATGGCTCACAGGACCTTGGCAGTGCAGTTTGTCATGTGGGTTTTTCTTCAGCCACGGTTGGCTGGAAAAAGAGATCAACAAACACCTGAGCGTCGTTGCCAGGTCATGGTTTCTCACCTTTGCCTGCTGTGGTTTCATGCTAATACTAAATAGGACCAGAGGACAGTTGAGGTTTATTCTCTATGATCAAGAGTGTTTCACGTGTTTTCTGCGCAGCAAGTTAAATTCTTTGTTTGCCTGATGAGCTTTATTTCATGATTCCCTTTCTAAAAGGACTAATAATCTGAAAAATCAGAGTAAGTATGTAGTTAATGTCCATATTTATCAGTGGCCTAAAAGAAAACAATTTCCTATTGTTTTACATTCTCAGTTCGATTTGTGACATGGTAACTTCTACTCTGGCTTGTGGGGAGCTCCTAGCTCTAACCTAGAGCTGCGGCCTGGCTCTTTGGCTTGGACTTTCAAGTGCACGTGACCCAGAGTGCTCTCTGGTTGCCTTATGCTGGGTCCCTTTTCCTGGCCGGGGTTCCTGATCCCTGCTGCTCACATGCTCTGAATCCAGCGCTAGCTGGCATTCCCAGACACAGCACACTTGTTCCATTTCATTGTATCTGGCCATCCTGGCCTGCTTGAGACCACTGCTATTGCTTTGTCTCTTGTCTTTGGGCCTCTCAGCTTGTTGTTGTGCCTCCCGGCTCTGAGGCCCTGCCAGACTCCCTCCCTTAGAGTTTCCTCTGGCTTCTTGACATGCAAATCTGAGCATTCAGTCTATTTTTAAAGACTCTTTTTTCACAAACTCTATGAGTTTCGAGAAGACTCTCATTCAGAAGTCCTAATACAGGAAAAGTTTATGAGATAATGAAAATTAAAGTTAAAAGTAATGTATAAATGTAAAGTAGTATAATAAGTGATACTCTCAAAGTTTTGGTAGTAATGAGGTATAACTTAGGTAAAATTTAGTGCAGTTACTCTTATCTCATCTTGTCTTAGAATTGGGTGGGGTTGATTATCAAATATTTATAGGAAACTAAACTCTTTAAGCTCTTGTATTTTAATCCTTTGTGAATACCTAAAACATTTTACAATAGTATGTCATTTATTTGACATCTTGAGATCATGCTGGTATACCCAGAGGTGTATAAATAAATAAAGGACAGGTGAACTCTACCTTTTTGTCACATGGAAAAGTTCAAACTTAGCAACAAAAAAGTGTGTCTGCTGTCAACAGTCCAATCTCCTTTAAAAGAACCTAGGATTATTTATTATTTATTTATTTATTTTTGTGGAGCATTCGTTCATTCACCATTCTCCCAGCAAATACTTAAAGAGTACTTACTATGTGTCAGGCACGGTTCTAGGCGCAGAGGCCAAACAGTGATCAAAACCAACCAAAATTCTTCTTCCAGAGCGTATGTTCAAATAGGAAGCAAACCCTTAGGATAGAAATTTAAGTAAATGAGCACAAAAGCCTTATTTTATCCCTGCCAGAATTTGTAGTAGTGTACTTGTTTATTACTGGGTTAGGATATCCTAATTCTTTGTACGATAGTCCTACCTACTAAAATTGAATATACAATTTTCTGAGTATATACATGATGATGGGGATAGGGATAGATGTGGGCAGGAAAGTGAAAATCTTTAATTGTCATCGATTCCTTAAAGGAATTTATGACCTACTCCCCCCCAAATTAAGAACCACTACTAAATTGGGAACTCCTTTAAGTATAGGCAACAGCTGTGCATTTTCATTAATTTTTTTTCCTAAAATTTTTAAAAGACATATGATTGCATAAAGCAAAAATAACACTGCATTGATGGGTTTATAAGGTATATAGGTGTAATATATAAGACAAAGTAGCACAGTGGATGGGGGTGATGTTAAATGGAACTATACTCTTGCAAAGTTCATATATTTTATTTGAAATAATTCAGTATTAACTCTAAGCACATTGTGATGTTAAAGATACATGTTGTAATCCTTTGAGCAAACATGAAAAAATGCAATGAGATACTACTAAAAAAAAAAAGCAATAAAATTAAAATGAAATACTAAAAAATATTTGCTTAACACACGCACAAAAAGAAATAGGAAAGGAGAAACAAAGGACAAAAAACAGGGGCCAGCCTGGTGGCACAGTGGTTAAGTGCACACGTTCCACTTTAGCGGCCTGGGGTTCACCGGTGCGGATCCTGGGTGTGGACGTGGCACCGCTTGGCAAGCCATGCTGTGGTAGGCGTCCCACATATAAAGTAGAGGAAGATGGGCACGGATGTTAGCTCAGGGCCAGTCTTCCTCAGCAAAAGAAGAGGAGGATTGGCAGCAGTTGTTAGCTCAGGGCTAATCTTCCTAAAAAAAAAAAAAAAAAAAAAAGATGCAACAAATAGAAACCAAATAGCAAAATCCAATTGTATCAAGGAAAGTACAATAAGTTTGGATAGCTAAACACTCCAATCAAAAACACAGGTTGTCAGACTGAGTGTAAAAGCAAAAAGCCGCTATATGCAATCTACAAGACACACATTAAACACAGACACAAGGAAAGTTGAAAGTAAAAGGATGAAGAAAGATATATCATGGAAAGAGAAAACTGAAATGGCCATATTAGTACCAGACAAAATCGACCTCTGTCTGAGTGTTGCTAAAGACAAAGAAGGGTACTTTGTTATGATGAAAGAGTCAGTTATCAATGTATGTGTGCCTAACAACAGTTTCCAAAAACGGAAAATTCAAACAGAACTAAAGGGAGAAATGGACAAGTTCACAATCACACTTGGATACTTTGAGACTAAAAAATAAAAATGTGTAATTTTTCCCTTAATTCAAATCTCTCAGTTCTGATTTGATCAATTTTCTCATATGTTGCTATGTTTATAACAACATTTTACTATCTTCAGCTACATGAGTGTAACTTTGGCATTATATGGCCCCATTTTCTGTTTTCCTTCCTACTCAGATCTTCCGAAAAGGATCTACTTCCTTGCCTCCAATTCATTATGTATTTTTTTTCCATATTTATTTCCCATCTCTTTCTTTGCTAAAAAAAAAATGCTGGTTACCAATAGTGCTACCTCTCCATTCCTCTCCTTCCCTCCCTGTCATCTCCTGTAGAAGAAACCGCTCTCCATGGTTCTCTGCTTACTACGTAAGTATGTGCCCACTAACAGTCTCTGCTATTATTTTGTGTTTTGAAATTTTGCAAAAAGATGAATACAATATATGATACCTTTTAAAAAACATGTTCATACATGTACACTGAATTTATTTTAATTACTGTTTGGTATTCCATTGGATGGAATACCACTCATTAGCCCTTCCTCTACTTGGGACACTTTGTTTCCATTTCCTAGCTGTCACATACAGCATTGCAATCGAGTGCTCCCTAAAGCACCCTTCAGCTCGGCTAGGCATCCTCGAATGGCTCTCCAGCAGGCCTGTAGCCCTTTACCTTCCCTTAGGATTGGGTGAGAGTTCTCAGTTCGCCTCATCCTCACCAAAACCTCATACCAGATTTTTCCGTTTTTGCCAATTATTGTTATATTTTAACATTGTTCATTTTAGATTGCATTTCCCTAAAAATGAATGAGGATAAACATCTGTTCAGATGTTTGCTGACCATTTGAATTTCCTCTTCTGAAATTGTCTTTTCATCTACTTTGTAAATTGGGTTGATTGTCATTTTCTTACAAATTTATAGAGTTTCTTTATATGTTCTGAACTCTATTGACTAGGAGAATTCTAAATACCTTGTTCCAGGCTCTTACTTGTCTTTTCACTTCATTTATGATAACTTTTGGTGTAATGTAGCTTTTAAATTGTAAAGTAAATAAATGTATGTTTTCTTTTATGGTTTGTGCTTTATATTTCTTATTTACGAATCCCATCCCAATGCCAAAAAGATGTTCCTTCCTTCAGTATTTTGTGCAGAAAGATTGACAGTTCTCTAAATTATGTTTGTGTCCTTAATCTGTTGGGAGTTTCTGTATGGTATCAGGAATGGGGACCTGTTTTGTCTTTATCCTTACGCATAGTTTGTGTATGCTTTTCCCTCTAATTTACCCTTTTATGCTGTATACCAGGTGCCCTTGTACTCACGAGTCTGTTTCTATGCTCTTGTTCTTTAGGTCTATTTGAGTAGCTCTACATAAAGACCACACTATTTTATTTACTCAAACTTTATAGCATATCTTGAAATCTGATAGGGTTTATTATGTTTCTTTAAAATTACCTTGGCTATTCTGGATCCTTTATTCTTCATTTTTAAATCTTTTCATTGTGATATATAACACATAGCAAAATGTGCATGAACTATAAATGTCATGAAGCTGAACCAATCACTGTAAAGTGAACACACCCCTAAAAGCCCACGCAGGTCAGAGCATTGCCAGCCCTAGAACCCCTCGGCCCCCCCCCATCCCGTGACTGCTCTCTTGGGATCTCTGATCATCACCTTCATGCTTTGCTTTACGATTTTTTCACTTGATTTGTAATTCAGAATGATCCATTTACAAAAGTGGAATCATAATATATGCAATCTTCTGTGTCTGGCTTCCTTTTCCCAACATTTTGTTTTTAAAGTTTAAACCTTAAACATTTTATATGAATTTTAGGATTAACGTTTAAGTTCCAACAAAAACCCTAAGATTTTATTTTGAATTATTTTGAATTTATATATTAATTTGGTGAAAATTGGTATCTTAACTATTTTGTATCTTCCCGTTCATGCATGTGATATCTTTATTTGTTTCTAGGTTTTTAAAAATTTTCCTTTATTATAGTTTTTTAGTTTTCTCTATAAAGGCCTTACATATTTTTTATTCAGTTTATTCCTAAGTATCTCATAGTTTTTGTTGTTGTTATCTGCTGATAGTTAATTGTTTTTCCTTTCTAGGCAGTCTGCATTTATCTCTGGTTACTCTTAAGGATTTCTTTCTTTGTTTCACGGCAATAGATCTAGAGATAAATTTCATTTTATTATCCTTCTTGGGACTCTTGCATTTTCAACCTGAGGATTTATATTCTTTATTAATTCTGGAAAACTCTCAGCCATTATCTCTTGAAATATTGTCTCCCTCTCCCCATATTCTCTCTGTTGTCTTCTCCCGGAAGCTCTATGAGACATATACTGGAGCGCCTCCCTGTCTGAATGGAATCTGCCTGTGTAGAGCCCCAGGCCTCCCCTCTGGGCCTGTTCTACCCCCTTCAGAGCCTCTTTGAGCCATGCCATGCAGAGCTTTTTACCTTCTCACTGTAGAGAAGAGGAGAGGAGATGTGGGTCATGCTGGGTGCAGGAAGGAATTCAGGTTGCTTCTTACACAGAGTTTAGTAATCCGCCACTTCACTCCTGCTATCCCCAGTACCTGGTGCCTATAGACCCTGAACCTACCTGAGCTCCAGGGGACTCTGCCAGCATTTGGACTTACCCTTCTTCTCATATACTAAGTGATTTCTAATTACTCAATGTATTTCCCAGTTTCTTAGTGTGTTTCAGGATTACAGATGCTTTTGTAGGGAAGGAAAATTTGTTTCTTCTTCTTTTCTATGTTCTTTCGCTGATCTAATAATTAAATAGACATAAGAAAAATGAACAGCAGAAAAATGAATTTAATTTCATATGTACAGGAGCCCCAAAGATATGAGGCTCAAAGAAGTGACCAAAGCAGGCAGGTTTTATACCTTTTAGACAAAGAAACAATAAATTTGTGAAGAATTGGAAAGAGAAGAAGGTCAGGCTTAGGGTAGTAAGTTAGTGAGGAAGTAACAAGACTTGTTTATGCAGCCTTCTGGCCTTGAATTCTCTCTCTGGCAGTAAGAATGCCTTTTACCCTCCTCGTACGAGGAGGATACCTTCACATGGGCAATTTATTTCCTGCTTTCAGGAGAGCTAAGGAGGGTCAGAGTGTCCCTCTTGTACCAGCTGTTTCTCAAGTAACTTTAATTTAAAATAACCATTATGCCAAAGTGGCATATTTTGGTGTGGCATATTCTGCTTCTCTTCGCTTTCTAGTTTCACTGAATGTGGAGTTTATTTCTGTTTTCGTTTTCTTTGTTGTTTTGCACCATTTTTAAGAGAAGCGGTATGGAAATTATTTAAAACCAAAAGTCTTCCACCATTCACTCTTCAGCCTGCTGTAGTCTGTCTTTGCTCCTACTGCTGCGCCGAAACTGTTCCTATAAGGTCATCAAAGGCATCCATTTTGCCAAATCCAATGGTTGTTTTCCTTTCTCTATATTACTTGAATTCTGAGCTGCATTAGACATAGCTGACCATTCCCATCTTTAAAACACTGTTCTCTTAGCTTCAGTTTTCCTTCTGTTCACTGGCAGCCCCTTCTCAGATTTCTTTACTGACTTTTCCTACTCTGTCCATCCACAAAATATTGGTGTACCCCTGGGTTCAATCCTAAGTCCTCTTTTCACTTCTATCATATGTCCCCAACCCCCATATTGTCTCATCTAGTCCCATTGTTTTAAACACCATCTAATCCAGTGACTCCAAAATCTTTATCTCTGCTAACTTTTCCCTTGAGTTCCAGATTTGTATATCCAACTACTCACTTGATAGCTCAACTTAAGATTTCTCATAGATGCTCCCAAACTCATTCCTGCATTGCATTTGCTGTTTTCCCTGCCTGAAATGCTCTTCCTCCAATTCTTCAAATCTCTGGCACCCCATCATCCTTAATATCTTCACTCGTGTCACTTCCTCCAAAGCTTCCCTGACCATCCAACCTAAAGAAAGTCCCTGCTCCAAGTCAGTTTGTTTTATTTTCTTCATAGAACTTGTCGAGAATTGTTCTGCATGTTTATGTGTTTATTCTCTGTTATTCCTATTGACCTGTTACCTCTGTGAGATAGGACCTGTTTATGTTGTCTTGGCTATATTCCAAGTGCCTGGTCTATAGCAGGTGCTCAATAAATTCTTGCCTAATTAATTAATTTGAATGTTATTAATAGAATGTTAAAGTCTACTCTTCTCCTGTTAGACAGAAAGTTTTCAAATATGCTCTAATTTGGTATGAATAATTTCTTACTCTAAGAATCAAATTCACAAAATTAAAGATTTTTTTACAAAAGAATAGCCATACTTATTTTTACCTAGAAGACCACAGAGAGTCTTTAGACTTCTCTTACCATATAAATTACCTTAAAGATGAAAAATAGGCTTGTTTATAAACAGAATTGTTAATTGCTAACTGTTGGCCAGGATTTAAAAACCTAGAAAAATCAATACTTGAAAAATGTATTAAAACACTATGTAAATTCTAGATTGTTTTTATTTTCTGGCAAATTTATTATATGGCTAGATTACATCATTGAACATCAAAGTTGTTTTCTGCCACTCTCTGTCTCCAGTGGCCATCTGCCAATAAGAGTAACCACAGAGTTAGTGTGAAAGTGTTTTGATAATCAGATATTTTATGGCTTTTCTAAAATGAAAGCATTGTTTTTTAAATATTTTACCAGTACTTTCAGTGTTAAGTAGTTAGGATTTTGCTATCTCTTCTAACTTAATAAAAACAAATTTGTTTAATGAGTAAATTAAGTTTTTTGTTGATTTGTACTGCTTAGTATTCTGCAACTTGGTAGGAGTCTTCATTATCACCCAACACTGCTAGAATGAAGAAAAATACCATCAGAAGTATTTTTTGGTTATTGATTTCTATGGAAAATATGTTCTTTAAACTTTTATTACATTTAAACAATCCAGTTGGACTTTTTTCTTTTAGGTTTCTGGTATCTGCTACAACAGCAACGTGTTACGAGTTCATCAGGTGCTCTGCATCCCCAGCTGGATGGCAAAGTTCTTTTCTTGGACACTTGAGCCCATCTTCGCATCTTCAGAACCGGCCACCGAAGCCAGAATTGGGATGGGGGCCACAGTAGACATTCAGAGACAGCAAAGAATGGAGCTGCTTGATCGGCAGCTGATGCTCTCTCAGTTTGCACAAGCGAGGCGACAAAGACAGCAGCAGGTAAATAATAATAATAATTAAAAACTCAAAAATACTGAGTGGCCTGAGTAAACTTTTCCTCTGTGGCTGTATGTGTGGTAGAGACTACATTTTATTCCTGTGCATTGCAATGTGGATATTTTGATATGTTTCCAAATAGAGTGTAGGTCTCTGATAGTGGCTTTTCATTTTTTTTTAAAGGTAAAAAAATAAATTGTAGCTGAAAGACTGGTCAAACTGGACATTCTTGTCCCGCTTCTATTAGATAAACATTATTTCTTAGAGAAACACCAACCTAGTTAGCAAGACGTGATATTTATCTGTTTTTATAATCTTGTAAAAGCCGCAGTGTCTTCCTGTTAAAATGCTTATTATCATGTGCTCTGGAGTGAAGAGCAAGTGTAAAACTTCTTGATTTTCCTTGGTTGAAATGGAGAGAATATGAAGGTAAGAAAATTTTCAAGGGAACAACCAATGAGTAAATCAAACAAATGTTGTGTTTTCCTAGCCTTGTCATTAATCATCAGGAAATATTGAGCATTTATGTACAAAAACTGCTGTATCCAAACACACTTGTCTTTCAAGGGTTACAGTATGTCAGGCTAAAACCTCATACCTGATCTCTCTTTGTCGCTTCTGTGATCCAGCACACTGAACTCTTCATTTCTTGTCTCCATCTTCTTTACCCTCTGGGGTATGAGAGACTGCTGTTGTCTCTTGCCATCTCCCTGTCTCCTGTGTGCATTGGGTGGGAGAAGTAGTCTACAGGCCTCACAATGGTCTGGAGAAGTGAAATCAGATGTGACATCCTAGTGTCCCATTGGAGATGTGGGTCCCAGAGTTTATATCTGGGGTGGGAAGAAGGGGGGCCTTTATCAATGGGCTAAGTCTACAGGTGAAAGAGAGACACAAAGGTTGTTCCCTTCAGATGTATTTGAATTTGAGGTGACTCTGGAACATACAGTAAAGATACCATACCCATGATGTAGTTAAATATGGAGGACAGACATCTCTCTTAGAGAGGTCAAAGCTGGAAGTGTAGATCACAGAGTCAACTTTGTAGGGTTGAGAGATAAAAGCAAAGTGCTAGATGAGGTCTGTAAGAGAATTACATCCAAGATGAACGTAGGGTGTAGACTAAGCCTTGTATTTAGCGGGAGGAGGAGGTAGATCCTTCAAGGAAACAGAGGGAAGAATGAAAATCATGAGAACTCAGAGTGATCAGTATCCGAAAAACTGAGTAGTGGTGAGTGTAAATATTTTCAGGTAGGATGGACAGAGCTATAAAGGAGAGAAAGAAGGGCTCCTGGCTTAGATAATAGGATAGACAGCACCATTTCCACCAACATCAGAAGAGCAGATTTGAGGGAAATACATTGACTAAAATACCTTTGGGAGACCTGAGAGGAGATTCCCCATTACATAAGTATGGATCTTTTGCTTATAAGCAAGCCAGAAAAGTTGTATTTCTCAGCTTGGTGTCCCCAGGCAGATTTTTATGTATGAAGTTTATCAGAGAATGCTGCCAGGATCCGCATCTTGGGGGAGTGGTGATGAAGGACAGAGGGAGACTTTGAACAACAATTACAAAGAAGGCCTGAGCTAATCTTACAGAGAGCTGTGGCGTTGGCAGAGCCCTTCCACGTTGTCCCAGATTCAGACAAGGAGCTGAACTGTAAACCTCTGCCAACAAGTCATTGGTACAGATTGCAGGTCTTAGGCCAACTGGCTCTCCAAAGGTGCACCCCATCACTGAGGGAGTGTCCCTTTAGAACTGTCAGGTACCAACACCCCAGCAGTGGGAAGATTGAGAGCTTCAGTCCTCAGGGAGGTGGGGGATCTAGGCAGCAGACCACAGCATCTAACCCTCACGCTGCTTGGATCTTCTTGTTTTACCTAAGTTCTTGGAGCACCTCCTCCAAGATTCCAGTGGCACTCTTCCTGGGAGCAACATTGACAAGGAAGGTTAGCAGGACAACCTACATCCCCTTCTGCTGAAGCTGGTCTCAAGGGCATACTGATCATTGTCTCCCTTCTCTAGTGTCCATTCAAGAGTCCCCTCACCTTGGCTGAAAGGCTTACTTAGTGAAGTGACACATACCCTCATCCCTGTGGGGTCTGAGTCCCTGGTCACTAGGCCCTTCTCAGGCTGTGTCTGCTGCATTTGTCCATTTACTGTAAAAATTGGGCAAGGGAGTACGAGGCAATGCCCAGGTGATCACCTGGGTGCTACACATATGCTCCCCCTTGTGCCTATAGCCATACCTTTTCCTGATGATCAGGTTAAGTATTCCTGCCAGCATAATGACTCCTTTCCTTGCCTGCTGGTCTTTTGGCACAAAACCCCAAAATGACTGGGCAACTGCTGTAACTTAAAAAGTAATGGCATTCTTGCTTTGTCCCCAGATGGAAGTTTTCCCCTCCTGTGAGACAAGTTCTGTAAACCCATGGAATCTAGAGTTTCAGGAGCAGGAACCCTAGATTCCACAAATGGGGGAAATTATTTTTCTCAGTGTTCTGGAGGCTAGAGGTCCAAGCTCAAGGTCCTAGCAGGGTTGGTTTCTGGTGAGGGCTCTCCTTGGCTTTCAGACAACCACCTTCTTGTTCTGTCCTCACATGGCCTTTTCAGGTGTGTGCTCCTGGTATCTGTTATAAGGACACCAATCCTATTGGATTAGGGCCCCACCCTTATGACCTCATTTAACCTTAATTACCTCTTTGAAGGCCTTATCACCAAGTAAAGTCACATTAAGGGTTAGGGACTTCAACCTATGAATTTTGCAGGGACACATTTCGGTCCATAACTTGCCCCTTCCAGAGTGAAAAGGGCCCAGTATAGTTTACCTGGCACTAAGTGACTGTTGGTTCTCCTTGAGGGATGGTGGTCTGTCAGGTTCATCATTGGTCTCTGTTGCTGTTGGTAGCGAGGTCCGCCTTAGAGAGTGGAGTCCATGCATAGTCCTGTCCCTGCCACCCTGGCTACCCTGTTCATGTGCCAATATGGGAGTGGCCAGCGGTAGGGGCTGACTGATGTCAATTGGCTGAGTCATTTTGTCTCCCTGTTCTGTGGTGGTTATCCATGGTAGACATTAACCAGCAAAACATAGATGTCACACCTCATGCCTATTCCTTTAGCTATATCCCCATGCCTCTTCCTCAGGTCTCCTTGTCCCCTACCTTCCAGTACCCTGACCAACTAACCTAGTCATTTACTGTGTCCAGTGAATCCATATATGTTATTACCTCAAGCTACTTCTCTTTTCACACAAAGTGGATACATAACTGCACTGACCAGGCTCTGCCCATTGGGAGGATTTCCCCTCATCACTGTTTTTCAAGGTCACCCCTGAGTGGAGCTGTAGTGCAGCCACAGCCCATTTTCAGCTTTCACTTATGTACCGAGCCGACCCATCTGTGAACCAAATTTGGCCATTTTCCTCCTCTGTCTATTGGTTTAAGGGACCCGCCCTCATGTGACAGGAAGTGTGAATGAGGGAAGAGGTTTTGGTGTAACAGAGGTGATTAACATGGTGGTCTGGCATACCTGCTTCTGCTGCTCACCTGTGCCGTCCAGCCATGCTCATGCTGATCTTAGATACGCCACTTCCATCTGATGGTGGGTTTCTTTGGGCCCATGTGACCTTAATACTTGGTAGGTCTCACTTTATACCCATGGTCAGACACTTCCTGTTCTCCAGGGTCCAGCAGCAGTCTCTTGAAAGTATATAGTTTTCTGTCATATATGCAGGCCCTTACTCCAGTACCCTAGGGATCCATATTGTAGTTGTCCCTTGTGGCTTGCTGTAAACTCCATACAGTGTCTTTCCCCACCACAAGTACTTTGAATACCGTAGGCTCTGCCAGGTTGCACAGCCTAAGTGGCAATGACTAACACAGACCAAAATCCCTGCCCTCCTGGAGACTATATTCCAGCCAGGCAGCTCTGAAGTGATAGCCTTTGATCTGAGGCTCTACCCTCTGCTTGGCAGGCTCCTTCACTGTCTGAGCTTGGTCTTGCCCCCAGTAGGTGTAAGGTTCAGAATCCCAAGCCCTGGACTCTTTCCAGGGGCTTTACGTTGAATGATTTGCTGGAGAGTAAAGAGCATACTATTTTTGTCCTAGGCTTACTCAGTTCCCTCCTCATTTATTCCTAGCATCAGCCTTGAGAGATAAAGCTATTTCCTCCGTTTCCCCCGGGACTTGGGGGTGCTGGCCTACCCAAGGACACACAGCTGCCAATGGGGGTACAGGATTGGGACCCAGGTGTGTCTGACTCCAAGGCCTCTGCTCAATCCTTCGTCAAACTGCCTCCCATTAAGGAGAGCTCCTTGTGATTTTTTTTTTTCTTTTTTGCTTTGGCTAGCAGGAAACTCAGTGCCATGTTTAATGTTCAATCAAATTAACTGTTTAACCCAAAGTTAGAACTTTTGCTTTCACCTTCTATATGTTTTTAAAATATCTTTTCGTTTTAATGTCCTTGTATCTTTTATTGTAGGTAACCTCAAATTGTTATTGCACTTAAAATAAATCTGTTTGTTTAAAAACTGTTGGTTTTCAGATGTTCTTCATAGAACCCAGAGTTTATTTGGTCAGAAAGTCATTCAGTTACTAATTGCTATACATTAGATTGCTCTGTCTGCAGTTTTTAATTTCAAGCATTCCAAAATAGCGCTAAAGTCTTGTTTCAGTGTATTCCTTTATATTTCTTTTGCCTGCTATTGTCATATTTCATCTCGCCACCTGGTAGCTGCTTAGTGCTCACTGGGGTCCTCGCTTGGCTCTGGGGTCGCAGTCAGTCAGTCAGTCATTACTTGAGACTCCCTCTGACCAAGACTGGTGGGTACTCCAGGTGTAAAAGAAGTGAAGAACGTGCCCTTTCCCTTAATGAGTCTGTGATCAACTTCAGGGAACTTGGGTAGATATGCTTGAATTAGATAAGCATCCATGAACAATGAAATATTGACTAGAGTACCCCCGGCAGTAAGAGATGGAGAAGAGCGCCGTGAGTGTGGACTGATAATGTGAAAGGAGCATTCAAGCACTAGAAGGATGGGCAGGATTTGGGTGGGAAGAGAGGATGAGGCAGATTATCCCAGAGGAGAGGACCAGCAAGAGTGAGGGGGCGTGGAGATGATAAAGAGGCCCTGGAGAGGAAAGACCTCAAGGAGACCTGTTTGACTGGAGCATGGTAGGATCTGTCATGAGAAATGGGAAATACTACAGCAACTGTAACAGAGAGAGGCACTTTTAGTCCTGACCGCAGATTTGGGTTTTGACATTGGAGTCTATAAAGAGTGATTTAGTCAGTAATAAAAGTAGGACAATTATCTCAGAAAAATTTGTTTTATTGCAGTGTGTAAGATGGGGGGGAGAAAGGAGAGACTGCAGAGGAAGAAACAGATTTCTAAAATCCATCTCTCAGCTGTGTGAATGCCTTGGCTTGGATGATGGCAGTCTGTTTATTAGCTCTTCTGCTCACTCCTTAACTCTGTTGTTTCCTGAGGTCCAGTCTGCTGAGCTGCTTGCCCTAGACATTCTCAGCAGGGGACCCACCTAGCCCATCGCTGTCACCACTCTGTTAAGCCCATGGCTCCCAGATTTAGATCTACAAGCTAGACATCCCTCTCTCCTGGGCTCCAGACCTAAATAGCCTGCTGCCATCTGGACATCTCCACTTGACTGTTCCACAGGCACTTGAAATTTACCATTTCTTTGCCAAATTTTCTTCTCCTTCTCACTCCTTACCCTAAAGAAAGCGCTGTCATCTACCCAAAGCCCACACCAGAACATCTTGGCTTCGCCGCAGACTTTCCCCTCTTCTGCATCCATTTCCCTCTTCTCCCTCGCCTCCAATGCAGTCTCCTGGAGTCTACCTTCCTAGTCGTTCCCTCTCTCTTCATCCCACTGCCTTAGTTCAGGCCACCATCACCACTTACCTGGATTTCTACAGTAGCCTCTTACCTAATCACTTGTCATGACTGCCTCCCTCTCCACATCCCACCCCACAATTCAGCCCCAGAGAGATCTCTGTGAAAACACAAATCCGATTGTTTCACTTCTACTAAAACCCTTCAGAACCTATGCGTAGCTTTCAAGGTAGTTAAAACTCGTTACACAAGGCCCTTTCCTGCTTTTTAGCCACATCTTTTCCTCCGGCCCCATGTGCAGCCCTTAGGCTAACCATGCTGAACTATTTACAATTTATCATAGCCCTGTTGTTTCTCACTTCTTGCCTTCACATCTGCCCTTTTCTCTGCCCAAAACAAACTTCCCCTGTACCAACTTCCCCACCACGCCCCACCCCACCCCCACACACAATTTTTGCTCGCCTATCTCCTGTTCATTCTTCAGTATTTGTTTCAAATATCACCTCCTCGGGGAGGCCTTCTCCAGCCCCCTGGTTGGATCTGATCCTCTCTCTGGTCCTAGGGCGCCTGGAGGTCTCTTTCTGGGCACTTAGTACTCCTGCCGCTCACTGTTGATTTCCTTCCCTGTCTCTACCAGCAGTGTGTCTTGGGTGGGTCGAGAGTTTTTTCTTTGTATCTCCAGTATGTGAATAATGCCTGGCACATTAGGAACTCACATATTTGGGGGATTAATGACTAAATACATGTACAGTAAGTATTTACAGAATTACCTAATGTACTGAATTCCAGCTGAATGACGGCTAGAAAGTATACAGATATCTTCTGAGAGGACAAATGTGAAGCAAACCGTTAAAGACAGCCCAAGACATATTTAGAGAGTGCAGAGAGGAGGAAGAAAAGGAATTCCAGGGGGTCGAGGAGAAAACCAGGAAAGTTCAGTCGCAAGGAAACCTGGAGAGTAGAGTGTTTCAGGAAGAGTGGGAGAGTAGGTGTTCAACAGATTCAGATGCCACCCCCGGCCCCAAAAAAAGCCAAGCAGAGATAATGACTAAGAAAAGACCACTAGAGTCAGCAAGAATTAGTTCCCTCTTCAAAGGAGTTTCAGTGGGAATGCAGCACATTCAGAAGTAATGCATGAATTGGAAGTGGAGGAAGAACGATCCTCACTTCTCCTCTGAGCACCTGGCCTCATTCTTGGACGTCACTGTGGTAGTCACATCCAGGTTCTTTAAAGTTCACTATGACGTTAGACTTCTGAAAACATTTTTAACATGCTCTGAAGTGTATACAGAGTCCATAGCTCTAAAGGGCGATGAACAGTGTGACCACTCTGTAGACCTTGTTTCGTTTGGAGCTTGAGACCAGAGCGCTGTCAGGGTCAGTGTACGGTGTCCTTAATTTCATCATCAGGCACAGTGATGTGATCTTTCTGGACACTTGCAAAGTAGTCACTACCCAGAAGCTCTCAGATGATTATCTTACGGACTCCTATTGATGAAAACTAAGTTTACTAATAATAATGCTGCAGTCTCTTACTTGTATTTCTCATCTCCCTCCCTGCCTGTAGTTTTCCCATTCTTTCGTTAATTTATGTGTTCGATACACATTAACTCTACTTACACAGCTCCTTGCTCTCAGATTCACTCGTCTCCCTTTAACAGAGTTGCTGGCTCCATGGTTGGTGACATCTCAGAGTCATTTTGGTACTTGCAGCTGTGGACATTTTTCCACTGCTGGGGCCATTACGTAGCTTTTCACGGGTTTGTGTTTTATTCATTCATCAAATAGTATATGAGCTCTTGAAGAACGGGAGCTGATGTTTTACTGATTTATGTCTCTCTGGTTCTGCTGCAGTGTGCAGCCTTGAGAGAGTAAATGACACTGCCCTGGCCTTCAAGAAATCCACTAGAGGAAGATAGATGAGTCAATACTAAGTGCTAGGTTTCTATTGGAGTTTGTATGCAGCAAAAAGAGAGTCCAAGTTCTCCATGAGGGATTCAGCAAAGCCCCATGTGGTTGAGGAGAATCTTGAAGAGGCCAACATTCAGGTCAGCATTTTAGGCTTACGGACCCTTGTGAGAAAAAGCACAGGGGCTCAACACAGCTGTGGGAACAACAAGGAACTACATCTGCCTGAGCTTGGCGCTTGCTTCCCTAAGGAAAAGGCAGGGAAAGATGAGGCTGGGGAGAAAGCAGAGGCCAGGACATAAGGGGTCTTATGCCACACTGAGATTTGTTTTTTCTTTTGTCTTGCAAGAAGGTAGTGAGTCCATGAAGCCTTTTAAGCAGGCGAGTAAGTTAGATTTGTCTTTAAGGAAGAATACTTTGGCCATAATATGAATGATCAGTTGAAAACGTGATGCTGGAGGAAGACGACCAGTTGGGAAATGATGAGTATTCTCTGTGTTTTCACGATATTCATGGTGGTGAGGTAGAGCTTGCTCCCTGAATGATAGTAAATGGCCACAGTCAAGCTTTGCGGAGACTCTGCACATTCAAAACTCCAGAGCAGTCATGGAAATTTCCTATAATAATGAACATTTGAACAGTGGGGTTGCTACATGAGTCTCTGCAGCTTCTCAGCACGTTTCCCTCTTTTTGCTAATTGTAATGGGAAAAACCTATGCTCACGATAGAAAAGGAGCAGAATATAAATGAAAAGCAAGAAATTTGCAGTTAAGGGGTTAACCCTGGCTTGACAGGGAGATCTATACACAATCTATCTAATAGGCTTGTCATGAGGATAAAATCATTTAAAAAGTCACTTTATATACCAGAAAGATCTGCCAGGTATTAGTTATTATGATCACATTGGGCATCTGTTTTCTGACTCTAGGGAAGTCTGAGAGAGAGTCCTGATTTAGGAGCTAACTTGACAGTTATTACTCTTAAAAACTGGTAATCTTTAGGGACTGGCCCTGGGGCGTAGTGGTTAAGTTCATGCATTCTGCTTCAGTGGCCTGGGGTTCACAGGTTTGGATCCCGGCCACGGACCTATACACTGCTCATCAAGCCATGCTGTGGCAGTATGCCACATAAAAAAAATAGAGAAAGATTGCCACAGATGTTAGCTCAGCGACAATCTTCCTCAAGCAAAACGAGGAAGATTGGCAACAGATGTTAGCTCAGGGCCAGTCTTCGTCACCAAAAAAACCCCGCAAAAGCTGGTAACCTTTAAAACAAGGATCCAGGGGGGCCAGCCCAGTGGCATAGTGGTTAAGTTCACACGCTCTGCTTCGGTGGCTCGGGGTTCGCTGGTTCGCATCCCCAGCGTGGACCTACGCACCGCTTACCAAGCCATGCTGTGGCAGGTGTCCCACATAGAAAGTACAGGAAGATAGGCACAGATGTTAGCTCAAGGCCAATCTTCCTCAGCAAAAACAAGAGGATTGGCAGTGGATGTTAGCTCAGGGCTAACCTTCCTCAAAAAAATAAAATAAAAAACTAAAACAAGAGTCCATAGGCTGTGGCCCATGGGCCAAACCTGAAGCTAAGAATGGTTTTTACATTTTCATTGATTCTATAAGTACCGACATAATATCTTTCATTTTACTTTTTGGTCTTTGAAACCTGAAACATTTACTATCTCACCTTTTACAGAAAAACCTTGCCAACTCCCTGCTCTAAAAGATTATGTAGCCAGCAGCTGTCAAAGCAACTTTTTACTGGGAAGTCTGAACTCTCTCTGAGTTTTGGACGTCTGTTATTTCTGTAACTGCTGGTTTCTCTGTTGGCAGATGATGATAATACTGTTATACACCACCACATGAACTTCTCGACAAAACTTTCCAAAAGGTATTTCTGTAAAATCTCCATTTACTTTAGAAGTAGAATTAAGGTGAAGCCCACTGTGAATGCATCATGCTTGCTATAAGCCAAGTGGGAGTTTTGTCAACAAAGCACTGAAGTCTGTTGCTGCTCATTTTGTCATTGCTTGTTGTCACTTCCTTGGGCTGCCCAGTGTTTCCTGGATGATTGTAACCTGTTTTCAGTAACAAGCAGTCTGTTTGACCTTCAAGGGAAGATGTTGTTAGTGCCTACAGCAGCTCACCATTATTCACACATGCATTTCAGTTATTTTCTCAGTATTTGGTTGAATTGAGCTATGTATATTCTCTCACCCTCTCTTAGTAATGTTTTGTGGCTGTGAAAATTGTTTCTCTCTTTATCCACCCCAGCAACAGTTGTTAGGTAACATCTAACATATGCATTATTATGAGTCATATCTGCCTTGCAAATCATGAGAGTTCCTATCATTAATCAAATATTTGTAATTTAGTAAAATATTTTTAGTGTAGTAAAAGGGCTCTCAGGTTCTCAATGCATTTTTAAAGTTTTTTAATAGCTTTGCTGAGCTAGAATTCACATACCATATAATTTAGCTACTTGAAGTATACAATTCAGTGATTTTATTATATGCACAGAGTTGTACAACCATCCCACGTTCAATTTTAGAACATTTTTATTACCCCAAAAAGAAACTGTACCCATTAGCAATCACTCCCTAATCCTCCCACCACTCCCCCTACAACTACTAGCCCTAGGCAACCACTAATCTGTTTTCTGTCTCTATAAATTTTCCTATTCTGAACATTTCATATAAATGGAATCATATACTATCTGGTCCTTTGTGACTGGCTTCTTTCACTTAGCACCATGTTTTTGAAGTTCATCCGTGTTGCAGCATGCGTGATTATCCCTCAGTGTGTTTAAATGTCAAGACCCACCTAGTAGACCTTTATGCTGGCAGGTGCCAGCCCATTAAACCAGTTTCTGTCATTGCCCCTTCATCTAGCTAGGTCTCTGAGTAAGCTTCTTATTCACCTCTTGGCCTCACCAACACTACAATTTCCATTATCATCCTTTCCACAAAATATGCATAGTGTCCAGCCAGGCTCTGGAGAGCACCACAGTGAACAAGACAGCATGATCCTTCCTCTCCGTGAGGTGAGAATAGAAAGATGCAATTACAGTAAAGTGTTGTTAGCGTTCTTCTAGGAGAAGCACCTGGCCCAGCCATTGAGGGTCAAGAAATACTGTCTAGAGGAAGTACATTCTGAGTGGAGCCCTGAAAACTATGTACCTATATCTACACACGTGTGTGTGTAGCAAAGGAATCCACCTTGAATCCAAAGGGAGCAAGTTCTCAGCCTAGAGTAACCTGAGCAGCCTTAAAGACAGCGTGCAGGCACGTGGCACACTTCTCAGCACTTTTCCTTTTTAGCTTTGCTCTTTCACTTTTGGGTGCAATTTGATTTGAAAACCATTCTTGTCAAGTCGCTGTGCTGCCTTGTCAACAAAGCAATCTAATCAGTTAGAGCTAGTTCTTTTATGACTTTTTTCTTTTATGAGTATGAAGTGTATAGTATCAGGTGTGGAATAATTTACTAATGCTGAGTTGATAAAAATCTGCAAACTAAATCAAAATTAGGTGCAAGAACTCTATTTTCAAGTGAAATTAAAGCTAAGCTGTTGATCTCAATCTGTACCTCCTTGCAGAAACTACTGTTATGTTTCTGGTGCTCTTGTAGTTGATCATACTGACCTTTTTGACAAAATTCAGAACAGATAGGATCAATCTAAATTCTAATCCCTTTCCAAGACTGACTCATTAAGTGACCTTGACAAAATCATTTCTATTTTCCATTCTGCCTTGGTATCTTCATGAGAAAGAGGAGTGTGGTACAATCTCATGGTATTTAAGAAAACAAGTAAATGATGATGACATACTTGGTTGGTATTTTGGAGAGGTACAAATTATAAGCAATCCTAATTCTTTTCATAATTTTTTCTCTTATCACTTGTTAATCACTTTTTAAAACCATAAATGAATTTAGATATGTACCCTGAAGCGGACATAATGTTCAACAGGAGTATATTAGAAAAATCATCCTGATAATCATTTTGCAAATTTTTCTTCCGCCTAAAAAGTCATCCCTATGGTTTTTCAAAACCATAAAACAATTCTAGTGCAGGACAGAATACTGGGGTACCCATGAATTTCTCAGGAAAAATCCCTCTGATCATCTGAAGAAGGCTTGAATTTCATGGAACCCACCCCAGGTTCGGACCCTGCAACCTGATACTGTGGGTGACACGCGTGGTTTTGTGAATAAAGCAGCAGGAACCCAGGAATTTCCAGAGTAGTGAGTCATGACATTCTGTCCGAGATTAGAGCACAGATTAGCAATACCGAGATTTTTAAAAAATCATACTTTTTTAAGTGATAAAGATAAATGCATGCATGTTGAGCCTGGATTCATGGGGAGGGGTGGTCATAGCTCATTAGAGATCCTTGATCAATGCAGATAACACTCGTGAGTAGCACAGGAGGGTATAAAATGAAAGTTATCTAGACCAGTGTCTGCCTAGGAATCCCTCCTACAACCGCTCTGGCAGGTGGCTGTTGGACTCCTGCTGGAACAGTGAAGATCTTTTTTTATTTTATTTTATTTTTTTGAGGAAGATTGGCCCTGAGCTAACATCTGCTGCCAATCCTCCTCTTTTTGCTGAGGAAGACTGGCCCTGAGCTAACGTCCGTGTCCATCTTCCTCTATTTCATATGTGGGATGCCTGCCACAGCATGGCTTGACAGGCAGTGCGCAGGTCCACACCTAGGATCTGAACCCATGAACCCCAGGCCATCAAAGTGGAACATGCAAGCTTAACCACTGTGCTACCGGGCCAGCCCCAAAGATCTCTTTTTGAAAGAGAACTGCTTGGCTTTCGAGATATTCTTTAACATATTGCCTCAGAAGAGGCAACTCATTATTAATTTAAGGATCCTCAGGTCCAGTTTTCCATTTTACAGTTGAGGAAACCTAGACTCAGTGTTATTCTTTTAGATTGGCAGCTTGATTGAGTTCTCTATGAGTTCAACAGACGGGGAGAGCAGTAAGGATTTGAATTGCTGAGAAAGAAGCCAATTACAACTATAAAATAAGAGGTGGGCCCTGTACAAAGTGGTAGGAGGAAGGATGGTCAGAGGGAACATGGGAGGGCATTTTAGGTGACAGGCACAATTTGAGCAGACATAGTCTGCAATAAGTGAGGGACACAGTGAGTGGAAGGAAGATGCAGAGAAGAGCTAAGAAATAATTAGGATGGGGCTGGTTTGGGAGGACCTTCAAAACAAGACAGAATAATTTAGATAGGATGCAGTAAGATTTTCACTTGACGCAGTGGCATTGTGAAGATTCACCTGCAGTGGTGTACAGATTTGATTGGGGCAATATTAGTGGCAGTGATGTCATCCAAGAGGCTGTTAGCTTAATCTCAGAGTAGGACAACAAGGACAAACAGTGGCACACCCACTTCAAAGGAAAGGTCAGTAGTACGTGAGAATTGGCTAGATTTAAGGTACAAAGGAGAGAGTTGAGTCCAAAAGAGTCACCAGGCTCTCAGGCAGTGATAACCTAACATTAGACAGGAAAGTCACAGTCTGCCCTGCACAGCACTTGTTGAAGTACAAGTAAGGAAATGAGAGGTGGTCACTGAAGACATGGAAATGGATGACCTCTCTGGGGAAGGAAATGTAAAAGGAGAGCTTGAGTAATCCCCAATCTCATTTTTAGTAATGTTTCACCTCCTGTTCTATCAGAACACTTACTGGTAATAAGTACCAAAACTAATTTTAATTTTGACTTTTATTTAATTATTTTTGTGTAGAGCTAAAGTTAAGGAGGAAAAAAAAATGACCAAAAATTTGGCAAGGAAGGAAGGAAACAGAAAATATAATGCAGAAATTGGTACTTTGCATCCTGAAAGATGCTCTTTCATTCATAGTTTCAAAGAAGCTATATCGAAGTTATTCCTGTGCAATCCTTACCATAATTTGTGTTCAGTGTTCACAGCACATTAATCAAATTAAGGTAGTAAAAAAGCCTTAAAACAGGAGATAGGTGTCATCTTCCTACGCCACATCTCCCCAACCTGAGGCTGGGGCTGTGGGGAGCTTGTTGTCTCCCTCACACCACCCTTCACCACCACCTCCTCACTAAAAACATTGAGCATTCTTATTCTCTACCAAAATCGAAACCAACCCCTCCCTCAAAATGGTGGGGTTATCTTTGATTCTGACTCTCCCTGGAAGAAAAGCTCACCATCAGAAGAGAGTGGTGGGTCAGCCAGCCTTTAGAAAACAGTGACAGACACGAGCGTTCACTATAGGGCTCAGCGTGGCATTCCCAGTGCCACATGTCATCCTCACCCTAGTCAGTTTTCCCAGAGCCTGTCATCAGGGTGAATAGTGAAGCCGAATTTGAATCCCACTGCTCTTTTTCTGGAGTCCTTGCCCCTGCCCCACTGTGACTCCCTCAACAGGAGTTTACCAGGAGCCATGCTTTGTTGAAACAAGGGGAAAATATATGTGTCTGTTGAGTTTGAAACTAATCTAGCCTGTCCTTAAAATTGTACCCATGTATCAGAAGTAAGATCAGCTATGGTAGGAGTCTCCGGCCTCTCAAGAGAAAAGTCATCAATCAAGACACACTTGGGACACACATCCATTGGCTTGCACACCGGTTGAAGTATTCCTTGCGGGGAGCAGCAGTAGCCAAGCTGTTGAGTTGTATCCTAGGCTGTCGCACAATTTTCTGATAATAGACTCTCTAGATGCCCTCTCACCCTCCTCTTGCTACCACCCCAGTTCAGTCCCTAAACCAGCACCCATGGCCCTCGCCCTCCCAACCAAGAATGTCATGGACAAGCAAGGCTGTGGCCTCTCAAACTCTTGCCAAGCAGAACAAGAAAGAGGAAGAAGAGACGTGATGGAGAGCAGCAGTACCATCCGAAACTTTTATCTCCCAAGCCGGAGGCTCTAAAAACTGAGCAAAAGGATGTATTTTGTCTCCTGATCTGACTACCGTGGAAACTGCTTTCTGTTTCGAAGTATCTGAGCCCCCAAAACTGGTCAAGTTGGACAAACCACAAAGAAAAAGTGAAACTGAGAGCTGTACAGCTAGCTGGGATTTTCTTCAAGTGATTGTCTAGTTTCCCTCTAGTTTATTACTTACTCCCAACATCTACCAAAACAGCTTGCTACTAAGCAACCCAGAAAGATGTAATAGACTGTGTTCATAGCCCTCTGTACACATGTCAGGGTATGGCTCTTCACCTGACATGGTTGGATTGTCTCCTGCCTGTTTCTACTGGTCATATTTTTAAGGCAGTACCAATGAGTTGTTTTCCAAATATGTAGTTTATTCTGAGCCTCGTAATTGTCCCTCCCATCTTTTATCCATGTGATGAATGCATTGCTGGTTTGTGTGTGCGGTCGTGGTAGTGGGTTTGTTTTGTGGTGCTTTTCTTTTTCTTTTTTTTTCCAGGTTTTCCATGAAGCTTTTGCTGATGACAGCAGCCTGTGGTGATATTTATTTCCTCTATATTAGTAGTACTTATTGTTAGCTCTAAGTCTAATAAGATGCCTCTCGTTAGTCCTTAATCATATGCTGGATCCTCAGTGCTTCTTGTTTAGTTTCTAATGTACCTTTGTTTTGTCAACTCAGCTAAGCTCTTTCAGCACCGTAGGAAATTAGTCACTTCTCTGTGTGTCACAGCCCTCTTTACCTGGCGCCAGCGCAGCACACAGCACTAAGAAGATCAGTGGATGAAACTAAGCATGTTCATGTTTACACCACAAGCTGCAGCTTCCAAAGAGCCCTTGGAAGCAGTACAGTGAGTTATAAATACCTCTTATCTGAGGAGTGACCGTTCGTAGTTTCACAGGCACCACGATGGTCTCCCAGCAGTGGTTCCTTATGACTGCTGGTTCCTGTGTTACAGGGAAAGGGTGCCTCATGTCCTTAAAGAATGTGTTAGCCAGCCACTTTGTTCTCTGAGCCTCCTTGCTTTAGCCCCTTCCACTCCTTTCACTCAGCCTTCATTATTAACCTACCACTTAGGTCCCCATGTTACAACTAACTGCTAGGTCTTTGCTGAAGAAAATCCTGTGGAACTTAACTCAACAATATGCTTTACTGTGTTTATCCTTTCGTTTATTCATTCAACAAATATTTCTTAAGTACTTACATATGCCAGGTGGTACAAGAGGCTGAGTCTACAAACAGCAGCAAGATGGATGGTCTCTGCCCTCACAGAGCTTATAGCCTGCTGTGACCTTCCAGCCAGTCAACATGTAATTGAAGTGCCATGTACCAACTGCTATCTTGGGAGAGGTACACTGAAATAGGAGAGCACGTAAGAAGAGCATCGAACCCCAGACTTGGGGGATTAGCGAAGGCTCTGGGCAGGAGTCTAGAATGTGAAGATGGAGTGGTGAGAAAGACTATTAGAATGGTAAACAGGAGGCCGTGAGCCATGGTAAGATGTTTGAATTGTATCCAAAAAGCTATGGGAACTTGCTGAGTAGTATCAAAGAAGCATATCTACAATTATCTGGAAAGGCTGTTACTGTACTCCATGGTTTTTTTTCTTTAACTGTATATCTCTGTGTGGCTAGATTTTCTTTATATATGTCAGAAGCCAAAGTAACATATTGAATTGAATGCAGAAGCAGATATGAGAATCCAACTATCTTCTATTAAGTTAGACATTAAAGAGATTTGCAACAATAGAAAACAATGACATTCTTCTCATTAATTAATTTTTTTTCTCCTTTGGAAACGTTATTTTTTATAAAAATATTTAGCAAGTAATGAGGTTGTGATTATTATTAATGAATTAATAAATATTCGAAGATTAATAAAAAGGCAATGGGGAACCACTGAAGGGTTTTTAAGTAGAGGAATGACATGTTGAGATTTGTATCTTAGGAAAATCTCTCTGAAGCCATCCCACCCTTGATGGTGGTCTGAAATAGGGCAGTGAGAGTGAGGGTAGAGAGAAATGGATGGATTCCAAAGATATTTAGGAGTTATAATTAACAGAGCCTGGTGATCTAGCTTGCATAGTAGATGGATGTTGATGTCATTCCCCAAGATTGGGGACACGGGAGAACATGGGATTGAAGATGAGTTTTGTTTGGACATGTTCCATTTTAGATGTCTCTGGAACATCTAAGTGGCAAGAGACAGTTGGTTATGTGACTCAGAGGTGCAGTACTTGGATTGGAGAGAGGAGTTCAGCAGTCTCCACCACACCCTGAGAAACCTGGGGACAGAACTGGAAAGAGGAGGGGAGTAACCCTGAACAGAGCCTTAAGGGACACCAATATCTAAAGGACATGAGCAGGAGAAGGTGGCTCTGAGAGGCACGTATGACCTGAGGGCTCAAAAGACCAGGAAAGTGTGATACCACAGAAGCCCGGAGAAGGGCATGGGTCAGCAGGGCCCAGTGCTGCCGGGAGTCAAGCAGAGAGCTGAGGAGGCTCCACTGGATCAAGCAAGGGGCGTGATTGGTAACCTGGAAGAAAAGAAACTACTTAATGGTGACAGTACCAGACTATGAGCTTCTAGAAGGCAGGAACATTGTCTTAATTCTCTTTCTAGCTTCATTCCTTAAGGTACTACCAAATATATTAGTAGACACTCGATAATTCTGTTGATTTTACCTTAATTGGTACAACTGAAACAGTCTGGCCTTTTCTGTCCCTGAACTCCATGGCAAATCATTGGTACTGTAAAATGCTCACATTAAAGCATAGTATTTCCTTAGGGTCTGTGGTAGAACTTCCCAACCACTGTGTCATGATCATAGATGGACTGAGACCTTGCAGGACATTTGATCCTGTCCAAAATGTCCTTAAGACATTTGGTCCATCAGACATTTGGTCCACGGCAAAAGGTCCTTGACATTTGGTCCTGTCCAAAACGTCCATGAGCATATCTGGTCCTTGCCAGATGGTTTTGGACAGGATCAAATATCAAGGAACTTTTAGTATGGACAAAATGTCTTAAGGACATATTAGACAGGACCACATGTCTGCTAATTGGCTGAGAGACCAATCGCCTTAACCCTCGGGGCAACTGGGAAGGGTCTAAAGCTGTGAGCCTAGTTGCAAATAGCTTTGTCTGTCCTGTGTGTCACACCAATATGTCTTTTTCTGTGTGTGTCATGATGTGAAAAATATTGGAAAGCTGTGGTCTATAGCAAGGTTGGTAATTCCTTGAATGGTTGCCGCCGCACCTCCTATGTGCCTAAGGCAGGTATCACTAAACAGTCATGTCACTCACTCCTGGTGAACCACATCTTCCCCCAGAACCTTCGAGACATGGTCTGCAGGTAGCCACAGGCAGTACAGTGGAGGTGGCCCTACCTGCCTGCTTTATACTTCAAAAGTTAGCACACTGATAAAGGCTTTCAGATCCCCAAAGACTGAGAAGAAAGGATGCATTTTTTTTTCCAATGACCAACCTTTTTTAGATAAGATGAGGATTTTTTGGAAAGAATTTTAATTGTTTTAAATCCTCACATTCATAATGCCCACTCTGTAATCATTCTCCATTTCACTCTTTGAACACCTCGGCTGGGAAATCAGTCAGGCTGCACTGAGCTTAGAGCTCTGCTGGCCACCTTGGGAAGTACATTCAAGTCTTACCCCATTGCAGCCCTCCAGGATCCTTTGGTCCATTTGGGAAGATAAGACATTATAAAGTCTAATGCAAATATTCTATAATAATAATAGCTAATATATAATAAACTTCTAGAGGTTTTCAAGCTGTTTTAAATGTTTTGCTTGTATTAACTCATTTATTTCTCATAATATCCTCATGAAGTGAGTGTAGTTATTATCCCCATCTTACAGATGAGAAAACTGAAGCTCAGACAAGTTAAAAAAAAACTGAGGCCTCAGGTTGCGAATTGGCCGGGCTGGATTTGAACCCAGTATTTGGTTCCAGAGACCACTCCCGGTCGTTCAGCCTCCTCTGCTGTTTGTCCCTCTGTCCTTACTCCTTGCCGTTGCTTTCGCCCTTAAAGTAGGCGTAAACCCATTGTTAGGCCCCTGTCTTTGAACAGGTTGACGGAAATGCCTGGTTCTCCTCTCCGTTTTGGAAATCATCCTCATCCTTTAAAAGTCAGCTAGACTCCCATCCTCTTTGAGGTTTTACCCCGTGCGTTGGTGTGGTTGGTCAGTGCCCATCTGAACATTTCCAGCCCTCTAACTGATGCTGCACAGCTTCCTCCTTAATGATGTACCTCCTTGCCTTGTTCTGATTTTTCCTTTTCTGGATGTCCTGCCCTCCCCCAAGGAGATCATGAGCTCCACGTGAGCAAGGACTAGACTATGTGCCTTGCTCGTACTCTCCCGTGGGAGCTGCGAGTGAGTGCCCCTAGAAAGCCACTGGTGAGCTCTTCTAACCTGGCTTCTCAGTGTAGACACTCTCAGTGTAGACACTGCCTGACCATCCCATTCTGAAACCTGCCAGAGCCTTTAGGGGTAGGGCTCTATTCCGTGTGACTTCTACTTGATAAAATGTTACAAACCTTTACTGCTCTCAGTTGGAAAATTATGTATTTTCACAAGAAATTTTATTTCATTTGAAAATCTCTTTGCCAACTAATAACAGGTATTTATTTCATAAAACGGCTGGCTGTTCAAAATGCAAGCTGTTTCCTCTTTCCTCTTTTAAATATGTGGTTATTGCTTTTGAAGAAGACAAAGTGAAGGAAACGTTTCCTGTTTGTAAAGGCTCATATTTAACTCTTCGTAAAGAGCAGATTAGTGTCAAAACATCCTAGAACCTAGAGCTCCTGTAACTTTCTGCTTTTTAAGCACTTTTTTACTATCACAGGAGTAGAGGGATTGGGTTTTTGTTTTGTTTTGCCTACTCTTTCTCTCTCACTCCCTTTGAAGAAATAAAATGTTACAGATTCAACTGAAGGTTCATTCCCCTTCCCACTGTCCTTTAGCTGCTGTATCACGTCTAATGCCTGGGGGTGTTTGCATCTTTGCCACGTGTCTGTATTAGGGTTTCTCAGCCTAGATGCTATGGACGTTTTGGTCCAGGCCTTTCTTTCTTGTGGCAGCTGTCCTGTGCATTCTTGGATGCTTAGCAGCAGCATCCCTAGACTCTACTTGCTAGTGCCGGCAGCACCACCATCGTGTTCCCCACCTCCCACCACGCACAAGGCAACCAAAGGTGACCTGGGGGGCAAAACCACCACTAGTATATATCCATAAAGTAATTTAAATATAGTACACTACTGTCTGAGTATTTTAAAAATTTATGTAAATATATCTGCACATTCTTGTACAACTTTCTTTGTTCATTCAACATTGTATTTTTGAGATTTATGCATGTAGATCCAGTACATTTATTCTGGCTGCTCATATAGTAGTAATCTTTTATATAATAGGACCACTTATTAATTTATTTCCCTACTTAGGAACAGTTGAATTTTTTACATTTTCTTACTTAACATTATAGACAGTGCTTCACAGAGCACCCTCATAAATGCCCCATTAGGTACTCGTAGCTACCTGGAGCTGAAACAGCCAGGTCACGGACCATCTTCAGTTTTACTAGATCTTGACACTTGGCTCTCCAAAAATGTTTGTGCCAATTTCTCATTAACGATAAATGGAGTTCCCATTTCCTCAACATCATCCCCATACTTATTATTGTTAGGCTTTTTATTTTTGCCAGTCTTGTGGGTATGAAATAATTTAATGCTGTTTTAATTTGTATTTCCTAATACTAGTGAAATCAAACGTCTTTTCTTATGTTTATTGACTTAGGCTTTCCTCTTCTGTAAATTGTCCACTGGTATACATTATCTGCTTTTTTCTTGAGTCATTTATTTTTCTCATTGACTGATAAGGATTTTTTAATGTATTCTGAATACTTTTGTCAGTTATATGTTGCAAACGTTTTCTCTTAACCTATACTATGTCTTCTGTTTTTTTTAAATTATTTAAAAGTTCTTATAGTAATTTTTAGCAATGCTTTTCTTTATTTATGCTGTATATTTTTGTCTTAGAAATCCTTTCCTACCCCAGCGACATAAAGAATATTTTCTTATTTCTTCTAAAATTTTTATAAGTTTAGCTTTCCACATTTAAATCTTTAATCTGTGGAGTTTATTTTTAAATACACTTATTTTTGTATATGGACTAAAGTAAGGGTCTCGTTTTATCTTTTCCACCCTATGGCCGGTTGTCCCGTACTTTCGTTGAGTTGTGCGTCTTTCTCCTGCTGACGTGCAGCACCTCCTCTGGCGGATCCCCAGGCCCATGTTCGCTTTGATTCCTAGACTCTTTCCTGTTTCCTTGTGCTGTTTGCCTGCCGTATGCAAATACCATTCTACTCTAATTACTACAGTCTAACAGTAATCCTAATAACTGGTAGAGAAGAATCTTTCCTTATTATACTTCTTCAAAACATTCATGTCGAGGAACCAGCCCAGTGGTGCAGTGGTTAAGTTCTTACATTCCGCTTCAGCAGCCCAGGGTTCACCAGTTCGGATCCCAGGTGTGGACCTACGCACCACTTGTCAAACCATGCTGTGGCAGGTGTCCCATGTATAAAGTGGAGGAAGATGGGCACGGATGTCAGCCCAGGGCCAGTCTTCCTCAGCAAAAAGAGGAGGATTGGCTGCAGTTAGCTCAGGGCTAATCTTCCTCAAAAAAAAAAAAAAATTCATGTCTGGTTTTGACCCTTAACCTCAGGTGGTCTAGTTCTCTGAAAGCACACACACATAGTTTTTAATTTTGAGTATATAGCAGTTAGACTTAGCCTCATATGACAGAAACACAAAATAACAGAAACTTAAACAAGGTAGAGATTCGTCTTTCATGTGAAAGAAATGCAGACGTTGACAACCCTGGCCTGGTGGGGCAGCAGATGAAGTTGCTGGGCCCCTGGCTCCTGCCTTTACGTCAGCACCGGGCTTCCGCCTCACTCCCAGGACAGCCGCTTGAGCTCCAGGAAGAAGGAGGAAGAGACAAGGAAGGGTGCACTCCTGCTGGTAAGGTTTCTTCTGGAAGTCCCCTGTGCCCTTTGTGCTTGCTTACTGTTGGCAGAACTTGGTCCACGTTGCGGGGTGCTGAGAAATGGAGTAGCCATGTGTCACCAAAAAGAATCCTGTTTTTTAAGAAAAGGGAGGATGGATATTGAGAGTCCGCCAGCAGTCCCTGCTAAGACTGGAATTGGCAGTGTATGAAAAGATTAGTGTGGAGTCATCCCAGGCAAGAGTGCGCCGTCTTTCCACTCATTCAGACCTTCTGATGCCCTTCAGTGTAGTTTACATCTTCTCATGGACATCGTGCAGATCTTTGTTAGATTTAATTCCGAAGTACCTAATAGTTGTTCTTTCTGTTTGTAAATAGTAATTTTTTGCACTTAGATTTTCTCAATGACCACAGTCAAGGAATGTTAATTTTTTTATCTTATACTTTCTTATTAGTTCCCATTTCCTAGTTAGACAGTCATCACGTGTGAATGACAGTTTTCTCTCTTCCCATCATTCTCCTTTTTCTCTCATGATTGGTTGGCTTAGGCTTTATTATACTATGACTTGTCTCTTCATGAATGGGTACTAAGTTTTATCAAATTGTTTTCACACCTGTTGAGTGAGCATTTGGTTTTTCTCCTTTAATCTGTTAATGTGTGAATTACATTACTATATTTTCTAAGATTCCTGAGATAAATCCTAATATAATACATCATACCAGATAAAATGATTATTTTTTGAACATTGTTGGGTTAGTTTGCTAACTTTTTTCAGGATTGTTGCATCTGTCCACAAATGAAAAACAAGTCCTATAATTTTTCTTTCTCATAATGGCCTTGTGTGATTTTAGAAACGTCGTTATATAGCCTCAAAAACTTAGGTGGGGAGCTTTCCTTCTTTTTCTGTTCTCTAGAACAATTTGCATAAGATAGCAAGTCCTTGAAGATTCCATAGTCTTCACCTATAGATTTTTGGTCGGTAGATCTTTAAGTATTATTTCAATTACATTAATGGCTAGAAGGAGTCAAGTTTTCTATTTCTTTTTGTAATGTTTTATTGAAGTAGAACATATATACAGAGAAGTAAACATTATATAAAGGTAATCATACAAATGTACTTTGTGTTTTATTTTATTCAACATTATATTTGAGAAATTCATCCATATTGTTACATGTAATTGTAGTTTGTTCTTTTTAAGTGCTAATTTTACATTATGTGGCTGTATCATGATTTATCCATTCTACTTAATGGACATTTGGGTAGTTTCCAGACTTTGACTCTGACAAATAATGCTGCTGAAAACATTCTAGTCTATCCCTTTTGTTGATAAGTATTTGCATTTCCGTTGACCAGGAGTGGAATTGCTGAGACAATACCCATGTGTTCAGCTTTAGTAGATGCTCCTGAACAATTTTCAAAAATGATTACCAATTTCTGCTTCTTTTTAAGTTTTAGTGAGTTATAGTTTTCTAGAAAATTGTCTATTTCATCAAAGTTATTGATATGAATGAAGCTTTCTTATGATTTTTTAATATCTGCCATTATGTCTCTTGTATTATTCCTAATATTATTTGTGCTGCTTTCTTTGTCTTTGCATCAAGCTTGCCAGATTTATCCATTTTACTTGACTTTTTAAACAACCAACATTGAGTTTTATTGATTCCTTCTATTGTCTCTTTATTTTCCATTTTATTAACATATGCTCTCAACTTTCTACTTCATTGTTTCTGATTTTAGATTATTATTACTTTCTCTAACTTCTTAAATTTAATATACTTAACTCTTTAATTTTCAGTCTTCATTTTCTTTAAGCTCAATATTTTAAAATTACATCAACTACTTAATTACATCCCACAAGCTTTGATAATCATCTCAATTTTATTCGCTTTTAGATATCTTCTAATTTCCATTATGATTTTTTCCATTTTTGATCTCCAGTGTGTGAATTTTTGTTTGTTTTGTATTAATTGTAATTTTGGTATTGATTTCTAATAAATTACATTGTAGTCAGAGAATATAGTCTGTAAAATATTTATGTTTTGGTATTTGTGAACATTTCATATGGGACTTAGGGCACAGTCACTTTTTTTTTTTTTTTGAGGAAGATTAGCCCTGAGCTAACTACTGCCAATCCTCCTCTTTTCGCTGAGGAAGACTGGCCCTGAGCTAACATCCGTGCCTGTCTTCCTCTGCTTTATATGTGGGACACCTACCATAGGATGCCTTGCTAAGTGGTGCCATGTCCACACCCGGGATCTGAAGCAGTGAACCCTGGGCCACCGAAGCAGAACGTGTGCACTTAACCACTGTGCCACCGGGCCGGCCCCTGGCACAGTTGCTTTTTATAAATATTTTTTGTATAATAGAAAAGAATGTGTATTCTCCAAAAATTGAGTACAGACTATATACATTCTTTTAGACAAAACTTATGTTCTGTATTATTATTAGCTTTTGTCTGCTTGATATATCAATATATGCTAAAAATTAAATATATATCTGGATGTTTCCTCCTCTCTTGTAGTTCTGTTAATTTTTTCTTTCTATATTTTGATCCTGTTGTGCTATACATAAATAATATCGATGTATCCTAGTGATTTTACCCCTAATAATGTCTTTTGTGCTCTTGAGGTCTGTTTGTTTGACATGAATATAGCAATATCAGCTTTCTTTGGTTAGTACTTCTCTAATATTTCTTTTTTGATCTCTTTACGTCACCTTGTCTATGACTTTGTATTTTAGGTTTGTCTGTTGCGGTGGGTAGGAGAGATTTCAAAGTTGAGAATCTCAGCCTTTCGGCTAGTGAGTTTGTCCACGTATATTTATTGTGATCACTAGTATATTTGAATTTATTTCTACCAGTATCTCTCTAGAACACTTTTGCATAATGTCTCCATTTTTAATTTCCCTAATTTTTTCCTAATTTTTTCATAATATCCTATTGTTTTAAGTCCTCCTTCTTAGTCATTTTAAAACTTCTTACTTTCAGATTGTTGTAAATTTAAATTCTTAGGGATCTAATCCTTCTTTTCATTGTACACACAGACGCTTGCTTATGATGGGTTTTTTCTTCATGGGTTTTGTAATTTTGGGTTCAAATTCTTTCTCCACTGGAGTTTTATCTGTAAATCCCCTGTAATCCCAGGGTGAGAGAGTGTCTCTCCAGAGTTGTTTTGCATTTACTTCTGCTTGGCTCCTTAGATATAGCCATCTTAATCCTAGAGGCAATTTTTATGTTATTTTTGATGGATTCTTAGAGCACGAATGTAGTCTAACTTGAACCCTGGATTTCTCCTTTGTCAATTCTTAGGCAGGCCAAGATTCCTGCTCCCCGCCGAGGAAGATCAGCTTTTTGGTTTGTCTTTTCTCAGCCTCTCTTTCACTGAGGGTGCTGCCATTTGAGGGTTGTGCCTTTAAATAGGTAATGAGTTCAAAGTGACTACCTCTTTCAGACCCAAGTCCTCATCTTCTGACCCCAAATAGGTGATAAAACCCAAGTTGTTCTAGGGTAGCAGGATGTGCGCGCCCTATGCCGTCCTTGGCAGCTTGCTTTCCTCCTGCTCCAGTTTTCCAGAGCTTGTTTCTGGCACCTTGGGCCCTCCATTTATCTCCTTTATGTTCAGCTGTGCAAATGAAATGTTTTTTATTTTCTCTGGCATTTTTAGGTGTTCATAGTAGGAAAATTTTTAGGTTTTCTTAGTCTGTAACTTTTCCTAAATCTAGAAATAGAGATTTGGATTAAGTGAAAATAATAGCGTATAGCTAAAAACATGGATTTTTTGAAAAGCATCATGCAGTGCATATTTTTTTCACCTCGTGGCTTTCTTTTTGTTGATGACATAGAATAAACAAGAAGTGACATTACATCAATCTTGTTATCCATAGAGCCACTCAAGAGGACGGTTTTGATCCTCGCTTCTGAACCTCTTGTCCCTGTGTGTAAGATTTACCTTCACGTTCTCTAGCCTGTCCCCGAGCCTGGGTTTAATCTCCACCTGCAGTCTCCCTCCACTGAGCATGCTCAGAATTTACTTAGAAGAACAAGTAATTTACTTAGAATTTACCTAGAAGAACAAGGACGAGGAAGAGGAGGAGAAGGAGGAGCAGGAGGAGGAAGAGGGAGAGGAGGAGCATTTTAAAGAGCTGCTGAAGGAGCTCCAGGTTTCTGCTTGACTGCAGTGAATTAGCCTCCTGCCCGTATCTTCTCTCCTGTCACACCTGGTAAAGCCCTGAGCTCCGCAGGGTCCATTGGAGTTGGGACAACATCAGAAGGGACTCAGCGGGGCTGAGATTAGGATCTGCGTGTCATCTTCTGCCTCCCAGAGCCAGATTGCATACATAACTTTAGCAGTACCCATTACCTTCTTTTTCCTCTGTGCACTTGCTGCAGGCTGCAGATTTCATCCTACTGATTGAAGGGTGGTGTGATGCTTTAGGATTTGGGTTGCTTCCATACAAAGGATCAATATGACATTTTATTTCCCAGTCTACAGATGTCACTGCGTTGCAAGAGAAAGCACTTCCAAGCATTATGATGGTTCTGCTCCTTCTCTGTCTAATCATTATGTATTCATCTCTTTTTAGGGAGGAATGATCAATTGGAATCGTCTTTTCCCTCCTTTACGTCAGCGACGAAATATAAACTATCAAGATGGTCGGCGGTCTGAACAACAAGCATCCCCGCCTCTAGAGGTTTCTGAGGAACAGGTAATCGGTAACACCTGGTACTTATCCTAAACCCATGTTACAAATTCAAGCAGTCTTGGTGAATAAGACTTGAAGGAAATCAAGCATATAAATACAAAGATTTGGATAGCTGTTAAACTGCCACCTGTAAAAGTGATGGACACTTTGGGCCTTTATTGGCCACTGTGGGTCTTATGAGTTTGAGGAAGGCATGATTTGAAAAAAAGTGTGCTGTGATCTCTTATTTTAAAATGTATAGTACTTTATATATGGAGAAAACTACTGCTGTTGGTTCCCTGCGAGGGATGGAGAAAAGGCAGAAGGGCAGGGAGGCAGTGGTGCTTCTCTTGAGTAATCCTTTTGTATATTTTTTACTTTTGGAATCAAGTTGATGTTTTACATATTCAAAAAGCAAATCAACAATAAGGACAACTGTAAAACTAAAAAAGAGACCGATATAAATGATACAACTGTAGCATAATCATAGGAAAGGGTAAAAATTAATCTCAGTAACTTTTGAACATTATATGCCCTCTGTCTAAGAAAAAACAAACTGCAAGCACATCTCAGACTCTTCGTAGGTTTACCTTTCATAGTGATATGAGTACAGCAATTCTGATATTTTGTATGTATTATAGATTTGAGCAAATGAGGAAATAGGTTGATCTTACTGTGGAAGAAAAGAAAATACCAAAAGAGAACTGGGTAAGGCAAGGAAGAACCTGTGGGGTTGGATTAGAATTAGAGACATCTGCATAAACTCATGATTTAATGTGTGTGTATGTGTGCGTGCACGTGTGTCTTAGCTCTGTCAACCGAGAGGAATCAGAAACAGTGGCGTCCCAGTAGCACTGAGCACACCTAGTGCCCAGATCTAGCTTCTGGATACTTTGGCCCACTCACAGGAACCAGCCTCTTTAGAGAAACAGTGAGCCTCAGGCCCAGGGTAGGGAAGGCAAAAGATGAACCTAGACCACCTTATATGGAGAATTAAGGAAGTGCTCCATAACTGAAGGGGTGTGCCACAAGGATCCCAGAGCCAGCATGAGGGAGTCACACTGGCCAAATCTGGGACATCAGATTTGAGCATGAAAATAAATGAGGACGATACTATAACATAAGCGCTTTAGGGGAGGAGAATGCATGAGTTTATACAGATATTAATAGAAAAATAAATATTTACATAAATACATACATCCACAAGGGAAAGGGAAATGCTTTCCTTTCAGTAGAACATAAAGTAATAAAAGAATGATGGTATTGCAAAATCACAGTTTGGCAGCTATCAGAGTAAAAATCAATTCAGGGAAGAATCATCAATATATGAAGAACAGGCTATTTATATAATGTCAAAGTATCTCCCCACAAGTGACTTATTAATTACAAAAGGAAAATAGTAACTCTACAGTGGAGAAATTGGATACTGCTTAACCAAGTTATCAGAATTAGTATTACCAGTAATGGGACAGAGGGCAGTGTGGGCAAGCCCTGAAAAGGACACATCAGTTATGTGTTACAATAAAAAATGCATAACTTTGTTCATAAAGACAAACCCAATTTGAGAGTCATTCTATAAAGTACCTGACTTGTATTCTTCAACAGTACTGATGTTACAAACTGTTCCAGATTTAAGGAGACTAGGGAGCATGCTAACTAAGTGTCATACATGGTCCCAGACTGGATTCTGTACTGGAAACATATGGTGAAAGGACATTTTAGAGTCAGTTGATGAAATTGGACTGTACACTAGATAATATTTTTAGGTTAATAAGTTTCTAGGATTCGGTATCTATACTGACTGTAGTTAAGAAAGAGAATATCCTTTTTCTTCAAAATACACACAAGTTATTAAGGGGTAATGGGAACCCTTATATATGTAACTTAACCTCAAATGGCTCAGGAAAAATAAGTGAAAGAGGGAAAAAGTATATGTAGACAGAGAGAGAGAAAGCAACTGTGGCAAAATAACGGTGAATCTGGATGAAGAGTCATCAGGGGTTCTTGGAGCTCTTCTTGAAATTTTTCTATAAGTTTGAAATTGTTTCATACTAGAAAGTTTTAAAAAATGCATAAAATAAGTTTAGAGTATTCCAGTAACACCACTTTCAAATTTAGTTCTGCATCCATTAGTTTCTTCTCATGAAAGCAAATCAAGGTCAGCATTTCATAGCTGATCACACCATCCAGGCCATCACCTCCCCATCCCCTGAGTAAAAAACTGTAGTCAGACCCAAGGCACCAAGTCTCTGCATCTAAGCTGTGTCCTGACTTTTTCTGGAACTCAAGAGGGGCCCCTGGGCAGGACTCCACTGCCACCCCTGGACTAAGCTGCCATAAATGCTTCTGAAAGAAACCAGTTGAATGTACCTAATGAGTTGATGCAGACCCTCATTCTTGCAAGTTCTCAGCTCAGACTGATCATTTCAGCAGCTCTTTAGGATAGAGAGATGG
The DNA here is from genome assembly GCF_037783145.1 of Equus przewalskii. Classification (NCBI taxonomy): domain Eukaryota; kingdom Metazoa; phylum Chordata; class Mammalia; order Perissodactyla; family Equidae; genus Equus; species Equus przewalskii. Next base: position 68,539,172 of record NC_091846.1, read on the forward strand.
ATTAAGGAGCCATAGTTCTCTTCTACGTCCATTAAAGAATTTCTAGAAAAATGTTATTCCCACGATAAGAAAATAAAGCCAAATAACTCAGCATTTCTAAGATATTTATGGTACAAATTAAAAACTAAGCTAACACTCTCAAATTCAGGTGAAAAGAAATAGAATTCTGTTCTGTTACTGTTTACTTGATAGAGCTGTGAGTCACGTTCCTCACGGAGCAGCCGTTAACAATACGAGGTATTTAAAGGTGAGATAGTTCTTAGTCTTGACACTTTGAAAAAACAGTGTCAAAAAGTGATAACAAGCAGAATGTGTGTAATTGAAGTCTTTAGGGTTTTTTTAGTGAATCATTTTCCTTGATACTCGCAGAATGACAACACTGAGGTTAACATGTTGTCAATATCAGTTTAAGTTCTTCCTTACTCTGCTATGAAAAGATGTAACTACATGAGAGGTTGTTTTTAACATATGCTTCCTTATTCATTGATTTTCTAAATCTTGTTTTTTGTATTTCTTGTTTACCTTGAAAATGGCCATTATAGACCATCATTGCATGAGGACACACAGTCCTCCCTGGCATTGTTTGTTATGCACACTCTTGGTAATTCTTCTAATAGGTGCTAGAGGGACAGTAAAAGAGAAAAAAGATGTTGTTCTTGCCCTCAAGATGTTAACAGTAACGTTTAGAAATTTATAATTAATGTGTAATCTCTTGGCTAGTTTGTTGAGGCTAGACACAATCTAAAATATCATTTGTTGGTAACATTAAGATAGCTTGAGCTAACAAAACCTTTTTATGCTTAATTTTTCAATTAAATGTGCTGTATTTTATTTTTTAAGTAACAGAGTCTTGTAATTTTAGTGCATTAAGAAACTTAGTAATTTTCTAAACCAAGACAAATAGAAATGATTATTTGAGGGTTTTTTTGATGTAAATAAGTGCTTAAGGAATTTTCGTGAGAGTTCTTTAAGATAGGAAATGTACCAGTCCATGTGTTTTGAAAAAACAGAATATTCTAAGAAAGAATGTGCCTCTCCTGTTCAGTCTAGTGATAGTCCAACATACAGCTACAGAAATTTTTTGCCACCTATTGTACTCTTCCTAGTCTATTTTTCTCTCTCTTTTTTCTTTCAGGGATTTTTATGCTACACCCATACTCAAAGTTAACAAATAATGAAATTTTCTCATATTGGCTTCATATTTTTTTTAAATCAAAGGGGGAAAACTTACCAAGTTTTTCTCTCTTAACCTTCTCCAAGCTTAGGCGGTGACCCTTCGATGTATACTTAATGGGACTCACAGGTAAAATCAGACAAGGAAGTTAAATAAGACTAAGCCACAGCTAGGACTTAACAAAAGGCAGATAAACACAGACTGTTCCCAATTTCGACATCCTTACTTCCATTCATCTTTCCTTTCCTGTAGCCAGCCAACAATTTTCAACTGCTCTGCACTGGGCTAAGCACTGGGCTAGGTGCTTGAAATACAGAGATAAATACGGTAGAATTTCCTGCCCTCAGTGGTGCAGAGCCCAGTGTTGTAGGGAGCCAAGCCCAGAAATGGCTCTAGTCAACTATATAGAAGCGTCCTAGTGCTACTGAAACTGAGAAGGGATTGCCAGTGCTGGGCGGGTTGGGGGCAGTGGCATTTGTAAAGATGTGGTGTGGTGAAAAGTGCATCCAATTTGGGGAAGCACAGGTGGGTGAGGTTGGAGTGGAGGGTAACCGGTGGGGCAGGGGCACCGCCTGGGGAAGAAGCTGGATGGGGAGCAGGCAGAACAGACTCCCCAGCAGCCTTCCAGAGGTGCATGGACATCATGTTTATGCCATAGGCTTTAAGGAACCGTGGCAGGATTTTAAACAGGGAACTGCTACATCATCGGCTTTCCCTGGAGGATGGACTAGACCTGGAGGTAGGGGCATGTTACAGTCGTAAGCACGAATGTATTTTCTTCCCTCCCTGCCCAAGAAACATGTTACAGTCTAGGTGCTTACAAGACTCTTGCCCAGACCAGGTATGTTACTGCTCAGTAAGTTTATAATACATGAGATCCATGACGTGGATTCCATTCATGTCCTCTGAAATATCCATTGGCCCGAGTAGAGAGACAGTGGCTTTAAGCACAAAGACACTTTCAATCTTAGCTGATAAATAGCAAAATGTGTTTAGTATGAGAGAAGCTGAATCTCAGTGAGGTTCTCCTCTCTCTCCTCATCTCAGGAATCCTCACCACTGTCTCCAGAAAACCCACCTAAACTGCAGAATGCTCCCCTTATAAAAAACAATCCCCTGGCTAATCTGTATTTGTTTTGAGGTAAATTTCATGCTTCTGTTCTGAATATTTCTCATTGCAGGGAGTTGGGGACGGGTCTAGTGACTTGCATGTTGTCCATCTTCCCTGGCAGACAGTGAGCTTGTCTGAGCTTGGCAAGGGCTGATACCACGCCTGCCTTGTTTCCTACTGACACAGAATGTGCCCCACAGCGGTTAGAGCAGGGCCGAATGTGAAGGTGTGGTCAGTGCACTTCCCTTTCAAAAGAACATTTGTTTTCATTTAAAAATGTGTTAGAGAGTGGTACTGTCAGACCTTTCCATCTCTAATGCCAAGAGATTGGAAATGTGTTTTCTAACAAAATACCAAAGTTAAATGTGTTAGAGTGAAATATTGGGTAACAATCAAATAGTTAACCAGCTCTTCCGGGTGCTCTGAAAGATGTAAGCAAAGAAGTTCATCCAGCCTGGAGGTGAGGGAGTTCTCACTACCAATCCCTGAATCAAGGAGGAATGCCAAGCTGGGGGGCCACGGAGCAGCCTGTAGCTGGGCAGGAACATAAAATAACCAGAAACGTTCGCTCAGCTAACAGGTGTGATGAATGGGGTTCAGCAGTGCTGAGGAGGAGAGAGGTCAGCTGACAGGGAGAGAGCTCTGCTGACCCACAGGGATCTAACCGTGAGCCTGCAGCAGGGCGGCAGCCTGGCCCTGATGATAACAAATAGTAGTTACAACGAAGGGGAGGGAAGGGTGAGCCGCGTTTCTGATGGCTCCTCCTGGGATCTTGTCCCCGTAGGGTGCACATGTGGCCTGGGAAGTTGCCCGCCACGAATGGGCAGCCCAGCATGGGGTTGGGTAAGGGCCACCTTTCAGGTGGGCATCACTTTTTGCAGGCATCAGAATTTGGGAAGTAAGAACCCAAGAAACCATTTGTTTTTGGCACCCTTAGCTAAAGGGAAGTTAAAGAAACCACAGTCTTATTTGAACAAAACAAGCAAAGGAGTATTTCACTCAGAGGAATTGCTATAAACCTCAATGGAATGAATGTTCTCTTTTACTTGTGTCACAGAGTAGTTGAAATACTAGTAGAATGCTAAAATGGGATTTCATTCATTTTCTTGATAAGAATTATCTTGAGATCGTAGAGACATGTGACCTAATAATAGAGGTTGTTAAAAAAAGGAAAAGAAAACTGATACAGATTTATCTCCATCTCTATAGGTTTCTTTTCTCATTCAGCGTGGTCTCTTTGGAAAGCATATTATGGGAAAAACATAGTCCACCTTGTGCTCCTTTGGAGCATTGTCAGATGACCAGGGCAGTGCTCTCCTGCAGTGCCTGCTCCTGTCCGGGTTCCCATACCTCAGCTAGCCATCCCGGTGGGGCTGGTGGGGCTGGCGGGGTGGGGGATGGTGGTTGCTGCAGTACACGGCCTCAGGGCAGCTGACCCCTGTGGGAGAGATCCCTGACGAAGAGCTGCTGATAGAGTCAAAGGTCACTGAGGCGGACCTTCCGCAAATTGTTTCCGTCTCAGTGAGGAGGCTAAACTAGAATTTCAGTACCAGCCGCTTCTTGCTATCCCTTAAGTTGGATTATCTCTGGCCCTTCCCTCTAGGAAGTCAAGTTTTCAGTTACGTAGCAGGCATTGGAGACGTTCTATTTGGGTAACTTTCGTTTTTATGAATAAGTGATGTAGAAGACAGGAAAAGCATAAGACCCTCTTTGGATATCAACCCAACTATACCTGGTTTCTAAAAGAAGTTAGAGAAAAGGTTCATTTAGGTTTTTAGACTAGCAACCAAGATGAACTGTATTCTGTTTTGCACTAAGAATTTTTAGACAGAAACTTCCCTGTGATGCACAAGCAGAAGGGGGAATGTACTTAGTGTGCTCTGAAATGGAGAAGGAATATTGGAGGAAACCCTTTTTAGAAAATTCCTGTGGGGCATTTTTAAATTTTCCAAACAGACTGCTTGCAGACCCTGCCAGTCCGATATTGATTAGATGCAAAATGTGCATCTGCCTTGCTCTTGGCTCCGCTTAAATCAGAAAATGTCTCTATCTCAGCATGTTCTTTTGAAGACTTCTAAGTGTTTTCCTAGCTTTCTCATTTTGTCCCCAAGATGTTTATTGGACATCTTCCCCCAGTGTACTGTCAGTTCCTTAAAGAACTTACATGGCTTAACTTACCCTCCTTCTCTAACCGCAGTGGGGCACCTTCTGTGTCAGGCTCTGTGTTAGGTGGGAAACTGGGCAGGTGTGGTATCAGCCCTCACGGAGCTCACCGTCTGCTGGGGTGAACAGGCAACACGCATGTCATTAGACCAGCCCCCAGCTGAGCGCGGGTACTTAGGGCAGGCCCTTGGAGCAGGGGAGATGGTCTGTAAACGTTTGTTGAATTAATGATGTTCCTGTATGTTCATAACTTGATTTAAACTGATCAGGATGTATTTCTATCTTCTAGTCAAATAAGATCACAAGATTTTTACATTGAAATTTCCTCTTCCCTTGGATGTTAGATCTGATCAGCTAACAGATGGTTCTCGTTCCAGTAGCTGAAGACAGGAAACAGCCTATAGAGAAAACAAATTAGTTTAGGCTTTCAGTGTGATAACATGTATTATAACTAATATATACTGTATGCTTTGGATAGGGAGGGAGCTGGACTGAGTATCCATAAATAGCATTATGTATATAATCATCAGAATTGAATATTTGCTAGAATTTATACAGATATAAAGTAAGGTCTTATAAGAGTCACTAACATAGTGTGCGCTTTTTGTTAGATTTTATGCTCACCTTTTTAAAAGATTTTTCCTATCTTACTGACTTCATTTGGTCTCATCACATTGGTTTTCTTACGCTAGTTCTTGTTTGTGCCATTTAAACGCTAGAAAGATGTGGAAGAAGTCACTTGCGTTTGTTTTTAAGCGTGGCTGTATTTAGCCTTGCGGTAGGTATACATGTGGGCGTACTTAGCTGCAGAGCCAGTGTTTAGTAAAGTCCCTGTCATCTGGGGGAGCATGGGCCTCTCCCTTGATGTCAATGACCAAGGTCCCAGAAGGAGTGGTTTTTCTGCTTCGAGACTTCCTTCCAGCTGCTCCATGGCCTTCTCTGAAAAAGAACCTGCATTTGATCGTTGTAAAAGACACACCAGTTCTTTGACCAACAAAGGCTATAAAACTAGTGATGTGGAAGCAGTTAAAGTGAATGCTGAAAACAAAACCCAAGGTTGGTTTTGTCACGTTGTCAGAGTCTCTGAACTGAGGCCTGAGAGGGTCAGAGGGAGGGACCCCCACACACCCAGCCCCATCGCTTTTCAGTCGGATAATCGTTATAGGAGGGAAGGCCTACTGAGCCCCTGCACATACCAGTCATTGTTCTGGGCCTTTCACCACAGACCTCTTATCCTCGAAACTGAGAGCGTGAGGCTTCAGTCCCCTGCTTGGGGTCACACAGTGAATATGGCCAGCTGGGGCCTGGCTCCAGAGCTCGGGCTCTCTCTGTCCCCCTGACAGGGCTCCCGCCTCCCAGCAGGGGGCTGGGATCATTGTTTTGTACTTGGGTTGGATCTGAAATGGCTGCCAACCCCCCCTTGTGTTTTTATTTTAGGGAATTAGGAACTTCTGAAATCTTGTCTGTGTTTTGCTTGCATGACCACAGATCTGCCTGGGCCTCAATTTTCTTTCTGCCATTTGAGCACAGGAGTTCATGTGTCCCAGGCTAAGCCTTTGACACAGAGATAGTGATGAGTGCACCAGGATTGGGCAAGTGGGCCTCTTGGCACAGATAAACATTAAGGTCCACAGCGGTAATTGTTGGGATCCAGGAGAACTGTAGACATCTGTTCTCTGTGTTGCTGGGTTCTGCTCCAGTTCTTATCACTTGGACTGCAAACCATTGAACCACCCAAAGAAAGGACAGCAATGGAATGCACGGCCCAAGCTGGCCGTGGGGATCCCATCCACGCTCTCCACTGAGGGATGGGAGCAGCTAGAAAACACTGTCGGAACCACTCTCTCTACTTCTCGTCTTTTCTGGCTGATTATTATCCACATGTACAAGCCCAAGCATGCAGTTTTCATTTTCCCATGGATGTTTACAATTTGGGACACTAGGGGAAATTTACAGATACCCTTTCTTAGTGTAATTGTACAATTTTTTAAAAGAACTGTATTAACATTATTTCTACTTCATAATTTTTTTTGTCTGGTCAAACTACCGGGTCATTCAGCAATGAAAATTCTCCAATCACGCTTGTCTTCTCACTCCTAAAAAATGCAAAAAGCTCTGAAGCCAGCTTTAGCTAAAGGGGCATGATTCCCACCTTCAGAGGATGAGCAGCCAGCCGCCGAAAGCTTGTAACAGCAAGCACTCTCTTCAGCAAAGACCTGTGAAAAACCCAGCGCAGTTGTCAAAACCAGTGATAGTGCACGTGTGGTGTCTGTGAGAGAGAATGAACTCAGGAGGAAGCCTCGTATGCAGAGAAAGATTTGTCTCACACCAGACATCACTTACGAGGCCTGGGACACAGCCAGCCATCCCAGACCTGAGGGATTTTTCCCTCAGGCGCTGCAAGTCCTGGGGCCTGCAGTGCCCTCGGTGCCGCTACTCTGCCTTGGTGGCCTGTGTCAGCATCTTCTGGATTCCAAAGCAAACCTTCTGTATTCAGAGTCGGTGGAGGGAAGACTCATGTACCAGGTGGAAGTTGTGGCCTAGCACCCCCACCTGGTACCAGGGCTAGTACCCTACGCTGGTACCACGTCACTGACTCACACGTCTTCAGCTCCAGATTGCCAAACAAACAGATTTGTTCCTGCTGGCTAGGTGCAAAGAAGCAGCCCCTTCTGAATTATGCTTGAAGTACCAAAGGTGACAAAGAGGTGATAGTGAATGTAGCATTTACTATGCTGTTCGGAGTCATATAGAATGGCCAAATTGTTGGGCCGTGGTGTCGTGTTCATGGGTAAAAGAGAGAAGGCGGGCAGAGCTGCCCACCTCCTCACTCAGCTACGTTAGCTGTGCTAGATAGTGGTCCTTAACTGGGAGTAATTGGAGTAAACATCATAAAAGGTTATTTCCATGTAGGAGTGGAAATCACCTAGTAAGAGTACCTGGCTCACTGAGGTAGTTTCTTCCCTGTCGGCGTGCATCTGACACAAGTCCTCCAGCCCCTGTCCCCGAAGGTGCTGTTGGGGTCGAGAAAGCAGGGTGCCTAATACTCAGTTTGAAATGCTCCCCAGGAAGGAAAAAGTGTGGCTTCTGAGACTTGAATGGCAAAGTTGATGTTTCATGTCCAGCAGAAGCTTAAAATAGATTATCAGACAGATGACTGGTGAACGTTAGAGAGTGTCGTGGTCTAAAGGCAGCAAACTAATCCTGTTTTCACAGGATGTCACCACAACATTTGACAGCATCTCATCACCTTTAGAAAGGTTGGTGAAAGGCACAACAGATAATAATATGAAGTGGGTTTGAAACTCATTTAAAAATCTCTAAAAAATTGTTGATTTGTCAGCTGAATACAAAAGGAGATCTCCAGTGGATTCTGGGCTCTGTCTTTGATGGTGCCTGCTTGACATTTTCATCAGTCATCACTTGAATGACGTTGTAGAGGTTTTCTAATCAAATTTGGGGATGATACAAGTCTGAGGGAGCTGATTAACAGGGTAGACAACAGAATTTAAACTGAAATTAATTTTGATTGGCTAGAAAACAATAGGGGGAAATTTAACAAAGGTGCATAGTCCTAAACCTGAAAGATCAAATATAATCTTACAGGGTAGGCTTGGGAAGCCTGGCTTGAGCATTTCATGTGAAAATACCTGCAGGTTTTTACCAGGCCCCACCTTAACTTGGCTACACCAGTGTGGCGTGGCTGCATACACAAGGGCATATATACACACATAGACACATGTATGAATGCTACTGAAGCAGTCGTCTGCTATCCTGAGGGTTGAGATCCCAGGAAGGCAGCGGTCTGGCTGCCCTTTACCCTCCTCAGACCACACCAGTGATATTGTACCCAGTTTGGGACACCATATTCTGAGATGGCAGAAATGGGCGAGCATTGAAAGGGGAGGGGCTGGGCTAGAAGGTGCTGGATCCTGAAACAGAGGAATGACAAAGCAGCCAGGGCCCTTATTCTCAGACAGCTTACAGTACAGTGGTAGGGAGCAGTCCACGCTACAAATACAGATAAATGTCATGGCCATGATGAGCACAGGACAGAGGTCAATGGGGCCACGAGACTTCTACTCTGGGGCTCCTCGTAGTCTGGGAGACATGGGAAAGAACCAAGTGCACCAAGATCCAGTGGATGAAAAGGAGTTAACCAGGCCAAGGGCAAAGGGAAGAGCCTCCCAGCAGAGGAAACACCCCTAGAGAAGGTGAGAGATGCAGCGCCCCGTGGCCTGGGACAGCCAGGCCCTGGCCTAGAGTAGCAGAGTGGGTGTGGGGAGGAGGAGGGCGGCCTTCAGACACTCAAAATGCTTCATATAGAGAAGGGAATGGGGTTGTTTTCTGTTACTTCAAAGGGCAAAGTTAGGGCCTTTGAAGTCTCACAATGGCAACTAGTCAGGCTGATTCTGCTTCGTTTGAGGAAGAACTTTCCATCTCAGCCAATGAGTAAAGGGTGTTTGTGATAGTCTGGAAAAGATGGTTCTTTCCTTGAGTGGGAAATGAAACCAGAAGATTCTTCCATTCCGTCCACGCTATCCATCAACCTGAGGAGTTGAGCTAGGAACCGCCTTGATCCCCTCAGTCGTGCACCTGCAAGTGCTGCCACCTCACACTTGTTCACCTGTGGATGGCCCATTTCACAGGCTCTGACCATTCCTTTAGAAAACAGCTGTCAAGGTTTCTGATCACAGCCCACAGTAAGAAAGGCAGCCACTGCATACATATGTGTGAATATGGAGAACTGAAATGAAGTCTTATGGAAGAAAGACCCTCACTTACATGCATTTTTTTTAATCCTAGTCTTAACCCACTAAGTGTTCATGACTTACTAATGAGGGATCGCAGCCTCAGTTTGATAAACACTGGCCAGAACTCCAGCTTCTGGGAAGTGTCGCCTGCCTGTCCCTTTTCCTCTCAGCTGGGTTAGCCTCTCTACCAAAGGTTCCTGGACTCAATTCCAATGTGTGTGGAAGCTTCCCCGCCAACAAGCAGTTCCCTGATGCCAGAGAATCCAACTCCATTCTGACACTGTCTGCCCAGAGATAGAATCAGATTCCACAGGTAAAGGGCTCGGTCCCACAAGACCACCCTCCACTTCAGACACCAGTCACAAGTTGTCACCTGTGCTTCTGACAACCAGCTACAAACTGGAGGTTCTATCCACCCCCTCCAACTCAGGATGTCAATCTCAAATCACCTGTGCTTCTGACCAACTGACTATAAATCAGAGGTTTTCACAACCCCTTCCTCAGGTTTGATTAATTTGTTAGAACAGCTCTCAGAGCTCAAGAAAACCCATTTCCTTACTAGATTACCAGTTTATTACAAAGGATATTGAAGGATACAAATCAACAGCCAGATGAGGAGATACATAGGGTGAGGTCCCGAGCAAAGGAGCTTCTGTCCTCGTGGATGGGGCCCGGCATGGTGGCAAGTGGAAGTGTTCTATTTCCTCAACCTGGAACCTCTCTGAAAAAGGGCTGACAAGCTGTCCTTTTTGGGTTTTTTGGAGACTTTGTTATGTAGTCCTGACTGACTGAGTCATTGGCCATTAGTAATTGATTGAACCTCAAGCCCCTTTCCCTCCCCGGAAATCAGGGGGTGGGACTGGAAGTTCCAATCCTCTGATCACATGGCTGGTCCTCCTGGCAACCAGCCCCCACTCTTGGGTGAGGTCCAGAAGTCACTTTCATTAACAAAAACAGGACACCATTTCACCTTCATGACCCTGAAGCACTTTCAGGAACTGAGGACAAGAGACCAAATATTGTAACGAAAGGATGTTCCCGTTGCCTGTGTCACTCAGGAAATTCCAAGGATTTGGGGAGTTGTGAACCGGGAACTGAATGAAGACCAAATAGCTCTGAGAAATGTATTTCGGTCATCTGAATGACCAATTATAGGTATGTTTCTTATAAATCACAATATCGCACCGGGTCCACTATCACTTAGGCCCCTCCCACGCCCTGCTCTCTCCTCCTGGCACCCCACACTCACACATACCTTGACCCCCTAAGCAGGGGAAGGAGAAGGAAGGAGGGCAATATCAGGCCTTCTCTTTCCGCTGGGGAGCACCAAGCACATGGTTTTCTGCAAGAAAGAAGATTAGAAATGGTGACTGTCCTCAGTCAGCCGACAGAAGCCTCTTTAACCCACACATTGTTGAAAATCTCAACATTTCTACAAGTATCATTTTTCACTATATATTATTATTGCAAGTGTAGTATATTTCAATATAAGTACGAAATACAGATTCCTGTGGCTGGTCCAGGGTCATAATTACTTTTACATTTTTAAATGGGAAAATAGGTTACAAATAAACTTTAGTAAAACCACCTAATTCGACATTCGAGACTGCCTGTATGTAAAAGTACAGGAAACCTCTATAAGTCACAGATTCAGGATTTGTGGTCAAAAAAATGCAAGCTTCGTCCTCTCTACCCTTGGTGGCTTTAGCTACCTCCTCCCTGCGGTTCTGCTCCAGGCTTCGCCCCTCTATGCACTGCTGCTACCTACAGAGCCCCGGCCAGTGACTTAGAACATGTTGCAACTAATGTGAAATGCTGAAAAGGTGAGGGCACCCAGAGGACGTTCCCTGGCTCAGCAATTCCAAGAACTTACAGGCACTTTTTTTTCCATTTTATTTTTTATTGAGGTTATGATAGTTTACAATCTTGTGAAATTTCAGTTGTACATTATTATTTGTCAGTCATATTCTAAGTGCACCACTTCACCCTTTGTGTCTACTCCCCACCCCCCTTTCCCCTGGTGACCACTAATCTGTTCTCCTTGTCCACGTGTTTGTTTATCTTCCACATACGAGTGGAGTCATACAGAGTTGTCTTTCTCTATCTGGCTTATTTTGCTTAACATAATACCCTCAGGGTCCATCCATGTTGTTGTGAATTGGGCGATTTTATCCTTTTTTATGGATGAGTAGTATTCCATTGTGTATATATACCATATCTTCTTTATCCAGTCATCAGTCGATGGGCACTTAGGTTGCTTCCACATCTTGGCTATTGTGAATAATGCTGCAGTGAACAAAGGGGTGCATGGGTCTCTTTGAATTGCTGATTTCAAGTTCTTTGAATAGAGACCCAGTAGTGGGATGGCTGGGTCATACTGTATTTCTATTTTTAATTTTTTGAGAATCTCCATACTGTTTTCCATAGTGGCTGTACCAGTTTGTATTCCCACCAACAGTGTATGAGGGTTCTTTTTTCTCCACAACCTCTCCAACATTTGTTATTTTTTTGTTTTGGTTATTTTAGCCATTCTAACGGGTGTAAGGTGATATCTTACTGTAGTTTTGATTTGCATTTCCCTGATGATCAGTGATGATGAGCATCTTTTCGTGTGCCTATTGGCCATCCATATATCTTCTTTGGAGAAATGTCTGTTCATGTCCCCTGGCCATTTTTTGATCAGGTTGTTTGATTTTTGCTATTGAGTTGTGTGAGTTCTTTATATATTATGGAGATTAACTTTGTCAGATACATGATTTGCAAATATTTTTTCCCAGTTGGTGGGTTGTGTTTTTGTTTCAATCCTGTTTTCCCTTGCCTGGTAGAAGCTCTTTAGTCTGATGAAGTCTCATTTGTTTATTCTTTCTATTGTTTCCCTTGTCTGAGAAGACATGGTGTCTGAAAAGATTCTTTTAAGACTGATGTCAGAGTGTACTGCCTATATTTTCTTCTAGAAGTCTTATGGTTTCGGGTCTTACCTTTAAGTCTTTGGTCCATTTTGAGTTTATTTTTGTGAATGCCATAAAACAATGGTCTATTTTCATTCTTTTACATGTGGCTGTCAAGTTTTCCCAGCACCATTTGTTGAAGAAACTTTCTTTTCTCCATTATATGTTCTTGGCACCTTTGTCAAAGAGTAGCTGTCCATAGATGTGTGGTTTTATTTCTGCGCTTTCAGTTCTGTTCCAGTCATCTGTGTGCCTGTTTTTGTACCAGTACCATGCTGTTTTGATTACAATAGCTTACAGGCATTTTTATCATCGATGTCTGCCAGCATCAGGAATCAGTCTTCAGTTAAGCACTTGTTTGCGTGCGTAAGGAAATGTGACTTTGATAAGTTATTTCTCAGGAATCAAGTTTGACACCGAAGGAGTATGACAGGGCCCTGAGCGCGGGCCTGCTTATGCAGACCCACTTTCCAGGCCACATCCACGAGCTCGCCCACCCCTCTGCTCATCCTGGCAGCCACTTGACCCTTGGAAGCCCCATTCCCCATCTCTGAAATGAGACTAAATGAAATCCTGCATATCTGTTGGCTGTGTACAGTAAGCACTTTAAAACCTTGTGCCTGTTATAATTTTTTAAACATCCCATTTCACATTGAAGTGAAAATTTGTTTTTTTTTTTTAACCTGTCCTACAAAACTCACATGAAGGACTTTGGAGGCTGGTGGATTAGTGGCAGTATCATCAGCCTCATCGGGTGTCTGGTTTTGTTCTGTTTTTAGGTTGCCCGGCTCATGGAGATGGGATTTTCCAGAGGTGATGCTTTGGAAGCCCTGAGAGCTTCAAATAATGACCTTAATGTGGCTACCAACTTCCTGCTACAGCACTGATGGGCCCGGCGGACGACACGGGGACGGGCTGAGCTGCTGACCACAGCGGGCATGGTCCCCGCTGCTGACTCAGCCCGAGGACCCCACACTCTCTGGCATTGATGTTCTTGATGAGCAAAGGGTTGGTTGTCCCTGCTAGTCCCCACCCTTAATTTCAAGATCAAAACTGTTAGAGTATCAAAATAAGTTTGTCATTAAATTAGCATGTATTTTCTATCTTTATTTTTTTATTGGGTTTTTCCTTAGTTTGAAGGATCATCACTCGTTCCTAATGTGTTTAAAATGCATTAAAATTGCAGATTTCTGCAAGCAGTTGAATAGCACCCCAGATGGGAAATTACTGCTGTTGTAATATTATTATTTTTACTATAATGCATCACACATTCTATCTGATCATAAATGCAGTAAAAGGGGAAAGAGGACTATTATTCAGAAAGAACATGTCAATTACTCCTTATGGACTTTTTTCACCACTATTTTTTTCTCAAATCTGCTTTCAAACCCCAGTGGCTGTTCCGTGTCCACACTTCCCCAGGGGTGAGCAGGCCATATGTGCTGCGTGCAGCACTGCCCAGGCCTCAGTGATGGGGGGGTGAGCAGAGACCAAAATCCAACTCTGCACTGTCCCAGCCCATCCAGTCAAGGGGTTTTTTCCCAACTCCTTCTCCCTACTTCCCTTAAAAAACAGTGATAATAATCAAGCACCAGTTCGATGTTCATGGACTACTCCATGAAACTTATCTGGGGTTGATTTTGCTTAGAATATCCAGTTAGTCACACAGGCTAGGCATAAAATGGGACAAAGAACAGAGGGGGCTCCCTGGAGCAATGTGTCCTAACCTGAGTGCTCAGTGGCTGCCCAGGGTGACCCCGGCCCTGGAACAGAAGAGAAAATATCTTGCCCTTCCCAGCTGCCGGCCCACCCCCTCTGGAAGCAGACTCTCCCTGGCCCCAGGGTTGATGGGGGTCTCAGCGTGAGGCAGAGTAGACTGCAGAGGACGCCATCCCAGAGAGAAGAGGGCAAGGCCAGAGGTGGACGAACAGAAAAAGATCTAAAGCAGGGTGACGATTAAGATTTAAGGAAATTGTGCAACTATTGTGTTCTGCAAAGTGAGCAGAACTGTATCAAATTGATGCAAATTTAGATATGTGTGATACTTATAATAAAGTTTTTAATGTGTTTTACTTTTTGGTAGTTTTTGTTAGACTTACCTAAGTAAAACTTTGTTCTAGGTTCTATTAGGAAGATATTGCCACACTGCTCATCTTTCTTCAGAAGATTTGGGTGCTGCTTTTGAAGTGAGAGAAGCCCTTTTGTTCCTGTCAGTAGAACTGACCTCATGAGGCCCCATCCTTAGGTTTGTCAGGGCCATCGGGCTGCTCAGAATAGGGGTTGAGGTGACTTTCTGGAAGCCCAGTTGGTCCCAAGCACAGGCCCTTACTTGATCTGAGTCTCTCCATCTCCAACCTTGATCTGAGGTTGAAGGACAGTGTCCCGTAGGAGACATTCCCCACTGCATTCGCTGACCAAGGGCATGTCTGACACAGCCTGAGGGCGTGCTGAAGGTGTGCTCCTCCTTACCCCTGCGGCAAATCTGAATCTGCCCTCTGTCCTTCCAGGCAAAAGGTCACTGGAGAGAACCACCCTGCTGTATGCAAAATACGCCCTCTCCTCTGTTTCTTCTCGCCTTCCAAGAGCACCTAGCAAAGGAAAACCAAACCAGAGGCGCGATTCTCACTTGTGACTTTTCATTGCTTCTCCCCAGGGGCAGGGGAACAAAGACCCCACCACTGTAGGGAACACAGTGTGAGGCCTAAATTAAAAGGGAAGAATGCCCCCCCCCCCACTTCTTGTTTGTTTTCTCAAAGTTCTTATTTGTTTTTTTGTCAGAATTCCCTGCTAAATGTGATTACATTTCAGAGATCCTTGTTCCACCACAGGAGCCTTTGTGACCCTCTACTTCAGTCCATCAACTTAGAGAATAGAAATTGAGGTCAGTACAGGTGGCATGACCATAGGACTTATACCTCTTGGTGGCAGAGCTGGGAGACACCCTTAGGTTTCTCCTGACTTCTTTCAACCTCTTCTCCAGCTGCCTACCGCTGCCAAGGTCCCACATTCCCAGTGATGACTCATTATTTTTCATCCTTTTCATGTAGCTGCCAGGTCATCTCTCCCTTCATCAGTCACCACTCTCTAGAACATCCCTGTTCTACATACCCTCCCACATGTCTGACCTTTCACTCTTGGGCATGTTTCTTTGCCTTATAGGAGTTCCCATTCCTGGACTACTCTTGCTTCCTGCAGATTTTGACACAAACTGCAGCCACCCACTGCAGGAGTTTGAACACTCACACCTCTTGACAAGACATCCAGAAATCTGTCAGGCTGATGGGACCCCTAAAGGATAACCGTTTGTGTCCCATGCACAGTGGCGCATGCCAGCGGGGGGCATCAATGAGCCATTTGGTTTGATTTCCTAAGATGTAGAAAAGATCATTTAGGTTTCTGATTTTGTGCAAATGGTAACAGATTGGCCTAATTTTCAAGTGAGCAGATTCCAGATTGTGAAATGATAAGATGAAAAAGGAAAAAATTGTCTGTAGTGAACCCCGTTTCCCAAATAAAGGAAAACCTGCCCCTGAAGTCCTGATTCATAAAGCTGGACAGAGTTTGGGATTAGAAAGGTGAAAATTTTAGGGAAATTGAGCAGAAAATTGTCAACGCATTCTGGTGTCATTTAGAATGTTTTCTGAGTCCCTGAGTTCATATTCCTACAACAGTTGTTCTTAAATGGAAATGAAAGTGTCTAAACCATGAACTTGAGTTTTATTTTAATCAGGTAGCTTAAGTCATAAATTGTGAGAATCACAAGATAATTCTCTTCACCTCACAGTCCCTGTAACCCATACAGTATCCTTCTAAAGAGATGGACCCAGAATGTCAAAATTGCCTTTCTGGCTTACACTAAAATTTTAGTTCTGAAACTGCAGTCTTACGTGTAAGAAAAATTGCCAGAATCAAGTGAATTTAGTAAGCTGCTTGATACCGTATCTCACAGAGAATCCTCAATAGCTAAATGTTGTTTATGCCTCTGCTAGAGTTGGGATTTCGGGCAGAGAGATTTGGGTCCGGGGGAGTGGTGGACAGTTTGGGCCTAGAGAGGCTAGGGGAAGTGTCCCTGGAGGTTGGAAATCAGTCTGCAGAGAGGCAGGGACTGGAGAACTAGGTGGACGGTCCTGCTATGGCGATAACAGACGAAACTGGATGCCTGAGAATTTGGAGAGAGGAGACAAGAGGGTTACCGATGGAATCTTGAAGAATGCTTGCACTTCTCATGGAGGAAGAGAAAGGGAAGTAGGAGGGGAATCAGAAGAGGCAGCCACATCAGGAAGGTGAGGCCGTTTGGAGCGGTGATCAGGATGGCAGGTGGTGCAGGGCAGGGTGGTGTCAGCTCCATGATGGCAGGCTCCAGAGGACGAGAGCTAGGACATGAGGACAGGTGGGAAGGTGGGTGGTTTGCATGCACGTCCAGGAAATCTGGTGGGGCAGGAAGGGGTGAGAGGCTGTTCCCGGGTCAGCTTGTAGGTCAAGGTAAACAAGCCACTGATGAGACCCTGAGATCTAGGCCCAGGATGGGGTGTGGTCAGGAGCCACGAGGTGGGATTGACCGTGGAGACCAGGAGAGACACTTCGGTCCCCCAGAACCAGAGGAAGGAAACTACAGGTGAACTGTAAACTAAAGAGCGAAGTTGAAGAAGCTCAAGTGGTAGTTTCTAGCTTCTTAAGGAAGGCAGTGAGGATGAGGTGCCCTGGTGGGGCTGGGAGCCTGAGGAGAATGGTCACTAGAGGTGCACCTGGAGGTGGATCAGGGTCGTCAGACAAGAGAAAACACAGAGGATCCGTATTGGCTGGAAACAAGGGCTTTGACCACTTTTGTTTATGGACTGCAGTGTTTTGGTCTGCTGAGCCCCCTATACTGTGGGGATTTCAGAGCCCCGAGAGATTTAGACAGGAGTGCAGGCAGTCCCAGAAACTCACTCCAGCCTGCAGGCTCCCTGCAGTGTCTTTAGGCCAGCCCACAACTTCCCAGGGAAGCAGGCCATTTCTGTGACTTTCCTCTCTGTTCTGAGCTGCCCTGGGAGTCTGAGCAGACTTGGAGCGTGAGGGAAGAGAGAGAACCCTGATCCTAAGGGAAGAGGGGATTGGGTTCTTAGAAATCTGCCTGGGCTAACCCTGAGCCTCCAGCTACCTGGAGACACCCCCTGGTCCTCACCCAAATGCAAAAGTGTCTAAGGGACTCTGGGATTGCTCCACGGCAGGGGCTGGGGTCTGTCTCCAAGTAGCCAGACCCAGATATTCCAGGGCCTCTTCTGGCCCCTTCAGAGATGTGCTGTGCCCCCAGGTGAGAGCAGCCCAGCCCAGGAGCCCACATAACTGACTTTTTTGTTTTACAAGATTTTTGTTTCATTTCTTTACAGGGGACCGTGGTCCATTTTCCCCTTTGCTATCTTGAGAGTTGTGTGTATGGCGTTATTGTTGTAAGATTATGTAAGGATGTTCAACAAAAGTACTGCATTATGTCTGAAAATTGTTCAGCCTAGTACTCTCTGTGCAGATATTATAAAACCCTTATTTCTGTAACCTCTGACACACCCCAGGCTTTCATATACATAAAGCTCCAAGGATCACAGAAGGCTTTTTCAAAATGGGCAAAGTCTGCACCCAGAGAGGGTGTAGTGGGTAAATGTTGCCTCTTCAGCAAGGGGGCCATGTTGTATCTAAATCTGCACAAAGCTGAATGTGATGACCACACCTGCTGTTGCCTTAGGACCTGTTTAAAGAAGGAAAAGTGTATTTATTTTGTTTAATCGTAAAAAGTCAAGCAAATATTTGGAAAAGCCAGTTCCCTTAGCAAGAGTGGGAATGCCAGGGTCAGCTGTTCTCCATCCTGGGAAGAGAGGGCCTGAATGTGAATGGAATGACAGATAAAGCAAATACCCACTCCTGCAACTCACTGAAGCGGTCAGAGAGCGGCTTCATCCTGGATTTGTACGTTTTCCCCTAATGTCTTCTAATTGTTAAACTCACGCCTATTTTGACAGCAGGTTTGGTTGTTAGCAATTCACCTTTATCAAGCTTTTCAGAGCATTCAACTTAGTTCTTATAAAAACAACTCTTTCTTTTTGCCTTTGTACTTTATTGGTTTACATGATAATTAATTAAATTATTTAATTTCAATAACTGTTGACTCAGCTGACCCAGGAAGGTTTGGAACAAGCACAGCTGCCTCTCGGTGAGCGCAGCACCTCACTGACGGGGACAGAAGAATAGGGGCTGGGGAGAGACCAGCGGCCACGAGCAGGCCGTGTGTGTGTGTCTGTGTGTGTGGGGGCGACGCTCAAACCCACGCATCTCCTGAGCTGCCTGAGTGGGGTCTGCTAAGAGGTTTTCTATCACAGCTACAATCGGCGAGAATAGAAGAGGAAGTCATTCAGATTGGGAGAGTCACCAAAGAGGGCTCCCAAAGGGCAGCATAAAGAAAGTTCAGGGGCCTCTGCTCCGGATTTCTTACTCTGCTTCCTAGGTGGCCCCCAGAACCTCACTGAGCTTGAACAAATGAGTAACAGCGCGGCGGTAGCCCCAGTGCCTAGATCTCAGGGAGCGTGTGTCTTGCTCACCTCCCCAGGAGGGGCAAGCTTCGTCTCCCAGCTGCCAGCTGCCCTGTCGCACACAGCGAGGGGTTCAAGGAAGAGTATCGAACCAGATGTACATTACAGGTGACTTCTTAGCATCCAAACCAGTATCCCTCATCTTGCTCTCCCTGGCCCTGTCCTCCTTTCTTCCCCTCCCCTCTCTTTTCGGATTTCTGTCTCCAGTGTTGTGTGCTTACCAGGCCTCACACCAGCCACTGTTTTCCCAGATGAGTAAGTGGATGCCAGCCAAAGGCTGAACAGGCGATCGAAGTCAGGCCACCCACTCTGAATACAAAAAGAAAGCCACTAAAGATAGGCTAAGACAGATACATGGCAAAACCCATGAACTCACGGGAAACCAGGCTACACTTACTGGTCTTGCAGGCAGAAATCACATCATTCTCAGAGCTGGAAGGGATGTCAGCGATCATCTTGACTAATATCCTCCTTTGGCACACGAAGCCAGGTTCCAGAACTGCCAGTGACTCACCAAGGCCCCTGGGGCCCAGCAGGCCTGCAACCTGTGTCTTGTGAGGTCCCCATCTGGAAGGAATCCCCTTCCACCGCACCTGCATGCCCTCGGTGGGCTTACTTTGTAAATATTGGAGGAAAGAGGTGGAGCTCTCTAGCCCGTGCTTCCTAAGGAAGGGGCTTCCAGGTCCCCTGACCTCTCACCTCCTGCACCCGACTTGGCTGGTTCGTGAGCTCTGCCCAAGTGGGCGACATCAGAGAGGCTATGGAAAGAATGGTGGTTACCGTTGGTCTTCTCAGTCACATCCCCACACGTTTACCAGAACTCTCTGTGAATATAAAAGATGAGCACATGGATAAAACCAGAGATAAGATTAACAGACTTCTGCAGAACTACTTAACAGAGTAGTGTAATCGAGCAAGCTGGGAAAACAGTCTTTAGGCCATAGGATGGGCGGGGCTCTACGTGAAAGCTGCTCAATAAATGTGGGTCATCAACTTGACCTAGGGAGAAAGAGCATAGCAAAACAGTACCGTGTCCATGGTACCGTGGCCACAAAACACTCTAGGGCACTACAGTTCCTCCTATAGTCCTGGCCACCCATTAGCCTTACAGTCAGGTGTCACCTGACCTTCTAGAAGACAACCGCAGGCTCACTCCCCAGCATAAATGCCACACTCACTTCAGAGTTAACACATCTTTAGCTCTTGGAAGTGCCTATGAAAATAAGTAGAAGTGATAACTTTTGCCATTTTTTGGCTTCTGTTAGCAGGTGGTAGGAGGTGTGAAGTTTGAAAGAAGGGAGCAGGATCCATTTATTTTACTTAAATTGGGTAGAGAGATTAAGAATAGTATATTCGTTTGTTAGGGCTGCCATAACAAAGTCCTCAGACTGGGGGGCTTAAACAGCAGAAGTTTATTTCCTCAGTTCTGGAGGCTGGAAGTCTGAGATCAAGGCGTTGGCAAGGTTGGTTTCTTCTGAGGCCTCTCTCCCTGGTTTGTAGATGGCAGTCTCCTCACTGGGTCTTCATGTGGTCTTCCCTCTGTGTGTGTCTATGTCCTAATCTCCTCTTCTTATAAGGACACCAGTCCAATTGGATTAAGACCCACCTTAATGACCTCACTGTAGCTTAATTACCTCTTTAAAGATCCTATCTCCAAATACAGTCACATTCTGAGACACTGGGGGTTAGGACTTCAGCATGTGAATTTGAGAGACACAATTCAGCCCATAACAAAGGCCTTGGGGTAGACGTAAGGACACTACCACTGAGAAAATGACCCTCCAGACTCCACTCCGTGATGATGATGATCACTGGGGCAAAAAGGAGGCAGGTAACTAAGGCAGCCATCGCTTTCTAGCCGAGTTATAAACAGAGGCACAGGGTGTGTGAGACAATGCTGGTTCTCCAGGCACAACCCCTCAGGCCCCATCAGCTGTGTGACTAGGGACATCAGTGGCCTTCCTGTGCAGTGAAAAGACTTCCTGCCCAGCTCTGCCCACCTCAGAGGGCTGCCATTGGGGTTTGGTGCCATGGGGAGCATTGATCTGCTTCCTAAACTGTTCAACACCATATTCATGGCATATTCTTAATGTATTAACAATATTAATAAGCTATGGTCTGATTTTAAAATACTTAAAATTTGTGACTGCACTGGGTGACCTTAGTCAGGAAATATTCCCACCAAACTGGAAAAGAGTCAGGGTGGAGGATGGAGGAACCTCCCCTGGCCCCTGTCCATTTGTACATGTGTCTCTGCACCCATCTGTCATCCTTCTTTCCTCGTAAAAAAAGTTTTGTTTCAAAACGGTGCGCCTCACTAGAGACTTCTCCCCATGGTCTTCTCCCTTCTTCTTCTGTATCTTCAACTTCACTCTCTTCTCTGACTCCTTCCCTCCTGGATTTAAATCATAGTAATTTCTCTCTGGTTTTAAAAAAAACGATCCCATCCCCCACTCCCCACCTTCCCAACCCCCCTCTGATTCCCCCTTAGAGACAAATTTCTTGAAACAAGTTTAGACACTTGCTGTCCCTGTCCCCTCAGCCCCCTCTCTCTCCTCAGCCCACTGACATCTGGCTTCTGTCCCCATTGGCCAGTTTTTTGCCAAACACAAGGCCCCTCTTTAGACTTGTGGTCACTCCCTCCTCATTCCTGCATCTCCCTTGGCTTTTGTAACAGCAATCGTCCTGGTTTTCCTGCCTCTTTTCAGTCCCTCCTATGGGTTTCTCAGCTGCTTCCCTCCCCTGAATGTGGATGTCCTCGTGGTCCTTTCCTAGGCCTCTGTATTAATCATGCCTTTTTATTTTCTATATTCTGATTTGACATCTGGATACATGCTGACCCTGCAGGGACCACCCCTCACATGGTTAGCCAGTTCCTGAAGATAGTAAAAGACTTGCCCGTGAGTGTACTTTTCAAATGCAAACCAATCATCCCAGAAACTTTACCTTCAACCACCTCCTTTATCAGACTCTTACATTCCAGGCCACCGACCACCTGCCCTACTCACCCCAGGGCCAGGTGCCCCACCACAAGAGACAGACCCAGAGCATGCCGAGATGATTCAAACTAGCTAATCCTCTGCCTGCTTACCTGCAGTGCCTTTCCCATGGGAACCACAGTAAAGGATCCTGCCCACGTTTCCCCCTCACTTCTTCTGCCTCCTGAACAGTGCTGGTGCTTCGCCATGTGGCCCTGCAGGGTGTGACATGGCCCTTTCTCTTGGGCCGTGTAAGTAACAAACTAACTTTTCAATGGTAGGCATCTCCTGATGTTAACCTCGCCATACCTGAGTAAAAATAAAACCTACATTTTAAAACAGATTCCCTTAACTTTCCCTGGAAATATTGTCCACCTCATGCCTCCCAAATCTACACCCTCACCCTAAACATCTCTTCTGCTTCATATGTCCTGCTTTATATTGGACACCTCCACATGCCTGTCCCAGGTGCACACAAGCCCACCTTCTCCCACCCCCAAACTGTATCTTATCCCGTATCCCCTGTCTTAGGAATGACACCACCGTCAATCCGGTCATCCAGCCCAAAACATGGGAGCCCTCCCAGACAGTCGCCCTAAGCTCTTCTCCCATAGTCCATGATGTCCACTTCATACTTAACACATTGTATTGTCATTGCCTGGTTCCAGCTGTATGTGTCACCTGCTGGTCTACATGATCCATGAGGTTCAGGGGCCATGTCTCCATTCTCCCACTGTATCCTCAGAGCCTAGGATCATACTTGATAAATGTATGAATTAATGAAGAAGTGAATGTTGAAGAGGAGCACTGGCCCAGAGACAAAATTGTAAATTACAGGAGAGGCAGGGTATCCCCAGCCTGCCCTCTTCCGTCCCACTAAGCTGCCCCCTCTTGCGAGGGGAGCAGCCCTTTACACTTGGGGACCGAGCTAAGCAGTGTTTACTGGGACTGAGTTCTTGGCAATGTCCTACCTCAGTCAGTATTTAACACTTTACTCAGTATGTGCATCCTACCAAAGGGAAAAGTATCAGGCATTAGCAAACAAACAAACACACAGAGGCTCCTCACTTCCCTGGGACGGGCTACCTCCCACTACCTGTCCCATTGCTGAGCTACTAAAGCATGTGTTGGGGCTTCTTGGAATCAAAGAGTATGAGCACTGGAAGGTGGTGTAGGCCTTTGGCATTAAAAAATGACTTTCAAGATTTCAACAATTACAGGGGAACCAGGGCATCCATGTCATGAGGGATTTGTGTGGCCTGAGGTATGATGTGACCCACGCACCATAGGGTTGGTGTCCCCAAGCCTGGCTGCCCACGACCCTCACATGCCAGAGGAACTTCTTGGTCTCTTGCCTGTCCTGTACACCGTCACTTGGCGAAGTAAGAAAGAAAACTGTAGTGAAAGCTGGAAAGTGGTTAGCTTGTGGTGTGTGGCAATGCCAAGGAAGAGGTGATTCTCAGTGGAAATGTGCTTCTGGAGAAAGCCAAGAGCGCATAGGAACATTTGGGTATCTACGAACTTGATTTATGAAACTCTCTGTTCTTCCTCCTTAAAATGTCGAGTGATTAAAATTCTTGGAAGTCATCCCGAGCCTCTCCACCCAATGGTAGAATCCCCTGACACCTCTGTTGGTTGGGCACCATCTGTCCACCCCCAGGGCATGAGACTTGGGGTCCTCATTACAAAGCCCTAACTTACAAGGCTTCCCTGGCCTTATACCTTCCTCTGGACTGAGTTCCCACATGGAGGGTGGGGAGACCCTTCAAGGGGGTCACTCTGATGCTTCCATTTTGACATGGGGTCATTTTGATAGGACCTGAAAAGCAAACCATGACAGTTAAACTTTTTTTTTAACCAGCTAGTGTTTGAAACGGATCCCTCTTACTTTGTCCTCCGAACATCACCTTTGCGGGGTGCTTTGAGGCAGTGAGGGGGCTTGGAGCTGGGAGGGGTCCGGAATGGGATGAGACGCAGAGAAGAGTGTCTGGAAAGAGGGGTGTTCAGAAATGGATGGGTGTTATGGGTTGAGTTTTATCCCCCAAAAAGATGGGGTAAAGTCCTAACCCTCGGTACCTATGAATATGACCTTAATTGGAAATAGGGTCTTTGCAGGTGTTTTCAGTTAAGATGAAGCCATTAGGATGGGCCTAATCCAGGATGACCGGTGTCCTTAAAAAAAGAAGAAAATGCCATGTGAAGACGGAGACACATGGGGAGAACGCCATGTGAAGATGGAGGCAGAGATGGGGATGCTGCTCTACAAGGCACGGAATGCCAAAGATTGCCAGCAAACCACCAGACGCTGGGGAGACCTGGAACAGATTCTCCCTCACAGCCTCAGAAGCAGCCAGCCCTGCTGACACCTTGATCTTGGACTCTCAGCCTCCAGAACTGTGAGAGAAGACATTTCTGTTGTTTAAGCCACCCAGTTTATGGTACTTTGTTACAGCAGCCCCAGGAAACCAATACCATGGGCAAGAGAGATGCTGGCAAGAGGCTCCACGGAGGTCCACTGGTTCTCAAACTTGAGCACGCAACAGGATTACCCAGAGGGTTTGTTAAAACAGAGTGCTGAGCCCCTCCCCCAGAGCGCCTGGTTTGCAGGTCTGGGACAGGGCCCAAGAATGTGCATTTCTAACAGGTCTCCAGGTGGTGCTGGTGCTGCTGGTCCGGGGACCACACTTTGAGAACCACTGCCCTAGGGCTAGAGTGTGGCTGGGCATTGGGACCTTCTCATCCCAGCAATAATTAGATGTATATCCTACTGATAGAGGTTGTGCCAGCCCACTCAGAAAACTTCAGTGGCCACAGTCAGTTTTCATTTTAACTGTCTTCTTTAGTTTTAAATGATTTACACATGTGTTGATTCATGGAACCCACCCTCACTCCCACCCCTACCCCTACAATAACCCCTATTTGTCTGTAAAAATGCCCCTATTTTTACAGACAAGGAAAATGAGGCTCAAGTGTAGGTGTGAATCCTCTACAGGACACTTGTCCCTCCTAACTCCCTGAGCTCAGGATTCCACGCTCAGAGCTCAGCCTTGGAGCATCCGTGGCTAGTGGAGCCTCCAGGACTCAGCTTCCCGTCTTTGTAAATCACACCCGTCATCGCCTTGTCTGAAAACAAAGCCATCCCCATCCATCGGCCAAAGGCAAATCTCAGCTCAGCTCTCCCCCAACGCACTGCTGCCACTTGCTGCTGTCCTGTGGGATCTCGTGATCTCTATCCTCTTTCCTGATCCTGTTTTGTTCCCAAATTTCCTCTGGATATGACATCCTCTTTCTTGCCTCTGCATGCTCACAACAAACCTGCCCCAGCAGCTTTGGAGCCGAGAGGCCTGACTTGCAGAGTGACTGGTTATGAGAAACGCTTGAGGGGATGGCCGAGAAGGGCTTGTAACACCTGGAGGCAGGCCTCGCAGCCTTGCTTGCCTGGCCCTCTCCAAGGAGGGGGCCTCCTGGTTATGAAGGCAGCTCTGGTCGTCGCTCCTCATCACTCTGCTGGCTGTCCGGGCCCCCTCTTGCCGCCTCCAGGTCCTTTGATAACTGCTGGTTAGTGCACACAGGGTGGGAGTACGAGCTTTGACTTCAACCCCAGCCAGGTATGGACACAAACTGTGGGCACTGCGAGGTTTACTGAGAGAGGCCAACAGGGTGCAGGGGTGGATCTTTAGCTGAGTTCTGCCTCTTGAAGCCATAGGACCTCAAGAACACAGTTCCCAATTCTCTAAGCCTTTGACCCCTCCCCCTGCAGGAAAGAAGCACATCCACAGTGGGCACTGGCCTTCACAGCCCCAGGACCAACATTCAGTGCTGGAGCAGTCTGGCCACAGGGGCCCATGGCCACGTGTCTGTAAGTCTGAAGCTCAGTGTCCTCCTTGCCCGGAGCCCAGTGGAGCCAGAGATGGGGGCAGAATGGAGGAAGAGCGTGCCCAGAGCCCTGACATGAGTTCCCGAGGGCTTTTCATGGGATGCAACATACCAGACTGCATGAGAGAAATTATCCACATTGCCCGAACCAGTGGGAAGGGACTGAGCACTAACGCTCGTTACCGGTGGACTGCAAGCTGTGATGCCAGGGGCAGAGAGGAGGGGCCCGGCCACAGACAAGCCTCAGGAACTCACAGCCTGGGTGCCACATGAGACAATCTCCACTCAAGAGAGCACAGTGGGAAGCTCTGCTCAGAAGAGAATCAAGTGCCCAAACATAGTCAGAAATTGCAAGATACAAGAGGAGATCATCTGGAGCAGAAGGAGATCATTATGGGATAGTGACTGGAGACGACTTCACAGAGGACCCCATCCAACTTGAAGGTTATGGGGACAGAGCGAGGAACAGAGGGTGACCAGGGAGGGCCCTGGTGCTCTCGCACTTTCGCAGAGAGACGTACATTTTATTTTACAAAATGGAAAATTGCCCAAGTTGAAGTGCTGTCTATATTGCTTTCACCTCGAGAAGGTGCAATGGAAGGTTTGTTTTGACCTAATTAAACAACACTTACATGGATAAGCACTTTCTGACACTCACAAAACAAATGAAAAAATTGCACCTGCTTTTCTGACTTTTTTCCTTTCTCCAACGTTGCTCCCAGTTACACAAGGAATACAAGAATGCCTTCCCATCGCACCAGACTCAAACTTTCACACAAAAGTAAGCACCAAGTCCCTCACCTGTCACTCCCTCTCCCCGACCCCAGAGCCCTCCAGGTCAATAACTTGGTGCTCATCCTCCTGTGTTTTCTGACCTTTTCAGGAAAACCTGGCATTTTTGTAAATGTTAACACTAAGTTTTTAGAAACTTTGTTTTGGGGGGAGGGGTATTTTTGCTCTTTATAACATTTCGCCTCCCCAGATTTGAAACATAGACTGAATTGTTGATATAGTACTCAGCCAAGGATTCTTTTGGTCTTGTCTGCATTTATTGTGAAAATACTGCTTTCCCAGAAGAAATGGCACACGGACCCGTTAAGAGGCCGAGGAGCTCCAGCATTGTTAGGATACATTAGAAGTGGAGTCATCGTGAAGCTCATGGAATTCAAGCTTTAAGTCTCTAGCTTACCATCCAGGACTCTACATCTAATTTTTTTTTTTAAGATTTTATTTTTCCTTTTTCTCCCCAAAGCCCCCGGTACATAGTTGTGTATTATTTTTAATTGTGGGTCCTTCTAGTTGTGGCATGTGGGACGCCACCTCAGCGTGGCTTGATGAGCAGTGTGTAGGTCTGTGCCCAGGATCCGAACTTGCAAACCCTGGGCCTCCAAAGCGGAGTGTGTGAACTTCACCACCACACCACTGGGAAAGCCCCTTTGTCTTCTTTTTCTTAAAGAGCTCACCCCGAAATTGTATAAGCTTCAGGCCCCCAACCCTGGAGTGCTCCCTAGATCAATCTTAAAGCCAGTGGCCCATTAGACCTGATTCTCCTGGAAGGGCACAGAGCCACCGGTCTGGTTGACACTTTGTGTTTCTGAGGAAGCTTTTCCCAGGGAGGAGGAGGAGGAGGATGCTGATGCTCTGAATTTTAAAATGCCCAGGAGCCATTTCCTGTAACGTGCAGATGCAAAGAAGTAAATGATAGGGTCAATGCCACAGTTCATGTTCATGAGAGACACGGTGAGCTGAAGGGACAGTTTGAAAGCCCTCTGCTCGGGGCAGGAGGACGGGCGGAGCACCTCTCTCACCATGAACTGGATGACGTTGAGATGGTAGGGGCTGAAGCACACAACCACAGTGACCAGCACCACCAGAGTGAGCAGGCAGGCCCTCCGAGGATGCCCTTTCTGGCTTGTCAGAGGGTTGTCCCGGGCTGTCCTGCACAGCTTCAAGGTGATCTTCATGTAGCAAAATAGTATGATCCCCACTGGCCCACAGAAGCTTATAGCACAGGCCACTAGGACCATGAAGGGCAGCCAGGGGACCCCCTCAATGCTGACGTACTCCATGCAGCTCAGCTTGCCCGCAACAGGCTTGGTCATGGAGACCAAAAGCAGGGGTGCCGTCTGCAAAAATGCCAGGGCCCACACAGCCACACAGACCAGCCTTACTCGGCCGGCACTGCGGAGCCGGGGGCACTGCTGGGTGCGGACCACAGCCAGGTAACGATCCACGCTCACGCACGTCATGAGGTAGATGCCCCCATAGGTGTTCACATAGAATATGAACGCTGTCAGCCTGCAAAGCGCCTCACCAAAAGGCCAGCTGAAGTCCAGCGCATAATAGGTGATCTTTCCAGGCAGGGCCAGGGCGAACAGGAGGTCGGACACTGCCAGGTGGACCAAGTAGACACCTGTTGAGTTGATCTTCTTGTCCTTTTGACAGGCAAGGTAGAGGGCAAGGATGTTTCCCAGGGTGCTGAAGACCAAGAGGGCTGTGTAGAACAGAGAGAGTGTCACACTGGCCGCCCGGGGTGGGTGGTGAGGAAGGCAGAAGTTGGCATTGTAGGGGATGCTGTTTGGGTCAGCCATGCTGGAAGCCATGTCATAGAGGTCCTTGGGGAGATAAAAAATTTAAAATGTAATATGACTCTGTGGGGTTATGCCTCTTTATAGCAATAATTCATACTTTACTGAGGCAACACGCACGT
This sequence comes from Equus przewalskii, assembly GCF_037783145.1. Lineage (NCBI taxonomy): Eukaryota > Metazoa > Chordata > Mammalia > Perissodactyla > Equidae > Equus > Equus przewalskii. Next base: position 68,567,446 of record NC_091846.1, read on the forward strand.
GAAAAACATACCTCTTTAAGTAAACACGACATTGAAGCGTAACATACTGTTCCAGTTACTACTGCTGTGTAACAAATTGACCCCCAAAACTTAGCAACTTAAAACATACTTTCTTATGCTCGTGGTCAGGTTTTGAACAGGACACAGTGGGAATGGCTTTTCTCTGCTTCCCACTGTTGGGAGCCTCAGCTGGAAGAGTCAGCAGCTGGGGGGTTACTCAGTGACAGGGACTAGAACCATCTGGAGGTGACCACTCACATGTGTGGTGGTTGAGGCTGGCTTTTGGCTGGAGCCTCAGCAGGGGCTCCTCATGAGACTTGGGGTTCCTCACAGCATGGAGGCCTGTAGGTGATTAGATTTCTTACACAGCTGCTTCAGGCACCAAAAGGAAGTATCCCAGAAACTGGAGAGAAGCTCCGTGTATTAACCACGCCTTTCATTTTCTGCATTCTGATGCTTTGACATCTTGGGGCCTTGCTGACCCTGGAGGCACTGCCCCTCCCTGGGTTAGCCAGTTCCTTTGAGTGTACTTTCAAATGCAAACCAACCATTCCAGAGCCGCAGTCCAACCACTCCTTTATCAGGGCCTCACACTCTGGGCCACTGTCCACCTGCCCTAATCAGCCCAGAGCCAGATACCAGACAACTAGGGGCAGCCCGTATGCCCCAGAGCCCACTGAGATGATTCAAACTAGCCAATCCGAAGCCTGACTCCCCTGTCTCGGCTGTTTCTTCCCACAGAAACCACAATAAAGGCTCTTGCCCACATTTCTGCCCCTCTCCCTCTGTCTCCTGACCCACCCCAGTGCTTCCCCCTGTGGCCCTCTGTGGTGTGGTGTGCCCCCTCTTGGGCTCTGTGAGGAAGACACTCTCATTTTCAATGGCAGTCATCTCCTGATCTTGGCTTTGCTGAACCTCAGATTTTCTGTTAGTACATGCACTTCAAAGCACTGCCTCACCTTTCCTGACCCGGCCTTGGAAGTGTGGCAGCCTCACTTCCAGAGCCTCCTGTGGGTTACAAGCGAGTCATGAGCCCACCCAGAATGAAAAGAAGGGGACATAAATCCCACCTCACCATAGGAGGAACATCGAAGAACTCACAGCTATTTCAAAATCACAACACATTCGTGCAAAAATGTGCACAAATCATCAAAATACAGCTTGACGATTTTTAAACCATGAACATCTGTGTGATAAGCACCCAGATTAGGAAACACACCTCACCGGCCCCTTAGAAGCTCTCCTTTGCCCACTGCAACCTCTGCCTCCACTAAGGGTAACCACTATCCTAACTTATAAAATCACAACTCAGCTTTGGCTGCTTCTGCACTGCAAACCAATGAAATCGTGCACTATGTCTACGTGTAATTTTGCACATATAGCTTCTCTGGCTCAACATTGGGAGACTCGCCCACACTGTCAGGTGTAGCATAGTTTGCTCATTCTCATTGCCGTACGGTATTCCATTGTACGAATGCGCCACCATCTATTTATCCACCCTGCTGTTGATGAACGTTTGTTTCCGGTTTGAGGATAGTCTATAAAGTTCTGCTCTGCATGCTCTTTCATATGTCTTTGGTGAAACAAACACACATTTTGCTGAGTGTGCAGCTAGCAGTGGAACTGGTGAGTCACAGGTTCTACACGTGTTTGGCTTTAGCAGGTCCTGGCAAACAGCTTGCTAAAGTAGCTGCTCTTAATACTCCCGACAGTGGATGAGAGTTCCCGTGGCTCCTCATCCTCACCAACATTTGGTGTTATCAGTCTTTTTCAGGTGAGCCATGTTGGTGGTTGCAGGGGTATCTTGTTGTGATTTTAATTGGCATTTCCCTGATGACCACCAACATTAAGCACCTTCTCACATGTTTATTGGCCCTTTAGATATCTTCTTTATCAAGTCCCTGTATAAATGTTTTGTCCTCTTTTCTATTCAGTTGTCTGTCAAAAATGTGTATGTGTTCCTGTTCCTATTACCAACCCATTTTTCCCAGTCTGCTGTATTAGCCTTGCCTTCATTTTACATCCCTCCATTTCTATCGTCTGCATTCTGATCATCCTTTAACTTTTAATTTCCTCACTGTGACAAGGAGAAATGCTGGAGTGGGTCTGCCCAATGCTCTCCAAACAGCGGTGGGGGCTGTGCGATTGTCCACATGGTGCACATGTAAACACTAAGGTGTACAGAGGGTGTGTGGTTTCCTCAAGGGTCACAGTAGCTCATAGAACCAGGACCAGAGATCCAGGTCGAGAATGCTGAACTTCTGCAGCCAGATGTTGACTTGAGGGCACCAGCTCTGTGAGCCCCTAAACCTCACTTGAGTCAGGACACAGCTGTCCCCTCCTTTACCAATTTGGGGCTGGCTGGTGAGAGACTGCTGTAGAATGTTCCTCGTTTCAACCTAGACAGAGAAAGCTCTGTCTAGTCTCTGCAGATGGAGAAGGGCCTCTATTCAAATGGAAAGTCAGTGAACAGTAGAGATGGGAGCACTGAAAAGCCCTTTCAACTTCAGGAGGATGGATGGATGGAAAGAGATGATAGAAGATAGATGACAGATAGATGATTAGATAGACTCCCTAAAAAAAGAATTAAAAACATATTTTAAATTTTATCAAGAAATTCCCAAGTGCTATGCTAGCTACTCGTTATATTCAGAAGACAGAAAAGAATCGAGTCTTTACCGTCTGAAAGTTATGCTCTGGTCGAAAAGGTAAGGTAGGCAGGTGAAAAACTGCCAAATAGAGATGCCATTACGAGCACTCTTTATACTTGTCTTTCCACTCAGTTTGATGGGGTAAAATTTCAGTACAATAATAAACTTGTTGAAACCCACGCAATTCTCCTTCTGCTATTTTGTTTTATATTGTTCTTTCTATTTACAAATTAGACTCACACAAGAGGGTTTTTTTCCTAGTACTCCAAGCCCTTAAATACATAAAGAGGCATGTGGAATTGCCTTGGAATTGCACTGAAGGAGCCGCCTTGGCCAGGGTTTGAGGATAGAAATGGAAAGGTGCGTCTCACCTGTTCAGACCCTTAGTCCCTGAGCTGATTCCAGGGAAGGGCACGTCGAGGAGGACAAATGGGAGGAGCAGGAAGGCAGGGTCTTTGGAGCACTTTGCCCAGCTCAGGAGTTAAGGATGGACCCTCCAGGGAAAGGAACACCTCCCTTCACGCCTCCCCACCCAGGGCTCTGACCACAGTCCTTCTAGAAGCCCTTGGCTCTGATTCTCTGAGAAGAGAGATTCAGATCTGCTCAGAGCTGGAGAAAGTGCCCCAGCACAGCCTCCTGCCTGCCCTGGGGGAGTTGGCCTGAGGAAGCAGCTGCTCCTCCCCTCACACACTCACACACGCTCACACAGGCATCTGCACTCCCTCTCTCATGCTCACACACAGGGCACTCACACACTCACTCTCACATCTCACTCTTACTCTCTCACACACACTCACACCCCTGTGGAGGTGTGATCTGGGCACCCCAGGGATGGACAGGCCAATGCCGTGGCCCTGGGAATCGTATCCCCATTGAAATTGCTGCCCTTTGGAATAAGCCCTTCCAGGGAAGAAAAGCTCCAATGCTCTCCCAGGAGTCTTGCCAGCTCTGAATGGATTGGGAAGGCTCTTCTTCCTCATCGCTCCTTCCCTGAACAATTCGGCCCTCAGGCCGCAATGAGCTTGATGGCCGCAAGGTGGAGGCTGTGGGGAGGGGGCTTCTGTGCACCCCGATGTGTGTAGGAGCCTGAGCAGACCAAGAAGAGCCGTCTCAAGAGGCCAGTTTAGCTCAGGAGGATCTCAGCCACAGGTCAACTCACCTTCTAGAATCAACTTCTCCAGTCACAGAGTGGCTGCTTGACGCCTGTTTGAAAATCGTGTGTCTCTTTCCCTGTTTGTTGAGGATTCACAGGGCAAAGGGATGGGACTGGCTCCTAAGGAGACCTCAACCCTTGGCAGTTGCCCCCGTTCCTGGTTTTCCGGGGCCTCTCCCCATCACAGCAACACTGGGGTCTCAGGGCTCACTTTGCAGCCCTCTTGCTTCCTCAGCCGAGGGTGCCTGGGTCCCCCCCTTTGCTGCCTGGCACAGTACAACCCCTCGGGCCCCGCTGACTGCCGCCTCCTCTTCGAAACCCCAGCCTCTGCAGAATTCACGTGCCCTCCCCCCTCGGTGCTTGCGGAGCATCTGAGGACAGCTCTCAGGTGCGCTTCCCACGGTGACTCACACCCCTCGGTTGTACCTCTGCAGCTTCAGTGATCGCGGCCCACAGGCCTCTCATGGTCTTTTTCCTTTTTTGGTATCTTGGCTCAGAATGAGTGCTCTGGACATTGGGTCCTGCTGGAAGCCCCATGGTCCCCCTTCCCAGGGACACCCAAAGACAAGTCACTTCCACGCCCCGAGGAGGGACGAGCAGGTGCTGTCACAGCTGTGAGTCTCAGGAGGTCAGATGAAAATAGGAGCCATCCAGAGAGGGACATGCTCTCGAGCCCTAACCTGGGCAGCCTGTGCCCCCTGCTGCTGGTTGATCCCATCCCCTGGCTTATAGATGTGAGTGTGAACCTCAGCGTGAATGCCTTCCCCCACAAGTGGGCACAACTGCCCAGCGCTGGAACCGGTCGGTGGGGTTTGTGCTCTGTGGGCCCTGGACCATACCTGCCCGAAGGTGCTCCTCAGCCCCCCTCTGCACCCCTCATCCCCAGCCCACAGGTTCTCCCCAACAAGCACAAGCATCCTAGTCCCCCACCCCATCCCGTCTGCTCTTAGGGAATGACCCAGTAGTGGTTTTTATGTTGTAATACAAAGTTAGCACTGCATCGCGCCTCACACGTGTATTTGCCTTTTGAGACTCGCAGAGCTGTGACTGTGGAGGGCAAGGTGTGCTCCTATTAAGGAATTATCCCTTAGTGCAACCCTGCAGGGAAGAATTATCAAAAGGGCTTCCAGAGCGTTCTAAAAGTTATGGCCCAGGGTCTGACCAGTGAAGGCAGCTTGGTCCCATCAGCAGGTTTTGCTCAGTGACATGAGGCTGACGCTAGCCTTCCATCCTTCCAGCCTGCCCTGTCCTTCTGCCTGGACAAAGATGGCAGAGGCCCTGGCTGATGAGCTGGGGTCGGGTAGGGACGCTCTACCCACTGACAATAGAAGCAGAAAGAGGGTAGGTGACGAGCAGCTAGAATCTGAGCCTTCCTCTCGGAGCCCCAGCACCTTTCTCCTGCCCTGAGGAGGCTCACCTCTGGTCGACTTACCTTGCTCCCCAAGGACGATGCACGGGGAGCCCAGCAGAGCCTTGGCCAGTGGTCAGCTGCCTTCCTAGGTGGCCCCAGAGCATCGAAGGTGCCCTGTGCGCTCACCCCTCTGCAGGAATTGAATGAGTTCACCGCATAGACTCCACACTCTTCCTCCTGTCACCCACCCCTGCTGAAAAAAAAGAAAGAAAAAAGCAAAAAGCCCAGGGTATCAGGTATGGTGATCTCCTTGCTACAGGACGTGCATGCTCAGCCACAGCCTCCCTGCCGGGCCTGTCCCCCACAGTGCCCCAGAAGGAGGGAGGGATGGGAAGTTGCTCTGGGAACAAATTTCCTTTCTGTTCCATTTCTGTGCCCCCCACAGGCTGAGATTTAGACCATAGATGTGACTATCAAGCCACCAGTGTCAGGAATTCAAAAGCAGCCACCATTCTACCCCTCTAAGCTGGGAGTAATGAGCAGGTAAAGCAAGAAGTGCCATCAGGGGACCCTGACAAGCTCAGCCTCCGCCGTGCAGGAAAGTGGAGGGGAGCCGCGGCCTGGCCAGGGTTTCCCAGGATTTCCTGTGATCCAGGCAGGGCGCTTTGACACAGCATTCCCGAGGGCGGCGCCCAGCAGAGGCTGGACAGGCTGGGTGGCAAATTAAACCCGGTGTTCCCTCACAGGGCACGGCGTAGGGGAGGCCGAGACTGGTCACTGCTCCTTTCGTCCTCTCATTTCCCAGAGGATGGTTTTCCCTACTACACTGCTGGCTAATAAATGATGCATCACACCCTGCATCCTTTGATTACAGCTGTGCCTCACTCCTAAGTTGTTGTCATCAGAACATGTGTGTCATTCTCTTTGAGCGCCGAGGGAAGGCCCCTTCAGTCGGCAGCTGCTCTCTAGCCTGGCCTGAAACATTCCCTCCCAGACCCCTGTGTCTCGGGCATGACATCCACGTGCCTAGGTGTCCCCCAGTCTAGACTGTGGATCAACACACTCCCCTAACTGGCCTCCCGCTGATGACGGCCAGGGGACCTGATTTTTCCCTTGTGTAGACTGGGTCCTAAAAGATGTCCCCCAAAGCTCCTGGCCCATTGGAGAGACGTTTCATAAAGAAGCCCTCTCTCACCAGAAACTCCCTCCCACCACCCCCAGAAGGAATAGCTGATGCAGTTTCCAGGGGCGCCCGACCTTAACGGATCGCAAACCCCAGGAGAACCTTCCTCTACGTCCTCGAGACATTTAGGATTCTCCTATTAAAAGGAGAGACCTTGGGGCTGGCCCCGTGGCTGAGTGGTTAAGTTCGAATCCTGGGCGCGGACATGGCACTGCTCATCAAACCACGCTGAGGCAGCGTCCCACATGCCACAACTAGCAGGACGCACAACGAAGAATATGCAACTATGTACCGGGGGGCTTTGGGGAGAAAAAGGAAAAAATAAAATCTTTAAAAAAAAAAAAGGAGAGACCTGGAAGGCCTAAGAAGGGCCAAAAATTATAGAATGCCCCCACCTTGTGTTTATTCATGATTTGTTCAACAAGCATTTCCTGAGAGCCAGCGTGGAGCCAGGCACAGCTCCATCAATGCGTGTGTGCACAGCGGAAGAAAACACTTCCCTCCACCCTCCTGGTTCAGTGGCTGGGGCTCTGCCACCTAAACGGACAGAGGACAGATGAACAGGAGAAAAGGCATGCACGCTTACGTGATGGTAATAATTTTACGTGGCAGCAGACTTCATAGAAAAGAAGTGAGGACCCAAAGGAGTGGATAGGCCGAGCAGTTTATATAGCATTTTAACAACAAGCCATAAATGGCGGAGACTCAACAAGACAGAGGAAAAGGGAGGACATAAATATATGGGAAAACTAAGGGAAGACAAGGGCTGATGAGTGGGGTCTGTCACACAGGTTCCTCTCTGTCGGCTCCGGGCTAGAGGCTAGAGTCCTCCCAGACAACTGCAAGTTGTTCGCTCCCTGCAGGGAGAGTGAAACACCTTCACAAATGGAGGTTTATGTCCTGCTTCTAACCGAATGGAGGAGAGCAGAGAGATTTTTTTCTTCTGTTATTTCTTAATTGCTTTCAGATCAAAATAATGCTTATACCAAAGTGGCATGTCTGAGTGGCATATTCTGGTCCCCTTCAAGTGCACACGTGACTGGAAAACGCATGGAGGGCCCTCGCCGGGTTCACTCAAACATGTGGGTGGGTCTCTTCACATGTGTTTGGGCTGGAATCTGGCAGACCCCTTACGAGGCGATCACTGTCCTGCCCGTTTATCACCTGGTATACATGTGAGCAGCAGCCCCACTGGCCACTCCTTTCTGTCCGCCGTCCCGTGCTTGTCGCCTGTGTGTGCACTGCATCTCACACTGTCTTGGGCTGTTTTGTTTCAACCAGCTGATGAGTTCCACAGGGTAGATGCTGCAGTGGGCTCTTAGCTAAAAGGGCCGCTAGCGGGAAGGCATGGAGCTTCGTCTAGTCCGTGAGGGCCGGAAGCCTGTGCACCCGGTGGGCAAACATCCCATCTCTCCTCTCACTAGGCCCTCACTGCCCTGTGGCGCTTCAGGGAGGGGAGCGCAGCCAGCCCCGGAGGTACCAAGTGGACCTGTGACTTTGTCCCTGATGGAAATCATGGATCTTTTCCTAGCCTGTCACAGGTGATTCAGGTACCGTGAAATATAATTTATGCTCTTCACTACTTTGAAATTACAGCTGTTATGAGTTAATAAAAAATCATATGTAGCATTCTACCAAAAATCTGTTTTTTAACACTTTGATCACTGTATTTTATTTGAGAGCTTTTTTGTAATGTTTTGTATGTTACTTTATGCATTTAAAAACTTTACTCTGACGAGGATCCTTAGGCTTCACCTGAGGGGTCCACGTCACAAGAAAAGGTGGCCCTGAATAGAGCCTGCTCACCGGGGCCCAGCAAACCAACGGCAATAACAGTAACAATAATGGCGGCCTTAACTGAGGACCTACTCTGTGTCAGGCACTCTTACCTCCATTTACTTATACTTCACTTCACCCACAAAGAGGCATGATTGTCCCCATTTTATAGATGAGGAAAATGAGGCTCAGAGAAGTTAGATGATTTGTCTAGGGCCACACAGCCAATTGCATCAGAGGTCCAGGTGCTTCTGATGGGTTCAATTACAGGGAGTTTGCAGCTGGGGCTGGAGGTAGGGAGGTGGCCGAGGAACAAAGTCTTCCAGATCTGAAGGACGCGAAGACTCGGTGCTGCTGTTCTGGGGCCGGTGGAGCCCCTGCAGCTGCAGCTGGTGATGTCTGAGCTCGGCAGCCACCCTGCACGTTACCTTTGAAGCAGCCTCACCGGGCAGTATTTCTGACGCAATCTGGGCCTGGCCAGGGAAAGCAAGGATGACGTCCCTATCTCATCTCTGTGGTTTGTACGTCTGTGTTCCAGGGGCGTCTTCAGCCCCAGGCATGCGCAGAGCAGCATGGTGTGGTTTGGTTCAGGGTACAGCCAACGTCTGGGGCTCTGTAAAGCCAACACCTTTCTTTCCTTTTTTTTAAAGTGATGAGGAGGAAAAGAATTGGTGGGTGCAGACATTTTTAATCCATTTAATCATTGATACTTAAATAACATATTTACTCACTGGTCCATAGCGAATGCCCACATTTCCTGAACTTCCAGAACTAGCTAGGGAGACGAAATCCTCCCTCTTGGGAAAGTGGACAGACAAACAGACAGGCGAGACCTCTGGAGAGACAGATGCCGTGGAGAGAGTGAGTTGAGGGCACTAAGGGAACACCTGGGAGAGGCTGCTCCGGGTCCTGAGCAGTCGGGGAGGTTTTCCAGAGATGAAGGATGAGGATGAGAAAGAATTTGCCAAACATCTCCTGCCACAGAGGCAGGGAAGAAAGAAAGAGCTGTGCCCGGCATATGTGGGTCACTTTCACCCGTGCTTCCTGGGCCCACACAAGCCGCGTGGCTCTCCTACCTCCAAGAGGGCCGGGAGGTGGAATCCTGCCCAGGGCTGGGGAGGAACACCGGGAAACCAAAGATGACCACACCGCTGACCATGTCTGTCCCTCCAGCCCGGGACTCAAGTGTTGGCTGTCTGCCGGCCACTGCCTGGGTACCCTGGGATCAGACCCACGTGTTCAACCCTCAGACCCACTCCACCTCCTGGATTCCCATCTCCACAAAGCACACTGCCAAGGCCATCCTGCATGCCTCACTCGCTTTCCCTCAACGTGCCATCCATCCCCAAGTCTCCACAACACGCCCCAGGCAGTTTCTATAGTCCAGGCTTCGCCGTCTCTCTCCGGGGAGACACCGCAGCTGCCTGTTTCCCAGTCTGGGCTCTCAACCTTGACTCTCCACTCACTCTGCCCTCTTCATCCCATTGCAGGACTGGGTCTGCTAAAGTGCACAGTGGCTCTACTCTTCTCCAGGACACGGTCCTAATTCCATGACCTGGTCTTTGCTACTCTGTCTGCCTGGAGTGCATTTTCCTCTCCGTCGCATCCTGGTCAACTCTGCTTAACTCATCCCCCCTCAAGACAGGTCTGGCACCATCTCCTCCAGGCAGTCCACCTTGACTGCCTCCACCCCCCACCTAATGTAGATGCTCTTCTTCTGACCTCCCACTCCACCCTACGCGTCTGTATATTAGTACACTATAAGTGAGTACCTCTCTTGGATTGTGAGCTGTTGCAGGAAGTGACAGCTCTCATGCATCTCAGTCTCTCTAGGGCCTGGCCCAAAAGAGGTGCTTGGGAAACGATCACTGAACACGGGAGCAGTGATCAGGTACTGCTGTCCCGAAGCAGCCTACCACAGCTCTCATTGGCTCGTCTTCCCACCTCATCAAAGCCTTCTTCCTGCAAGGATTCATTGAGCATCTGCTTTGTTCCCTGCGCCAGCCACGGAGGCAGGGATGCAGCACAGTCCAAGACACACCCACCCGCACAGGAGCTTTTAGTTTGTGTGGGAAGTGAAGATACCCGCAGGTCACTGAGAGGCAGGTGGTGCTGGACACAGGCGTGAGAAGCCATCCCTTCTGTCTTCCCTTGGTCTCATGGAGTCACCAGATAGAGGAACCCGATAAAGCCTCCTGTCCAATCCTCCCACACTGCAGGATGAGGAAGCAAGGCCAGAGAGGTGAAGTGAGTCATCCTCAGTCACACAGGTAGCTACGGGCGGCACTGACGTCTAGAGCAGCCTACGGCCTCCCCAGCAAACACTCTTCAAGAGCAAGGTGTGGGTGTCGCCCACTGCACACAGCGCCCCGAGGATGCAAGTGGCCCTTGGTTACCCAGAACCAAGTGGATTTTCTCTTCCCTCTTCTTCAAGACTGGACTCTTTCTTCAAGAGGAAGTTGCAATTTAATTGAATTCTTTCTCCTTTCTCTCTTTCAGTCAATGATGTTATTTAAGCACCTTTCATGCATATGGCACGATGCGGGGCACAGTGGATGATCCAAGAGAAAACCTACCCTTGCTTCAGGCTGTGGGGACAAAGCCCACATGCCTGCACGTTAACCAAGAATGCAAGGGAAATGCCAAATGGGTGGTTCAGGCAACGAAGATCCTTCACAAAAATTTCACAAGAAAATGCCCCCAGGAGAGATTTAGTCAGAAAAACAATTCCTGGGGAGATCCCTGGGCTCCCCCAAGCCCCATCCTGATCATCCCCGAGCTGGGACCCTCCTGTGCAGTCTGACTTCACTGATGAGCCTATAGCTGAAAAACCGCAGAACCAACTAAACGAGGCAACACTGCAGTGGCTGCATTAGACCCACACTCTTCCAGCAGGCTGGGGATGCCGTCCTTCCCTGGGCCTGTGCCGCCTGCCTCCGTCACCAAGAGCCCACGTGGGGGCGGGATGAACCATGCATTCTTCCTGCTGAGGCCTTCCTCTTGCAGAGGTTGAACCCAAAAGGGGTCTCTCCTGAACCCTTCGTTGTCTTTCTTAGCAAGCTTTTTAATATAACATACTTACGTGATATAACCTGCCTACAGAAAAGGGCACAAACCATAGACTCGACAAATTTTCATAAAGTAAACACGCCCGTGCACTATCACCCAGAACGTTCTAGGGACCCAGAAGCCCCCTCCAGTCACTGCCTCCCCAGGTTAGCACTATGCCCTAGAGCAGTTTTGCCTGGTTTTGAACTTTATATAAATGGAAACACACAGTCTGGGCTTTCAGCTCTGGCTTCTTTTGCTTGACGCTGTTTTGGTGTGACTCACTATGCCGTTAATAGTTGTAGCTCGTTCACTCCCGTTGCTGTCCATATTCCTCTGTGATGTGCCAGAACTTATTCATTCATTTCCCTCTTGCTGAACATCTGAGTTGTATGCAGTCTAGGCTATGATAAAAGCGCTGCTGGGAACATTTCTGAACACGTCTCTGGTGAACATGTGTGCTCATTTCCACTGGGATTTGCCCAGGGCAGGACTGCTGGGCCTCAGGGTGGGATGTGTTCAGCTTTAGGCTCTACCATCCTTAGCTGATATTTAAAAGAGAAAAAGATGGGGGCCAGCCCGGTGGCGCAGGGTTAAGTGCACACGTTCCGCTTCGGCCACCCGGGGTTCACCGGTCCCAATCCCAGGTGCAGACATGGCACCACTTGACAAGCCATGCTGTGGTAGGCGTCCCACGTATAAAGCAGAGGAAGATGGGCATGGATGTTAGCTCAGGGCCAGTCTTCCTCAGCAAAAAGAGGAGGATTGGCATCAGATGTTAGCTCAGGGCTGATCTTCCTCAAAAAAAATGTAAAAATAAAAAAAAGAGAAAAAGAGAGCAAAGGAGAAAAAGTATTTAATTCTCTGAGAAGAATTTTAACTTAAGTTTTTATCAAAGAGGAATTTTTCCTCTGTGATCGCACAAGTAGATTTAAAAAATAATAATTGGAGGAGAATTTAGATATTGGATAGTCTAGTATTTTTCAACCATTGGGTTGAAATCCAAAGTGGGCTTTAAAACAATTTTTTTATTATGATAAAATATACCTAACATAAAATTTCCCGTTTTAACTATTTATAGTGGGTTTTGAAATCATTTTAGTGGGCCATGATCAGAATTTTTAAAAAATGAAATAGAATATAAATGAAACGAAACAGAAAAGAAAATGCATCATAGCACAAATACTATTTTGTGGAACTTTTGTTACAGTTGTGTGTGCTCTGGGTCAAAAAAGTTTGTAAAACATGGTTCTAGTTCAACTCTTAACTTGCAGAGTAGAAAATATACCGAGAGTGAGTGATGCTTCCAAACACTGCTTGAACTATACCATGACATCCTGGCTTCCGATTCAGCATGATTTCCAGCTCCCATCTCGCCATCTTTGCTGCTGATCTGTTCAAACTTATGGATTAGATGGGACCGTACCTTCGCGGCCCCACATGTTATTGGTGAGAAAGGATCTCATGTCCCCTGCTCGTTGAGTTGGCCCCAGTAGGCTGCAGAAGGAGCCAGGACCCAACAACCAGCACCTTCTGAAACTATTAAACCCGGGGCGACCCATTTGACCTTGTTTGCTTTAGGGTCAACCAGGAATAGTACAAACCTAGAAACTTAAAAGAAGAGTGGGGAAAGGACCTGTGGTTTGACATTTTTCAGAATTTTTTCTCTTTTGTGTGTGTTTCAAGGGCACTTTTCAAGTGCACAGATCTGGAGAGGAAGCGCTATAAATAGAAGGGGCTGCAGGGGGAGGGGGGCTGGGGGAGGAGGAAGTTTGCTCTGAACACCTGCTTGTCTCCAAATCTAGGGTCCTGGAGGGGCTTCTCAGAGGGCCCTTCCCACCCCTACCAAGCCCCACCCCAACCTCTTCTTCAGCCCATCAAAAACAGGGCTGGCGCCAGGTGCTCCACCACGGTCCTTGTGGCCCAGCTCCAGCCAGTCACCACCCCAAATCCACCCAAGACAGCCCCTGGGAGGAAGGGGGCCTGTCCTGCCTTGGACCCAAGTTGAACTCAGGTCAGCTCAATGGACCTCCTATAGCATTAGCCCCTCACTCACCATCCGTGTCATAATGTCAATTAAGTTGTGTCTCCCCTTAGTGTCTCACAAAACTCAGCACTGCCTTCCCACTGTCTTAGCATAACCCCCGCCCATGGCCCGTGGGCAGCTGATTCATCATTTTTGACCAGGTGGGTGCAGCAGGAGGGAAGGACAGCGAGAGCCTGAGTCTCCGAGCCGTATTTGCACAGCATCTGCTGTTTTTCCTGAGAGTGTATGTTTCTTTGGTGGCTGGCTTCCACGGGAAGGGGAAAAAAGGCCATGGAGATTGTTAGGGGAGGGGCTGACCCGCCCCCGCCCCCCTCCGCCACGTGGTTGTCTCCCTCCCCAACTCAGTGATCACCTTTCACTCCTGGCAGATGCAACTCCATCACCTGGGGCCTTCCACTGCCTTCTCCTGCTCCTCACCTGAAGCTTCTCTCATCCTTCAATCCTCTTCCTCAACGTCACCTTGGTTGGCCAAGTGCGCTTCTAGGACCCCTGTAAATCAGAACCCCCTGTTGCATGATGGGCCCCTCCTTCAAACACCTTATGTGTTGTGAGTCAGTTTTGATTTGTGTGATTATTAGGTTTGTCTCTCTCTCCCCCAAGAAACTGTGACCTGTGAGACAGATCCAAGTTGGTTTTGCTCACTGCTCTCTGCCCACGTTCTAGCACAGTGCCTGCACCGGAGATGGTACCCAATACATTAGGTGTGGGAGGAGGGAGGGGGGAAGGAAAGGGAGGATGTAGGAGAGACAGGAGGGGAGCCAGGAGAGAAGGGGAGGAAGAAGGAGAGAAGAGAAGAGCGGATGCAGGGGAGAAGTGAGAGGCTAGGAGGGAGGATGGAGAGGAGGGAGCCAGTTATCAGCGGGAACTGAGCAGCTCTCTCCCTTCTGGTCACTCCACAAAAACTGGTTTTACTGTTTCCCTCTTCTAACCAGTCACATAATTGTTTCAAAACAGAAACCCGCTTCCTTTCAGCACACACCCTTTCTTCTCGCAAGCAGTCGTGAGCCAGTGAGTGGCATGCCCTCAGGTTCCTGGATTCCCTCTGAGAACAAGTTTCATAGGCTTTGAAGATATACCTCTTACCCCGCCAGACAGGAGAGAGGCCAGCTGGGCGGCTGTGCAGACAGGGTGGACATGCCGAGCCCGCAGCCTTCAAGTGGAGTTCTGTCCAAGCTTAAGACGGGGCCTCTGCCAAGGTGACTGGGTGCAGAGAGGGCCCCCAGGCCCAGTGTAAGAAGGTGGGTGGGTTCAATGGACCCAAGGCTTTGGTTTGGCTGACTGGGGTGTGCAGTATGGGTGCCAAAGCTGAGTTATTTGAGACCATAAACTGCACCTTTCACCCAAGCAGCTGTCAACACGTGCTTGTCTGACATTCTCAAAGAACATCCATTAGAAAGAGGGCTCATTTCTAGCCCGCCCGGTGCACTTTGTGGAGGTATGATTTACAGACCATAGAATTCACGCTTTTTAAGTGTGATTCAGTGATTTTTATTACATTTAGAGTTATGCAACCACCACCATGATCCACTTCTAGAACATCCCCACCACCCCAAAAAGATCGCGTGTGTCCATTCGCAGTCACTCCCCGTTCCACCCTAGACCCAGCCAACCTCCAACCTGCTTTCTCCACCTATCGATTTGCCTTTTCTGGATGTTTCATATATAGGGAATCATCCAATCCGTGGCGTTTGGCATCTGGTTTCTCTCACCAGGCGTGATGTTTTTGAGGTTCATGCTGTGGATGCACGTATCAGCGCTTGTTTCTTCTTACTGCAGAATAGTGTCCCTGGGCCTTGCTTTCTTATCAACAGAGGGAAAGATACTTGCAGTCATGCAGAAACCATTCCTCCCTTCAAGGACCCAACTAGGAGGGAGGTTGGCCCGGTGAGGCTTCTGTGTCTGGGAGACAGAGAGAACATCCAGCCACGGCAATGGAGAAACGAAAAGAATCACTGGATAGAAAAGACTCGGCAGGGTAGAGGGCTGAGCAGAAACCAGTCAGATCAAAGGTCAAAAATCTCTGTTTTGGTTTAAATCTTGGTTGCATGAATTGCAAGTGCGAGATTGGATACCACCTTGGGGGGCTCTAATGGAAGAACAGAAGAGCCCCGAATGCGGAGAGACGGCCTTGCAGCTCCAGTCAGCATGGTCCAAGGCCGGGGCCACCCCCCCCCTCCCCCCCCGCACCAAATACAGGAGAATCGCCCGATGCAGATTAGGCATCAGGAGCTTTTCAATCCTCCCAGGTGATTCCCCTGTACAGCCAAGGTCAAAAAGTCAAGGACGACTGCGCTAAGTGGTTACTAGGCAACCAAAGTAAGTTACCTGACTGTACAAGGAGTGGGGAGGGTCCCACACCCTGCTTTCCAGGGAGTGGAGTCCTGGTCCTCCCCTAACGGCCCCTGGCAAACCTCCTCCTCTGGAAGGCCACCCGGGAGGGTGTAGCTATTGTCCTCACCTCCTCCGCCGATGCCCCACTGCTGACTCCCACGGAGAGGGCCTGCTGGAGACATAGACAAGGCCAGCTTGTCACAGGACTGAGAAGGCCAATTCCTCCTATTTTATTAAAGAAAAAAAATCACAAGTACTACCTAAATACATTTTCATAGGAAATTCATAAAGGAAATGTCCGCCAGGATTAATCACAACAGCAGTTTGATATGTATACTTCCAGACGTTTCTCTATGCGTTTACCTCTCTAGGTAAATATACAAATACATAGCTTTTATTTTGTTCATAAACAAGTGAGATTATGCTCCAGGAAGTATGTGAAAACTTGCTTCTCAATATATCACCAAGCTCATTCCATGGCAGAACACAACGCCCACCTCTGCTTTCTAAAAACAGCGGCAAAATGTGAGGTAGCTTTCCTCGTTTAACCATCCCCATCGATGAAGATGCATGTTGTTCTTAATGCTCTTGCTCTTGACAATGGCATTTCTGTGAGCCTCCTTGTACATACACCTTTGTGCACATGTCCAGTGTTTTTTAATAGGATAAATTCTTAGAAGTAGAGCACCTGGGAACTCTGGACTCTCCGTTCAGCTTTGTTCATTTACTAGCCCGTTCCTGAGCCTGCAGCATTACAGCGACTCTCACACAGCCAACAGTTGGTGCTTTCATTCTTGGCTATGTTATAGCTTCTGTTGCTCTGTGAGTAGGTTCCCTTCCCCCTTACATTTTCTGATTTGTTATAGTTAGTAATTAAGGAAATCGTTGGTTTGTTTTATTGTGATGAAATATACCTAGCATGAAAGTTACTATTTTAACCATTTTTAAGTGAATGTTCTGTGACATTAAGTACATTCATCGCCATGCATCTCCAGGACTTCTTCATTTTCCTAAACAGAAACTCTGTACCCATGAAACCATAAATCTCTGTTCCCCCTTCCCCCAGCCCTTAGCAACCACCGTCTACTTTTGCCTTTATGAATTTGACCACTCTAGGTACCTCCTACAATCTTTGTCCTTTTGTGAAGGGCTTCTTTCACTTAGCATAATGTCTTCAAGTTTCATTTGTGTTGTAGCATATGTCAGTGCTTCACTCTTTCGGGGGCTGAATAATATTCCACTATATGTATATGCCATGTTTCGTTTATCCACTCATCTGTCAATGGGCACTTGGGTTGCTTCAACCTTTTGAGTATCGTGAATAATGCTCCTGTGAACACTCAGTGTACAATCTGTTCAAGTCCCTGCTTTTACTTCTTTGGATATACATCAAGAAGTGGAATTACTAGATCATATGGTAATTCTATATTTAATTTTTTGAGGAATCACCATACTATTTTCCATAGCAGCTGTACCATTTTATAGTCCCACCAGCAATGCATGAGTTCCAATTTTTCCACATCTTCACCAACACTTATTTTCTGTTGTTTTCTCAATAGCCACCCTAATAGATGTGAAAGCCATTGATTTGTATATATTGATCTTGTATCCAACCACCTTAGCAAATTCTCACATTAGCTTTTCATTTGGTGTCTTGGGTTTTCCAGGTAGTTCATCACATCACCTGCAGTAGCGACAATCTTTTTTTTCTCGCTTTAGACTCAGGCCCCTTTTCTTATTTACTACACTGTCAAGGACCCACATTATAAGGCTGAAGAGAAGCAGTTATGGGAAATATCCCTTCTTCCTAATGTTTCACTATTATACGTCTGCTGAGGGTTAGGAAAGTGGCCTTCTGTGCCTGGATTGCTAAGAGTTTTATCAACAATATTCAACTTTATCGAATGATTTTGTTAAGTGTCTATTGAGATAACAATATTGCTCAGTGCAGTAACTTACACTGATAGAGTCTCTAAAGATAACCCTTGCAATTCCTGAGTTTGTTGGATAAACCGATTTGTCATGAAGTATTTGTGTTAATGTAGAGTCCTGGGCTACATTCAATTACCCCAGATGACAGGTGGCCAATGGTTAAGGAAAGAGAGGAGATAGCGATGGATATGGATCGCGTCATTGCCCCAAGGAGGGCACATCAGCGGGGGAAAATCCCAAAAAAGCAAGATTCTTCAAAGAACCCTGTTGTAGTAAAATGAAGAAAATTTTATTCATCAAAGTTAATCTTGAGGAGAGTTCTGGATGTGTTTGGAAGAAACACTTTGATAAATAACTTGAAATTGTTGAACTGCCTATCCAAGGAGAGCTGTGTGTTAGGCCAAGAATCTGAGCTGCTGGGATGGGCAGGGCTGGGGCAGAGCTGACTTGTCTGTGGAATGAAAAGAGAGGAAGAAAAGGAAGAAGGGGGAAGCCAGGGAGACCAGGCAGTGCTTGGGAGAAAGGAGAAGAAGAAAGGAAGTGAACCCTGGCATCCAGGCAGCCACTGGGGAAAAGGGACAGTCTACTGGGCTCATAGGCCATTTGCTGTAATTCCCTGCTGCTGATGCTTTTGTGCAATTGACGTCCACTGGGGGAGCAGAAAGAAGGGCTGTGTGCTGTCTCCAACTGGAGGATGCTGCAAAGGTAGAGGCTAGGAGTTGAGGGCACCTGACTTCTGGGTCACTCCAAGGTTAAGAAGGTGGCAGGAACTTGTACCTGAGCTGACTGGAGGTTGCAAGGCGACAGGGCTAAGTAAACTTGAGAGATGAAGGGTGTAGTCTGAGGTTCTTAATTGAGGATACATGGATCCCTCAAGGATCTGTGAGTAGAACTCAGGAGTTCCATGAACTTACATGGGAAAAATTTACATCTTTATTTTCACTAACCTCTGACTGAAATTGAGCATTTCCTCTATGATAAACACAGGGAACAACCACTTAGTTTTGGCCATACAAAGAGAAATAACATATTTTCATTACCACTCTACAGTTGTTGCCAGTATATCAAAATGCTATTTATGTTCATTGTTACTTTCAAATCACGTGGTCACAGACCCGAGGGTATCAGAAAGAGTATGGTAGAGCGGACCCTAACAACCAGACCGAACACTGGTTGGGCGTGTTCCACTTGGGCCTTCAGCCCATTCAATCCAGCACATTCTCTGTACCGGACACTGGTGGCCCTAGCGCAGGCACAAAGACGAAAAAGGCAGACACCCTGCCTGGAGGAAGTCAGGGCTGGGGGAAGCACATAGCCACACTAGACAAACAACTTCAACACAGTGTGATTCATGCGGAGAGCACAGAAGAGGGCTTGGTGGGGTCAGACAAGGCTTCTCACGGGAAGTGACATTTGAAGTGACTTTTTCAGGATATATTAAGAAGTGTGCACAAGGACATAAGACTTTCCTTTGACCAGAAATTCCCTCATCAAGCGTGTGTGTCTCTGCTTAGAGTTCAGAGGAGCAAAAGGCAGAAATTTCCCCTGGCTGTGGGGCTAAAACAGGAAACCACCCAGAAACCCTCGGCTCAAGGAGGCTGGGGGTTCCCGGCTCCCCAGGACGCGCGGACCTTTTCACAGGAAGCGCGTCTGGTCGCAGGCCTCCTCTGTCCCCACCTCCGCGTTGGAATGGTGGCTCCGTGAGCTCACTCACGGGCTGCTGTCTGTGTTTGCTAATGGATCCCAAGCACCTGTGCCTGGCACAGATTTGGCCCCTGCAAATATTTGTTGAGTGGGTGAATAAATACAGCCACATCCTTCCACAGCTGACGGGGGTCAGCTCGGTTAGGGAGGCCGTGATTCTGCCTCTCTGCTTGGCATTCGTGTCTTCTAATCACCGTGGTGCCCTGCACTCAAGATGACCCCGGAAGACCTCCACCCACCACGCCCCCATCCCTGCCCCAAATCCAGCGGACACAGAACTGCTTCACGGCATTGGGCAGGTGGAGCGCCCAGCGCCTGCGCTGCTCAGGTGTAAACCACCTGCGCCCTCTTCCAGCATTGCAAGGTGCTGTCGCCAGGATCTGGAGGGTCCTGGCGGGTGTCTAAACTGGCTGGATTAGGGGGCCCTTTCCTCAGAGCATGGCCCGAGCTGGAAGAGTGGGTTCCAGGTGAGGGGGCAGAGGCCTGAGAGCTTCCTCACTGGAACCTCCATGTTTCAGCTCACAGTGGGTGGGGAAGGTCACCTCCTCATGGGGCCTGACACAGGCTGGTACCTGACTGGTAAAGGGTAAAGCGGGGCATTTCTACAACATCATCTCTGTTCCTTCCAGTGCTGTTATGGTCTGAATTGCGTCCCCCAGATCCGTCTGTTGAAGCTCCAACCCCCAGTACTTCAGAAAGTGTCTTCAGTATTTGGAGACCGAGTCTTTAAAGAGATAATTAAGTTGAAGAGAGGTCATTAGTGTGGGCCTAATCCAATAAGGCTGGGATCTTGTAAGAAGAGGACGCACACAGACACGGAGGGAAGACCCTGTGAGGATGCAGAGCATGAGGCCACCTGCAATCCGGCGGGGAGGCCTCAGAAGAAACCAACCCTGGAGGTGCCCTGATCCCTGACTTCCAGCCTCCAGAACTGTGAGGAAATAAAGCTCTTTGGTTTCAGCCTCTCAGTCTGCGGCCCGTTGTTACAACCCTAGCAAACTAATGCAATGATCTTGCTTAGTGAATTTTTTTCAATGGGCTTGCAGACGTGACACCTACACTTTCTGTCACCACAAAGGAGAAATAAACAGAAATGCCCTCTCTTAGGTCAGAGAGGCCTCGTGACTCCAGAATGGGTAGTTTGGTTATTTGGTAACCTTACTGCTTGCTCAGTAAGAAAAACAGGGTTTCAGAACTTGAATTTCCCAGAAGCACAAGCTGCTCCTTGCTGATGTCAGAGGGCCCACGCATGACGGTGCCCTGAGGTTTGCTAAAGTAGATTCCCGCACGGAGAAGGAGAACCACAGGCCTCGAGTCAGGTCAAATGGCTGACACCTGCTGAGAGGTCAGTGGGTTTTGATGCTAAAAAAAAAATCTCATGCCATGCCTTAGTCTTTTACCAGGTTTATTAATATGTGGCTGACTTTACAGCACAAAGAGAATAATAAAAATAAGGCCAACTTTGAAGTTTCATACGGTACTTGGCAGCCAGTCTTTAATTTTAAATGCCTTTCACCAATTCCTTGCAAGTGCCTCCGAGGACTTGGGAAACTCGGCCAGCCAGTGCCACCTCTCGCTGCCCCATCTCTCAGCTCACTATGTCTTAAATCGCCTTGCAGATAACGGCCTCCAGCTGGGCTTTACTTTATTAAGACTGAGCCCCACTCTGCCTCCTGAGAAAGCCCTGGCGATTTTGTCGGTTTCCAAAATAAACGTGATTGATGGCCAAAACTCCCGTAGGAAATCCCTGCTTGGTTACGCCAGCTCCCGCCATCCACGTGCCCGAGGTCAGTGCCTTCTTCCTGGCACCGGGGCTTGCAGGGCGCGAGGGGCAGGTTTTGCTGTTACCTGGTCCAGCTGCTTCACTTTCTGCACTTCAGTTTCCTCCTTGTAAAGTGAGAATAATAACAGGCCCTCAGAGGCCTTTGTGAAAATTAAGGGAGTAACATTGTGTGGACTAGCCTGGGATCTGGTAAATCCTGTGTGTGTGATCCCTTTCTTCCCCGTCCCTCCCCTTCATGGCAGGACTGTGGCTTCTCCTGGGCACCCCCACGTCACCCACCACAATGCTGGACACACACTGAGAGCAGAATAAAGAGCCATGATAGATTGCTTTCCTGGTCACATTCACATCCCACATGTCACTCACCTGTGTCCGGCTGAGCTGTGACTGTCTTTAAAGATGTGAACTTTAAAACTGTTTTTCTGATAAAAGGAATTCGTGTTCCTTGTATTTAGTTTGGAATATGTATTCAAGCATAAAGAAGAAAATAAATACTGCAGCCAAGGCCAACATCCAGCAATGATCATTGGTTAATGCTTGCAGTATTTCCTTCCAGTCTTTTTTCTATGCACACGTGTTCCCAAGTCTGTTTTACTCAACTGCCTGAACATTCCACGATATTTGCCCCGGAGCGACTTAGAGTAACTGCTCAGCTTTCTGGCCTCAAAGAAAAGACCTTCCTAACAGCAGAGAATAAGCCACATCTGATAGCTCTTACTCTCAACAGTCACAGTATCTGTACCTATCGTCTCACACTTCTGCCTTGACGATAGTAAAATTTGCTCCCATGTCAAAACCACAACAGAGAAAGCTGCCAGGATATTTCCAGCCCGTCAGCTTGCGATGAGCAACTATTTAAGCGAGGCAAATAATTTAGAGAAAAGAATTTCTCTGGATTTCTTGACATTTTGTTCTGTGTTTTGTTATTTAGATGAAGAAACCCAGTATTGTTGGTTTTATTCTGGTTGAGGAGAAACTTGCAGGGGGAGCTTCTAGCTGGTTCCTTTCCCCAGATCGAGGTTCCACAAAGGCAGTCTGAGGGCAGGCTGTCTGTGTCTGGCTCCCCTGACCTCTCACTGTCCCAGTCAACCAGGGCACCCAGTCAGGAGGTGAAGTGGGTTTGCAACGCCGGGCAAGTTAATCCGATCCAAAGCATTTTTAGGAAGCGACAATGCAAAGATCCTTTTGTTCAGGTAGAAGACATTTATGGAATCCAGCAGGGCCGTCCTGCACCACTTCTGATCTGGGGCAGTGTCCCCAGTCTCATGCCAGCAGTGTAAACAGAAGCATAGCTCTGGTGGGTGATTCTCATATCATCCCAGCTTGGTTTCACACGGTGGGGGCCTTATGAGTCCTGAAATCTTCCCTTGATAATTGTGCCCCTCCACTCTGTGCTGGTGAGCCCAATTACCCTTCAGATACGTAGAAAGGTGTGTAAGCCTGTATGTGTAATGTGTGTGTATAAAGGGGCGGAAAGGGAGAAACACTCCAAGTTCAGCCTTGCACAATTGCTAGGTCTAAATTTTTTTTTTTTTTTTTGAGGAAGATTAGCCCTGAGCTAACATCCACCACCAATCCTCCTCTTTTTGCTGAGGAAGATTGGGCCTGAGCTAACATCTGTGCCCATCTTCCTCTACTTTATATGTGGGACACTTGCCTCATCATGGCTTGATGAGCGGTGCCATGTCCGCACCCAGGATCTACACCAGTGAACCCTGGACCGCCAAAGCAGAGTGTGTGAACTTAACCACTGCTCAAGGCCAGCACCCCCCCTTTATTTTCCAGTGAGGAAGATTGGCCCTGAGCTAACATCTGTGCCAATCTTCCTCTATTTTGTAAGTGGGACTCCTGCCACAGCGTGGCTTGATGAATGGTGTAGGTCCACAACCAGGATCCCAACCCACACACCTAGGCTGCTGAAGGGGAGCGCACTGGACTTAACCACTGTGCCACCAAGGCAGCCCCTAGGTCTAACTTTTTAAAATATTTTGATCATGAGAATATCTGCTCTTCTCTACAATTTTTCTTCATAGTATTTATACTCTGCCCTTCACCCTGAAATATACTAAATTCCTAGAATATATTTATATGTGTGTGTACACAGACACACACACACACACATACACAAGGCTTTACCCAGTGCCCTGCAGATATGCAGTGAGTTGCATCTATTATTATTGCTGCTTCGGCTGAGAGTCTGGCCTTTAGAATCTGCATGAGTGTGAACAAAATGGAGGCCCCAGAGGGACAGACCTACAACACCCAGGAGAGCAGCCCGCCTTTTGCATGCAAAACTGCGGCCTGAGGGAGAGCCTGCCGTCGCCTGTCTCAAAAAACAGTCTGAGCTCACACTTCTGCCCCCTTGTGGTGGAAAGAGAGCACGACAGGGTGACTGGTCTGGCACTGAAAATGTTCTATTGTGTGAATGTCAGTTCTCCCTATTTTATTATTATTAGTAGTAGTAGTAGTTGTAGTTGTTACTGCTACACTTTCTACTGGCTGTTATTATTCATGAGGACACTGTTACCCATATAGCCTGGCACTGTGCTAAGTCAGCACTTCACACACCTTATTTCATGACAGATTTATAGCAACCCAATGGTGTAACTATTGCTAGCACCGCTCTATAAATGAGCAGGAAGCTACAGCTCAGAGAGGTTGAGTAACTTGTCTAGAGTCGCACAACTCATAGGAAATGGGTCTAGGACTTCACCCCAGGCCTAACCCGCTGCTCTGAGCCCCACCACAGCCGGTTAGAGCAGTGTTTCTCAAAGGTGAGTTACGTGCAGACCACTTTAACAGAAAATACTTTCTTATCGACCAAAGAAAATTGGGAATCCTTTGAGAAACTGCATTAAAAGTAAAACCCTGTGACGGCAGGTGATCTCCGGGCACCTGGCAGCCTTCCATGGGGCACGAAGACCCGCCTGTAAAGCTTCCCTGGTGGACGTCATCCCATTGGTCCAGACTAAACCTGTCTCTTTTGAATTACCACTAAATTGAAAACATACCTAAATTTAATTCTCAGGGGACCTGTGGGCAAGACAGTGCCTTCCTCCATCAACTCTGCCAACCATCTGAAGTCTGAGAAATACCGGTTTCGAATGTGGGTAAAGAATAAAGTGGGTGGTGTCCCATTGTACGTTTAGTAGTGCTTATAAGAGTGTTCCTAACTGGCTGGCCTTTTGATTTTATGTATTTTTAAATTCCGTAAGTCTCCTCTTGGATTTCGTTCGAATCCGAGTCTTGGAGATGCACACCGGCCTTAGGCAGAGTCTCCCCGAGGCAAAGCTCAGACCAGGGCTGTGGCTGCAGCTAATCGCTTGATGGGGAAGGGATTCCAGGAGGCAGGAGCGAAGGAGGGGAAAAAGGAAACAAGAAGGAAAACCACAGGAATCATGCTCTCAGGTTGCCCACCAGAACCTCTGCAGGCCGTGCGGAGCAGCTCAGGGCGTCCGCCCACCCGAGGGAGGAACGGAGAGCCCGTATCCGTTGCTTGGCTCATGATCCTGCCCTCACTGGCGGAGGGTCCCCTGGGGGCAGTAACCCCTGCCCATCTGGGCTGACTGCCGGGTGCCAGGCTCCCAAGAAGCCCTGGGTGGGTCTATCCATTTCCTGTGGCTGCTGTAACATTACCACAAACTGGGTGCCTTAAAACAACAGACATTCATTCTCTCATACTTCAGAGGCCAGAAGTCCAAGATCAGTTTCACTGGGCCAAAATCAAGGTGTCTTGGAGCCTTGCTCCCTCTGGAGCCTCTAAGGGGGAATCTGCTCCTTGCCTCCTCCAGCTTCTGGCGCCCGTGGCATTTCTGGGCTTGTGGCCGCATGTCTCCAATCTCTGCCTCCGTCTTCGCATTGCCTTCCCCTCTGTGTGTGTCAAATCTCTGCCTGCCTCTTTCTCATAAGGACACTTGTGATGGCATTTCAGGCCCACCTGGGTGAACCAGGATGATCTCCTCATCTCAAGATCCTCAGTCACATCTGCAAAGACTCTTTTCCCAAATAAGGTGGCATTTACAGCTCCCAGCGCTTACGATGTGGCTATGTCTTTGGGGGGCCGTTTTTCAGGCAACCACAGATGGAAAGCAAGAGACAAGCCTTGCTCGCCTGCTAGAGGTGAGACCTGTCTGTGACCATTTAGAGGCCTTTTGGCGCTGATGGCCCTCCCGGTGGCTGGAAGCAGAGGTGAGGCTGACAGCAGGGGGGCAAGATCATCTGGTAGAAGAGCAAAACGGGCAGCGCAGTACACCTGCTGAAATGACGGTGCAAGCCGGCCTCTGCAGTGCTCAGGAATTCTGCATTCTATGTCAACTCAGGTGAATGTCTTCCAGGTATTGTGGCATCTGCCTGATCTATTTCTGCAGGAGAGAGGCAGTTATGACCTGTCAGTTCTGTCCAGGGAGGAGTAATTAAGAGGACCTCGGATAATGCCTGGGATATCTTTTTCTACACGGGTTTGCTTTTCACTCACCTGGAATGTCAGTTGCTGGGATAATGGCAGTGGGGACCCACCTGGCCCCCTGCCTTCACTTTCTCCCCCGGAGAAAGAACCTTATAGCCAAGAAGCAAATCTGCCCCGTGCTCCACCCTCCTCGGCAGGGCACTTCCGTGGCTCCCAGGGCCCAAAGTGCTTCGTAAGCCCTTCATACAGTGCCGAAGGATGACGCTGGGTTGACACTTGGCACCACAACCACTTGCCTTAGTCTCCTGCTTATGGGGAGGGGACATTTGAAGGAACAGACACAGGAGAGATTTGATAGCCATTGTAACTCACTGATGTTGTGCCATTGAAATGTGGTCAAAATTAACCAGAGAAAGGTTTTTGTTAGTGCCTTGGAGTCAATTCCAGATTCCAACTTCTAGTGACCCTGTGTGCAGCGGAGTGGAACCCTGCCTGGTCTTCTTGCTCCATCCTCTCACTTTCCAGGGCTGTATCACACAAAGTTTGGCTGCTGTTCATAGGGCTGTCGTGGCCAATTTTTTTCAGAAGTGGGCAGCCAGGTCCTTCTTCCTAGTGTGTCTCAGTCTGGAAGGTCCACTGAAACTTGTCCACCGTGGGTGACCCAGCTGGTATTTGAAATACCGATGGCACAGCTTTCAGCATCACAGCAACATGCAGCCACCACAGTATGACAACCAACAGAAGGCGGTGTGGTTCCCTGACTGGAAAACGAACCCAGGCTGCAGCAGTGAGAGCGCTGAATCTTAACCACTAGATCCCCAGGGCTGGCTAGAGAAGGGTTTACTAGTGGGAGATTCTCCACTCTGAGATGTCTGAAGCTCCAAAGACCTTCAGATCAATGCAGCCCTTCCAGGAAAGCACTGGGCCTTCCCACTGTGCCTATGTGGCTGACACATGACTACTGGTTGAATGAATAAATGAATCAAAAATAAGTTAACATCAATACTTGTAATTTGAAAACATTACCAAAATGTAGTCTGCTTATTGTGTAGGTTGTGCACCCACAAAGTCCTAAATTTAGAAGATGCAGACAGTGCACGGCCCCCACCCATGTGGCTGAGGAGACTCACAGTGCTTCTGCATTGTGAATATCCCTGCAGGATATTTTATGCATATATGAGCAGAAATGTGCATGCACAAGTGCTTTTTTCCTCCCACGATCTTAGAAATCATCCCACAGTAGTTTTTAAAAATTATTTTATTGAGGTCATATTGGCTTATAACATTGTGTAAATTTTGGGTATACATCATTGTATATCAGTTTCTGTATAGACTGCATCATGTTCACCACCAATAGTCTAGTTTTTTTCCATCACCATGTATATATATGCCCCTTACCCCTTTTGCCCTCTCCCTCTGGTAACCACTGATCTGTTCCCCTTATCTAAATGTTTGTTTATCTTCCACATATAAGTGAAATCATATGGTATTTGTCTGTCTCTCTCTGACTTATTTCACTTAACATAATACCCTCAAAGTCCATCTATGTTGTCTCAAATGGCACGATTTTGTCTTTTTTAATGGCTGAGTAGTATTTCACTTTATATGTACACCACATCTTCTTTATCCAATCATCAATAGATGGGCACTTGTGTTGCTTCCACATCTTGGCTATTGTGAATAATGCTGCGATGAACATAGAGGTGCGAATATCTTTTTGAATTGTTGATTTCATATTCTTTGGATAAATATCTAGTAGTGGAATAGCTAAATCATATGGTATTTCTATTTTTAGTTTTTTGAGAGATAGCCATACTGTTTTCCATCATGGCTGCACCAGTTTGCATTCCCACCAGCAGTGTATGAGGGTTCCCTTTTCTCCACATCCTGTCCAATGCTTGTTATTTCTTGTTTTGTTAATTATAGCCATTCTGATGGGTGCGTGGTGATATCTCACTGTAGTTCTGATTTCCATTTCCCTAATAATTTGTGATGTTGAACATCTTTTCATGTGGCTGTTGGCCACCTGTATATTTTCTTTGGAAAAATGTCTGTTCAGATCTCTGCCCATTTTTTGATACAGTTGTTCATTTTTTGTTGTTGAGTTGTATGAGTTTTTAAAATATTTTGGAGATTAACCCCTTGTTGGATAAATGATTTGAAAATATTTTCTCCAATTTGATGGGTTGTCTTTTCATTTTGTTGATAGTTTCCTTTGCTGTACAGAAGCTTCTTAGTCTGATGTAGTCCCATTTGTTTATTTTTTTCTTTTGTTTCCCTTGCCTGAGTAGACACAATATTCAAAAAGATACTGCTAAGACTGATGTCAAAGAGCATTCTGCCTACGTTTTCTTCTAGGAGTTACATGGTTTAAAGACTTACACTCAAAGTTTGGTGTCAAGGTGGTGGCATAGGCAGACTGAACTCACCTCCTCTCACAAACACAACAGATTACAACTATTCTTGGAAAAATTACCCCTGAGAGAGAACTGAAAACTGGATAAAAAGAACTCTTGCAACAAGGGACAGTCCTGACTGAGATGGAAGAGGCAGACATTCCCTTTCTGGAGAGAAAAAAGCCACCTTTGTGACCTGTGGAGTTTCATGGCCTGCTGGATGGGAGCAATCCTCAAGTATGCAGCCTTCCCTGGAGGAGCGGGGGCACATTACTGCTATAAGCATCCTTCAGACTCAGCGCAACTAAGACAAGTGTCATAATATCTGGCTTTGCTATTAACTGCAACAGAGAATACCCCTAAAAAAACTATAGGACATAAGTGGAAAAAAGCCAGCTCATAAAGGTCCCATGCACAAACTCATCCATTTCAGAAAGCAACCTAAAATCACTAGAAAGAAAGATGCACAGTCCTTTGGTGAAATGAGACTCACCTGGTAGGCTCTGGGTGCATCTTAGTGAGAGGCAAGACCTCTCCAGGGACTGAGACATTGAAGACAGCCATTATTGTGGCCTAGTACAGGAGGGCTGACACAGATGCTGGCAGACCCATTGGAGTTCTTCCCCTGGCCTGATAGCCCAGGGGCCTGCCACAACCACTAGAGTGCAGATTTAACCCAGCTTAGCCAGGGCAGGCAGCCTGCCCTAGGGACTGGCCCCACCCAACAGCAAGCCCTTGGGCAATTTGTCTGCCTGCATAGACTGAGTGCCAAGATCCTTCACAGGTAGGCAAGTAGGTCTGGCTCTGTGGAACAGGGCCTGCTTGAGGAGCAGGTAGAGTGTGGGGGGGGGGGGGCCTCTGCAGTGAGGTGACTAGGTACACTCTAGGGGGTTGAGATCTGTGCTTGGGCCAGGACTATGTTGATGGTATGTGTGGACCTGTGGGTGGTGGAGCTTATCAGTGGCAGAAGATCAGTGCTTCTCAAACAGCCACATAGGGGATTGGCCTCACCTTCAAAAGCCTGAAACAATTGGGTGCTCCCATGCCTGGGGCCAGCCACACTCAGCTGCAATCCTGAGAGAGCTGACAATAGCCTTGCAGACCAGATGCCTACAGCAATTGTAAGCCCCTGAGCCTAGCAAACAGCCATGCTGGGGGCCTACTCGCTTAACAGAAAAACTGCAATAGGAATGTGCTATTAGACCTTGCAGCCAACTGTGCTGGGGCTCCCCAAACCTGACAATGTGACTGAAGGGTCCACAGCAGCCACATGCAACTGAGCATTACAACCAGCCAGCCAGGGAGGACATCCTAGCCTCCCTAGATACCTGCAGCAAGAGCAACCTGCCACAACAGAAGGACACACGTAGCCCACACAAGGGTCGCTCTGGAACATTTGGAACTGGTGATGAACGGGAAGCACACTTCTGGGCCTCATAAGGCATCTCTTACATAAGGCCACCTCTCCAAGATCAGGAGACATAGCTGACCCACCTAATATATAGATATAGCACAGAGAAAGAGGCAAAACAAGGAGACAAAGGAATACATTGCAAGCAAGGGAACAGGACAAACCCCCAGAAAAAGAGCTAAATTAAACAAATAAAAAATCTACCTAACAAAGAGTTCAAAGAAAAAGTAATAAGGATGCTCACTGATCTTGGGAGAAGAATGGACGAACCCAGTGACACATCAACAAAGAATTGGAAAATATAAAAAAGAAGCAATCAGAAATGAAGACCACAATAGTAGAAATGAACAATTCACTAGAGAGACTCAATAGCAGAGTAGGTGTCACAGAAGAACGATCCGCGAGCTGGATGAAAGACTAGAGGAAATCACCCAAGCTGAACAGAAAAGAAGAAAGGATTAAAAAGAATGAGAACAGTCTAAGGGAACTCTGGGACAACATCAAGTGCACTAACATTCATATTATAGGTGTCCCGGAAGGTGAAGAGAGAGACAAAGTGGCAGAGAATGTATTTGAAGAAATAATAGCTGAAAACTTTCCTAACCTAAGGAAGGAAACAGTCATCCAGGTACAGGAAGCACAGAGAGCACCAAACAAGATAGAGCCGAAGAGGCCCACACCAATACACGTTATAATTAAAATGTCCAAAATTAAAGATAAAGAGAGAATCCTAAAAGCCACAAGAGAAAGGCAACAAGTTGCATCTAAAAGAAACCCCATCAGGCAACCAGCTGACTTCTCAGCAGAAACCTTACAGGCTAGAAGGGAGTGGCAGGATATATTTAAAGTGCTGAAAGGAAAAAACCTACAGCCAAGAATACTCTACCCGGAAAGGTTAACATTCAAAATGGAAGGAGAGAGAAAGTTTCCCACAAGCAAAAATTAAAGTTTATCACCAAGAAACTAGTTTTACAAGAAACACTAAAGGGACTTATTTAAATGGGAAAGAGAAGACTACAAATAGGAATAAGAAAATTATCCCCCAAAAAAGGCAATAAAATCACTGGTAAAGGCAAAAATACAGTACAAGTAGCAGATCAACCACCTATGAAGATAATATGAAGGTCAAAAGACAAAAGTACTAAAATTACCTATTTCAAAACCACACATCTATGGACAGCTAATCTTCGACAAAGGTGCCAAGAACGTACAATGGACAAAAGATAGTCTCTTCAATAAATGGTGTTGGGAAAACTGGGCAGCCACATGCAAAAGAATGAGACCACTGTCTCACACCATATGCAAAAATAAACTCAGAATGGATCAAAGACTTGAAGATATGTCCTGAAACTATAAAACTCCTGGGAGATAATATTGGTAGTATACTCTTTGACATCGAACTAAAAAGGATCTTTTCAAATACCATGTCCTCTCAGACAAAGGAAATAAAATTACCTGTTTCACTGATAAGAGGGTAATGGATACACACACACACACAAAATAAGAGGTTAGATGTGATAGCAAAAACGTGAAATGTGGGAGGAGGGGAATAAAAGAGTAGGGCTTTTAGAAAGAGGTCAAACTAAAGAGACCATAAACTCAATATAGATTGCTATATATGTAGATTATTATATATGAACCTCATGGTAATCACAAACCAGAAACCTATAATAAATATACAAATAATTAAGAGAAAGGAACCCAAACAAAATGCTAAAGAAAGCCATATAATCACAAGGGAAGAGAGCAAGAGAAAAAGAAAGGAACAGAGAAGAACTACTAAAACATACAGGAAAAAAAGTAACAAAATGGCAATGAGTACATATTTGTCAATAGCTACTTTAAACGTCAATGGACTAAATGCTCCAATCAAAAGGCATAGGGTGGCCGATAGGATAAAAAAACAAGACCCATCTATATGCTGCATACAAGAGACATATTTCAGACATAAAGACACTCACACACTGAAAGTGAAGGGATGGAGAAAGAGACTCCATGCAAACAGCAAAGAAAAGAAAGTGGGGGTAGCAATACTTATATCAGAGAAAATAGACTTTAAAACAAAAACAGTAATAAGAGACCAAGAAAGGCACTACATAATGATAAAGGGAACCATCTAACAAGAGGCTATAATGCTTGTAAATATCTATGCACCCAGCATAGGAGCACCTAAATCTATAAAGCAATTATTAACAGACATAAAAGGAGAAATAGACAGTAACACAATAATAGTAGGGGACTTTAACACCTCACTTACACCAATGGATAGGTCATCCAGACAGAAGATCAATAAGGAAAGAATGGCCTAAAATGTCACACTGGACCAGATGGACTTAGTAGATATATATAGAACATTCCATCTGAAAACCACAGAATACACATTCTTTTCAAATGCACATGGAACATTCTCCAGGATTGATCACATATTAGGCCACAAAACAAGTCTCAGTAAACTTAAGAAGATTGAAATAATACCAAGCATCTTTTCTGACCACAAAGTTATGAAACTAGAAATCAACTACAGCAAGAAAATCAGAAAAGCCACAAATATATGGAGATTAAACAAAATGCTACTGAACAACGATTGGGTCAATGAAGAAATCAACGGGGAAATCAAAAAATACCTGGAGACAAATGAAAATGAGAATACGACATGCCAAAATCTGTGGGATACAGCAAAAGTGGTTCTAAGAGGGAAGTTTACAGCAATTCAGGCCTACCTCAACAAGGAAGAAAAATCCCAAATAAACAGTCTAACAGCACATCTAAAGGTACTGGAAAAAGAAGAACAAACAAAGCCCAAAATCAGTAGAAGGAAGGAAATAATAAAAATCAGAGCAGAAATAAATGAAATAGAGACTAAAAAAAAAAAAAGAAAAAATCAATGAAACCAAGAGCTTTAAAAAGATAAACAAAATTTGCAAACCTTTAGCTAGACTCATCAAGAAAAACAGAAGGCTCAAATAAATAAAATCGGAAATGAAAGAGGAGAAATTACAATGGAAACTTCAGAAATACAAAAGATTATAAGAGAATACTATGAAAAGCCACACACCACCAAATTGGATAATCTAGAAGAAATGGATAAATTCTTAGAATCATACAACGTTCAAAAGCTGAGTCAAAAAGAAATAGAGAATTTGAATAGACTAATCACCAGTAAAGAGATTGACATAGTCATCAAAAACCTCCCAAAAGATGCAGGCCCTGTGGCCGAGTGGTTAATTTCGCATGCTACACTTCAGCTGCCCAGGGTTTTGCTGGTTCAGATCCTGGGCGCAGACATGCCACCACTCATCAGGCCGTGTTGAGGCAGCATCCCACATAGCACAACCAGAAGGACCTACAACTAGAATGTACAACTTGGATGGGGGGCCTTAGGGAGAAGAAAAAAAGAGATTGGCAACAGATGTTAGCTCAGGTGCCAATCTTTAAAAAATAAACAAATACATAAAACCTCCCTAAAATTAAAAGTCCAGGAGTAGACAGCTTCCCTGGTGAATTCTCCCAAACATTCAAATAAGACTTAATACCTATCCTTCTCAAACTCTTCCAAAACATTGAAGAGGGGGGAAGCTTCCTAACTCATTCTACAAAGGCAACATTACCCTGATACCAAAACCAGACAACGACGACACAAAAAAAGAAAACTACAGGCCAAAATCACTGATGAACATTGATGCAAAAATCCTCAACAAAATACTAGCAAATTGAATACAACAATACATTAAAAAGATAATAGATCATGATCAAGTGGATTTATATCAGGGATGCAGAGATGGTTCAACATCCGCAAATCAATCAACATGATACATGACACTAACAAAACGAAGAATGAAAATCACATGATCATCTCAATAGATTCTGAGAAAGCATTCGACAAGATGCAGCATCCATTTATGATAAAAAAAACTCTGAATAAAATGAGTATAGAAGGAAAATACCTCAACATAATAAAGGCCATATATGACAAACCCACAGCTAATATCATTCTCAATGGAGAAAAACTGAAAGCTATCCCTCTAATAACAAGAACCAGACAAGGATGCCCACTCACCACTCTAATTTAACATAGTACTGGAAGTCTTAACCAGAGCAATGAGGTAAGAA
Organism: Equus przewalskii; assembly: GCF_037783145.1. Lineage (NCBI taxonomy): Eukaryota > Metazoa > Chordata > Mammalia > Perissodactyla > Equidae > Equus > Equus przewalskii. Next base: position 68,600,727 of record NC_091846.1, read on the forward strand.
AAAGAAATAAAAGGTATCTAAATTGGAAAAGAAGTGAAACTGTTACTATTTGCAAATGACATGATTTTATATAGAAAGAACCCTAAAGAATCCACTAAAAACTTTTAGAAATAATAAGTGAATACAGTCAAGTTGCAGGATACAAAATCAACATACAAAAATCAGTTGCATTTCTATACATTAACAACGAAGTAGCTGAAAGAGAAATAAAAAATACAACCCCATTTACAATTGCAACAAAAACGGTAAAACACCTAGGAATAAACTTAACCAAAGAGGTGAAAGATCTGTACACTGAAAACTATAAAACATTGTTGAAAGAAATTGAGGAAGACACAAAGAAATTGAAAGATATTCTATACCCTTGGATTGGAAGAATTAACACAGGTAAAATGTCCATACTTCCTAAAGCAATCTATAGATTCAGTGCAATTCCTATCAAAGTTCCAACATTTTTCACAGGAATAGAACAAAGAATCCTAAAATTTATATGGAACAACAAAAGACCCCAAATAGCCAAAGGATTCCTGAGAAAAATGAGCAAAGCTGGAGGTATCACACTCCCTGATTTCAAAATATACTACAAAGCTATAGTAACCAAAACAGGATGGTACTGGCACAAAAACAGACACACAGATCAATGAAACAGAATCTAGAGCCCAGAAATAAACCCACACATCTAGGGACAGCTAATTTTCAACAAGGGAGCCAAGAACATACAATGGAGAAGAGAAAGTCTCTACGACAAATGGTGTTGGGAAAACTGGACAGCCACATGCAAAAGAATGAAAGTAGACCATTATCTTACACCACACACAAAAATTAACTCAAAATGAATTAAAGACTTGAAATGTAAGACTTGGAACCATTAAACTTCTAGACGAAAACATAGGCAGTACACTCTTCAACATCAGTCTTAGCAGCATATTTTCAAGTACCATGTCTGACCAGGCAAGGGAAACAATAGAAAAAATAAACAAATAGGACCACATCAAACTAAAAAGATTCTGCACAGCAAAGGAAATCATCAACAAAACAAAAAGACAAGCCAACAATTGGGAGAAGATATTTGCAAACCATATATGTGATAAGGGGTTAATATCCAAAATATGCAAAGAACTCATATATCTCAACAACAAGAAAACTAACAACCCAATTAAAATATGGGCAAAAGATCTGAACAGACATTTCTCTTCCCCAAAGAAGATATTCAGATGTCCAAGAGGCACATGAAAAGATGTTCAACCTCACTAACTATCAGGGAAATGCAAATCAAACTACGAGATATCACCCCACTCCTGTCCAAATGGCTGTAATTAACAAGACAGGAAACAATAAGTGTTGGAGAGGATGTGGAGAGAAGGGAACCTAAACTGGTGTAGCCACTATGGAAAACAGTATGGAGATTCCTCAAAAAATTAAGAATAGAACTACCATAGGATCCAGCTATTCCACTGCTGGGTATTTATCCAAAGAACATGAAACACGAATGCATAAAGATACATGCACCCCTGTGTTCATTGCAGCATTATACACAACAGCCAAGACTTGGAAGCAACCTAGGTGCCCATCAAGGGATGAATGGATAAAGAAGATGTGGTATATATACACAATGGAATACTACTCAGCCATAAAAAGACAAAATCCTGCCCTTTGTGACAATGTGGGCGGACCTTGAGGGTATTACACTAAGCAAAATAAGTCAGACAGAGAAAGACAAATACCGTATGATTTCACTCATATGTAGAAGATAAACAAGCACATGCATAAGGAGAACAGATTGGTGGTTACCAGAGGGGAGGGCGAAAGGAGTAAAGGAGCACATCTGTATGGTGATGGATAAAAATAAGACTATTGGTGGTGAGCATGATGCAGTCTATACAGAAACTGAAATACAATAATGCATACCTGAAATTTATACAATGTTATAAGCCAAGGTGACCTCGATAAAATAAAAAATAAAAGCCTCTTCTGGGAACAAGATATGAATATGATAAATACTTATTAACTTGAAATAACCTTCAGACATTCATAACCTATTTTCCATGGATAGAATTCAGGGTGCCCTGAATTATTATTCTATTCCATTCTATACTGTATATCACTGCTGTCCTTATCGGAAGAGAGACACACACAGCCACAGAGGGAAAATGGCCATGTGAAGACAGAGGCAGATGTTGGAGTGATGCTGCCATCAGCCAAGGAAAGACTGAGGCACCATAAACCGGAAGAAGAGAGGAAGCTCCCTTCCCTAGAGGCTGCAGAGGGAGCATGGCTCTGCTGACACGTTGACCTTGGGCTCTGGCCTCCAGAACGTGAGACAATAACCTTCTGTTGTTTAAGCCCTGAGCTTGTGGTACTTGATTATGGCAGCCCCAGAAAAATAACATACACACTGTCTGTAACTTTGTCACCAATAGAAATCGTGGATATCTTCATGCAAGATTACAGTTGCTATGGATATCTCAAAATATTGTTTAAGCTCATCACTACTTTGAAATTATGATAATTAGACCCAAAGCTAGATCTTTTTATCTAATGAGGTAACAACTTATAAATTTGTTTTAAACTATTTCGATATTCTCATAACTGCATTTCAGTGTAATTATTTCCTTTGCTATTCTTTTTATTTTATCTTATGCGTTTAAAAACATCATTCTGAGAAGCGGTCTGTAGGCTTTGCCAGAATGCCGAAGGACTCCCTGGCCCCAGGAAGTTGTGCCTGGGCTGCAGTACTCAATGTCTCCAGGAGAGGGCACTAGAGCACCTGTGCAAAACTTTGCATACATGAACGCTACCTATTTTACTGTATTTTCACCCATTGAAGGAAAAGAAATGTCATTTAAATTCATATTATTTTTAGAATATTAATAATGTGTGCACTGTGATCATAATACGGAAACACTTGTAGGCCTGCTATCCTATTTGTTGACTCAAAAATTTTATACCATTTTTTGTGTTTAAATGAGCAGTTGGTACTGAGGTTATTTTTAAACTGTATCCTATAGCTGGAATTACATTGTAATTTCTATGTCCTATGAAACGAGCATAAGATGGAAACTAATATAAAGAATAGCCTGACCATGTTACAAATATACACAAAATACCAAATAATGTGATCCATAGTGATGATGGTATGGAAGGGCCTTCTAGGTCCTTGCCCAGCTCAACTAGAACATCATCTAACGACTTCCTAGTGTACATAACGGGGTCCTCCTTTTCTTGGCAAAAGAAACCCTTTCCAACTGCGTTTTCTCAGAGAGTCTGAGCATTTTGATATTTGTTAAGTTGTCCAAATGAACAGTGCGCTGGGCTAGTCAATTGCTTGTTTCGCACAATTTTGACCAGGAGGCCAATTTGAAGGCAGGACATTTTTTGTTTTTTTCTTTCTCCCGTTATCTAACCCCAAATCCATGACCCTTCACAAACAGCAAACTTCACAGACAGCCTTCTGCCTGGTTTTTCCGGTGGAACAGGGTCAGAGAATGAGAAAAATGCAGTAACAGTGTGAGCCCACCCATTTCTTCTTTTGACACTGATAAGGCTTCTGACAGCTTAACAACCGTTTCCTGAACATTCCGGCCCGTATCCCTGTGGCTCAGGACATGAAGGAGAAATAATCCCAAACCTAAAAACTACATAGGACCTCACCACCTGCTCACACTGTGGGGCAACACTATGGCATAAGGTTGAGTTTAGATGGACATGACTTCAAATCCTAACTGACGGTCGTCGAATTACTTAATTCTGAACATTACCTCTTAATAATACTTATCGCAAATAATACTTATCTCTGAAATTGTCTCTGCCTATGAGGCGTCTGCTCTATAAAATGGGGTAGCAATTGCTGTTTCATGGGGTGGTTGGACAAAATCAATTCAATTTTGTTTGTAAAGTAGCTGGCGCACAGTACATATTCGATCAGTGTGAGCCCTCCTCCCTCCCTGCTCCCCCAAAACACGTGCTTCCCCTTTGGCAGAGCCACACAGACCATGTCTGAGGGTTACCTCATAATCCTAGAAATAGGCAGGGTGCGGGCTCTTCAACGATACATTTCAAGGGGCCGCCCTGCGGCCTGGTGGTTCAGTTCAGTGCGCTCCACTTGGGTGGCCCAGGTTCAGTTCTGCCAGGGACCTACACCACTAGTGGACTGCCATGCTGTGGTGGCGACCCATGTACACAATAGAGGAAGATTGGCAACAGATGTTGGCACAGGGTGAATCTTGCTCACCAAAAAAAAAAAAAAATCAGGAAGAGATTAAATCATATTCTCATTCAAATATAAAAATGGATGTGTGTGAAAGATTTTATTTAGCTCCTCATCCAATGAGGGAATCAGGCAGATTTTATAACTGGTTCAATAAAGAAGCACACATGTATATGGAGGCAAAACTGGTTTTTTCCACAAGTTGAGAAAGGGAGGCAGCTAGACCTCTCCCAGACAGGACAGAATTTACTTGGCTGCCCGTTGTCGACAGCTCTCAGAGTTGTAAAATAGCTCAGAATCAGAATCAGAAAAAACAAAATCAGAATCGGAAAAGGCAGAAGGGTGTCTCATAGACGATGCTTAGTTTTCCATTAGAACACACCTTTCGTCCTATCGTTGAAGGTGTTTCGGCTGCAATGGGCTCCTTTTTATTTCCTACTTCCTAGACTTAGATCATTCAGAAGCTGTCCTGCCTTAGCCGAAGCCTGTTGTGAAATCACTAGAAATCAACGTCCCAGGTCCTGGAACAAAGCTACAGGCTCCAGGGGCAGACAAAGCCGTTTGCAAAGAATCAACGCATTGCGACAAAGCAAGCCCGGGCGGCGCAGCGCGCAGCCCCTCCGGCCCCCAGAGCTCGTCCCCCGCGTCCCGGCTGCAGGCGGGCGGGTGGGCTGCGCCGGGATCGCCCCCGGCAGCCGCAGCCCGCGACCGGCTGGGAGGCGAAACGGACCTGCGCCACGTGGAGCTCTCCGCCCAACAGAGCGGCACCGCTAGCTCCCACTGTCAAGCCCTGGTGGTTGCTTACGCACACAAAACAAATGCTTTCCCCGACACCTCCAATGCTGGAGTCTCACAGGAAGGCCACGCACCCTCATTTAGGACCTTTGCACTCCCATTCTTGAGCTCGCGTATGGGTTAGTCCTTCACGTTGCCTGTGGGTGAGCATTTGGTCTGCGACTGTCATCGTCAGATGGCGCCTTGCTTCTCAGTTAGTAATTAAGTACACAAGGAAGTGATCCGGGATCGTGATTTATATTGATTAAATACTCGGCTTCTATGTTGAATAGCAAGTGGATTGAGCTCCATCTCAGCCGTTCTCTGCTTCAAACAGGTCCTCGGTCGGGCTTCCTTCTTAGCAGGGCAGGGACCAAAGTGAGGCAAGGGAGGCATTCGCCTCTGCTGCAAAAATTAAGGGGTGCAAAAAGTCCATAATTAAGGCGAATAATATTTTAATCCAATATCTTTTTAAAAATCAAAATCTATGGGGAAAAATCCATAATGAACAAAATATAAAAATTTTAAATAAAAAGGGGATCCAATTCTGTACACGCACAACCTTGAAGGTGAGTCCTGGCCCTGCCGTCTGGCCCAGGTAAAGGCAAATCAGGTAGATAACACCTTAAACTTTGCCCCACTGGTGTTTATGAATCCAGGCTCTCGCGGGTAAAAAGGCTATTTTCAAGATAGCAAATGTACACTGAAGATTTCTCTACCAGGAAGGAAAATGCTTGATCCCCAGAGACAACTTGAAACTGTGTTCTGTGGAGAAGGCATTAAATCTACATGACAAATTTTATTCATGACTACCGTGCTTTTCCAGCTCATCTTCCTTTAACTGGCCTCCCCCACACCTTTCTTTCTTTTGTCTTTAGCTGAGTATGGTATGTAAGTCTGAGTTCTAAATGACCTCTGAGAGTTACTTGTTTGTCCCTGGGCATCTCCCATGTGTACTTCTGTTTGTTTTTCTCTGGTACGTATTTGCCTTCCATGTATCTTGAAGTTTAGAGTTTGATACCAGAAACCTGAAAGCCAAGATGCAAAGGCCTATCTGTGAATGTAAGTGGAGTGTGGCCTGGGCAATTTCCTAAATAACCACACTTCTTAGCAGCTGTTTTTTGTTTTTTTAAGTAAAAGCTCTATTCAGATATAATTCGCATGCTGTAAGTTTTATCCTTTTAAAATGTACAATTCAATGTGCACTTAGTATATTCACATAGTTGTGCAACCATCACCACAATTTTAGAACACTCTCATCACCCTGCAAAGAAACACCCATACCTTTTAGTCAGCATCTCCCAAACCCTCAACCTGAGGCAACCACTAATCTACTCTCTCTCTCTACAGATTTGCTGGTTCTGTACATGTCATATAAAAGGAAGTGTACAATATGTGGCTTTTTGTGACTTCCTTCTTTCACTTAACATGCTGTTTTCGAGGTTTTTCCATGTTACAGCATATATCAGCACTTCATTCCTTTTTATAGCTGAGTACTATTCCATTGTATGGATAGAATACATTTTGTTTATCCGCTCATCAGTTGATAGATATTTGGATTGCTTCCACTTTTTGACTATTATGACTAATGTCGCTATGAACGTGCATGTAGAAGTTTCTGTGTGAGTGTGTTTCCATTTCTCTTGGATATATACCTAAGATTAGAACTGTTGGGTCATATGGTAATTCTATGTTGAATCTTTTCAGGAATTGCCAGACTGCTTTCACAGTGGCCGCATCATTTTACATTCCCACCAGTACATAAGGACTCCAGTTTCTCCACATCCTTGCCAACACCTGTTATTATCTGTCTTTTTATTATAGCCATCCTATAGCAGCTGGTTTTTATGTGTCAGGGAAAAATTGATGAAAGTGCCAAATTAAGAATGTCAGGGTGGAGCAGACATTCTACATTAGCCTCAATATGTGTTGAGCACGTGGCGAGGAATGTCTGAATTTGGATTTCCTCAGAATCAGAGACTGAGACAAAGATTCCGGTGCAAGAAGTTTATTTTGGAGGAAAAGAAAATGCTGGAAGGGGAGTAGGGAAGTGAGACCTGGAAGACAAGGCAGCCAATGTGGAATCAGCAGTCCAGCCAGGAGTTACTGTGGACAAGGAGAGCTTGTTCCCGCTAGGGAAACTCTGAGAGTCTGGACAGAGCACACACTCCCAAGGTGTCCTGAGAGGTGATGGAGCTAGGGTATTTCTGCACCAGGTCCCATCAGCTATTGATTGAGGCTGCTCCTAGGAGGGCGCTAATTCCCTGCCCCTGCCATGAAATAGCCAGAGACAGGCCTCCACTAAAAAAAGAAAGAAAGGAGATTCTGGTAGTTTGAAGTTGGACTGGTATGCACCGAAGTGGTTTGAACAAAGAGATGCCAGCAGGATACTGAGAGGGTACACTACATGGGGTATGAAACAGTACTTACCTACCCACAAAGAGCTTAAGTCTCATCAAGGCTAGATGTGGACACATGGCAGAAATAGACGGCAATCGTTGGAACACACGACCGTGTCAAATGAACGTCTGAACATTGTGCAGTCAGAAAGACAAAAATGGAGCCAAGAAAATGACCACATACGGAATGAATCCATGTACATGAGATGTCCAGAAAAGGCGAATCTCTAGAGAACGAAGGCAGAGTTGTGGTCACTTGGGCCTTGGGGGGTGGGACCAGGGAGTGGCTGCAAGTGGGCTTCAGGGTTCTTTTACGGAGATGGAAATGTTCTCAAACTGGATTGTGGCGATGTCAGCACAACTCTGCAAATGTAGTAAAAATCATTGAATCGTATGCTTAAAACGAGTAAATTTTACGCTATGTAAATTATCCCTCAATAAAGCTGTCTTAAAAAGACGGTGCAAAGACTTAACACTGTCTGCAGGCACAGGGATCCGGGCCAGCCTGCATTCCTTCTCTATCTGCACACCAGGCCTAGTGCTGCCCCTGAGCCAGAATCCAGGTGGTGCTGGGGCAAAACTACTTTGCTATTGGAAATCTGTCAGACATTGACCACCATGAGCTGGACGAGTTACCCAATCTCCCTGGGCTTCATTTTCTTCAAGTGGTCAGTGTTGGGTTGGGTGTTTTCTAAAGATCACGGGAGTACCTAGCACCTTGAAATCTGATAATATTATAGTTGTTACATGGTGCCATTAGAGAGAATTTCTTGGCACCATGAAGCACAAATATGCTAATGGGATAGTCATCCAAACAGAAGTGGATTGGAGAAGCATCCTAGCCCCAGGACACTTTATAAAATGAATGGGACTTTAAAAATGAATAATGTAACAGTGCTAATCAAGAAGACTACAGCGTGGGCCATAAGGAAAAGTGCATCAGGGAAGAAATGGCAGTGAGTAGCTTTCTGGGTGGGAGGCTTTTAACGATTTCTACGGTTGGTAGAAAATCTGGCTTCAGGAAACCTCTAACTCAGCTTGATGAAGAATGAAAGGAATTTCCATTAGCACTCCAGCTCTTATTCAGTTCTTCTGATGACAAAAGAAAATGGAAACCACTGAAGCGTGCTTTATATAACCAAGGTTATTGATTTGACTTGAGCAGGTAATAAACTTGGCTGGAATGCCTCATGTGATTGGTTGGATTAGGCCATTCAGTCATCAGTTTTAGTCAAACTCTTTCACACACCAGTCCAGAAATTTCTCTTGCATTAGACACCTCTTAGTAGCTCAGTTTTCTATCACAATTTTCCCTCAATACTGTTGCAATCAGTTGCAGTTACTGTAAGTGTTTTGAGGTTGAACTTTATTAGCTGCTAACAAAAAGTAAGTCAACTGATTAAAGCTGTTTAAAGGTGGATTTCATGAAATATTATCTTATGGGTGTCTAATTTTCAGAATAAAGCTTAGCCAAACAAGGGAATCTTGTGCATGACGCATCTTTCAAGTGATTTTGCTTATAGAAAGTAATGACTCTACTGGTGATTTTTATTGTCTTTTTTACTTTTTCTGACTTTTACAAATATTCCAAAACAAACTGGTATTATTTTACCTTAATTTAGTTTTAGGTATTTTAATTTGTTTAATTATACTAAATAATTCATGAATATATTCTGTTCATAAAAGATTCAAACAACCCAGAAGCATCTAGAGTAAAAAATAAAAGTCCTGCACTGCTACTGTCACCACCAACCCCAAATGTCTTTTTGCTGCAGCTGTAACAACTGTGACAGTTTAATGTGCCTCTTGCTAATACTTTATTTGTTTATAATCACTTGTAGTTTCATGGTATTACATTTACATATTTTGATTATATTGTATGTTATGACTTGCCTTTTGTGCTTAAAAAAGTCTGGATGACCTTTAAATGTCTATGTCTGTATATACATATTTCATTCTTTTTAGTGGCTGTGTAGTATTCCACTACTGTAGTTTATTTTACAATTCTCACATTGATGGACATCACTTAGTTTTCCAGTTCATTGGCATCCTTTGTACATACGTGTTTGTGCACATGAGCAAATATTTTTGTAGGAGAGATTTCTAGAAGTGGAATTGGTGGATCAAAGGGTATTTGCATCTTTAGTTTCAGTAAATATATTGCCTTTTTGCTGTTTACACAAGCTAAACCATACACACTCCCACAGCTATTTATGAGTGACTACTTCTTTCACAAATCCTCAACATTATCAATTTTTAAATTTTTGCCAATCTGGTGGGCAAAAAATACCCCATTTCCTAAATGATAATGAAGTTGAGGTTAAGCATATTTTCGTATATTTATTGATCATAAGTGTTTCTGCTGCCTTTTGTCCATTTTACTTGTTACAGATACATCCTCCCAGTCTCTCTCATGACTATTATTTTACTTTGTATCGTTTATTGTACACAGATTTTTCCTTTTCAAGTAGTCAAGTCTGTCGACTTTTTCTTTATGGCTTTTGAGTTTTAATTCAATTTAGAAAGGCCTTTCTCATGACAAGATTATAAAACTATTCTCTTGCATTTGTTTCTAAATCTTTTATACTTTTTTAAAATTAAAACTTTATTCCATTTGAGAATTTTTATTTTATTTTGTTTTATGTATAGTGTGGCATAGGGCTCTACTTTATTTTTTTCCAAATAGATAGCCAACTGCCTCAGCACCATTATGGAATAACAAAGCCTTCCTCCACTGATTTCAAATACCCTTTTTTATCAAATCAACATTTTCCATTGCATTTTCTATTGGATTATTATCGAGGTATAAGAAATATATTTATTTCACTTAAATGTTAATACATTTTAAGAAAAGGTCACAATTTTTTTTAAAAAGGTGATAAAAAAAGGTCAATTTTTTTGTGTGTGAAAAAAGAAAACTCTTCACTGTGATGTCTTGGAATGATAAAAATTGTTTTCAGCAAAGTTCACACCATCTGAAGGTCCTAAGAAAAAGAATGAGTATAAGATGGTTATGAGGCATATTCCTTAAAAGAAAATGATGTAGTGCTTTGCTACTCAGAGTGTGGTTCTCAGACCAGCAACATTGGCATAATCTGAGAGGTTATTAAGTTGCAATATCTCAGGTCTCACCCCCAGACCCACTGAATCAGAATCTGCATTTGAACGAGGTGCCCAGGCCATGTGTGTGCACATTAAAGTTTAAAAGCACCAGTGTGGTACCGAAAATCACTGGATTTGCTTCCCTGGCAATCATGGCCCTTTCCTCTGTTAGGAGCACCTTGATTTTGCTTTGCTTAAATCCACTTCCCTCTTGCATGTGGGAAGGACTGGGTAGGACTGTCAACTGAAGTTTCCTACCCTTGCCAAGAGGAGTGAGCATTCAAAGTGAGTTGAGCAAATAAAAATCTGTCTCCTTGGAACCCTTGACATAAACACCAAAAAGGATTAAAATTGCTTATTCCAAAGCCTATACAAAAACCAAACCAAACTAAAAGCCTGCCCATCAGATCTTACTCTGCAGAGCTATCTTGGTTTCCTCCTTTCCTGGGGCCTGGCCTCTCCTTTGACTCTGCAGGGTATGCCATGTGCTTTGAATAAATTCCATTTTTGCTTTAGTTAACCAAGGTTGAGTTCTATGGCTTGCACTCAAAGAACTCTGAGAAATACCTCCAAGTGGGATATTGCAAAGGACAAACTCCACCATGTAGCATTGGTTGAGTCAAGATATGGCAAGAGAAGCCCTCATCCTTCACTGGGAGGTTAAAGATTCCTACAGAGTGGATAGAAAGCTTCTGCCTGTGTAGCTGCTGCTACATCCTGGAATTCTTCCACGTGCCTACTGAGGCTAGAGCTTCAGGGGACTTCAAGGCAGGATGCTGTGTCATGGCTACAACTTGTAGCTTTTAGTAGAATCTTATAAAAAGTGGGCAGACTTTGAAATAAAAGAGAGCCCTAGAAGGCTAGGAGAATGGGGCATCTACTCCTGTTTCTCAAAGACCAAGTCCCTCACTTCAGTGTCAAGATTTCAGGACCATGACCATGACTGACCATTAGAGAACATAAAGACCTAAAGATCACTAGAATGTGGGCCCCTTAGGACAGAGACTTTGTCTTTTTCATTGCTTGTGGTCAACCCTTAGAACAGTGGCAGCACATTGTAAGAGCTTAGTAACTATTTGCTGAATGAATGACTCAGCATTCATTCCAAGCATTGCTAGTCCAAGCATTTGATAAAATGCAAATTGGATGAAAGGACACCACAGTCTTATGAGAGTTGTATTGCCAGAGAGGCCCAAACCCTTTCAAGCAATGTAGTTTGCGTGGGGTAGACCCCTCACCCTCAACTCAGAGTTGGGCAGAGGACCTTTGATTGGCACGGCCAAAGTGTTGAGTCCCCAGACATGGTGACTGGTAGAGATGGAGACATGACCCAGACCAAGTCAATTTCTTCTCTGGATTGGCTGTCACTGCTTCTGGACTTTTCCAGATACTTGAAGAGATAACTGCCCTTTTTCTGATTAGGACAGCTTGACTTAATTTCTGTCACTCATAACTAAAAAGGCATTTATTCATAAACTTAGTCTACAGGTTTGTTTATCCAGGAATTCAAAATGGGACGCCAAATCAGGATATAACCTTTTCAAAACTTTGCTCACTGAGTTGGTTGATGTGGTGGAAGGTAACAAATTGGAGGCAAGGATGCTCCTTTCTGTTTCAGTTCAGTCCCATCTTAGGTTCGCTGACCTAGGTTGAACTGCAGTGTGAATCAGTTACAATGCCAACAGTACTCAGGGAACTTGCCTGAGAAACGAATTGTCGAGCTGCTCGTGGGAATAGGGAGCAGAATGTCTCCTGCAGGATCCTGCTCTTGTGATCTCTGGTATTTTTCTTTGCCTTTTTGGGCAATTTTCCCAAGGAGACTTTTGGAGAATTTCCCAAGGTTCTGTCCTTGAGCTTCAGCTCATTCTTTAAACTCTCTTTTCCTCTATCCCTGCCTCCCTCTGCCCTCTCCTCCTCCCATCCACTGCCATCTCTCCATCTTTACCTTCCTTTGGATAACACTTGGATTTCTGTAGCCCCAAATTCTCTTTTCTCCTAAGAAAGGTGTAGGCAAAGCACAGTGATTGTTCCCCAGGATGAGACTATTATCCCACTCAGCTCAGGGGAGCTTTCGCAGGGCTGGTAATCTGGCTTTAAAAGATGAGCAGGGACTGGTTTGGGAGACAAGGAGTAGAGTGGGGGGGCACCATGCAAATACATTCCAAACAGAAGTAACAACGTGTGTGAATGTAGGGAGAAATGGATAATCAGAAATAAAATTGTATTAGTAAAGTTTCGTTCCCCATAATTAATATGCAACAGATCAAGTAAAAATAATTAACTGAAAAAACAAAGGATCTAAACAATGGAATGAATAAGGTCAGTTAATCAATCATACAAGAACTGGATGCCACAAGGAGAAATATCATTTTCTTCTCCCCAAATTTTATTTGGAAAACGTTTAAACTTAGAAGAAAGTGAAAGAACTAGTACTTCTCCACTGGAATGCTCGGGCTGGTGCCAAGGAGCGATAAAATCAGAGCACGGACATGGCTGAACATGGGCTGTATCCTGGCGTGTCGATTTTCTTTGAAGATTTTCGGGAGAGTAAAACATTATTTTTATAAGCCAACTTGAATATTGCTGAAGCAGAATGCAAATTTCTTGTTATTTTTTAAGATGATGCTCAAGTCTTTGAAGATGACTTTCAAAACCCTAGAGAGAAAAAAAAAACCCTAGAGAAATGCATTAATTCTCTGTGGTCATTAGGAAGATGTTGGCGGGAATGTTTGAAAAGCATGAAAGCCAAAATTTCTAATTTGTCCCAATTTTGTGATTTGTCCCTATTGCACATCTCCAACTTTACTGCCACACTTCTCTCCACTCCACATGACCTGGGTTCCAGCTTCTTGGGATTCTCTTTTTATCCCAAATATACCTGCCTTAGCATCTGCTTGACCCCTGCCTAGAATCATCCTGAAAATCCGACTCAAGTATTACTTCCTCTTTGAAGCTTTTAAAGCAGAGTAGAGCAGAAGGAGTGTAACTTTGGAGAGTCTGATAAACTGTATTAATGGTTTTGTTCTCAGTTATTCACTCCGCTGACCAGTAAGAACCCCTTACCATTGCCCTGTGACTTGCAGTGACCTCGCTGTGGGAGGAATATACTTTCCCCGCCCAGCTCATCAGAAGAGGCAAACACCACTTCCAGATGGACGTTCTCAGAGACGTCACAATGTTCAGCCACTTCGGTTTTCCTTCTGTCACAACAAAATGGCATGTCCCCAATGGGGGGGCTGCTCTTTCGGACAGGACCCTAGAGTGAAGAGGACACATGGAGGAGAGGTGTCACCAATCTACAGCTGATGTGTAACATAACTGAGAAGTAAATCTTTGTTGTCATAAGCTATTGAGATCTGGGGATGTGAGAACCACCTTGGAACCCCAGATCATTTTAGGCGGAAGACATATGAGATTCAACAGTTTCCAAAACACAAAACAAAACAAAAAAAGGTTTCTCAGAGCTTCTTTTATCTGACTAAAAACAGCAGCTTCTGGGAAATAAGATCGCCTTATTTCCTCTTCAGGGCAGATTTACTCTAAGAGCAGAGAACACAAATAAAGCCTACCCCCAAATCCCTTCTCCAGGGGAGGTTATGGCCCTGAAGGAGATGGAAAGACCACTCATACCTGTGTATACAAACGTTATCATGAATTTTCTTATCGCCTGAAAACCCATTTATCTTTCAAAACAGTCACTTGTTTTCCTATAAGTGCAGCCCTCCCTTTCAGCTGTTAGGACAGAATATAAGCCCCAAATTCCAACCATCCCTTTGTGTCACTCATCACTGTGTTCTCGCAGGTGTATGAGTGTGACGAATGTAAATAAATTGGGTTTTTCCTCCTGTTAATTTGTCTTTTGTAAGTTTAATTTGCAAGCCCCAGTCATAGAACATAGAGGAAAATTTTTCCTCTTCTACAAGGGCCATTTTGTTTCCACAGCAAAGTGGCTTGATACAGAGACAAATGAGCCTTAGTTTCCACTTATGTCTGTGCCATTTGCTTGCTGGATGAAGCTTGTGTTTTGGAAGACCCTGGGTCAAGTGTTCCGTTATAAGCTTATAATTTCAATATAGCTAATAATTTTTTCTTTGTTGTGAAGAGCAAATAGGATGAACAAATTATGACTGTTGTGTATTGGTATTAAGCCACAGTAATACATCTTCTTTTTCAGAAGATAAATTATACATGTTGCAGTGAGAAAAGAGACTGGATAATATTTGCCAGATTCTTGCAAGAAACCTCTCTGTCTAAAAATTATTCTTCCTTATTGTTTTAGCATTTCTATCAAAGGATAAAGTATCCACTAAATGTCCTTGAAATATTCATTTAGAATTATGGCCAGAGGCCAGCCCAGTGGCATAGTGGTTAAATTTGCACACTCTGCTTAGGTGGCCCAGGGTTTGTGGGTTTGGAAGCTGGGCGCAGACCTGCACGTTGCTCATCAAGCCACGCTGTGGTGGTGTCCCACAAACAAAAATAGAGGAAGATTGTCACAGATGTTGGCTCAGAGACAATCTTCCTCAAGCAAAAAGAGGGAGATTGGCAACAGATGTTAGCTCAGGACTAATCTTCCTCACCAAAACAAAAAAGAATTATGGCTGGATGTCATCATTGCTGCCCAGGAAGAGGTCATCAAAGGGAGCTGAGTCCCTCCCCTTCTTGAATCTGGCACCTCACTCTCCCACAGAGCTTGGCTGTGTGTCACAAGCAGCCTAAGATCAAGTAAGCAGAGTCCCCAGAATGCTCAGATACTTGGAAAGTTCATCTCAGAGCAAGAGGCTGGGAAATTATACAGATATTGCCTAGATTTTGTTTAGCAAATTGCTCAAGCTAGAAAATAAAAGGCATGATACACTACCCATTGACTGGTTGCTACTTACCATTGTGCAGACACTTCCATCTCACTGAGTGTTAAAAAGAAGCTTAGTTGAGAGGAGATACCGTGGGTTGGTGACTATTGTAGTTGGGTGATGGATTCATGGAAGTTTTTTGTGTTTTCTTCCAATCTATGTGCAATTTGATTTTTTCCATAATAAAATTTTAGAAAAAAGAGAGAGAGAGAAGATCAAAGTAGGCTTACTCCAGAGAAGGGGGTCTCCTGACTTTAGCTAGTCTTTAAAACAACTGAGTAGGGGCCAGCCCTATGGCCAAGTGGTTGGGTTCGCACTCTCCTCTTTGGCGGCCCAGGGTTTCGCCGGCTTGGATCCTGGGCATGGACATGGCACCGCTCACCAGGCCATGCTGAGGCAGCGTCCCACATGCCACAACTAGAAGGACCCACAACTAAAAACATACAGCTATGTACCCGGGGGGGCTTTGGGGAGAAAAAGGAAAAATAAAATCTTAAAAAAAAAAAAAAGAAGTAGGTTCCCTGAGGACTCCTCCATCCCTCTCCACCATCGGCGTGCGCTGACACTTTTGCTCCTGGTGTTAGAAGTTGTAACCTTTAACTGGCTTCTTCGGCTAGAGATGAATTCTCACCATTCTTTCCCACTGAGTCTTGGAAGGATGAAAGGCAATTTAAAGGGGAAAATAACCTGCTTCTAATTTCACTTTGGAGCTAGACATTTATTCCTTAATTCACACTAATGCAGGTAATTGGTAAAGAACTTAGTTCTGTTCCTAATCAATAGTAGTTTTCTTTCTCACTGAGTTCCCACAGGTGTTTGTTTAAGCATTTAGAATGTTCTGCTATAGCATTTAGCATATGTAGTGTGTCATTTATCTTCCCTATCAGAGAGTGCATTCTTCTGACACATGATAGATGCTCAGTAAACGTTTATTAAATGCACAGATGGATGGAAGGATGGGTATGTGGGTGAATAAATGACTGTATGGGTCAATGGATAGAAGGCTACCTACAAGCCAGGAGAGAGCCCTCACAGAGAACAGAATCTGCCAGCACCTTGATCTTGGACTTCCCAGCCTCCAGAACTGTGAGAAACAAATGTCTGTTGTTTGAGCTCTGCAGTCTTTGGCATTTTGTTATAGCTCCCAGGACACTCTACTCCTGCCTTTGGGTCTACTTCTGCATCCAGCTCTAAACGCATGTGTGTTTGCTCATGTCTTTGTATATGCATCTATGTGTGTTTCTCCTTCTTCTGGATGTGGTTTAATTGAAAGAGCCAGCAATACCTTAAGCACTTCTGTAAAACAGAGAAAATAATAGCACCTATCTCATAATATGGTTATAGGTACTAGGTATCATTATTATTATTTTACATTTATCACTACTGATACCTAGATTTAAATTAAAGAAGTTTCAATTTATCTTATTTTACATCATCATGTATAAAGGCAGTTTCAATGGTTAAGACTGGGTTTGGATCTCAGCTTTACCCACCATCTATTCATCCATCCATCCACCGCCTCAGTTTCACACCTGCAGAATAGACATAATCAGAGTAGCTTTCTAACAGGATAGGATAAGGAATCCATGTAAACTGCTTAGTACAATGCCTGGCATACAGTAAACACTCACTAAACATCACGCAACTGAAAGAACACAGTGTTCTGTTGGAAATGATGGTGTTGTAGGGAGAAAATCCATACATACAGGTGATGGTGAGGCTGAAGTGCTGATGGCTCCGTAGGTGTCTTCACAAAGCTGCTTTTCCTTGGAAGAAAGCAAAGATTGGGTCTGTATTGGAAACACTCCCACTTCCGATGGGTAAGATGGATGGTCATGGCTGAGAAGTGTTGACTTCCTCCAAGCCCAGGAGGAATGTGGGCTTGCCGTACCTGGAGGGCGTCCCCATGTTGAGTGTTTCTCTTCAGAACTGGTTTGAATGCTAATTCATTCTGTGTATGTGTGATGGCAGACCTTTGTTGATCCTTTTTTGTGCTTTTCAACTGAGTTTCTTAACACATTCTTAACACCTCGAAGTAGGTAACTGTGTTTATAAAGTAAGATGAACTAGACACAAAAAATGTATCTACCCTCAAAAAAGTAACTTACCTAGTTGAGAAAGGCATTTGTTCTCTCGGAGCCTAAGATTTCTCGTATATAAAATAAGAAGTTTGGAAGATCAGCTGTAGCACTCTCCCTGACTTTCTGGGGTGCATCTGGCACTCATACCGGGGTTTCCTAACTCCTGGACCCTGTCCCGATTGTATATGGACACGTATTTCTGTGAATGTTGTTTGAAAGGAAAAAACTGATATTAAGTGGCAATTTGGGACCATCTCCCAAGTTCGAGTACCTCGTTATTTCTCCTTCTCTGTCCCCACCCCTGCGCCAAAGACCAGAGGACTGCTGAGCTGGGCAGTGCCTGACAGATGTGGGGAAATGGGGCAGGGAAACTACGCAATAATAAGCCTCTATCTGTACATAATCTTCCGACCACTACCACTGATGTCCACACTCTACTTCCATCTTTTCCTCCAGGCTGCGTGCTTTTTGCTTATCAATAAGAATAAAAGTGTAAGCAGGAATGCAACGCTATTATCACAGCCAACCTTTACGGAGTATGTACCATGTGCTAGGCGTTAAAATTAGCGAGGCCTTTACAAGCATGATCTCATTCCCTCTCTTTCAGGATGCTTCTTTTTTTTTTTTTTTTTTTTTAAAGATTTTATTTTTTCCTTTTTCTCCCCAAAGCCCCCCGGTACATAGTTGTGTATTCTTCGTTGTGGGTTCTTCTAGTTGTGGCATGTGGGACGCTGCCTCAGCGTGGTCTGATGAGCAGTGCCATGTCCGCGCCCAGGATTCGAACTAACGAAACACTGGGCTGCCTGCAGCGGAGCGCGCGAACTTAACCACTCGGCCATGGGGCCAGCCCCCAGGATGTTTCTTAATTGGCACTCCTATCAGCTCATAGGCACTGTGATAGCTGTACCAGTACCAGTTGTTAAAATATGGAAATTCCACAGTACTGGTTGGTAACTAGGTGATGGCCAGGCCCACCAAGTACCTCCCACCCACCCACTGCTCTGATCTCAGGTAAGGCATCCCGAGTGGCTGCCCTGGTGGCTCCCTGGGGTCTACCCGCCAGCACCCTGCTGGGGCTGCAACAGCTCCCACCCGCATTTGTCACCTCCAGACCCTTGGGAAACGCCTCCCGCCCACCTGGCTTTGAAAGGTTGTGTTTACCTGCCACCATCTGGCACCCTCCGTAATTAGGGCTGCTGCTTGTTGGAGCGGCCTCTATGGTGTTTAATATGGGTTATTCAATAGTTTGAATGTAAGCCCTGCCTTTCTTTTTGCTGTAGCAAGATTAAAGCAAACCCAACTGAAAGATTTTTTAAACCTTTTAAATTCCTAGAAATCAGTTGTTTTTCATTTTTACCTGCCGTCTTGGAGACCTTGTTTATACATACCCATAATTATTACACAGTTAGAATCACAGCAAAGTTCATATTTGTATCTTGCTTCTTTTGTGTGTGCTGGGTGTGGGAAGAAGAGAGAGAAAAGAAAGACAGCACGATGTTGTCTCTTCCCACTTACTCGACCTCCCTCACCCCATGGATTTTCCCAGCAGGCGTCAGGTAGCCAACCAAGCACACAGGTCAGAGCTCTCCTACTCGGCTGAATTCACAGCCCCGGAGAAGAAATTCCTGTAGATTTCACAAACAGCTGTAATTGCAACTTTGCCAAGATATCCATTCTTTGGTTCTACATTGCTTGTTTTACGGCCCTTTTCTTGGAGAAGTTCACTCTCCACGGTACCTCAAAGCTTTTTGTAGAAGTACTAAGACTACAATGAAAGTAGGGCAAGTAGAACAAATCGTTAGTTTTGAAAACATAACCTGTCCATTAAGTTCTAGAATGAGATCACTAATTTCTCAGAGACATCACTTGATCTCAAAGTGACTAATTTGTTTATTTATGAAAATATTTTTAAAAATTGGGTCATCCTTTTCCATGCCCTAAATCAATTATTTCTGTTCTTCCCCATGTCTTCTTTCAAATTGGAAAAGTAATAAAGAAAAGTGAGTGATCATGATAAAACTAGATATTTGACCCACTTTCCTGTTACATAGAACACAGTGTTATCCCGTGCTTAGCTTGCTGTAGGCAATTTAGCAACAGGATTTCCCTAACAGAGCAGTTTTTGCTTGGTCTGATTTTAGGTAATTACCTCTCTTTTCAAAGCCCATTTCCCTAGTTCTTCTACGGGTCCTGGTTTGTCACACAGCAACATTTACCCCAGGATCTCCTGCTCGTAGGGCAATAGAACAGCTCAATTTCCTTCATCAAATATCAAGCACAAAATATAAGTAAACATGTAAAATAAGGAATTCCACAGTCATAAAAATCTACCCACAAACAGATGGAGAATGAAAAAATAAAACCTGACCCAGAATGCCTAAGTCAATAAGAGATTTTGTAAAACCAAGCAGACGATAACATTACTGACAGCTGGATACCTAATCTGAGTCATTACCCAAATAGGGCACCCTGCTCTATGTTTACGGAATACTGGGGATTTTCATTCAAAAGGCTGTGCTTTTCTGGGACAGGATTTGCTAATACCTTCATAAAGTTAGTCCCTGGGAGTAAAGAAGGAAGTCCGCCAGATTCTCAACAACCTCTCTCATTTTTTGGAAAAACTCTTTTTTCTTACAGAGTCTTTGATCTTTTTGTTTGAGCACGATAAAAATGCTTTACTTCAAATAAAGAGGCACTTTTTCAAATGTTTGTTATAGTGAAGAGAGAGGGAAAATATCGTTTCTTCAGGACTTCCTCATGCCAGGTGCCAAGTAGCTGCCTTTTGGGTGTTTTCTCAGGCGAACTCAGGCAAACTACACTTTAAAAACCGTCGCCAGAGCCTCCTTAGCACTGGCTCTCTGAGCCGGCACAGTAATAGCTTCCCAGCTTGTATCAAAAGAAAGTTTTTGTGAGGACCAAATTAACCTGGGCAGTTGGGGGGACTTCAAACTCCCGAGAAAAGTTCCCCGTGTGGGGTAGGGGGTTACCTTTTACTTTAGACATTTTTAGCATTATGCGTTACATTTGAAGCAGACAGCTTTTCAATAATAATTTTTCCTTTACATGTGGCGTGCTAAAGGTGTCTTAAAGTCTGCCACACATTACGTTAAATACAACAACAATTAGTATGATTCAGCTCACATTTAGTGATTCCACTCAAACCTGATGAAAAATGAAAAAAAGACCAGCTGAAAATTCCTTTTTTTAATAAATAAATTTTATTTTTAGAGCAGTTTTAGGTTTATAGAAAAAATTAGCAGAAACTACGGAGTTCCCATCTGCCCCCCTCTTCCCCACACATCCTCCCCCTGTTATTAACAGCCTGCGTTAGTTGGTACGTTTGTTACAATGGATGAACCATTGTTGGTCCATAGTTTAAATTAGGGTTCACTCTTGGTGTTATATGTTCCGTGGGTTTTGACAAATGTATAATGACATGTATCCACCATCACTGTATCACACAGATAGTTTCACTGCCCTAAAAATCTCCTGGGCTCCACCTATTGATCCCTTGCTCCCCGTCACCAAACCCCTGGTAACCTTTGGCAATAATTCTCTCCAAATTCTAGCTGGGCTCCTCTGAGCCTGCTTCTCAACCAGGCCTCAACCTTGGCCTCTGAAGATTTGAATAAACACTACCATAGCTTCTAAAATCTCAAGGCTGCAGCCCTAGGATGACCCCAACTCCCCTTAAAGTGCCTGCCTGAGAAAACTCAAGGCTGCCCAAAGAACCAACTGTTTATCCCAACAGACACCTGGAGATGGGCCCCTGTGGAAAGGGAGGAACCTGACTTCCACCAGTAAGCAAACCCAGGTGGTTTCACTCGGACCAATCCCCCCGTTCCTGCTTTTTGTGATCTTTCACTTCCCTGACTCTTCCCAAACCCCATCATTCCCCCTACTGCCTCATTCTCCCTTTAAAACCCCCAGTCACCTCTGCACAGGTCAAGGTTGAGTTTGGTTCACACTGGATTCTCTTCCCTGTGGCAATCAATTAAAATCTGTCCTTACCGCTTCAACCAGCATCTGGCTTTGTTTATCTATGACACCACTGATCATTTTACTGTCGCCATAGTTTTGCCTTTTCCAGAATGTCACACAGTTGGAATCATATAGTAGGCAGCCTTTTCAGGCTGCCTTCTTTCACTTAGCAATATGCATTTGAGGTTCCTCCGTGTCTTCTCGCAGCTTGACAGCTCATTTCTTTTTGTCATTGAATAATATTCCATTGTCTGGTTGTACCACAGTTTGTTTATCCTTTCACCCTTTGTAGGATGTTTTGGCTGCTTCCAAGTTTTGGCAACTGAGAATAAAGCTGCTATCAACATTTGTGGGCAGGTTTTGGTGTGGACGTAAGTTTTCTGGAAATGTAGTGTTCAGTTTGCTTTTCCACCTGACACATGATCTTAAGTCACCTAAACATTCCCAGAATAAGTAAGATAAAAATGGTAAACACTTATTGAACCAGAGAATTTAACATGTGTAATGCTCACTTAATGAGGATATTTTCTTTTGCATTTGGCTTTTAAGTAGCGAGAATAAATATATAAGGAAGTAGGCTATTAGAAACATTTTATAAAACCCTGCAGTTTGTAGGTTGAACCCTGGGGATTTTTGCAGTTTATATTTGCTATTATATCTATATCTAGGTCTATATCTACATAATGGGCCTTCTTGTTACACAGTCCAATTTTGAGAAAACTTTGAATGCTTGCCTTGTCCACAGGTGCCTACTAAAGAGTTCCCTAGATAAAGGACGCTGTGCTTGGTACCATGAGATCTCACAGCACACTGTGGCCCTGGCCACATTGGTCAGACCTTTATCAGAGGCAGGAAGCAGTGTGGAGGCAGCATTTGGTGAGAATTGTACCCACCAGGGACAGGTCATAGGTATCTTTTGTTTAGTCTACCAAGAAAAAGAATCCCTTCTTCTGAGAAACATTCCTTCTGACCACATGGCACGTGTTTGGAAAGAATTGTGACCACAGCAATTAGTCTAGGGGTGGGCTCAGAAACCAGGGCAGACCAGTCACAGTCTTTATCCTGAAGTGTTTTAATTTGGGGCCAGAGAGTCTATGATTCACTTCTTCTCTGATGATGGAAATGTGGATCTCTGGAGCTTTCAGTCATGCTGTCCCCGTCCTGTGGAAGTAAACTGTATAAAAGAGAAGTAAATGAAGCCGTTACATAGAAACAAAGCCAAGAGCCAAGGTGGTCCTCCAGGCTCTGGTTCCCACTGTTCTTGAGACCCCCATCCTTCCTGGAGATGTGCAATAATGTTCCCTTTAAGCTTAAACTATTTCGATCTGGGTTTGTATTATCAGTTGAATTATGTCCACCCCAAATTTGTATGTTGAAGCCCTAGGTCCCAGGACCTCAGAATGTGACCTCAACTGGAAATAGTGTCATTGTAGATGTAATTAGTTAAGATGAGGTCACTAATCCAATATGACTGGTATCCTTATAACAGGAGGAAATTCAGATACAGACATGTATATAGAGAGAAGCCCACGTGAACATGAAGACAGACATCTACGAGCCAAGGAGAAAGGCCTGGAACAGACCCTTCCCTGGCAGCCCTCAGAAGGAACCAACCTTGCCAATACCTTGATCTCAGATTTCTAGTCTCCAGAACTATGAGATAATAAATTTTTGTTGTTTGTAGAACACCCAATTTGTAGAACTTTGTTATGGCTGCCCATAGAAAATGAATACAGTTTATAACAAACAAGCAAGTATTCTGACCACCACAAGTGCCCTTTACTGGACGATGAGGGCTAAATCAATTCAGTCTTCTCTCTCATGGAGTTAGAATGACAAGACTCGATGAGTTGGTTGATCAATAGCAGCAGGAGTGCTGGGGGTGGAGACACTGATGATTGAGTATCCACAGGAACAGGGCCCTAACCTAGGGGACAACAGACTCAACTTGTGTGTCTTCTGAGCTGCTATCAGATGATTTGCATGCTGCTTTGATTCCCTTTGAAGCCTGCAATCATTGATATTGAGGCATTTTCCCCTCACCTTAATTGTGTATTCCCTATTACCTAAGCTATCTTGAAAGTGCCCCTCTTCCTTGCAACCCAAAAGATAGTGATTCTGCAAAAAGAACAATACTTCTTTTATTTTGCTGAGGAAGATTCACCCTCAGTTAACATCCTCCGCCAAGCTTCCTCTTTTTGTATGTGAGCCACCACCACAGCATGGCCACTGATAGACGAGTGGTGTAGATCTGTGCCCAGGCACCAAGTTCGTGCCCAGGAACTGAACCTGGGCCGCTGAAGCACAGCACGCCAAACTTAACCACTAGGCCACCGGGGCTAGCCCAGTACTACTTTTTAATTGAAATTTTCATTGAGATAGTGATAGATTCATATGCAGTTGTAAGAAATAATACAGAGGGATTCTGTGTACACAGTTTCAGTGGTAACGTTGCAAAACTAGAGTATAATATCACCAACAGGATATTGGCATAGATACAATCCACTTACCTTATTCAGATTTCCTGCTTTACTTGTGCTCGTGTGTGTGTGTGTGTTTAGTTCTATACAATTTTATCACCTGTATGTGTTCATGTATCCACCACCATCGTCAAGATACTCAACAGTAACAGATACTCTTGGTAAAGTTTTTCAGCAGTAAAGATACAAATAAAAACAATTTTCTGACAAAGCCTAGTTTAACCCAGAACCCAGTAAAATAGAGAAGCTATTTCCCAAGTGGCCCATTTTTGCTTCCTGAACTTCTCTCATAAAATTATCACACTATTTTATAATTGTTCATTTAATTGTATGTAATCCCTGCTAAATTCTATTCTCCACAGGAGCAAGAACTTTGTCTGGCTTGGTCACTATTGTATCCCAAATTCCCAGAGACAGCCACTTTCAACTTTTCTAAATATTTCTTCTGGTATTTATGTCCAAATTTCTAAACAATATGTTTGTAATAAATAAATTTTTCTTCTAGTGAGATGATATCTGTTGACTCCTATTATGATCAATGAGTATTTATCTTCCTTATATCATTACAAACACACACACTTCATAATCCTCTCAAAATAACAGTTTTACATTGCTGAAATTAGTATATGGACTTGACTTTATTACAATGTAAGTACTCCCTCCTGTTGAGACACATGGAGCACCGTAATAGATTCCTCTCCTGCATGACCGTTGATTGTCCTAGAGTTGATAATTATTTTTCTATTTGCTTTCATTTTCTATGTATCTATATTAATTTTTCTTCCAAACCCTAGATGTCATACACATAGAAATCAGTTTCTTTTCTGCTTCTTTTAAAATTCCTTTGTCCTCTTGATCCAATCTGGACTGATAGACTCCCTATGCTTACTGCGTTATGCTTACCGTTGTTGTTATTGTTCTGAGGATTCTTTTCCTCTCTTTTCTGCATCACATGTCCTATTTCTGTATCTTTTTCTTTCTTTGCTTACTCCCTCACTTTAGTAAAGGACATGCTCTGTAGCTTCTCAAGAAAAGTTGCACAGGAGGTAAAATTTTGAAGACTTGTATGTCTTTATTTTATTTTCATACTCAATAGTTTAGCTGGGAATGGAATTCTAAAGAGGTATACAGGCCACCTCTGCTTCCTCATCCTCCATTTCTTTCCAAACAGCCAACAATCCCAATAAGCACCAAACTTACTTTCCCAGGGGTTGTAAATAATCCAAACCAATGATCAATTCCTGGCTCTCATTCCCTTCCAAATCTTGAAATTCTCACTTTCCCTGACTTCCAAAACTCTGCCCTGTCCTGGTTTGCTATTGCTCCAGCTATTCCTGTTCAGTCTCCTTCACATTTTATCCATGTACCCCTTTGATTTCAGCTCTCTTCAAAGTCATGGGCTTCTTTATCATTATTCTAAGCCCCTTAGAGATAAAAGCCATTAGTAACAAAGGCTGCAAATCAGAGGGACTTAAAAACATAGAAGTGCTTTTCTGTCTCTTATAAATGAAGTCCAATGGTAACACATCTGGTGCTTGATATGGCCACTCCAAGTGTCATCAGGGACCCAAGCTTTTGTTTTTCTGCAGTCACAAAATGTCTGCTAGAGCTCCAGTCATCACGTCTGCTTTTCAGGAAGAAGATAAGAGGAACAAAGTAAAGGGAGGGAAAAAGTGTACCTACAGTTTTCTGCCCACCTTCTTTCATTGAAAGCTCCTTTCAGTCCCACCCAGCTTTGGGATTTACATAAAATTTTAGTCACATGGCCACACCTACCTTAGGAAATAAAGTATTTTAGCTAGACATGGTGTCACTTGAATACATTAGTGTCTTTTACTAAGGAAAAGACATAGAATGGCTATTTGCCAGACAAGTAGCAGTCTCTGCCATGACTTTGACAGTTCACACCCTTGGTTTGACTGCCTGGCCCAGCTGTGCCCCTTCTTTTGATAACAGCACCTTAGTTTTCCCTTCTCCCATTGCCTGAAGTCTTGGTGGGACTCTCAATCAAGATGCCCCTATATTCTCTTGGCCAAGCAGTGAGCACATGACCTAAGATAGGCCAATCACATTCTCACTTCCTGGAATTTGACTCTGAGTAGAGTGTGGATAAGACTGGAAATGATGGAAAGTGATTCATGCCCTTGGCAATGCCCTGCAGAGATTCTCCATTAGATCCCTGAAGTAGCTCTGATTACTATAAGTGTTTTTTCTTTTAATTCTTTGAGCTACCTCTGTCTTTCTAATAAATTCCCCTTTTCCTCCCTAAGTTAATCAGAGTCTGTTTCTGTCATTTGCAATGAAAGCATCCTACTTGCTGTCTCTCTGCCCCTCACATCTCTGCTCTCAGGGCCTCTGCACTGCACAGCTCCAGAAGGCCCCACACATATTGCATTCTATTGAGTTGTGAATGATGCCCTTGGCATTGTGCAAGCCGTGACCCTATTGTGCCAGTCTGTTCTACACACTACTGCCAGAGTTAGTTTTCTAAAGAATGCATATCAATGTGTCGCTTCCTTCCTTGAAAACCTTCAGCGGCTCTCCATTACAATGAATGATAAAATCCAAACTGACTTCAAGACACTTCATAATGGGGCTGCCATGAGTTTTCTTAGCATTACCATCCACTACATGCCCCTCCCTTTCACATCATCTTGCACCCAAGGCTGGACCTATTAGACAAGCCGTATTTCAATACATCCTGCATTCTTCAGGTTCCATGCCTGTTCTAGTATGGTAATCTTTTCCCTTTTTTCTCCCAGTACCTCACCAGTCAACATTCTAACCACTGTCGAAGGCCTCACTGACATTCTACTGTCATTGACTTCCTAGGTCTCCCTAGTCAGAATGTACCACTTCATCTTCCACCGGCCAGTTACACGCTGTTTATCACCTGAGTATTGCACTTCCCACTGCTTATCTCTCACAACAGTCTTAATCAAAAGTTTCTTTCCTCCATTTTTTATCATGAGCCCCTAGAGAACATGACTGTACTATCTGCTTGGTGACCCCCATAGCTTCCTGACAGAGCACCTCATTCAATTCATGTTTTCCAGTCAACAGAATGGAACCTTAAAATTGGTCAGGAAGAAGTTCACAGAGCTGGAGAGAGTCAATTTGGGAAATCCCAGGAAATAAATTTTTCTGAGCTGGCCTTGTCCTCTTATGTTGCCCACCATATGAGGCTCTGTCTTAAGTTCTGTCACCTACAGCTCCAGGGGAGGCTCTGGGTCCCTGTTCAGCTTTATGAGGCCAATACATAGCAAGAAAATCTTAAGCTTCAGGTAAATTTCCTTCACTTTGTTACTAAAGAGAACCATGCAAAGAACCTGAAAGAATGCATGAATTAAATGAATAAATGCCTTATGGAAGAAAATTTTCTCTAAAAATAAATGTTTTTCGGGGCTGGCCCCGTGGCCGAGTGGTTAAGTTCGCGCGCTCTGCTGCAGGCAGCCCAGTGTTTCATCGGTTCGAATCCTGGGCGCGGACATGGCACTGCTCATCAGACCACGCTGAGGCAGCGTCCCACATGCCACAGCTAGAAGGACCCACAATGAAGAGTGTACAACTATGTACTGGGGGGCTTTGGGGAGAAAAAGGAAAAAAATGAAGTCTTTAAAAAATAAATAAATAAATAAATAAATAAATGTTTTTCATCAAATGTAAAATGACCCACCACCATTCTAGAACTCTATTTTCTGAGAGACACTGAGTATATATGTAATTTTAGCAATGTCTCGGACAATAATATTTTAAATTTTAATAAAGGGCAAAATGCAATTATGTATATAAAAAAGGGTCACATTAATTATTCTATTGCTTTTTTCTTATTAAAACATGTCAGACTGTGCCCAGAAAAGAAAAGAAGAACTTAAGGGCATCATCAAATCTAATTTTCCTACTTGGAAATTCTGAATACTTAAAAGTGGGATATATTTAGTAACTCTGGTATTTTATTTGAGTGACTTGTTCCCTCCCTGGTAGGATACTCGTCCCTGTTACTTCTATGAACATCTATTGCTTTTAGCCTAATTTGGTGACTCATTTTCCTGCACTGAATCACTGACTGATTTCCTAATAAAAGGTCATTGTATCTGTTTTGGTCCCTTTGAAACATTCTCATTCTTGATTCTCTTGAAAAAGAATTCCTTAATAATGGAAAGAAGGAAGGAGGAAAGAAGAAGGAAGAAGGAAGGAAAGAAAAGAGAGAAGAAACGAGGGAGAGAGGAAAAAAAAAAGAAGTCTCCTGCTGCCTTGCCCCCGTGAGCCGTCACTGAAGCAGGTTCAGAAGCAAGTTTCTCAAGAAAACTCAACAGTGACTCAACTCTTCAGCTTTTTCTTAAGATTAGCTCTAACTCAGTCTCCTCTTTTCTGTGGGAGTTATTCATTTCACATATAATACCTCTTAGGATATTCCTCTAAGCAGACCTCAAGCTGTTCTTATTAGGCTGAGCCTCTGAAAGCTTCTCTGCTCCCAGACCTACCGGGTCTAAATTTCTGGTCCCGGTGATCTTGTTTCTTCTCCTACTCAAGCTGTATCCTCTGTGCACCGCAGTCACACTCCTTCTGGTCCTAGCCCAATTTTCAAGCCCTCTAAAACACTCGCGCAGATAATTTTGTCACAACCTCCTCTCAGCTCCTGCCTTCCTTCGCACTTCTTTATGGAATTGGTCGCGCTGAATTATCTTCATTCTTTTGTCTGCCTTCCTCACTAAACAGTGAGCTCCTCAGGAAGAGAAGCTGTTGAAACCCTCCCCTCAGTGGAGAATCGGGGAGAACCTGACGATGCCTTTTCTTCTCACTCTCTGCCCAGTAAAATGCTGCCACCTTCCTCTCAAGCTGACACACAGATGCAGTGAGGTTCCTTCTCAAAGGGCCTCATGTGGTCTCTCATGGTCCTTTACATGAAATCTAGACACTCTTATGGTTGTGAATGGTTCTGGAACTATCCTCCCTACCCCTTGTCCCCAGCTTGCTTTCCTGTCTCTGTAAACTGTCCACCACATGCTCCTTCCAGATCTCATCTCCTTTCTTCTGTCAGTGGTCACTCTTTGTTTCTGGATCTTCTTCCCCTTCACATTCACTCAGCAGCAAGAACAGAAATAATCCAACCTGAGGACTGTTTGAGTATTACCAGACCGTCAAATCCTATTGTATCATTTCTCCAAGCTTCTTTCCCCAACTCTGAAACTATCTTCCCTATTCAGGGCTATTGAAATCCCAATTCCTTCTTTAGGTGCTGTGGACTCTTCCAGACTTCCATAGTTAAGAATGGAAGACCCTCATTCCTCTCAAACTCATCTGTTCTTAACTCCTTCAGAACACCTGCTATTATAAAATGACAAAATGGAGAATTTATCCATCTTTCTTCCCCCAAAAAAGATCCTAAGACTTTTATTATTTTAAATTAATTTTAAATTACACAGATAATATAAGATGTAAAAACTTCAATAGTTATAGACAAATTTAAAGTCCCCCACTTCTAGTCTTCACCATTGTCACCAGGCTGGTGTGTACCCTTCCAGCATTTTCTATGCATGTACATATAGGTTTGGGTAGCAGTGGAAATATATAGAATTTTTGGTTTATTTTGAGTTGCAGAACTATTAATGGGAGTCAAGGCCAAAGCCCTAAGAAATTGTAACACGCCTGTCCTAGCCTTCTGTAATATCCTTACCCTGTGTGGTGTAGGTCTCAAGGCAGCCAATTGCTTATTGTCAAACTGTCAAACTGAAGCATAATGTGTGATAATAGCAGTGGACTTTGAGAAACAACTTGGCATATAAGATGCCTGCGGCCTCACAGGAATAGATAAGGCCATGGCAGGAATAGATAAGGGAGGCTGGCATCACCCAGGGAATGGCTAGAAGTGTTGTTTGCCCTGGTCCAGAGGGGTCTGCTTCTCAGTGCCGGATCTGCTGTCAGGCTCTCAGGCTTCGGTCATGGATGCAGCGCATAATGACTAAGGAGGCCAAAGACACTTGGCTTAAGTTCTTCTCTCCAGATTTTTGGATAAAACCATTTAAAAATTTCACCTAGCATAACTTTGGTTACTTTTGTAAAGCAAAATCAAATAAGCCAAGTGCTATTGGAACTCTTGGCAGCTTCCTAATGCTTAATACTTGGTGAGAATTTGGATCCGTTTCTAAGACAAACTAGAATTGCTGAGAAAAGGAAGTGAACACTTAGTCTATGATTGCATCATTACCCCTACATTTTTCCATTTCATAAGGAATTCTGGCTGCATACCACGAAGTGGAAGTTATTGGTTAATGGACGCTAATGGGAAACCTAATGGTGCATCAGAAGGCCAGGACACTTTGTGCCACAGCCCACGGCGAAGCACAAGATTTATGGAGAGATGATTGCCCTGCCAGCCCTTTCATAAATAAAAGAAACATCTTATCCGAAAGATATTTTGCAATAATTCAGTGAAGCTGCTTTGCCCCGAAAAGACTGAACTGATAAGAAATCATGGCAGGCACCACACAAGTTTTCCTAAAACAAGATCTATTTACATATATATACATAAATAAAACCTATCTACATAAAATGTCTTTACAAATGAAGCATATGTTCACTATTTTAAGAAAATGGAAATACTACGTAATCAAGAGGGAGGAAATCGCCTATATTTGACTGCATTGAAATAACGTACTGTAAGTATACTCATGTGTATCATTCCATTCTTTTTTCTATTTATCCATTTTTTTCAATTTTTAAACACTTCTATGAGTTTTAATACACATATAGATTCGCATTACCCCCAACAAAATCAGGATACACAAGGGGCTGGCCCCGTGGCCGAGTGGTTAAGTTTGTGCGCTCTGCTGCAGGTGGCCCAGTGTTTTGTTGGTTCAAATCCTGGGCGCAGACGTGGCACTGCTCATCAAGCCACGCTGAGGCAGTGTCCCACATGCCACAACTAGAAGGACCTACAACGAAGAATATATAGCTATGTACCGGGGGGCTTTGGGGAGAAAAAAAAAGGAAAAAAAAAATCAGGATACACAACAGTTCTATCAACCCCCAAAATTCCTCTTGTTACCCCTGTGTAATCATACCTTTCCACACTCTAGTGCCTGGCACAAGCAAACACTTTTCTGTCACTATAGCTTTGGGCTTCTAAAAATGTCGTATAAATGGAATCATAGAGTTTGCAACCTTTTGAGACTGGCTTCTTTCACTCATTGTGTATGAGATTCGTCCAAGATATTGTGTGTATCATTTGCTCATTATTTTTTATTGCTGACTAGTATTCCATTGTATGAATGTACCACAGTTTGTTTATGCATTTATGGGTTGAAAGACATTTGGCTTGTTTCATAATTCTGGCAATTATGAACAGTGCTGCTATAAATACTTGTGCACAAATTTTTGTGTGACCATATAAGTTTTTGTTTCTCTAGCTTTGAATACCTAGGAGTGGGATTACTGGGTCATATGGGAAGTATTTGTTTACTCTGTAAGAAACTGTTAAATTGTTTTCCAGAGTGGCTGTACCATTTTACATTCCCAAAGCAATAGATGAGTGTTCCAGATGCCCTACATCCTTCTCAGCACTTCATATTGTCAGTATATTTAATTTTAGCCATTCTAAAAGGTGTCTAGTGGTAACTTGTATGGTTTACTTTGCATTTTCCTACTGGCTAATGATGTTGAACATCCATACTTATTTGCTGTCCATATATCCCTTTTGGTAAAGTGTCTGTTCAAGTCTTTCACCATTACTTAATTGGGTTGTTTGCCTTCTTACTGTTGAGTTTTGAGAGTCCTTTATATATGGAACGAAGTTCTTTGTCAGCTAAGTGATTTACAAACATTTTCTCCTGGTCTGTAGTTTGTCTTTTCATTCTCTTAACAGTGTGTATACATTTTTAAAAAATTAAACTGAAATCAGAATGTGCATGCTATTTTACAATACACATTTTTCATTTAGCGATGTATCTTAAACATCCTTCCACGTTATTAGTTCTTCACTACATAATTTTAATGGTTGCAGAGTATTCCATTGCATTACATTTCAGAGAACATGACCATCAGACAAGGCTATTCTGTGACCATGATCAAGACAAAACCCAACCCCTCTGTAATTATGTACCGTAATTTATTCAATAAACTCCTCTGTTGAACATTTTAGTTGTTTTCTAGTTTTTACTGTTAAAAACATTACACTGGTGAACATACTTAGAACTAAATCTTTTCACACATTCCAAATATTTCCCTAGGACATAGCCTGAGAAGTGAAATTATTCTTTCACATTACGTACATTTTCAAGGCTTTCAAAATATGTATATAATGTGATATAATCCCATTTGTTCATTTTTTCTTTTGTTTCCTTTGCTTAGTGAGACATGGTATTCAAAAAGATACTGCTAAGACCGATGTCGAAGAGTACACTGCCTGTGTTCTATTCTAGAAGTTTTATGGTTTTGGGTCTTACATTCAAGTCTTTAGTCCACTTTGAGTTAATTTTTGTGTATGGTGTAAGATAATGGTCTACTTTCATTCTTTTGCATGTGGCTGCCCAGTTTTCCCAACACCATTTATTAAAGAGACTTTTCTTTCTTGGCTCCCTTGTCAAAAATTAGCTGTCCCTAGATATGTGGATTTATTTCTGGGCTCTCAATTCTGTTCCATTTATCTGTGTGTCTGTTTTTGTGCCAGGACCACCCTGTTTTGATTACATTAAACTAAAAAGCTTCTGCACAGCACAGGAAACTATCAACAAAACAAAAAGACAACCTAACAATTGGGAGAGGATATTTGCACATCATATATCTGATACAGGGTTAATATCCAAAATGTATAAAGAACTCATACAACTCAACAACAGAAAAACAAACAACCCAATTAAAAAAATGGGCAAAGGATCTGAACAGACATTTTTCCAAAGAAGATATACAGATGGCCAACAGGCACATGAAAAGATGTTCAACATCACTAATTATTAGGGAAATGTAAATCAAAACTATAGTGAGATATCACCTCACACTTACCTGTCAGAATGGCTATAATTAACAGACAAGAAATAACAAGTGTTGGAGAGGTTGTGGAGAAAAGGGAACTCTCATACACTGCTGGTGGGAATGCAAACTGGTGCAGCCGCTATGGAAAACAGTATGGAGATTCCTCAAAAAATTAAGCATAGAGCTACCGTACGATCCAGCTATTCCACTTCTGGGTATTTATCCAAGGAACACAAAAACACAAATGCAAAAAGATATTTGCACTCCTATGTTCATTGCAGTATTATTCATGACAGCCAAGACTTGGAAACAATCTAAGTGCCCCTCAATGGACGAATGGATAAAAAAGATGTGGTATATTTACGCAATGGAATACTATTCAGCCATAAAAAAGATGAAATCTTGCCATCCGTGACAACATGGATGGACCTTGAAGGTATGATGCTAACCAAAATAAGTCAGATGGAGAATAAGTCATATGATTTCACTTATAAGTGGAAGATAAAAACAACAACAAACAAACACATAGATACAAAGATTAGATTAGTGATTACCAGACAGGAACAGGGGAGGGAGAAGGGCAAAAGGGGTAAAAGGGGACATGCGTATGGTGACAGACGGTAATTAGTCTTTGGGTGGTGAACACGATGTAGTCTACACAGAAATCAAAGTATAATCATGTGCACTTGAAATTTACATAATGTTATAAACCAATGTTACTTCAATAAAAAATTTTTTAAAATACGGGCCAGCCCAGTTGCTTAGTGGTTAGGTTTGCGAGCTCTGCTTTGGCGGCCCACGGTTCACAGGTTCGAATCCCAAGCACAGACCTAGCACTGCTCGTCAAACCACCCTGTGGTGGCATCCCACGTAAAATAGAGGAAGATTGGCACAGAAGTTAGCTCAAGGCCAATCTTCCTCACAAGAAAAAAAAATACATAAAAATAAAACAATAAAACGAAAAAATACATAATATCAAATGGTCCGCCAGAGAGGTTATTTAACTCCCATCATCAGAGTATGAAATAATTCAGGCCCTATTATTGCTTTTGACCTTTGCTTCCTTGCTAGATTAAAAACAGTTTCTTATTGATTTTTTAAAAATATCTCATTCTTTCATTACAAGTAAGGCTCACAATTTAATTGCTTTTTGCCATTTGTATATCTTTTTGTGTGCGTGAATTGTCTCTTCATGTCCTTTATGCATTTTTATATAGGGGCAGCTCATCTTTTTCTACAATAAGTATTTATTTTATTGCAAATGTTTTCCCCCAGAGTTTTATGTCAACGTACCTTAATTGTGCTGGCCCCTTTAGAGTCCTTGTTCAAATCCTTGTAAACCAAGGATCCACCAGTGTTAGGGTTGTCAGATTTAGCAAATAAAAAAAATAAACAGATAATTTTTTAATGTTTATGCCCCAAGTAGACATGGGACACACTTATACTAAAAAATTATTCATTGTTTACCTGAAATGTAAAGGTAACTGGGTATCCTATATCTTATCTGGCAACCCTACCTAGGAGTCACACCTGCAGTGGAGTATGGTTGAATTGGGTGTTAGGTTCTAAAATCAGCACATTTGGCAAAAATTGTATAAGGCCAAAAGTACCCTTAAACGTCCTTTAAGTAGCTTTCCAAGTTCAGTA
This sequence comes from Equus przewalskii, assembly GCF_037783145.1. NCBI lineage: Eukaryota > Metazoa > Chordata > Mammalia > Perissodactyla > Equidae > Equus > Equus przewalskii. The sequence continues at coordinate 68,635,221 of NC_091846.1, forward strand.
TGCATGGCGTTCTGCCTTCTACCCTATATGGTAATTCTTATGTTCAGTAAAGTTAGGAACCTCTTGGGAATAGAAGGAAAGAACCTGGGCAGATGCCCGGCCATTCAAACCATTTCACTCTTGTGTCAATAGCTATGAGGAAGGAAAAGATGAGGAAGTCAGTGTTCCCATTCACCTGCAGGCTTTTTCTATCAGTTTTCTAAAATGTTTAAACAAGTATTTATTGGTAGTTGCTTGGGTTCAACAAGTACAGTAGCAAAGTTCATCTCAAGTAGGTATTATGTTCTAAAGTAGCACTCAAGAAAACATGACTGCGTTGTCACTTCACCAAATTATTTTTATACAGTTACCCTTCAGTCCACGCTCCCCAACTCCTTCAGTCAAAATTTTATTTTCAAAAAACATTCTACCCCAAAATTATTCAAATATTTTTCTTCTGGAGGAATTTGTGTATTTTGGCTCATTTGGCAGTTACTTAAGAGTAATCGTGGTGATGGGCCTCATATCACTTGTTGTGCAATCGTGTCCTTTGTTTCTTTTTATGGATGCTTTCCTATAAACTTTGCCCAACATTTATTTTAGTGAATTATACCTAGCAACACGCAGAAGTTTCAAATCAATCATTAGCCAGAAGTACAAAGCAAAATGTATACAACGATGTATTTATTTCTCTCAAACACAATTCAAGAATGACTTCAAATCTCATTTATTTCTAGCATATTCAAAACATTCTCCTGAAATAAAAAATTTGTAATCCTTAGAAAATTTTTTTTTAATAGGATTTGGCCTGTAGTTAAAGACTGTCATATTGTCTGTATTCTCTTCAATATATTTATATCTATATCTATAATACACATATAGTACATATTCAACATACTCATATAATACTTGTATAAAAATGTTCACAGATTGTCATTTTACATATTATATTGCTTTTGTTGGTTAATACTATTTAAATACACTGACATTCTCTTTGCATGCTAATTTCCAAATCCAACATGATATAAAAGAGTCACATGGTTCTAGCCATATTGCTATGGTCTCAGGAAAATTTTGTTCACTTTTAAAGAGGTTGGCAGGTCAAGGAGCAACTCAAACATTTACAAATAAGTATATATACATATATACATAAGTATATATGTACACAAATATACATATATATACACACAAACATATGTATACATATATTTAAAGTTTTTATCACGGAAAATTTCAAATGCAGAAAATCAGAGAGAACGGTATAATCAACCTCCTGTACCCAATACCCAACTTCAATTATTATCATCTTTTTCACAGTAATGATATGTATTTTAATGAACAAACTTTTTAAAGTATAACACACATACAGAAAAGTGCACCAATCATTAGTGTACAGCTCTGTCAGGTGCGGACGTACACACCTCGCAGCACGCCATGATGTGTCAGGCGTCCCACATATAAAGTAGAGGAAGATGGGCACAGATGTTAGCTCAGTGCCAGTCTTCCTCAGCAAAAAGAGGAGGATTGGCAGCAGATGTTAGCTCAGCGCTAATCTTCCACAACACAAAAAAGTTGGTTGGTGGGCATAAATTCAGGAGTAGAATTAGCTATATGATTAGAATACATCCCTCTACATCACAGAGATACACCACCAACAACCCTGCAGATGTGGAGTCTTTTGGCAAGGCCATTGTCTTCCCTAAGTGACACTTCCGTGTTTGCCTCTGTAGCTTTCATATGTCTAGGTTCTGCTGGCTGAAAAATCTCTCTTCCGGTTGCAACTCCCACCTGAGTTTATGAACGAAGTCGTCTTGTTCTGGGAACCATTCTTTTGTCATAAAACTGAAGATTACTCATACCTTGGCTCTGAACTACCATGAGTTGCCTTTACAGCCTATTCTTCAGGACCAGTTTTATTTCCAAACTGTAGTATTTCAATTAGGAGGGAAAGGGACTGTGGATGACTCATTTTTTGTCCCTTGGACTATCACAATTTTATATCACAAATCAAAGGACAATGAGGTGATTTTTTTTTAAAGATTGGCACCTGAGCTAACATCTGTTGCCAATCTTTTTTCCCCTCTTCTCTGGAAAGCCCCCCAGTACACAGCTGTATGTTCTAGCTGTAGGTCCTTCTAGCTCTGCTATGTGGAATGGTCTCAGCATGGCTTGAGGAACGGAGCTAGGTCCACCCCCAGCATCCGAACTGGTGAAACCCCGGGCCAGCCAAGCTGAGGATGGGAACCTAACCACGCCGCCTGGCCGGTGGAGGTGATTTTTATCTTCCAGAAAATCTTGAAAGCCCATTCATTTACAGGCACACAATTAGCAGAGTATAGCTGTCCTTCCTGCAACCTGATACACAAATGGGGTTGCCAGACAAAATACATGCCTGTCCCATTGAATATCTGAGCCATGCCTATATTAAAAAATTATGTCTGCAATTAAAATTTAACTGGGCATCCTGTACCTTTACCTGCGAGAAAATACATAGTAGCCGTCGGAAACGCAGAAAAACAAGCTCTAAAATTACTTTGGCGGAGAAGAGTGGAAGAAAAAACGCGGAGTTAAGGACCTTAAATCGGAGCCGGCAAACGCTATCTGTAGCAGAGGAAACGAGAAAATCGTGTCCCTCAAATATTACAGCCGAGTCAGAAGTATCAGCACTTCGAAAAAGGGAACGTCACAGGAAGGGTGAGAACGGAAGGAAAACTTCACTTCTTTCTAGTTTAGAGCTGGAATCCTCAGAGTCTTTCTGCATGACAGCGGCGATACAGAACAACGCCACAAGCTAGGGACTCCATTTTGTGGCCTGGACGAGGGGCGGGGCGATCCCTCTACGCCACGCCCCGGGTACTGCGCAGACACCGGCGCCAGGTAACCAAGGGAACTCCCGGAGAGGCCGGATCCGGAAGTAAGGGGTCCGCTCCGCCCCGCAGCCGAGCCCCGCCCCTGGCCCTTCCCACCTGGCCAGGCCGCGCGCGATGACGTGTCTGCAGTCTGGACGCGGAAGCCGGGAACTAGTTGCCCAGATAGGAGCTGACGAGGCGCGGTCGGCCTGCCCTGCGCATGCGCCATTCGCGCACGGGTCGGCTCGAATTGCGTCTCGACTCCGGAGATCATTTTCGTTGCGGAAGACTCCACTTTTCCGGGTTTTGCTGATGCTGAACCCGGGACTGAGGAGGGGGCGGGGTTTAGCTAGAAGAAAGTTGGGGGCCCCTTGGGGCCCCCAGATCGTAGGGGCTGGGTCTCAATGAGTAGCCGTGTACCTGTGGGCAATCACTCTTTCTTTCCTCTGTCAAGGGAGGACGTTAAACGCGACCAGGAAATCTCAGGTTTATTTCAGCGCTGAAAGTCTGAGATTCTGAATTCAGATCTAGAATTTCTGTGGTCTGGCCAGTACCAGTCCTGTAGTGCTTTCTGGTTACTTGCCCTGTCTCTTTTATGTGCCACACGCTGCTCTAAGCTCTGGGGATGTAGTGATGTAGGATGTAGAGACAAGGGTCTTACTCCTATGCAGTTTACATATAAACGAGGAGTGAGACAGTAAACAACCACGTTAATTCCAGGTAGTGGTAAATTGTGTGGGGTGCCGGGGGTTAAGCAGAGTGGTATTGAGGGATTTAAAGATTTTATAAGGTCGCTCTTGGCAAGAGTGGAAGTTGAGAGGCTATTGCCGTAAGTCCAGTGGAACTAAGATTTTGATTTGGTCTGGGGCGTAGCTGTGGACATGGAAAGTGTTGAAAAGATTTAGTTTAGTTCAGCGGCTCAGGGAGCAGAACTTGTAGAAGGACTGTATTTGGGAGTGAGGGAAGGAGAAATTTATTTTCCAGGTTTGGGGCCTGAGAGGCAGGGAGATAGCAGTGCCATTTTCCTGAGATGGGGAAAACTAGGGAAGGGAAAAAAAAGGTTGGGGTGGGGGCGGCGAGATAATGAAGGTAAAGTATTTACTGGCCGGGGGTAAATAGAAGGTAGTGAACAAAAATGTTAAGTTTTCTTCCCTTTTCCTTTCTAAATGGAGAGAACATCCGCTTCCTCTTATTATATTGTAAATCTCCATGACTTCAAGTACAGAATATTATAAATTCTTTTCCTTTGTTTAGAGGTTCAAATATGTTAATTGATTTGCTCGAGGGGCAGAGGGTTCCAGGAGAGTGACATTCCCACTGCGCAGGCCCTTGCTAGATTGGCTTTTGTTATAAAAATGCCTGCCATTCTTCTGTGCCAAGCAATGTGCTCAGCGCTTACTTAACGTGCATTTTCCCCCTTTTAGTCTTCACAACAACCTTAAGAAGATGGACGTTCTTTTCTCTCTGCCTCCCAGTTCTCTCGACTACGAGACTTGATTAACCTGTTCAAGGTCACATCACTAGATAGTAGTGTTTCAAAGCTGGAGCTCCTAGTCTATGTAAACTACCTTTGCAAACAAGAATTTTATCTTTCATTACTCTGGTTACCCTAGAGTATAGAACAGTGGTTCTTAACCTTTTTGTAGGGTCATAGATCCCTTTGAAAATTTAATGAACATTATAAACTTTCCAGGGGGGAAACGTGCAAACACCCACGAGAATTTGGACAGGATTGCACGGGGCTCCACACTCACCTGAATTGCCCATTTGGCAAATTTGCTCATTCTTGAATTCTGAGCTGGAGGTACTGTCGGGTTATGATACCTTGCTATATAGTCTAAGTTGATGCGCTCTTCCTAAATATTCGATTGAACTCTAAAACTCAACTGAATTGACTTTACGTCACCAAAAGCAGTTTTCTCCTTGAAAAATACTCTGAAAATGCACCCCGCACACACAAATACCTATGTGCACACACACACACGGACATTACTTCAATAGGAAACGTGACAGAAACTTGCTGGAGAATAATCATACCAGATTTCTATTTCGCTAGAACTACTTTCCTCCTTGAGCTCTCAGGTGTGCCCATGTCTTCCTTTGCAAAGAAACGTCAACACTACCTTCTATTCGTCTACTCCCATTTCTCTCCCCACCTCATTTCCACTCACCCTTAAAGAAGTCCTATTTATTCTGTGCAATTACCGTACCACTCAAGAATGCGTTACCGCATCCAGTGCTCGGAACCTGTCTGTGCAAGCACCTCTGAGTAGCTGTCTATTTGAGGATACATGGCTAGTTCCTCCCCATTTGTTAACTTAGGGGGCTCCCAACCAGGTGTCTCTCAAATTTCTCCCTCCAGCCACCAACCCCGCCTCCATCAGCAAGTACTTTTGGAGCACCAGCTCTGTAATAGCGGTTGGCGTGCCGCGGGCAGTATGGTGAGGAAACTGCAAGCTGTTGATGGGAAACTGAGACAAAGCCACAAGCCAGGGGCGCCGGGCAAGCGGGACGCTCACAACGCCCCAACGGAGCTCTAGATCGGAATTTGGGGCAGGAACGTGAGCGCCTAACTGCCCTCCCAGCAACCACCCTGCCGGCCGGCAGAAAACCTGGAAAGTGGATTGCCTCCGCCCCCCGCTCCCGGAAACTCCTCGGGGCGCTTGCGGCCCCTCTCACTGAGCATGTGCAGGCGGCGTTGCGCATGCTCTGTCGAGGTCCGGTTCGGTTTCTGTTGCGGAACCTGCGGTGTCTCCTAGCGCAACCGGAACTATCCGTCGTGGGGCCGGCCTCCCTCAGTTCGGGCGGCCTCGTTGCGGTCTCCGAGCCTCCCCGTCCCTCCTTCCCTCTTCATCCCCTCGGCTCGTTGGCCCTTTCCCCGAAACAGCCGTCATGAGCACGAGGCTGCCGGCGTCGTCTCCACCTTGGTGGCCGCGGCTGTTGCTGCTGTCGCTGCTCCTGTTGGGGGCGGCCCCAGGCCCGCGTCGGGGCGCCGCTTTCTACCTACCTGGCCTGGCGCCCGTCAACTTCTGCGACGAAGAAAAAAAGAGCGATGAGTGCAAGGTGGGGGAGGCCTGGCGGACCCCCGGGTGCGCTGTTGGAAGGGGAAGCCTCCGGGTGCCCGGGGAGCTGGGGTCCGAGGAGAAAGGGGCGTAGCAGTGGGTGGGGTCGAGTGTCCCCAGAAGCGCTTGGGGTCGGCCGGGCGGCCCTGCAACGGCCTTTGTAGGGGGGAAGATTCTTGAGGACTCAGTGGGCCTCAGGCTCACCTCTCGTCTGGCCAGGCAGGTAGCCCGAGCGATTGTATGCAGTTTTCCTGGAACGGGGACCCCATGTATGCATGGCGCTCCCGGGGAGGCGGATGCTTGCAGGACGGCGAGCGTTCCACGAGTGCGGGTTCGCTCTCAGCCCTGTGTCACGCACTCGGAGGAAGTGGACGACCAAGTCTTCCAGTAACTTTTGATTTTATTGCTGCTTTTTTTTATTCCACTTTTCTGGAACTCCTGGTTAGTTATGAGAGCTTGTTCTCTCCAGGACTTTGATATTTTAACTCCATGGTTAGCAGTTGGCTTCCTTATTTGTAGAATGTAATACCCAGAACCACATAACCTGTGCTAATAAAGAGTCGCTTAATGGTTCAGACAGTTAATTTCTATCTTTTAAATGTGAAAAAGAATTTTAATGTATAAGAAATATGTAAGATTTCACTCTTTAGTTTCTCTGAGGTTGTTTTAAACACTTAAAAGGAGCAGGTGACGAGAGAAACTGGCGTTTTTTTCCCAGGGCGAGTCTTCAAAACTTTGATCTCTTATGACCTTCACACTCAAGGTTTTCACTTTGCTGGTAAAAGAGACATAGGTTATTCAGTATAGGGCATGACAGTATACATACACAATTATTTTAAGTTGGTAAAACTTACCATTTGGGGCATGACGATCTCTTTGAAACTATTAATAATTTTAACAATTTAAATAATCGCTCAGCAGACTTTTACAATCTATTAATAGATTATTTACTGTTTGATTTTTTTTTAAGGCTGGTGTTTATTTTATTACTGCTAGCTTTACTGTAGCTGTGAATTTTGAGCTTATTTTAGGGCATTAAAGAAGCTATTAAATTTTTCATAGCATTTTACAGTTTCTGTTTAAAAACTTGGGTCTCTAGAAATGTCTAAGGAACTTTAAGGTTTACCCAAGTCAGCAGTTAGCACTTGAAACTGTAACTCTCATACCCTGCAGTGCCAGAAGCTTTCACTCTGTGGGTTCTGACTGAAAGAATATAGTGCTTCCGAGTGGAAGGGAGAGCTAGTCACAAGCACACTGGTTTTTCCATTAAATATTTTAGTAACCACTCTTAAAACTTAGTGTTTGGTCTTTAAATTTAAATTTAACAGCAATTGTGTATTGTATTCCTAGTGCCTCAGACACACGAAAAGTGTAGCTCTGTCTTCTAGGAACCTCTAGGACGTAAGCTTATGAGCAGATTATTGAAATCTGATATGTTATGAAAGATGTATGTGCAAAGTGCTCTAAAACACAAATGAGGAAACATCTGGGGATTGGAGTCTTCAGGGAAAGCTACAGAGGAAGTGACATTTGAGATGGAGAATGAAATTTACGTGGAAGGAGTGAAATTTACAGGTAGTCCCCCTGTTAGATCATTTTTGTTTTCTTAACAGGTCTTTCTTGAGGTAGCTACTTTTTAGTTAACTTTTGGTTAATTTCAGAGAGTCCGTGTAGATTTTTAATTTTCACAGGTATAGAGATAAAGCGGTCAAGGCAGATCATTTTTCTGAAATGTTTGGATTTCATCTTTGTTGCCAGCTGCTTTCACATCTTGGTCAATGGAAACAACTCTTAAAGACAAGTAGAAAGATGTACTTTTAGCAGTTTTTCCCTACAGTTTGGCTAACTGGTGTAGAGAATTTGAGGTAAACTTTAATATTTCTCCTCTTTGCCTCTCAGGGGAGAAAAACTGTAAGCAGTTTAAAATTTCATTACTTCAATCAGGGTATTAACAGTAATTCTTTTCTCATTCATTCCATATTTGTTAAGGGCAATCTTGTATACACTATTCAGAAAAGCTGAAGGGACTTATTTAAAAATTAGAAATGGGGTTTGTGAAATAGGAATAATTACTTGCAGAAGATGCTGTTAGGGTAGGGATTCAGGAGTTGGATGAATTGGGCCAATCGTTGATAGTTTCCATCAGTTTTTCCATCTGTAAAATAGGGGTAATCGTATTTGCTTATTATATATTCCCCTTGAAAGGTTTTGCATATCTTAGAGAAAAAGTACAATATTTGTCATTGTTGTGATATTATAAAATACTCATAATGTAGAGGTGAAACAAGTATATCTTCAGCCTAATTGTAATTTATGTAGCACAGTCTTTACTGTACTGTGAAGTCCATGTGCTACATTTAGCTCACTATGTATACTGAGAGGCAGTCAACCCTCAGGATTTGGTTATTTTCTCCTCTTAAAATTATTTTATGTTCAGTTTACTGGCAGAGAAACAGGAGTCCAGTGAACATAAAATTCTATTTATATTGCTCTAACTTCTGATTTATTAGCCTTCATAAATACTGTGGCTTACTTTTTTTTTTTTTAGCTTGCTGTCATCACATGTACAGATATTTGAATATCTACATAGTGCACATTCTAATTGGTTTTTATTGACTATATAGTGTTTTATTCTGTTACCTACTATGGTTCACTTAAACATTTCCTGCTTGTGGAGCATTTAGATTGGTTTCAGTTTTTCTCTATTATAAATAGCTTTGCTAGAATGTATTTAGCAGGAATTACTTGCATATTCTCAAATATTACTAGGTCAAAGGCAAGAAGCAATTTTATAGCTCTCTTTAATATTGCCAGGTTCCTTTCAAGAAATATAAGTTTGATTTACAGTGCCATTAGCTATTATTCCCTGTCTCTCTAGACATTTTTATTTATCAATTTAATAGCCATGTGATGGTAGTTAGAGCATTGTTTTAATGCTGCATTACTTTCATTGCTATTGAGGTTCTTCTTTGAATTTTTTTCTTTTATTTACCTTATTTTGTTAGTTTTTGAAACCATAGTAATAAAGGATTGAACCATGGTCCCCCTTTTTTCTAGAATCCATTTTACTTTCTTAAAATCAAGGGACATTGGTGAACACGATGTAATCTACACAGAATTTGAAATATATCACGATGTACACCTGAAATTTATATAATGTTATAAACCGATGTTACTCCATTAAAAAAAAATAGTAGTAAATAAATAAATAAAATCAAGGGACAGTATGTTCTCTGCAATAAAAGCCCTGATCAGAAGTGAGTAGATCTTCACTGGGTAAAATGTGCAGTTCAGATCTGCTTTGTAAACGTTTTGACTGTTTCAGCTAGCTACTGCATGCTTAAATATTTAGCTTTAGATTGAGTCTTAAGTGTGCTGAGTGGCCTGATGGCTAATAGCTGAAGATTAGTTAGCAGTTCACCCTTGCTGGTTTAACTTTCAGGGTGTTTATTGGCTTGTCAACATGAATTCAGATCTCACAACTAAACTCTCCAAAACATCTGCCACTGTTTTACCGTTAGATAGATGGATCATGTCGTTAGATGAGAGGTTAAGATCGTCTTTCCTGTCCAGTAAGGAGAAGTGACCAAATGTACGCCCTGGTGGTTTAAAAAAAAAAAGAAGTTTCAGTGAATTAGTTTAACAACTTTTTGATAAAAAGAAAACAATCAGAATCATACTTTTAAACTTCCTTTCTTGGTAGTTATTTTTAGAAGCTTTTAATAAATTGTTATTTTGGGAGCAGTTGCCTATAAATATGGAATAAGTAAAATTTAAGAAAACAGTTCTAAATGTTGCTCCGAACAGACACAAGCATGAATGTCTATCTACCTGTTTTAATTTGACCTTGGAAAGTTTGAAGATTTTGAAATACCTGAAGAAAAAATACAGTTTTACATATGTGCTTAGCAATATAATTGGAATACATATTTTTTAATTGATATTTAATTTCACATTCTCATAGTTTTCTCTGGAATAAGAGCATTGGTTCTTCTGAACACTATTCAGTGTGTGGGAGTTACTGATACTGTTTCAAATATGAAATCTGGCATTGGAAAGAATGACTTTGACTATGATAATTCACATTCCAACAATTGTTCTTTCTTCCTGTGAAGAAGTACATGGAACTGAGTTAGAAAGTTTGCTTTCAGAAATTAAAATTTTGTATAAAATTATTTTAAAACTGTGATTGTTCTGTGGTGGATCTGAGAGCTAGGATTGGGAAAGCAAGCAAGTTCAATATGGGTAAAAATAGTGTACTGCTGCCTTTGGTTCTCTACAAAGGGACTCCTTTCCAAAAAGTGTATACTTGAACATCTGAAACAAAACCACAGATGTGCTTCACGCCACACACCCTCAACACACTCACACAGACACACGTAAATTGTAGAGACTGGTCTCTGCTCTGTCACTGTTAGAGCCCAGTTCCCAAAACCCCAATTTCCTATTCCTTGCTTTTTTCCGTCAATGTCCTTTCACTAAGTGTTGTAGTTTATTGTAGCTACTTTAAATGTATTCTGCAAAGTCACCCTCTGTTGTCATTAAAATTAAGTACTGATGAAAGGCTTTGGAGGAAATTTGTGAAATTTTTTTTCTTTGATCTTCTTATTCCCACCTTTCAAACTATGTATTTCCCTTTGCTAATATTGAGAGAGATTACAATTTGTATACTTTGTGTGTGCCAGGAATATATTAACCTTGGCTAATCCTTGGATCAACCCTGTGATTTTTAGATGGGGAATCTGAAGCTGGGTAAAATGTAGTAACCCTCTCAAACTTACATACCTAGTAAGTAGCGATGCCAAGATGTAGCTCCAGGAGTGCCTCTGCTGAACTCTTGAACTCTTTGCCACTTTGGGTTACTGCTACATCTTCCATACTGAGTGCTCTCTACCTCTTCTGCTGCCTTACCCTGGAGATCCCTGGCTGCTTATAATCCTGGACTTACACAATTAATGCAGTTATCAACAAAATACTCTTTACTTATGTAATCAACTTTTAAGTAGTCAGGTTTTGTATTTCTTTCTTTCTTTGATACAGTCTAAAATTGAGGTTTTATTTCTCAGTGGGCTGGGGAGAGGAAGAACCTTCATATCTAGTGGGCATTGCTGGTCAGATAACTTAAAGCTCGTGAACATCCGTTTATGAGTTCCAGCATTTCTATTGAGATTTTTTTTTTAATGTCTGAGTTAAGATTTCCCTTCTTCAGGATTTTTCCCACTGTAGGCTTCTTCAGTGTTAAAGCAGTTGATGTTTCCATAGTTTTCCTTTTTTCTGTGGTTGTGCCTTGATGTGAAACCCCTTTGTGACTAGTCACTTGCTTTGGTCCTTGTACAAAGTCACATTTCTTCACTGAGATTTCTTTCTACCTTGAAAACCAGTTGTAGGTTTGGGGTGGAACAGATGTGATAACAATCAGGTAAGGTGGAATAAAAGCAGAAACAAAGGAGCAAGGAAATAGGGGAAAAAATGCAGTCTGGTGGTATGGTCCCTGTGCCTTAAAGCAATAAAATAGAGTACAGTTGTGACCAAAGCTGAGATCAGATGCAGAATGAGCTGATTAGGACTAGAAATAAAACTGTACATTTGGGAGGAGAAGGATTTAGAAGGGAGACCATTGAACTCTAAATTAAATAAAACTATTTTGATAAAAAATTTCTTAGGACAGGATTGTAATCAGTCTTTGTTTAAGTCTTGCTTTAGAATTTACAGTCTTGCTTTAGGATTTATCTGTAACTTCTTTAAAATGTTTAATGTTGTCACAACTTTTCCTGCTTCTAGTAATTCAGTTTGGGACAGTTTGAAAGTGGGAATGTGAAGTAAATAAGTGACCTTCGAGATTCTTGCAAATCATGTCAGTAATGTTTTGGAGTTGGCTGTCTCTGTTTAAGGCAAATTTCCAGAAGGAGATGTGCTGAATTAACTTTTGGATGGGAATAGAGAGGAGATTTGGAGTGGAAAGGGACCTTAAAATTAATCAAATATTGTCCTCTTGCGGCACATTGCTCTTTTAATGATAAGAAAACTAAATCCCATAGAGAGTTAGTAGCTATGCAAGAACATATAAAGAGCTTTGTCACTTTTTTCTTTTGCTTTGTTGAATGTATGCTTTGTCTTCCCATCTGGATTATAAATTCTGTGAAGATAAGTGTTCATGTATTTTGTGTTATAATATCACCCACAATGTCTAGTACAGGGCTTCGTGGGCATTAATAACTGTTGATTAATGAATTTCTCTTGGTTTTTCAGGATTTGTTGTTGTGAATGTACTTCAGTTTTCACGTACATTGCAAATTCTACTATTTTCTCCTATTTAATACTTCTTTTGAAGTCAACTTTCCTGCTTCTAGAACATCTTTTCACACTATAAAACAGTTTTCACAGAAAAAACCAGTATAATCATCACCTGTATATCTTCCTAGACCCAACTGTTGTTTATATTTTCCCCAATTTGTTTTATCTGTGTTTGTGTTTATATTCTTTAGGGATGAATGTCATGGTATCTGTGGCATACATTTGCCCTTCATGAAACCACATAAAGTTGCTGGCAGTCTCATTTCCTTTCTTCTTTCGATTTTTAGCATTTGCTCTACTGCCATATTACAAAGATCTCATTCTTAAAATACTTTGGAAATCTCCTGGTTTCATGATGAGGGTCGATATTTAAAATAGAGTATTGTAAATGTAGCATATTTACAAACGTTGTAAATTGCTCTATTCTCTGTTAAAGGTATCTTTTTTTTTTTTTTTTTTTTATTAATGTTATGATAGATTACAACCTTGTGAGATTTCAGTTGTACATTTTTGTTAGTCATGTTGTGGGTACACCACTTCCCCCTCCGTACCCTCCCCCCACCCCCCCTTTTCCCTGGTAACCACCGATCAGATCTCCTTATCAATATGCTAATTTCCACCTATGAGTGGAGTCATATAGAGTTCGTCTTTCTCTGACTGACTTATTTCGCTTAACATAATGCCCTCGAGGTCCATCCACATTGTTGTGAATGGGCCAATTTCGTCTTTTTTTATGGCTGAGTAGTATTCCATTGTGTATATATACCACATCTTCTTTATCCAATCATCAGTTTCTGGGCATGTAGGCTGGTTCCACGTCTTGGCTATTGTAAATAATGCTGCGATGAACATAGGGGTGCAACGGACTCTTGAGATATCTGATATCAGGTTCTTAGGATAGATACCCAGTAATGGGATGGCTGGGTCATAGGGTATTTCTATTTTTAACTTTTTGAGAAATCTCCATACTGTTTTCCATAGTGGCTGTACCAGTTTGCATTCCCACCAACAGTGTATGAGGGTTCCTCTTTCTCCACAACCTCTCCAACATTTGTCGTTCTTGGTTTTGGATGTTTTTGCCAATCTAACGGGGGTAAGGTGATATCTTAGTGTAGTTTTGATTTGCATTTCCCCGATGATTAGCGATGATGAACATCTTTTCATGTGTCTATTGGCCATATTCATATCTTTGTTAAAGGTATCTTTTAATTTACATTTCTTAGCATGTTGTAAGTGAGACAATACTTAAATTTTCAGATTCTCACAATTTAAAAAAGGTAGAGTGAATGAAAGTGCCTCAAAAATAGCCTAGATGAACTGAATATCCAAGGTGTGTTTTGATTAGTTCACTTAACAACAGAAAAACGTTCATAATTTAGTGGTGATATCTATGAAGGACTAACTTTCCTGTAAAACTAAGTGTGGAAAAGTGTGAGAAGAAACAGGAAAGAAGAAGAGTAGAGGACTGAGAGCCACAGAAATTAAAAGTGATGGTAGTAGCAACAGTTGAGTTTGCTCACTTTTTTTGAGTCAGCAGTCCAGTTTTTAAACTTATTTCTTTGTCTAAAAGTAGAGCAAGTAATCCTAGCTCATGAGGTTATTGTGAGAATTGTGCTTGATAGTCATTATCTTCCCCCTCCCTAGACTAATAGCCAAGAAGAGGGTAATGAATAGGCAGAAACAGCAGATTAGAAGGCTTCCTGTCTTAGTGTCCTTCATGGGAGGGGGAGAGGGCGAGCCTCTCACAGAAGCCTTCAGGGTTATCTTTAGACTCATAAATATTCAGATTCAGGACTGTCCAATTTCGCCAAAATAACAGATAATAATAGCTACGCCTATTTAGTCATTTAGTGCATACCGCTGTGGGCCAGCGTCTGTATTGTTTTTTCTTTTTTTATTACCCCATTCATTCCTCATATTCAAAGTTATTACTTCCCCAAGAGCACATATTTATTAAGAGTAGACCTAGGATTTGAAATGAATCCAGCAGTCTGATGCTGTGTTGTTCCAAACTAAAGTCATGTTCCCTGTTTATATGCAGTGTGTTAAAATTAATTTTGTTTTTGTTGTTAGTGCTGTCGAGTGGATTCTGACTCCTAGCTGAACTCTGCCCTGTCTTTTTGTGCCATCCTCTCATCTTCCTGGGCTGTATCAGACAATGATCCACTGCTATTCATGGAGTTTTCGTGGCCAGTGTTTTTAGAAGTGGGTGGCTAGGTCCTTCTTCCTAGTCTCTCTTAGTTTGAAAGCTCTGCTGAGTTATGAAAGTCCACCATGGGTGGCTCTGCTGGTATTTGAAATACCGGTGGCATAGCTTTCAGCATCATAGCAACGTGCAGCCGCCGCAGTATGACAAGAGCAGAGTGGTGGTGTGGTTCCCTGACCTGGAAGGGAACCCGGGCTGCAGGGGTGAGAGCATGGAATCTTAACCACTAGACCACCAAGGCTGGCTAATTTTGTGTTTTAGGTGAAAGGTTTGTGAGAACTGTTTTTGGATTTTGCTATTTTGGAAAATTTTGTGGATAGCCCTTGATAATTGTAGACATCATTATAAATCACAAAGCAAGGCTAAAACATATGGTTGTTAGGTGGCATTGTTAACACCTTTGTTATTAAGAGTAGAATTTAAAGCTGGTGAACCAGATCAGGAAAAGTTGACAGATAAGGTAAATTTATGGGAATTTGATGATAAAATGCCAAGTATAAGATGTGTAAAAACTAATAATGTGCAACTAGAAAAATAGGGAGGGGGAAAAATGTGTGCATCTTTGGGCTGTAGACTAAAGTGGAGTAAGTATGGTAATAATCAGTTAAAATGATACTAAATTATATAAACAAGACTAGCGGTGATGTCTGGAAGAGAATATTCCTGGCTTCTAGGTTATTCAAAGACTTACAATAGACTTGGAGGGAGCCAGTGAATCTGACTTGTAAAGTTTTGACGAGATTATTTAAAAAAAAGCTTAAATTGGAATTTAAAGTGGTGTGGGTTAGCTTAAGGGCGGAATTGGGTAGGGAATAAATCCGTAGAGAGTGGTAAATGTGGAGACAGACTTCCAGGGCAAGTGCTTCAGGCTAATTTGGATCTTAAATTTGGCAAAGAGAAGAACATGAAATGTTTTAGTTTGCAAGTAGTATTAAGCTCTAGTGTCTAACACAGTAGAGAGCCAGTGGGAATATATTTCCAAAAGTTCTCTTAAAGTTAAGTGAGAGAGCAAGAGGTAGTAGTAAATTAATTTGGTCATGGACAAGTTAAGAAAGTATATTTGAAGAAAAACAATGAACGATTATATTGTTGAGATGATGAGCTCCAAGCTATCAGTTATGGAATGTAGGAGAGAGGTGAAGAGTGTTGGAGAATTTATGCTTGTCGTCAGAAAAGCTGATGAAAAGTAACAGTGTCATTCTATACATATATGAAACTTTGATGTCCAAACCTTGAATTCTGCCTGTAATTCTCTGTGACATACCTTTTAAGAAAGATGAGAATAGGGCATGGTCCATTTGAGAGTTTATTTTGGCAGAGTAAGTCATCAACTGGGAATTTTGCCTTCACAACAGTTAGATATATTTGTGTTAATTATTCAAGCATGCTGTAATGCTTAAACATCACGTCCTGTTATGTTTTTAGGTAAAATGCTCGATGATGTACTCTTGAACATTTTACGCAAGGAGATGCAGTTAAATTTTTTTGTGTTTGAGACAGTGTTGCCATTGAGTTGTCATTTCATGAGTACAGTTTTAGGGGTTGCATACGATACTGTTTTCAGTGCTGTATAAAAGGCTAGTGTCTTCCATCGTACATCACAAATACTGGATGAGCATCTTAGTGGATGTGCAGTGTAGTTTAGGCATTCCCTATTCTGAATATCGTTACATTTATTTGGTTTTATTTATTTAACAAATATATAGTACTTCATGTGTTAGGCATTGTTTGAAGTAGTTTATAGATGTTAACTTATTTAATCCTCATACCCCAATGAGGTAAATGCTAGTATCTGCATTTTGCAGGTAAGGAAACTGAGGCACCCATGAGGAAACTATGTTAAATAAGTTGACCAAAGTCACACAAGTAATAAGTGGTAGAACTAGGATGTGAACCCAGGCAAACTGGCCCCAGAGTCTGCACACTTGCCCGCTGTGTTTTGTTGCTTTACCAATGGCAGTGTATTATTAGTTTGTTGTACATCAAACATTTTGTCTCGCTTTGGGGATGTTAACAGGCCCCTCCAGGGCTGCTGACAGCACTAGTGAATGAGATCAAAATGACACGTGGCTTTGTGCCATTCCAGGTAGCCTCATGATCAGAGTCCAGAGGCAACCATAGCAGTCTAACTATAAATATACTTGTCCCAGGTAAAACAATCCTATTTAATTGTTTTTGGTCAACATCAAAAGTACTTTAGGGCACAGATTACTTACTGGCTTTTTCTGGTAAAGAATTCTGTCATGAATAGCAGTGAGCCCCTACTGAGAGAGTGGGTGTGTGTTTTGGGTCCTGTGGAACTTCAAATACACCTTGGAGAAATTTTGGGAGCTTCAGTTGGAAGGTGGAGCTTTAAATTAGCTCATATTTCCTAATAAATGGATACAGCTTTTCTTTCCCACCCTCATTGTTGAACTTGATCTGGTCTTTGTGAATTTCATCATTCTTATTACCTTGAAGTTCAGCATTCTCAAGTTGATCAAAGCAGTCCTCCAAAGTTAGACCATGTTGTCATTGTTCATCTCCTGTCTGCTTAAGAGTACACACATGCATGGGATTGTATTTCTATAATAGTTGATCTAGAAATTTCGTACCTATACAGCATTTTTTGATTGCTGTCAGAATGGTTTAAAAAAAACATTTAAAAATAAGTCATTTTTCTGCTGCAGAATGAAGTATTGAATTTGAAAGCCAGATCTATTTATTTATTTATTCATTTATTTGGTGAGGAAGATTGTCCCTGAGCTAACATCTGTGCCACTCTTCCTCTATTGTGTATGTGGGATGCTGCCACAGCATAGTTTGGTGAGTGGTGTGTAAGTCCACGCCTGAGAGCCGAACCTGCAAACCCGGGTGGTTAAAGCAGAGAGTGTGAACTTAACCGCTGTGCCACTGGGCTGGCCCCAAAAACCTGATTTTTAAAAACATCTATACTGATGTGATGAATGATTTAGTTAAAATACCTTATTTAATTCTTTTAGAAATTTTAAAACTTAAAAAGCATAGAAAATATTGGAGACATTTGCAACTGAAAATTACTGCATTGTAATTTAACTGCATATAAATTTACTCAGTGAATTGATTTATAAGAGTATTGTTTAAAGTGGGTTGAATATCGTAAAATTTCACATTTCAAGCATGTCAAATTCTTTTTCAGTTTTAAGCATGACTTAAATTTTGATCTCTAATTATTCTAATTCTGTGTTTCCTCATTTTCAGTCTGAAATAGAACTATTTGTGAACAGGCTTGACTCAGTGGAATCTGTTCTTCCTTATGAATATACAGCGTAAGTTTTCCACCTTGGTTTTTATGTAAAATTTTATATGACTTAGCAGAATTTTGTATATTTAGAACTTTATTTTCTCCACAGTTATGGATAAATTTGTATGCATTTAAAAAATGTACAGGGCATGAAAACACTTTTTGTTTTTTGGGGGGAAGATTAACCCTGAGCTAACATCTGCCACCCAGTCCTCCTCTTTTTGCTGAGGAAAACTGGCCCTGAGCTAACATCCATGCCCATCTTTCTCTACTTTATATGTGGGGTGCCTGCCACAGCATGGCTTAACAAGCGGTGTGTAGGTACGCACCCGGGATGCGAACCTGTGAACCCCAGGATGCTGAAGCAGAACGTGCGAACTTAACCGCTTTGCCACTGGGCTGGCCCCCTGAAAACATTTTTTAAGGGGTAGTCTTTATTTCCAAGCTTGGGTTAAAATGTAGCATGTTATCTTTTTATGTCACTTTGCAACTAAGGACCAACTGAAACAATGGATTCCCTTTTTTATTGAACTGGACAAAAAGCCATCTTGTTTTCTTTAAATTTTTTAATTACTGAAAACCCTACACATTTTTAAACAAAATCCTCATGTCCCACACAGTCAATCCCCGGAAATAATTGCTTTAACATCTGTTCCTCCAGATTTTTGCTCTGCATATTCTAATGTACATAACCACATTTATACATTTTTGTTTTAAACAAAAGTAAGTTCATTCTGTCGTATTTGATTTGCACCTTGTTTTTCTCACTGCATCTATTGTGGGCATCTGTCCATGTTAATACACAGCTACCTCAGTCTTGTTAGTAGCTATTTATTAGTCCTTTGTAGAGATTGTATAGAATCCATGTATTATTTGTTTCACTAATTCTCTATTTATGAGCATTTGATTATTCCCATTTCTTGATATTATTAAAAATGCTGCATGAGTATCCTTTATTCTTTTCGACTGCTATTCAGTTATACATTGCTTAATGACAGGATACATTCTCAGAAATACGTCATTAGGTGATTTTGTCATTGTGCAAACATCCTAGAGTGTTTTTACACAAACCTAGATGGTATAACCTACCACACGCCTAGACTATATGGTACTAGTTTTGTGGGACCGCTCTCATGCGGTTCGTTGTTGACTGAAGCATCGTTACGTAGTGCATGACTCTACACTATATTGGGTGTAAAGCAAATTTCCTAAATTTTGCTTGGCTTCTAAATTTCTCTGATATCTCAGAGTTTGGAAAGAAAATTGTGTGATTACCATAGGAAAAAAGCACACACACGAAAGTAAGACTATCCTATGAGAATTAATATGCCTAAATATGTTTAAGAAGCGAATACAAAATTCATGAATGGAAGGACCATAATTTATATAACTGTTGGAGTCTTCAGTGCTTTTTCTAGTTGTTGTTTTGTTCAATAAACAAACATCTCTCCTTAAATCTCTCTGGATATTCCTGGGAAAACTCAGTGGATCTCTTCTATCTAGTAGATGGAGAGTCTTCATTTGGGGACTTCCCACCCCCTGTTTATCATCACCTGAGATTCGTCTTCCTCTTAGGAATCTAACTGATCTGTAACAAGCACTGTGTTGGTCTCAAGTACTCCCGTATTATTGCATGGTGAACACAAAACCTTTAATTTTCTGTAGCAAAGCTGAAAGTAGGCTGTAATGTTTCAACAAAACTTTATTAAAATTTGGTTAGTAATTCAAGGGAATTACAACACAGAGAGAAGCTTTTAGTTGACTGATTTATGGCTTCTCCACAGCCCCCTGTTCTCAGAGGGACTGTCTAGTCATGTTTTTCGTGTTGGGATGTGTTGGCCAGTGTATCACAGTTTCTGTGAGGCAGGAACCCACGTAAATTTGACACATTTTCCTGAAATGTCACTATTAAGCAAAGATTTGGATTAGAAAGTTATAACAAAAGGAGATAAGTTATGCAAAATTCGCTTGGAGAATAAGGACGTAAGTAA
This sequence comes from Equus przewalskii, assembly GCF_037783145.1. NCBI lineage: Eukaryota > Metazoa > Chordata > Mammalia > Perissodactyla > Equidae > Equus > Equus przewalskii. The sequence continues at coordinate 68,654,864 of NC_091846.1, forward strand.
TTTTATCATTGGAATGAGCAAAAATAAATTTAATGTGTCAGTTTAAAAAATTCCATAATATACATCTTAATAAAAATATTACATAGAAATCAAAGCATTCTAAGGCATAATTTTCAGATATTTTGGTTTTTCGTTTTGGAGAGATGTGGTACTTGGAACTTGGAGTATGAATATATTCTTATTCGTCTACTAGACCTGCTGGAATGATCAATACCTAATCTACCCTTCAAGACTGGCTAGAGGCTTGATATTTCATTGTTTCCTTTTATGTCTAAAAACTTAAATATTCTTTCCCTCAGGTTTGATTTTTGCCAGGCATCAGAAGGAAAACGTCCATCTGAAAATCTTGGTCAGGTATTATTCGGAGAAAGAATTGAACCTTCACCATATAAGGTTTGTATTCAGTGTTATATAAGTTATTTAGTTGCATCTTTTGTTTTGTTTTGTTTTGAGAAAGGTTAGCCCTGAGGTAACATCCACCACCAATCCTCCTCTTTTTGCTGAGGAGGATTGGCCCTGAGCAGCTGACATCTATGCCCATCTTCCGCTTTTTTATATGTGGGATGGCTGCCACAGTGTGCCTTGGTAAGCGGTGTGTAGGTCCGTACCTGGGATCTGAACCTGTGAAACCCTGGTCGCTGAAGCGAATCATGTGAACTTAACCACTATACCACCGGGCCAGCCCCGCATCTTTTTTTTCTCTCTTACAGAAAATCCTGAGATAACTTAGCTCTCGTAGCTAAAGAGGAATTTGTTTCTCTTTTGCATCTAGGAATAATTTCTTAAAGTCAGTTTAGAAGGATCCCTCCCCTTCTTGTGATATGTCATGGATAATTTTAGGCCATTGCCTAAAGGACAGTACTCAGACCTCCTGCCTCACCTTACAGAGGGGCCTGGGACTCTGTGCAGTCATGAAAAGCTGCCTCAGCTGTTCCACATCTCTTTCCCCTCTTGGTAAGGGGGAAAATCGTCTGATGACATATTTCTCAGGAAGCATCCCTGTTAAGCAACACGCGACTGTGTAGCTCTACCTGGGCTCCCCCATTGGGCTTTTGGGAAGCTAACCTTTCCATTTTGACGATGCAAAGTAGTTTTGGAATATTTTTGATAACGTTTTCAGGACATCAGTTAAACCAAACTAAGCACAATATAAGATATTCTCTTCAATATGTGTGCTTCGTTACCCAGCATTATTCCTGCTTTGAAATCTGTGATCTTTAACGCCTGTTGTTCTTCCGTGTTGCACAGCCCTCTGTTTTGTATCTGCTTTCCTGCTGCACAAAGAATAGCATCTCTTAGAAAAATTAAACTAGTTTATAATAATAATGTGTCACCATATAAAAAATTAAGTGGTACAGAAGAATATAAAATGAAAAGTAAGTCTCCTCGCCCTAGTTCCACATCGCAGTTTCTTGTTAATCTTTCCTGAAATTTTCCATGCACTTACAAGCATATGTAAAAATTCGATTTACTTATTTATGCTTTACCGTATCCTGCACTGTGCATTTTTCCTTTAACTCTCTACCTTGGGCTTCTTCCACATGAGCACATTCATTTTAATGGCTGTAACTGGACTCCAAGATTTATTCACTAGTCTAACAACTCCCTTTCTTGGTGTCACCGCCTTCTCTTTGGCTTAGACCCCACAGTTAGCCGCCTTCCCTGCTTTCTCACTAAGCACCGCCATGTCTCCCTTGGCACTTTATTACGTTGGGCATCTGTCCAGCAAATCCCCACACCTAGATTAGTCCCACTAAACATCTTACTCCCTCCAGCACTGTACCTACACTGTGAAGCACTCGGGAAAAGACACATAATTGTGCAAGTTTAATTCACTACAAGTTTATAGTTTTCAGCCGTAAATATGTCCTCTTAAAATAGTCTAATTGGAAATTTTCTACCCTAAAGATGCCAGTAATTTTTTAATTTTTCAAAGACAGTAGATTTGAAGGCCTGTGGGATGAAGTCACTGGGGAAGAAGGAACTCAGAGTATGTGGACCTGGGTCGAATTGAGCAGGGCAAGCATATTAATTGTGTAACACCTCCTTAATGTGAGATTTTGAAAGATTACTCTGTAAGTTATTGCATTCTTTTTATATAAGAGGGTGATTTTCAGTCATATTTATTAAATTGTACAGTCGACTTAAAATAGTCCTAAGGTCTTTCAGTCCCATCTTTCTGTTAGCTTTTGCCTTGGCCTTGAGAAATGATGGAAGGGAAGAGCACCAGTAATACCTTTAGCGAACTTGAAAGACAGAGGAGTCTGTCGCAGTAAACAGCCCATAACAGATAGCAATAAACAGGGAAGGCCAACAAAATCTTCAAACCCATGGAGAAGTTTTGTCCCTTTGGGGCAGACTTTAAAGGCAGATTACTTCCTGAGTAGGATCCCATTCATGTACATTTGTTGATGTATAAAGACTGCCTTGTTTCTGCAAAGGACCCTTCTTTTAAGCCTGTGAAAATGATTTTCAGATGTAATTTTGTCCTAGAAGTTGAGGTAAAATAAAAGAACAGAAGTACTTTAAAATGGAGAAAAGTGTGCACCGAACATTTCCATGAGTTTCTTAGAATTTTTTAGGATCAAGATTTGTGCTAAAACAGATTCTTTAAGCTCCAAGCTTAAAGAGACAGAGCAGGCATTTCTTAAGACCAAAGCATAGGTAGACAGAAATATAGGACTAAGAGATCACATTTCTTTTTCAAGCCAACCTAAAATGTATTGACCCATATTTTTCAATATTGATTCAGTATTGATTCTTAGTCCTTTATTTTCAAAGAATTTTGACTTATTTTAGGTCTGCAGTAACAACAATGATAACAGCCAGGAACAAAACAAAACCCCAAATCTGCTTTCCTAGTTTTATCTGTGACTGCTGTTGAGGTCAGGAAAACAACAGTGAAAGACATTGTGTGTGTTACGTGAAGCTGAAGCCGCATTTCATAGGATCATAAAACCTTCTCTCAAGTCTAACCACTCATACTCATTCATTTACTCAGTTACCACATTTGTTGAATGCTTTTCTTGTGCCAGGCACTATGGTAGGTGTGGGATACAGCAGTGAACAAGACAAAAATCTCTGCCCTCGTGAGAGAGATTTATATTATGATGAGAAGAAGGAAACAAAATGAATTACTAAGATATAGCGTGTGTCAGTTGCTGATGAAAGAACTATAGAAAATAAATCAGAGAAGGTGGATGGAGAATTGGCAATTTTAAATTGGTGAGAGAGATGATGTTTGAGCGAAAGACCTGAAGAAAGTAAGGGAGTGAGCCATGTGGAGTATCTAGGGGGAAGATGTTCTGGGTGAAGAGAGCAGCAAATGTAAAGGTCCCAAGATGTGAGCTTGCCTGGTGTGTTCAAGGTACAGAAAAAAGGTGGTGTGACTTGAGCAGGTGAGCAAGATAGAGAATACTAGGAAATGGGGCAAAGAAGTAACGGGACCACATCATATAGTGACTCGTAGGCCACTGTAAAGACGCTGGCCCATACATCTTAGCGAAATGGTTAGCGTTGGAAGGTTTTGAGCAGGCTTAGATTTTAACAGGATCACTAGGGCTGCTGTGTTGAGGATGGACCATGGGATAGCAAGGGGAGAAGCCGGGAGACAGTCATTACTATGTGTATGACCTGATGCTGGGGCACACCATGGCGGTGGAGGGGTTGGGGTTGTGAAGCAGTCAGAATCTCAGAAAATAGCTCTATTTTGAAGATGGGGCCAACAGAATTTGTTGAGGGATGGGATGTGGTCTGTGGGGTTTCTCTTTTCAAAGATGGGAAAGTCTTTGGAAATAGCAGGTTTGAGGGGAATGGGAAAGAGTTAGTTTTAGATATGTTAAGTGTGAGGTGTTTATTAGGCATTCAAGTAGAGATGTTGAGTAAACAGTTGAATATGTGTGTCTGGAGTTTGGAGGAGGGATTCAGCCTAGAGATATATATATATATATCATATTAAATTGATGAGATCCCCAGGAGAGTGGTGTAAATAATGAAGAGAAGAATTCCGATGACTGAGCCTTGGGGTACTTGGTGTTAATAAGTCAGGAACATGAGGATGATTCAGCAAAGGAGACTACCTCCTAGGAGCGTTAGGAGGGTTACATGAGGTAATAAGTGTTTATTTTTATGATTAAACGCCATCTTTAGTTTTGCTGTCTTCCTTCACAATTGAACACACAGTTGACTTGCCTAAACCCAGTAAGCACTGGATTGAGGTGTAAGATTGGCCATGTTGGGTGCAACCAATAATCTCTATCTCTGCTTAATTTGACATCTATCCCTCTTGATTTCTTAGTATGTATACTTTTTTCATTTTCTACTCTTTAAAAAGGAGCTTATCGAAATAAGCCAGACAAAGACAGACACTGTATGATGTCACTCATATGTGGAAGATACCAAACACATGGACAAAGAGAACTGTTTAGTGGTTACCAGGGAGAAGGAGACAAGGGGGTGGGCACAAAAGGTGAAGGGGCGCACCTATATGGTGACTGACAGATAATGTATAACTGAAATTTCACAATGTTGTAAACTATCATAACCTCAATTTTTTTAAAAAGGAGCTTATAAAGTTCATATAATGTTAAAAATATTAAATAATTTTACAAATATTGCTATATTTACAGAAGTAGCAGTGTGGCCAATACTAAACTATTGGCTGTCAGGTGACAGCAGTTGGCTACACTTGAAACATTTGTTTGTCAGCTAATGCACAGAAACTGGGTTTGGGGGTTTAGTAAGTAATGTACAAAAGAAGGGGCAACTTGAAGTCAAATATATGCAAGTTTTTTTTTTAACAATATGTAATAAAGTTTGAATTTATTAAAACGTATACAGTTACAGACTATAGTTTAGTGAATTATAGCCTTCAGAAAATTAGGAAGTATATTTTTAAAATTAAGACATAAATGGATCCTGATAAAATAAGCCTACATTATATAATATGTTGTGAATATCATTATTTTTACACACATGAAATAAGTCCTAAACTCCAAAATTAGAGGAATCCTTAGTTTTGGGTTTTTTGTTTTTAAAGATTGGCACCTTAGCTAACATCTCTTGCCAGTCTTTTTTCTTCTTCTCCCCACAGCCTCCCAGTATATAGTTGTGTATTCTAGTCATACGTCCTTCTGGTTCTGCTATGTGGGATGCCACCTCAGCATGGCTTGGTGAGTGGTCCTAGGTCTGCACCCAGGATTTGAGCCAGCGAAACCCTGGGCTGCCGAAGTGGAGCATGCGAACTTAACTGCAAGGTCACAGGGCCAGCCCCTTAGTTTTTAAACTTTGGCTTAAAAAATTAGCAATTCTTGGCCCCGTTGCCTAGTGGTTAAGTTCACGTGCTTTGCTTCGGCAGCCAGGGTTTGCGGGTTCAGATCCTGGGCACAGACCTATGCACCGCTCATCAAGCCATGCTGTGGTGGCATCCCACATACAAAATAGAGGAAGATTGGCACAGATGTTAGCTCAGCGACAATCTTCCTCGCCAAAAAAATAAAAATTCTTATTTCAACTTTACTATTTGTTTCAACCTTGTTATTAAATAACATTCTGAAAATTGACTTCTCAAAGGTGAGTAAAATGAATCACATTTACCCTGATTTTTAGACATCCAAATTTGACTTTTTCTTGTGTCATCAGTCTGTATTACTTGCTGCTGAATCTCCGTCACTTGGCACATAGTGGGCACTTAACAAATATCCACTGAATGAGTATGTGGACATAAAAACTTGTCTGCTTATTACTAGAAAGCCTTAAACTCCATAATTTCCAAAACATGATCAGGGACATTACTGTGGAGAGACTGATGTTCCGTTTTGTTCTACATGTGGGTTTTTTCCTTCTAGAATTCATTTACATTTAAAAGGTGGGTAGATTGAAATTGTCAAAAATAAAAATAAAAACTGCTACTTATCAAAAGAAAGATTGATGACTTAAGTTTTTAGAGAAAGACTAAGATTGAAGTTTAAATCTGATTGAGCTATGAGGACTTTAAAATATGTTTGTTATCAATATTAAAGCACTTAAGTAATTTAATGAGATCAGTATTTTTACTCTGTTAATGGTATAGATGTGAAGGACGTGGATATTTTTTGTTAATTTGCTTTCCACTTTATTTTGATACAGTTTACATTTAATAAGGAGGATACCTGTAAGCTTGTTTGTACAAAAACATACCATACAGAGAAAGCTGAAGACAAACAAAAGTTAGAATTCTTGAAAAAAAGCATGTTACTGAATTATCAACATCACTGGTAAGACATGGAGATTTTGGATTTTTGGCTTTTTCCTTTTCAAGATAAAACCTCTGTTTCATTGAATGTATAAATTTATTGACTCTATAAAATATAGCAAATTAATTGATTTCCTTTTGTTACTAATAATAGCGTGAAATAGTGACTTTTACCTGCCCCTGGATTACCTAGGTTGACAGCTTAAAGTATCATCTTTTAACTGTGCTTAACTTACTGTAATATCTGGTGCTTCTTTTGGTGTGTACACGTGGTAGCTAGAGCACTTCTTTTATTTATATGAAGTTAACAGGAGCATATTTATCCTTTGGGGAAAAGACCTGGATCAATCTTCTAGAAAGATTGTTATTTTATACTTGTAGGCCATGAAAAAGACTGTGGGAAAACAAAATGTAACTTTTGTTTGATGTTTGATAAATAGCATCTACTTTAAAGTAAAACACTTATATTTTGTGTAACCTGTTTTTTATTTTATAGACATGATGTAACATCAATAAGGTCTTTACCAATTTGTGTCATAATCAAAAGTTAAGACTCTTTTCTTTTTGCTTCCGAAGTAGTATTTACTTTCAGGTATAACTATTGTTATTCTTCCAGATAGTTTTGCTGACAAATCCCTGTATTCTGTGTGGGGTCATAATTTACATATGTTTTGCTTCTTACAAAAAGTATAAGATGCTAGAGGTGGTGAACAGGAAGGCTGTCTTCATGTACTTCCTCTTAAATGTTTGTCCTGTCAATATCTCTTACTGACCGGTTTTCTCATACCCAGGGAGGTTAGGAACCATTGATCTCGGTTTGGACGTGATCAGATCTGTGGCTCAAATACTATGGGTGGAACCTCTCATTCCCTCGTACCCGCTCAGTTCCTCCTCCTCTTCCCCTCCATACACTGGAACAAAAAGGTCCTAGGGAAGGGCAACCTTGGAGCACGTGCCTGTCCAGGCTCTAGTCCGTGCTGGGGGTTCACTCTGATTGGCCAGACCTGGGCAGTAGCTACGCAAACCACCTAGAAGCTAGTCTCCCCCAGTGAGGCTCTGTTAGAACAAGGAAGGAAACTTGTCATTACACTTGTTTCAGCTTCTTTCTCATCTGACTCTCAGTGCAGACAGGAACTTCCTCTAGGCCTAGAACTTTTTTCTTCTAAGCTCCTTTGAGAATACCACTTAATTGCTAAATCAGTGTAACTTAGGATACATTTGCTTATTCGTAAGTAATTGAAATTTCCCTTGATGCTGTCTCTTTCCTTCAAATTGCTTTTTGCAAACTTCAAAATCATATTTAAGGCTTGGTTCTTACATCATTTTTTCACGTTAGCCCCACCCGCCTTCATTTATGGTAACAGCTGCTCATTTCTTGACCAGGACTCTTAAGGCCTACGGGTGATTTTTAGCTACCTCTTCTACCTTCTGTTCTTTGAATACTGTTTAGAGTCGCTTGAGCGACTAAAGGTGGTAAAAGGAGTTCTTCATTGTTTCGTCACAGTGAAGTACTCAGAAATATTTTTAACTAATTTATGATGCAATCAGCATAGGTCCAAGATGCTTAATAACAAGAAGAATAAATAATTTAAAACTGGTTACAAAGTTAAAAAGCATTTGATAGTAAAATTTTCTAAACAGTTTGGGATAATTATTTCAGTTGCAAACTTAAACTATTCTGCTTAAAAAAATAAACTGAAAAAGTGATGGTAAATAATGATTTTGTAGTTGAATCAGAGAAGTTTCTGATGTCAAGTCTGAATCCATTAACAAAAAATCTAAGCCATATCACAAATATATAGTTTGCTAATTCTAGGAAATAGGCTTTAGTCCTTAAATCAGTTCATTACACATTTGGAAAATGTTGATTTACATTGATGAATTAATTTGAACATTTTGTTGAGTATATTTCTGTCTTTGATTATTTCAGAAAGTTTTTACTATGTAATGGGATTTTAAGCATAGATAACAGAGTTGACGGATAAAATACCATGAAGCTTTAGAAATCTGTAAGGTCTTTAAAAAGTATAGTGTTCTGTTATGGAATTTTGTTGTGAATGTAGCACATTTTATTAGCCTTTGCACTAAGACATTTTGGGGTTAGCATAAGAATTTTCTGAATTATAAAGCAGTACATACATGCTTGTGAAAAAGCATAAGCAGTGCAGGAAAATATGAAATAAAACTTGAGTTTTCTACTGCCCTCAGCTTCTTTAACCCTGTTCCCTAGAGGTAGCACTCTTATTTCTCAGTTATGTTTCCAGGTTTTCTGTGCATATACAGGTATATACAAAGTTGTGTACCTTTTTAAAATAACGTAACTGAAATATTGTACACAATATTCTATAACTTGCTCATTTGATCTAAGAAAATAGGGGCATTTTCCTATGCAAAGCATATCTGTAAGTCTATATCTACCTCATTCTTTTTCATGGTTGTATTGCATGAATGAACTATAACTTTCCCCCATAACATTTTAGCCTTACTATCTTTTGAATAATTAAAATGACTGGATATTAGTTAATGTATCAACTTATTCTCGTTATAGAGAAGAGTCAGTTAATTGACAGTAGTTAATTTTCCTATCTAAATTGATGAATACTTTTTATTCTTATCTGGGGCTTTAAAACATAGTTTGAGGATCTTCTTGGCTTACTCTCTCAGCTACCTAAGCAACTTCTTTATTCCTGAGACTGACTAGTGTTTTGATATCAGCACCAGACACTTGAATTCCCTTCAACTATAATCTGCACGCTTTGTGATTATACTTCTTGCCTAAGTTTCTAAATCTTTGTGACATTTTATTTATAAAAGTATAATTATTTAACTAGTTATCAGAGTATTTAAATTTTTTAGTATCATAGAACCACTGGACTGTAGCTTATTGGTTAGAGGGGTCTTTGAAGATAGTTTAGTGAGTTCCAATCCTAGATCCCACCAAGTTAGCAGAGGGAAATGATGAACTGTTTTCAAAAATCAAAATCTGGGGCCAGCCCCGTGGCGCAGCGGGTAAGTTCTCACATTCCGCTTCTGCAGCCTGCGGTTCGCCGGTTCGGATCCTGGGTACAGACATGGCACTGCTTGGCAAGCCATGCTGTGGTAGGCGTCCCACATATAAAGTAGAGGAAAGTGGGCACAGATATTAGCTCAGGGCCAGTCTTCCTCAGCAAAAAGAGGAGGATTGGCAGCAGATGTTAGCACAGGGCTAATCTTCCTCAAAAAAAAAATCAAAATCCTAACAAGTAGTATAAGTTTACTCATGTTAAAACTACATAGAACAACTTAAATGCCAAGTTTCTTTGCTTCTTGGCTGTAATTTTCTGAGTGTATTGTGGCAACATAGGTTATTCCGTTTTTACATCAGAAGCGTTTGGAATTTAGTTAATTTATTAGGAAGATGAATTATTAATAAATGAAGCTTAGGGGCTGGCCCTGTGGCCAAGTGGTTGCACGCTCCACTTCAGCAGCCTGGGGTTCGCCAGTTTAGATCCTGGGTGTGGACCTACACACCGCTCATGAAGCCATGCTGTGGTAGCATCCTACATATAAGAACTAGAATGACCTACAGCTAGGGTATACAGCTATGTACTGGGGCTTTGGAGAGAGAAAAAAAAAGGAGGAAGATTGGCAACAGATGTTAGCTCAGGGCCAATCTTCCTCACCAAAAGAAACATACTAAAAGAAAATTAAAAATAAATAAATGAAGCTTGATTTACAGAAGTGTTTCAAATAGAATCCATGGAGGGTGGAGAGAAATAGTAGAAAGGAGTCCTTAATGGTTAAAATATTGGGGCCAGCCATTCAACCTTTATCCTTTCAAGTCCTATTCTTATACTCTTTTTCACTGTATCAGTTGAAAACTGACTGAATTTTTTTCGAGTTAGAAGTTCAAATAAATACTACTCCCTAACTTAGCAAGGCAGTAATTAAAAATTATATTCTTTAAATTCTCTTGCGTTTATTTCCAAGGGTTTGTTGTTATTTTAATGCTTCCTATTGCTAGGAAAAGGTTATTGTGTCAAGGCATTATATAAATGATAAATTTAGGATATTTGCCTTTCAAAAGCTGAATTGCCCCTTAATTCCTCGTTTTGTTACTAGTGCTATAATTTTTATATAGTACTTTCTCTGATGTGATAGCATAAAGATATTGCAATTAATATATTGCTGGTATATATTCATTGACTAAACTTCATTCTCTATTTGAAAAATTAAAGCAATTAGCTGATTCCTTAGGCCTCCAGAAAATCTGAATTATTTATTTTATATAGCTTTGTTTTCATGCTTCTAATATTTTATGGTCTTTTCATGGGAGCTACTACTAGCCTGCTGGTTATAATAAGCAACTTAATAGTGTAGGGGATTCTAAAATTTCGTACATTGGCTGCTATTAAGTAGCATTTAAATGTGATGAGACATGTTTTATTAGGTCATTAATGTACACCTTGGGTGAATATAGAATCATAATTTTACTTCCTAAGGCATACATTAATTAACAAATAAAACATGCCCTGGAGTGTCGTCTTATGATTGTAATACAGCTAGTATATTTTTAGTAATTTCTTTTATTTGTATCTTGCAGTGTGCTCTGGGCATAGGGACCACATACTTGGACTGTAATGTAGTCATATAGTGCTACAGAACTTTATTTTTTACCTTTATCCTTTTTACAAAAAAACGCCGTATTTTTCACTATAGAACTTGAAAGATTTGTTTCTTTGGCTTCATAGCAGCATTCCTTTTAGACATAAGTTGGATTTACACAGTTTTAATAGATGATATTATAATTTTCACTTTTTCACCTGACCCTTAAGTTGAATATTTTCCCATATCTTGCAATTATATTCTTCTCCTTTTTATTGAATTACCTGAGTAATAAAAGACATTTGCTTCTAAACCATTTCATAAACTGTTCCCGAGGAACTAGATATGTTGCTTTGCACCTGTTTAGACCTTTTGAATATTCTGCTAAAGTTAAATAAATTATACTTAAAGGGTATCTAGATAATAATATTGTTAAATTAGCAATTGCAATATATTAATTTATAAAACTCCCTTTCCTATATACATGGATAGTTTCAAAAAAGCTATGAAGTTTTTTCCTCACTACAGTGTATCAGATATTGGCATAATGCTATTATTTTGGAATACCACATTTCATCAAAATTCTTTGATTGTAGTTTTGGCAGCTTAAGGCATTTTAAGACATTTAAATTTTATGAAGCGATTACACAGATTTGGGCAGTAATTCTTAGGCATGTTTGGTGATTCTAACTTGGCTTTTATTTCTGTGCATAGGATTGTGGATAATATGCCTGTAACATGGTGTTATGATGTTGAAGATGGTCAGAGGTTCTGTAATCCTGGATTTCCTATTGGCTGTTACATTACAGATAAAGGTCATGCAAAAGATGCCTGTGTTATTAATGTAAGTTCATGATAAATTCTGTGCAACTTTTAAAAATGGCTTTTTGTTAGAAGGAGTCAGTCTTTAGCAATTTTTGTTATATTCATCCAATGAGTATAATTCAGATGTTCTGAAGTAACTACTTATATCTTGAACGTAAGTCAGGTTAACAGTATATATATTTAACTCCAGAACTAAAATAATTCTGATTCAGTTCAGCATTTACTGAGAGTGTCTGTTATAAGACACTGAGTGCCCTGCTAAGGACTTGGACTTTTGTATATTCTGACACTGTTTAAAGTTAGATTCATAAATCTTAAATAGAAAAGAAAACAGTAGAGTGCCAAAAAGACCTCATTATAAATCCATGAAATTTGTATTGCAAACTTAAGTCCATGAAATACTGTTTTGAAGAAGTTTGGTATTATACCTTTTTTTAAAAGGTAGCTGTCTTTGAGACCATTCTTTTACACTTAAAACAGAATAGTAAAGTGAAAACATTAATATAGAAAGTAATTAAAGTCATTGGGGAATATATATTAAATTAAATTTTGTGTAATCAGGTCAACCTGATTTAGTCTCTTAAATGACCTAGTAGTAGAAGTTAGCATGAGCTTGATCTTGAAACTGATTATATCGGTTAATGCTTTTGTGAGAGTTGACCAGAGACACTTGAATAATTTAGATTATTGATTTAGTCTGAAGTTACAAACTTCCATGGAGGAAAAGTGTTTAAATGTATTAGCATGCTCATAATGTGTAATATATTAAAATTTATTATGTTGGTTTTATCACAAGAGAAAACCTAGAAAATATTAGATGTGTTCTTCTTAACATGTACCTACAATGTTTTATGTAAGAATTAAAACATTAAATAAGCATAATTTGTGCCTCTGCTGGTTAATTTTTGGCTTGTTAAGATTTTTAAGCTTAAAACTTAAACACTTTTATGGGGAAGGATTAAAATTCTATGCAAGCTTAAATTTTCCTACTTCTGTGGCTCATTTAAAAATTTTATGTTTTGACTCTTGTATAGCCAATTTTCTACCTTTATGTTCTGTTCCACAGTCAGAATTCCATGAAAGAGATACATTTTACATCTTCAACCATGTTGACATCAAAATATACTATCATGTTGTTGAAACTGGGTCCATGGGAGCGAGATTAGTGGCTGCTAAACTTGAACCAAAAAGGTAACTATACAAATAGATACAAAGTAAGTAAATATAACTGAAATTTAGGCCCAAAGAATAAATATTTTGGGCCCAATTAACTTTTTTCCTGAATTAGCATTCTAGCTGATAATCTGGCGTTTCAAGATTGGTTTTACTAAAACTCCCTTTAGCATGGCTTGTTTTTGAGTTATGAGTTGATTAGAGAAACTACACCTGTTTATTTTCCTGTCATGGTAAGTGGTCAAGCCAAGGTGCCTTTTTGTTTTGTTTTTCAATCAGGAAGTTTGACAGCTTTTCCATGTCAGCTTGGAATGGAGAACATGAGTGGTTGGGGCAGTGTTCCCTTTTACAGTGAAAGAGCATTACCTTGAATATTTGCACCTTGACCTTGCATCAGAGGCTCAACTGAGCTGATTAGTGCTGTCATTTTGAAAGTCTCCATGCAGAGTTAGCTGCCAGTAAATGACAAGGCATTGAAAGCGCATCTTTTTAAGGTGTCAATTTTTTAGTGTTGAAAGTACCTATCAGTTATTATCTATCAGAGATCCTTTTTTGATTGAGTATTCCATTTTTTCATGACTTCTCCCCAATGAATTAGCCATTTTCTCATGCCAGTGGTGGTAAGAAAAAAACTAAAACACGTGCCATAAAAAGGTGGTAGTTAATTTAAACTCACTCAGTGTTTGTATTTATTTATTTTTTTAAGATTATTTAATGCTCTTCAAGTAGTGTTTTCGAGTTTGTTTCTAATTTTGAGTAATAATTTTCCATGCACACTTATAATTAATCCTCATTATTTATATGAAATAAATATTTGTACTATGAAACATGACATGAATAATTTCACTTCTGATTATCAGCAGCATTGTGAAATATGTACAAAATCTCTCACTTTTACTTTACCCCATTTTTTTAAACTGTGCTTTATCAGCATCTTGCCAAAATGTTTCTTCCCACAGTTTCAAACATACCCATATAGATAAACCAGACTGCTCGGGACCCCCCATGGATATAAGTAACAAGGCTTCTGGGGAGATCAAAATTGCCTATACTTATTCTGTTAGCTTCCAGGTGAGTTTGTTTTTATCTTTAGTATAACTCATAAATTGATTTTAAATTTGTACTACTTAAACTAATTAATATTATTGATTAAACTTGTCAAATAGATAAGCTTTTAATGAGCTGATTTTTGGACTAGTTTGTCAGTGCACCAGGCAACATAATCGTACTCAAAACTAGGTCTTCATTTAAATGAGAAGTATAAGAAATTGGAGAATTGATCCTTATTAAATGTTAAGCATAAGAGATAAAAGACAAAAGGTAGAAATTAGGCATGGAGGATGGTATGAAAATATAGAAGATATATGCAGCAAGCATTTGGGAAAACAGCATTTTTTCAATCAGGATTTGAGTATAAACTTAAAGGGAGAGTTTCCTGATGGTAGAGGATTTATGTAGGTTCTTAGGGAATTCAAGGGAGGGTTTTCATTAATGGAGGAGTTTCTTAGGAAGAAAGTAAAAGTTTATTTTATGAGAATCTTAGGCAATATTTCACCTCTGTTTTTAATAAACTACGTTGGCAATCCAGTAAAGTGGTCATGTTTCCTGTTCCTCTTTTTTTTTTTTAAGATTGGCACCTGAGCTAACATCTGTTGCCAATCTTTTTTCTTTTCCTCCTTCTCTCCGAAGCCCTCCTAGTACATAGTGTATATTCTAGTTGTAGTCCTTCTAGTTGAGCTATGTGGGACACCACCTCAGCGTAGCCTGACCAGCGGTGCTAGGTCTGTGCCCAGGATCTGAACCAGCGAATCCCAGGCCGCTGAAGTGGAGCACCCAAACTTAACCACTCAGCCACTGGGCCGGCCCCTGTTAGTCCCCATTTAGTGTGTAATTTTGCACGCCTAGCACAGTAAACAGTATATATTTTTTTCTAGGTATTAAGAGCTCAGTGTGGGTGACACCTGCCAGATGCTCAGTATATCTAGGTTATGACTCTGGTCTGGTTAGCTGTCTCGTAGACATAGATAGCTGGCGTCGAAGAGAATTTTCTGAAAAAATAAATATAGCTCTAAATTTTGACATCTAAAATAAACCTTTACTGGTTAAAATTTAAAGCCAGACTTTTAAAAAATACAAGTAACTAGATACTTTTAGGAACTCCTATTATTTTTTTTTTTACTGCTTAATCTCATCCTGATTTTCCTGAGATTTGAGTAAATCTAAATTCCCTGAATCTCATTACTGACACAAGTTATGATAATTAGAAATTAGTTTTGTTGACTAACTGGAAGGTCAACTGTGAGTGGAAAATTGTGGATTTTAATGTGCTTTGTCAGCAAATGCTTATTTAAAGAGTTTTGGGGTTTTTTTTTTTAATCCCTCTAGGAAGATAAAAATATCAGATGGGCCTCTAGATGGGACTATATTCTGGAATCTATGCCTCATACCCACATTCAGTGGTTTAGGTAAGAGTGCAGAGTTAATCTGCTTTATGCTTTGTACTTATTCTACTCCTTGTCCCTTTAAACATCTCATTCACTCTAATCCTCTCCAGTTATCAAAAGTCTGGGCTTTTGAATCAGGTGGACTTGGGTTCACTACTGGCTTTAAGTCACTGGTTGTGAGTCAGGCCAGGTCACTTGATTTCTGAGAGTCCATTCCTGTATCTAGAAATACCTGCCTCATGGGACTGTTCTAAGGATTACAGGAGGTAATGAAACAGAGCATTTGAGCACTTTGCCTGGCATGGAAGAGTACTCAGTAAATGGAAGCTGCTGCTGTGGTTATGACTATTTGTTATTATTCTCTCTTCAAAGCATGACTCAAAACTTTTATCTAGAAAGCTATTCGTGCTACCGTCACTCCCCTTTTCCTACTTTGCTACCCTTTTGACACTCATTAATTTACTGAATAAATTTGTTCTTCAGTAAATTTCTTGAGGATATGGACCAGTCCTTTATTGATTTTCACAGCTTGTGTTGTACTGATTTGGGCACAGTAGTTATTTAATAACATTGACCATTGTAAAAAAAAAAAATTCTAGTTCTCAAGCCACTAGATTATGTAGCCACTAGAAGGAAACATGGCAGAACACAGTTTATTGAATTTGTTGGATTTTGTTGTTAATGCTGTCAAGTTGATTCTGACTCCTAGTCATCTTCTGTACAGCAGAGCAGAGCAGAACCCTCCCCGGTCTTTTTGCACCATCCTTTCACCTTCTGGTGCTGTATCAGGCAATGCTCTGCTGCCATTCATAGGATTTTCATGGCCAATTTTTTTGCAAGTGGGTGGCCAGGTTCTTCTTCCTAGTCTGTCTTAGCCTGGAATTTCCAGTGAAACCTGTCCACTATGAGTGACCCTGCTGGTATTTGAAATACCAGTGGCATAGGTTTTAGCATCACAGCAACATATAGTCGCCACAGTATGACAACTGACAGACGGTGATGTGGTTTCCTGAACAGAAACAAAGCTGGGCCGCAGCTGTGAGAGCACTAAATCTTAACCACTAGATCACCAGGGCTGGCTTGTTGGATTATAGGTCATTTAAATTTTGATTTTGATTAATACTGTTCTAATGTTACTCAATAAGCAGTTTTAGAAAGTTTCACTCTTCCAAAGATTAAGCTATAGATTAATCCTGACATGCTTATTTCTACAGCATCATGAACTCCCTGGTCATTGTCCTCTTCTTGTCTGGAATGGTGGCTATGATTATGCTACGGACACTGCATAAAGATATTGCCAGATATAATCAGATGGATTCTACGGTGAGTGAAACATAACTATTCTTTGGTCTGCCAAGGCTAGTCGTTATTTTTTCTTTAAAAAACGTTTAATAGCCTTAAGCAGAATCTACTTTTAAAGTATTCTTCTCAAAAGTTATCTTAAATTCATATTTTCAGTAAGAAAGTGATCCTTAGGAATTGGCTTCTCTCTAGGGGCCGGCCCAGTGGAGCAGTGGTTAAGTTCACATGTTTATGTTCTGCTTTGGCGGCCCAGGGTTCGCCAGTTCAGATCCTGGGTGTGGACCTATGTACCGCTTGTGACGCCATGCTGTGGCAGGCGTCCCGCATATAAAGTAGAGGAATATGACCCCAGATGTGTGCTCAGGGCCAGTCTGCCTCAGCAAAAAGAGGAGGATTGGCAGCAAATGTTAGCTCAGGGCTAATCTCCCTCAAAAAAATAATTAATTAATTTTTAAAAAGAATTGGCTTCTCTAGAAATTTACTTGCCACAGCATTCAGAGCTAAATTGTTTACAACCTTATCTGTGTCAGTAGAGTGATGCAGAATGGGTGTGGGTGCTCAGCTCCAATTCTGTCCTCTTTGTTCACTTATGTGCCGACAGCTGTCAGTGTCTCCATTCCCAGCATACACACACTTTGTGAAACGGTGAAGTGTTGACTGGAGTAGCTCCCAAGCAATTTTTATTTATGTGTATGTTTGATTTTTTAATGGTAATTTTAACTCAGTTTTTATCATTTCAACCTTTTGGTGTATTCAAAGCAATCTAATGTCCCAACTCATTATTCTCAAACATTTTAAGTTGCATGTGTTATACATTTTATACTTTTTCATTTCATAGCAGCTCTTTAACAAAATTTTCACAAGAATTACAGTGACTTGTAGTGAATACATAAAACTCAGGTTTTCATTGTTTTCTTTCCCCAGCTGCTTAGCCTTTTCCCTAACCTTTCTATCCTGTTTAATTAGAAAAAGAACACACTAATGTGTATAAACTTTTTGGCACTTTTACTCTGCAGTTTCTTTTCCATGGTTTTTATTCCATTGTATATCTTATTAAATATTTCATTAAAATAACTTTTAAATATTCTGTTTATAATTGGCAATTCCAAATAATCGCTGAGTTAATGGAATTTTTTTTCTTAATTTGCATAGAGGCGCCTTGGGATCTGGCTAGAGCAGCCCTGTTTCCATGCTTGCTCCCATTCTCTCCCTCCCTCTAGTCTCTTACCATAGTGGTCAGAGCACATCTGTTCAACCATGTCAGATCATGTCACTCCTGATCACAGCCCTCCAGCGACTTCCCATGCCACTCAGAGTGAAAGCCAGAGTCTTTACAATAGCCCATAAGGCTCTGCTGTACCTCTTGGATCTCTGCTTCAGCCATACTGGCTGCCTTGCTGTTCCTCAGATATGTCAGGCATGTTCCCACCTGAAGGCCTTTACACTTGCTTTTCTCTTTACCTCAGATGTTCATTCCTGCACATATTTACCTGGCTAGCTCCCTTACCTCCTTCAGGTCTTTGCTGAAATATGGTCTTCCCAATGAGACCTTCCTAACCGTCCTATTAAAATTATATGCTCTCCACCCCTACACACATCCATACTTCTAATTTTTCTCTGTAGCACTTCTCACCATCTAATGTACTATGTTTTACTTATTTTGTTTATTGTGTGCCTTCCCAATGAGAACACGTATTCATGAGAAGAAGGGTTTTTCTGTTATACTCACTATCATATCTCTGGTGTTTTAAACAGTGCTGAGTATATAGTTGGTGCTCAATAAATATTTGTTGAATGAATGAATGAATAAGTCATTCCTTGATGTGCCACACTTGTTGGTGCATTACTGGGCTCATGATAGGTAAAAAAGGTACCCAAGGACTTCCCCCACCACCTAACCCCCCAAAAAGTAAGCTGAGGCCAGAGCAGGAAGCAATGCAAGTATGAAAGGTTGAAGTTCTCCTTTGGGTCGATGGCCTGTATCAAGTC
Source organism: Equus przewalskii (assembly GCF_037783145.1). Lineage (NCBI taxonomy): Eukaryota > Metazoa > Chordata > Mammalia > Perissodactyla > Equidae > Equus > Equus przewalskii. The sequence goes on from NC_091846.1 coordinate 68,673,413, forward strand.
TTTAACCAATTGGGAGATTAAACCTTCCGTCAATAGTGAGGGAGCTAGCTGATCCTTGGTCTCTTATATTAAGCTTGGATTCTTGAAGAGGCACAAAATGATTCTAGGTTAATAAGTGCCTTCTGATTCTTAGCAGAATAAGTAAAAATCCTTTGAAGGAAGGTCTCCCAAATTTAAGTTTGCAGGATTCCCTCAATTTAAGATAAATACAGTGTGATTTATTAGTCAAAAATTCACAAAAATTTACAATAAACACCAGATTTAGACCACTCAAAGGTTTCAGATACTAGACCTATTAGTTAGAGTATAAGATATATGAAAAAGTAACAGCTATGAATTTTCAGAACAGATGAAAGATAGGAATCCATAGATAAAGGAAACACAGTGTTTCTCAAGCAGAATAAGTAAAAAGAAATCCACATCTGGATCAACTGTGGTAAAACTATAGAGCACCAGAAAAAAGAGAAGATCTTAGACTCAGCCAGAAATAAAAAAAACTGGGCGTCTGCAAAGGAAAAACAATTAAATTGACAATAGAAGCTCAAAGACAAAATAATATCTTTAAATTGGTGAGAGAAATTAACTATTTACATAGAATCGTGTACCAAGAGAAACAGTCTTTCAAGAATGAAGATGAAATACCTTTTTCAGATTAACGAAAACAGTTGACCACAACGAGACCTTCCCTGAAGGAGTTTCTATAGAAAGGCTTTGGCAGTGAATCAGTCAATCCATCAATCAGACCTGAAGGAATTTCCATAGATACTTTAACAGAAAATTAATAGCAAATAAATAGCAGTCCTAATGAGAGATTTAGAAGGATTGGTGAACAAAGAAATTCCAAGTAAACATTTTCACTGTAAGATAATAATGAATCTAAATTTGGAGGTAAAGAAAGTATATTAACAGAGGAAAACAGATTTGATGAATAGTATTGGATAAAGTGGATGGCCATCTGGGAAAAAATAATGATTCCAACTTTATTCCTTGTATTGAAATGATAAATGAAAATGTGAAACTGAAATACTAGAAGAACACATGAGAAGTTATTTTTAAATCTTGGAGAAGGGTAGAATTTTAAAAGTGTGACAGAGAGCCAGAAGCCATAAATGAAATGATTGCTCTATGATTACTATATTTAAAAAAAAAATCTGAATAGCAAAAATACCATTAAGTAAAAAGATGAATGTCAAATGGGAAGATATTTTAACACTTGTCAGAAACAAAAAGCTAATTCCTCAATAAAGAAAGAAAATTTTTTTTTAGAGTGGTTTTCCACTTTTTCTTTCTTTCTTTCTTTTTTTTTTTTTTTTTTGAGGAGATTGGCCCTGAACTAACATGTGTTACCAATCTTCTTGTTTTTTCCTCCTCAAAGCCCCAGTACATAGTTGTAGGTCATTCTAGTTCCTCTATGTGGGATACAGCCACACCATGGCTTGATGAGCAGAGCATAGGTCTGTGCCCGGGATCCAAACTGGCAAACCCCAGGCTGCCGAAGTGGCATGCACAAACTTAACCACTTGACCACGGGGCTGGCCCCAAGAAAGAACTTCTAAAATCATTAAGAAAACATTCAACAGCCCAGTAAGAAACTGGGCAAGGTATGTGAAAAGAGAGTCTGTATAAAGGAAATACAGGGCTGGCCCCTGGTGTGGTAGTTAAGTTAGGCGTGCTCCACTTCGGTGGCCCGGGTTCATGGGTTCAGATCCCAGGTGCGACCTACCTCACTCAGCCATGCTCTGGGTGGCGACCCACATATAAAGTGGAGGAAGATTGGCACAGATGTTAGCTCAGAGCTAATCTTCCTCACGCCAAAAAAAAAAAAAAAGTAGGAAGATTGACAACATATGTTAGCTCAGGACGACTCTTCCTGGGGGCTGGGAGTGGGGAGAATGAGGCAATTCTGTATATACAAATAAGGAAGCATCTCCAAGATATTAGACTAAAAGAGCAAGGTACAAAATAGTGTGTGTAATATGCTACTATTTGTGCAAAAGGAGAGAAAATGTATTCGTGTGTTTTCTTATGTATAGAATATCTCTGCAAGGATAACAAGAAACTAGGCACATTCATTAGATTGCTCTAAAGAGGGCCTGGCTATCTGTGGGAAACTTAGTTTTTACTTACGCTCTTTAAGTTTTTTAGTACTTGCTTGGTCAAAAAGTAGTCAGAAATGGTCCTTCGTCTGTCTAACACTACCTCACCTAAAAGAAGAGGTGCATGTACTTTTTTCTTTCACACTTTTTTTTTTTTTTAAAGATTTTATTTTTTCCTTTTTCTCCCCAAAGCCCCCCGGTACACACTTGTACATTCTTCACTGTGGGTCCTTCTAGTTGTGGCATGTGGGACGCTGCCTCAGCGTGGTTTGATGAGCAGTGCCATGTCCGCGCCCAGGATTCGAACCAACGAAACACTGGGCCACCTGCAGCGCAGCGTGCGAACTTAACCACTCGGCCACGGGGCCAGCCCCTTCTCTCATACTTTTAACATAAACATTCACAAAAGCAAAAGGACTAATATACCCATCACCCTGGTCCACCAGTTATCAACTCATGTTCAGTCTTGATTTACGTGTAGAATCTCAGCTGCTCCTCCCGCCCCAGCTGTTTTGAAGCCAATCCCAGATATAATTTTATTTAATCCACTTAGAGCCCATATACTTTTAATAAAACTTCAATTTGTACATTCCTTATAAATGACCAGGTAAAGTCTAATTCCCAAGTGTATATGAAAGTATTTTGTACCAAGGGGAAGGAAATATTTTGGTTTTTAGTATTGTCTTATAAATTAGCCATTGTAAAGAGCAAGATTAGTACTTAGATAAAATTTTCCATGTTTCAAATTTCAGTTGATTTATATTTACTGAAAAATATGTGAAAGTGTAGTACATTAGCATTAGCATTGTCTACTGCTCTCAAAGATAGAAGTGTGAATGGGCATTGGGGGAGGGAGACAGCTATATCCTGGAGGAAATGTTAAGAGAGGAGGCTGAAAAAGTAGCAGGGGCCACATTCTGAAGGGCTTGTGATCTGTACCGTTTGAAGATCGTTGAAAACCTGTTGAAGAATATTACAGCAGTCACTTGGTCAGATTCGTGTCTTAGGAAAGTCACTTTGAATGTTATATGGAGAATCGTTCAGGGCAGGGCAAGATTGGAGAGACAGAGACCAGTGAGGAGGCTGTTCTAGAACTCCCAGAGATTGGAAAGAGTGGCAGAGGGGACGGAGGGAAGTGGACAGATAGACTCAGAGTGTTCAGGAGGTGGGATGGAATACTCATTGGCCCGTCCACTGTGTAGGGGGTGAAAGAGGGAGAGAAGTCAGTGAATGACCCCATGTTTCTGGTCCGAACCACCCTATTAGATAAAGGACCTTTCTAGTTGCTCTGTTTGAGAGTCAACTGAATGGAGACAAGGGCGGAAGCAGAGAGACCAGTTTAGTGTGCATTGTAATAGCCAGGTGAGAGGTGATAACTTGAACCAGGGGCTAGTGGTGGATCCTGTGGATATATTTTGGAGGTATAGCTGTAGGATTTGTTAAAGGATTGTATGCAAAGTCGGGGGGGAAGAAAAGGCATCAAGGATGACTGAGGTGTTGAGGACTGAACAACTAGAAGGATAGAGTTTTTACCTACTCGGGGAGACTGCAGGAAGAGCAAGTGTAGTCAGGGAGAGGGAGTCAGTTCAGTTGTGGATAATTCTGTTCCAGATGTACGTGAAACTCCTAAGTGGAGCCGTTGATTAGGCAGTTGTATATGTGTCTGGAAATCAGGGGAGCAGCTTGAGCTGGTGACACTAACTTTATGATTTGACAGCGTAGCCTACGGTTCCAGTGAAGTAGCTATGAGACCTAATACCATTTACTTATTTTGGAGATTAATAACTTTAGGTTAAAAAGGTTGTGATTAAAAATTTGTCATGAAGTTGGATTATAAAACTTGACTTAGACTGGAACTTGGTACATGTCACATTATCTTTGTGTTTCTTTTTAAAGTTTTTCAGTAACTGTAGACCTTAACACACAACGCAATTTCAAGAAAGCTATATAAAAGCTCCATGAGACAAGCTTTATACTTCAAAATTGAAGTAAATGTTAACATTTGTAAGTTTTTAAAAAATTCTCTATATCAGCATATTCAACAGTGAACAAACTGACGGGTTGTCTTGGTGATACCAACGACAGTTAAACAATTTCATTTCCTTTTTAGGAGGATGCCCAGGAAGAATTTGGCTGGAAACTAGTTCATGGTGATATATTCCGTCCTCCGAGAAAAGGGATGCTGCTATCAGTCTTTCTAGGATCCGGGACACAGATTTTAATTATGACTTTTGTGACTCTATGTAAGTGTAAAGTGAAAATTGAAAAGTAGAAAATACTTTTCCTAAATAATTAGTTGAAATCCAGTTTTCCTAAGTGAGATAGCTCGGCTGGATTGTTTCTGAGAGTTCTCTTGGCTCTCAAAATCTGTGTGCTTTGGCTGTGGCTTGGGGTAGAGTTAACTGTGCCCAAAAGCTGACTCTTCGTATCTCCCTTACAGCGGCGTAGAAGCCAAGCCTTTGTCTTGGTAGCATTGGAGCTAGAGATGACTAGGTCGTTAAAGACCACCTGGGTCTGAATCTGGGTAGCCTGGAAGCAGGGTCATACAGGTTGACTGTCCCACCCCACCAATATGATTAGGCTTCCAAGATATTCTTGGCTTCTACTGAGAAAGACAAAAGGAGAAGAGGTAAGGTAGGGCAGGAAGCTTTTTTGTAGACTGTTCCTTCTTGGGAGGATTTAGGAGGCAAGACCTCTTTCTCTAGCAATGTTCAGGAAAGATCTCACACAAAAAATATCTTGTGCCACATGAAAATCTTCACAGATTTTTTTTTTTTTAAGATTTTATTTTTCCCTTTTCTCTCAAAGCCCCCTGGTACATAGTTGTGTATTTTTAGTTGTGGGTCCTTCTAGTTGTGGCATGTGGGCTGCCAGCACAGCATGGCCTGATGAGTGGTGCCATGTCCGCGCCCAGGATTCGAACTGACGAAATCCTGGGCCGCCGAAGCAGAGCGCGCAAACTTAAGCACTCGTGAGTGGCCACGGGGTCGGCCCCTCTTCACAGATTTTATTACTTAAATTTTTGTCAATTAGGGCGATCTCTTTTTTTTAATAGACCTCCTAAGGCTTAGAGGTATTGATCGGCCGCAGGAGTGGTTCTGAGACTACTCTCTGGAGATACGTTAATTCCATGGTCTTCCAGTTTTCCTAATTATAAGAGAAAAAAATGTTTGTGAATAGAATTCTCTAAATTTTGCATTTATTTCCCGTGTTTCCTTTATTGATGCCTGCTACTAATGAACAGTAATATTGTTAATGAACAGATGAATATTAGAAGAATTCAAAAATGACCTTTCAATAATTTTTTAGCATTTACTCTTATGTTTGACTGCATACTGTAATCATTTTCTGTTAGTAAAATTGTTTCCAAATTTTTATGATGGAATTAACCACATAAATGCTTTGGAAAGAGGATTATCACTTCCAAATGTCTGGCACCCGAGTAAGTTTGGAAACCACTGATTTATACCTTCAGGCTCAGTTTGAAGACTTGAACATTTTTCTTCATCCACTAACAACTTAGATAAAGAGATGCAGCTGTGATGGGTAGGCTAGAATTTGTATTTATACTGAAGAGGGCAGGTCGGGAGAAGGTGTCCTGGCGGAAGTTTGGACACAGCCAGAGGATAGCATGAAGGCACTGGATTTCCAGAGCACCAAGGCTGAGCTAGAGCCAAATGACTGCTTGAGGATAGAATACTGCTTTAAAGTTGTATCAGGAGCTGCCCTCTGCCACTGTGTCGTTTTTATTGGGGTCAGCTAGAAAGTGAACTTGTGAGGAAGGAAAGTTTCAGAGAGCCTAGGATAGGGAATGATAGGGATTGTTTTCCTTAAATGCTTGAATATAATCTTTTTGCTTCAGAAGAGTCATTTCTCAGGCCTGTGGGGAGTGAGGAGGAGTTGCATCTTAGCTGAAATTCTGATAGATCTCCTCAAGTTGCCCTGATCGGTTTCCTGCTGATCATGAGTTTCTCCTCTTGCCTTTCAGTCGGGGCTGATCAGAAGGTGTGCATGGGATGTGCTTGGTGATGTACATCTTGGGGCAAACACTGGGAACTTTTGTGCTCCTGGAATTAGAAAGCCACTTGCAACTGTTCTTGGATTTCTTTTAGAGCGAGTCATAACTTCTGAGCCTTAAAGCTGGGAATATCTATAAGTATATGATAACGTTTTTATTCTTATTTCTAGAGAGGGTTATATAGAGAAGAACAAATAAAGCTAACCAACTGAATAAGAGTAGGAGCCAGAATTTCCCCAAGTCATTGACCAGGTCCTTCAGTTACTTGTGTTCAAAGAGCTAATGGTACTATGAAATCTTTTTTCCTGTATTTTATTCTTTTATTAGATTCCGTCTTGTCTCTTTTTTTTTTTTTTTTTTTTGAGGAAAATTAGCTCTGAGCTAACTGCTGCCAATCCTCCTCTTTTTTCTGAGGAAGACTGACCCTGAGCTAACATCCATGCTCGTCTTCTGCTACTTTATATATGGGACGCTTACCACAGCATGGCGTGCCAAGCAGTGCCATGTCCGCACCTGGGATCCGAACCGGCAAACCCCAGGCCACCAAGAAGCGGAACGTGCACACTTAACTGCTGCGCCACTGGGCCAGCCCTGTCTTGTCTCTTATGTTTGAACGTTATAAGGGTTTTTTCACCCCAGAGGACCTAATATTGTTTTTTAAAAGGAACAAAAAAATGAGACTATTTCATAGTGGGAATATTTTTATTGATGTTAATTTTAAAAGCTGTACTTGAATTTCAGAAGAGCTGAAAGCACTTGTGAGCATCTGATCAGCCTCCCCTGAAAACAAGCAAGGTGGAGTCTTACGGACCCTGACAGGAAGCTTCCAAAGTGGAGCATGCCTTATATATGATCCGACTGTTGCAGTACCTTGCATGTTACTGAGTCAGTATGACTGCATGATAAAGATAGCGTATTTTCATGAAATTGTATTTAGCTTATCGTTTAAAAAACGAGAGAGATCTTCTGTCACTTTGCAACAAAGGAAACAGTAATACCATTTGTAACTTAAATTACTTAATTTTTTAGTTTTTGCTTGCCTGGGATTTTTGTCACCTGCCAACAGAGGAGCATTGATGACTTGTGCTGTGGTCTTATGGGTGCTGCTGGGCACTCCTGCAGGCTATGTTGCCGCCAGATTCTATAAGTGTAAGTAAAAGCCACCCTGCCTGGATGTCAGATCAGGAATCTGATCTGCTACATCAGGGCCTCTGAACCTTTGCATCCAGCAGTTGGTGCTCTTTAAACAATATGTATTATAGGTGTGTATCCTTATTTACAAAAAGCTTGTGAAGTAGATGACTATCCCTGATTTATTTGTTCAAAAATGCTTAGACATTGAGATAAATTTAGGTGCTGCTTATCCACCATCCCCTCTCTCCTTTTCAGTTTTGACTTAACAGGTTCAGCTGAACAACTTAGATTTGCTACATTCATAGAACTATATGTAGACTAATAAAGGTTTAAAAAAATATACAAATGAGTATCAACAATATATTCACTAAAACAAGTAATGTATGTAGATACCTTTTCTTACATAAGAGAAGTCATACTTATAACTGTACCAGTTTAATATTTATAAAAATAAATTGTACTTAAACTAAGATCTCAAAATTTTAAATAGCCCTAAAGTAAGTTACCTTTTGTAATATAATTAGTTGCAATCTCTTGTATTCTTTCTTTCCGAAAGTAAAATAAAATTCAGTGAACAAAGGGATCAGGGCCACAGAGTAAGGATGGGATATGAGTAGATGACTTAGAAGGCAGCTTTGCCAGGGTCAGTGAATGCCAGTTTGCCCGGCTTAGGAATCCTAAAGTCCTATTGAGATGATCTCATAGGTAATCTATGATTTAAAGTGCCAGAGAGATGAGACAGAGCTAGGGTTCCCCAGGGTCTTCTGGTAGGAATACGATTTGAGGTGAAACATAGTAGAGCCTTAAGGTGTGGTTGGTTAGACAAACCCAAAGTAGAAATACTAGTTAGACTTTGCTAGATCTAATTTTCTCCTGAGTATGTGAAGTCCTATGTGATTGTGTGTGTTTAATTTCTGTGAGTTTTGTCAAGTTCTTTTTTAAGGACGTAGGATTAGGGTGGTCATATGTATTTTAACACATGTGAGATATGGTTGGACCCCTGCCTACCACACCACACTTCTGCTTTCTCACTGTTTCGGCTACACTGGCTTTCTTTCACTTCCTCAGTTAGGCTGGGTACCTTCACACTTGCTCTTCCCTGTGCGTGAAGTTCCAGTGTATCCTCCCTCCCCAGCAGACGCGCTCCCCGCATTTAATTCCTCTCCATCCTTCTCCATCCATCTCCCAGCTGCAGATTAAGTAGCATATTAATCAGGCAGAACATTCTGAGAGATGCTATCACATGGCCCCAGTCACAAAATACTTCATTTTATAGAATCATTTCTCATGTTTCTAAAAATAATATTGAAATTTTGATTGGAATTGTATTAAACCCAAAATGAACAATTTCCCTCTAGTCTCTTTATCAGTAATGCTGTGAATTCAAATCATATATATAATTTGTCATCTTTTTATCTTCTAGGGCAGGTAGTACTTAAACTTGCTTACAAACTATGTTAAAACTTTTTAAAAATCAAAGCTGTTCTCACATCTCAGCCAATTTCATCTCCAACTTTTAAACACAGAGCAGAGGAGTACTTTCATTTTTCACTCTGTTTATCCAGATTTTTATCTAGATAGCTATTTATCTAGATTTTTAATTTTTTTTTAAGTGAGAAAAATAATTGGAGGGGGCAAAGGAGAGTAAAAACTTCATAAGCAAATTTGTTATAAAAAGTGGCCATAACCCTCTTAGTCGCCTGATCTGACCCTGATCTGCCCCCCTTCACCCATCCCCTACCAGAAACTACACTGCTGGAGGAATCCTGGAGGATTCAGACCTATACTGTGGAAATTTAAATGTGTCGCGTGTCAGGCTTGAGGGTTCCAAGTTTTATAAAAATTCTGAAACTGACCTCAAGATAAACGAGAGTCTCAAATATGCCTTTTCTCTACCCAGTCTTATTGATTGAAACTAGCTTAGATTTTAAGAGTTTATTTTGTTTTGAAGTAAAAAAAAGATTAGAAAAGAAAAACTGATCTGGATGACTTTCCTTTGATACTAGGTGTTTTTTTTTATACCTAAGCAGATATCTTTAGCGCAGGACTTAGCCAGGGCAGTCCTGTGATGTGCATCTCTGATTTGGATCACTTGATTAGGGAAGATCTTAGCATTTGCCAGTGTCAGTTTCTAGGAATAGGCACCTGGTGCTATCTGACAGTTTGCCCAACAGCTGACTTGGAGTATGGATATTTGGTTTACTTTCAAGAAAAATCTGTATTTTATGCCACTTTTGTTTTCTTCTACAGCTTTTGGAGGTGAAAAGTGGAAAACAAATGTTTTATTGACGTCATTTCTCTGTCCTGGGTAAGTGAATTTTTCATTAATAACTTTATTATTAACTTCTTCATTAATAACTTTCTTAACATAGTCAGATTTTAGTTCCCAAACTTTCACTCCCTTAAGTCTTTAATCTTCTCTGTCTCTAAACCATGTACCCCAGAAAATGAATTTAATTTTTAAAGGGGTAATGGGTGAATATTTAATAAATACTTGCAGAAGAACCACTACATGCCTTATCTGGAAAAAGTACCTTTAGACATGAGAAATTTTTACATTCCTTTTCTTAAAAATCTATTTCTTAGTCTGTAGAAGTTAGTCTGGCATGTTGTCATGATAGGCTGCATTTAAAGCTCTTGACCTAATCACAGAAAGGAATCCTCACCTGAAGATAGTTCAGGCAAGTGTGCATTTTCAGATTTTTATCGAAAATATTGCTACTTTTTAGAGTTTATTTCATTAAGTAGAGGAACATATACCAAACAAACAAACAAAACCACTTAAAAAAAACAAAACAAACATGATTCTTTGGAGAATAGCTTCTGATATTAAGTATCTGCTGGGCTTCTGGTCTTAGAAATAGAGCTCACTTTCTCCCCCAACTCGCAGATTTCTGGTGGGCGAGAACTGGCCTCTGAACAATAGCAGCAATAAAGCGAGACAAAGATTGAATCTAGAAGCCAGGACTGTTCCATTTGCAGGCCAGAAATGAAAGAGTGAAGATAGCCACATTTTTTATACACGTTGGGGATATTCTCAGATTTTCACCTCCATTGAAGATTCACATGCCTCTTAGCCATTCATGTTCTCTTCACATTTTTATGCTTTTCTCAAGGCGTATCCTTTGTTTTCTTTCCCTCTGCTGTCAACTCAAGAAGTGTCCCTACTTACCGAGACTGTCAGCCGTGATTTCCTGCAGAATCTTGCCCTTCAAACATGTCCCCTAATTTCTGACATCTCCCATTTCTCCCTTTCTCTATATTTTGTTCATGTGTTTTATCTCTCATTCCTACAAATATACTAAGGTCTCCCAAATCCTAAAAAGAGCTTCTCATAAGCATCTTCCCATCTACTGTCTTATTTCTTTTCCATTCCCAACAAAATGCCTTGAAACAATAGTCTGCACTGCCTTCCTCTCATTTTCTCAACATACATTAACAATGTAAACCCATGTAATCCAGCTTTTTTTCCTCTATCACTTTAGTAAACTTCTCTCTAAGGTTACCAGTAGTGTTCTCATTTCAAATCTAGAAACCATTTTTCTCTCTTTACCTTACCTCTCTACATTGTCTAACATTGGGATACCTTCTCCTTGAAACTCCTTCCTTTTTTGGCTTCATAGAAATTATCCTATGCTGGTTCCTAATGTCTTTGATGAGCCCTTCTCTGATTTGTCTTCTTCATCCCACCTTAAAAGCAGGTGTTCACCAGTGGGATGATGAGGTAAATAGAGCACCAAGAACCCAAGTTCTCAGGTCAGTGGGATTGGTACTCACCTAGGAAAAGAAGGATCATTTAATTCTATGGAATCAATTCATACAATTTGTATAAAAAACACCTGCATATAATTATTGCAGTGAACACAACAAAATGGCATTTGATAATATTAAACGTCGTTTCCAGATTTTAAAAGAATTTAATGGAAGGGCCAGCCTTGTGGTGTGGTGGTGAAGTTCAGTGTGCTCCACTTTGGCACCCCGGATTCTTGAGTTCGGATCCCGGGCATGGACGTACACCACTCGTCAGCTGTGCTCTGGCAGTGGTGACCCACATATAAAGTGGAGGAATATTGGCACAGATGTTAGCTCAGGGCTCATCTTCCTCAAGCTAAAAAAGAGGAAGATTGGCAACAGATGTTAGCTCAGGGCTAGTTTTCCTTAGGGGGGAAAAAAAAGAATTTAATGAAGAGAGAAATCCTTCCTTATATTCATCAAAATCTCATGTTTAATTCAAAACCAACATCATTTAGTGATAAAACACTAGAGACATTTTCATTAAATCCCTTTTATGGCTTCAGTTATTTAAGTTCTAATCACAGACATAAAACAAAAGTAATACATTTCCAAAAGGCGGTGGTCATATTGTTACTTATTGGTCACATAATTTGTATACAAAGAACATCAACAAATTTTAGCTATAAAACTTGAATTAATAAAAGCATCTGGCAAAATGGCTGGTTATCAGCTAATAATCCATGATCATGAATACCACCTATAGCAAATTATATGTTCTAATGGTGGTGGTACTTGTGTGGGAAGAGGATTCTATTCACAGGAGTATTAGCAACAGAAAACCTTCACAGTACCTGAAATAGCTTATGAAAATAGGCATGACCCATAGGACAGGTCTACAAAGCTTATTAACTAGTAACAGATGTAAAGTCACCATGTTACTTGATGAGAAGACCAAGTATTGTGAAGGTGTTTGCAGATGTCCATGGCTGTTGGGACAGAAAACACAAATAGACCATTTATACATGGAAGCATGCTCGATGTGGCATCACAAACCAGAGGAACTGTTAAATGATGCTAGGACAATTGATTGTGTATATGAAGGGAGAAAATTCTATTCTTCTCTCACACACGTGAAATCAGTTCCAGGTGGATTAAAACCTGACTGTAACAGATGTAACAATTGGAGGAAATTATAGAAGAGTATCTTCATGATACCAGATTAGGAAAGGCTTTTTTCTGTTAAGTAAGTTACACAAAAGATGAAAAAACTGATGACTTTGATAACATTAAAAACTGTGTGGGGTATTTAGAAGTGATTATAGCCATATTTTTAAAAATGTATTCACAGAAGAAAGACCGAAAAGAAATTAAGTACACACATTCAGAGATTTGTTATCATAAAGAGCTGTAAGCAGGGAGAACAAGATATTTAATGGAGTTAGTTGTTGGAGTATATAAATAACTCACATATGTGACTTTGCAAAAGTCATGCAACCCAAGTGGAAAATGAGCAGTGGATGTAATCAGCAAGTCGCAGAAGGTGAAACCTAAAAAGCCAACTAACACAGGATGCTTAGCTGCACTTGTCAGTAGGAACTGCAAATTAAAACAGGAAATTTGACCATCGCAAGTGTGGTGAAAATATGTAACTCTCATAAGGTAACTCTCATAAGCTGCAGGTAGGAGTTAAAGTCAGACAAAACCAGTCTGAAGAGCAGTTTGGCAATTTCTGCTAAAGTTTTAAATTCGCATACCCCATGACTCGGCACTTGCACTTTCTTTGTATATAACAGAAATTGTAATATTAATTACATATGATTACTACTGTATCATTTTGCTTCTAACTCAGGTTTTACCCAAAAGCCTATTGTGTTTTTCAGGATTGTGTTTGCTGACTTCTTTATAATGAATCTGATTCTCTGGGGAGAAGGCTCTTCAGCAGCTATTCCTTTTGGAACATTGGTTGCCATATTGGCCCTTTGGTTCTGCATATCTGTGCCGCTAACGTTCATTGGTGCATACTTTGGTTTTAAGAAGAATGTAAGTTTATAGGTGCTAACTTATTCAAATGAATTTTAACTATGGAAATTAGCATATACCACCTTAAAAAATATATGTCTAAAGGATATAAACTTGTCCTGTGGGATCTGGATTTCATAGTAAATTGATAAACTTCTTAATTTGATTGCAATCATTTTTAAAATATTAGTACTTAGGACTGGTAAAGAGGTTACAGATGTTAACTTAGATTTCAGAGTTTTGTAGCTAAATGGTAACTAATAGAGATTAATAGGAAATGAAATGCTAATTTAAACTAATGAAAGCTTTGAAATTTTGACATTAAAAATAAATTGTTTTATTACTTTTTTTTAACCTAAAAAGTTCGTGCATTTTTTCCTTAGCAATAAGTGTTTCTAGTCTACTTAACTAAGTAAACCAAGAGTATGGGTTAGGAAATGAAGCTGTAAGAAAAGTTAACTATAAAGTAAGCATAGCAATTTTTTTCATGTGTGGCTTTGGAATAAATTATTATATGCTTACGTGCTAATATTTGATTTTAAGGAAGATTGTAGTCAAGGCTGAGTTCCTCCTCCCTCCTTCCTCCAGTCTGTCTGTCTCCACCTCTGCTGCTCACTTCTACCCTCTGGCTAAGGGGGAAGTGAGAAATTATTCTAAAGTTTATTTATTTATGTAAATAAAGTTTATTTATTTATTTAAAGTTTATTTATTTATTTAAAGTTTATTTATTAAAGAATTTATTCTCTAACTCCACTTCACTATCCTTGCTCTTTGAAAAGATCCACTCCACAAAGTTAAAAGAAATAATGTATTATAGTACACTTTATGAGGGAACCTGGAATGCCCTGGAAGAAACTATCATTGCTTCATAGTCTCCACTGCACCTACCATGCTAGGCTACTAAAAGATTTTTCAGTTCTTTGGCATTTTGTTTAATTTATTATTTAAAGTCTGTATATATAGCATAAATAGTAAACTGACATCGTTTGACTTTTTTTTTTAATTGCATAGATTAAGTACTTAAAATTCTAAAAATATAAAAATGGAAGAACAATATAATGTTTCTCTGCCTGTGTATATATATCTATTTGTAAAATATTCTAGTTCACAGAAGTATAATTTCAATGAAAATACCAAGTTTTAAGTTTTGACATAACGTCATAAAAACATAGAAGTATGTTTTTGAACTTTTTTGCAAGAAAATAAATTTCTACGTATGTACCCTTTTTTCCCCTCATGTAACTATGTTTAGGTTCCAGTTGTATTTGTACTGTCATGTAGTGTGTTATGAAAGGGAGAATAATTGAGAACATCACCAATACCTTCTGGTCGTAAATGATAGCCATTCATTGTCTTCTTCACCTTCTTAAGTCTTAGTAAAATTGAACAATTTTAATAAAGATGATATTGCCCATCTCCAAATAAAAACGCATTGACAGCAATTTCAAAACCAGTGGATTTCTTACAGTAAGTATATAACTAAAAGGAAAAACCTAACTCTACCTGTTTATTAACTGTTACTTTCAAACTACTGTATTATCTCCATTTATTTCTTACTTTGTCTAAAGCCATTTGTTAGTGGATAACTGCTGGAAACAGTGGTGGCTTATTTCAGTAGACAGACTGAATATTGTCCCTGATAGTGTCTGGTTCATTGCTTCTAAATACAAATTTCAGTTTGTTGACCTAAGTAGACTTGTGTTGTCATTAGTGTCAGGATTGAAGCTGAGAAAAAGCAGGCAAATAATTTAGTACAAAGAAGAATTTTTAAAATAGATACATGACTGTGAATCCTTTATTTCTTTCTTTACTTAAGGCCATTGAACACCCAGTTCGAACCAATCAGATTCCACGTCAGATTCCTGAACAGTCCTTCTACACAAAGCCGTTGCCTGGTATTATCATGGGAGGGATTTTGCCCTTTGGGTGCATCTTTATACAGCTTTTCTTCATTCTGAACAGCATTTGGTAAGCTAAGTACTAAGTCCTGTTACTCCCATTCCCATATATGTACTACTAGCTTTCTTTTTTTGTTGATATGGATTACTGTTTATATCTTATAAATGCAAGCCATTCTCCAATAATCAGACATCTTAAGAGCCAAAAGGTTATTTTATCTTTTCCATAGAATATCACTTTTCCATAGTGATAACAGCTATTATTAATTGAGGGCTTATTAATTCGTAACCCTTACATAATTTCATAATATCTCTATGAGATAGATATTACCCCCATTTTACAGACATGAAAATGAGGCTTTGAAGTAATTTGCCTATGTCACACAGCCACCGTGTGACAGAAAATTAGCCCAAGTCTCTCCAGACCTATGTTCTCAAATAAGTAATCTGTACTGCTTCAGAGAAGATACTGTGAGCTCTTGAAAGAGAGGATTTGAGCAAGCATTGGAGGAAGGGTTGAGCTAGATGACCTTCAATGTCCTTTCTAATCCCAGGATTCTTTTCGTTTTCTAATTTCTTGTTTGCATGGAAAAACTCACAGTGGTGATTTTGAGCCACTCTGTTAGGGTGTAATATCACATTGCAGTATTTTATGATCATTATTTTATCACATTAACATATATTACAGGGAGTACCAAGGTTTGAGGTAGCTTAAGGTCAGAAATAAATTTGAGCTTTTCAGTGATTAGAACCTGTCTTTCCTTCCCGGTTGTTACCATATTTTCTAAATTCAACTGATTTTATCACATATAATAAGAAACAATATGTACCAAATGTAACCTTGTCTTAGTTTAGTTCTGCCTTTCCATTAATTCTTTATCAAATTTATCTGTCTCACCAGTAGAGAAGTAGACTAAGCATATTTGAATAAATAATTGTTTCAGGTTCTAGTTGAGCAGTAAGGCAAAGTCCAGCAACATTACCATATCCTTCCTCCCCCGCCCCACCCCCACCCCATCACCATCTAAACCTGTGAGAATTTATCTTTGATTAGTTGAGAGAAAAAGCACACATTTTCAGTTCAAGAAAAATAAAAAGATTGTGTCATTTACTGTGTCTAAGAGAAAATACTTATAGTTTCATCTTGACATGTTTGATTATAGGTCACACCAGATGTATTACATGTTTGGCTTCCTATTTCTGGTGTTTATCATTTTGGTCATTACATGTTCTGAAGCAACTATACTTCTTTGCTATTTCCACCTATGTGCAGAGGTATGTATTAGCAATATTATGTTAATTTGTAGACCGTGTTTATAATTCTGGCATAAATCAACTTTGAATACTATTAATTGAAATAATTTCTGTAGATATGTATTTATTAAGATAGAAATTGACCTGTGTTCCTAAATCAAATGTACCCCTCTTTAAGATTGAATTAAGATAGTATTCCAGTTCAGTATGTTTATTTAGAGCTTAACTTTAAAATGTTAATTTCCTGAGAATAGCTCATTATGCTGAATTTTTATTTTTGTGGTTTCAAGTGTCTAACAAACATTAATATTCTGTTTGTAATATATAGATATTTCTAGTCTGAGAATTTAGTACAAATAAACATTTTAAGTGGAAAAATTCATTAAAACATTTCGGTGATTACATTGTAATTAGTTATAGTCATGGCAACATGACAAAAATGAGGGCATCCTTATGTAATAGATGGAATTTATTTTTAAAGATTTAGGTTGTGTTAAATCATTCTTTTATGGTTATCTGCTATACAAGAGATAAAATCTAACTTTGTTAAACTTGAGATGCTTTTTAAAAAAAATTAGGTTAAAGTCATGTAGCATCAAATTAATCATTTTAAAGTGAACAATTCAGTGGCATTTAACTACCTTTACAGTGTTGTGCAACTACCACCTCTGTCTAGTTCCAAAACATTTTCATCACCCCTAAATGAAACCCCATACCTGTTAAGCAGTTACTTCCCATTCCCCTCTCCCCGAGACCCTGGCAATCACCAATCTGCTTTCTGTCTACATTTTACCTATTCTGTATATTTCATATAACCGGAATCATACAATATGTGGCCTTTTGTATCTGGCTTCTTTCACTTAGCAGGATGTTTTCAAGGTTTATCACATTATGGCATATATTAGTACTTCATTCCTTTTTATAGCTGAATAATATTCCATTGTATAGATATACCCCTATTTCTTTATCCCTTCATCCATTGATGGATGTTAGGTTTGTTTCCATTTTTTGGCTATTGTGAATAGTGCTGCTGTGAACTTTCATGTACAAATATTTGTTTGAGTTTCTGTTTTCAGTTCTTTGGGGTATATATGTAGAAGTAGAATTTCTGAGTCGTATGGTAATTCTTTGTTTAACTTTTTGAGGAACCAACTGTTTTCTGTAATGGCTGCACCATTTTACATTCCTACCAGGAATGCACAAGAGTCCCGGTTTTTCTACATCCTTGTCAACACTTGTAATTCTCTGTTTTTTAAAAAATTATAGCCATCCTAGTAGATATGAAGTAGTATCTCATTGTGGTTTTGATTTTCATTTCCCCAGTGGCTAATGATGCTAAGCATCTTTTCTTGTGTTTTTTGACCATCCCTGTATCTTTGGAGAAATGTCTATTCTCAGGTCCTTTGCCCATTTTTAGGTGGGTTGTTTATTTTTTATTGAGTTGTAAGAGTTCCTTATATATTCTGGATACTAGACCTGTATCAGATATATGATTTACAGATGTTTTCTCCCATTCTTTAGCTTGTTTTTTCACTTTCTTGATAATGTCCTTTGCACATATTTTTAATTTTGATCGTCTGATTTATCTATTTTTTTTCTTTTGTTGCCATATCTAAGAATTTATTGCTAAATCCAAGGTCATAAAGATTTACGCGTATATTTTCTTCTAAATGTATAGTTTTAGGTCGTTGATCCATTTTAAATTAATTTTTGTATGTGGTATCAGGGATCCAACTACATTTTTTTTTTAAGATTTTTTTATTTTTCCTTTTTCTCCCCAAAGCCCCCCGGTACATAGTTGTGTATTTTTAGTTGTGGGTCCTTCTAGTTGTGGCATGTGGGATGCCACCTCAGCATGGCTTGATGAGTGGTGCCATGTCCGCGCCCAGGATCCAAACCGGCAAAACCCTGGGCTGCCAAAGTGGAGTGCGAGAACTTAACCACTTGGCCACAGAGCCCGCCCCCCAACTACATTCTTTTGCATGTGGATATCCAGTTTTCCTAGCACCATTTGTTGAAAAGACACTTCTTTCCTCATTGAATGCTCTTGGCAACCTTGTTGAAAATCCATTGGTCATAGATGTAGGGGTTTATTTCTGAATTGCCAATGTATTCCAGAGGTATATATGCTCTCCTTATGCCAGTACCACACTGTTTTGATTACCATAGTTTTGTAGTAAGTTTTGGAATTAGGATCCTCCAACTTTGTTCTTTTTGAAGATTCTTTTGTGAATAGTCTTACAATTTTTTGTGAATTTGAGGATTGGCTTTTCTATTTCTGCACAACAGGTGGTTGGGATTTTTATAGGGAGCGCATTGACTCTGTAGATCACTTTGGAGAGGATTGCCGTCCTAACAATATGAAGTCTTCCAATCTGTGAACATGGGATGTCTTTCCATTTAAGTCATCTTTAGTTTCATTTAGCAATGTTTTGTAGTTTTCAGTGTACAAATCTTTCACTTCCTTGGTTAAATTTATTCCTAGATATTTTGCTGTTGTAAATTGAATTATTTTTTTAATTTCCTTTTTAGATTGTTCATCTTGTGTATAAAAACACAACTGATTTTCATGTTGATCTTGAACCCTGCAACTTTCCTGAATTTGTTTATTAGCTATAGTAGTTTCTGTGTTTGTGTTCTTTAGGATTTTCTAAGCTTCACGTATTCCAAAGGGTAGGAGAGATAGTGAAGTATTTTCTTTTAAAAGATCTCCTGCTAAACTATAAGCCATTTTATGTAAAAGTGAGAAAGAGCTGTTTTAAAAACCTACTTTGTTTAAATTATGTTAGTAATAACAAAATGGATTTCAACCAGTCCTTAATAGAATAACCTTCTTCCTCAGAGTTGACTAGACTAGTAATATTGATTTTGAACTATGTAAGTAAGCTCTTTATACATTGCTTTTCTTTGGGAAGCTTACATTTTAAGATAAAGTCTGATGCTTCATTATTCATAAACTGTTTAACAGTTTCCTACACATTTTTAGCCAGTCTTTGAGTAGCTCCACCAAAGATAAGGAGTGCTTCTTAGCATCTTTAGTGAGGAGGGAAATGGGCAAAGTTCACCAGGAGAATGAAACTGAGAGCAAAAATTAGGTTTTGGGGGCTATTTCACTTAGTTGTTTGCTTTGTAACTTTATGCTGCTACGTGTTATCTATTAATTGGAAAGTAATTCTTTAATTTCTTCTTTTCTGCCTAGGATTATCATTGGCAATGGCGTTCATTTCTTACCAGCGGCTTTACTGCAGTTTATTTCTTAATATATGCAATACATTACTTCTTTTCAAAATTGCAAATCACAGGAACAGCAAGTACAATTCTGTACTTTGGGTATACCATGATAATGGTTTTGATCTTCTTTCTTTTTACCGGTAAGAATTAAAATGATTATTTTTAGTTAAAAGTTTTTAGGTAAATTATTTATGAATATTTTCCTTTTATAAAACCTATGAAGGCTGCTACTACTTGGCACTCCTGTAGTTAGTCCTCATTGCAACTAAGCATAATTTGTTTGGTCTGCCCCATTGTGAGGTGAGTATCAGTGAACCGAAGGTGAGGACACAGAACCTGAGGGCAGAAGGCTGAACAGGGTCCATGGTTGTGCTAACAGTACAGGGGCCCCGGGACAGTGCGTGTCAGGGTCTTCCCCTGTTAACCTCTTCCTGGTACAGTCTTTCTTTTGCCCATTTCAGAAAGAGGGTAAAACACTCTTAACTACCTAAGTTTAGGAGTAAGTAGAAATCGAGGAGGTGAAGTCAAGATGAGACTGAGAATAAATGACATCAAGAAAAGATAATCATAGGACATCTCTTATTCTAGAAGTTTTAAACTACAAGTTTATATCTCCACTTTAAAATCCAAGTACCTAGTGGAATATAGTATATATTTTATTGATATTTATTTTATATATGTTTATCTTCTCTGTCCACCTAGATAAAAGTTTTCTGTATCTCAGAGCCCTGTGGGTGCTTGGTAAACATTTGTGGAATAACAACTAAAAAAAGAAAATTGTGAGACCTTTCTTTTCTTTAAAAAATGTACATCTAAAATTTTTATCTAAGATTGTGTTGCATGCTATGTGAGGGAGTGTAGGAGCCAAAAAAGAAAAAAAATTAGAACTATCCTCCTTTTTAGTTATCTGTTAACATTTAGGAGAATTAGATAGTATTTTGAAGTGCCCCTGTTGCTGTGTCAGTGTATAATAAGTTTTGGGCACTTCCATCGATTCTGTATTCCAGGTCATTGGTCAGACATAGTGGCGTAGGTGTGTGGGAGTGGTGCATATCTTGGTTATGTGATAGATTTAGGTTCACAGTCATAAATTTTACTTAATGATCTGTAAAACAGAAGTAGGCTATGAAACAAGGAATTACTGTTTTCATGCCTCTATATCTGTGTGTTCATGCATATATAGAATAATTTATTCCTTACCTACACACAAAAAATAATGATCTTCGTGAATGTCTTGTTTTTCCAGGCATGTGATATAATGATAGTTTAACCATCACCTAAACTTTATTGTTCTTGATTTTTAGTGTCGTGTTTTCACTTATTCAGAGTAAAACAAACTTTGTAATCTAAATTTTGGAGCCACACCAAATTGAATCAACCAGTTAAGCCAATAACTTTTAGTGTATTCCACTTTGTGGAAAAGGTTCTCTACACGGGAGTGGTGAGCCCTTTCAAGGTCTTGCATTTTTCTAAAGTAGGGTATGTCTGCATTTATTCAGGACCCCAAACTGACACTAGTTTATTTGTCAATCTGTTTTACAAAACAAAATAATTAATCTGTCACATAAGGAAAGATGCACTTTTAGTATGTACATTATATCTGTCCCATATTAAGAATAAAGTAAAATGCTGGGGCTGGCCCCGTGGCCAAGTGGTTAAGTTCACACACTCCGCTGCAGGCGGCCCAGTGTTTCGTTGGTTCGAATCCTGGGTGCAGACATGGCACTGCTCATCAAACCACGCTGAGGCAGCGTCCCACATACCACAACTAGAAGGACCCACAACGAAGAATATACCACTATGTACCCGGGGGGGCTTTGGGGAGAAAAAGGAAAAAAATAAAATAAAAAGAATAAAGTAAAATGCTAAAGTATTTTGGTAAGAACAAAAGTAAGTAAACTTAATTTTCTTAGAGTTGTCAGTATGGTAGTAAAATGTTTTCTCTCATTTTAAAGTATCTTCTCTTGTTATCTTAAGTTCTTGCTAGGCGTAAAGTTTATATTTTCACCATTACCTTTCTGAAATTAACCACGACTTCTTCCCAAGCCTTAATAATGACCCTTTGAATATCCAAAAGGAGTGTTTGTATGTCCTCCAAAACGTACACAGTGACTTGTGCATAGTAAGTACTCGGTACACATATGATATCAGAATGAGTATGATAACATTTACAACTTCCCGTAGGAATGTCTCCTGACTTAGAAAATCTCCTGCAGTACTTCTCTTTATGTTACATTTAAACCAATGGTGAAAACCATTGGAACTTTAAATATAAAACTTTCACAAGGGGTATGTATATCCCCTTCTGTATTCTTCTGCACCTCCACCTGTTGACTATTTTCAGGGGGTAATCCTGGAAAAAATGGTATGCCTCAGTTTCTTAAAATATGTTAGGCAGTTTCATAATTTGGTATATATCCTTTTGCAAAACAGAGTCTCCGAATTTATGCTTAGTAAATCTAAGCATGGTATACTCTAAAAGAGTACTACACTTGAAGTCAGTAGCAGTGAGTTTGAGTTCTGGTCCTATTACCAGCCACTTGGCATTAGACAGTTACTTAAGCCCCTTTGAGCCTCATTTTTGTCACCTGTCTAGCATTCAAATTTTTGGAATCTAGACTGATGAAGATACCTGAAAATCAAGGCGTGTGTTTCTTCATGAATCATCTCATTTACTCTGCATAATCTATAGGTAGCTGGGGCGGATACAATCATGTCTGATAAGATAAAGAAGTGGGCTTGGGCATTTCAGTGACTGGTCCGAGGGTGCTGCGCACTGTCGTGGCAGACCTGTGCCGTCCTCTGGCACCACCTCGCCTCTCATTTTCAGCAGGAGTGCATCTTTGTTAGCCCAATTTTATCACTTTTAACACTTGGTAAAAACTTTTCAGTTATTTTACTTTATTATAATCCTTTGAAAATTGATAATTCCTAAAACTGTACTTAGAAAATATTCCCATTTAATTATTCTATGAACCTGGTAATATACCTTGAATTGACTTTAATAGCAGTTTTCCATTTTGTGATAAGAAAATATTCTTAAATGGGAAGGGAAAATTGGCATCATTTTCATCTTTTAATTTCAATCTTTTGCATGTAGTAAGAAAAAGAATGTGTATTGTAGAAAGCTTAGGTGATCTTATAGTATAAAAAGTTCTTTCTATCAGCTTCTGTAAGAAAGTTGGTTTGAGGTGATTGTGTATCTTTGAAAAAAAACTCATGGATCTATGGTACATTCCAGATAGGTAATAGTTTATAGTTTTGTGGCTTTTTTTAAGGAGCCAATCATTTTGAGTCTGTATTTTTGTGTAAATTATGAAACTTCCTTTGAAAAAGGGTTTATTTTTGTTTTTTTTCTTTTATAGGAACAATTGGCTTCTTTGCATGCTTTTGGTTTGTTACCAAAATATACAGTGTGGTGAAAGTTGACTGAAGAAGCCCAGTGTGTCAAGTTAAAACAGAAATAAATTAAATTCTTCATCAACAAAGACCTGTTTTTGTGACTGCCTTGAGTTTTATCAGACTTACTGGCCTCGTAACCCTTCAGAAACAGCATAATTCTAAATACACCTCTTCCCGCACACCTGTCCCCACAAAATGTGTTTTCAACACTAAAACATTTGTATTGTGACTTGGTTAAGTACATATTCAGTTGTTCTCAATGAAGAGCAAATTTAAATATTATGTGCATTTTGTAAATACAGTAGCTATAAAATTTTCAATACTTTAATGGCAGAGTAGAGGAGGCCATATTAAACAATACTGGTGAAATGCAGGACAGTTTATTGTAAATAGGATTTTCTAGGCTCGGTAGGTGGAAAGAATTATTTTTCTTTGAAGGAGATAACTTTTTATCATGGTAATTTTGAAGGATGATTCGTATGATGTGTTTATTGGGGGGATGTGGCTTTTAAAAAAATCTTGTATTGGTTGTATCTATTCATACCTTCTTTTCTGTGTTGACTTCATTATTCCCATGGTATTGGCCTTTTCAACTATGTGCCTCTGAGTCTTTGAATTTATAAATTTGTTATCTTAATAAATATGATAAAAACGTCATCTTCATTGCATCATTATCTGTTGTATATTCAAGGAGGGTGTATAAATACAAATCTATTTACCAGTGGTCTTTTTAAATGATTTAAACTTTTATCAGATTTTATTGATTTTTGTTAATGTAACACTTTGAGTTTTGATCCAAATAAAATTCCAGTCTCCTGGGCTTTGTGACAAATCTAAAACTTTCACTGTTAGGTAATAACAGAAATTTTAGTCATCCGTGTCTATCCAGATAAACGCTGTTAGTCTAGTAGTTAATATGGGCCTTACTACATTATCATTAAGGGTTGTATATTTTTTACTTGTTTTTAAAAATATGGTATTTTTTATGTTTTTAAAGTCGATTTTTATGATCTCTATATTAGCAATGACTAGCAAGTTTTTCTCTGTGATTGCATTGTCTTTATTTGGATTTCACAGACAATTTTATTTCTTTTTTTTTTTCCTCCCCCGGGGAAGATTTGCCCTAAGCTAATATCCATTGCCAATCTTCCTCTTTTTTGTTGTTTGCTTGAGAAGGGTTAGTCCTGAGGTAACATCTGTGCCGATCTTCCTCTATTTTTTTGTACACGGGACACCTCCACAGCATGGTTGGTGAGTGGAATAGGTCCACACCCGGTGTCCAAACCAGCGAACCCTGGGCCACCAAAGTGGAGCATGTGGAACTTTAACCGCTTGGCCACAGGCCTGGACGCCAGTTTTGTTTCTCGGAGTTAAGAAATAACTATTTCTCTTTCACACTCATCTGATACTTGAAATTCGTTGTTTGGGATGATTTCAGAAACATTAGTCTGCTTATATCTGGAAGAATATTCGTCTTGTATTTTAGGGGCTCAGTGCCTGCCACTTATGAAAGCAGATCGATGCTGTCATTAAACTTACAACTGAAATTACTAGCTATTGCTCATATTGATGTTGCTGGAGGAGCTCTAGTTTTTTAACCTCTCACATAGAAGATTTAAGATAGAAAAGTTCCCTTCAAATTGATATTATGTCTTGCAGTATATTTAGTTTTTTTATATATATAATACTGTTAAGTTACTGTTGTTCTAGGCTGGTTGACTAAACAAGGAAAAGCTTTTAAAAAAACTCCAAATTCAGACGCTAGACTAGTTTTGTCGGTCACCGTTAAGTTTCTTCGATTTTATTTTTCCTTCAGTGAACAATTAGCTTAGTGATTAAAACGGTCAAGTTTCTGTTTTGATACAACTTTTATTTTCTTCTTCTTTATACTTTGAAGTAACCATATTCCACATTTAAACATTGGAGAGGCGGTTGGAAAAATAAAGTAAAAGTATTAATGGAAAG
The DNA here is from genome assembly GCF_037783145.1 of Equus przewalskii. Taxonomy (NCBI): domain Eukaryota; kingdom Metazoa; phylum Chordata; class Mammalia; order Perissodactyla; family Equidae; genus Equus; species Equus przewalskii. Next base: position 68,698,165 of record NC_091846.1, read on the forward strand.
GACGTAGGAGGGAGGGAAGATGAACGAGACAATGAAAAGGAAGGCAAGACGGTGCGAAGGGCGGCGGAGGGAACGGCCTGTTCTCAGGGGCCTTGATGGTGTGGAGGTGCTTGGTTAGGCTGAGGAGCCTCTTCCTTCGTTTGAGCAACGTCCCCTCCCAACCCCGCCAGGAGAACGACAGTCGGGTCGCATTGTGGTCTGAGTGCCACAACTGGGCTTCTCTGAGCGATCGTGGAGAATTATGACACCCCACAGGAGAAAGGGCTTTTTCTGGGCCCAGTTTGTAGAAGTTTGCTTCAGGTATGACCAAAACTGCTCGGAAAAGCAGGGAGCATCGGCTGTCTGGGAAGGATTTTTTTTTTTTTTTGAGGAAGATTAACCCTCAGCTAACTACTGCCAGTCCTCCTCTTTTTGCTGAGGAAGCCTGGCTCTGAGCTAACGTCCGTGCCCATCTTCCTCTACTTTATACGTGGGACGCCTACCATAGCATGGCTGCCAAGCGGCGCCATGTCCACACCCGGTATCCGAACCAGCGAACCCCAGGGCCGCCGGGAAGCGGAACGTGCACACTTAACCGCTGCGCCACCGGGCCGGCGCCTGTCTGGGAAGGATTTTAAAAATTCTTTAATAAAGATCTCTTCCTTCATACTTGACAATGCGGTCATTTATGTGTCTGTCTCTCCCCCACTGAGATTATGAGTAAGGTGTTTGGTGACAGGGGCTCTGTCTTACTCATCTTGGTTGCCATGGTGCCATGAACACAGGAGGCAGACGTACCATCTAAATGTTTTTTACTCTTGTCACTTCAGAATTTACCTAGTCAGGCCATTTTCTGAGTGTCGCAACTTTTGGCTAATTTGATAGTCTATTCAATGCCAATATATAGAGTAGTCTTGATAATGCTATTTAACATTTGTATTTTAAGTTTTGTGGCGTATAATCAGTGCTTTAATTGAAAGCGGTGACTCTAAGAATGCCATTTAGGTCATGGGCCAATTTGGGGGAAGTGGGTAAACATAAACCCTTCTGTGTCGGTCACACCATATAAGATACAAAGCTTGTGCATAATGCAGCCCCGAAGTTGCTATATGGTCATGAATGGGCATCTGCTTCCTTTGTTCTGTTTGATTTGTGACTTGAAAATTACCACTACCTTAAATCTGTGCTATCAGTACCTCATACTGGTACATATACTAGCTAAGATTATGTTATGCCAGGAGTCACAAAACACTAAAAATTAGAAAGCGCTACAGATCTTAAAGATTTTTTTTAATGATTAACTTTAGAAGGCTTCATAAAGGTCTGCTTTTTGGTTTTTAATGAACAGAATAAGTAACCTCTGCTAACAGAATGAATTCCTTACCTTCTGCCTGTGGATAACAGGGTATTCTGGTATTTCATTACTGTGTATATTTATATCACTGAGAAAATATTTTTCCATGTTTGTATTTTTCTCCTGCAGCCTGAATAGGCGGTGGCCGTAACATCTGTGCCTACAATGCGACCTGTATGTAGAAAATAATGCTTTGCTTTCTCAGATACTGTTACTTTGACAGAATCAAACCTGTTTCCTTCTACTGGTTTGTTTTCTCCTTAACTGTGTAATTTGAAGTCTAAACACTAAAAGTCGTTGTTTCTACACATTTCCCTAGCTTTTGAAATACTACTGGATTTCTTCAGCCTGCTCATTAGACCTTCATATCTTCCTTCTCACATTTGATTCTTTTTTTCCCTTTCTTTCCTTGACCCGACAATAGCTATATTTGACATTCTCATTAACAATGAATCATTTGGTAAAGAAGAAACACAGGCTCCTAAAAGTGCTATCTATTATTTCCTTTGGATATTTTTAGCAAAAAGCAGTCTAGGTTACATGAATGGTCTTGACCATGATAAATAAATAGCACTATGGTAGGTCATAGGTCATTAATTTCTCTGAAAAGAGTTACAAGTATGATAGATATGTCAAAAATGATATATTGAAGGATTAATGTTCGTTTTTAAAAGCTAGTTTTTGTTGCTATCTTTCAATGGATGTTGTATACATGGAATTCAAATCTGCTTTTCTTCCTAAATGTAAGCTAAATGTTTTTGGTTAGCATTATTATCAAAGGCATAGGCAGGTGAGTCAGTGAACAAGGCTCTTCTGGCTGATGCTACCAGCTGGACAAGTCTTGTTGCAGCGTGTTTACAGGCACTGCCCCACGTACAGCAGTAAACTAAGGTGGGAGGGCTAGAGTTAGCACGCAGGAAGTGACTGCCCATTTCCTGCTTCAGCAGTGCTAGAGTGGAAGGAGCTGGGGACTCAGAACCCATCCCCTGATCCTGCTGCTGAGCCGCGGCCCTATCACGGGCTTCCTTGTGAGTGGCCACCACCACCAGGACTCAGAGGACATCTTCCAACCTTCTCACTCTTCTGCCCTGGGAGATGGGACTTTGAAGAACTTTGCCGACCCTTTGAGGAGAAGGGACATAATGAGAAACAGATGAAGCTGCAGAACCAGGTTGTAGAATCTTCTTTTAGAACATCAGGAAACCAGATGTTAAGGACTGGGAGCACCTGAGTGCAGTGAGTTCGCTTTACATGCAGGGAAAATGAGACTCAGTCGTTACTGGAATTGCACAAACTTGCTGCCATCAACAATGACTCCCCCTCCCCATTCATATGACTTCCTTGAGATCCATTAAATGAATCTATCAAAGAATTGGGCAATCAAGCTGTGCAGGATGGGGGCCCAAGAATCTGGTGTCTTTGACAAACGCACTCTGGGAGGCAGTGACAGCTAAAGCGAAGGTTCAGGCTGGCTTCGCGAGAGCTGTGGAGATGGCTTTGGACTTTCACCGATGCGGTGGCGCATCCCTGGGTTACCATGAACCGTCCTACAGGCTGTACACCCACCTTTGTAACTTCCTGCCCAGGGTGTGTGTGTAAAATTCGAATAGAGGTGATGTAGAAGGGACACAGGCTTTAGAGGCCACTGGGGTGTGTTTCAGTCCTGCTCTGCCACTAATGATCAGACCCCTCTCAATATAAAGCCTTTGACCAAAGTAATCCCTTTCCATCCTCGGAGCTCATAATAATTCATTACATCTGATGTTTGACAGCTCTCCTATCGTCTTAAGATTACTCAAGTTATTGTTTAACTTTGCAGGCTGTTCTCCCAAATGGACCACAAACTTATCAAGGGCAATAAGCACCACTCATATCATCTTTAGTTCATGCCCAGGCCATATCAGTACTTTGCACATAGTAGGTGTATATTTGTTGATTAAAACTAGGAATTTAGATGATAAGTGATACTGACTTTAAATATTGAAATTGTTTGATATAATGACTTAAAGACACTATTTCAATATTTTGTTTAGCTCTCAGATTCCAGAACGTGCTATTTTGATTCCGTAAAATTATGCATTTTAATGTGCATCCAGCAACATTATCTTGTACACTTGTTCTCTGTTCATTGACAGTTGTTAAAACAAATCAGCACCGGCAGAGCTTGGCCAGCTCCTCTCTACACTTAGTTTGAACTGTTACCCATGGAACCTGCTCAGACATAAAGCTAAAAAGAGGCTAATTGAAATCAGAATGCTGGGTCACTTCTCACTCAAACAAAACAGATGGCCCTCCTTGCCACGCTGCTGTGGAGCTTGGGGAGGGAAATGAGTAAATGCGTTTTTAACTCCCACACAGGAGTTATACACAGCTTTTGAAATGCAGGGGGTGGAGGGGGAGGGCTTTTTTAAATAGCAGAGCTTGTTTCCCTTTATTTTGAAGGTTTAAGAAAAAGCACTTTAGCAGGATATTCAGTATTCACTGTTTCAACTTAGATTCTAAATATTTATTTTAATTCCATTTTCCTTTGGAATAGGTAGTCCTCGCACATGGTACACAAGTCAAAATGTGCTAAAGATCATAGAGGAAAGTCAGTCTCCCGGCCTTCTCCAGTCACTGCGGTCTCCCCCTGGAGACAACCACTGTTAACAGTTTCCTGTGTATCTTTCCAGAAATCAAATCTTCATTTTTAGTTTACCTACTTGAAACCTCTTATCTGGATACCTATGTGACAACAGTAATGGTATTTGGCTTCAAAATCGGCATGAGGGTTTTAAAAGCAACTGTGGAGATTGTGTTTTTGTCGTGCAGAGTGTTAGGCATATTGGTACAAAGCACCTCATTGGTATTTAATAAATGTGGAATGTGGTGTAAGCCACGTGTTAGGACCTGTTTGGGGCAAGAAATTTGAAGAGAAAATTCTATTACTCCATAGCTCAACTAACCACAGTCGGCACATGATGACAAAAACTCTAATAAAAGCATTGCCAGGGGCCAGCCCCATGGCATAGTGGTTAAATTCCTGCGCTTCACTTTGGCGACCCAGGTTCGCGAGTTCAAATCCCAGGCACGGACATACACCTCTCGGCAGCCATGCTGTGGTGGCATCCCACATATAAAGTGGAGGAAGATAGGCACAGATGTTAGCTCCAGGCTAATCTTCTTTAGCAAAAATAAAGCATTGCCAGACCCCAACTAATGGGTGTGTCATCTAATTCCACACATTGCCTCACAGAAACGTGGCTCCTTACTACTTAAAACAACCTGATGTCTGGCTGAAATGTGCCATTGAAGGTGGCTTTGGTGCTTGCATCTCCCTATTTGCCTTAGGACCCCAGCACGCTCCCTGGGCTTTCTCTCCCCCCCCCCCACCCCCCGCCACCCTCTTATCAAAGCTCAACTTGAGAAGTCAGGATATGGTTTATTTCTACCTCAGGTGTGAATTTTTTTTTTTTCAGTCTCTGGTACAGTGGTTGCATTTTTAGCCATATGAATAACCGTGAAATGAGCTTTATTTCCTGGCAAAAAGAAATCCAAAGATCAGTGTGAACGGGAGCGGGGGTTGGGGGGAGGGACGACACACACACACATCCTTCTCAGCACCCTTGACATTGCTCCACTGAGGTGGCTGCTTTCTCCGCTGACCCATGTTTCTGGGTGAGCCTGGCTGTGGCTAACATCATGCCTCTGGAGCACCCCACTGGGCTGGTTTGAAGGGAACACCCCCTTTGTTCTCCCTCATCTGTCCTCTGGGCTGTGCCTGGAAGCCCTGGTACATGGATGCCTCAGAGCACGCTCCCTACTCAGCCTCCAGGCTCCAGTAATTCCCCATGCTACCGCCCAGGGTAGTCCCAGGTGGGTGAGGCACCCCCACCCACCTAACCCCGCGGCGGTGTTGGTGAAGGGCTCCCCTGAGGAAGCAAGAATGACAGAGCTCACAAGGTGCCTATGAGTTGCTCTCTTCCACTGGAAGATGTAGCCTATTTTCAAAGCTGTGTCAAATCTGCTTTTATCCTTTGTGATTTATGTTTACATTGAGATATTTAATGTCTAGTTTACTATAGTTATGTGTGAGTAAATATATGTGAAGTTCTGTCGACAAGTGACAAAAGGCTAAAAGGGAGTTGGGTAAAGATGTCATTTTCTGTTAAGCCACAATTACTTCTGATTCTCCCAATGTTCTAGTTACACAAACACAACAGTTTGGTATTTGCAATACTTATCCTAATTTTACTAGATTTTCTATAATGTTTAGATGTTCTGTATGTACATTATAAAGAGTGACATATTACTCTTTGTTTTCTTAAAATCATCGTGTGACTACGTGGGAAGGAGAGGAATTGTTAGAGGTTGTGAACATGGTTGGGAGCTCGGAGAGGGCCACACCGCCCCTGGGCAGGGAACTGACCTGTGGTTCATTTTGAGTGTTCGAGTTGCCAGTTGGAGGGTGCAGGCAAGCTCGAGTCCCCTCCAGTCAAGACCAGGGATGGTGGTGGAAACCAGTTGGAGGTTGACCAAGCAATGTTCATCGATGAGACCCGCTGGTTGAGGAACCCAGATCTGCTGGTTTTGTGATGAACAGAAGACAAATCAAGTACAGGAGAGGCTGTGGCAGTCAAATGATAACTGTCATTGAGACAGAACGTGGAGCCGTAAAGCGAGGACACTGGGTTGGTCTCCGTTTATGGAGCTTGGCTCCCCGCCACTACATACTTGCTCTCGGATAAAGGCAAGTGGCCTCTTGACTGAAGTGGAGCTCGGGGTGTCACTCTTGGTTCATGCCTTTCATTTCCCTGTCTGCACCGGGTAAGACAGGAAGCCAAAGCTGCGATAACCTGTGAGCACCCTGTAAGCACTGAAGGGGCAAGATCCAAGCTGGTGGGCTGCCGAGGGATGTGGTGGGAGGGAGGTTCCGGGACTCGCAGTATGTGGGCCAGCAGCAGTGCTCGGGGAGATGAGCCGTCACACGAACTCCCTCCTGCCTCCAAGCAGAATTTGATGAGTTCCTCAGTCAGAGGCAGCTTTCAGAAGCTGCTTGGGGCCTGGGTGCAAGGAAGGCCTGAGCCAGGCCGAGCCTCCTGGTGGAGTGTGGCTGAAGCGACACCCAGACAGACTTGTCCCACATCTGGAAGCTGCGGATCAGTGGCCCGTGTGGCTGATGTAAAGGGCATCCTGCTGACAAACGGGCTTCTGACATGTGGCACCCACCAGGGGACAGGAATATACTTTGTAATTTCTTAGGCTTTCTGGCAGGTTCTGAGGTATGTGATGGCTGGGCTCGGGTGAACAGTTATTTCCTGAGGAAGGATGTCTAAACAATTGTGTCTAGTTCACATGGAAATGGGGGGCTTTCTAGGGAATAAATAAAACTTCCTCCTTTTTCCCTTCCCACTCCACACCCAGCAGAGGTTCTGAGCCCCAGAGCTCAACTATTAAAGAATCAAAGTACATTTCTCTAATGGAGACCAGGACGCCCTCTCCCTTTTTTTCCTGACAAGAATCATTTCATTTTCTTCTCTCTCTCTCTCTCTTTCTTTTATGTGCAATTGTAAGAAACAACAGAGATAGACCCTATGTACTCTTTGCCCAGTTTCCCCCAATGGCAACATCTTGCAAAACCACAGCACAATATCAAAATCAGGACGTTGACATGGATACAGTCAAGACACAGAACGTTTCCATCACCACAAGGATCCCTCAGGTTGCCCTCTTATAGTTACCCCCACCTCCCCTGTCCCCCACCACCACCAAATTTGTTCCTCATTTCTTAGTTTTGTCATTTCAAGGTTACATCAATGGAATGAAGCCCTATGTGACCTTTGGGATTGGCTTTCTTCCCTCAGCATGATTCTCTGGAGATTGCTCCAGGATGCTGTGTGCATCAGGAGTTCCCTCTGGTTGCTGAGTAGTATTCCACAGTGTGGATCTACCAGAGTTTGTCCTTCCCATGTTTGAAGGGCGCTGGGTTGTTTCCAGTTCGGGGCTCTTATGAATAAAGCCTCTATAACATTTTTATACATATGTTTGTGTGAACATGTTTTCATTTCTCTGGGAATAAATGCCCAAGAGTGAAAATACAGAGTCGTATGGTAGTTACATGTTTAGGTTTATAAGAAGCCGCCAAGCTGTTTTCCAGAGCAGTTGCGCCATTTTACATTCCCACCGGGAACACGGGAGCGATCTGGTTTCTCCACATTCTCACCAGCCTTTGGTGTTGTCCCTATTTTTGATGTTCTGATAGGTGTGTAATGACATCTTATTGTGGTTTTTGTTGGTATTTCCCTTATGGCTACTGATGTTGGACATCTTTTCATGTGCTTATTTGCCGTCTGTATACCCTCTTTAGTGAAATGTCTGTTGCCCACTTTCTAGCTGGATTGTTTGTTTTTACTCTTCAGCTATCCGTTTTCATCACATAGATCTATGGCAGATCGCAGTGTGGAGCCCAGGGGGATTTCTGAACTTAGCCCCTCAATGCTGTTGGTCTTTGCCGAGCCCCTAGATCTCTTAGCCAAGGAGTAGCAAGTAAGGGCGGGGGTAGCACGTGCATTTGAATCCTTGTTTTCTGTGGGTGGCCTGCAGGATGGGAGCCTTTCCTATGTGTATTTACAGTGGCTAAGAGACAGGGACGAGCATCTTTCCTCCAACCTGCTATCTGAGGGGAGGAGACAAGGGAAGAGAGATTAAGTTTCACAGTGACTGGCACTGCGGTCTCCTTCTGTGACCAGCAGACCCAGAGAGTCTTAAATCAGTGCTTCTCAAACATCCATGAGCACACGCATCACCTGGAGATCTTACGAGGCAGATTCTGATTCGTTGGGCCTGGGATGGGTCCAGAGATTCTGCACATCTCACCAACTCCAGGCGAGGCATTGCTCCTGTTCCTGGCCTGCGTTTGAGTAGCAGGGGCCTAAAGACCCCTGGAATCAATGATCCCCTCCCACTCACAGAGGAAGAAACTGAAGCCCAGGTAAGTTAAACAATTTAGCTGATGCCACCCACCACATCCACAGCTAGCTTCCTTCCCGCCCCCATTACCACCTTCCCCGGCAGCAGCCCACAGGCCCCACCGCCTGCTTAGGGAAGATGACACTCTTCTCAGGAAGCAGCCAAAAAATCCTGCCCTAGGATGCACTGAAGTCAACGAGTTAGTGCCATTTCCTCCCAGGGATTTCTGCGGTTTCAGTCTTGTTTTAAATGGTTTTGTGTCCACTAAGCAGATTCCAGGCTATATCAATAAAAGTCAGCACCTACTCCACAAACCCAACGGTACCAAACCAGCAGACTAAAAACTTTCAGAGTGTGTGAGAGTGATATGCTGTCAATTTGGTCACCAGCCATTAGCGGCTAAATTGTGCCGCACCGCCCCCTCCCCACCAGCACAATTCATATATTAAAGTCCTAACCCCCAGGACCTCAGAATGTGACTGTATTTGGAGCTCAGGGCTTTAAAGAGGTAATTAAGTTAAAATGAAGTCATTAGAGTGCTCCCTAATCTAATACGACACATGTCCTTATAAGAAGAGGATGCAGTCACACACAGAGAAGACTATGTGAAGACACAGAGAAGACAGCTGTGTACAAGCCACAGAGGGAGGCCGCAGGAGAAACCAAGCCTGCCGGCACCTTGATCTCAGACTCACAGCCTCAGAACTGTGGGGATAAACTTCTGTTTTAAACCAGCCGGTCTGCAGTACTTTGTTACAGCAGCTCTACCAAGCTAATGTCCCAGCTATTAGGACGGGGACAGAGGGGACGCAGCAAAAATGCCGGGACATATTCTGCGGTAAAGAGTGCAGAAGGGTGGCAATCTTTCAGCAGCAGGGTGCCAGGTCGCACGTCCTGGTTTCTGAGAAGATGACGGCAGGGAAAAGTAGAATTTCTATTCTCCAAATTGCACACACTGCCCCTGTGAGAGCTCTTTTTAAGCTTCTTCTAACCAAGGTAATTCAAAAATAAGAGAAAAAATTCACAGCAGCATTATTCACAATAGCCAAAAGGTAGAAACAACCCAAATGACCATCAACAAATGAATGGATAAACAAAATGTGATATATCCATACAGTGGAATATTATTCAGCCTTAAAAAAGGAAGGAAATTCTGACACATGCAACAACATGGATGAACCTTGAGGACATTATGCTATGTGAAATAAGCCAGACACAAAAGGACAAATACTGTATGATTCCACTAATACAAGATCCCTAGAGTCGTCAAACTCCTAGAGACGGAAAGAAGAATAGGGCTCACGAGGGGTGGGAATTATCATTTAATGGGTACATAATTCGTGTTTGGAATGATGAAAAAGTTTTGAGTACAGATAGTGGTAATAGTTACACAATATTATTAATGTGTTTAATGCCACTAAACTGCACTCTTAAAAACGACAAATATTATGTTATATATTCTACCACAATTTTACAAATTTGGCATTAATCTAAAACTTTTGTCCAAAGAAGAGAAAAACATGCCCTTGAGGAGTTGTACTCAGACAGTTTCAGCCTCTTAGCTGGGCAGAGGGTCTTGCTGGGAAAGGAAGAAGGGGTTTTGGATCCTGGGGGTGACTTCAGACCCTGGTGGGGTCTCTGAGAGGGGAGATTATATGGCCTTGAGTCAGCAAGGTGGGAAAGGTCAGAGTGTTAGGACGCCAGGGAAGAGAGAATTGAAAAGGTCCCATGGGAGACGTCACCTCTTTTCAATTTTTTTCCCAATAGGTTACTCTCGCATCCCTCCCCAACACTGGCTTAATTTTCTCCCAGGTTACCCATGTCTGCGACGAACCTTTGAGCCTCCTGGCACCCGTGCCCCTCTCACTTCACTCCTCTTTACCTCCTTACCTGTTACAGTGTAGAATTCCAAAAGGTAAACTCATACAAATGTCAAGTGCTGACATGTGAAAGATTTTACTTAACTCATTAATTAATGAGAGAACCAGTGATACATTAAAACCAGGTCAAAGGAGATTCAGGCTTACAGAGATTTATATTCTCTGCTGGATAAAATTCTTTGCACTACTATGAACAGGACTTATCAGCATTGCTAGAGACAGGAGTTCACGTAACTATCAGCTTTCTACAAGTTTACTTCTATCTCTACTGAGCTGTAAACTAGTCACGTCAAAGACAGTCAGAGGCGCACACACCCTTACAGGATCCAGTACTCCCGGGTGGTCTGGGAGACAACACCCCAGCATTTCACTGGAAGGATAGGAATAATCTCTTTTGCCTGATCCAAATCTTTGACAATTATCCTGGCATATTTATTTTGCAACGTGTGAGTGGGTCCACGGAGCTCTCCTTGAGTTCCCATCCCACTTTGTGGGTCAGGCTTGGATGGGAAGGGAGCTATCGCTAAATCCCTGACTGTACCTGAACTCAGACCCCTGTGGGTCTGGTCCAACCTGTCTTTCCTGGGCTGAGCTGAAGTCATCCTCTTAGTTGACCCCCTTCCAAGGCCACTTGAGCCCCACTTGATCCGCATCAACATCCCTGGGAACCCGCTATTATTTTGCGCCTGGGGGAACGCAGACTTTCTGCCAACGCTCCAGCATTTTCTGCCCCAGCATTTGCCACTTTGTCTTATTTAATCTACTTGTGGCCAAAACCCTGAACGTGGTCCGAAGCTTGGTCACCCACCGGTTCCCTCAAGCTCTTCATCCACGCCTGCAATTCTGAGTTGGGAAAACCGATGTCTGCTCCTTTAGTATAATCCTTCCTCGAGCATTCTACGGCCTAGGAAGATGACAGCTGACAATGGGGCAGAAAAAGGATTTAGCAAAATAAACATTTTAAACAGTATTTGAAGCATGTCTATTCAATCTGAGTCCTTATTGTATATTAGGCTTTACGGTAAGAGCTAAGATAGATTTTTACCAAAAAAAAAGGCCAGCCTTCGTAATCTAACGGGGATAATAGCCAGGAGAGCAGACAATTAGCAAACTAATGACCTGAGCAGTAGCAGGACTACACGGGTCCTGACGGCCCCATCTTTTAAAGGCTGTGGCTTTGCTGGAGGCCCCACCACCGGGAGCTCCTCGAGAGCATGTTCTGTGATTGACCCCAAGTACCTATTGTTGTGCACAAGGAATGACTTGTGGGGATAAGCCATTGCCACCCAGGCAGGGTCTTCTCAGTCTCAGCTTGGATATTTTAACTCATAAGTGTATCAGTTAAGATGACTTTGGAAAAATCTGGGTTTGATTAGGAAAGAGAAGGGGGTAAAGGGTCCGGGGTAGATGCTATGGGTTGTGTTCTCTCAAAAAAGGTGTATTGAGGTCCTAACCCCCAATACGTCAGAATGTGACCTGATTTTGAAATAGCATCCTTGCCGATGTACTGAGTTAAGGCGAGGTCATACTGCGGGCGGCGGGCCCTAATCCAGTAGGATTGGTGTCCTCATATGAAGAGGAGAGCGCCATAGGAAGACAGAGACACAGGGAGAAGGCCATGTGACGACTAAGGCAGAGCCTGGAGTGTTGCAGCTGCAAGCCAAGGAGGGCCAGCAAAACACGAGAAGCTGGGGGGAGACCAGGAAGGACCCCCCACTCAGGTTTTGGAGGGAGCACGGGCCTGCTGACACCCTCCTCTCGGACTTCCAGCCTCCAGAGCTGCGAGAGCTCCGCTGTTTTAAGCTGTCCAGTTTGTGCTAGTTTGCTAGGGCAGCCCCTGGAAACTGAGGCGGCAGGCAACCAATGACGGCCCACATTCAGTGAGTAACGAAAGGTGCTCCAAGGCGGGACCAGACTGAAATAAAAATAGCCGTCTGAGGGAGCGCTAGAGCCTTCCCTCCCTCGGTCCTCGTTTGACTCTAGCCTGGATGATGAACAGGGAAGAGCTGTTTTCAGCAGGTGACCCTCTTAACCACCTTTCAAAGTGATTTTGAGGATTTGTAGTTTCTGTTCTTTTGAAACGTGGACTCAGACCACGAATGCCTTTATTTGCACTGAATGCCTTTGACCCGAGGCGGGTTTTGGCTGAAAGTGCAGGATTCCGAGGGAGACCAGTCCTGACTGACCCACTAACCAGCTCCGGCCGTCCTCATCAGAGCTGGGTGCTGGGCCGGTGCAATCACAGCTGTAAGGAAGAAGACCCACCCACACGCTCTGCAAGTTTTGACAATGGGATATTCCCAGGGAACAGGAATAACATTTTTGCTTTTTTTTTCATGGGATAGACAGCAGCAAAGTCTGCTCTTCTCTGGGAATTGCTATCTTGACGGACAACATAGAAAATGTCTCAATCTGTCCGTTACTTCACGCCAAACCTCTGAGGTATTTGATTTTCTCAGCCACTCACCTCTTTTTGAAACTCTGGTGGTTCCTAGACCAGCGGGGTCAGCATCACCCCAGAACTTGTCGGAAACGCAGATGCCTAGGCCTCACCACAGACCTACTGGATCAGAAACTCTGTGGTTGGGACCCAGCCATCTGAGTTTTAACAAGCCATTGAGGTGATTCTGATGCTCACTATGTTTGAGAACCAAAGCTTGAATCTCTTGCCATCTGTGCCAATGCACCCTCTTAAGGCACCTACCTGCCTTTCCAGCTGCCTCCTCACTGTGGCTCATCCTGGCTCCTTTAGCCGCCTGCTTGTATGTGAGTGCATATGCACGCACGCATGCATTCAGCACACATCCAGGGGAGGGTCTCCTATAGTCAGTTTGGTAGATGGATCTAGATGAGTCTGAAGATCTGACCAGATGTTGGTTAAGCTCCTTCAGGTTGTAGGAGCAAAGACCTCTTCATATTTCTTCAGGTGACAGCATTTATTGTAAAAAAACAATGAGAATGAGCATCTCTTACTGTAATCAGGAAAAAACTATATAAAGCTATTTCTATGATGAAGAGAGAATGAGAGAAAAGAAACAATGAGAAGTAAGAAAGACAGGAGTTTATTTCAACATCCAGGCTCCATGAAGTCTTAGAACATTCTTCACGACAAGCAGTAACTCCCAGCCACTCCAGCGGTCCAACATCCAGTGTCCTTTACAAGAGGAGGAACTCCTGCTCACGTATGACAGAGCTCTGCCACATCTCTGATGCTCCTGCAAGCATTCTGCTTCTCCTCAAAGCCACTGCTTACCCCTAGGTGTGATTGCCACGCGGGATTTGTGTATTGGCTTTCCTTGTTGTCTTTCAGTTCTGGCTGCCAATACCCAGCTCCTCTCTGTCTCATGTTGAAAGAGCCCACAGAGAGGTCTGGTTGGGTCTCTGGTGTCACTGTGTCAGTATAGAGCTCCCCCTTTGGGTGGAGCCTTGCCATGGCCAGTCTAGAGGTGGCGTGGCACCTCTTGCTGGAGCACCAGTCCCTGCTCGGTCAGCTGTGAGCAGGACCTGTGGAGGTACAGGCAAGAAACTCCGTGATGTTGTAGGGTTTGCAAGGGCGTTCTGGGTGTGATAGGCACTCAGGCAACATCAGACCGCTCTCTGGGCTGGAAGACAGGTCTAGGAGGAAGATATAGATCTAAAAGTCCTGACCGTGTCAGTAGGTGGTAGTTAAAGCCTCATGTGTGGTAACATTGCCCAAGGAAGGTGATAGAAAGAAAGAGAAAAAGGAGCCTGGGTTCACCAACATCTACCAAGGGGGACAGCCATCAGGATACAGAAATTAGTGGGCCAGACCTGGTGGCCTGGTTAATTTCAGCATGCTCCACTTTGGCAGCCCCAGTTCAGTTCCTGGGCATGGACCTATGCCACTCATCAGTGGCCGTGCTGTGGCAGGCGGCTCACATACAAAATAGAGGAAGATTGGTGACAAATGTTAGTGCAGGATAAATCTTCCTCAGCAAAAAAAAAAAAAAAAGAAAGAAAGAATATAGGGACTAGCATTTGTTGAGTACCTACTATTTGTCAGACTCTATGCTTTGAGGCTTTACCTAAATTACCTTGTTTATTCTTTAAAACAATCCTGCGAACCTGGCATTATCATTATTATCCCCAATTTACAGACGAGAAGGCTGACCAAGGCTCACAAAGATCAAGGTCACACAGCTTATAAATGACAGAGCTGAGATTTCAATGCAGTTTCTCCCAACTCCAACATTCTTGCTCTTGCTACTGTATGTGAACTGTACAGGCTTCAACGGAATGGACTGAGCATGGCAGGGTTCTGAAAGAGAAGAATGTTTCCAGTAGGAAGTGATTAAGAGAGAAAGCTCTGAAATGTGCCTCTCTGGGCGTAGAAGACAAACTCGGCGGAGGGGCTCCCTCCAAGGCCAAGGATAAGGACTCCTTGGACTGGGTGTGACCGTGGCCGCTGGATGGGACAGTGGTTTGCCAGGGGGCTGCAGGCCACCGCAGGCAAGCAGAAATCCACCTGCTAGGGGGCTGGTGAGACCTCCTGGGAAGCCGCCTGCTGGGGCAACAGGGTGTGTGCCACAGGGTCTCCCTCTGGCCCCGCTGGCTTCTCTGCTGTAGGAACAAAAAGAAAGACACTGGAACCAGGAAGAAAAGCCCGTTTCACCAGCAGTGTCCCTCCAGTGCCTGCTGCTGACAAAACTTACCATTGTGACAGGGGGCAAAAGAGAAATGTTTTGAGAGTCCAGCTCCAGCAACACAGAGCAGGTAAAGAAGGGTGGATTTGGGACTCCAAGGCAATAAATAGATAAGTGGTACACATGGGATATACAGCAGTGGCAGTACCAGTACAGTTAAATATTTATATCTATGAAAGTTCGTTCATGTTAGAGCTCCACGGAACTCTCAAACCATCCCTATCTGTTCACCCAAGTTCCGCGGCAGCCTGGCAGCCACCACCACTTTCTCTGATGAACTTTGAATTCACATCCACTTGCTTGGAATTCAGGGTGACAGATTTAGCTAATTCCACAATTGCCATCTGTATATGTAAGGCCCTTCTCTTCATTTTTCTCTTAATTTCCAAACCTCGCTCCCACTCTCACTCCACCCCAGCGCCTGTAATATGTTTGGTGTATGTCCTTGGATATGTACACATGTACATAATTCTGAAAAAATACATAGAATTGTGTATGTATTTTATATATATATACATATACACATACACACATATGTACATACGTACAGTATTGGGCTACATGTCTCATTCTGTTCCTATTTTTTCCCTCTGCAGTATGATCTATCCATGCAGCTCTAAGTACCTCTCGTTCGTTGCTAACTGCTGCACAGCCCTCCACAGGATGCAGCCGGCACAGTTTGTCTGCCCTTTTCCTTTAATGTTACTAGGCTGACTCCAACAGCCTGCTCCCACAAACTGCCCGGATGCACATCCTTGCACATGTTCTCTTACAGTCCTGGTAGTTTCTCAGAGTTGCACCCAGGAACGGGATTGCCGGGTCATATTGTGCACACATAGGAATTTTACTGAGTTCTGTTAAGCTGCTCTCTAGAATACTGCATAGTCTACACTCCCATCTCTACTGCAGAGAATTTCCATTGCCCTACGTCCTTGTCAACAATTGCTATCATCTGACTTTCTAACTTTTCCTGTGTTGTGGTGTAAAGTGGAATTTCGCTTTGTATAATTTGCATTTCTCTGACTAATAGTGAAGTCGAGCATTTCTTCATATTTGCCCTTTTATATCCTTGGCTCATTCTTCTACTGGGTTTCTGACCTTTTTTTGTTAATTTCCTTGTGTATTCTAGATAAGATGTCGATAAACTTTACTGTAAAGGGCCCATATAGTAATTCTTATAGGTTTTGCAGGTCATATGTCCTCCACGAACCAGCTCCACATAGACAATACGTAAATGATTGAGCCAGGCTGTGTTCCAACCAAACTTTATTTACACAAAGAGGAAGCAGGGCCAGATGTGGCTGGGAGCCATGGTTTGATGCCCTCTGTTCTAGATATTACTTCCTTGTTGGATTTTGACGTTACAGGTATCTTCTCTCACTCTATCTGTGGTGTCCCTCATTGTCCTCCATTGACCAGAACAATCTATGGGTTCAAATCCACCAATTTTTTGCTTCACAGTTTGTGCTTTTAGTATTTATTTTTTTCCAACCTCAAGATGACAAATTTATATGGCATTTTTTTCTATTGGTTTTATGATTTTATCTTTCAGATTTATATTTTGGATTATCCAAAATTGACCTTTGTTTATAATGTTCATTTTCTTTCACACGGTAAACCAGTTTTACCCACACCATCTATTAAATTCTTTCCCCACAGGTTTGTGGTGTCAGTGATCACATATCAGTTCCCATATGTAAATGAATCTGGTTTTGAGCATTTTATTACTCTGGCTTTGTAGTATGTCTTCACATCTCCTAGTGTGACTCTTTCCATAGTTCCTTTTGAAGGCCCATGAACCACTTCTATTTCAGTAATGCAGACTTCTTCATGCCTTATCTGCTGCCACTAGGCTTCAAACCATTCACAGGAAGAAGCGTGGACCATGAAGTCAGGCGAGCTATATGTGGCAATTCCCTGTTGCTTGTTGTTCAACTACTATTTCTTGAATATCTGCAGAATCAGGACTTTTGGTTTCAAGAGCCAAAAACGCAACTCAAACTACCTTAATTAAGAATATATGTACATATTGGCTCATATAGCTGGAGAGTCCAATCAATGGCTCTGTTTGATCTAGGGGTTCAAACAATATCATTAGGGCTCTCTCTCCCTCTTTCTTCCTCCATTTCCCACCTCTGCTTTTCTCTGTTGCCTGTGCTCGTAGGCACTCTCTCTCCCTGAAGCAGCCTAGATGGTAATGCTATCAAGCTTACAGTGTCCTTACCGCTGTTGATATCAGAAGAGACCCCTTGTTTATCAAATATTCATATCCATCTCCCCAAAATGGACTCTGATTGCCTGATTGGGTCATGTGCCTTGCCTGGATCAATCATGGTGGCAGAGGAGGTGGTCAAGTAAATGACAGCCCCACCAACTAGTGGAGTGGCATTCCCAAAAGGAAAGGCACTGGGCAGACCAAACATCCACAGACATCCACCTCTCCTCCCGCCTGCCGTATGTCCCCACAACACTCACAACCCTGAGAATGGTTACAGGGGCGGACACCAAGGCTCAGAGAGTTTTAGTTACTTGGAAAAGCCCCACAATCTGCAAGAGGCCAAGCCAAGATTAGCAACCTGGTCTGTCTATGTTAAAGCCGACGCTCTTTCCGTTATATCACACTGCCATTTGATTATACTGCTGTCGCTTCCAACCCACCATGGCACAAAGTAAGCTCAACATTTTTCCTAAAATCACGTCCAAAATTCAAAGTCTTCAAAAGTTATTGCCATTTCCTCCATGCACAGGTGTGAAAATTTACCATCCTCCGCCATTGATTCATCCTTTTCTTTCATCCTCGTGGCCAATCCTTTGTCAACCGCTTCCCTCTTCCCATTCCTTCTTGTACCAGCTGTCTGCACACTTGTTCACGGGCTGATCACCTGACATCTGGAGCATTATACTATCTGTTCTCCACCTCAGTCTATCCTGTATACAGCCACACATTAAACTCCCTAGAGTACAGGATTTTTTTATTATTTTTTTTTTTTTGGTGAGGAAGATAGGCCCTGAGCTAACATCTGCTGCCAATCTTCCTCTTTTTGCTTGAGGAAGATTCTACCCTGAGCTAACATCTGTGGCAATATTCCTCTATTTTATATGTGAGGCGCTGCCGCAGCATGGCTTGATGAGCGGTGCGTAGGTCTGCGCCCGGGATCCAAACCTGCGAACCCTGGGCCACCAAAGTGGAACGTGAAAACTTAACCACTACACCACCGGGCTGGTCCCTGGGCTTTTTTTTAAAGTTATGATTCTTTTTTGCTTAAAAGTGTGTATCAATTTGTATTACTGCAATAATGCAGCATAGCAGAGCACTCCAAAACCCAGGGGCTTAAAACAATGAATAATTATTATTGGCAAGCACTTACTTGTCTGCTGAGGTTCAGCTGATCCAAACAGAGGAGGGTCTTCTTGTGGCTGGGGCAGCTGGGGCGGCTGAGGCAGCTTCGTTTCTCACTGTAGGTCTGCGGGGCAGCTCTGCTCACGGTCTCTCCTCCCCCTCGCTGTGGGGGGCTTTGCCAGGGCACACTCTTCTCTTGGTGATGGCAGAAACATGGGAGGCCTCTCAAGTCCTAAAGCTGGAACTGACACACAGTCATTGGCCAAACTCAAAGTCAAGGGACAAGGAGATATACTTGACCCACACTGAGCCTACGGAAGGGTGTGGATGCAGAGACAGGGGAGAACTGGTGGCATCAACTTAATCTACCCCATAGGGTCACGTCTTGACTCCACCGCCTGGATTTCAAAATCTGCCATTTTCTGGTCGCACCCCTTTCATCCAGCCCAACTCTCTTACTTTGGGCTCTTCATCTGGGACATAGTTCATGGACCTTGGAAATCATAGAAACCAGAGACGCCTGGGCAATTCCAGATGGCAAACTATATTCCAACTGCAGGCCAAACTAGTCTGCCCCTGCTTTCCCACCACACAAAAAAGAGGGAGGAATTTTGTGGGTCCACTTGTTATTGGTAGTTTTTGCAAAGTAAACAAATGTGAAACCATTTTTCCTCTAGGAAATAAGCCAGAGATCCTCTCTATGGGTTTTTCTTTTTTAGTCCTTTGGGGGAAAAATATCTCAAGGAATTATTTTCTGAATAAACAATGGCAACACTTTATTTTTGTTGGATTGACTTGAATCCACCTCCACTTTCTTTTTTTGGATTGAGAGGTTGACTACAGAAATGAGAAAGAGAGAGTTTTTTATTCTTTTTTTGTGTGTGGTTTCTCTGGCCGGAAAATAAAAGCCTTGCATTCTTTCTGTATTCAGGGCACTTCAAAGTTATAAAAATTTAGATAAAGTACATCAGGGTTATGGTTGTTCTAGATTTCTGTCTATTTATAACTTCCTCATATTTCACATTTGTTTGACCTCAGGTTAAAGAAATGCTTTTGAAAAGTATAATGATTTGATCCTCGCAATGGATGTAGCAAAAATGCTGGGGTCAATAAGTTGAATTAAAAGGCTTAAAATAAAAAGAGAAGAAGAAGAAAAGGAAGAAGCAAAAACTAGATTTTGCAAACTTTAAGCTTAGAACTGCATGACCATAGGAGAATTTCCCAGCTGTATTCTTATAAAAAATATATGGTGTGAAATATTTTTCAAAGTTTACCGGAGTAAAAAAGTTTGCATCAGAAGAAACTAATTTCCTAATCCTCTGAACTCATTTTCACAGCTTATAGGGGCCTGTCCCTAGATTTTATAGCATTTTTGCATATTTTTTTTTCTTTTTTTCCCCACAAAAGTTTGAATATATCCATGTGTGTCGTATTTTCAATATTACCTAAAATATAGATTTCAGTGATTTATTGAGAGGAGAAAAGAAAGTTTCAAAACAATATGTATATGTAATGTTATTTTTGTGAATAGATATATGAATGTGTGTAACTTTATATCTATCATCTACCTACCTATGGAGAAAGAAAGAGAGGGACACACACCCATATACACACACAGAGAAATGCACATTGATGCGTCTATGAGGAAGAGCTCAGAATATTGACCATTAACTTTGAGTCTTAACTTTCTCCCCACGTTCCTATTGATTTATTTTCATATGTTTCAATTTGTCTATAATGAACATATATTATCACCTATATAATTCTAAATGGGATTTTAAAAAAAGAGAAATAGCTATTTAACAATTTGGGCTTTTTGCCTGAGGAATTCTAAACTTCTCTAATTTTAAGGAAACTAACGACAAAACCTTCAGTTGGGGCCTTGTTTGAACGCTGGAAATCATACAGCCAGCTATGCTGTTTCTTTAGGCAGAAAGTTAGAATGAAGAAAGTTGGAGATGGGGAAGGGTGAGTTTGGATCCCAGCGACCGCCGTCCCCACTGGGCTGCTCCTAAGGCAACCCTGGAACAGCACTTGAAGCGCAGAAGTGTAGGCGCCCGGAGCTCCCTCTGAGTCTGGGCCTGTGTGTCAGGGTTTCATCTGCACCTGCCAGGAGGAAGGAGTCATGAGACCAAGGGGAAGGCAGGTCTTACCAAGTAAGATATCAACTTAGGCTTAGAAATTTATCCTGTGCAGCTCGGTACTTTAAAAAAATGATCACAGTCATTGCGACATTATGGATAAGAGTAAATACTAATAATATGCTTAGGTTTAGAATTTGGCAGATGACATTTTACTTCTTATGAACCAAAAGGAATTACAGCTCTAATTTAAATGGATCTCCATTTGTGTTTCCAAATGTACGCTACTAAAATTTAGATATCTGAGAACATTTCACTGAGAAGTTCTCGTTTCGAGAACCTACCATGTGTTAGCTGCTGTACTTGTTGCTGGGAATACAGAGACAAATGAAGAAATGGGCTTTGTCTTCAGGGAGTTCGGCTTATCATGGCAACAAGTCCAAGAGATTTGCTTTGTCCTTTTATTTTAAATAATTCTTAGAACAACAGAGAAAAATGAGGAAGAGTGGGGGGCCGGCCCCGTGGCCAAGTGGTTAAATTCAAGCACTCCGCTTCGGTGGCCCAGGGTTCCACTGGTTCGGATCCTGGGAGTGGACATGGCACCCCTCGTCAGGCCACGCTGAGGCAGTGACCCACCTGCCACAACCAGAAGGACCTGCAACTAGAATGTACAGCCATGTACTGGGGGGCTTTGGAGAGAAGAAGGAAAAAAAAAAAAGAAGATTGGCAACAGATGTTAGCTCAGGTGCTGATCTTTAAAAAAAAAAATGAGGAAGAGTGACTAGAGAATCTCAGCCACATGAGCAATTATGAGATTCTTTCGCTGGACCATTTTGCCATCCTGGATCAAGGCCGTTTGTACCATTGTGGGCAGAGGTGCAAAGGTTTAGCGAATGGGGATTAAGGAACAGCTCAGAGCCATTAGACCACAGAAAGGCCCAAATGCCTAGTTTATCAGGATGGATCCAAGTTCGGCTCCTGTTGCTAAAAGAAAAAATAAAAAGCAATGCACATGTTACTTACAAGCAAACCTGAGGGCATGCCATCTATTATCGGCAATAAACAGATTTGATTCTTTTGTAAACGAGATTGTCAGGGCCCCGGGGATTTGTCAGCGACCGGATAATCCTCAAATCATCTGCCTGCCCTACCACGGTAATAGGAAATTGTCAGTAATAAGTCTGGTTAGAAATCTTCTTGTCTGGTGCATTAAAGATTATTCCACAAAACCCAGAGGGTCTTAACTAACCAGCTTTCATTATATGGCTCAACGTTACACACCTTATCGAGCCTCACGTCCAGAGAGGCTGTGAAGACTGTCAATTGTGCGGTTGTCAGGCCCTCGCTTTGCGAAACGCAGACTGGGACTTTGGGAGTTTTTAATCCAATATGGTACATGGAACAGATGCAGAACTCAGAGGCCACAAAGATGCCAAAATGCATATGATATTTCACTCTCCACTGCAAAGACCGTGCAGGGGACCCTGGGTCAGGTCAAGTTGGGACCCACAGCTTCACGAAGATGAGACTGTGCTTTCTCTTCTTTTTACCTTCTGTTCATGTGATTTAAATTTCATGTTTTGAATAAGTAATACTACACATGGTTCAAATATGTTACTTTATTTTTTTTTTTATTTTACAGATTGGCACCTGAGCTAACATCTGTTGCCAATCTTTTTTTTCCTTCTTCTTCTCCCCAAAGCCCCCCAGTACAATAGTTGTATATTCTAGTTGTAGGTCCTTCTAGTTGAGGCATGTGGGACGCCGCCTCAGCATGGCCTGATGAGCAGTGCCATGTCCGTGCCCAGGATCTGAACCAGCTAAACCCTGGGCTGCCAAAGCAGAGCACGTGAACTTAATCACTCGGCCACGGGGCCAGCCCCTGGTTCAAATATTTTAAAATTGCAAAGAGACATAGTGAAAATCTTTTCCCATTTCTCTACCTGCTCTGTTCTTAGACAGGCTACCACTGTTATCAGCAGCATTATTTTATCCTTTCAGAGTTTTAACATCATTGACTTCAACAAAATGTGAAACACATTTATATTTTACTCTTTTTTTACACAAAAGATAGAATACAATACAATTATTCTGTGCCTTGTATTTTCCCCCTATCAATATATCTTTTCTTATACATAACAAAATAGCTTCTATATTAGTGCATGAAAACAGTCCTTATTCTTTCTTTGGTTGCATACTTTCTGTGGTTTCATGTACCAAACTTTTAAAAATTGGTCCCCTGTTGATGGACATCTAGATTTTCCCCCCCAATCTTTTGTGATAACAAATACTGATGCAGTGAACAACCATACACATTAGTTCTTTCACATGCTAGTGCTATTTACTTTTAATAGGGCTACTGGGTAGTGGCCAAGACAGGGTCTCTACCCCAGCTCCATAAGTTAATAACCAACACTCCTAATAGATTCTGATAGTGGGCAAACATCTTTTTTTATTTCTCCAATATGTTGAATTGCAAAGAGATAGCCACGGGATCATTTCTGAAGCCTGGCTGCAACTCCTGTGCCTCCCCAACCCTGCCTCTTGTCCTCACGTGTCTCCTTAATTTCCATCTATCACTTGCAACTACCAACCTAGGACTGCTTGCTTTTCTAAGATTTTTTTTTTTTCCTTTTTCTCCCCAAAGCCCCCGGTGCATAGTTGTATATTCTTCGTTGTGGGTCCTTCTAGTTGTGGCATGTGGGACGCTGCCTCAGCGTGGTCTGATGAGCAGTGCCATGTCCGTGCCCAGGATTCGAACCGACGAAACACTGGGCCGCCTGCACCGGAGCGCGCGAACTTAACCACTCGGCCACGGGGCCAGCCCCCGCTTGCTTTTTAAAAAATTTTTTTAAATCTCCTCACTTTAAACTGCATTTGGATTGCTATCATTTATTTCTTCTGAAAGGTAGGACGAAGTGGTGCTGAATAATTTCTTGCATCTTCTTAACAAGTCGACTTCTCAGTCATTCACCCAAGAAATATTTATTTAGCATCTCCTGTGTCTCAGACATCGTTTTAGGAGTTGAAAATATAGGAGCAAACAAAGGACACTCAGTCCCCACCCTTCCGAGGCTTACATTCTAATGGAAAGCAACACACCATAAACAAATAAAATGACAGAATGGCAGGCAATAAGGAAATCAATGTATAACATAATTTCAGGCAGTAATAAGTGCTCTGTGTCTCTATTTGATCAGCTCAGGGGTGAAGCGTCTTTCAAACGACCTACAGAGAAAGGGTTCCAATTCTCTCTTGAAAAGTTACTGAAGCTGCTCTCTTTAGAGACGTTCAGACTCAAGGAGGATGTGGCCACAGCAAAGGCTTGTTGATTCTGTCTGACACTGACAGAGGCGTTTGTGGTCATTTGAACTACGTAGTGTCACTTTGGACTTACCAATGGCTTTACGAGCATGCTTTAAGAACCAGTTTGTGTGTGGAGGTGCCCTTGGGAGGGTTTTCTTTTACCAGGGCTTTAATTTCCTATTGCTGCTGTAATAAGTTGCCACAAGCCTGGTGGCTTAAAAACAACACAGCTTTATGGTTTTACAATTCTGGAGGTCAGAAGTCCAAAATTGCTCTCCTGGGGATAAAATCAAGGTGTCTGCTGGGCTGGCTCCTCCTGGAGGCTGGAGGAGACAGGCTGTTTTCTCACCTTTTCCAGCTTCCAGCTTCTAGAAGCTGCCTTGGCTTCCTTGGCTTGTGGCCCCTCATCACTCTAAGCTCGATTCTGTGTCACATCTCGTTCTTCTGACTCTGACCCTCTTGTTTCCGTCTCCTAAGGATCCTGTCTCTACACTGGGCCCACCCAGATAATCCAGCACAATCTCCCCATCTCAAGATCCATAATTTAATCACACCTGCAAAGTGACATGTTCACAGGCTCTGGAGATTAGCATGTAGACATCTTGGGGGGTCATTATTCAACCCTCTACATAGGCAATTAAGAAACAGCAACTGGGGAACAAGATAATCATTAACATAGAAAGTGAATTAAAGTACTGCACAGAGGAAATTATGTGAAGAATAGTCTTGGCAGAGGATGCCTCAAAAGTCAACATTTTTGAGTTTGACAAATAAGTTTCAAACATCTGCCGTGTGCCAGGCACCGTTCCAGGTGTTTGGGATGCATCAGTGAACAAAACAGGCAAAAATCCCTGTCCTCAGAGGGCTTACATTCAACAAAAACATCACAAATAAGCCCACTATTTAGTAGTTTAGAAGTGGATAAGTGCTATGGAACAAAAGGAAAACTGGATCAGGGGAAAGGCTGGGAGAGCAGCGAGGGATGCTGGGGAACCATCTGCCTGCGGACACCAGGGGGCGCTGCAGCACAGTTTTGGTGGCGGAGATTAGAACAGGATCTTAGTCGCGCTGTTTGGGAGCCAGAAGGAATTTTAGAGGTCGGCTAGTCTAGCTTCCTCAGTTTATAAAGAGAAAGCTAAGGCTCAGAAGGTCCACAATGTGGTCGCTAGTTATTCTGCATTTGGCCTAAATTTGAGAGACATCCTTTCTCCCCAAGAAGGCCAGACACAGTCATCATGTTATCAAAGGCAGCTCCTGGCAGGAGGCGAGGCTGGGAGGGTTTTGTATCAGAGCAGCAGGAGGGATGGATAATCTCAGAGTGTAGTTCTATCCCTGCCACTGTTGAAAGATCCTTCCACAGAGCTTCTAATGTGCCTCTTTCTAAGTGCAGCATTCTGAAGTCTTAAATCAGTGACACTGGCCCTTCAGCCTTTGAGACTCAACTTTGGTGGAAATAACCTACATTGGCCAGACACCAAACGGAAGGGAAAAATGGATTATGATAAAGAGCCTTTGGTGTTTATAACAAAAGAATAACGCAGCTTCATTTTCCTAATCGTTCCTGTTTTAAATGGTTAAGTTACTTAAGCTTTAAATTATTTAAGTTACTTAAGCTTCAAATGGTTACAGTAAACCATTGGTTGATGAGATATTTTTATTCAGTATCTCCTTGGGTGTGACTATTTGCCAAAAGTGTGGTTGAGCCAATACAAAGCCCAATATGTGTAAGATTAACAGTGAGAGTTACTTGAGTTTCATAAAATTACAGGACCAAGTAGTAACAACGTAACACATTTCCATGCAGACTTGTATTGTTTCAGGGCGACACTGGTTGAGACTGAAGCATTCAGGTGGTTTACCGTCTGGTCCCAGACAGGACCTCTGATCCACTGTATTCTCTTCGCTTGCTGACTCTTCCCCTAGCACTCAGACTCACTCCCCACCTCATGGGTAGCTGTCCCCCTCGTTGCAAAGCCCCCTGGCTTCCTGCCTCTCTCAGGAAGAAGGAACTGCTGCATCCTTTCTGCTTCCGTATCCCCTTTCCCCAGGTCACCAGCAGACCTCAGAACCCACCCATTTCTCCATTTACCTGTCTGCCTCTTTCACGAGACTGATAACTTCTTTTTAAAATCTTTTTTCTTGTTGTCATAAAATACACATAACACAAAATTTGCCATTTTAGCCCTGTTAAGTGTACAGTTCAGCAGCATTAAATACATCCACATTGTTGTGCGACCACCACCACCATCCATCTGCAGACCTTTTTCATCGTCCCAAACTGAAACTCTCTACCTATTAATCACTAACTCCCCATTTCCCCCTCCCCCAGCCCCTGGCCACCCCCATTCTCCTTTCTGTCTCTATGAATTTGACTCCTCTTTGAAAACGCATTCTTTTGTGTGTCTGGCTTATTTCACTTAGCATGATGTCCTCAAGGTTCAACTGTGTTGTAGCATGTGTCTGAATTTCATTTAGATAGCTTCTTGAGATCGGGAATCACGTCAATAAATGTTTAAGTTTGTTTGCGTTGGAAAAAATGGGTGGATATGAACGTAAAGTAATGAGATCTGTAAATAATTTTGAAAAAGAGGAAGTTAACACTGACTGCCCCATGTCAACAGGGTGAGCCCACAGAGCAACAGGCACGTGTGCTCATGGCCACAGTGCCTGGTGCCCCACGCCAGCCTGCTGTTTCACTTCCAACTTCCAGATCTCATGCAATTGTCTCTCAGGAACAATCCCAACCTGGAACCTCACGGGCCGGGAAATTCTGGGAGAAGTCATTCCAGCTAAGCTGGGTCGACACTAGGAAAGCCACCACGATGCTATTAGAGTGTATTCCAGACCGGAGAGAGCTTCCACGTTAACTAGACATAGATAAGAGCCAAACTCTCTGCTTACGGTTTTGCATATCTGATGACGAGAAGGATTTTCTGCAGGTGATCACTAATTCCATACATTTTAAACTTTGTTTCTTTTCGACTACCCGCATACTTCTGGTGACAGGTGCCCTACGGATACATTCTTATTGGGATGTGACCTCTGACCTTGCACCTTTATGCAGGTAAGTCAGCACAGTGGATAGTAGTATTCCTGGAAGCTGTTCCTAAAGCAGGACTGCTAATAATACCTAAACTGATGCGACTGAAAATCACATAAACACACTCTACTAAATCTAAACCAAACATATCCCAGCTCAAACTTCTCCTCAGCTGGTCTTCCAAAATGCCTGCAGCCACTCCAATGCCATCCAAAACAAAGAAAGTCCGAGAGCGGGGCCAGCCCTGTGGCTAAGTGATTGAGTTCGTGCGCTCCGCTTTGGCGGTCCAGGGTTTCACCAGGTCGGATCCTGGGTGTGGACCTGGCACCGCTCATCAGGCCGTGCTGAGGTGACGTCCCACATGCCACAACTAGAAGGACCCACAACTAGACTATACAACTATGTACTGGGGGGCTTTGGAAAGAAGAAAAAAAAGAGAAAGATTAGCAACAGATGTTAGCTCAGGGCTAATCTTTAGAGAAAAAAAAATGTCCGAGAGAAAGGGAAAGTCAGAGTAAACAGAGAAAATATCTTACTTTTGTACAGTTTACAAAAACAAATGACCTGTGAACACATTGGTGGGGACTTGAAAGGGGCCAGTGCTAGTCAGTGGCCCTGAGGCTTAACCTCCATTAGCTCTGGGTAAATCTGCATCTGGATCTTTCTACGCAAAGCCTTAGTTGCACTGATTTTGTTTTAAATTTTTATTAAGAATATTTTCCAACATACATAAAGTTGAGGAACAATAGCCCCCTCTCCCACCCCACATACCCACCACCCAGCTCCACCAGCGATCAGCGTCAGTGGATCAGTCCAGCACCCACCATCGCCACCCCCAAGCCCACTGTGCTCTAGAAGTGGGATGTTTCTGGCTCCTGATCTTTCTTTCTCAGGTCTCTGCCAGGTTCTCACCCCATCAGATTGCTCAGCTCAACAGGATAATGGGTCTCATAGAATGATTCACCCTGCTAAATTTCATATTTTCTAATGCCGTTGAGGCAAACGTGTACTTTTATTTTTCTTTCAGTTTTGGAGGCTGTGAGTACAGACAGATTTGACTAGCCTCAAAGGAGGAACCCTAGCTCACTTTCTCTATTGTATCTGGAAATATGTCCTCCAGAAATCTACACGCCATGTAGATAAAGTTAATACAGCTTTATTTTAAAATATACCAACCTTAGAAAACAGTTCTAAAAACCTACGAGTTGGTAATCTCATGAAGAAGCTCAACCAAACCACCTGAGCTCACAGAACCTGGTGAGAATTGGCACAGCTACAGTTTCTTTAACCAGAGTATGAAAGAAATTGAATCAATTAGCAAATAAGTCATTGGAGGTCCCATTTTACCCAAAAAGCCATAAGGTCCAGGGCATTTTTAATAAGGATTACATCTCACATGGCAGTCTCAGAATTATAATGAGGCTGGTGGAATAGTTTCATCTTATAATTATTAAAGACTTACTGGTTACAAGTCACTGAGCCAGGTGCTGGGGGCACATAGCAATGACAAGATAAACTGGCTCCCTGCTCTCAAGGAGCTCACAGTCTATTTCTATAGATGGTGTTTTTAAACCAGAGCACTAGCAGCCTTTCTCTGAGTGGGATTGCCTGCACATCCCAAGTCCTGCCCCCTAAGTGACAATAACGCATCCAAAAAGCCCATCTGATCGATGGGTGGGAGAGGAGTTCTCTCCTACCTTGAGAGCTACTGGAGGAAAGGTAACAAAAAGAAAGTAAATTTACAAATCCATAAATAAACATTGTGATGAGGGCTGTGAGAGAAACCATCAGGGTGCTGTGCCAGTGAAATAGATCCGGGGATGCTCTAGTTTGGGTTGTCAGCGTGGGCCCCTTTGAGCAGGTGGCAGGTAGCGTAAATGTCCTGAAGGATGAGAAGGTGTAGCCATGAGCCTTCTAGGGACAAGAAACAGCATGTTCCAAGGTCCTAAAGTGGGAGAGGCTTAGTAAACTTAAAAGCACTTGAAAAGAAGGTGGGTGGGAATGAGATAAGACTGGAGAGACAGGCAGAGGCCGGATCCAGTAAAGCCTTTGGGGTTATAGTGAAGATTTTGGGTTTTATTCTCCATGCTTCCCATTGGGAACCATCAAAGAGTTTTAAGAAGGGAATTGATGTGATGATAATAATAATAAGTTATCAACACTACTGAGCACTTGATCTGGGCCAGGCAAGGTTTTAAGCTCTTTATATCTATTAACTGAATATATCCTTATAATAACCCTGCGAGGTAACTGCTACTTATATTCCCATCTTGCAGAGGAGGAAATTGAAGAAGGGAGAGCTTAAGTAATTTGCCCAAAGTCACACAGCTAGTAAACTCTGCTTTAATATCTTAGCATTCTTCCGACTGTGAAGCCGGAGGAGCTGTATTTGCTGAAAGACTAGCAGGAGTTGGAGTGGAGTTGGGTGTGCTGCCCGTGCCTTCAGCAAGCATTTCTCTGGTTCAGAAAGCTGTCATTGGCTGTTCTGAACCTATTACAGGCATATATGTCCCACAATGGACTAACTGTTAACCAAGGCACGCACACAGTGACGCTCACAAACTTTGTTAGGCAGTATTTTAACAAAATCAACAAAGAAATCCCTCGAAAACGTGGCCTGTTCTGGCTGGGAAAATGCAAGAGCCCTCCACAGTCGCCTTACAAAACCCAGAAGCAGGGGGAGAGCTGGATACGATCAGCAGAAAACCGCTCAAAAAGGAGCCATCCATTTGGACTCTCTGCTCTGCCCCATATGACAACAGGAACAAAGTTCGGACCATCCGACGTGGACAAGTGCAAGAGCAGGGAGGGCGTGACTTGCGGGGACGGGGTGGGGCGGGGCGAAACAGGGGCGAGGCCAAACCGCGGGGGCGTGGCGAAGAGACGTAGGGGGCGTGGCTTAGGGGCGTGGCAAGGTGGGAGGACGGGGCTGACGGGGCGGGGCCGCCCACAGCGGAAAGATGGCGCTGCGTCTGCTGCGGAGGGCGGTGCGCGGAGTGGCGGCGGCGGCGCTGCCGAGGCTGTGAGTGCAGGTCCCCAGTCCCTCGCCGCCCGGCCGGGCTCGCTGAGGGTGGGCACCCGGGTCAGGTCCGCGGGCCGGCCGCGGCCTCCCGCATCCTTGGCAGGAGCCCTGGCCGGCCGGGAGTGTCGTGCACCCTCCGCGCGACGGCTTGACCTCTGCCAAGGTCGCCACGTCCGGCGAGGGTCGCCCCCACCCCCGGTGCCTCCCTGTGGGAGGGCCCTTGCTTGGGCCCGGAAAATGGGTACAAGCGTTCCATGTGTCAGCGCCAGAAAACTAAACTAGCCTCCCCCGCAAAGTGACAACCGTGAAGCTGCAGATGTGTTCTAGAAGGGGTCCTGGAGTCGGCCTCTGGGAGGCGGCTTGCCCGATGAATGAGAGCCCCTTCCGTTCGCGTGGTCAGCACAGCGGTTCCCAAACGGTTTGGTCTCAGGACCCCTTAACACGCTGCACAGTTATTGAGGACCCTGAAGAGCTTTTGCTTGTATCTATTCGTTTCTACGGTATGAAGAATTAAATGCAAAAGATATTCATTTAAAAATAACAAACCCATTAAATTTTAATCTAAATGACATATTTAATGAAAAATTATATTTTCCAAAAAAAAAAAAAAGGTGAGAAGAGTACCATGGTTTTATATTTTTGAAAATCTCTCTGGTCTCGTAAAGGACAGTTGGAGTTTTATCAGCTGTCTTGGAGGAAGTTTACAGAGGAGTTCCGGGCTCACACAGATGCAGATACTAGTTGGAAAAGCGAAGACCGCACATCCTCTCAAAGGGTCTCAGGGAGCCCCGGGTGTCCTCGGACCACGCTTTGAGAACCAGTGGTGTAGCACTTGTCTGTTTGCTAACTACATGCACATACAGTATCTCATTTGGTTCCCTGATCACCATGTGAAGAAGTCAGGTGACTTGTTTATGAAGATGAGAAAACTGAGGCTCAGAGAGGCTAAGTGACTCTCCCAAAGCAGGGAATGGCAGAGTTGGGTTCAGAAATCAAGTCTCTGGCTCCTGATCTGGAACTTTGTACATCTGCTTGCTCTGTGCTTCCTGACATACCAGTGTCCATGCCGGGACCCACTTGGTCTTATGCATCCCGCCTTCCCATTTCCTAGACTAGGCTTGGTATATGTCCCTAGGCTCAGGGGATCACCCCTAGAACCAGAGGAGCCGCTGAGGCGGTGTACCCAGACCCGTCCAGAAGGTCCTTTTTCTAGCCTGTGAAAGGCCAGCTTCTGTGCCCTGTTCAGCAATGGGTCCAGTGACCACATGCAGTTACCTACATCTAAAGCTCACAGTGCTCTTCACCTCCCTTAGCACACTGGCTCATTCTCAACACACCTATGCCCTCCACCAGGCCATGGCAGCAGGCTTTCCTGCAGGGCGCTTCATGGAGCCTGCACCATGGGTCAAATCCTCTGGGTCCTGGTGCCTTCAGAACACACAGGGATGGGAGAAGTAAAGGTTCCAAATGTCAGCTTAGAAAAGTCTGCTTAGAGATGCTTCAGTTTCTACCCCAGTGGGGTTGCATTTCAGCTTCAGGCCAGTGGGCCTGCTTCTGGTGTTTTTTTCCTTCTGTTTTCAGAGTATCAGCACCATTGCTGATAGGCAGGGGCCATTCCTGACCCCTCTTTCTCAGCCTCCAACATTTGCTCCTATTGCAGTGCTGTCTATGATATTTCCCTGCCCATCGTGTCTCCAGCCCTGCTGCTCTCTGTGGCCGCTGCTCCATTTATGTAAATACCCTGCCCTCAAGTTGAGGGAACAAAATTCCCCACTCCTAGGTGTGCTATTGCCAGGAGTGTCTTTTCTTTCTTTTAGGCCCTCTCAGCCGACAGAACAAAGAAATATGTGTGTGAATAGTAACCCTTGAATACACACACATCTACAAATATTTCTATATGTAGCCATCTGTCTATATTAAAGTTAAACATGAGTTCATACTGTCTCCAATTCTAAGTTCCACATGGATCATTCTAGCCTCCTCCCCTTGCTTATTTGTAAATTTTCATTCCAACAGTGGGAAACCTGATTCCCACCATCTGCCATCCAGTTGCTTAATAGTTCAATTTCAGCATACCTGTATAGCAGTGTCTGAATTGTTAGACCATACCCCATGGGAAGGAACTTTATCAACTAGGGTGCAGTGCTTATGTGCAGTTCTTTTCCCTTTAGTCTTACAGGCTGCACTCATTTCCAGAGTTACTCAGGTTAGCACCATTTTCTCCCATCCCCTTTAATGAAATTGTTTCTTCATTGTTTCTACAAATGAATTGTATTTGCAATACAGTTAGATTCTCTTGTCAGAGTATGCATTCTTTTCTGGGATCCCCCTACCTCTGAAATGAGTATTTTAAAAAATTGCATATATTGTTTCACTCTTTGCTATAGAGTTCTATGGGTTTTGACAAATGGATAGTGTCATGTGTCTACCTATAATGTATGCATTATGTATTCATAATATGTATCTATTCTATTATACAGAATAGTTTTACTTCCCTGAAAATCCCCCGTCTTCACCTCTTCATCCATCCCCCCCTCCTCCCAAACTCCTGGCAAGCACTGATCATTTTACTGTCTTCTGTAGTTTTGTCTTTTCCAGAATATCATATAATTGGAATCATACAGTATGTAATCTTTTTAGACTGGGTTCCTTCCCTTAGCAATATGCGTTAAAGTTCCTCCATGTCTTTTTGTGGCTTGATAACTCATTTCCTTTTATTGCTGAATAATATTCCGTTGTATAATTGTACCAGTTTTTTAATCCATTCACTTATTGAAGGACATTTTGGTTGCTTCTAGTTTTTGTTGATCATGAGTAAAGCTGCTGTAAACGTTCATGTGCAGGGTTTGTATGGACATAAGTTTTCAGATCTATTGGGTAAATACCTAGGAGTATGATTGTATTGTAAGACTATATTCAGCTTTGTAAGAAACTACAGAACTGCTTCCAAAGTGGCTCCACCATTTTGCATTCCTGCCGTCAGTGAGTGAGAGTTCCTGTTGCTCTGCACCCTTGCT
Source organism: Equus przewalskii (assembly GCF_037783145.1). NCBI lineage: Eukaryota > Metazoa > Chordata > Mammalia > Perissodactyla > Equidae > Equus > Equus przewalskii. The sequence continues at coordinate 68,730,796 of NC_091846.1, forward strand.
GGTATTTAGTAGTGTCACTTTAAAAAATTCTAGCCATTTTAATGGGTATATAGTTGTATCTGTTCTTGTTTTAATATGTTAATTTGTTTTAACTTGAAATTCCCTGATGTCAAATGATGTTGAGTATCTTGTTATATGTAATTTGACATCTGTATATCTTTTTGATGAGGTGTCTATTCAGATCTTCTGCATAATTCTTTTTTGGTGAGGAAGATTAGCCCTGAGCTAACATCTCTTGCCAGTCTTCCTCTTTTTTCTCCCCAAAGCCCCAGTACATAGTTGCATATCCTAGTTGTAAGTCATTCTTGTTCCTCTGTGTGGGATGCCACCACAGCATGGCTTGATGAGCAGTGCATAGGTCTGTGCCCAGGATGCAAACTGGTGAACCCGGGGCCGGTGAAGCAGAGCACGTGAACTTAACTACTATGCCACTGAGGCAGCCCCTCTTATGGTTGAGTTTTAAGTATTGTTTGTATATTTTAGATATAAGTCCTTTATCAGTTACATGTTTTGCAAATATCTTCTCCCAGTCTGTGGCTTGTCTTTTCATTCTTGGAACAGAACCTTTCACAGAGCATATGTTTTTGATTTTTATGAAGACAGGCTTGTCAATTTTTTTTTTTTTCATGCATCATGCTTTTGATGTTGTATATAAAAACTCATTGCCAAATCCCAGGTCACATAGATTTTCTCCTATATTTTCTTGTAGAAGTTTTACAGTATTGTGTTTTATACTTAGGACTATGATCCATTTTGAGTTGATTTTTATGATAGGTATAAAGTCTGTGTCTAGTTCATTTTTTTTGCATGTTGACATCCAATTGTTCCAGCCTATTTGTTGAACAAACTATCCTTTCTCCGTTAAATTGCCTTTACTCTTTTGTCAAAGGTCAGTTGGCTGTATTTATGTGGGTCTATTTCTGATCTCTCTGTTCTGTTATATTGATCTGTGTGTCTGTTCTTTCACCAATACCATGCTGTCTTTATCATCTTGGCTTTATATTAACTCTTGAAATTGACTAGTGGCGGTCCTGCAGCTTCAGTCTTCTTTCATATTGTATTGGCTATTCCGAGTCTTTTGCATTTCGTCGTAAACTTTCATGTGTGTGTGTGTGAGGAAGATTGGCCCTGAGCTAACATCTGGGCCAGTCTTCCTCTATTTTGTGTGTGGGATTCCACCACAGCATGGCTTGATAAGCAGTGTGTAGGTCCGTTTCTAGGATCTGAACCTGCAAACCCCAGGCTGCCAAAGCAGAGCACACAAACTTAACCACTGTGCCACTGGGCCAGCCCCTAGACACATAAAATTTAGAATCAGTTTGTTGGTATCCACAAAATAGCTTGCTGAGGTTTGATTGGGATTGTATTGCATCTGTAGATTAAGTTGGGAAGAATTGACGTCTTAACAGTATTGAATCTTCCAATCCATGAACATGGAATATCTTTCCATTTATTTAAATCTTCTTGATTTCTTTCATCAGAGTTTAATAGTTCTCTGCATATGGATCTTGTTTTGTTAGATTTATACCTAAGTATTTCAGGTTTTGGATGCTATTGTAAATGGTAGTGTGTTTTAAATGTTAAATTCTGGTTGTTCATTGCTGGTATATAGGAAAGCAATTGACTTTTTTTTTTTGGTAAGGAAGGTTGGCCCTGAGCTAACATCTGTTGCCAATCTTCCTCTTTTTGCTTGAGGAAGATTGTCCCTGAACTAACATCTGTGCCCATCTTCCTCTATTTTGTATGTGGGATGCTGCCACAGCATGGCTTGATGAGCTATGTGTAGGTCTGTGCCCAGGATCTGAACCTGTGAAGCCTGGGCCACCAAAGCGGAGCTCATGAACCCAACCACTACATCTCTCGCCAGCCCCACAATTGACTTTTTAATATTAATTTTGTATTCTGCACCCTTGCACTCACTTGTTAATTCCATGAATTATTTTTTGTCAGTTCTTTGGGATTTTCTACATAGACAGTCATGTCATTCACAAACAAAGATAGTTTTATTTCTTCTTTCTCAATATGTTTACCATTTATTTCCTTTTCTTTTCTTATTGCACTAGCTAGTGGTTCCAGTAAGATATTAAACAGGAGTGATGAAAGGGGATATTCTTACCTTGTTCTCAATCTTAGAAGGAAAGCATCCAGTTTCTCATAAGTCTGATGTTAACTGTAGGTGTCTTGTAGATGTTTTTTGTTCTCTGTTTGCTGACAGGTTTTTTTTTGGTTCATAAATGGGTGTTGGATTTTGTCAAGTTCTTTTTCTGCGTCACTTGGTATGATTATATGATTCTTCTTCTTTAGCCTTTTGATGTGACAGATTACTTTAATTGAATTTTGCCTGTTGAACCAGCCTTGTATACCTGAAATAAATCCCACCTGGTCATGGCATATAATTCTTTTTATACCTTGTTGGCTTCAATTTGCTAATATTTTGTTGAGATTTTACATCTCTGTTCATGAGAAATATTGGTCTGTAGTTTTCCTTTCTTGTAATGTTTTCATTTGGAATTAGTTTCTAGATGTCTCATGTCTTTTGTGTTGCTCTGTTCCTTCTTTACTACTTTCCTTTGCATTAAATCAATATTTTCTCATGTAATATTTTTAATTTTTTAAATGATTTTTCACTATTTTTAAGTTTATTTTTAATAGTCACTCTGAAATTATAGTAAAGTATATATAACATAAACTTTGCCATTTTAACCATTTTAAGTGTACAATTTAGTGGCATTATTACATTCATGCTGTTGTGAAACCAACACCACTATTTATTTCCAAAATTTTTTCATCACTCCAAACGGAAACTCTGTACCCATTAAGCAATAACTTCTCCTTCCCCAGTGCCTGATAATCTCTAAGCTACTTTCTATCTCTATGAATTTGTCTGTTCTAGATATTTCATTTAAGTAGAGTCATACAATATTTATCCTTTTGTTTCTGGCTTATTTCACTTAGGCTAATGTTTTCAGGATTCATCCATGTGTAGCATGTATCAGAATTTCATTTCTTTTTGTGGCTAGATAATATTCCATTGTATGAATATTATCACATACTTCTTAACTTATCAAAATCTACTTTTGATGTATACTGATTCCAGAAGATGGTATGTCTATATAGTTTTATTCCCATTTCTTCTTTTTTGTTGTATTGTTGTTATATATGTTATGTTTATATATGTTACAAACCCAGTAATACATTGTTGTAGTTACTACTTATATAATTTTATGTCTTTTAAAGAAGCTTACAGAAGGAGATGCAAGTACACACACACACACACACACGTATTTTATAGTATTTGTTATATTAACCCTATTTACTGCTTCTGGTTCTTTTCATTTGTTCCTATGGGTTTGAGTTACCATCTTTGCCATTTCTTTAGCTTCTGATTGTGGCTGTTGGTTTTCAAGGCTACCACAGAACTGGAGTTGGGGGAGAGGATAAGTTAAAACCCCAGATAGCCTGCTGTTTTTACTGAGATTCATCCATGTTTCTTGAGTAAATACTCTCCAGAGTACTTCTAGCCTTTGGTTAATTTCTAGAGTTCTTAAAAAGCTGATTCTAACAATGTTTGCCAATTCATTGCTTTTATGGAGAATAGGATTTTTTTTTTTTTTTTGAGGAAAATTGGCCCTGAGCTAACATCTCTTGCCAATCTTTCCTGTTTTTGCTTGAGGAAGATTGTCGCTGAGCTAACATCTGTACCAATCTTCCTCTATTTTATGTGGGATGCTGCCACACCGTAGCTTGATGAGCAGTGCTAGGTCCATGCCTGCGAACCCCAGGCCGCCTAAGCGAAGTGTATGAACTTAACCACTACGCCACTGGGCCAGCCCCAAGGATAGGATTTGTGAAGATCTTTTCTCTGCAATTTTTGCTGAAGTCACCCCTGCTTAGAGTTTTGATCAAGAATGGATTTGAATTTATAAATTTTTTTTCAATAACTATTTGATGATCATATGGCTTTTCTTCTTTAGTGTGTTAATATGGTGAATTAGATTGGTTGATTTTTCAAAGTTAAACCAACCTTACATTCCTGGAATATACTCCACTTGATCATGATGTATTATTTTTATATATTGTTGGATCGAATGTGCTAAAATTTTGTTAAAATTATTTGCGTCTGTGCTGATAAGGAATAGTAGCCTATAGTTTTCTTGTACTGTCTGGGTCAGGGTTTGGTACTGGAGTAATTATGGCCACATAGAAAGCATTGGAGAGTGTTGCCTCTTCTTCCATTTTCTGAAACAGTTTGTATAGGATTGGCAATAATTTTTCCTTAAATGTTTGTTCCTGGAATTTTCTTTGTGGAAAAAATTTTAAACTGCAAATTCAATTTTTTTAATAGATATAAGGCTTTTCATGTTATCTAATTCTTCTTGAGTGAGCTTTGGTACTTTGTGTCTTTCAAGGAATTTGTCCATTTCGTCTAAGTTGTTGAATTCATGGGCATAGAGTTGTTTATGATAATCTCGTATCCTTTTTCTTATAGCTTTATGGAGGTGTAATTTACACACCATAAAATCCACCCTTTGTAAGTGTACAGTTAAATAATTTTTAGTTAATTTATAGAGTTGTGCAGCTATCATCACAATCCAATTTTAGATCACCCTCAAAATTTCCGTGATCCCCCAAATTCTCTCAAGCCCATTTGCAGTTAACCCCTCTTCCTGCTTCCAGCCCTCTCATCCTTTTAATGTTTATATTCTGAGTAGTGATATGCCTTCTCTCCATGATATTTGTAAATTTTTTTTCTCTCTTTTTCACTTGATCAGTCTGCCTGGAGTTTTATCAGTTTTATTTATCTTCTTAAAGAACTGTCTTTTGGTTTTATTGATTTTTCCTATTGTTTTTTGTTTTCTATTTCATAGACTTCTGCTCCTATCTTTATCATTTCCTATCTTCAGCTTACTTTGAGTTTAATTCGTCCTTTTCTTCTAGTTTCTTAAGGTGGAAATTTAGATAATTGACTTTAGGCCTTTCTAGTTTTTTAATATAAGCATTTAATAATCAATTTCCTTCTAAAGCCTGTTTTAGCTGCCTCTAGCAAATTGTGAGATTTCTGATACCTATAATCTCTTTTTACTTCTTATCTTGATATGTTATTTCTAAAGTAATTAGTAGTAAAACTCTGAAAGGAAAAGGACTCAGTGACTGTTCCGAGGTGGCAGGAACGAGTGTGTTGAGGAGCTCCTTCTTGCTTTGCAGTGTCAAGTTAGAGAGGAACCAGGTCTGGAAAAAAACAGGCGAGGACAGTTTAGAGAGGTGACAAATACAAGCTAAGCACCTGAGGCTCTGGGTAGACAAGAAGGGACAGGATGTGAGGAGCCAGCGGGGCTGCAGTCAGTGGCCTGAGTGGGCTTTGATGGGGTTACCTATCACAGGTCCCAATAGGCCCTTTTGTAGGGTTGGCCTCATTTTTGAAGCCTTCTAAAATTGTAGTGACAACCACTGCTGTCCCTTTGTACAACTGTGAGGCTATTATGGGAAGAAGGGAGAGAAGGGATCCAAAAGGAGGATGCAAATGGGAGAAGAGGGGTGCAGAAGGGAGAGACCGTAGAGCACGGAAGAATGGAAGCAGTGACAGAAAGGGGGAAACTTCATAGAAAGAATGCTGAAAGAGGAGGCATGGGCTCAAAAGGACCGAGGAATTTTTAAATGATCATTTTGAAAAGAACTCAGTATAAGAATATGTGTACTTTGTCACTTGAACTGGTATTAAAAGGCCAATGTGTGAAGTGTTAGGTATATTTAAATGTTTATTGGCATCATTAGAAATTTGCTTTGGTTGCCCAAACACATGGTGAGAAGCTAAAAGGGGATGCTGTAAACAAAAATGATGTTTTGGGTTATGAGGCAGAAAGTAACTTTAAGTGGTCCAAGGAGGGAGGGGGACCATCCATCTTAACTTGCCCAGGACTGTCTTGGTTTAGCATCAAAAGTCCCACATTCTGGGAAGCCCCTCTATTCCAGGCAAATCAGGATGGTTATTCACCCTACAAATAGAGAAGTAAAGGGCTGAAAGGTGAACTAAAGATGATCTAAGATGGTAGACCAGAGATTAAGAATTGGAGCTAGAACCTTCTAGAATGGCCTTCTAAAAGGATGGGATGGGACAGTATTCAGAATGCTTTAAAGGAGAAAGAAGGGCCTCTGCCAGGAGTAGGGCTGAAGAGCAGAGAAAGAAGGAGACTTTGAGGAAACAGGAAATACCACAAAGGGTTATATGGACCAGGAGTAGCCTGAGAGCAGGGGACATGCTTTCGGGCTGGACAGGATTTGGTGGGAAATGAGGTACATCAGAGCAAAAACTAGTGTGGGCCGGCCGAATGATGTAGTGGTTAAATTTGTACGCTACTCTGAGGCAGCCGGGGTTCGCTGGTTCAGATCCCGGGTGTGGACCTACGCACTGCTTGTCAAGCCATGCTATGGCAGGCATCCCACATATAAAGTAGAGGAAGATGGGCACTGATGGTAGCCCACAGCCAATCTTCCTCAGCAAAAAAGAGGAGGATTGACAGCAGATGTTAAGTCAGGGTTCATCTTCCTTAAAAAAAACCCCAAAAAACTAGTGAGCAACAGCCAAGCTGGTGAGCAAGAACCAAAAGTGGTAGCTGGGCCTGAATTGGAAGATGCAAATGTGCGTGGGTGGTGCTTCCTGGAGAAGATGTAGATGCAAGGGGAAGTGCCCAGCAAGGGGCTGTTTCCTAACACAAGGTTGTGCCAAGCCTTCTGAATAGCACGACCTTTCCTTGTGGATCTGTTTCAGCTGTGTAGGGCTTCTGCTCCCACTGTACTGTTACCCTGTTAGAGTTTTGCTGTGGACTAGAACCATCTGCGTGGGTGCGAGCCAGGAGGAAGGACATTGAGTAGCCCAAATGGTTTCCGTGGGAGAGGCCAAGGTGTCAGGAGGAAAGGCTGGGAGCTGAAGATGAACTCTTGACTAAGAAACCCTCACTCTCTACCCCTTGGCCCCTTGGATCCAGAGGGGAATTGAGGACAGTTTCATCACATGTGCTTTTCTCTACTCTTCTCTGAATAACTGTGGCCACCGAAGTCTCTGTCCTTTCAAGGAACTCTCCTGAGTGCCTCTGTTTTGCAGAATGTTTGAGTAGCGTAAGTACTTCATTCTTCTAGAAATACTCCATGGTGGTGTGTTGAGGATGGAGTATTCTCTGAAGTTACGTTTGAGACTTAGCAAGTCAGCACATGTGCTTGGCTGTCGATGAGCCTGGCAGAAGACATCGTACGTGGTTAATGAGGTCGCGTCCGCAGAGAGGCTCACAGGACTCCACATGGGCACTTTCCCGTAGTGGTTATGCTCTCCAGTGATGGCTTTGCCACAGCCAAAGTCTGATTGATGTAATTTCTGAAAACAGCCTTTGGTCACAGTTTCCTTAACTAAATGTTGCAGTGGCCGTGCTGTAGGAGCTGCCATTTTACTTGTGACTCCCTGTGGGGAAATCTGCATGTGGCTGAAATTTTAGGAAGGCGGGGAGAAGAAAGCTGGGCTCCTGGGGGAGTGGTTATTGGTAGGTTTGATGAATATTCTTAAGATCAGAAGAGTTGTTAATTATAAAAACAATATACTTTCCTGCTCCTGAATGCAACTGGAGCTGTGTTCTCTTGTTACATGTTGCTTATTTGTTCCTCTTCGCATTGCTCCTGATCTTGACAGGTTAAGTTTAGAATTTTATTGGTTAATATTAGAAAATATCAAGGAAATAGAATTTGTGTTTTCATATAGGTCACTTGGATATGAATTTAAATCCATTGTAATTTAAACAGGTTTAATTTATTTCATGTTCTTACTTGAATGTTTTTTAACTTATCAATTAAATAACTCACTTGAATGATGTAGATAATAAATGGGTCCCAGAATTGAGATCTTTCTTTCTTTCTTCCATTGTTCCTCCCTCCCTTCCTCCCTTCCTCCTTTCCTTTTTCTCCTTCCTCCCTTCCTTTTCCCACTGTTAGCCAGGTTTAAGATGGCTTTTTATCTAGTTGCTTTGATTTTATGTTTTGGTTACATTTTAGGATGTTAACCTATTCTCAGAGCATTGATGTTCATAATTGTTCCGTGACTCTATCACATATGTGTTTGTATGTATGCAACCACAGTTGTTCATTTAGTCTATTTCCAAGTTTTCTCTTGTGGGAAATGTGGAGATAAAGGTCCCTGTGCCCAAATCTCTGTGGCTCCCCTTACTTGTGTACTTGGAGGTGCATTTCTGTATGTAAACTTGCTGGATCAAAGAGTGTGGACATTTGAAGCCTTTTGATGCTTGTTGTCAAGTCACCCTCCAGAAAGGGTGATAGATACCTAGATTGCAATATGCCTTTCGAAGTCTTATCTGCCCATTTTCCTTGGCATCAGCAGGCTCATTCATAGTGAAGTAAGCACAGACTGTCTTGCTGGTCACATAGCTGGCAGCGCCAGGCCTAAGAATGAACCCCATCCCCTAGCTGTTAGCCACTGGTGGCTTTTCCCTCTGTGGCCTCAGTTGTCACACTGACCCAGCCTACAGGTGTTTCTGTAAATAGCCATGAAAGTTCACCTTTTCTGCAAGTTCTCTTCAGAACTACACCACATGTAACATCTTCCTCTGAGGCTTTTGAGATTGACAAAGGTGCCTGATTTCATAATAAAGAACTCAAAGCCAATTTCCATGAGAAAGTAAGGATTCTATTTTAATAGGATGGGCGAATCTGTCTTGATGGTTTCCCTGTACTATGTTCTGACTGAGAAGGCAGAATGACTATAGTGCTTTGTAAGTATTTGCAGGCACTTTTCAAACATTAATATTTAGAACCCCAAAGTACTGAAAAATTTAAAAGACAATACTTTCTACTCTATTGTCCTACTTGCCACCCCCAGTAAAATTAGGGTCACAGCTTAGTGGTAGACTGTGTTTGCTGTTTAACTGAAAGTTCTACATTGCTAAAAAATTGTGTATTTTTTTAAGAAAGGGCCTGTCTACGAACCTTTTTAAAGTTTACACGGTCATTTAAAAACGTTGCTCATGTATACATTGTATCACTTTACAAGTAGTGCAGGCTTATTTTAAAACACTTATACTTGCCTTGTCTCCTTACTTAATCTCACAGTATTCTTTTTGAGATGATATGCCCACTTTATTTTTTGGCCAAATGGAAAAGTTAAGGAAATCAAAAAGAAAAAAAAAAAAAAATCCATGCCAAATGCTGTTTTCATATGGAGACACTGGAGGGCGCTCTAGCAATGGGAGATGTAAATTGTCTCCTTACAAACATGCCTCTTTGGAAAAGGTATGAGAGTTGTTTTTCTCGTTGAGTTTTAAGACAAATGAGAGACACATAGATGGTAGAGGGACTATTTCTGTACTGGCCTATAAACGGTTCCTGGAAAAGTTTATGAGAGACTTAAGAGGGCTGTGTGCTCTGGGTCTCCTTATTACCTCCTCCCTCCCCTTGCCCTTCCAGCCACACTGGCCTCCTTTGCAGGGCTGCGACCTCAGCTTGGTGCCCTCTGGCCCTTCATGTCTCTGCTCAAATGTCACCCATCAGAAAGGTCTTTTCTGACCACCCTGTATAACATAGCACCCCCTCCCACTAGCCTCTGCACTTCCTTCCTTCTCTCTCTGCCTAATGATTTTTCCATTGCAATCATTTCCACCTGACATATTGTACATTTATCTGTTTATTGTCTGAAACCTCCCCACCCCCCATATATTCAAGAGAGCAGGGACTCATTTGTTTATCCCGTTGCTCTATTCCCCAACCCTGAGACAGTGCCTGGCACTTAGTAACCACCCAGTATAAATTTGCTGAATGATTTAGGAAATGACATATTTAAGATACTGTATCTGGAGATTAGTGCCTTTTTTATTGTGGCAAAATAGACATCACAAAAATTTACCATTTTAACCATGTTTAAGTGTGCAGTTCAGTGGCATTAAGTGCATTCACATTGTTGTGCAGCCGTCACCACTATCCATCTTCACAACTTTTTCATCATCCCAAACTGACACTCTGTACCCATAAGCCCCATTGTCCCCTCCCCCAGCCCCAGTAACCACTCTTCTCCTTTCTGTCTCTATGAATGACTATTCTATCTTCTCATATAAGTGGAATCATGCAGAATTTGTCTTTTGTGTCTGGCTTATTTCACTTAGCATAATGTCTTCAAGGTTCATCCATATTATAGGAAAGCAGAATTTCCTTTCTTTTTAAGGTTGAATAATATTTCATTATATGTATATACCACATTTTATTTATCCACTCATCAATCAATGGACATTTGGGTTGTTTCCACCCTTTGGCTGTTGTTAGTGCATGTTTTATATAAAGCACAGAAACATGATGTTAAGGTTTTTAGTCTAAAGTGGATTTATTTGAACGATGAAAACACCTTTAAATTATACCAGTGAGTCAGAGTTCACCCTTGGGTGATTTCTGCCTTCAGGAGAATACTTTTAGTTCAGATTAAAATAGAAACTTATTCAAGCTCCTAAAAATCAGAATTGGTTTAATATCTCTATTGGTGCTATTTAAGTTTTTCTTACAAATGTAAAACAAACAAACAAAAAAATCGCAAAATCAGATAACGCCTCTATAAGCAGGAGTATCCTAAATAGATCCTCTGGGGTTCTAGTCTAGTGTTGATCCTGTAGTTAGCCCTTGACCTTGTTCAAGGCCCTTGTCTAAACTGAGCCTTATTTTTGTCATAATTAAAACAAGGAGGGTAGACTAGATGCCTCCTGCCAATTGACATTCCATAATCTAGAAAGGGATTATTGACCTAAAGTGAGAGGACTTTGTAGAATTCAGAAATATAAAATATACGGCTTTTTGAGCTTTGGGTTATTTTGGTCCTTTTCAGCTAAATTTGACCTGAGATTGAAGATAATAAAAGCTCTGCCTCCTCTCAGTTTATGGTCTGTGCTCAGTTGATTTGAACTCCTGCCATTTTGAGAGATTTTTTGTTCCTGCATTGTTCATCATCATCCTTTAGGTCCTCAATTTGGGAGGCATCTTCATCATTTTTCTGTCTCTGCAGCAGGAACTGCCGCCAGGTGCTCTGTTCGAGCCCTCAGTTCAAGCGGCTGCTAACCGCCATAGTACAGAGGGGTATGATTTTGAAAGAATTCGGATGTACTGGGAATACAGAACCTCAGAGAACTCAGGAATAAGAAGTAGATATCCTGGGCCGGCCCCATGGCTGAGTGGTTGAGTTCACGCGCTCCACTTCGGAGGCCCATGGTTTCGCAGGTTCAGATCCTGGGCGTGGACATGGCACCACTAATCAGGCCACGCTGAGGCGGCGTCCCACATGCCACAACTAGGACCCACAACTAAAAATACACAACTGTGTACCAGGGGGCTTTGGGCAGAAAAAGGAAAAATAAAATCTTTTTAAAAAAGAAGTAGTAGAGGGGCTGGCCCCGTGGCCGAGTGGTTAAGTTCGCGCGCTCCGCTGCAGGCGGCCCAGTGTTTCGTCGGTTCGAATCCTGGGCGTGGACATGGCACTGCTCGTCAGACCACGCTGAGGCAGCGTCCCACATGCCACAACTAGAGGAACCCACAACGAAGAATACACAACTATGTACCGGGGGGCTTTGGGGAGAAAAAGGAAAAAATAAAATCTTTAAAAAAAAAAAAAAATTAAAAAAAAAAAAGAAGTAGTAGATATCCTAAATTCTTGTCTAATCTACAAGATTGACTCAAAAAAGTAGAGATGTGATTTTTGCCTACATCCTAAACCCTTCCAGTTTTCTCCTGCCCTCCCAGTGCCCTCATGCTAACCCACAAATGCCCCAGTGCTTGGAGCACAGTGTTCTTAGGGTCCACCTGTCCTAGGTCCCATAGTCAGCAGTCTACTTAGTGATGCCCAGTAAACCCGAGAAAGCCAGCATGTGCGAATGTCGTGTGTGTAGCCCCGCTCAAATATTATACATTTTAAGGGTTGCCTTCTGCAAATGCCTTACCTGCAAAGGAGTCGGGTCAGTAAAGAGAATTTTTCTACCAGGGAAGCAATGTGGACACAGAAGAGGCTTATGGTGCGCCTCCCACTCCCCAACCTCTGGACAGAGGTCCAGGCTGTGAGTTCGGGTCATCGGTGTCTCCCTGTGCTGCAGAACAGTCAGGGATTTGCCAGGTGACCTGGCAACATGCCTGAGACTGGGAAGAAACTTCACCCTTAGAAACACCCCTCCCCAAACCCACACGCTTCTGACGGACCTTCAGTTTCCTAGAGCTGGGTTCTGATCGTCTTACTCACCTCTTACACAGCGTCAATTCCCTGATAGCCTCCAGCTGTCTGCTGCATGAAGTCTGGACCCCTTAGCATGGCATGCACAGGCCTGCTCATCCAACATCCGCCTTTCCAACATCTCTCTCAGCGCGCCTCACTTGTCCCGTTCACCCAGAACACTCACCATTCCTCACACCCACTCAACCCTCTCCCATCTCTGATTTGCTCACACTCTTCATCTCTCATCTTCAGAGCCTGTTGCAAATGCCTCCACCTCCTAGAAGCCGTCCTTCCTGGACCTCTCAGGCAGCAGCCATCTGTCCCTTCCCCCTGAAGCCCTGACCCCTCTAATGGCTCTTGCCACCTTTTCCTTCATTAAGGTTATCTGGGATCAGCACTCCCGTTGTCTTTGACACCCTCGGCTCCTTTTCCCACCCACGCCCCGTCCGTCTGTTGCCAGGGCTGTTGACTTTCCTTCAGTCGTCAGCTCTTCCTCACTGTATTCGTTTTCTTTTGCTACTGTAACACATTACCACAAACTTGGTGGCTAAAACAACACAAATTTATTATCTTACACTTCTGGAAGTCAGAAGTCTGCATGAGTCTCAGTGGGCTGAAAGCAAGGTGTGTGCAGAGCCGCGTTTCTTTCTAGAGGCACTAGGGGAGAATCTGTGTCCTTGGCGTTTCCAGCTTCTGGAGGCACCCACGTTCTTTGGTTCCTGGTCCCTTCCTCCATCTGCAAAGCCAGCAACAGCGGGTCGAATTCTTCTCGCGCTGCCATCTCTCTGATTCTCTCTCTTCTGCCTCCTTCTGCCACTTACTAGAATGCTCATGATAATATTGAGCCCACCTGGATAATCCAGGCTAATCTCCCCATCTTGAGGCCAACTGCTTAGCAACCTTAATTCCACTTTGCCAGGTAACCTAACATATTCCCACGTTCCGGGGGTTAGGGCATGGACATCTTTGGGGAGCCATCATTCTGCTTGCCATCCCTACTCTCCTAGATTTGGGTTTGAGCTCTTGAAGTAGCTATCTGATTAGCTACCTGCCTCACCTCCTGTGTTACATGCTGCCTGCATAGGTATTAAGATGTGTATTCTGTCATCAAGACTTGCTGGGTCTGCCTCCAAAAATATCTTTTGGATCTATCCCTTTCTCTTCATCTCTACCACCACCATCCTAGGGGTCATCTCTCATCTGGACCACTGTGACAAAGAGTCTTTTACATCCACTGTACTCCTCCAAGCCATTTTCTAAAAATTGAGGTAAAATTCACATAACATACAATTAACTATTTTAAAGGGTATTATTTAGTACATTTATGGTGTTGTGCAACTATAACCTCTATCTAGTTCCAAAACTTTTCATCACCCCAAAGGAAAACGCTGTACCTGTTAGCAGTCACTCCCTGTTCCCTCCTTCTGCCAGCCCCTAGCAACCACTAGTCTGCTTTCTGTGTCTGTGCATCTGCCTCTTCTGGATATTTCGTATAAATGGAATCATACAATATGTGGCCTTTTGTGACTGGCTTCTTTCACCCAGCATAATGTTTTCGAGATTACGAAATCTCGAATGACGTAGCTTTTATGGCTGAATAGTATTCCATGGTAGGTATATATACTGTATTCTATTTATCCACTCATCAAATGATGGATATTTGGGTTGTCTCCACCTTTTGGCAATTGTGAATGGTGCTGTTATGAACTTCATGCACAAGTATTTGAGTACCTGTTTTCAGTTCTTTGCTGGGTCACATGGTAATTCTGTTTAACTTTTTTTATTGTTGAGGAAGATTTGCCCTGAGCTAACATCTGTTGCCAGTCTTCCTCTTTTTGCTTGAGGAAGATTAGCTCTGAGCCAATGTCTATGCCAGTCTTTCTCTGTTTTGTATGTGGGATGCCGCCACAGCATGGCTGCTGACAAACTGTGTAGGTCTGTGCTTGGAAACTGAACCCAGGCTGCTGAAGCAGGGCACACTGGACTTAACCACAAGGCCATGGGGCCAGCCCTGTGTTTAACTTTTTGAGCAACCACTGAACTGTTTTCTAGTGGACGCACCAGTTTACATTCCAGTGGCAGTGCACAAGGGTTCCAGATTCTCCACGTCCTTGTCAACAGTTGTTATTTTCCATTGTTTTTATTGTAGCCATCGTAGTGGGTGTGAAGTGACCTCATTGTAGTTTCCTCTAAACCATTTTTAGATACACAAATAAGTTCATTTCACTTCTCTGCTTAGCATCCTTAAAGCACCTTTCCTTGGCCCTCCAGGGTGTGTCTGGTTTTGTCTCTTCTGCATCTTGGTATCTCACCTCCTTCCCCCCTTCTCACCCACTCCACTCCAGCATCTTTGGCCTTCTCTTATTTTCTCAAGTGAGGGAGGGAAAGGCTATGGCCTTTGAGGCTCACAGAGGTTCAGACACTTTCCCAAGGTCACACAGACCTGAGTCAGAGCCCTGGCCCTGCCACTTACTAGGCAGCTCTCTCTAGTTTCCTCATCTGTAAAAGGGGCTCATGATACCTCAGAGAATGGTTAGAATTAAATAAGCTGATGCACTGAATGCTGGGCACAGTGCCTGGCTCATACGAACACAAGTAAATAGTGGATATAAAAAAGGAAATAAGATAGATACATAAAACCCGCCTCCTCCAGGAGGGGATGACCATCTGGAGCATGTCCCCCCTCCCACCCCCACTTTCCTCCTCAGAGCATCCTGTTCCTCATCCCTCTTACAGTTTAATCATGCGACGTGAATGGGAACATTTCCCTCTTATGTTTGGTCTCCCTGCTAGACTGGAAACACAACATTCCCCTCTTTATGCTTGTGCCCAGCACAGAGCCTGACACATAGTAGGCACTTACTTAAAAATTCGTGAATGAAAAAAATCATCATATGATCACAGTAAACAGAATTCATTACTAATTATCTGCTTGACATGAGAGAGTGGAAAGGCAAACTTTTTATGTGTGAGTGTGGGTGTATGTATGTTTTCCTAGATTATAGATTTGTCTAAACATTCTGCTAATTTAAGATGTTAAATCTGAAGGTTCTTTTTTGGCTTGAGTTTTTGAACACAGTCCAGGGCTTTTTTCAGATTCCTCAATATTCTCCTTTTTGGGAAAGAGTTTTTGAAAGCATAAAGGAACGTCTTCTGTGTATGCTTATCTACATTATTCCTTTACAAAAATGAGTTGTGGGTAGAGGGACATCTTAACGGCAGAACATGGCCATACCCCAGCCCTGAGGTGTCACCGGGAGAACCCAGCCAGTCCGAGTCCATGCAGTTGAAAGCACCTCCCCAGCCAGTGTGTCTGTCTCAGGTACATTCTGTTTATTTCAGATTTCTCACCTGTGGAACACACTTTTTTCTTCAACTCAGGACCAACTCAGGATTTGGAAGGCGTATTAAAAAAAAGCCATAGCCTTTCAGTTCAGTGCAGGAAACTCAGCAGGATCCGAAACAATGTTCACTTTCATTCTGAAGTTTTCTTTTCAGTTTTTGCTTCCTCCCTACCCCTCATGGTCGCCCCACCCTGCCCCAGACTTCCTGGTTATTACTAGAGGCGGGGCATGGACCCCCGACTTTGGTTCTGTGAAGTCCTCTGGCCAACATTGGGATTACTGGGCTGCTGTTGAAGAGGCGCGCTCTCCTCTGAGTCATCTTCCCTGGGAATTAGTTAGTGAACCCACGGGCTGTTTGCTGGTGCCTGTTGGGCGGTACACTCCCTGAGGACAGAACCCTCCGGTTCCGCGTTTCTGTCTCTGCACAGCGCCTGGGTGCACCTGCTAACCAGCAAGTTCTGAAACCAGCCGGGTGGCTCCACGCATTCTGTTGTGTGTGGGAACTGCTAAGCATCAGCAGCAAGCCAGTGACCAGCAGTGATGAGCAGTTTTTAGCCTCCACAGACATTTAATGTGCTAAATAAGGACCCCAAGCATCAGTTGAAGAAAGGCTTTAAAAATGGAAATACGACTGTTGACACAGGTGTATTTTACTAATTAGTATACTGTTTTTGAGGAATTAGTAAAAATGTTAGTATTTCCAGGATTATTGTTAATGAGGATAAGAAACTTATCTTTTTATCTTCACAACCATATGGTTCACTGCTTGATGTGGTTTTCTCTTTTGTTTTTTTGGTGTTTTTAAATTTGATTTTTATTTTAGTAAGGACAAAACTGTTTTCTTGCAGGACTCATTATTGATTTTATTATGCAGGTGGATTGGAAAAGTATTTCATAGAACAACTTTTTGCAATAGGAAATTGTAGAACGTATGAATGGTATTCTTTTTAAGTAAGACGTACCTATAACATTTCTCTTTTTATTATTCAGTCCATTCATTTATACATTCTTCTGAAAAGAATGAGAACTGTGTCCCTACTAAGTCGTAGACCGCTCCTAAGAAGCGGGAAGGGAAGGAAATTTCCCAAGGGTCTTTTCCATGCTAGGCCCCTGGAGGTGCTTTACTTAGTACATCTCATTTAAGGTATGGACTCCATTCTAAGAATTGTGCAGTCTAAGTGAGAATACAGAGGAAGGGAATGACTTTCAGAGGGCATGGAGACTATTCACAGGGAAGCTGACCTCTGAGCAGATTTGAAAGGATGACAGGAGAGGGAAGGGCATTCCTGGCTGAGGGAGCTGCTCGTGCAAAGGCACAGCAGGGGAGTTGTAAGTGGGTCATTGTGGAATGTGGCATGCCTAGTGGCAGAGGGGCTGGACATGCAGCAGAGCAGGTGGGTTGAGGTCAGGCTGTGAAGGGCTTCCAAGGCCAGACCAGGATTTGAGATTTCCATCCTGTTGGCAACAGGGAGGCAGTGAAGATGTTTAATCTCTCTCAACCTCTATCAGGTTAATTCTTCACTCTGGGCTCAAGTCTTGGTGGTAGTCCCATGTCATTTCAACATCTTGCCTTTCTCTTTTCTTTTAATTACATTCAAAATGTGCTGGTAAACCTAATTGGAATAGAGAAAAAGTGATGAAACTCTGCAGCCTCTGGGGCAGGCCAGTTCATCCTCTCCTTCTAACATACTTAACTACATTTACATGCTTCTAGTTATTTGGAGCCTTCAGGTGACTTCATTTCTCTGAGTACTATATACTTAATTTCCTACATCTGCAGTTAATTTCTTAAGCGCCCTTAATGAGAAACTTCAAACAATTTAAATGTCAATTACCAAAAAAGTGAGGTTTTCAAGTTCCAGTAATCTGCCTATATTGGTCATTGGAACGTAATCCCAGGTGGGTGTAATTTAAGACAGATGACATTCCAGAGCTTCAGTTACGAAGAATTTATATGTTTTCAGGACTAACAAGCCAGGCCTTGTTGTTGCTACACTTGCAGGACTCTCTGTGGTTCTGGCTTATCTGGCACAGGCTCTGTGCTCAGAGCGTTCAGTTCTCTGCATTCACTCTGGGCTCTGTGTTTTGGCTGGTGCGTTTGAATTTGAAAAGATCCAAAAGCTACTATGTATGTAAAAATATGTTGAGAATATAGTAAATGTAATAATTCCAATTTTTAATCCTATGCTTTTGAGAGGAAAAAAGTATTCACGATGTACTTGATCATAGATTTATTCTTAATGAATGGGTTAATAAATTTCTGACTGAGAAATCCTGATTTGTTTGTTTCTTGCTACTCCCACTTTTTTTCTGAGTTCCTTCCTTTGCGTCTATTTTTGATTAAGATAAAATGCACAAAGAAAGAGTTAAATACGGTGATGAGTATTATTTTAACAGAAAGTAAAACCAAAAGCATGCAGAATAAATTAACCTTGCATTTTTTCTCTGCAGGTCACTTAGTGGGTGTTACATCCTTAGTCGTTTGTGCTACAAAGTAAATAATTTTGGGCAGCTGGTTTAGTTTTCACCACTTCTAAGCCTATGATAAATGATCTTAGAAGATCTTTGGTCTTAAAAAGGAAAACTTTTTGTGTGTGAATTTTAAGTTTTGTTTTGTGTTTTGAAGGCTTTTTTATGTAAGCTGTTTATGTGGAACTTGTTTTATTTGAATTGGAATTTTTAAAAAGTTTTAAAAGTAGAGTTTGCCATATTGAGCTATTTTTCACATGCTTGACATTTAAAAGTTAATTTACCTTTTATATTTTTAAAAGATGCTGAGAAAATAAAGTTCCCCCCACTAAGCATTCGTTATTTATTAGTCAGCTGCTTTTGAAAATTGAGATTATTTTTAGTTTGTATGGTTTTAGATTGTTTTTTTCCCCCAGGAGAAACAATGTTGTAAATATTTTTAAACCTACTCTCTATCCATTTATCTATTTAGCCTGTCATAAGTCACTTCAAAGGTAAGAAAATAGTTATACAAAGTTAGATATATCTGAACGTGTGAATTTCGTGTAGTTTCTGGTAATGAGCCCTATTTTAAAGGCTTCTAGGAGTTCTTTCAAATTCAGCTCATCACTGCTGTATTTGGCATGTTGTGTGTTGTTAAAACTTCATGCAAATACAGAGGTGCCGAATTGTGCAGTTTACAGAACCTGTCAGGATTTTACTTGTACGCTAAGATGATCATTTTTCCGAGTCCAATAATCTTTGTGTTGTGAGATACATGTATCATATGTCATGTAAACAAAACTGATGTCTGGCTTATCTGCTTGGACTGTGAAATTTAACACTTTCCGGTAGTTACTTCTCAACATGCAAATCGACTGATACCCACTAAATGTATATGTAAGTAAAACTATAAGGGGTCAGTTGCTTAATCAGCTCTACAGGTGTAAAGTTAGGAGGCGAATTCATGTCTTCTCTCTCTCTCCAGAGAGATGACTTGATGACAGTCCAGATTTCTCTAAGTAACACAGTAGACCCTGTTTGGCTTAATCAGAAGCCTTGGGAGTTGGAGCAGTCGTTTGAAATTTTGAGTGGAAAAGTTCCTTGCACTTGGAAAAGTCAGGAAGCCAGGAGTGAGAGACATATCCTCATCCTTTCCCTGGTGGCCCCTCACCTGTGGATTCGCACCAGGGTGGTAATAAAATTGTAGGAGCTCATTTTATGTGAAACCATTAGCAGCCTGAGAATTTGGGGCTAGCTGCCTCTCATACTTTAAGACACTGGAAGGCGTCATTTATAAGCATGGAGGGCTTGAAGGAAGGCAGAACAGGCTTGTAAACCGTAGCTTTAGGCTCTGGATGGTAATCGGTTTGTAATATAGTTTAGTCTTAGGTTATCAGAATCACAAATGTGCCTTTAAGTTTTGTGGGCAAATCCCATGAAATATCCAACTATAAAAGAGAGAGACAATGGCAGTTATTTTCTACTCATTATTGTGATATTGTTATTCTCTTTCTCTGCCTTCATGGGTGAGGGTGGAGGGGAAGGGGGCCATGCTGCAAGTGGAACAAGTAAAACTGAATATTTTTGTTAGTTAAAAAAAAAGTTGGCCATGATGATGGTGGTGTCACAACTAATATGGGGGTTTTACCTTGAAATAGCTACTCCTGCACAGGCCCTGCTGTCTCGTGTGGCTAACTCTGAACTCCCAGGCTGGGGCAGGTGTGTGTGACAGGCAGAGCCCGTGGGGATGGGAGAATGGGGAAGCATTTCCAGCTTCCGTTTGGCTCATGAGATGGAGGGTTTCCCCACATGGGGACAGGATGCAGGTTCTTGGCCACCAGTGGAAGTGACAAATGGCCCTCACTGTGGGCCAGCCCAGCTTCAGTATCTCTGCTGACAATCCCAGTAGTGGTTCTTTAACTGAAACCATGAAGAAAACCAGAAGATTAGGTGAGAGTTCCAGAACCCATTTTGTGGATCGAGAACAGTCTATAGACTCTATCTAGGTGTACTCACGTGTATACCAGGTGCTCCAGGTTTTGCCTCCTGATTGTGATCCTCCTGCCCTGGGGTCCTGTTGCTGTGAGAGACACTGGTTCTTCCGCAGCCCTCTTACTTGTCTCTTTCACTAGCCAGTAGGAAAAGTCCTTTCTGATTCTCATGGGTGACCCACAGGGGCTCCCACAGAGAAAACTGTAAGCTTTTAGTAATATTTCTGTCCTTCATATCAAGGTCCAGTTCTTTCCAGAGGACACAGACGGCATTGGGCTTGAGAATAGTGGCCCTACGCCAAGAGATCAGTATTATCTGGGAGAAACCACTGCTCCATCTGGGCTCTTCGTTCTATTGCTCAGAGTTCCCGTTTTAAGTCTGGTTCCTTTTCAAAACTTCTTCTTTTCCCGAGGAGATTTTATGCTAATCCTCTCTTGAGGATCTCAAATGTTTCAGTATGCACCTTTCTGTTCAGGGCTGCCTTTAATTGTTTGAAGGTGATTTCTCCAAACGCACCTGGTCTAACAGGTAGAGTCTTCTGCGGTGGTGTGGTGAGAAAGGCTCTACTTCCCTCCCTCCCCCCGCCCCTGGCTCTGAGAGCTACTTGCAGTTGGTGAGATTTGGCTTCTCTACCTAGGTAGCCTTGCCTGCTGCCCCGTGCTGCACGCCCCTGTGAGGGTGGAAGCCCAAGCTGGAAGTGGGCTGTTCTCATCAAGCAAAAGTGTGCTTGCATCCCCATCCTCTCCTGTAAAAGCTCAGGGCACTCCTTGTTTAACTGTCATGTGGGCCACTTAAGCAGTGCTTTTCTGAGAGGGAAAATGGGGGATATTGTTCTGATAAATTGTAAAATGGCTTTTTCAAAGCCGTCATGTTCTTTTATGCCTCTTCCCCCTTTTTTGCTCTGGAGCCCCTTGTAGTGCAAGCATTAATGTATTTGTGAGCATCGGCCTCCTGGGGTTGAGGGAGGCTCTGAGAGGGCTGCTGGTTAGTATACTCCCTGACAAACATTCCTAGTTATAATTCAGGCACCAGGCTAGTAAGAGCCCAAAAGGTTCAGAGAAGTGCTAAAAGTGAAAGAGTTGTGGGCAGGGACTTTGCCTGTTTCACAAGTGTTGACCAAAGTATTTCTGAACAAGAAAAGCATTTGATGGAATCTTACCTTGTACAAAGACATAGTATTTTTGGCTCTCTTTTTCCTTCTCTCCTCTTTTCTTTTCCCTTTCCCCTGTGACCTCCCATTCCAGCTGAGCTCTCTTGTCCCCAGTCGCCCTGTACTATTCATCTTAACCCTGGCTCTGCCCTCACCTGGATCCTGTTCTTATTCTTGGGAGGACTACACTCTGTTGAGCTCTTTCTGTGTGCCAAGCACTGTACTTTTATACATTAATGTTATCATGAGGAAAGTATTCTTTTGACAGTTTTACAGATAAGGAAAGTGAAATTTAGGGAAATTATTGACTTACCCAAATTTACTCACTTACTAAAGAGTGGAGTATGAGCCAAACCCTTGTTTCTGAAGCCTTTTTGCTGACCACTACATTTCAGCCATCTAGTCTGGACACCTTTGGAAAGGAGGATTCTTCTACTGTTACCCAAAGAGATACTAATGTAAAATGCCCATAATTGGGGATTTGTTAAATTATGGTATAGTCATACCATAGTGATGATGTAGCTGTTAAAAAGAATAAGATAGTTTCTATGAATGTGAAGCAGCTCAATTGTACTAATCTCCCTGTAGATAACATTTATAAAATCTGCACAAAATATTTTTTAAAACCAACTATTTTAAGTTACTAGAGAGCAGGCAAAATCAGGCAGAGACTGGAGCAGAATCTACCCTTGAAAGACAAACTACAATGGGTAATGTTTGCAAGTTGGCAGCTTTTTACCTAAAGACACTCCTAAATCCACCTAACTTAAGTGGCAAAAAGCCATGGCCATATTGTTTTGCAGTGTTAGAAGCCTGAGGTGGAGACTGGCAGAGCAGCCAGAAAGTTAGTAGAGAAATCCCAGAGGGGAGGGAGCTACAGAGGAGGTAAACCCCCAAATCTGTATACAAGATGACACAATTCCTTGGCTGGCTGCTAAACTGTGTGTGTGTGTGTGTGTGTGTGTGTGTGTCTAGGGGAGATCCCAAGGGGACTGGTATAAAAGCAGCAAATGGAAGCTGAAAGAACCAAGCAGAGATCTTAGTTGCTGCCCACCATAGTGGAGACAGAGTTTGGTGTTTGTGTTCAGCCAAGTTAACTCTCTGCCAGAACAAAAATCACTCTTCAGAGAAATATTCAGAATCCAGGGTCTCTACAACATATTAATCATAATGTCCAATGTCCTATCAAAAATCGCTGTATAACATATATCAAATCATTATGTTGGACACCATAAACTAATGCAATTTTTTATGTCAATTATATCAATAAAACTGGAAGAAAAATCACTATATAGGTGAAGAAATGGGGGGAAAGTAGTTAATTTAAGCATTAATTCAAGATACTCCAGATGTTGCAGTTAACAAGCAAGGACTTTAAAGCATCTATCTTAAATATGTTCAAGGACTTAACAGAAAATATATACGCAATGAACAAACAGATGGAGAACATAGCTTAGAAATAGAAACTATTAAAAAGAGCTGAAAGAGTAGTGGTTGCCAGTGGGTAGAGGGGAGGAGGGAATGGGGAGTGACTGCTTAATGGATACGGGGTTTCCTTTGGGGAAGATGAAAATGTTCTCAAACTAAATAATAGTGATGCTTGCAAAACGTTATGAATGTACTAAATGCCACTGAATTGTGTACTTTAAAATGGTTAAAATTAATTTTATGAAAAGAGAGAG
Organism: Equus przewalskii; assembly: GCF_037783145.1. Classification (NCBI taxonomy): domain Eukaryota; kingdom Metazoa; phylum Chordata; class Mammalia; order Perissodactyla; family Equidae; genus Equus; species Equus przewalskii. Next base: position 68,753,644 of record NC_091846.1, read on the forward strand.
CTGAAAAGTATATTAACTAAATTGAAAATTTTACTGGATGAGCTTAATAGCAGATTACAAACATCAGAAGAGTCAGTGAACTCAGAAATAGATCAGTAGTAATTACTCAGTCTGAGGAACAGAGAAAAAAGATTGAAGAAAAATGAATAGAGCCTCAGAGACCTGTGGGACAATATCAAGCAGTCTAATGTATGTAATTGGAGTTCTAGAAGGAAAGAAAAGAGAAAATAGAACAGAAAAAAGTATTTCAAGAAGTAATGGCTAGAAACTTGCCAAATTTGATGAAATTCATTAACTTACAGATCACATAACAAACCCCCAACGAGATAAATTTAATACATACGCATGCACGTGAGAGCCAAGTGCTGGAATTCAAGAATAAAGAGAAAGGCTTGAAAGCAGCCAGAAGGAAAAAGATACATAACATATAAGGAAACAGTGATACAAACTACAGCAGACTTCTCATCAGGAGCCATGGAGAGTAGAAGGTAAATGGATTGGCATCTTTAAAGTGCTGAAAGAAAAAAAATGTCAACCCAGAATTCTATGTTCAGCAAAACTATCCTTCAAAAGTGAAGCCGAAATAAAGATCTTTACAGATAGATAAAAACTGAGAGAATTGTTACCAGGAAACATGCACTATAAGAAATGCTAAAAGAAGTTCTTTAGTTATTATCTGATCCAGATAATGACTCAGATCTACAAGAGTAAATGTAGATCACCAGAACTAATAAAAAAAAGAATCAGATCAATCTATGTTGATATGAGCATGTAATAATAATAGTCAAAAATTTTTAAATAATAAATATTTATATAGCAATCAGTGTTCTGAATGCTTTAGATATAGTAACTTATTTGATTCACAAAAATCCTATGAAATGGGTACTATTATTAACCTTTTTTTTTTTTGAGGAAGATTAGCCCTGAGCTAGCGTCTGCCAATCCTACTCTTTTTGCTGCGGAAGACTGGCCCTGAGCTCACATCTGTGCCCATCTTCCTCTACTTTATATGTGGGACACCTACCACAGCATGGTTGCCAAGCGGTGCCATGTCCACACCTAGGATCTGAACCGGTGAACTCCGAGCTGCCAAAGCAGAATGTGCGCACTACTCGACCACTGAGCCACCAGGCTGGCCCCTAACCTTATTTTATAAATGTGAAAATTGAGGCACAGGGTGACTTGCCCAATGTCACACAACTAGTAGGTGGCAGAGGTAGGATTCAAGCCCAGCATTCTGACTCCAGAGGCTGTCCTCTCAACTACTATGCCAAACTGCCTCTCGAGATATGTTATTACCTGAACAAAGCAGCGTGCATATAGTATGATCCCATTTGTGTAAATAAAAGTACATATGAAGATATTAAATTTTTTTCAGAAAGAATACATAAGAAGCCTTTAATGGTGGTCACACCTGGGAAAAGAGATTGAGGGCTTGGAGTGTGAAAAGGGAGACTAAAGTTTTGTTTTGAATGTTTTTTAATCTGTGTGCATCACTTTTATTTTTGAAAAATTTTTAAATGTCATGAAATAGCTGGGAAAAAAAGATGCTTGGTATGAAGTGAGAAAATAATAATCTGTCTCTACCTTATAAGGAATTTGACAGAAATGGAGAAAATGTGGACTGGGAGTCAGGATTCTCAGTTTCTTTCCTATTCCATCAACAAGACGCTGTGTCATTTGACAAGGCTGTGTTGGAGGTGTCAAATAGTTTTCTCCTGTGTCTGACACTTTTCTGCCTTTCCAAAATCTTCTTCCCCATCCCCAGGATTCCCCTCTCACTCAGAGTACAACCCCAGGGAAGCACTTTGTGCTCTAAAATTCTCTCCCCAGCACTGCCATCCCAACAGACAACCTGGCTTAATGCTTGATTACTCAGATGCCGGTGGCTGGTATTAGGGCCTCAGGGCTATTCAGCTACTACGAGGTGGAGCCAGAATTTGAACAGGGTGGTATGAGTCATAGGCTTCCTTAGTGACCGTGGGGTCCTGTGCTTGTTGACCTTACATCAGTTAACCCTCCCCATTGCTAGATCAGGGAACGGAGGAGCAGAGGGGGATGTAATTCTCCCATTATCAGACTAAGAGGCAGAGCTGGGATCCCAATGACAGGTCCTGTTCCAAAGCTGGAGCTCTTTCAACCAGGCTATGCCAGGCTGGTCTCTTTTGTTCACTCTTTTCACCCAAGGCTAAATTTTGGGTCACAACCAATTGAACTCTGAAAAATCACCCACTTGAAGACCCTGATGATGATAGTGATAAATGCTGTTCGAAAACCAGCAGTTTACGGATCTTCACATTGATACCAGCATGGTCTTAGAATTTATCATGCAAATCTGGACACTTTTGAAAGTAAAAGCAGTGTTATTAACACTGGGACATCAGGAGTCAGCCAGGACCATGCAGGCAAGCCAGGGCTTGTGGTCACTCTATATACACACAGCATGTTATTTGGTGTCCTCACACTGTGTGTATTGTTTTTTGTAAATTCCGTTACCCTTTGGAATATAAGCCTCAGAATGTGCAGAAATAACTCTACTACGCTTTAATTATACATTGTTTCTTAAATATTGATAACCGTAACAATAAAGACTTGGCCAAATCCAGTTCTAGAACATAAGCATTTATTGTCATTCTTGAAGGAGTCATTTATAGTCATTCTTAAGGGAGTATGCTCCAACGGTTTAGCAGTCATTGAAATGCATTTATTTATAACAAATGAAAGCCAAAACCAAAAATCAAAATAAAATATAAAACCCATCCTTTTTGCCTATACAAGGTGACTGTATTTTTAGAACTACAAATTGGTGTACACAATCTGAGTACATGATTCGAGTACATTTATGGAAGTGGATAATGGGACAAAATGTTTGAAAATGAAATTATCTGGGAAAATTCCAGGTATGTGATTATTATATATGTAGTTGAAAATTTATATTCTCTGTATAGTGTAGAGTTTAATTAAACAGAATGATCTGATTTTAATCTAACTTTTGATACTATAAAAGTAAGTTTTGAATTTGTTTTTTATTTTTTTTTTTTGTCATAACTGATGTTCAAAGCACCTATCAACTTAAAACAATTATTTACTTTTTCACACAAGGCAAGTAAATAGAATGGACAGTTGCATACTTAATTGTTTAATATTTTTGCTCATCTCATTATGGGTTTTAAAAATCATTGAATTTGGAGTCAAATATATTTCACTATGGTTTTCGTATGTTAATAACATAAAGTGCCATCTTTAGCATTTCACTAGCTTCGCCATGTTAGGCTGAAGGTATTTTTTGTTGTATCAAATATCCTTTTGTGTTTTATTTAAATCCACATCTACTTGCTTTAAATAGTTTGAATTATTGCTAAGGCTAGTGGAAAATATTTTAAGTGTAAAATGTAGTTTTTTCCACAGTGTTCTTTTGAGTAGTTGATAGATGTGAAAAACATTTAGCAGTTTTTTTCTCCCTTTCTGTCCATTAAACTGTGCTTCTGAAGAAATATTCCTAGCAGAACATGCTGCAATATGTCAGAAACACTGCTGTATTACAGACACAGCATCGTCTAAAAGGAAAAATTGAGTGTGGGTTTGAAGTTGACAAGTGACGAGAGTAGCCCTGAAGTTGTCGATTAGAAAGCGAAGGCCTGGAACCGCTCACTTAATGGGCAGTGCCCCCTGCTATTTTGTCTTCGGGACTGTAGGAGTTTTACTGCTCTGGAAATATGTACGCGTGTACCCAGATACAGACATGTGTACCTAAATACACACACATATGTATATGAATATATGGTGGGAGGTACAAATCCAAACTACTCATGCTGATGCATTGCCTCAAAATGTTCCCTTTATAGGAGAACTTAACAACAACAACAAAAAACTGTGCCTAGTTTTTTACTTTGTTTCACATTTATTGTTTCTCTACCTGAATTTTCATTTGTTAGTTTTATGAACCATATTGCCAAAGGACAAATGTGAAAAATATGTACTTTTTGTCTTTGGAGTTTTCTCTGAAAATTCTTGCCCTCAATCCTGCTGGGAGTCTTCTCAGATCACCAGTCCAAGCCCATAGTCATATATTGTTTGCAGTTGATATAACCCTGATTAACACAGTATGCTTTTTGCTGATTTAAAAATACGAGTAATTAGTCATTTATAACCTATAGATTAAAATGAATTATAAATGGATAAAGGTAGGAACTCAAATGAACCAAAGCTATTTATTATATTGTGGTATTGATACTATATGCATCTTTCCATTATTTATTATACCAAAAAGAAAATCACTTTATTTTTTATTTTTCTTATCACTTTATTTTTTAACAATAGTCCTACAACAAAAGGAAAGAAAGTACAGAAATAAAAAGTCCAGGATGAACTCAGTGGAGTGAGATGTTCCTGAGATTGGTACATTTTTCTTTTTGAAACGTCAAGTTGAATTAAACCTTTCAAAATTAAATTTGTGGGGGCCAGCCTGGTGGCATAGTGGTTAAGTTTGTGTGCTCCTCTTCAGGAGCCCAGGGTTCCCAAGTTTGGATCCTGGTGCAGACCTACACACTGCTCATTAAGCCATGCTGTGGAAGCATCCCACATACAAGATAAAAGGAAGATTAGCACAGGTGTTAGCTCAGCAACAATCTTCCTCAAGCAAAAAAGAGGAAGATTGGCAACAGATGCTAGCCCAGGGCCAGTCTTCCTCAACAAAAAAAGAAAGAAAGAAAGTTAAATTTGAAAATAATGCTCCCCAATCTTTTGAATGGAATTGTAAATAAAATGTGGCAGAATGCAAAAAATGCCTACCTGTGGTAATGAAAACCCATAGGACACATCTCAAGGAGGACCCCCCTCCCCCCCCCCCCCACCGCCCGGGGACCCTGCAGGAATGCCTGTAAGGGTCCTAAATTCTCGGACACAGTGCAAGATGATTTTGAGAGACTGTTGGGAAGAATCCTCATTTAACAACCCCAGACCATGGGTAGCTGTGGTTGGGAAGCCCACACTCATTGGGGAGGGGTGGGAGCCTCAGCCAGTGGGCACTCTGACCCTTCAGTACTGCACCTTTGGCTAATGTGTACCTCTTGTGAGGATGGTCACTGGGAGTATTCAGTCACCATCAGCCAAAGCCAGGTGTGGGAGGGCTGGCAGTGGCCATGGGCAGGTTGGTTGAATCCACTGCCAGGATGAAAATCAGAGAATTGGCTCTTTTAAAATCTGCTAAGCTCAAGTGCTTGCCAGGCATGGCTTTCATGAAGACTTTGCCCCTGGGCTTATGGAGTTCCTCTCAGGTAATTATTTGTCCCTGGAGTCACAGGGTCATCCCTTCACCCAGAATCTGTGACTTTTCTCTGGAAAGAAAATTCAGTGGATCCGTATGAAGGGGCTAGAAGGTTTGGGATACTGTGCTGCCATCTGTTTCCCGGGGCAACCCTCGGTACATAGTAATGACTAGTTTCTACTTCCGGCCACCGTTTGCACATTGCTGTGGTGGTGAAAGCCCAAGTGTTGATTAAATGATATCCGTGTATTCTGAATAACCAGAAACATTTTGTTTTTAAGTTTACAGATCCTCAGCCTTTTCCTAAGCGTGATTTGCAGTCTCTGTTATCTAGTGTCTATAATTATCTGTATCCTCAGGTTTTCTGCCAACACCTACATCTTCAACAAGGTAGAAAAGGAGGAGAAAGGAATTGCTTAAACAGGTTGGAGCCTGAACCAAGGGACATGTGTATTTCTAACACATTTTCAGGAAATTGTCTCATTTTTACCTTTTTACTCATAATAACGTTAAAATTTATGCATGCAGTATAGGAAGTTGAGGGAATGCGCGTCAGTGGCCACCACTCTGTACCCTTTCTCCTCAGTTTGGATCGGTTGGGGCCGATGGTGTTTTAGACTGGCAGTCTCCACCCGTTGGTGAGCTGGAGATGGATTTATTGGGTCATGACGAGCATTTAAACAAATGAACCATAATAGAATAGAAACTATTCAGAGTACATCAGATGTTATGTTTTATGAAACTTTTGTTTCTTTTAATGTGTGTGTTTAATGGGCTTTCAGTATTAAATATGTTTCTTCCTGTGGGTTGCAGTAAAAGAAATTTGGAAAAATGCTGCCTTAGAGGAATTTCTGATCTGGGGAGATGGCTTTCTTTAAGGAGGTGTGGGGCATTCATAAGCTCCTAGCCGCATCCTGGGCATCTTTTTTCCTGCAGCTGTGGAGTTCCCTAGTTTATACTCAGGATTCTCTTCCTGTGAACATGGTATTACAGAGTGGTTGGGTGTGGTTAAACCAGCGTTCTGGGATATTGTGGGGTTAAATGGGCTTTTGCGAGCTATCCTGAGGCCCTAACCGTCATTTGTAGCATCTTTTCCGTTGGGAAAAATTCATTTTCGGATCCAAAGAATCAATTTATTGGTGAATTTTTTTTAGCAGAACCGTATCATGAAATAGGTGCTGCTTTTATACATTTTCAGTGTTATTTGATAATAAAATCTGTTTGTGCCTTAGGTTGTCTGTCACACTCCTTTTTTCATTTCTGATGGAGAGTGATGTGTTATAATAGGAGCTCAGGGTGGCCTGGGGTGAGTGGTGTTGCTGACAGACAGCCCTTCTAAAAAGGGAGTCTTAGGCAAGTCCAAAGGTCAGGACATCTGTGCGTCTGCGCCCCCTAACGAATCTCGGGAGGAAGGCATCTGCCTGCACTTTCAGCATTTATAATCCACCTGCTTGGGTTCCTTTTGACCATCGAAGCCAACGCGGTCTTCTATCTTGATATAAAGTGCTGTTTGCAAAGGCATGCTCACACTGGATCTGCTTGCTCTTCTCTCAGTAGGCGTTTATTGAGCACCCTTTCTGTGTGAGGTACTATTCTACGCCCTGGGCTGCAGGGTGAGCAAGGCAGGCAGGGGCCCTGACCAGGAGTTCCCGCTCCAGCGAGCCTGCTTTGGGGCATCTCACACTCAGGCCTTTTCGCCACTGGCCTTGTTGGGGCTGAGCTGTGCAATAGATTTAACTTTCCAAAGTGACAGCTGGGCCTGAGGACAACTCCGTCTCTTCTCCTAAGTGGAGCCAGGTGTCGGATGTGTGAAAGGCTTGTAAGAGAGAAGGGAGTTCCTTCTAGGGAAATGCTATGAATCTTTAAAGGACAAAAACCTTAGTAAGATTTGGAGAGCCCAACTCAACAAAACAATAAGTAGTTGGGGCACACGCCTGTTTGTAGCCCGCAGTCAGGGAGGACAGAGTGCATCAAATCAAGATTTATTGCTCTGGTTTCTGAAAAACCTTCTTAAGGAAGCACCCCACCGCCTCCTATAGCCTCCCAATTCCACACTGTCTAACCCCATGTGAAATCTATCCGTGTCACACTGCCATTCCCCAAGCACGACTCCATGCTAGGAAGAACTTACTTCACTGCCTCTTTTTCCTAAGGTTTATGAAAACAAAACATATGAAGGGAATGTATCCTAATTCTCTTGGGACTAATTAAACAAACAGATTCAGGGAAAGAAAGCAGAGAAGATATAGGATAGTTAAGATGTAAAAAATGTAATTTTCAGGATAACAGCCGTCAGTTTTTCCACTCGAGTGTTTTTCCAAAGGGCAGAGGGCATTAAGCATCTTACGGCCTCTCAAAGCTGAGACACATTTCAACGTGGAGATATTAGAAGCAAATTTGGTGCCCAAGACAGGTGCCAGATTTTAATTACAGTTGGCATTTCTGAGCATGCTTTTGGCAGAGGTGGCCATCTTGTTGGAAAAGCCATAGATTTTGACACTAGCAGTATGGGTGCCCAGTTGAAAATGATTGAAAATAATTTCCCTCCTATTTTCATCTTGTGGGTTGAGAGAGAAAACTTCAGTGGTTATTATTTAAACAAGATATTCTCTCTTCAGAGAAAACAGTTGTTCATTGGAATTATCTTGGTGGTTTGGTGTGTGTTAGCTCTGGGGGTGATAATTTCTATCTTAGAGCCTTTGAAAAAGCCCAGTTAAAACAATAAAATAGGATGTTTCATTACAAGAAATGAAGTTGGCATACACCAGGTTTTCCGTTAAGTTCCAGGTCACAGACAAATAAAGAAAGTATGTTAGGGGGAAAAAAATCCTTTTTAAAAATAATTAGGGAGCTGTCTGTTTTGTTCACCAGATGGAAAATCCGTAGTTGTGGGTGGTCTCTGTTGGAGAGGGCATCTCACAATTGGCAGGACCATGCCTTTAACTTTTCAAGTCCTAGGACAAAAATCTGAACGCTGTTGACTGTTCAGAGAAGGCTCCGAATATATATTAGCCCTTCTAGGCTCTGCTTCCTGAATTTTACCAGTCTTCCAAAAGAGTTTGTAGGTAAAATGATTATGGAATGCCAAAATAAATAGTCCTATGTTCTTTGAATTCTGAAACAGTATTCCTGTCAGTCCTTGTTTTCTGTGACTTCTCTCACTGTCAATACATTATGATGATAATCTGATTAGTGGGAACTGCCTGTGTTACTAATTAGAAGCCCCTTTTTATTACACTGATGTATTCCAGAGCAGATAGGATGGCCAAATGTGCCCAAAGCTTAAGAAATCATCCTAACATTGTTATTCATTGAAGAAGGATATTGTACTGTCATCCATGTTTAGGGTCTTTTATAAACTTGCTTTGATATTCTGATAAAATTAATTAAGTAAAAAGATATGCTTTTCTTACTGCTTTCTTGGACTGACAATAGGAAGTTAGCCATCTAGTTTCACTAGTAGTTTTTTAAAAACTAGTAGTTTTTTTACATGCGTCAAAGTATCATTTTTTTTCAGCTCAATCATATGTGTTACATGGCTTTACATCTGCAAATCAGACTTTGAAATGAAAATGTTTTATGTTGTATGTGTATATATATGTTTATATTAGTATTTCATTCATAAATGTAACCCCTCTCAAATGAAAAAACTGTTAATGATTACAGGAGAGTTAAATTAATAAAATCATTTCAGATGCCTAAATGTATAAACTCTCAAACTGAGTGAAAAAAAGCCCTGGAACGTAAATCATTTTTCTCGGACAGCAAATGTTTGGCTTGGATGTACTATGATATTCTGCCTATGCGTAATAAAAATGGCAATGATTTATTAGTTCCATATCCCCCCAGCACAGATGCTGCACAGTCTGTCCCTTTTCTGGGCACTAAACAGTGGGTTTTAAAAAACATAATTTCACTCAAGTTTTCCGCTTGCGTTCTGTGTTGTGCTATTAATAGCAACCCTTTGTTGTTCGCGCCAGCTCACTTCTAGCTTAAGACAATGATGTGTAGGAACCGATTTTAACTAAAATACTTCTAATCGGCACCCATTTTTCATATGATAGCCCAGGTGCAGTTCTGTGAGGACTAAAACACCCTTAAAATTTCTGTCATCAAGGTAAAACAGCTAAACAAGTGTAACAGCTCAGTAGACTTCAATGAGACGTACCTTTGCAATGTCATGGTTTCTTTGTCATATCTTACTTATTTGCTATTGAAAGGGGATGAAGGATGGGGAAAATTTGTAACGGTGATGGAGGATTTATATGTGAATGTTCTTTGATTCTTCATGAAAAGAAATTTTTTTTTTATTTTTTTTTTTTAAAGATTTTATTTTTTCCTTTTTCTCCCCAAAGCCCCCCGGTACATAGTTGTGTATTCTTCGTTGTGGGTTCCTCTAGTTGTGGCATGTGGGACGCTGCCTCAGCGTGGTCTGACGAGCAGTGCCATGTCCGCGCCCAGGATTCAAACCAACGAAACACTGGGCTGCCTGCAGTGGAGCGCGCGAACTTAACCACTCGGCCATGGGGCCAGCCCCCATGAAAAGAAATTTTTAAAGAGGGGAAGTAATAAAGAACAGTGTTGGAAGCCTCAGGTATTCATCCACTTTACTCTCCCTGCCCGGGAAAACATAAACGGTATCACTAAATTCACATTCAGAGATGAGGTTGAGTCTTGATTTGGCCAAAGGCAAATGTGCTCTTCTGAGGTGTAAGGTAAGCGGGGCGGCCTCTCTATTAGATGTGTTGTTCTGGTCATTGCACCACTCAAGGCCGTGGGCTCTGAAGCTACATTTCAATGTTTTTTGGTGAAATCTTTGAACTTATCCTCGATTCCACCCAACCCCATTGCTTTTGCGTATCCCCATCGTAGCTCCTGCAATGCTGCCCCGGCCCATCGCTGTCTTCTCTTGCTGATCCCTCCTCCCTCCCACTCGTCTTCCAAAAGGAGCTCTCTGAACACAAATCTCATTGCTCTGCTCTAAAAGTTTCAATATCTCCCAGCACTGAAGAATGAAGACCTTACATGGGCATATGATGTCCTTTACACCCTGACCCAAAATTACCTTTCCAAAATCATCTCATTCCCACCCCTTGTGCCTGATCCTCCAGCCACATCGAAATTCTTACTGTGATGAGACACCCCTTCTCCTCTTTCCTATCTCCTTGCCATTGTTCATGCTATTCCCTCTGCCTGTAGTGTTCTCCTCCCCATTTTACACCTGGTGAAATCCTGCTGATAAAATATCACCTTCCTTTTATGACGTCTTACCAATTACCCACACCCACCCTGGCTAACAGACGCCGTTCCTCTGCATCCCTATACATTTGCTCATGTGTGATTATTGCTCTTTGCACCCCATTCTGTCTCCCATATCAGATTAAACCTCCTGGAGGGTAGGGCTATTTCTTGTCCCTACTTGAAAGCCTGGCATCTGTCTTGGTGCCAAGCACATGACAAGAATTGAATAAATATTTTTGAATGAAATGGACTTCTGGGTTGTGGCTCTCTATCAGTTAAGATTCTTGGTTGTAAGCAACTGATACTGAGTCTGGCTCATTTAGGCAAAAGGGAGATTTATTGGAAGGATAGGTGCACCCTCAGGTAAAGGGAAGGCAGCTCTAGGCATCTTGACATCAGCGCCACTCCTCCATCTCGTCCCAGCTCAGCCACCAGAATGGGTTTTCTGCCAGTGTGTTCTGTCTTTAACTCTGCATACTCCAGGGAGGGAGTATCTGATCAAAATGGGTCCATCCTTTGGCTTTGGGAGAGCAGAACACCTTGATAATTCCAGCAGACTGTAAACTACGGGTAGGCTGAGGCATATTCTCAAGAGCTGTGGATCTTGGAGCAGTCAGTAACCAAGAATTGTTAACACAGGACTGAAGCTCCCGTTTCTAGTGCTCAAGCATCCTGACTGGCCTGTCTAGTGTGACTTGCTAGGGATTCTGAGCAAGCCTTTCTACCCAAAAGAGAAGGAAGTTCTTTAAAATGCAGATACCCCTGGGAAGGGATGATAGCACAGCCCCTGCTAGTCAGCATCAATTTGCCAGAAGTAGAACCTGTGGGTGCAGGGTACACAGTAGGCATCGGCGGGTGGTGTGAAAAAGGGCAGTGAGTGTGCCAGCAATACCACTCACACCACCCTGTGGTGTCACGTCCTCTTTCACTGTCACACTTGTGGGCAAAGCCAGTCAGAGGCCTCCATGCCAGAAGAACAGTCGGGTTCTTGGCTGGGCTCTAGAGGTGAGGATACCTCTGACGCTTATTTCTCCTGATAAATCAGTCACATGGAAACAATGCATACCGCTCTACCATGTGGAAAGGGCTGTGCCAGCCACCTGGAGTGACTGATGGAAAGGTGGGAGGAGTTGCAGTCACGAGCTGGGGGAGACACAGCCTAAAAGATGAGGAGCCAGGGGCAATAAAATAACATTTCCACAATGAGTAGGCTTTAAACATGCATTGTAGAAGGGGGGTGACACAGGGGAGGTGGGCTTATGTGAGCAACATCACAGGAGGCAGGAAGGTGTGCGGTGTGCTAGGAAGAGACAAACCAACTGAAGGCAGAGATTTGTGGAGGGGGTGGTGGGAAATGAGACTGGAAAGGCACTTTGGGTCAGGAGGTGGAAAGCCTGAGCCTCCAGGCTAAGGGTTTTAGGTATTGCTTTGTAGGCAGCCAGGAGCACCTGTAGATGTTTCAGAATGGGAGTGTCCTGATGGATGTGCTGTTTTTAAAACAGTAGGATTAAGTAATGGCCACTGAAATGATCAGACCTGGGGTACGAAGATGAGGAGCTGGCTGGGGCTTGGGGCCTGGCTCTGCTGGAGTCCCGCATGCGGCAGGGTGCCTGTCCAGCCCAGATCTGCTGGGCCCGAGTGTTCTCTTTCCCACTGGGTTATGCTGCTTCCATACAGTCTTGCTCTCTATCAGGGTCTCCAAAGCAGTCACACGAGGGCAATGCGTGAAAGATAAAGTGGGCAGAGCACAGAGCCTCTGGCCTCAAAGCCTGTAATGAGCTACATTGAGACAAGTCACATTTTTAAAAGTCGGTAGTATTTTAACAAACTGAAAATGTCTGGAGTCCTCACTGCCAGTGCCCAGTAGGTAACACAGGGATGCAGGAAGCTTGTCATTAATAATAATGAGAAATAAAGTGCTGATATTAATCCTACATAGTCCAAACCAGTGGTAATATCTCAAACCTCCCACTGCCACATGTGTTCCAGACTCTGTACTCTGCACTTGACCTACTTTTATAGTTCAAAACAGTCCTATAAGCATGATCCTGTTATCAGCCACATTTTACACATTAGGAAACATGTCACTGAAGTTAAGACCCTTGACCACGGTTGCTGAGAGAACAGGTGGAGAAGCTAGACATGTGTACCTGGGTCTGCCTGGCCTCAGAACCTGTGTTCTTAAGCATTAGGCTGTGCTCAGCTCCTGTTTAGCACGGGCAGGGGGCTTATCGACAGTGCTGTTGAGTGTTCCCGGTGTACTTCTCTTGGCAATCCCCTCCCTATTCCTTTCTGTCAATCAATGAAAATGCATTGAGCCCCACCCGTAGGTTGGCTCTGAACATGGAGAGTACATCATCTCATTTAACTCCAATGCCAGCCCTGTAAGACAGATGTTGTGACCCCTGCTTCATATTGGATAAGCACAAGACCCAGAGAGGTAAGCATCTTGTTAGAATTTCTTACAGAACCAGGATTCTGGCCAAGACCCGCTCCAAAGCCCATTCTTTTTGTGCAATGGCCGGTCTGTCACAAAACCCTGCTCCCTGCTGGGTCTAAGTAGATCTTAAATGTTCTCACCACACACAAAAAATGGTAATTATGTGAGGTGATGGATGTGTTAACTTACCTTATTGTGGTAATCATTTTTTAAATATATACATATATCAAATCATTGCATTGTACACGTTGAACTTACGTGATTTTATATGTCAGTTATATCTCAGTAAAACTGGAGGGAGAAACGGAACCCATGGGAGTATGGCAAGTGCCTCAGTGTTGCATTTTGTTACTGTCAGGATAGGTATGCTCTTTCAGGGCTCTACACACAAAGTGTGACTCAGAGAATGAAGCCAGGAGAGCGGCCTGTAGTGGCTGGGACAGGAGTGTGGGTCAGTCGGTTGCGGCATCCCCCCTCCCTCCCAGGCCTCGCTGCACATGCATAGTACCACAGGCTGCCACCTCCGGTGGCAACAAGGACGCTGTGAGGAGGTGTGCTTGCGATATTAACCACTGTGTTTGCCCCAGTAGGATTAATATCAGCACTATTATTTCTCATTACTATTCATAAGACAAGCTTCCTACATCCCAGTTTTGCCTGTTGGGCCCTGGCATAACAGGGTGGCGTCCTCTCTCATCCCAGTGAATGACACATTGGGGGTCTGTCTTCCATGGAACTAACAATCAAAATAAGCATTTGAATCATAGAAACTGCTGGCCTTGCTCTGATTCCTATTATCAGTTTGTGGCATAGACCTCCCTGGATGTCAGGCAGCAGGGATGGCCTCACTTGATAAAAACAAGTATCACTTTTTAAAACAAGCCATTGGACTTGACTCTTTACAGGGCACATCCACGTGGATGATCTCATTGCATTGGCAGCGGCCCACTCTGAGGTAGAGAGGCAGGTATCATATCCCCATTTTACAGATGGACAAACTGATGCTCTGATGTTACATGCCTTCCCCAAGGTCACGTAGGTTAAACCAGACTCCCATGCTTAACCCCAGCACTGCCACTATTAGTTGTGAGCTGGCTTCACCTCTCTAGTCGTGCCCTCATCTGTGCAAAGGGGACGATGGTAATAGTGTACCTGCCTCAGAGAGGTTTTGTGAGGATTCAGTGAGATAACAATTGAAGGAGCTTAGAACATGTGTGGACGTAGTAAGTGCAATGTAACTGTTTACTCTTATTATTGAAGTGAAAGGGAAGGGGAGAAGGAGTGAGGCAGTGATCTGAGGATAATCAGACTCACTTCTCTACCACGTAAGACCCTGGGGTGCTGGCGCTGCCTTGGACTAAGTGCTGTGAGTCACCGTGTCCCCTGGTATAGGACTCTTTCCAGCATTGTCTGAGAAGGTGCCCTCACTCATTTTTACAAGAGAACCATCCTTCTCTTGGTGACCACTTCTTGGAGCAAGAGGGGATGATGAAATGAGTACTTATCTTCCTGGGTCCCCTGGGGAGCGGGAGGGGCCTTCCCTTTCCGGGGAAAGTGAGCTGGAAAGTGAGAGTTAGAATAGGTACTTTTCAGCTCTCACAGACTACCTCTCTTTCTCTTCCTACGGAGGACTACTGACGCCCAGTCACAGAGTGCCTGTTTCCTCCCAGAAAGACTGATATACTGCCTCCAGAGAGTGGGCTTGTGTAGACAGCAGGGCTCCCTATTTATTTAATCTGGTCCTTCAGGTGTGGTCACAACAATTCCTTATGTAGAAACACCCTCTCTAAGCTTCCCCACGTGGCTCGGAGGCAGCCCTCAGCGGGGACACCTGTAACACCACACTTTGCTTCTGGCAGACCCAACCCGAACCTTTGGGATCATCCCTCTTATTGTTTTGTTTTCTGAGACTTTTTATTTTTTTTAGTTTATTTTGTCATTAGGGGGGAAAAGTTACGCTTATTGGGCAGGAACGTAGGGAGTGCTGGAATGAGCCAAAATGGAGTGGGGCAATGGGGGTAGGGAGCCACAGACAGAGGATGAATGTTTCTAGGTGTAGCTCGACTAGGGTGCAGGTCTAGGTAGACCACTAGGTGGCACTCACACATTAGCATTAGGTCAGTCCATGACGCTTTTCACTTTGGGCCTTTGTAAAATCTCTCTGGGGACTAGCGAAAGCTTTGTATATGCCATCTCCATCCATCCATTCATCCCTCTAACCTCTCTTGATCTTCCACGGATAGGTAGATACGCGCCTCTCTCTCTCTTTCTCTCAATTTGGTGACAGTAAAAATCTACCAAAAATACCATCGAAGCCTCCCACCTTTTTAGCTGCAGTGCTGTATTTTTACTATTCTCCTAAGCAATTGTTTTCGTGGCAGTAAATCCATTTTTGGAGTAGGTAACAAAGGGAAACTTGTTTCTCTCTTCAGTCATTCTGAGGGTATATTCAATAAAAGGAATGGAAATGGAGGGGAAAGGAGTTAACTAAAAAAGATAATAGGTAATAGGTAACAGAAATGTTTAAAAATATTCCCATTCAAAATTACGGATTAGTAACTCCTAATGAAATTTAAAAATCACTTAAGATTAATGAGTTAGCAAATCGTCTTCTTTTCTTAGAGAACTTTCCGTAAGCCAAGAATCAAATACAAAATGTCTTGTTGCATACTGTTGGGGATAGGAGGGAGAAGGCATAGACAGGAAATCACAGTTGATATTATCTTTACCAAGGTGCATATTGTATAAAAGCAAAACCCATCTTAAATTTATAATCTTTCTGATATTTCAAAGAAATTAAAAAATTAATTTCTATATATCAACTAAAATGGATTCTGCTACTGCCTGGTTCCATTCTCTCTCAGCGACGTGGACATCTTGGGGAGCTGTTCAAAGGGTCCATGCAGACGTGCTTCATCTGCACACTTCTTAGATGAGATAACAGCGCTCCGAGCCCCACTGCTGAGGTTAACCTGTACACCGCAGAAGGACAACAGATGGAAATTCTGGTTTGCAGCCACTGCAGAAAAATAAAAACATGTTCCAAAGGGAAAAGGATCTTGTATTTCTGCGTTTGAACCTTTGATCTGCATTCACATCTGAAGGGAAGGCTAGACCTTTTGGTGGAGACACATGGCTTTGCATCTGTGAAAACACAGCTGTATATGGCAAAACAAAACTAGTGGAAAATACAATGGTTTTGCTGTGTCAGGCTAGCTGCTAATGCTCAAATCCTATACAAATATTGTCTTTTGATGGCTCTTCCAGAAATCCTTCTTGACTTTCTATATAATTATTTAGTAATGTTTTATTCTTTTAAATATAGATTTTGCGCTTTTTAGGATTAAGGCACATGGGTCTCTTTCTTCTTTTAAAAAGGCAGTAAAATAATGGCTTGTAGTTAGATCATAATAACGTTATCTAAATTCTGAACTAATTGTGGGGAGATGGAAAAAAATTAAACCCTTAAAGAAAAAAAGGTAAAGTTTTAACTTGATCCTTGATCCTGAAAATCTTTTTTTAAAGATAACATTGCATGCACTTTGTGCTGCAAGTTACATGCTGAAAGCCCTCTTCAGCAGTCTTGAAACTTAGCTGCTTTGTTTTGAGCAATTAAGATTTGTTATTGAGTGGATTAAGCAGGTCTGCCTTCCTTCATCTTTCAGTAGTCATCCTCAGTTCGTTTGTTTATCAGCGTTTCCCAGTAGCATAAGCCAAGGTTCTTTCGTTGGGAGGTATTTGCCTCGAACCTCCATGTTTCCTCTCAGTCCTAGACGTGGAGCCGAAGTCTGTGTGCCCGCCTTATCCTGCCCCATAAGGCTGGTTTCCTACTATTGAATTGGCAGTCTTTTTCCGTCTCTCCCCTTCCTGTTGAAACTCTGGCCCCTCTCGATCTCCCCATTCCCTACCACAGGAGTGGAGGCAGACAGGTGGTGGACAGAAGACGGGGATGAGAGTTTGATGTGCGGGCAGAAGGCCGCTGGCTCGCGTGGCCCGCTCTGCAGAGGTGTTCCTTGCATTTTTCTGAAAGGGGCCGAGCGAAGGCAAGGCTGTTGTGCTGTCACCCTCCCCACCCTCTCGAACGCCAACAGCTTCATCAGCAAGTGACTCAGGAGATGAAATATGGTTTTCTTTAGGAGGGCTAATTTTATTTTTATCAATAATAATAACAACCTTCAGTGTTAATCACGAGATGGGAAGGGCCAAAGCCAGATAACAAGTCCTTCCACACACGAGAAAGTTTCCCCTTTGAAGTGCTGGTTCCGCCTCACCCTTCCAGGAGGGGAGAGGGGGAAAGAAAACAAGTGTGAAGATCTGAAGCCACTGAGGAATGCTGAATTGATGTCTTTCCTCCGCATCCCTGCCCCTCTCACGGCCCTCCCCTCCTTTCAACTCCCTGTTCTTTGAAACTGCGGGCTGGAGTGGCCAGGCCTTCCAGCCAGGCCCAGTGGTAGCTGGCGGCCTGCTCTCCCGCAGGCAGTGGGGCGAAGAAGCAGGAAGGTGGTGAGAGAACATCATGCAGGTCCTCTGTAGGGTTAGGGCTGAAGGCTTTATCCTTTGTGATGAAAGAAAAACAAACAGCCCCCCCTAAAACAAACACAAAAGCCCTCCCCCAACCCCAAACTCTGCTTCACAGCTGCATTTTGTTCCCGGGACTGTTGGTGTCACTAGAGCCTCTCTTTTTGCCATTCTAGAAGCTATTGTAAAGGACTTGTCAAGCCTATTAATTTTTCAGGCAGGACAGATCAAGCCTGGCTTTGATGGTGCTATTTCCTAATTTAGTATTCAAAGGTGAAGAATCCTTACCTTCTCTTCACTCTTTACATAATTAAAAGTGGTTTCTTTTTCCAGTGGCAAAGACCTAGCATGTGTAGTATTTTCTGAAGTGAAAGGTCTAATTTTTAATATAACATCTGTTCTTATGCTCTTTACTAAACATGACCAATATTTCTTTTTTGCTGGTACTTAGTTGTATACCATTCACCCTGCATTTTAATTTTCGACAGTTGGGGTTATAAAGTGTGTTCCCCCTCTAGCTCATTTCCCTTAGTTTAAATATATGTATTTCTGTTCTAACATAGTACAATTAAAAATCAAACTCTAGAATCATTGATTGCCCTCACTTGTCCATGACTCTCGATTTTATTTTACACTCGAGTATTCTAAAGTTCACTTAAGTGGACTTTCACATGTTTCCATCTGCTGTGTTTAATAGCAAATTGTGACCCTCAAAACCACTTCAGGGCCTTTTGTGTTCTTATCTGTGCATTTCAATACCTTCTGGGGAAGTGCCTTCGGTTTCACTACATATGCAAAAATCCTGGCTAGAGTTTTTTGACACCCCCTCTCCATTTGTTGGTGGAGCCCTGTTTTCCATTGTCTGGTTGTTGATGTTGGCAAAAGTCATTTGTTTAACGATGCTAGGGATACTATGCCTTATTCTTTATTGGAATGAAATCGGAAAATATCCTGGAGTGTTTTAAAAATTAGTGCATGCCGTTGAAACTGTTACATTTTCTCGTAGTTTATTTTCCCCTCATAAGGTGGATAATATTTTAAGGGTACTAGGTAGTAATAATCACCAGAAGCCAATTAAAACCGCTAGGATTCTATCAAAAACCTGTTTGGCAGCATGAATAATTGATATCTGGAAATAAAGCAGCCGCTCCTTGTGCAGGGCCCTGCTGTACACGACTGGGCACTGTTAGCAGTCCCTGTCCCTCCAAGAGGCAGGGGACGATTCCTGAGCCTTATGTCACTTGGGTTTTAAAAACTTGATAATAAGGCTAGACGCAAACAGATTTTAAAAAGCCTCTCCTTTGCCTACGGGTGGAAAGGAATAGTGACGTTATTTTCAGGTGTTTGAGCATCTTAGAGAAAAGGAACAAATACCCAGACTCCTCATGAACTAGGTGTGAACGGAATAAATCGAGGCACTGTCCTGACCCATCCAGCTTTTTTTAAGTGATGTAATTAAAAAGGACATCTGAGAGCAAATTTATGAAGTTGTTATGGCAACTGAAACACTTGCGCTGAAATGTGTGTATCTGGAAACATGAAGGATTGCAGGAAGCCGGAGAAATAAGCACGACACTGTATTTGGGAAGGGCGGTGGAACAGTGGTAGCCAAATATTATTCCTCTGTCAGTCATCATTCAGGATTACTGCCTCAATTTTCACTTCTTAAAATGTGTGGTGATGGATGCTTTCCCAGACCGTGTCGCCCGAAGTCGCCATGCCTTGTACCAGCGTTTCTTGGTCGTTTGACCTGTTGAGAACACACTCTGCATATTGTGTTCAACAGGGAGATGCATTTAGAGTGGCCTCAGTATTGGCCCACAATTTATTTTACACTTCTGTGTTCTCATATTAACGTTCTTGGTTGTGAATAATCTCTATGGTCTTTTCATTCACTATCTCCCCCTACTCAAGCCACCACCGGTCACCAGCAAACAGCAGCAGCAGCGCTCAAAGGAAGCAAAATATTTAAATATGCTCTAGAATTCTCTGCTCTGATCTAAAAGCTGTATGTCCCTTCTACATGATTTGTTTTTATCTTCACTTCTCATGCTTTTTTATTTTCCTTTCCAGTGCTGGCAAGAGTATTAAATAATTGTTCTTTTAAATCACAGGCAAGGATATTTAAAATTAACACCTACAAATTTGTTAATCAATACTTTATGCCACATCCAGAATGCTTCAACTTTTTTCAGTCATAAGATTTCAAATGTGTACAGTGTCCAGAGAATTGTTTAAAAATATTACAATTTTTTGCAATATGTTTTTTGCTTTGAATGAAAAGATAGTTAAATGTCAATTACAGTAATTTTAGTAGACTACCCCATGAGAAATATGCTATTTTAATTCTAAAAAAGGTTGGCACCGACAAATTCAAATGAAAATTTCTTCTTTACACACATTGGTTGTTGAGTGTTTATTTATAGTTATTTGGTTTCCTTGATTTTAAGCATAATACTTGTTACTTTGAATAGTCTTAATTCCTAAAGTTAAGCTAAGGGAAGCAAAAGAAAAGAAAAAGGTAAATAATTTTTAGAATATTTTATTTTCCTTAAGTCATGAATTGGAACTTTTTACTCTTACTGAAATTACTCAACAATTTTTTAGTTGGACATAAGGATATAATATAAAAAATACCCTTATGTAATGGAATGTTTTCCTGATTCTTTTAAAGACTGAGATCAACACATTTTTCCATTATATTGCAAAATTAACTACTGTTAATCTGTCAGACTAATTACTCATTTTAAATATTCTATTAACCCTGTGCATTTGTCTTTAAATCCTTTTTGGCATATGCACATTGAAGTGAGTCTATTTTCATATAACTTCCTTATTTTGAAAATCCATAGGTCAAAGATGATATCAAAAAAAGAATGTTTCAAGAATATTAAACATAAGAATTTGGAGTCTTTGCACATATTCTACAGTAATAAATTTCCTTTTTCCTTTCTTTAGCCTTTCCATTTTAAGGATAAAAAAAGAAGTATGATTTTGATGCTTCCAAAGTGGATACTATTTTATTTCAGGTGGGTCGTTTAATAGTTTGTTGATGTTTTCAAGGTCTCTAAACAAAGTCTGATGTGTTAACAGTCTTATTAACGATGTTAAAATAGAATTAACAGCTTGTGGATGCCTCCAGAGCACAATAGCCTGTCAACCTCGCCTGCCCCCTTATAAATTGTACCCCTGCTGTCTTCCCTTTGTTTCATGCCCAATCAGCAAACTAAACTTTTGTGGAGAGAGGAGGCAGTTCAAGTGTTTCTGCTGCAGCTGAAGGGAGGAGCTAATGTGGAATTTATTGGGAGACCAATCAGTGCGGGAGGGAAGAATGACCCCAAATTGGGAAGAAGGACTTTGTTGACCTGCTTGGCTCCCTGACCTTTCCTCGCTATTTCGTCGCTTTAAAGAGGTTTCCTCTGGTTGTCTCGTACTTTATGATGCTTTTACCAAACCCACAGAAGTTTTAGAAGTTTAGGATTATTTAAGATACTTCTCAGCACAGATTTAACTGTGCTGTGTGATTTTTAGTAATTTGACTAGATGTTAGAACTCAAAATCATTTTTTAAAATCTGACACAGCTGTTAATAGTTTCTTTTTTAAGAGGAATAGAATTTCATCAATTATCTTGAGCCAAAATAGATTCTAAATCTCTTCCAGTGTCTCTTCCCCATAGCTATTTTCATCAAGAGAGAATCAGGGTAGCTACTGATGTTAGACCGTTGGTCCTGTTTTGTTGAATTTACGCTTTGAAAAAACAGATTTAAATATTCTAAGTCTTTAAAACATTGTCATTGTCAGGCAGTGATCATAATGAGTTGAAAATAAAGATTTTCAGGAGAAGGCTTATTTTTTCATTATTATTGCTAATTTGACGAATTGTCACATTTAAAAGTACAGATTTATGGGATAACTTGACAAATGGGTGATACCATTTTATCTTTTGCCACCATCTGATTTAATAATGTGTAAAGTACAGCACATTTATAAAATATTTCCCAGTCTTACTTTACCTTACACCAGTTTTGGTAAGGGATAATAAGACATTGAGCATTAAGTATTTTTTAGATTGCACAAGCACTTTCTTTGTTCATTTATTGGTGTCATTTTCTCTTGTGTTTTTTTGTTTATATTTACTTTTAAGTGGGCCACTGTTCAGTGGCTCAAAATACAGTGCTGAGATCCGAGATAGTCACTGTTGGTACAAAGGAAAAACATCTCAGGCTGGATGTAGGACACTGAACATTTCTTTTAAACCAAGGCTAAATAAAATTTCTCAGATACATCCAGATATGGAGAATGACATATAGTTAAATGAACTGTGGTTTCAAAATATGATTATTTTGTCAAGGAATATGCTAGAATGAAAACGGGGCAGTGCAAGTTTATCACTTCTCTTAGCTCACATTATGCTGCTTAGGTGAATTCCAAGGGAAATATTTTCTTATAGTTTATGAACCCTAGAGATATGCATCCATTGATTGAACAATGTATGAAACTGGAGCAAACAGGGCCTGGTCTGATACTGGCCACGTGTACAAGTATAAATAATAACATTTTCCGGTTGGCATCTTTGACTGTACGCTGCTTCTTTAGGTTCATATTACCTGGCCAACAAAGAATGTCTCTGTGGTAGTTCTCCCACGACTGTAACTGCTTGTCGTTTTTATCCGAAGTACTTGTTGCTGCCCACCCTCTGTCTCGGGACCTAGTGTGTCCTCATGTTCCACTACTGGGCAGCAGAACCATCTTGCAACCAAGTGTAGCTGACTTCATTTTTGGTGTGCCCACTGAGTGAGTGTTCCAGACCCTGGAGTTGGGGCCTAGGGATGTGGCCACCACACTGTCATGGAGACCAAACATCAGTACTGTGACCACCTGGTGGAAGTGTCTAGTGCGCGTCTGTGTGACTTGGGTACGCTGAGAAAGCCAAAGGGATTAACAACAAAGAAAGAAAGCTTGTCACCTTTGTGCGGAAGCCAGCTGGCATCTCACAGGGACAACCTGAGCTGCTCCATCGTCACTAAAGCTCGGTTTGGATGGATCCCATTTGCTTCTGCTATTCCAGGAGCTTGGTCACCATAGGGGAAGGGGGAGGAATGAACTGGAGCCCAGTGCTGGGACCCATCTTTTGTTTCAGGTGATGCAGGGAGGGATAAGACTGCAAATTTAGTGAAATTTTAATCATCAGTCCAGTTTTTCTCCTTAAAGACTTAGTAAATAGCATTTATCCTCCAAAAGTTCTTTTTGTGATTTATTTTATAAACTTGAAGGAAAAAGAGAAAAAGTCAGTGGTCTCAGCATTTCCCTTAGTTGGTGACCTAAACGGATTGTAACTCTTCATTGCTGACATTTACCGAGACAAATCAGGGTCATAGACGTGGAGCTGTATCTTAGCCCCGGCACCCGTCCCTTCGGACGAAAGGTTTTGTGTGCTCCTAGAATTCTGAATTGGCCACAACTTTTAGGAAAGTAGAGGGGACAAATAAAGTTTCTGACAATTGACTGTTTGCTTCTGCATTTTAAAATTTGTCAAATGTAGAAATAATTTTTCTCTGAATCTTTGTAATTCCCTGAACTGGATACTTTAAAGCCAGTTGTGAAATGCAGCTTTAGAAAGAATTCATGTAAGTGTGCTTTTTTATTTAATCGTAAGGGAAATTTGGAGAAAGGATATTTTATTTTTCAGTAGTTTTTGTTCCATAAGGATATGAAATTATTGTTATTATGATTACTAATGATAGCTTATAGTTACACAGCACTTTAGGATTTTTAATGTACTTTTACAAGCATTATTACGTATAATCTTTGAAAAAGTTCTACAGAAAGGTATTAGTATCCTGGCTTTATAGATGAAGAAACAATAAATGCATATATTCATAACACACCACACAGTGCAGCTTTATATTTCCAGAGAATTCTATGTTTTAGGAAATATATTTGGTATGTAAAATGGCTAGAAAACACATATCTAGGACTGAAGCAGTTATTTTGGTTCCATACAATAGCTATAAAAGACGACAAAAAACAGGACTAAAATCATGTGATAATATGCAATTCTTCTTTTAATGTACAATTACGTGAATTTTGGTTTATGATTGCATCATTTTCATGTGTAAAATACTGTAATGTGCTGCATAATTGTAGCATGATAATAAAATAGGAAAATTTTCCCACATATTTTTAGAGATAGAAATTATAATCACAATATTATAGCAGAAGATTGTTTTCCAATTAAAGGGTAATCTAGTTTGTAGTTTATGATTTTTTGTCTTATGGAACCTCAAAATATATTGACTCTTAAAAATAATATTTTTTTCCCTTGCTTGTTAAGGACTAGGTAGCCAGAGTATTTGTTTTGGGGCAATTTGCTGCCGCAGTTCAGAAACAGAACTATATTATTGGGCACAGGAAAATCTGATTAGTGTTTCTAAGAGTTATTATAGCACAGCAAGACAGGGAAGCAGTCCAAGGTGCTAAAGGTTGAAAAGCAATTGATAAAAACTAGGAAAAGATTTTGCTTAAAAAAAAATTACGTGTTTCTGAAGAATGATTAAAATTGTCTAAGCAATAGGCTTGACTACTTTTCATTATAATAGTTTCATATTATTTTCATAAAAATTATTTTGGTTGAGGGGAGTCGAGAAGGAAAAATTAAAATGAGAAAGAAGACAAAAAAAATCTCCTATTTTAGAGATCCAAAATCTTATCAATATAATTTTCAGTGAAAATATTATTAAACTTTCATGTGATAATCCTAAGAAAAGTCTCCACATATGGTCTCAGAGGTTTTAAAAAAATAAAACTCTGGGGAAATAATCATTTTATGAAAAAATGTCCATTTAGAATTTCACTAGGGTCACTCTTAGAATCAAAGTAAGCTTCGTTTCTATCTTTAATTGTGATAATCAAGCATACATTTTGCATTCTACAAGTTTAGAGGAGAAAAAAACTATTGGTATTATGTGTTGGGGTTTTCTTTAAACAACTCTAACATCAAAATGGCCAAACTGTTGGACTGCTTCATGTTAAATAAAACAGATGGGATTCCCAGATCGTGCACCGTTCAGCCGTTTGATGGAATTCGCGCCACCCTGACCAGCGAGCCCAGATGGCGCTTAAATCTGTCACTCTTTAACGACCCTACTGTTTTTTAAAAATATTTTTATATTTGAGCCCATTCGGTTAATCTGAGAGATTAATCATTTCCAAGTTATGTCTGGAGAGGGATTTACTGGGGGTTTCATTTGGAGGAGCTGAGGATGAGAAGAATGAGGAGACCTCCCAAACACAGGTCCACCTGGTAGAAGGAGCTTGGGACTGGAGGCCTGGTGGACCCTGGGCTTTGGAACATTTTCTAGGCAGCAAGGCTGAGAAGGCCACATAGAGAATAGTAGGAATAGGGGTTCAAGGAGGAGGGGACGGACATTTGGAAGGGCCTGGAAGGAGTGGAGATAAATAGATGTCACCCAGAGAAACTATTTCGTTGCCAAACTTAGACCCTAGCAGGGGGCCGAGGGCTGACTGTAACCACACCAGGGTGGCTCTGAGCAGTCTGACCCTCACCAAATCGGGATGACACCTGTGGGTGTGCCACCTGGAGCAGACGCCAGAGATCGGGTCCAACATGATAAGACTCTCTGAGATGGTTCTAGAAAGAACCTGTTTTGCACCAGAACTTTCACAAATCCCACAGGGTTTTTCCCTGAAGGTTTTTTTTCTTCTTTCTTAAATCATTATTTTGAGTCATTCTGCTGAAATGCTTCAGTGATTTGGGGCATGAGATGCTGGCCGGCTCCTCCCTCCAGAATCTCTAACCTTGGATACACTTGCAGAGTGGCTTGGAACTGCTTTCTATTCCTGCTGGGACGGGAAAGGGAAAAATGAATGGTTTTTCATTATGCAGACTTGATTTTTTTTTTTTTTTGCACTTGAATCAGATGTAGCAGGTGTCAAAATATGGTACGGAATTTACGCCCTTAATGTGAAAATTTCCGCTGCCACCAAAAGCCACCAGAGATGGGTACACCTACCTACATTAACAAAATTTAAAATTTCCTGCTGACCTAAAGGATGTTCTTGGTGGTATTTAGGCTGCTCTGTGGTGGTTTTCCTGTTTGTCACAAGATGCTGTCTATATGTGGAGGCATATAGGACGTGCTTGTGGAAAGCATGCTGACGTGTCTCACCTTTCCTTGTGTCAGGGCACATGGAGATGAAGTCCCAATGCCTGTGCCCCACCTGAGTGTCTGCACACCAGAATTCGGCTTCAGAGGTTCTCCCACCTAAATTAAATGACCTTCTTGTAGACCCAAAAATGAGCAGAGAAGCAAGTTGTGTTGGGAGGTTCTTTTGGAAGCTTTATAGTTCTGGGGGTCTTGGGGACTCAGAGTCTGTCAGAAATCACTGCTCTTCCAGAATACAGTGAGAGCTGACACTTGTAATTAACCCCTCATGTGTAACCATCCCATGGGGATGAAGCTAGGTAAGTTCTGAACAGAGTGGAAGAAAATAGAGCACATAATCTGTTGTTTTCACTTTAAGTCTACCGTAAGCATATAACTATTATGGTTCCTCCCTCTCTCTCCCTCTCTGCCTCTCTCTCTCTCTCTCTCTGTCTCTGTCTCTCTCTCTCTCACACACACACACACAGCCAGATTATGGAAAGGATTGCGGTATAGTCCTGCTTAAAGGATATTGCTTTTTATAGACAGTAAACTGCCATGGGAAGTGTGGAGAGGCCACCCTGCATCTAATTCTGTAACAGGTTTAGGATTTGATAGTAATCAGTAAGCCACAATTTTGTGTGTATGTGTGTTAGGTGTTGGTCTGAATTTCCTAGGTAGTCTTTGGGTGTTTACAGAATAAAATCAAACATTTTAGTGGAGGCAACTAATGCCCACATTAAAAATTATTTTTATGAAGTCATATAATGTATTTGGTATTATCTAAAAAACTTTCTTACCTTTTTGACTAGATATTCCTAATAGTCAAAATAAACATTCTTTTTGGGACCAGCCTGGTGGTACAGTGGTTGAGTTCGCACGTTCTGCTTCGGTGGCCTAGGGTTCGCCAGTTTGGATCCCGGGTGCAGACATGGCACCACTCGTCAAGCCATGCTGTGGCAGGCATCCCACATATAAAGTAGAGGAAGATGGGCACGGATGTTAGCTCCAGGCCAGTCTTCCTCAGCAAAAAGAGGAGGATTGGCAGCAGAGTTTTGCTTAGGGCTAATGTTCCTCAAAAAAAAAAGTAAACATTCGTTTTAAAATTTTACCAATCAACTCATTCCACAATCACTTGATTACCTGTAAAGACTAAAATCTCCCCAATATTACAGTTGGCGAATGGTGGTCTGTTTTGGAACAAAGAATATGTATATATTTGAAGAATTTTGTGGCCACCTGAGAAATAAGGCTTTTGCCCAACATTTTTTATGAATAAGTATGAAAAAATGAGGAGCAAAAATAAAACTTCACCCTTAATGAACTGTTGGCTGTTTGGACAAGATGAATGTGTTTCGATAGAGGGAAGAAAGAAAAAAACACTCTTGTCTGTGTCTAAACTCCCTCCCTGGGCATGAGGCTGGCACAGCAACCCCAGCTAGAGGGACGAGCTGAGGGTGGCCCGGCCAGGTCTGAGGTGCTAGAACCAATTGAGGAAATAGAATTAAGGGATAAAACCAAACTCAAAGACCATGATACGGTCGAATCAAGGTGTTAATTTAGATGAAGAGTAGGAGGGACAGAAGCTGGGTTCAGAGCAACCAGGCAGCTGGGCGAGCTGGTTCAGGGTGGAAGGCAGGAGACAGCCCTGGGGGGTGACCTCAGCTGCCACGCAGAACCACCAGTGCTTTTATAGGGCCCTGAGCTTGAACGAGGAGTGAGGCATGAAGGGCCCCAAGACACCGAGATGAACATGTGGGCTGTCCTTCCTTCCTTCCAGAGCCTTCTCTAGCCATTTGCAGAAATTCCACAGGCTCTTTTTTACAGCATCCTTTAAGAATTAGAGGGGAAATGTCATCAGCCTTAAAACAGTTGGGTATTCCTAGGAACCCTAGTTTTCCAAATAGGAAATACAAAATTGAGTGGTGGTTTCAAATTATTGTTTTGTTTTCTTCACCTCTGAAAGATTTCCTGGTTCACTGAGAGCCTTCCTTCAACTGTGTGGATATTATAAAGTTTCTTTTTCATTCCCCATAGAGATCCCTATTTTTAGCTTTTCAGAGCTGTTACAACTGAGATATAAATGGTATTCCGCACCCCACACAGTACCCAGCTCAGGATCAGAGAGCGAGTTCCTGGAACTGCAAGACAGGCTGGTCTTAGTCAATCTGTCAGGTTTCCTTATAGGCATGTTTTCTCATTCTATTATTTAATTTTAGTGAAAGGTCTCTTAGAAATTTCCATGTGTATAAATGATGCTTAAAAAGTTCTTACTCTCAAGATTATTTTATGTGGAATTTCCCATGGCAGTTATCATTTCCTGAAACATAACTTGTTTGCCATTTCTAGACACATGGTCTAAAAACAGACATCCATCAGCCCCACCCTTCATGAAGGATGGGAGACTTAATGAAGGGCTTTGGACTGCCAGGTAGTTAGAACTGAGCCTGGGGGAGCCTCTGGGAGTTTTCATACTGGGATACTTTTCTTACTTGGAGGGGTATGATTGCATTTTAAGAATATTACTCCATAGCAGTGGGCAAGATAAATTCAAGGGTTTGGTGGAGCCCAGGGAAAGACTGGCAGCAGAAAAGCTAAAGTTAAGAAATTATTGCTGAAGTTCTCTTCGAAGGTGACAGAGACCCAAACTTGTGGATGGAAGCCATGTGTGAGAGACTCGCCTTCTGCCTGGACTCCTTTCCCTGAAACGTGCACCCTGAAAGCAAGTTACTATGCAAACTTTTAGTAATCTATATAATGACCTTGGAGTGGTTAATGCACATTCCTTTGCTTCCTGGTTTTAATTTGGTGGCAGCAGAGCGTAATGGTTAAGAGGATAGGCCCCAGGGGTTAGAATCCTGTCATCGTATTTGTTGCTCTGTGACCCCAAGCAAGTTACTTGGTTTTTCAGATTCTCAGTTCTCTCATTTGAAAAATGAGGATAAGGAAATAATGATCAAATGAGAACAAATATCTAAACTTCATTGCGTGGTACACAGAACTCAGTCATATAACTATTAATCATAATTTATTATAATTAGTATTGATAGCAATCATAATGGAAGCCATTTAATACATTTAGCTTTGGGATACAAAGTTTACTGATAGTAAGAGATATGTTGGCGCTTGAGATGATAAGCAGTCCTTCACATTCTGTGGGGCTACTCATATTTTTAAATGATATTTGTATTTAAAATGAAACTGGGACAACCATTAAAGTTTGCACAAAAATGTATTATAAAGAATCATATTGAATATATTAAGAGCTTTGTAATGAGCCACTTCTCAGTTCCCAAATTACTTGACCCACCAGCCACATCTGGCACAATCACCACCCCCTACCCCATCTTGATATATTGTTTGCACTTGATTTCCAAGACACACACTCCTTGGTTATCATCCTTTCTTACTGCTTGCTATTTTTCCATCTCCTTTGCTGGTTCTTCCCTCCCGCTTCCCCCAGTCCTGCCCCTTAATGTTGGAGTCAGCCCTGGATCTGTAGCCTTACACTCACTCCCAAAGTGACCCCATCCATTCTTACTGCTTTAAACACCACCCCTATGCTAGCAACTTCCACATGTAGATCTCCAGTTCAGGCCTCTCTCAAATGCCAGACTCCTGTATTCAACTGCAAACTTGGCATCTTCCCTTGGATTTCTAATAGATAGCTTCAATTCAACATGTCCAAAGCTAAACTCCTGATTTTCCCTCTCCTTCAGCCCCAATACCCAAGAAAACCATGCTCCATCTATAGCCTCTTCCGTCTCATTTGAAGGCAACTCTTTCCTTCCAGTCACTCAAGCCAAAAACTTTGACAGTCATCCTTGACTCCTCTTTTATTTCCAACTGAGAAACATTCAATCCACGAGGAAATTTTGTTGGTTCTGCTTCAGAAAATATTCAAACTACATCTCACCACTTCTCACTCTGGTTTCAGCCACCATCAGCTCTCACCTGACTCAAGGTAACCTATCCTTCCTGGTCTTCTTGCTTCTACCTTGTCCCCTACAGTCTATTCTCAACAGTTTCCAGGGAGATTAGTTTAAAATATGAGTCCTATCATGCTTCTCCTTTGCTCAAAACTCTATGGGGGTTTTCTACTTCACTTGGTGTAAAAGTCAAAATCCTCACAGTGATTTGGCCCCCTTTACCTCTCTCATCCCATCTCCTACTGCTCTGCACCCCTTTCTCACATCACACCAGCCCCCCCAGACCTCCTTGCTATCCTTGGACACAGGGCTGTTCCCTCTGCCTAGAGCACTCTTCTCCCGGAATATGTGTATATATAAGATACATAAATAGCTCCCTCCTTCAAGCCTTTGCTCATATTTCACCTCCTCAAATGGGGCTTATCCTTCCCACCCTGTTTAAAATTGCAACCTGATTCCCACCTCCACCCATTTCCTTGGGCCTGCTGCACCTTTTCTTTCACCATCTTCTAAAATTCTGCATGGTCTGCTTATTTATTGTCTCTGTTGTTTGTTGTCAGGCTGCTAAAACGTAAGCTCCTGGACGGGGGGCATCTTTGTTCTGTTCACTGATGGATCTCAAGTGCCTAGAACCTGGTAGTTCCCCAATATGTATGTGTTGCATGAATAAATGACTGCTGACAATCCCACTGGACCCATCACCTGCCAACATTTGTTTAATGGAGGTTTTTGAGTTAAGGGCATAAAATTTTACTACACAGATTTTTAAACAAAATGAACAGTGGGGAAAATTGAGGTAAAGAGTTATTGCTGCTGCTGTTTAATATTTATTATAGCCCTGAAACATGCTAGGTGACACAGAGCTTCTCTCAACTCCATGAGTCTTAGAATGAAACTGTGGATGTTGGGATATTTATGTTCGTCTAGGAAATGAAAATTTGCAGGTAAAGGAGGAGAATGTGCTCTAGACTTCCCAAGAACTTCAGTAGCAACATTTGGAGCAGAGAGGAAAGGTTAGATTAGAGAGAGGTCCATCAGACTCAAGTAGTCTTTGAGATGTTCAGAGGTCTAGGTGGTACTCCACCCCGCAATGACACGTGGAGATAGCCTTTAAACAGGGAGAGAGTCTGAAAACAGCCAGTGCTACACAAGGAGAAAAGTGAAAGTGGCCTGCCTATGTTGTGTATAATGCTGGTCTTCTTGTCAGTAAAATGTATTGCTGAGTTTAGAAACAAGAACTTTGATCTTATTCACAATTTGCAATTTTAGAAATGTTATGTGAAATTTTCCAGTGAGACTGAAGAAGCACTGCCATATTCTAAGTCAAAATTTTAGATATTGAAAAACTTATTGTTATGGCATTTTCTGATTAAGACTAAAGAAATTCCCAAAGAAAAAATCTAGGGGCTGGCCCAGGGGTGTAATAGTTGAGTTCCTGCGCTCCGCTTCAGTACCTCGGGGTTCATAGGTTTGGATCCTGGGCATGGACCTACATACAGCTCATCAAGCCATGCTGTGGCGGGCGTCCCGCATACAAAGTAGAAGAAAACTGACGCAATGTTAGCTCAGGGACGATCTTCCTCAAGCAAAAAGAGGAAGATTGGCAAAAGATGTTAGCTCAGGACCAATCTTCCTCAAAAAAAAAAAAAAGAAAAACTCTAAAGTAGTCAACTACAGTGTATTTGGCTTTTCTTGAAAAGGGCTTTAATAGGGGCTAATCATAACATAGCTATTATTAATAATAATAATAGCTTACAGCTTAATAATAATATAGCTCTCTTAAAGAGCTATATCATCTTCTATAAAACAAGACAGATCTGACACTGAGGCATCACTGAGGAGGCCTGCAGCACCTGCTTCAGAGGTGACATCTCACCATCCCTGTGTTCACAGCTGTAGCTAGCGTAGGTGGTGCTTCGGGTTAAAAATAAAAGTATTAATGATCAATTATGATTTATACCTCTGGACCTTTAGCATGGCTTGCATCTAGCATCTTTTTTTCTTTTTTTTTAAATTATAAAAAATCTATGTCCTGTCCCAATCCTTGGTCAAGAGGAGACCTGGCATTGGCCTCAGCTACTCAACCGCTGTAGGGTGTGCTGGGCAAAACCGGCCCATACAGTTAGTTTTCTACTTTCTTGCTAATATTACCAAATAGCCTGTATCAGAATTGCTGCAATTTCAGGTCAGAGGTCAAAACATGAGACAAAGTTGACAAGTAGGACCTGGAGCACACATTGTTCTCCTTTCTTTCCCAGGTCCCTAGGTTCCTAGAGCTATTTCGGCCATAGTTGCTGTTGCGTTACTGCAGTGCTAAATGAATGAGTGTTTTTCTTTGTTCTGTTTTGGAGCATAATTCTGTAGTAAGCTGCATCAAAAAGGGCTGAGAGTGAGGGAGAGAATCCACTTGCATTGGCTTACTGAAAAAATAAGGTTATTTCAGATTCCAGGTCATTGTTTACTTTTAGCTGCATAAACATCTTCGAGTACATTTTCTTACAGCATCTCCAAAATAAAGATGCCAGGAAAGGCAGCCAAATACATTGACTTTGTTGTGGGGGCGGGGAAGACATAATTACCTATCAGTCCTTGGATTTACTTCTGGGGAGCACCAATTAAAAATCTCAAACATGTGGCTTTTTCAGTGAAATTATATTAATATGAAAGAGGTTTATCAAATATGATTGCATGTGTGTGCGTGTTCATGTGTGTGTGTGTGTGTGTGTGTGTGTGTGTGGTTTTAAATATTTCCATAATGAGTTCCCAAGTGCTTTTTTGGCCGTGGTTATTAAAGCTTGTGCGTTTGCGATTTATTTGGCAAAATGCCTTTAGTGAAGAAAGAATATAGTGTTCTCTTGGTTCTCTGCCCGAAGTAATTTTGGAGAAGTCTGTGACTGTGTTCAGTTCATGTCATTCATTGGAGACAAGTCTTGTAATTACATTTGATCACAATCAGTTTACAGTTGTTTTATCATGTTTTCATGCTGAATATCTACTCAGACATCATAGCAAAACTTAATGGCTACTGTTTTATTTGTACATAAAATGTTTTATAGCCTTTTTTGCAATACACATCGGGTTTCAATCATCACTGCATAGTGAGAGGAAAGCGATGGGTAAAGAACTAGCAAAAATCTTTAACTACATAGAATTTTATTTCAAGTCACCTTGCCATAAAAGATATTGAATGTATTTTGTGGCTTTTTCCCTTGACATGTTAACCATTGCGGAAGGGTTACAATATTTGGAGGAAACCATATGAAATGCAGAACTTAATTCACCTAAGATGGTTTACATTTGTGTTCATTTTCCATTGGAAATGGGTAAACCAATATTTTGAATGTCTCCTAGGTAAGAGAGTAAAAGGTAGCATATTGTTATTCTTGTGATTTAAAGGCAGGTTATCTTCTTAAACCTAAGGCTAAACATTTCGTCATTGTTGTTTCAGAAATTCTGCTCTAGCGCCTGCACTGTGTGGCCGAGTTATGGCACAGGATGTTATTTACAGCTACCAAATGCTGCAGGCTCTCATGTATCAGACAGCCTTTTGCTGTCTGATTTGCAAATTGTGGAAGGCTTGCTTCACCGTGAATTTGGGTGAATTCACTAGTTATCTCCCAAGTGTCAATTCTTCCCATTCCTTATTTTCCCCAAAAGGCTGGTCCCCGGGCTCTTCCGGGAACTGCTGTTGGTCTGTACGTTTGAGTCTTCCTGGTTGAAGAAGCTCCTTTTAGAAAACTGTAATTAATGGGAAACTTTGACATCCAGCTGAGAAAATTAGTTTGCATCAAAAAAGGCAAGATAGAGGATTAAAGAAATTTTAGTCCTAATCTAATTAACACCAATTAAAAGATGCAGATGAATTTGCACCAACAAATTGTTAATTATACACCAATTTGCCTTTTCTACAACCAAATCAAAATTAGGAAAGTAGTATTACCTTTTTTCTTTTAGGAGACTTCCAGAGTGAGTTTGTTACAATCATCTTTTGTGTAATTAAAGAAAAGGTAGGCGGTAAGAGTTAGTGTGAAATATTTCACTCTCCTGATATTTTCATGTAGGTTAACTCTTTAAAGACAGAAAGGACTGGATAATTCTCCTAGCATTCATTCACTTACCTACATCTAATGAGGACCTACCACGAGCTGAGTCCTTGCTCCATGCAGTGAGAAACCGAGAATGTACGCAGCAATTGGTTTTCTCATTCAGAATATTTTCACTGTGTTGCTGATATACTGCTCCTTAGAAAAAAGCCTTATGACCTAAACTGTACAGCTAATTAAACTCTGCCCTGGATACATGTTATGAAGAGAGAATTGAGCTTTTTTTTAGGCCTCAAGAAATGCTCTTTAATGTCACAGACCTCCTCTTTAACAATGTGGCCTTTTGGGGTATTCTGCGTACATCTACCTCACTTGGTGGGTCTGTGTTTCTGTTTATCAGAGTGTTACTCAGATGTCCACTGTACTGGAACTTTCTTTTAACCTTTTGAATCATTCTTATAGCTCCTCAGATGGTGATCTGAGCAATTGTGTAGGGGGTGGTGAAGCACAGACCTGTTGTATCTGCAAATGACACATCTGTCCAAGTATCACATAATGAGGAACCACGACCCACTTTATATAAACCATATTTCTTCTGTTTTTAAAATGGGAGGGGGTAGGAGGAGGGCAGTGTAGAAATGGGAAGAAGAGCGTATCTGTGGATTCCTCTAGCCATTAATTATATACAAAATTCAACAACTGCCCTCAGATTTCCAGGTGCCTGTTGTTAAACTTCATTCAATGAAAATATTTGGGTAACTAGGTCCTGGTGTGAGAAACAGTATTCTAAAGAGCAATGTATATTTCTGTCTAGTGTGTATACTTAGAATTTAAATAACAATATCTAAATGACCATGTTTTAATTTGGGAGCAATACTTAATATAAAAATTTAGGATGCTCGGTTTGCATTTTTCAATATTTATGCTGGAAAGTTTTGCATTCACAATTTCGGCTGAAAGCAAACTGCTGTAAAGTAGCTTTTACTGGCTGGTGTTTTCATGGGTAATGGAGGTTTAAAGTTGGCCTGCTAATGGGAGAATTTCAATATGGCAATACCTACAGCAACAAATGGAAGGTATTCTTTAAAGACAGTGTCCACACATTCACAAGAGAATATCTGATACCATCTTTGACTTCTAGAGTACTCATTGCACTTCTCTGTGCTCATGCCTGCAGGTCTCTGAGGATGCAGTGCACCCTTCCATAAAAACATATTCCCGTTTAATAGATTCCATGTGAACTATTTGGTGAATCAAGTTAGAAGGTGAATAACGTAGTCTGATGAAATGGTATTAGTACGGGTAGGACAGCAGTTGCCTGACTGATATTCCTGATACATTAAAATAAAAGAATGACACCTAAGTTGACCAAGTCTTATAAAACGCAATTATGCATGAAGCCTCCAAAAATAATTGACAAGGGCTGGTCAGCTAACAGACCAAATCTCTCACCCTAATCTGAAACCTAAAGTTTGTCACTATTAGTAGAAAAGCTTGTTTGTTTGATACCTAAGTAAGATCTTGAGTTATCCAAAGTACTTCTATCATTAACGATGACAATTCCACCAGAGTAGAATAGGAATTTGGAGCGTGTTCTCCGGTCCTACTACTGCACGCCTGTGGAATACCTGTGCTCCATGTCTAGACTTTCCTCTGACCAGCAGCACAGAAGTGGGATGGCCACTGAGATTAAGAGTCCTGTCTGTGGCCTTACGATGACTGCTTGTGTTTTTCTCACTAGCCTGAAACCTCAATCATGTTGGCATCAGGCTTGAACCAGATAAACAGCTTAGTTGCGGAAATGCTTCACATGTTTCATGTTTTACTGTGACCTAGTCTACATGCTCTTTTTTTTTTATCCCATTAAAGGAAGAAAAAAAATTACCGTTTTTTTCTATAAATTTTAATTTTTCTCTTGTGATTATTTTGGATCAAAGCCATAACATCAGAAGATGATGAGAGAAGTCATTGGTCTGTGAACAAAGTCTTTATGAAGGATGTAGCATTGCAATTGACTGAGTCTAAAGAGGCGTGAAAACTAAATGCAGTGAGTGATTTGGGATTGGATTATAGGCCAGAAAAGACTGGACGTAAATCACATTATTGGGACAGTTGATGACATTTGAATAAGGTCTGTAGAATAGATAACAGCATTGTATCAGTGTTATACTTCCTGATTTTGATCATTGTAGTGTGGTTGTAGAGAAGAGTGTCCTTGGTTGGGGGAGGTATTTGGGGTAAAGGGGCACCATGTCTACAACTCACAAATGGTTCAGGAGAAAAAATAAACATATATGTAATATATGAACATTGATCTATCAGTCAATCAAGAGAAGGCAGTCATGATAAAGCAAATGTGGCAGAATGTTAACAGTTGGTGAATCTGGGTGAGGCGTATTCAGGAGTTTTTTGTGCTATCCTTGCAGCTTTTCTGTTAGTTTGAAATTACTTAAAAATTTTTAAAAATCAAAGTAGAAATGCTGAGTTCTTCCCCAAAATTAATAAATGTTCTTGTGCGTGATTCTGGAAAGAAGTCAGAGGGTCTACTATGACAGGGACCCTCAGACGCTGCCCCTGCACACATGCAGAGGTTCAGTGGGAGCGATTCAGTCAGTCAAAAAGGATGGCTGAGGATGAACGGTGACCAGGGCAGACTGGTTATGTTCAACAGTTTAATGTATTCCCTCAAAATCTACCAGCCTGATGGAACCGGAACTAAATGATCTCCTCCGAGTCTGCAAATAACAAGATAAATGTTCCCAAGTCCATTTGTTTCTCGTGCACACTCTCTCCTGTAAGATTGAGCCACAGGTTAAGTGAACACCAGAACTGAAGTTCACTGTATTGTATGTTCTCTTTCAGACAGGACTTCACAAAGACTCTCTTTTATAAAGAAAACAACCAGCCAATAAAACAGTATTAGAGTACATTATATATGTGACCAATCATTTTATAAAACCTGATGCAAGCCTTCAGGCATAATTGGAGTTCTTAGCAAAATACTTTGGTTTTTAGTATTTCTATGACCCTCTAAGGGGGACTTAGCAATTACTCTTAAATTTTCAAAGCGGTGCATGGAGTTTTAGCTGTGTGACTTCCATTAAAGCCCATAGGAGTCTTGTTGCTAAAACATCACACAACTCATGAAAATGTGCTCCTTCTTGTGAAATTGTTAGAAGTAATGGGTATGGAAGTGTCGCCCGGTATTTCTGGTACATTTACAGAAACAAGGCTTTCTGCACTTGTTTCAAATCTTATACTTTTATAAAAACTCAACAGTTCCATAGGAATTGAAAAAAAAAAAACCTATTATATGTATTCCAAAAGTGAAGGGTAGAAAAATATAGTGGAACTGATAAAAAAAAAAAAAATAAGTTCTAAAATAATTCTTCAAGAAAATCCAAATGTTTAAAAATATTTAGCATCTTTATTTCAAAATTAATGTAGCACTCCCAGATTTTTAAAGTATGCCTTAAAGTAATACCATTTTTAAAAAGTGACATTTAATGACAAACTTTCAGTGTAATCACATACAAGTTTTTGGGTTTTCAACCACCTCTTCTATTAAAACCTACAGAATTTAAGCATCATCTGAGCAAAACTTCACTCCTTCAGATAAGGGGGGTCATCCCAGGGCATAAGCCTTAAGGTTTGCTGAGCCCCCTCCCTGCCAGGAAGCTTACGCATATGCTCAGCTCAGTTGACATGGCATCAGCTTTGGCCTTGCTGGTGACCCAGCCAGGGACTCTCAGGGAGCACCCCAGTCCCTCTTATGGCAGAAACCTCTCTGGCGTTCTCTTTCCTCACCACTTTGGGGGACACTTGAGACCAGAAACTGGCCTCAGACGTAGACATATTTGTTTCAACACATTCAAAGAGAGAGAGGGAGAGAGAACGGAGGGATGAGAGAGGAGGGGAGAGCTCGATGACTACTTCTTGAGTTCATTGTTGTTGGCTCGATTTCAGTGGTGCTGTGTTTTGCTGTAGATTCTTTACTAAGCAGTATTGAATTAGCATTTTCATTCATTATTGAATCTCCGCCTATAGGCATTATTTTCTCCTGAAATCTCCACTAAAGTCTGGACAGTAGATTTTAGGATAGGTTTTCAAAATGGAGAACTTGACGTAGAACCAATTTTTCAACACAGCGTTGAACAAATAGCATCAGTTAGGTGTGAGCTGTGCCACCAATTTGAAGTGTCCCAGCTGGGGCCAGAATTAGGGACTGTCTAAATAAGGGAATTTCAGAAAGGCAGGGGAGAATATCAAGGTACAAATGGGAGGAAATAAGCCATTGTTCCTTTAAAAAGCATAGTAACCTCAATAATGAGAGGCTATGAAATAGTTCTTTTTATAACAGTAACTTCTTAACTTCACAGCCCTAAGAGCTCCTAAGGGTCACTTGCAGAGAGCCCCAGGGCTACACCTGCCTTGCATAGATTAGGGCCTGCTGCAGCTGTCTTCATTTGCAAGACTAAGGTGTAGCCCGATGAGGCTATGGGTCTCAGCAGGGAGCCTTCTTTCTCAATCTCAATAGGCTGGCATTTCAGATTAAGATGGCCATGGCCAGCCAGGCTCAGAAATTGCAAGATGAGGCAGGTAACTATTTCCTGAGTTTTATGTATCAGACCTCACGAGGTATGAAGCGGGAACCCTTTATATACGGCTGCCTTGAATTAGCCATGCCTTTTCCAATCGGCCCTGCTGGAGGGCAGCTGCCTAAACCATCTAGCATATCCAGGGGCCAAGCTTGCCTTTGGCACACAGGCGTGTTTGTAAAGAGCGTGTGAGCGTATAGGATGATCTATTGATGAGGACAAAAGGGAATGCTCTTTGGAACTAACCCTCGTCAGCGTCAGTCTGCGGCTTGGATACGCTTCCTCTGTAATGTGCATTCGTTTCACAGAAAATACAATTAGGATAATTCTTGTGTGTTCTCTACAGGAAGGAAGTAGTATACTGCTTGTGAATGGTGGGCTAAATGAGGGAATCATTAAAGGCTTTTTAATAGACTTTTGAACCAAAGACATAAGGGACTATAGTTATGTTGCCTTAATTGAGAAATATTTTGCAGTATGAGGAGACTTAATCAAATTTTCATTACATACCTGGTCAGGGACTAGGCTGAATGTTTCTTTAAGCAATTTGATAAAATGCACATGGAAGACTTGTTAGTTTTGTGAGAATATGTATGAAGTGCTTATCATCTCTCCTGTGGGTGCCTGAGTATCAGATACTTGGTTTACTGTGTTGGGTTGAATGCTTCTGTTCTAATTTCTAATGAACTTTACCACGAGACTACTTGATCATGACTAAACCCAGGAACAATGCAAATGGAATTGCCCCCTGATGGGGAGGAATGGGCCCAGATGGCCCTTAAAAGGTGATAATTAGGAAATATAGCATATCTGAGTAGCTAGAAAGAGAGAAACTTGTTAAAGACAGTCAATCTGTTTGAAGCAATGGTCTTTCCCTTAATTATATGCATTTTCCTTTAGAGTTGCTTTAAAGTAAAATTTTCCCAGGAAAATTTTTTATTAGTAGTTAGAACCTAGAAACCACACATATTTTTTTGCTACTCTGTTTCAGATTATTTTAAAAATTCTTTCCTTCATACATTTTTTTGTTTTCTAGATCTGTGTAACAGACTTGCTGTGTGTGTTTTAGGGGGCTGTTTTAGGTTATTTTAGCTCTTATGCTAAAACAGTGGGGGAGTGATTAAAAGTGAGAAAAATATTGGTATATATTTGTAAACTGAGCTTTTAAAATTAAAATAGTTGCAGGATGTTACAGTCTGTGATTTCATATACTTTGTAAGATTGCCTTAAATGTATTGCCTTCTTGGCAGCAGAATTTCCAGATTCTTCTGGAATATGTCATTAGAATAATTTTACATATGACAAGTTGGACTTTTCAAGCATTATATTTTTATCTGAATTAGCATATTTGCATCTGCTAATGATATCATTCCTTTAGTCAGGTTTTTTTTTTAGTGTACAAACTTGGCATTATTAGAAGAATAACAAATGAACTGAGAATGAGAAAGTGGTGACATTAAGAGAAAGAGGAAATATATATCTCTTCCAGTTTCTACATGGAATGGAGGATGGTGAAAACAGCTGTTCCTAGGAATCAAGCATAGAGCACAAGCTATAATGGCCAGAAGGCAACTTTTTCTTCTTTGTAAAATCAGGAAGTAAAATTACAATGAAGTGCTAAATTACGTTATTCTAAATATCTTGGCAGTCGTATTTTGGCAGGTGAGTTGCTTTCCTGAAATTAGTCAACACCATCATTCATCCTGACAAAAGCCAGTGGTACAGATGCACCTTTGGGACTGTGGCCAAGGTAAGACCTGCATTTTTCAGGTCTACCCACTCAGGTTTTGAAGGACTCTCCATAAAATAAGCCTCACACCCCAAGCATTGCCCGTCCCATCCATAGCAAGTACACTCTGGCTGAACTGTAGGGCTCCCAGGATCTAGTCCTTGGGGCTTAATACAAATTCATAAAATATTTTCTTCCACTCAAAAACCTCTTATAGAGTCTTTGACATTTTAAGCCTACTTATTGATAAATGGATATAGTTCATTCCCAATTTCAAGATTCCAGAAGCACATATACCAAGACAGAATAGAGAAATCTCCTGCTTTCCTTCAGCAAGCTGCAGAGGGAAATAGGATCAAGCATGAGCCATGAGTACACTATTTGCTGGATGTGTTGAATTGTATCCTTGCAATCACTGACAGTTGTCCTAAAGGAAATAATCTGGCTCAAACTTCTCTTGTTATCAGAGAAAAGCAAAAATTATTTAGTGCAGGTATGCTTAAGGGAAGAAAAAGTCAAGAGGAAAATTGGAGATAAAAATCATTGCTATCTTTAATTTCGTGATTCATAGCAAGGAAGGAGTTTGGTTTACATCCCATGTGCCCAGCTATATCTGTAACTGAGAGTACGCTTTTTGAGGATTGTACTGAATTATTTCAACTTTAGTAATTGCAAAAAAGATGTAGCACTGTATACTCAACAGTTAAATTGATTTACTGTTACTTTCTAGATGTGACCTGACTTGAAACCTTTATAGTTGTTGAAATTTTTGTCTGTCTCAGGACAAGCTATGAGAAGAAAAGCAGCTTCAGCTTTTCAAGTGTTTTTTAAAGGAACTTAAATTTGACCAAAATGTAACTTTCCTTTTCTTAAGATAACTAAAGCATGATTGCTATAGCAATTTTTGGAATTTTGTTTAACAGCAAATATAAAGAACCAAGTTGAAATAGCCCAGGAGATGGATGACAATTAACTCTGCATTCTTTTTTAGACTGTTTTATTAATTAGCTCTCTAGACTCAAATAGATTACATCCTCTGAGCAGTAAATTGCATTCTATTTGCAAGCTCTGTGGATGAAATTTGCATGTGGCCTAAATACTATCCACATTGTTATGTTAAGTAGCATTTTTTCTCTCTGAAGCCTCCCCCAACACCCAGTGGAAAGTTTTATCCACTTTTCTTGCTTGCAAGGGAAAGTCCTCATGTAGTTTGGTCATTTGGCGCCATCTTCTTTTTTATTGTTAAATCCTCTAAAGCCAGTCATGCCTGGCGGTACCAAGCAAGCTCTTTCCGGTGTTCTGGTCTGCTAAGCATTCGGAGTTCTTTGCTGTTTATTTACATGGAATGTTTTCAGCTTCGTCTTTGCTTTAAGAGCTGATTAAAAGACACCTTAAAAAAAATTTTAAGAAAGGAAGTTTTTGGTGTAGGTTTTTCCTTTCTGGAATCTTCCCTTGTCTCCCTCCCCCACCCCCATCGCCACCTTCCTCCATCCCCAACAGCGTGTACTTTTGTTTTAAAGTATTTTAAGAAGCATGTTAATATCCCATAGCTTGGAGGATAAGAGAACTGGATGACTCCCCGTCACCAATTGATCAAATCATCAGTGTTCCAGTTCTACTTATCATTATGATTTGAGAATGTTCCTGAATAGCTGTCCGTCAGAGGATGTTGGTGCTTAGACACTCTCTCATTTATCTGACTCACAAGCACAACTCTTTTGAAATAATTAATATCACACTTACATATGAGAATCTATTATTTAATGGGGTAGATTACTTTTCAATACATACTTTTCAGTTCAACAGGGGGGATCCCATCTATTTTAAAAAATCATTAATCACATACTTTTGACATTTTCCCTTTGAATTTCCTCAGGGGGAAAAGTTATTTGAATAACAAACAAACAAACAAAAACCCCTCATCACAAATAGCTGTCAACCTCCTACTTCAACAAAAGCTTTCTGTCATACTGAGACCTGCAGTGTCCTGTTTGCTTAGAGGCAGCAGGGTGGTATAGACACTAGGCAGAAAGGCTTGGGTTAATAAGCACTTTCTGGATTTAGTGCCTCTCCTGATTAACTCTTGGATGACTGCTTTGAGTTTCGAACCCGCTATCACTGCCATGTGTAGAATTTCCAACATGATAGCCTCTTCCATAGATGCTCTCCCTAAATGCCCTGATGGTAGACAGCATGAAAGTTTGTAAGCACTATGGTTTTCAAATGAACTGAAAGCAAAAAGCTTAAGCATTTTTTCTTATTTCTTTGACCTAAGGACCATCTCCTTCATGAATATCTAAGTTGATCTAGAGTTCTAAATAAGCTGTACACACTAATTTTTAGAAATACTTCTTTAGGTCTTTAGTTCAAACCAAGTCCTGTATAGAAACTCTGATTTGTTTTGTTGAGGAGGTAGTCAGAGATCAGAGACCCTCCCCCTTGCGTTTTAGTCTGTGTTCCCTGAAAGAGCTTTCAGAGCCCCATGTCTAAAATGCATTTTGTTTAATGAAATAGGACCAAAATGGTATTCTTTCTTGTGACTGTGTGTTAGATTGAGCTATATGAAATTGCCACTTTCAACCAATTTTGACCTATAAAAATGGCACTGGAGTACCAAAAATTTTTTAGTGTAATAACACCCCCTGATAAAAAAACGGAGAAATGAGAAAGCTTGAAGAATTAGACTACAAGCTCATAAGCAAATAGTGACTTCCCTCTTTCTTTCCTACCTTCCTTCCTTCCTTCCAGCCATCCATCCATCTACCCATCTATCCATCTATCACCTGTTGAGTCCCTTCTATGTGCTGCTGGTTCTGGAGATAAAGAGATAAAAGGTATAGTCACTGCCCCCAAATCTCTTAAAGGACAAATAAATACAAGCTGCTCCTATGATGGTGAAACAGAGCCCAGCAGGTGGTAGGAACACAGAACAGGAGTTTCTAGAATGCTAAAAACCTGAAACCCACACTGCGCAGAGCTCCAAGTCTCTAAGTTTTTAGAATGCTGGTTGTGTGGACTGTATTGAAGTAATAATAGTTTTGGAATGTGGAAGCTCAGTGTCCATCCTTCATGGCCAGGAAGTATCAAAGTATGCGGTGAATCTAGTGGCTTACTTGTTTTCTTCATTCATTCATTCTTTCATTTTAAGAAAGTGGTTAGAATCCTTACTGAGTTCTTAATGTAAGCAGAAGTGCTGTGTATTACAGCCCTATTCCCTTAGTCACAATCACGCCCAATCCTAAACTCCCAGGCATTTTTAAATAGTAGTTTGATTGGGATGTCATTCAAATACCATAGAATTCACCCTCTTCAGTGTACAATTCAAAGTTTTTTAGTCTATTCACAAAGTTGTGCAATGATCACTACTAATTCCAGAACATTTTCCTCACCCCAAAAAGAAATCCCACACCCATTAGCAGTCTCTCCTTATGTTCCCTCTTCCCTTCCCCTGGCAACCCCTCATTTACTTTTTGAATCTGTAGATTTGTAGATCTCAACATTTCATCTAAATGTAACTGTATAATTGTGCTCTTTGTGTCTGGCTTCTTTCCCTCAGCATAATGTTTTCAAGGTTCATCCCTGTTGTAGTATGAGTCAATATTTCATTCATTTTTGTGACCAAATAATATCTCAATGCAGGAATATACTACATTTTATTTATCTAATCATCCA
Source organism: Equus przewalskii (assembly GCF_037783145.1). NCBI lineage: Eukaryota > Metazoa > Chordata > Mammalia > Perissodactyla > Equidae > Equus > Equus przewalskii. The sequence goes on from NC_091846.1 coordinate 68,797,246, forward strand.
TCATGGACATTTGGGTTGTTTCCACTTTTTGGCTATTATGAATAATGCTGCTATGAACATTAGTGTATGTTGGACATACGTTTTCCATTTCTCTTGGGTATACCTAGGAGTGGAATTGCTGGGTCATATGGTAGCTCTTTAACATTTTGAGGAACTGTGTGTTTTGTACCTGTAGCATTTTGTACCTATGTTATGAAACATGGGTACGTATGTTTCATATGTACCACCCCCTACAGTTCAGCACCCAGCAAGGGACACTGTTGTAGGTTCTCAGAAAGTTGTTGAGAATGGAGCTGACCAACGCAATGTCCTATTGCCCATGAAATCACCAACACCTCTGAGACATACACTCTCTCCCTCTTTTCCTGGTAACAAGTGATAGCTTGTCAGGGATAGAAGAAGCTTCGTATTGTCCACTGAGCTTTCCAGCTGGTTGCTGACCCTCCTTATCTGCTGCAGGGCCTTTACCCGGATCTCGGGATTTCTTCAGGCTGCCTCTTCCCCACAGCAGTGGTTAGGACCCACTCAGCTTTATGTAGATACTTTAGAGAGATTATCTCAAGCACCGCTGAAACCTACGCAGAAGCAGGGCTGGTGGAAACCATGGCCTTTGGGGGCATGCCTCCTGTTTGACATGGTTCACACATCTACTTTAGGGGGATTTGGACAAGGAGGCTTTAAGATGCCTATCCAGGCTTTGACTTGGGATCACGGTGCAGGAGGTTTAAGAAAGCTTATTGTAAGACTTTCTCAGAAGGCTACAGCAGCATCTTTATGATTTCTTCTGCTACCTTTCACTCAGAGCTTGTGATTTCTAATAACGTCCATTTCAGCTTGGATTTAAGGGACAGAGCCAGCCTCTACTGAGTTGGCCACCTTTGATGTTACGGTGCGGAGGAGGAGAGGGACAGATGGAACAAAAAGCGTCATTGCCCAAATTTACAAGAGCTTCCCAGAAGCAGCCGGCGCAAAAGAAATGTTAATGCAATAAACTGTAAATGGAAGGTAGCTGCGCAGGATTTATGGCTGGCACAAACCTGCACCAAATCACTGGAATCTCCTTCCTTCATTCGTGAGGCATTTCAATAGTCACAGTAGGACTGAGCCCATTTGAAAGTCAGTGACCACACTGCATCCTCCCTCACTTATATGTCTCACACCCCCTAAACAAACAGATTCTTGCAAAAACCTAGGAAATGTCATAGAACAGTGGGGGGAAAATATCAGGCACTGAGGGCCCAGACGTGAAATCCTGGCAGTGCCAAGAGCACACATCAGCTGTAAGCATGTGCATTACAGCTGCAACCAAAGCACGCATTTCTCTTCTACTTCTCTGAGTTGAGGATCTCTGCAGATACAACAGATGGCTGGAATGTTTCCATGTTTCAGCCCCGAAGTGAGAGGGCAGTATGTCATTCGCCAGTCAGGTACTTACCCATCCGTCAGGGCCACTGCTATAAATGGCTATTTTTCACATTCAGGTTCCTGCAGCTTTCATTTCCATTTAGGCTCACACATACCTTTACCTGTGTTGTAACGTGTGGGGTGTTCGTTGTCTCCTTGTCCAGATTGCTGGCCTGTTTGGTTTTTTAATTAGCTGAGGAGCACAGTCTAAACGGAAAATTGCTTTCTGAGATCACCATGCTAGGTTCCTTGCTGTGAGGGCCTCCCTGTAATTAAACACGTTTTAAGAGTTGTTCCCTTGCATATGTGCTGTGGGCGTCAGTGCCTTTCCACTGGCCTGAGAGTCCTGTTTCAGGCCTGAGACTTAAATATTAATACTAGGTATAATTAAAAGGAAACTTGTATATCAATTGATTAAGTATGGGGGATTTTTTCCCCCTTTGGTAGTTGAGAGGAAGAACTCTTCAGTGGGAAAGTACTTTTTATGCCGTTTAGGGCTAGGAAAATGGCTAAGCATTGTGAAGGCACTGAGAGGAAACTGGGCAGGAAGTCAGGAGTTCAGGAGCACAGAGGTCAGCAAATTCCCCAAGGCCCCAGTCTCAGGTTCCTGGTCCCAACAGTGCGGAGAACAGGGTGGCTTGGCTATGCCACAAGTCCCTCACAGATCTAGGATTCATTCTGGAATTCTAACTTTCAAAATACCATATCCATATTTAAAATTCCTGCTACAGTTTCAAATACTACAGAAGCAGCTTGTTAAAGCTTGGAAACGGAGGAACATGTTGTTGGGGTCCCTTCCTTGTGGGGGACCAGTTTATCAGTAATTAACAAAGGATAAAGGAAGCCTTTAGGAAGTTTTTGCTTAGAAGCTCAAAATAGGAATGTAGAGTAATGGTCCCTGAGTCTGACTTCCTATGTAGAACAGCAAGCTCTCCTCTGCAAATCTTTTCTGAAAAAGGCTTTACAATTTTTTCTAATAAATGTGGGCAAAGTTATGGGGCATATAGAATTCTGACATCAAAACCATGTAATAAGGTTGATTCATTGGGAAAAAATATTGGAATTAAAATTTATTCAGGTCTTAATATATAGCATACATGGCACACGGAAAATATAAATTTGATCACTTTCTAGGAGACCTAGTCTTAGGAAAGAAGGAAAAGAAAAGGATGAAAAGAAAGACGAGAAAAAAAGAAATACCTGTAGACAGAAAGCTACACCTACTTCAGTCTCTATTTTTTCCCCAAACACACGCACCTGTATTTCATGACCTACCTCCTTCTCTGACCCTGTTTGCTCCATGTTTTATAGCAGAGCTTATATTTTTCTAAATATTTCCACTGCCGGTAGTTTCCTAAATCATGGGCCACGGTACTCTAATGCCCTAATCCGTTTGGCCAGGCTGCTCTTTTGGTTTTGAGTCTTAGTTGATGTTTAAAATGTGTGACAGTAGAAAGCATATGGGATTTGGATGCAGCTCTGGAGAACCCCTAAGGTGCAATGCAGCACTCTGGTCTCCTTATCTGTAAAATGGGTACAAGCGGAGTCTAGGAAGGCTGGTTGTAAAGAGGTGTGTGGACAGTGGGGTTGTTTGCAAGAGCCTTCCCCTTTCCTTTTATCTGCAAATGTCACGAGCTTGTGATTTATTCTCACTTGGATCCTCTTTGAGCTAACGTTACCTCTGCCTTCTTTTACCCCACAAGCCCTTAAATCTCAGGGCCAGTGGGGCGGTGGGGCAGCTGGTATTTGGCGACATGCGTTTGGTTTAATGTATAAGAGGAAAGAGACTAATTAAGGACGTTAATGTGGTCTAACACTAAATCTCATGAAGGCTTACAGGACACACACAACGCCAATCTGTACAACACATATATACTCGCATGCTTCTCAATGTTTTGAAGACAGTTTGCTGGGCTGTATTTTTTAAATTGTTGGTATCAGACGGGCTTGGGATTGTCATGCTTGATGGAGTTTCTACTAGAGGGATTAGTGTCATTCCTAGGCCCCCACCAGAATTCTGTTCAAGCTCTAAGTAGTCATGCAAAGTCGTAGGTTAAATGATTTGGGAATAAAATGTCATTTGACGTGACAGAAATGAACCCTCGGAGGCCCACACTTCCTCTGGGACTCGCTCTCACTTACAGTTCTCGTGTTAAGTAATTTTATTAACTGAGGCAAGGAGGGGCATGAGGTGACAAGGGAAATATTTTTTGCTAACGTTTTAATCCTAATCACAAAATTTATTGTGTGTGGCTTTATCCTATGCATTTGTAGCTAGAAAGCCCTGGAAGACGATGAAAGTCAAAATTAGAATGAGTTGTTTTTCTTCCCAGGTGTTATTTAAAGCATTGTATGAATTGTCAAAAAGATTAATTGTTGTTGCTTGCAGCTAAACAGATGATAAATTTTAAAATTATATTATTACTGTGTGTCAGCATAAAAGCTCTGTGTCCCAAGTGTGTCACCTTTTTCTGTTGCTGTTGACAAGGTTCACATTTTATAGCACACCGCCAGAAGGTGTTGACATATATTCAGATCACTGATTAAATGTTTTAAAAACGTGCCACTCAGAAACTAACCCTGATGTTCTACGAAAGAGTCATTTTTAGGAGTAAGATTTTTTTTTCTTCATCACTGACACAGAAGAAATTTAAAAACATTGCCATTTTTTTAAAAAACCTAATGTGATTACATTTTCCTATTTTAAGTTGCAGCACAGAAGAGAAAATGTTTCTCAGCTTTCTCCTTTCTTCTCTTTTCCTTCACAGGAAAGGCAACAACACAGTGTAAAAATATCTCGAGGAAGGTGCTAAATGGCTACTTGTAAACACTCCTTATTGGGCATAGGACCCATGAAGTAGGAAAGTGAGGATGGTTCTGAGATTGTATTGGTGTCGTAAAGTCTGGTGGTGTGTTCCTTCGCGGTTCAATGCTGTGACAGCCCTTGTGCTACGAAGTCAAACAACAGACAACTTTTACACAGCAGTGGGGTGGTGCAGAAGCCTCTGTATTCCTTTTCACACTGTAATGCTTGAAGACATCCCTGGTCATGGCTTTTTGCATTTTGTGGGTGGAATGAGCCAGCCTTTAGTCCAAGGCTTCAGTGAATCCAAATGTATGTTAACTACAGTGATAAAGGTAATGCATCAAGAATCAACATTTTAATGCTTTTGTTTTCAGTGTTAAGGTACTTGTGTAACATTGTCAATATATTCTCTTGTCTCTCTGAGCACAGCACCAAACCAGAATTTTAAAACAAATGATTTACTATTCATTATGGAAAAGTTGGATTTTTTTCTCCCTCCCTGATTGTCAAGATTCCTTTGTGGGTGTCCGTTTTGGAGTATGAATTCTTCCCTCTCGGTGCAGGGGAAGTTGGCATTGCTTCAGTGATGTCGCAGAGGATGATGTAAGACACCCATAAGCCCATGTCGATTGTCACTTCACCCCAGCATGGTGCAAACTTATAGATGTTTCAGTGACAGTCTTGGGTGCCCTTGGAGGGACCAAATCTCCAAATGATCTCTGTGACCAAAAGTATATGCTTTGGGAGTTGCGAATAGCTCATGGCAGCAGTCATGATAGCTGCCATTTATGGAGCACTTAATGCATATCAGGAACGCTAACCACTTCACATATATTGTCTCATTTAATTCCAACAACATAACAGCGGCTATGTGAGGATGTATGTTCATCCCGTTTTTACAAAGGAGTGGAGCAAGATGCAGTCACACCCCTGGTAAGTGGCAGCTGACATTTGAACCCGGGTATGTCAGATTCTAGAGCCACCTTCACATTCATTCAACAGCTGCTTACTGATCGTCTACTGTGTGTCCAGCACTGTTTTCATCGCATCTGTCTTTTTAATCTGTTTTTTCACTTTATTTATTTGGGGCTTTTAAAAATGGGCTCACCATTGAAAAACAAAGCCTCATGAAGAATTCCCTGCAAGTTCAGGATAAAACAGTATTCTGAGAACCTTGAGGTTTCCTGCCTTAAAGAAAGGGTGAGGGGGAAAAGATTAATATGCTCCCTGAAAAATACCTCCTTCTGGCTCCATCTCATTTACTTTGGGCATCTGCAGATGCTTCTAGAGCTTTTGAATTTATATCTCAACACTTTGCTCGGTTCCACAAGGAGCTGATAAATTGGCTTCATGGAAGTGAACTGAGGACAAGGGATGGGGTGGGTGAGAGAAATACTTTCGCTATGAACTCTTTGGTACCTTTCTGGAACCATGTGAATATAATACCTTTTCAAAAGAAAAGGACACTTTCTCTTAAAAAGCCACTTCAGGTAATCTAATTGAAATGAAAATTTCACTGGACCCAGACTGTCATGCAAACGGTGGTAATTCTAAATTTATTGTTTTATTTTGTGGGGTGCTCTACCACCCCATTTGTGTTTCCATTTGTACCTTTCTTCTTTACTTCCTGGGCCACCGTCTCCATAGTGCATTCTTTATTTAGTTGACCCTAGTCTCTTAGTGTGAAATCAGGTGGCTTTTTTCTTTCTGCTTCTCAACTCTTTTTTTTTTTTAATGTATGGATCTCTTTGGATGGCATTTGTTTCATATGCATGTTTTTTTCTCCACATAGCAGATATATTCAGAAAGATCTCTCTCTATAGATATATATGTATTTTTTTTCCTTTTATATGAAGCATTTGTTTTTTTCCTCAAAAACTCATCTTCTGGGTTTAGAGTAGAATGGAGAATTTGGCCTTAGTCTTCTCCCATCCACTGGTTGGGAACTCTCCTTTGTTTATATCAACAGGCATAAAAAACTTGTGCATGTATGATAATGTGTAAAATACATAAAGATGTGTAGAATGCCTATACATTCCGTAAGTTTTATATTTATGAAACAAAACTGAAGCTTATGTATATAGAAATACTCCTGTGTTTGCAATTGTCAGTAGCTTCTAGAGAAAGCAGTTGTTGTGAGAAAAGCATCTGTGGATGTTATTCATGTCAATAGTCAATCCGTCAAGAAACGAGTAAGCCTTCTTTATGCTCTTAATGATGTTCAGATCTTTCCTCTCCTGCTCTGTGAGTGTGTCGTTCATTGCCTTCAGATGTCCTTTTCCTTTATCTGACACATTTCAGGGAATAGTAAAGAAAAGATTTATTCATATTACTTTGATAGTTTCATTCTCTTTTTGGAAGTCCAATGACTCAGTTATAGGGATGTTCTCGGAACATTTAAAGTCCGGTTTCCGAATTTTAAGATAGCTCACTTGGCATAGGTTGATTTCCTATAAATCTAAATAGTGATTGTAAACTGATTTGGATGCTAATTAGAACTTAAATAATGATCATATCCATTTATTAATTGCTTCTCTAAGGCAATGCATTTCTTTCTTTGATAGGTTATATATTCACATTGTGATCTGTGCACAGGGAAACCAGCCAACATAATCAGTACCTTTTATGTACCAGGCACACCAGGCGCTCAGCAATGTACAGACAATCCCAGAAGGGACAGGTCCACACCCCAGGATTGGGGGCTGTTTGACAGTCAGCACTCAATAAATATCTGTTGTTTAAATTGGTGAAATTAACGTAAAAGAAAGTGGCACACTACAGTAGAACGTTTCATTGTCTTAGATTATTAAGTGCTTTTGTCAACAGACCAACTTCTTTGCTCTGCACAGGTCATCCTGTGCAGGGGTCCTAAGCTTAGTCTTTTATCTTCCTTAGCGTTGTACACACAGCCAAACTCAGAAAACACCAAGGTGACTCTTATTATCTAACGCGTTTAGAAACCTCAGCGGCCTCCACTACACCTAGCACACTGCAAGGATGCATTGGTTTACAACTTTATGTTTACAGCATTTACAATGTTTACAACATTCCATGTAAGCAAAATACAATGAAGGCATTGAACATAGAAATACCATATCCAGTAATTTCACTTCTGGGTATATACCCAAAAGAATTGGAAGCAGAGACTAGAACAGATATTTGCATACCTGTGTTCATAGCAGCATTATTCACAATAACTGAAAGGTGTATCCCTTGATGGATGAATGGATAAACAAAATGTGGTATGTCCATACAATGGAATATTATTCAGCCTTAAAAAGGAAGGAAATTCTGACACATGGTACAACATGGATGAACCTTGAAAACATTATGCTAAGTGAAATAAGCCAGATGGAAAAGAACAAATAGTATATGATTCTACTTACATGAGGTACTGAGAGTAGTCAAACTTATAGAGATGGAACATAGAATAATGGTTACCTGGGTCTGGAGGAAGTGGAGAATGGGGAGTTGGTGTTTAACAGGTACAGAGTTTCAGTTTGGGATGGTGATAAAAGTTCTGGAGAGGGATGGTGATGATGGTTTCACAACGGCGTGCATGTACTTTATGCCACAGAACTGTATACTTAAAAATGGTTAAAATGGTAAATTGTGTGTTATGTATATTTTGCCACAATTCAAAGAACAAAAACACAATGAAGGCAAAGCCATTGGAAAAGGTAACAGTGTGCCCCTGAGCCACATATACTCACAAGAGCAAAAAGATAAAAACTGTTTCAAAACTTTGTGTAAATTCCGTCTACCACCCTCCAGGTCTCTTTCCTGGTCTGTATCCTGAAAAGCCCCTTGTTGAATGAACGGCTCCAGTTATTACAAGGCCATCACCAGTGAGGCACGGGGGCTGTACTATGGCCAGGATGGCTTTTGGATTCTTTGTGACTTTGGTATCTGTGCCATGTGTTTCTAAATTAAAAACTTATCAAAAGAGTATCATTGCGTGAAAAGTGATATGGATTAATTGCATCTTTCTTGGACATTTGGCATAAAGACAGGTGGTAAAGGGAAAGTCACATATAATTAAGTTCAAGTCTCTTATGATGTTATGTTAGACCAACTTGTCACTAACTTGATCACAGATTTATTGTCCCTCCAGCAGATCTCCATTCCTTCAGCTAAGTGCCAGGAAGAGAAGGTGCCTACATTTAGAGTCAGAGACTCTTAAAAAAATGTATATTCTGAAATTTGATTTTAAACACAGGTATCACACTTACCCCCAAGCCAGGAAGAGAGGCTCAGAGGACCTGGGCGACTTTCATAAACTGATTTACGTCTTTCTTCTTAGTGAGTTAAGTGGCAGGCCGAGTCAGGCATACTCTTTAGAGTATTTCTCTTTCTCTTTAGACTTTTTATCACCCAAGTACATGTAGCTGAATTTGAGTATTTGAAGTACAAGCATGATGTGATTTTTTTGGAGAGAAGTTTGGCCTTGATTTTTAGATTAAGGACTTCGAATGATCATTTACAATGACATGTTTTTAAAAAATATTTTATTTTATTTTATTGAGGTCATAATAATTTATAACATTGTGAAATTTCAGTTGTAGGTTGTTATTTGTCAGTCACCATATAAATGTGCCCCTTCACTCCTTGTGCCCATCCCCTAACTCCCTTCCCCTCTGGTAACCACTAATCTGTTCTCTTTGGCCATGTGTTAGTTTATCTTCCACATATAAGTGAAATCATACGGTGTTTGTCTTTCTCTGTCTGGCTTATTTCGCTTGATATAATACCCTCAAGATCCATCCATGCTATGCGAATGGGACGATTTTCTCTTTTTTTTAATGGCTGAAGAGTATTCCATTGTGTATATATACTACATCTTCTTTATCCAATCATCAGTTGATGGGCACTTCTATTGCTTCTACCTCTTGGCTATTGTGAATAATGCTGCCATGAACATAGGGGTGCATAGTCTCTTTGAATTGTTGATTTCAAGTTCTTTGGATAAATACCCAGTAGTGGGATAGCTGGGTCGTGTGGTATTTCTATTTTTAATTTTTTGAGAAATCTCCATACTGTTTTCCATAGCGGCTGTACCAGTTCTCATTCTCACCAGCAGTGTGTGAGGGTTCCTTTTTCTCCACATCCTCTCCAACAGCTATTATTTTTTGTCTTAGTGATTATAGCCATTCTAGCAGGTGTAAGGTGATATCTCAGTGTGGTTTTGATTTGCATTTCCCTGATGATTAGTGATGTTAGACATCTTTTCATGTGCCTATTGGCCATCTGTATATCTTTTTTGGAAAAATGTCTGTTCTATCGTCTGCCCGTTTCTTGATTGGGTCGTTTGTTTTCCTGTTGTTCAGTTGTGTAAGTTCTTTGTATATTTTGGAGATTAACCCCTTTTTCAGATATATGATTTGCAAATATTTTCTCCCAGTTGGTGGGTTGTCTTTTTGTTTTGTTCCTGTTTCCTTTGCCTTGCGGAAGCTCTTCTGTCTGATGAAGTCCTACGTGTTGATTTTTTCTTTTGTTTCCCTTGCCAGAGTAGACATGGTATTCGGAAAGATCCTTCTAAGACCCATGTCCAAGAGTGTACTGCCTATATTTTCTTCTAGGAGTTTTATGGTTTCAGGTCTTACCTTCAAGTCTTTCATCCATTTTGAGTTAATTTTTGTGTATGGCAAAATATAATGGTCTACTTTCATTCTTTTGCATGTGCCTATCCAGTTTTCCCAACACCATTTATTGAGGAGACTTTCTTTTCTCCATTGTATGTTCTTAGCTCCTTTGTCGAAGATTAGCTGTCTGTAGATATGTGGTTTTGTTTCTGGGCTTTCAATTCTGTTACATTGATCTGTATATCTGTTTTTGTACCAGTACCATGCTGTTTTGATTATTATAGCTTTGTAGTGTATTTTGAAGTCAGAGAATGTGATGCCTCCAGCTTTGTTCTTTTTTCTCAGGATTGCTTTAGCTATTCGGGGTCTTTTGTCATCCTATATGAATTTTAGGATTCTTTGTTCTATTTCCATGAAGAATGTTGTTGGGATTCTGATTGGGATGTCATTGAATCTGTAGATTGCTTAAGGTAGTATGGACATTTTAACTATGTTGATTCTTCCAATCCATGTGTATGGAATCTCTTTCCATTTCTTTATGTCATCCTTGATTTCTTTCAATAATGTCTTATAGTTTTCATTGTATAGGTCTTTCACCTCCTTAGTTAAATTTATTCCTAGATATTTTATTCTTTTTGTTATGATTGTAAATGGGATTGTATTCTTGAGTTCTCTTACAGTGATATGTTTTCTAATAAAGCACATTTAAAAGTTTGAAATGCTAGTTACTAAAAAAAGTTCTCTCTATAATGGCCGTTAATCGTGTTGCTGCTGAAATGATAGTTGACCTAGTATTAGGGAGTAGATAAAGCCTGATGATTTGTATACTTGCCCAAATTGTGTTTTTCCCAGGCTAGCTACTCAAATCTCATTTCTCTTTCATTTGAAAATCATTTCAGAATTGTTTGATTAGAGTTGTGCACATACAGATCATTAATGCATGTTTCTCCTGCCGCCAAACACATTCTGTTGGACTCCAAATTCTGGGTGCTCTCTGCTAAGTGCCACTTAGCATTCACCTTGGACTTGAGGGTGCTACTGGGAACCTGCTGGGTGCTTTGGACAATGACCCTACTTTACTGTGTAGAAATTCTCAACTACCCACCAATTTTGTTCCTTCCCCATTCATGTACTTCATTCGTTCATTCACTTGGGCATTTATTTATTGTTTCTATCACAAAGATATCTGAATGAGTAGAACACTGTCTTGTTATATACAGAGTAAAGGATAGTGGTTAGCACCTTGGACCCATAGGGACCAGGTTCAGGAATCTTAGCTTCATTAATTACCAGCTGTTTGATCTTGGGCAACTTACTTAACTTCTCTGTGCCTGCTCTTCCTCATTTATAAAATGGGGATAGTAGGTTTAGAGGATTACATGAAATGTGCATTGCATAGCGCCCGTTACCCAATAAAAGCTCAATAAATATTAGCCGTTGTTATGGGTTGAATTTTGTCCCTCCCCAAAATTCGTATGTTGAAGTCCTAGCCCCCAGTACTCAGAATGTGACTTTATTTGGTAATAGGGTTGTTGCAGGTGTAGTTAATTAAGATGACGTCATTAGGGTGGGCCCTAATCCAATATGACTGGTGTCCTTACATAAAGGGGAAATTTGGACACACAGAGATAGACATGCATACAGGGAGGAGAATGTAAAGAGACACAGAGAGAAGTGGACATCGGTAATCCAAGGAGAGAGGCCTGGAACAGAGCTTTCCCTCACAGCCCTCGGGAGGAACCAACCCTGCCTTAATTTCAGACTTCTAGCCTCCACAACTGCGAGATAATACATTTCTGTTGTCTAAGTCACTCAGTTTGTAGTACTTTCTCATGGGGCCCTAGCAAACGAATACAGCCGACATTATCATCCTTAGCCCACTGTGTTTCTCATTGACCTGAGAACCTGCCTCTGCCTATTTCCTGGCCGATGGGAAATACATTTGCTCATTTTCAGCTTGTATTTTTTCCTTTTTTTCCTTTTCATGAAATGGCATGCAAACAAAGTTCCTATCAAGAATAGGTGTTCAAGAAAATTTCTGTGCCCTTTCATTCCTGTGTCTCTTCCTAAAAAGCTGTAGTTGACAAGTTTGTTTTCTCTCTTATCATATTTCTTCTCACCTTATCAGCTTGATTTTCCTTTCTTTGAAAGATGGTAATCCCTTATAAATCGTTAACTCCTAGAGATTGCCCACCCCTCTCCCAAACTCTTAAGGAAAGGTGAGAGTATTTTGTAGGCTTTTATAAGTGTGAATTCCTTCAATAAAAAGGAAATGCAGATGAGCAGCTGTATGAAATGAAGCCATATGAAAGATCTGGTTGAGAAGACAGCCCTCTTAATGCGTTTCAGTAGCTGACTGCACTCTCACCTCTCTTTAAATTGGTGGCTTGGGGTTTTCTTTGTTTGTTTGTTTGTTTTTAAAGAAACTTGAGACTGGACAGTGCTTCTCCTGGCCTCCAGAGGCCCAGAGCACTGTGGCCGGGTTGCACTCTGGCCTGGGCGGCACTCGCATTTGTTCTTCCTGGGGACCGTCTGCTGCTTTTCTCTGCCCCAGTGGAGCTGGGGAAGTAATAAAGCTGTTATTATTTATACTGCACAGCATTTTTGTCGGTGGTCTTTGTCATTGAAACTAAAAAATACAGGAATTTTGCATTTGTGGTTATAAATGAGACTGGCCTATAATTTTTTCTTGTTTCATCCTCTTTGGTTTTTATACTCTCTTCAAATATTTTGAGAAGAATCGTTTGAGGAACTTTCCCTCTTATTCTGTTCTCTGGAACACTTTGTAAAAGATATGAATTTTCTGTTTCTTAAAGGCTTCTTAAAACTTATTAGCAATGATCTGTACAACCTGTGTATCCTGACTACTGATTCATTATGTTTAATAGCATGTGATCTCTTCAGGTTTCCTAGTTCTTAATGAATCACTTTCGGTTGCTTATATTTATCTAGAAAATTGTTCGTATCATCTATTTTCAAATTTATTGCTTGCCACAAAGTTGTTTGTAGCATTCTCTTATTTTTAATCTCTTCTGCATCTGTAGTTTTACTTTCTTTTTCATTCCTAATATTATTTATTTGTGCTCTTTTTCTTGATCTTGCCAGAGGTGTGTCTATTTTATTTATCTTTTCAAAGTATCAAGTTTTTACTTTAATGATCTTCCTTATCCTTTGATAACTATTACATTATTAATAAAAGTTCATTAATTTTCACTCATTTTTATTATTTCTACTTTCTTTGGAGTGTCTTTTGCTCTTTTTAAAAAAAAATTTTCCTGAGTAGAAAACCTACCTCACTAATATTTTACTCTTTCTTTTGTAGTATATGCGTTTCAGTTTATAAATTTCCCTCTAAGAACTACCTTAGGTATGTCTCGCAGATTTAGATATGTAATGTTTCATCTTTACCATATTTTAAATATTTCAATTATAACTTTTTTGATCCATAAATTATTTAAAAGTATATGTTTAAGTTTTCAGAATTATTGACTTCTGACTTCAAACATATGGACTGCACTGTGGCCTATGAATTTGATTTGTACAAAATTGACTAGTATTTCCTGAGACTTTTGATCTGGCCTTGGAAGTGGTCATGTTTTGTAAATGATCCACGTGTACTTGAAAGAATGTATATATTGTCTAATTATTGAGTGAAGAAGTCTCTGTATGTTCATTAGCTAGTGCTTATTAAGACACTGTTCAAATATTCTGTATTCCTACTAAATTTTTCTCTTTTAGGCCTATCACAAGCCTCTGCTTGTGAATTTGTCAATTACTTCTGTAATTCTGATAGAGTTTGCATTTATTTCAGATGTGTACAGTTTGAGGAACATTATTTCTTTCTGATACAGTGTCCTTTTTATCATTAGATAATGATCTTCTTTATCCCAAGGATTTTTTTGCCTTAATTTCTATCTTGTTTGATGTTAACATTAATTAATGAATGAATTCAGTCATTCATTCAGCAGTGTCTATCAAGAACATGGTCTATTCCAGGCACATTATGACCAGACAGGCAGTATCACCTGAGCCTATCTTTATCACCATATTGTTTTTTTTACAGTCAACTTGTATGCTTATATTTTAGGTGTATCTCTTATAAGCAGTATCTAATTGAATACTTTTTGTTCTCCTCTACATTTATTCTCTGTCTTTTAACAGGAATATTTAATCTGTTTATATTTGTTGTGATTACTAATGTAATTAAATTTATTTTTACCACCTTATTTAGCTATTTTATGTGCCAAGCTGTTTATTTGCTATATTTTCCCTCTTTTCCTGCCTTTCATTGGATTTACTTAGCTTTATTTTTTCCTTCTATTTTATTTATTTTTTGATATTGATTTGGAAGTTATGCATTCTATTTTTTCTTTTGATGATTGCTTTTATAATTTTAATATGCATAGTTGATTTAACAAAGTCTAAAGTTAACTGATATATCTCTATTCTCCTGAACAAAATGTTCTACAATATTTTAGCCCTGATATCCAAGCCCAGTCTTTCATGTTCTCTGCCTAGTATGTTATCAGAGTCTAGTACTTTATTTTTTTGTTGTTGGTTTTTTCCTAGTACTTTATTTTAAATGAAACAATGTTATTGCTGCTGCTGCTGCTGCCGTTCTTTCTATGGTAAAGGCTCCTTTAGATTTACTTACCTGTTTACAACTTCTTTGCTCATCATTGTTTCATAGATTTCACTCCCTTCTTCTGGATTCAGTCTCTTTTATTCTGAATTACGTCTTTAGTCACTTCTCTCAGTAAAGGTAAGAGAGCAGTAACTTCTTTCAGCCTTTGTCTGGAAATTGTATTTATTTTGCCCCTATCTTGAAGGATAACTTAGTTGAATTCAAGGATAAAAGTTATTTTCCTTCAATACTTTGAAAGTATTGTTCCATTATTTTTGGATTTATTTTACTGCCTAGGAACATTATATTGTGCAGCAAAATTGTTCTTTCTTCATGAGTAATCAGTCTTTTCTTTCTGTTTTTTTTTTTTTTTCCTTGAATTAGGTGTTATGTAGGTTCACTGCTATATGTTTAGGTGTCAGTTTGCGTTTATTTATCCAGCTCATGACTGTCCCTCTTCAATCTGCAAACTTACATATTTCTTTCAGTTATGAAAACATCTTAGTCATGAATCCTCATTCTTTCTATTGTCTCATAGACATTTATTGTAATGTCTCCTTATGCCCTTCTTGTTTCCTGTCTTTATGACTTACATCACCTACCTCTCTGTGACATGTTATGCGTAGTCTTCTTTCATCTATCCTACAGTTCACTAATTCTTTTATCAGCCATGACTACTCTTTTACTTATTAATATCATGACCATATTTTTTCCTTTTAAAAATACTATTTGATTCTCTTTCAAGTTAAGTTTTATTTTCAATAGTGTCCTATTCTTTCAATAGTTATCATTTTAATAACTTCAAACATATGTATTTCAGATTCCTTCTTAGATTTTCATTTATTGCTAGTTCCCAGGTCCCTAGTCACCCTTCTGTTGTACTTGCTGACCCTCCTGCCTGGTGGTTTATTTCCTCACATGGTTGGGTCTCTTTATTCTGAGCTCATCTTCAGCAGGGGTTGTTTTTGCCTCTGGGAGTCTATGTGCCCTGGATTGTAGACACATTCTTGCAGTACTACTTTGCATTTTTCTTCTATAAACCAGGACTCCACTGTTTTAGGGTCTTGAACTCAAGTTTTTATTTATTTATTTATTTATTAGGAAGATTAGCCCTGAGCTAACTGCTGCCAATCCTCCTCTTTTTGCTGAGGAAGACCGGCCGTGAGCTAACCTCTGTGCCCATCTTCCTCTACTTTATATGTGGGATGCCTACCACAGCATGGCTTGCCAAGCGGTGCCATGTCCACACCTGGGATCTGAACTGGCGAACCCCGGGCTACCAAGGCGGAACATGCGCACTTAACCACTGTGCCATCAGGCCGGCCCCCTCAAGTTTTTAATTTTAATTTCTCTATTTGTGACTTCCAACCCATCTAGATGGTGTAAAATTAATGCCTACACTTGCTTTTAGCACAGGCTCATGGTTTTGATGACTCATACAAAAGAGCTTTATTTATTATCACAGAGCTCAAGCTGCCTTGCTATTTCTTTGGTGGACATGGTTCTTCTAGTTCCCTATTTGTAGATTAGATAGCTTTTTAAGGGGTCCAGTTTTGTCGAGTTCCCTCACCTTGCACAAGCCCAAGTTGGTGTCTTCTGTCCTAGGTGAGTCTTGACCCTCTGGTCCCTAGTCCTTGTTCCAGGGCTGGTATCCATCTGCAGACACAGCATCAGCTCCAAGAGCTCCTGCCCTGGTGTTCCTGCCTTGTTTCAGGACTTGAAGATTTCCCTTTCCTTTTTCTGTCAAGCTCAGCTATAGATTAAATCTTCCTTTTTTAAAAAAACTTTTTGCTTTAGATTATCCAATATTTCTGTGTATTTTAAACAGGAGTGGGGTCTGCATCAACTCAGCCTGCCGCAAACTTTATTTATCTTTGTACTCTCCATATGAGAGTCCATATGTCCAACTGTCCATATGAGATGCTGGATGACTGACTGAGTGACTGACTGACTGACTGACTGACTGACTGAATGAGTGAATGACTGAGTGGATTTTTCACCTCCGGATGCAGATGGAAGCAATATTCCAGTGACTAACGCCTCCTGTGCCTCCAGGGGCATCAGAACAGGGAGAATTTACTTTGAGGACATAAGTGAAGAAAGTTCCCAGTTAACAAAATGCAGAGAGAATAGGACTTCTTATTTGCTTTTCTTTAAGTCCTGGAACAATGGGAACATTTAACTGCCTCACACTGCTAGATATCTGAAGGTGGACTGAGGAGTGAGTTCCCATACCATTTGCTGGTGGCTCCACACAGCATCCTTACCAAGAGGAAAGATTAAAGAATCGCAGAGAACAGGACACTGGGCTTGTTTATTTCCCCCCCTCCCCTGTTTTAAGAAAAGCGTGCCTTTGATGAGATATAGCCGTAGGCTCTTGTTTTACATTTTACGTCAACCACCTTTGTTAGAAGCTGGTTATTGATGCCGTGCCCTGTTTTAATTCACACTTCTCTGCTAATCAATTACAGCGTTTATCCATTAATCAGGCATCCTGACAGGGTCAATAACTGCTTTTTGGGTTTCGTGAGGGGCTGCATGTTATCAAGCAAGGAATAACGCTCGGGAGTGTTCTTTAAAACAGTGTGACTTTCCCAGGCTGGTGGACTTCCGGAGCAATAAACGTCTAGTGGGGATTTCATATGGTGGTTTTTTAAATATATTTGGTCGATGTGATTTTCTCACTGAACACTTCATTAGCAAGGCTCAACATTAGTGAAGTGTGGACAGGTGTACCTCTGTTTAAGAAAAACAGAAACATCAAAAGGTAATTATTCCCATCACATTCAAACGACTGCATTTACCTAAAAGTAGCGTTAAACCGTGAGCTCCCTTCATTCATATTAAGTGTTTACAAACAGTATCTTCTTGGCAGTGGGGTTTGAGAGCAAAGAAACTTAAAGCCAAAATGTTTGGAGCTGCTACTAGCTGAAAACCAATCCAAAATTTAGAGCAAATATCTCTATAATTATAATATGAGTCAAGAGGAAAATATTTTATAAACAAAAGCTGAGTTTATGTACAAATTTCCTGAAGCTTATTTCTTTTCCGTAGAGTGTTTTAACCCTTTGTATCCGTGTCCCCATACATGTGTACACACACATTTCCAGTACCCCTCAGCTTTTATAATTTGTTACAACGCATTCAGATGTTGTAAAGTGTCCTATAAATTAAACCTCTTCGTTTTAGCAAGAGTAAGAAACAGAGGTGGCAACATTTAACTGGAGAGTTACAGTTGGGTTTGGTTAAGTTTACCATACATAATGATGGTAACAGGTTTCAATGGTCTTTTTTATGACAGATGTACCAACATTTAATTGTTTTTCATCAAGGGTGGAGAGAAAAGACACTTCTGTAGATTTTTCAATTCTCCTACGTGTCACTTAGCTGTCCTCACCATTGTCTGAGCTCCTTTCTCTCATCCTTTTTGCTGCAATGAGTTGTGTCATTCCCTCATGATCAGCACTTTTGTTGTCTTTGTTTTTTGCTGTACCTCAGAAGTCCATCTTTTCTTTCATCTCCTTCCCATTCATGCATGAGGGAACAGTTGTGCCCTGTTGTGGGGATGTTCCGCTGGGTTTCAAACAGTAGGGTTTCTTTTTATTCTCTTCTAAGTAGTACAATGGGGCTGAATGTCTGTTGCAGAATGCACACACTAATATGCCAGGTTATTTGGTTTCTAAGAAGTCAATAAAAATACTACATTTAGGCTCAGTCCTTGGCTTGCTTTTTCCCTGTTTGCCTTTCAAGTCTTCGGTTATAAATCTGTTTGTTTGTTTCTGATCGTAAAATATAATCTACCATATTAAATTGAAGCGTGGAATCAACAAACACTTAGAGAAAAACGTTCCTGGCGGTGGAGGATTTTCACACTAGCAGATTTGGCAGTCTGCACCCTCCCTTGATAAGAGCCTCGAAACAGCCGCCAGAGCTAATTAATGGCAGCTACACTCAGAGAGGATGAGAGAAAGAATGGATCCCAAGTTGGTCTTGGCAAAACTTTCCAGTGTAAGAAACTAGCACATCTCTGCATTTAGAGGTGTGCAGCTCTGACTATTTTTGTTCGGATCACCTTGCTTGATTCTTGTTTTGGGGGGAGGTGAGTATGAGCATGAGTGTACCTTGTTATAAACACAGATCCAAAGGCCATCCCAGCAGTAAAAGGCTAAAGACATAAAAAGCTAGAGATGTCTTAAGACACTTTGTTCTCATGTTCAAGAACAATCTTCAAAATCCTCCTTAATGAGGTCATAAAAGAAAAAAATGGAACAAGTGTTCCTTGTATATCTCACTAGGGCATGCCATCAGGGTCACTTGCCACCAGTATCCTATTTAAAAAGGGATTGGGGTAGTTCAATCAAGCATTGCATTAAGAGAGAGACTTTGATTAATTCCTTCTCTTTTCTTTTGTGCCACAGATAATTTCAGTAAATTTGTGATACTTTCTGCTTAGCCATTGCTGAGGCTTAAAGTTCTTGATGCGTCACGCTGAGTATTAGCATTTCTCGGGCCTACTTGGCTATGGTGTGGAGGAGTATATGCTGCAGACAGCTCTCTAATCTTTGACAAGCAGGGCTGGTCTTTAAACATGACCATTATCTGAGATCTGGGCTTAGGGAAGAGACCGCTCTCGGGTTGGTGGCAGAAAGAAATCTTGGTGTAAAAGAAGGAAAGACCTAACAGTAAGTAAGGTAGTGATTTACCACGGTTAACTGTTTTAAAGGTACTGGATCTGCCTCTGACGCAGAAACGCACAACTTGGGTAAGTTTCAGGGATGGCTCTCAAAGGAAACAAAAGCAAGAAAAGGACAAGTGGGGGCTACCAGTGTGTGCTTTCACTGAGGCTGCTGTGGGAGAGTTGAAGATTGGCCCTGGGATGGTCAGGATCAGATAGGAAACTGGATTCTATTGTCATTTGTTTTCTTTTATTTACCAATTTAGCTTGTTGAGAGGCAATCAGAGAGATGAAGGGTTGTTTCAGTACTATGCTGTAGAAACCTGGTGGCAAATGTTATCTCTTGGTTGTTTTGACCCAGAAGCAGGTTAGGGTATATTTAAAGCACTTAGTTTAAAAACTCAGTTACATACCTGTTGTATTTATAAGCTGATTTTGGATAGGTGTATAATGTTTACTTAATTGCAAATGCAAGGTCTATTACATATCCGTACATTTAGGTGTCATTGAAAAGTTGGATTTGGGTTCTGATGGACCAGAACGGCTCCCAGGGGGACATTGTGGTGGTGCGTAAATCCCCTTTTGTTTGTGGTTTACTCACTGGATGCACTGGATCGGTTCTTAGGGCTGCTGCTTTCTGTCCTGTTAATTCAGCCACTGCACATGTGCATGAAGGCAACAGGTTAATAATCTTGACTTAAGAAGATAGTTTTGGGTATGGATAGATGGAATCGCTTCTTTTTCAGTTAAAGTATTTGTTTTTCAGTTGAAAGTCGGGTACTTGGGTTTATTTTCATGAAGTTATACATGAGATATATTTATGTAAACAAGTTAAGGCAAGATTTCAGAATTAATTTCAGAGTGTGTTCCCTGATAATTAGTACTATCCTGCTAATGACTTAGTAGTCAATCATAAGAATGTTTTGAATTATTATTTAAAAATGAATAAGATATTAGATTTCTCATTGATTCTTTTTTGGTACTGTTTCCAGATTAAGGACCCAAAGGTGAACTCATTCATTCATCAGATATTATCTATTAAACTCCTACTTTATGCTAGTCTCATAGTATTATAACACCATTGTTATAATTGTCAGTGTAATTGGTTTTTAATTTATATTTACAATGATAATTGTAAATAGTAGAAAGCCCTAAGTATCCTAGTTTTTGATAATCAGCTTTAACTCTGAGTAGGGGTGAAGATGTTCGTTCTGAAGGATGTCTATGAATAGATTATTCAGGCCTGACCATAGTTCTTGGAATGCTAACTGAAGTTGCATGATTGATAGATTTTACCAGACTTGAAACTGGAGAAAGCAACAGAGGCAGAGTGGTGTCATGGAAAGGACATAGGCTGTCACTTACTTCTCCGGGCCTGAAAGGGAAAAGTCACCAGCCCAGGGCTTGGTGTGAGAACTGAGTTCTCTGAAGGTGGTAAAGGGACCAGCCCGGGGCTTGGCCCAGGGCGATGCCTCTGTGACTGCCCCTCCCTCCACCCCCTTATTTCTGAAAAGTAGGTATCTCCAGGACATCAAGCTTTACACTCTGATTCCTGTCATGCTCGCTGAGGGCTGGGGAAGTTACCTGGCCATTACTTTTCTGTGCCACCAAAAAGAGTGTGAGGATGTATGTTCAGAACCTCATTCCTGTGGAAAATACCTCGAAGACGTTTTAGGTCCGTGAAATACCCACCTTATTTGCTTGAAGCGTAGCTGCAGATATTTAAAATATTTCCTTCATTGGAAATCTTGCAAATGTTGCTTTTTCACAAAATCAGCATGGTGATTGCTGAGAAAAAAGAGGCCACAACCTTAATTTCTTCAACAAAATCAAGCCTGCCACTGCATTTCTTCAGGGTTGTAGCTTCTTTTTCAAAGGTCTCAGAGGGCAGGCAGGGCTGAAGGGCTTCTCGCAAAATCAGAGGAGTGTGGTCCTCTGGACGCTTCATCTTCTGAAACCAAGTGGAAAAAAGGAATGAGCACAAACACACCTCCCCCTCCCCAGAGCTCCTTCAGGTCAGATCTAGGATCCAGAAAGGAGCAAAAGTAGGCCACCCAGCAGATGAGCCATTTCCTTTGAAACAGACAAGTAAGAGATCTGGGCTTAAAAATACACCCGGTTCTCTCCCCCACAGCCAATGGGTAATAAATGCTAGCTGAAGCAAATTGTCCTTTTTACTTTAGAATAGATCTCACAGGAAATGACCCATTTTGGTCTTTATTTACAGAGGATTTTAGTATAAATATTACAGATCCCATTACACTTTTTTAATGTCTTTTGTGATGAGTATTCCGCAAAACCCACTCGGCATAAATTGGCTCCTTCTCAGTACTTTATATAAACACGGCAGTTTTTTGAAACATCCAAGACAGTTGTTCTGCTTTGGAACGTTGAAAACTTCTTTCTGCACGATTATGTTCTAAAAGTTCTCTAGGGCCTTAGTGTTAGAGCCAGAGAAAGCATAACAGCAAGGACCATCCAGTTATCTTCTTCCGTAGATCAGGATGAAGGATTGCATTAAAAGTTCTCTCTCATCTTAAGCTGGAAACAACTAGCACTGACAAGAGATTTCTCTTGTCTTTTAAAAATGTGAACTCTAAAGGGAGGAGAGAGTGTCTTTTTGTGCTGTGGTAAGCCTTACACATTGTTGGTGACCAACAAAGGTACTCAGCCATTTATATGGAGATAATGTATTTGTGATTTTAGCCAAGAGGCCCTCCACTTATAGGTCAGTTACTAAACCTTTCCTCAGCAGCCTTTTCGATTGGACTCCTTTGTGAGCCATCTGCTTGAGTGGTTGTTGGTGGTGCTTGCTATAAATGTTTCTCTGAGGCGTAGTTTTGTCTGGTCAGTAAGATGTGTGCCTTTGGACACATGGGTCTGTTTAGGGCTGAATATCTTTACAGTTTGATGGACTTTGGGAATGTACATAAATGAGAGGAGAGGAAAGAGAGGCCAGAAGATACATCAATGAGTCTTTGTATCAGTAACACTTGAATCAGTGTATCTTTGGTCCAAAGGGGACCAAAGAAAGTGCAGATGGCCATTGGTCCATTGATGAGGCACTCAAGAGCCACCGGGAGATTCATTTTCTTTCTCTGTCAATTAGCAAAGCATGATTTTCTTCTGTTGATAAAGTTTAGGAAGAAGGGAGAAGGAGGAGCCCCATATCCTGGACCACTTTCTTGAGTGTTTTGCATGTGTGACTGTCCTGACTCCCAAGTGCCACTGTACCCCCCTCGCCCCTCACCACTGCCAGTCAGCGCTGCATTACTGCTGTTGGTGCTGTTGCTGGACCAGCCCCTGGCTGGATGGTGGCAGGGACAGAAGTGCTGTTGGACCCCATCTTTCCAAGGGCTTGTCGCCATAGCCATGGATCTCAAGGTGCACCCATGGATGCTCAGTAAACCAGCCTCTTGGTTGGGCAGCCAAGGCCCCACATTCCTGCGTTGATGTATTCCATTCAATATCTGGGTTTGCCTTTTAAAATTTGTCCAACAGATGTGGTAGAACCAACCACCACCACAACCTGCAAGTGCATGGACAGCGTGCCAGGCCCAGTGACAGATGAGAGGCACAGCGAATGGGCCCTAGTGGGGCAGCCCTGGCACCAGCCCAGTCTGGGCAGAAAGCGTTTGCCTGCGTCACTGACCTCTTTGTTAATGAGGCCCCAGAACTGACACTTGAATCACTTTCCCATCGTCTTTCCTCAGGACAGGCCATATTAGGTCCAAGAGGAGGGGCAAAGTGGTTCCCTCACCATGTGGAGACAGGGCAAGACTCAGGGACAGGAGCCAAGGCTCAGATGCCACAACCTGGAGTCTCAGTGGGGAGGACCATGGAAGCCATGACTGGGAGGCCACGCAGCACTGGCCTGCAAGAGAGAGCCTCAGAGAGAGCTCCTTAGGAGGTGCTCAGGGAGGAGAGACATGGGTTTGTTGTACTTTGTTGAATATAGTCCAGGTATTGGCAGGTGCACTGTATAAAGAAAAGTAAACATGAAGAAAAAATATGGATTGATATTGTCAAAATAGGGCTAGCACAGCCTTGCTTAAAAGCTGAAGACGACTTTAATTTCTTTACTTAAATAAAAAGCCTAGCAGCAGAATAAATGACTCTGTAGCTTGCTTTAAAAAAGGAAGAATGTCTCAAAGCACTGAAATAAAACTTACTGATGATTCCACTGAAAGAACAGAAACCTTTGCAGTTGGTTAGGCTGTGATCTGCGATGGAGAAGGCCATACGCTGGTTTCAGCAGTGTGAGAAGATGGAGGTTGTGGGGTGGGGGAATTTGCAGGAGAGTTCTAATAGACGTGTTTAACGTAAAGAGCATGGGAAAGCTTGGACAGTGGCAATACTGGATGATGGGGAGGGAGGGAACCTAAAAATCTCCTGATATAGAGAAGGCCTGTGCTGTCACTTCTAACTTCTTTCTTTTCTGGCTAAGAAGTAAACTGAGTAACAAACTCCACACTCAAATGGTTTCACAGTGCTTTAGCATTTCAGGACTGGCACTTACTTCTCCATTGGAGGCTAATGGGATGACATATTTTAAAATACAGGAAGTGCGAGCATACTTGAATGAACAGTATCAGAAGCTTTGGATTTTTGCAGTTTATTTTGCTGAGACTTTGTTTTTGTTGGGGGTATATATTTGTTTTTTCTTTTTCTTTTCTTTCTTCCTTTTTCCTCTTTTCTGGATATAATATGTTATGTGAAGACTCCTACATCTTCCAAACCAAATTGTTTTCAGGATTTCAAATTATATGACAGCATTTTAAAGGTGTTTTTTCTTTCTTTGCTTTTCAGAGAGAAATCGGTTTCCTGTGTGTCTTAAGCTATGTCCACAGGAGGATTATGATAATGAGTCACTGTTTTGTAATTTTGCTATTTTAAGTGAGTTTTAAATAAAGCCTGTAGCTGGTTCTTGATCTCTGGGAACATATCCGTAAAGTTTAGGTGTTATAAATATCTTGAGAGCATTAAAATAGAGGTAAAATATGAAAATATAGTGCAATAATAAAGGAGACATTCATTACCTTCACCCTACCCATCAGTTTCAACAGGACACCTTTATACTTCACTCAAAGATATTTAAAAATACATCAGCTTCCTTAGAAATTTCCTGACTATATCACTGTTTTTCATTTCAACGATTAATAGAATTTCATTGTTTAGTGTAGGTAAGCAGGGTAATTCAACTTGCTCTTCTAAGTTTTAAAGTTCTTTATAAATATTTATTATCACTATCATATGATTGAGGAAGGTAAATTTATGTTAAGTTAATTTAAGATATTTGGCTTTTGCATTCATTTATTTACTCATTTATAGATTTAATAAGCATCTATTATATGCCAGGTATACTGCCAGGATCAGCAAAAAGAGTGCTTCCTAAAATCACGACTCCTCACAATCATGGCTTTTAAAATCAGTTTTTTGTCTCTATTTCCCCCCCTCAGCTATTACCTCCTGTTCCATCTTATCATTGTGATCAGAGATTCAGGTTAATTTTTAAGATCTTATAATCCCAATGGTGTAATTTGCAGTAGCAATGGTTGGAGAAGAGAAAATCTTTAAGAAATTTTAATAGCCGCGGAGTTGGCTCCACCAGGGAAATGAACAGACTCGTCTGTGTAGAGCTGGGGGGCTGCTCAGGCTGAACTGAACCCTGCTGTAAGTTGAAGGCTTGAAACGCTCTCCACTTTATTGTCAGAATTACTGCCTTAACTTCCTCCTTCTCCTCATTTGCCTATTTCCCCTGCTTTTTATCTTGCACTACCAGTGTACAACACAGTGGTGTTTAACTACTTCCTGAAGGCATTATTAGTCATCAGGAGCACTAGTTCGTTATAGATGTAGATAAATGGGTGTTCAGCGCATCAGCTCCAAGTTGGACTAATTTGGAAAATATGGTTCCTCTCCTCAAAAGAAACAGCTCCTGCTCCTTTAGACAATTTTATGAAATAGCTGTGTGCATTTCCCTATTCATTCTGCACAACTGGAATTGATGTATCCTGCTTGATGCTAGAACAGGACTTTAATTCACGATGGGGAGGAAGCTTTATCTAGAATGTCTGCCCAAATAAAAGGTGGGGAAACGCTGGGCAAAGTTTCATCTCCCGTTCTGGTTTTGGTGCGCTTTCGACTTTTCTTCCCTGTGATTATTCCTGAGTGGAATGTAATCCCGCATCTTTCACCAGATGTTGTCTCATCATCTTAAAGGGAAGAAGAAAATTATAATGGATGTTTTGAATGTGCTCGACTTTTATTTTGTTCAGACCCAAACTGAATGAAGCAAAGAAGTTAAAATCTTTTCTTCTTCCGAGTAAGCATGAAAACCTACAATCCTTAATATTTTAAAAGAAAAATAACCCTCTTCTGTTTGGGGGGTTTCTGATTCATTTCTTCTACCCTGCGACCCTCTTCTGCATTTTTTTGGTCAAATACTGTCTGGATTTTTGTGAGCCAATAAGTTCCCTCCTCACCTCCATCCTCTCTCCTCCCCACCGCCTTCCCTGTGGTCACACAAAGAGCAGGGAGCCCACAAAAGACTGAGTTTCTAGGTTTTGTATTTAAAAGGAGGATGAAATGCTGGATATGCTTAGGAGCACAAAACTGATCTGTTAAAATTTACCAAAAGAGAAATTCGTTGGCGTCAGGATGGGGGAATAAGAGAAATTAAGATTTTTTAAAATGCCACAAATAGAGGAGGTGATTCACGCCAAACTGACTTTTCTTTAGTGCAGCACAATCTAGTAGGTGTAGCAGTGACTTCAAACCTAACAGATTAACAAGTGATATGAAAAAAAGAGAATCCCACAGAAGGGGAGCCGGGAACCCTAGAAGCTTTCTACTTGTTGCTGTCTCTGAGTTGGTGTCTTGCTGGTCCACCAGCCTGTGATTCAAAGCTGAGGACCCGAGTCCTAACCATTTTGCCCTGTTGCCATAATTGTGGTCAGGATACCTCTGTGACTTGGGTCCTGTGTCTGTGAAACTCTGGGTCTCCAGAGAATACAGATTTGTCTATGGCTAAACCCTTAGAGAAATATTCTAAACCAGGGTCTATGGGCCAAATCCTGCTTGCCACCTATTTTGGTACAGCCCTCAAACTAAGAATGTTTTTTCCACATGAAGATTTGATGGTGGGGAACATCACCTTTGAACTCCAGCTAAGCAAACTACTCTCCCCAAAAAAGAATACCATTCTTCTCATGAGTAGAACTGGATTACCAAAAAATTGTACTCAATTTAATTTTTAATTTTGTCAATATAAAATGTGTGGAAATTTGTGTTCTCTCTTATTATATAAGTCCCTGTATAATATCCCCACATTTAGCTCTCGGCTCACAAAGTCTGAAATATTTGCTATCTGGCCCTTTCAGGCAAAGTTTACTGAACCCTGTTCTAAACTGTCACACATAGAGACACTTTTGAAGGAAAAAAAGGCATTTTGCTATCATTCTTTTCCTGAACCTCTGTTTTTATTTTCTTGTTTATGAGTGAAGCCTTCCTGGCCAATGTGGATATGAATTAATATATTTTGGCTTGTGCAATGCTCTGAGAAAACTGGTATCAGTTGTGAATAAGGCATAATATTGTCAACAGCTGCCTGTTTGAAAATTTAAAATTACAGAATAAAATAAACCTGTGTTACCTTATATAAAACAGGAGGCAATAATAGTACCTATTTCCTGGAATTGTCAAAAGGATTAAGTGAAGTAATGCAATAAAGGGCTCAATAGACGTTAAAAAGAACAAAGTCTACCATTGAGAGCTTCAGTTTGTTTGCCTTATACAAGTCCTGGCGCCTTTCATTTGGACATTTTGTATCTGTGTACAGGCACACAGTCCCTTATCTACCGGAGGTACCTAAATATGCTCTCATAAGCTTCAGGTAATGCAAAATATAATCTGATCGTATTTCTTTTCAACACGATTCTGATTTTAAAGGAGCACCCTATCTGTTTAAAATAGAATTATTGCTAAGTCCTATACATTTCTAAGATGATTTTTTTTTTTTTAAAGATTTTATTTTTTTCCTTTTTCTCCCCAAAGCCCCCCGGTACATAGTTGTATATTCTTCGTTGTGGGTCCTTCTAGTTGTGGCATATGGGACGCTGCCTCAGCGTGGTTTTATGAGCAGTGCCATGTCCGCGCCCAGGATTCGAACCAACGAAACACTGGGCCGCCTGCAGCGGAGCGCGCGAACTTAACCACTCGGCCACGGGGCCAGCCCCTCTAAGATGATTTTTAAAGCATAAATAAATCTTATTGGAGAGCAAAAAAGGGAGCTTTTTTGGTTCAGAAAATTTTAGGATATTGGGTGTCACTGTTTTGGTCACCGTCTGTGACAGACTACAGGATCGGAACAAGGACACTGTCTTGGTATTTCAAAAAGCTAGTGTTTATACCCACATGCATGAAGGCAACAGATAAGACTTAGAGGTGGATATGGCCTTTGCAAAGAAAGAAAATTGCTGGTAATAACTGAGGAGATGAAACCAATTGGCCTGCCTGTGCTCTTCCTCACTCTGTTGTGCCCACAAGGCACTTTTTGCCTCTGGAGTTTGTCCTCCCCTCTCCGAGGCCCAATCTGTTTTCATCACCTCTGAGAAGGCTTCTCGGATTCCCTCTCCTGCCCCTGGGTTCTGGGCCAGTGTTTTCCAAACAGTGTTCGCATTTGCCCTCTTGCCTTAGAGAGCCCTGTCTCCCCAGCTAGACCTCAGCTTCTCCCAAGGCTGGTTCTCTTCTCCTCATTTGGATGTCCTGGGACCTGGCCTAGGGATCCAATATCTATTTGTTGAATCAGTTAAATACTGAATGAAAATGGATCTAACATTAAAATAAAATGAATGACAAAATCCTTTTGATTTTCCTCTCTTTTCAGATGTAGATTAACGTGCACAGATAATTGTGAAACATTATTGTAGAGCTGATTACAAATTCACAGATAAGTCAAAATTTATATGTAGCTTGTGAAGCTGTTCAGTTCTGAAGCCTTTGGGGGCATTGGAGAGGAGATATAAATCCGACTTCTGTATTTGCTGCAGTCCCAACCCTTAGCATGGAAGCAGGCTCCCTGGGCCCCTTTGGGTATGTTTTCCAGATGTGCCAGAGTGTCTGCCCCCGTCTGTCTGTGTGCGTGTGGACAGCACACCTGTGGAGAGTCCTAGGGGCTCTCTGTTCCAGACCCATGTGTGTGGCTGAGGGAAGTCAGGGAAGAGGAGGGGAAGTGTCTTCCCCTTAACAGTGGTACCTATTACTGTTTGGACTTTCTGTGTGTGAGGCACTTTCTCAGGTGTGTTACACGCATCATTTCATTGACTTCTCACAACAGATATTATATCCAACTCATAATATGAATCTGAGATTTAGAGAGGTTAAGTAACACGCTTACTGCTGTCACCAGATCCAGATTCCAGAGCCCATGCCCCTCACTGCTATGCTTTCCTTCCCAGGGAAAGTGGAAAGCCTTTCAGAGCCAGCTGGTCTGGGAACTCATGACCCTTTGTTTCTCCTCGAAGCACAGACTGGAGGAATCCTGGCGGCAAGTATATTATTAATCACTATCCTTCCCTCTTCTTTGCACTCGAGAAAAACTGAACTCTCAGAGTCAGGAGTTGTGACCTGGTCACCCCGTCCTCTTGTTCCTCTCATAATTCGGAGTGGAGTCATCACACACACAGGGACGTGGCCAGGCTGCAAGTTGAAGGTGACAAGTGAGTCAAACTGCAACTCAAGCAAGGCCTCCAACTTTCAGAGAAGGCTTCCTCCCATGTACGTCAATTCTAACCTTTTTCTCGTGGCTTATATGGAATCACATTGAGTCAAATCCATTGAGTACCACATGCTGGAAGTTGCAGGCAATGAGAAATGAGCTTCATGGTAATTGAGAATGAAGTTAAGGAAGAAAATTTTATTGTTAATCAAGGGCTTAATTGCCTCTGGGACATTTTAAATAAATGCCATGCTGTACTTAAGAAGCGATGTTCTGTAAGTGAGATGCAAAAATTCTTTAATTAAACCATCATGGGTATTCCCTGATTGAAATATCTGCCTTTATCTTCATAGTTAAACCTTCATGATTCATGTAACAACTCAATCAGGGATTGAGTAAATTAAGAGCTCCTTGAAAGAACAAATCAATTGTATAAAATTGATTGAAATTATTTCTGGGACAGTCTTCCTTGTACTTATTTGTATTGATCAGAGCATATTTTCGCTGCATTTTCTATTTAGCAGTCTTGTGGAGTAGGCTATCTTTCAGCCTGCAGGGTACAGATTGTGGCTCTCATATAGTATAGGGCAGACAGTTCTTAGAAGAATTTGTCTGAGAAATGGAACAAATTGTAAGGGTTTCTTGGCCATTGAGAAATCCAATGATGATGACTTAGGTGGTCCCTGCAATTAACCAGGAAGGCAGTTGGTAAGCAAGTCAGTCAACACACATGAGTATGGCCATGTATCAGGCCTTTGTGCTAGATGCTGATAAACTTATGTAAGTGTCCACAAGCCAAAGGGCTGAATGTTTTCTTAAAGATTGGAACCTTTGCCAATCTTCTCTCTTTTTCCCCCCCATTCTTCTTCTCCCCAAAGACCCCCAGCACGTAGTTGTATATTCTAGTTGTAGCTGCTTCTGGCTGTGCTATGTGGGACAATGCCTCAGCATGGCCTGACGAGTGGTACCATGTCTGTGCCCAGGATCTGAACCAGCGAAACCCCGGGCTGCCAGAGAGGAGCGCCTGAGCTTAACCACTTGGCCACAGGGCCAGCCCCAAAGGGCCAAGTTCTTATTGCCAACTAAATAGACCCAGAGATTCAGACCAAGAAACTCAGATTCAGAAACAGACTAAGGAGATTTTCTGGCTGTCTCATCATACATGGAAAAAACAAAAATATGAAAACTTAGGTATTCAAGAGTTTTGATTTACTAGGTTACTCTCTTTGAGTGGCAGAAGTATGTGACACAGAGCTCCATAAAATGCAGGAAGAGTTTGTTTTGCCATGCTAACAGTGTGACTTCATTTAATTCTTTTTATTTACTTTTTATTTGGTAACATTGGTGTATAACATTGTATAAATTTCAGGTGTACATCACTATATTTCGATTTCTGTGTAGATTACATCATGTTCACCACCCAAAGACTAATTACAATCCATCACCACACACAGGTGCCTAATCACCCCTTTCGCCCTCCTCCCTCCCCGCTTCCCCTCTGGTAACCACCATTCCAATCTCTGTCTCTGTGTGATTGTTGTTTTTATCTTCTACTTATGAGTGAGATCATACCGTATTTGACTTTCTCCCTCTGACTTATTTTGCTTGAAAAGAGAAAAATTGCCATTTGAAATTACCAAAATCTTAAAACTTGCAATCACTTCTATTTTTAAAATTTTATTTAGAGTGGGTTATCAGCAAATAACTTAAATAAGTCATCAGATAACCGTGTTTTATAGAATGGTTTCATACTGAACTTTTTTACCTTCTGTTTTCAGGGTTCTTGATGTAAAACAACTGAGTCCTTTAAAAGTGGTTTCATTTTCAAATAAACAGACACACCTTGTGGACTGAGTACTTGAAAAAAGGAAATGGCAGAGGAAAGAAAATATTTGAAGTCACATTTTCGTAAAGGCTCTGTGGTGTTCAGCCCATGTTGACCCATTCTAGTCAGGCTTAAAATAGGTCAGGTTTTGCCTACTATCTTGGGACTGCACTGGCTGGTGTGTCCCCTGAAAAGCCTGTGATGCTCCAGAATCCCTGTTGTGGGCACATAGAAAGCCTGTGTGGTGCCCACCAGCTGCAGAAGGGTCTCTGTGATGGGTTAGATGTGAAATCACACTCATTTCTTTGGCAATGTCTGGAAACCTAGCATTGTGATGTCACTGTGAGAACAGAAATTCTTTTAGAATATTCTACATGATGATCCAGAGAGAGTAATTCTGTTCTAATTTTCATGCCCAGGGAAGAACACTGTCGGTATAAACTTGGTCAGAGACAAGCCTATCTGCACGTTGTCTGTGAAGAAAGGAAGTTGAGCCATGCACCCCAGAGCAAGCCAGATGCCTGACTCCTCGACCTATTCCCAAATGATTCAAATTTATGTAGAGAAACGTTTATGAGCACAGGAAAGTGATATCTTAGCATTCCCTCGCATCAACATTTTTTGGATTCTTTAATGTCATATAAGATATATTTATGAAATCACTTTCTCTGCCTCTAGTACAAGTGCCTTTGGGAGCTCAGTGGTAAATACACGACACACATGGGTACTAAGAGGTTCAAGGTTCTCATGACAAATTTACCCCTGCTCCTTGCAGAGCGATGATGCCGATGAGCATGTTCGTTAAGTGCCCACTCACTCCCTGGCGGGGTTCAGAGGGTCTCAAGTCATCTCAAGAAAATCGCCTTCTGAGCGTCATGTTGCAGGGCTCCGGTGTTTGCAATTTTTGCGGCTACTTAGGTCCTGTTTGACCACTTCCCCTCTCTGTCTGTCTTGTATATTCTATGTGCTGGGCTTGCCTTAGTTCATATGCTTTGAGAGAAAGTATCATGAACGACTTGATGCCCATATTATGACTTAACGAGCTGGAAAGTCGGCGTGTATAGATTCTGCATCTCTCAAACTGAGATTTTTGATTCAGAGGCAGGTCGCCTGTAGACATTTCCTGGAGGCTTTGGCTGCTTGAGACACAGATTGTAATCACAGTAATTAGCACTGAATTTTCAAGTCCTGCTCTCCAGCTTGACCTGGCAGCATTTAGCCAGCGTGCACACAGCTGGATCAATGGCAGGAATTGAAGGGCCTGGTTGTGGGGCTGCTCCAGGCAGCCTGTGGTGGGCACTGTCCCTGGGGAATTCCAGGGGAGCATCAGGGACAAGGGAGCAGCTTGGAGACCTGGGGCGCGAGGGGAAAGAAATATGATATTGAGAAGTACCTGTCAGTAGGAATTGTGTTAAAGATGTTACAGGAGACAGATTGCAATACAGACTTTTGCCTGAAATTCATTATCAATGAATTGGGTTTTTTTTCCCCTATTGCTTAGTTCAGTTTTGGATATTCCTAAAATATCCCTTGTTAAAAGTTTACACTTCCTTTCCCTAAGAGAAAATACCTGCCTATCTTAATCCAAAAGCTAGTGAAAAAAACTGTAGGACATGAAACAGATACTTTGATGGATGAAAAATAGTTTTTTTCATTTAGCCTCCTGCCTTCAAGTAGCTTACCTTGAGCGGCACAATTGCAGCAAAGCACAAAAATCCGGCAAACATCGATGCCTGATTATGAAATAAATTATCTGGGAAGTTTGGTGGTGGTGGTGCAGAGACAGGGAATCAAGCCTATGTGAGCCTCGGGCCCTTCTGTCATCCACTTGTTCTCAGTCCCACAGTGTGTCATCTCCCCAGGGCAACTAGAAGGTAAGGGTGATAAGAATATGGCAGTGGGGGGATGTCAGCCCCTCACCCCCACCCATGGAGGGCCAACAATTTTGAATGGATGCTTGAAGATGGGCTGAGCGCTGAATAATAACAAGTAGATTTAAACTTCTAGGAAATACTTAATTCACAACACAAAACCATTTGATACATATATAGTATCTCTAACACTATGATCAATACAGTTGAAGACACAAGGTTGGCAGATCTTTTTTAAATGACAGAATTTTAAAAGTTTGGTTCTACTAAGGATGGAAACACAGTTGGTTCCCTTCTGCCTTTTTGCATCAGTAGTTCATATAAGGTTAAACCTTTTCGGGAGAGCTTTTGTGTTTTTCAGTTGTAGGCTCTTGCACTCGCATTGCTAGAATATCTGTGTGGAAAATGAGGGCAGTTCTGTGTTTAAATGAACTGTTGTTGGATATCTCAATTGACAATCATTTTGTGATTTGAATGTCAAATCATATAACCCTCATATGCTCACACTTAGTAGTGTTCAAGCCACAATTACATTTGCCAATAATTAGTACCTTAGAAAGTATTTATAGCTGCTGCTGTGACATGCTCTGTTCTAGCAATGTGGAGTGGAGCATTTCCACTCGTCATCTGCTTCAAGAATGCACCTTATCCTGGGAGTCACCTAGTGTCTTTCCTGAAAAATTCTTTAATATCCAGTAGCCCATTCAGGCATGCACTTAACATTTTTTCCTGAAATTCTTTTGTCAATCAACAGGAAGCCCACTTTCCCGTTTTTTATTATAAAGGGGGAAATGATGGTAAAACTTAAATATGCATTGTTATTGTTATTTTAACATCTAGTCTTACATCTGTTGAGGAGTTGTGTTTTTACTTAAAAATATTTTAGCCAAGAATCAAAACCAGAGAATTATGCCTACCTCCAACCTTCTCTCAACGATGGCTCTTTGTTAAAAGCACACAGCAGAAAACACTGTTAAACTCTTGTTGGCTTAAAAAGCCAAATATGAAGCCTAGAAGCCTCAGCACTTAATTTTTTTTTTTAATGATTTAAGTAAACCCCTTTAGAAATCTGTGCCAAACTTTTAAAGAGTACTTCCCACATCTTGCCTTTATAAGTAACTGTGGAATTAGACACACCGTAAATTTACCTTGTATTTTCTTAATAAGTTTGAATTTTCAGATAGCCTCTACTTTTATGGTATAGATCCTACAAGGCTGTTTCATTTCATGTTGAAGAGACCCAGCCAACATTATTACACATTTTTTTTTTTCTTAAGTGCAAAAGTTGGATCGGGATAGGGACTGTTGAATTTGGAAAACATCGTTTGTTTTCTTTTTTCTCCTTCCTTTCCTTCTTTGTTCATTTCATTTCGTAGCTGGGAATTGTGAGGGGTTAGCCCTTCTCACTTTCGTTCTCTTTTCTTTTGCTGTACAGTTTGCACTAGGAGAGGGTGGTGGGCTTTTTTTTCATTTGGTGTTGGCTTTTTTTCTTTTTTTCTTGCATATTCCTCCCTTTCCTTCAGATATTGTTGCTGACCAAATTTAACACACTACAGTTTTAAGGATCCCTGCAGGGCCATTTTAAGTATTTGGACCCGTAAAGGGCCCCAAGCAATAACTACCTGAATTGCTTTTAATTACACAATATAGCTGCATCATTTTACTTCAGATTCTTTTTGATTGATGCTGCAAGGCAATTGTAACCGCGGATGATGGGATTAAGTGCCTCTTGAAGTGACTTTAGCTTCTTGTGAGAACAAAGGGAAAGAGGAGAACACTTAGTCCCTTTTTTGCCTGAGCCGCCTTTTTCTTCGCTTGCGTATAAAGAAATACAATTAACAAACATTATCCCCAGAGGTAAATTGAAATGTACATGCAGACAAGAACCGCTCTTGACTGCAATTAGACATATATGATCCGAGGTATTCTGACCATTCATTAGTGCTAATTGTTTGAGAAACAAGCCCAGAACAAATGATTAAAATGTAGGCGCCATAACTGGGATTATTAGCATGTGTGATAAAATGTGCGCTCTGCAGCTGTACCAATAAAACGCTTTGGAAAGTGGCTCTGATTAGACAAATGCTTGGTTTGGCTCTGTGGTGAGCTCTTGGTGTTTGCTCAAGACCTGGTGGTGTTTATAACAAACAACTTATATCTTTCTTTCTTAATTAGTGGGAATTACTATGCAAATGATGGTATTTTGTAATTTAATATCCTATCGTTTTCCCTGCCTTTGCGTTGTTATTGCAGTCTACTCTTCTTGCTGGGAATGGGATAAACTGAGTTCTTAGGTTTTACTTCTTTGCTGTGCTGTCAAATGCTGGATGCCGTGGAGAACTACTGCAGTTTGCTCTCTTTTAGGTTTTTGAATAGTCCCTCTAGATATGATGAGTTCTGCTAGATCCTCTTGTCTTACAGTCACAGGGATCTTGCAAGGGTAACCTAGTCACACATACAGTAACTGGGAGCTGGTTGGCCCATATGGAGAGTGAGCATTTTGCTAAGTCCTCCAGCCTAACCCAAGCTAAGTGAGCAGAACCAGGGAGAAGGCAGAAGTGACCAGCAGAGTAAGGACAAATTCAGAGAGTGGATGGCAATTGAATCCTCCCTGGAAATGCATCTAGGAGTTTGGAGTTAGCAAAGAAATGTGAGCTTGGCTAAATATGGAGTCAGGGAGAGATTTAGGAGGCACAAATGGGAATGGAAAGAAAGAAGATATGAGATGGAAGAATGGAACCAGGGTGCCAAAGAGGACTTGTTGGGAAATGTGCCAGGCAGGGGGAAGCTGAAATCCGAGGTCAGTCGTCTAAGAACAGATGTATCAGGTCTCCTAACTTGTAGCTCAATCTTCCTCTGTCCCCTGCTTGCATTTCTGAAACTAGAGTCAGAGGAAAAACCATTTGGAGATTGTCCATTTGGTGCCATGAAAACCTGCAACAACTTTTCAATCTCAAGTGGTCTGGCCTTGTCACCCAGCAGACTTCCCAGCCACCTACCTTTTAGCATATCGTTAACACATTCCAAAGGAAGACAAATATCGGTGTTAGTCAAGATGGAATATAAGATTAAATTAGCTTTTAAAATTAATTAATACATTCCAAAGACAAACCCCCAAAATTGTCTGGTTATCTTGGTTTCTGGATAACTATTCCATCTCTCTTGCCATTATCACAGAAAACTGTGAATCAAGTCACAAATAAACCATAACATAGATTATTATAGACATATGGCTTGTGGAAAGGATTCACCTCTTAATTTTTAATTTTATTCCCTTTATATTTACAATAAAAGTGTTACTGAGTTTGACCAGAAACTTAGTTTTCTGCCTTAAACTAAGTAACAATACATATTTAATGAGTAAGTTTTGGGGGAACTTAAAGGGAAAAGAAGCTGGTTTGCACTTTGAGCTGGTGCATTGCTAAGTGTCGCACTGAATTAAGAAAAAAACCATAAGCTCCCCCAAATTAGAGCAAGTTCTAGGAAGTCTTGCCTTAAATAGATATTTAAAGAAATTAGTGCCTATGGCACATTAAATAGACTTAAAAAAAACCCTAAAACTATGTTAGAAAAAGCTTTCATGATCACATCCATATGTTTAGTTTTAATTTTCATCACACTTAGCTCTGAATAATTAAGAAGGAAAAAAACAATCTTAATCTTATTGTGGGTCCCACACAATCAAAGCCATGTACACGTGATTCGTGATCACAGCTTGTATTCACAGCTTTCGTGTGTGTGGTGTGGGTCTGGCAATTAGACTCAGACTGTGTTTTTTCTAAAAATTATTCAGCGCTAGAGAGAGATCAATGTTAAATCCTCCCAAAATCTACAAATCAGGATAATCAAAGGTCTATGGCTAACAAAATATCAAAATTCTAAGCTATGTAACATTTTAGCCTCATTTCACTCGGATTGACACTTGAAAGGAATTTTTGAGAGAATCTAGCAAGAAAACAGGGATACCATTAACCCAAATCATTTTCATGACAGTTACCAAAAAAAAATAAATTAGGATACAGAGAAAACTATTTTTTCAAAATTGCAGAGCCATTTTCTGGAGGAAAAAAATTCTCCCATGATTACTTTCATATCAAAGAACACGGTCAGGGGGGAGATGCATTAATTTGACACGTTTAGCAGCCATTGAGCTTTTGAAGAATTCTGTAAAAGAATCCATGGTTACATCTGTCAGGTTGACAGTCCTCTTTCATGACCTTTAAAAAAAAAGTTAAGGAGAAATTGATCTTTCTAGTTCACATTTGCTCAGTTACCTCTAAAGCTCTGCAAAAGCCAGGAAATAGTCATCTTAGCTTTAAATTTATTATTATTTTTTGAGATAGAATAACCTAGTACTAATGGAATCTCTAAATGGAGAAATTTTGTGAATGGTGTTTTCGTGAAATTTTCTGGTGGTGCTATGGTATTAATATTTCCTATTCTCTCCACTGGCTATTTTAATACATCACTAAATATTGTCTTTTCTGCAACTGGTTCTAGAATCAGATCTTCTTAGGAATGCCAACAATGAGCAATCTAAACAGAAGGCTGCGCTCTGCATGTTCACCTTTGGCCAGGAATGGAACAAGTACTCTCTTGATTCCTTACTCTCAGAGTTTCACCATCCAAAGTCCCGAATCATCTGTATGGAGGCAAAGGGAAGTCAGATGTCACGTCCTTTCGGTTTTAATTACAAGTGACCGAAAGCTCCCATGTTCTGTGCTTGACAGGTGCTATCTCTCATAGTTCCCGATGCAGGGATTACACCTGGAAATCCATCTATCAAATCTCTGTGGGTAGAGGGTCCTGAGCATCATTCCTGGACCAAGTTCTCAGCAACATCAACGGTTAACTATTAATGAACAACATCCTTAGGCTGCTTTGTGTTTCCGGGATCCCTGGGTAGAAGCAGTGCAGAAACAGAAGGATGCTAATCGCATTGTGTTCTTAAACGTGTTCAGTGAGGGAGCGCGGGTTTTCCTCTTGACCTCAGTGTCACTCCAAGAAAAAAAACCCTCCAGTTTTCCGTTCAGATAAAACTTGTGCTCCTCCTTCTCTCACCAGAAGTAGATCAGGAAAGTAGGATTAGCCAATAAGAGGGACATGCTCTATTGTCATCCTCTCTTCAACACAACACAAGGAGCTTTGTGGAAAAACAAAGCTCCTCTCCCTGCCCTCCCCCACACTCCCTTCTGAGCCATCACCTTCCCCGTCCTTTTAGCCTCCCACTTTCTTATCTTCCCTGGCTTTCCCTCCAGGACCCATCCCTTCTCCTCCCTACTTTCCTCTTCCCCATTCTCTTCCTCTCCGTCTCCTCCTCTCACATACCCTCTCTCCCATCCACCTCTTCCTCCTCAGATGTGCTACCAGGTGCCCAGGTGCCTTGGGGTAAATCTCTGAATGGTGCCACTGCCACATTCATTAATAAAGACTAACCCATGTGGGATATAAACATAGATCTCTGTTTTCATGGAAAGCTTGCCCTCTTCTTTGGGACCCATTAATGGTCACACACTTGTATGGGATTTCCCCATTCCTGACACTTACCCCACATAAAAGCCATGTGCCTATCTGGAGAACTAGAGTTCTGGAGCCATACCAAGTGGACTCCTGGGCGACAGTGGGGATCTGTGGGCACACAGCTTCTTGTCCATGTTTGTCACCCCATAGCCCTTACTGAGCAAGGGCCAGCTCCTGTTGGACTCAGTGTTTATTGGATGCATGATCCGTACTGAATTTGATCAATACATTTGCGTTTATGAAACGGTAGTATAGATATGACAAGGAAGACATTTTGTAACTTTAATTTTTTTCATCGTGGTAAAATACACATAATATACAATTTATCGTTTTAACTATTTTAAAGTGTACTGTTCAGTGGCATTAAGTACATTCTCATTGTTGTGCAACCATCACCACCATCCATCTCCAGAACTTTTTCATCTTCCCAAACTGAAACTTTGTACCTATTAAACACTAACTCCCCATCCCACCCCGCCCCACCACCATTTTGCTTCCTGTCTCAATGCATTGACCACTCTAGGAACCTCCCAGAAGTGGAATCATACAGTATTTGTCCTTTTGTGTCTGGCTTGTTTCACTGAGCATAATGGGTAACTTTAATTTTTGACATGGGTGTGTGTTTGCTTTCTCATTCTGTGTGGAAAAAGACCTCCATCGCTGGGCTCACTTGGTTTGCCCCTTGCTATTCTGATGGTCTGAGGAAGCAGGGATCTGCACTGAGACAGCGTGACACAAACTTTACCAAACTGGGCAAAAATAAAGATTCTGCTTTTTTTCCTACTTTACTAAATCTGTCCTTTGCCCGATGCCCACCCCTTTTCCTGGGGTTTCCATGGCAAGGATAGGCCAGGAGCTAAGTCTCTCGCTAATGTACCTCCTCGTATATGGCACCCCACAATGGCTGAGAGGCTGGCCCATGGTCTGTGGGTCCCCCATCCTATGCCCTGGGATCTTCCTTAGAAGTGAACTCACAGTGGACCACAAACCGCTATGTGAGTCTGCTTTGGACACAAAAGACTATTTCTTCATTTCAGTACAAAATGGAGCACTTGATTACGGTGTGATATAATTGCTTCATGAGAGAGTTTGCCCTGAAAATGTCTTCTTGGCTTTTCTGAAGCGGGCTGCACGCTTATTTGTGTTTGCACCACATGCTAATCTCACGAATGGCCCTGTTCTGCCAGTGGGAGGACAAAAAGCTGTTCTTTTGCTCTCGTGCTCAGGGAAAGCTCCCCCCTTCTCCATGCACTGTTGCCATGGTAACTGAAACATAGTTCTTCAAAATAGGGAAGGAATCTCCGGGCACTTGGGAACTGAGCAAAGTGAGAACATAAGCAGGCCTCAATTCTGTATTTGCTGGCATAAATAACTAGTTATTAATAGTTGTAAGTGTGGTTGAAATTTGTAGGTGAGTTTACTGTCTCTTGGTGGGGGTAGGAAAGGGTCACTGAGTGGGCTCTTATCTTATCTTCACTCTAGTTGTAGAGATTCTTCCATAAGCATCAGAACCGTCGTGCAAGGTCAGACCTGTGGGCCATGCAACATAGAACTCAGCTTTCCTCAGTATGTAACCTTAGAAGAGGCAAAAACAGAGCATAGTCACACCCCTCCAACCCCCTCAAAAGACTGAAGATACAGCCCCAAATAAATGACCCCATCAAGAATCTCACATACAGCTGTGGATTTACATGAACTTTTCCATAAGAAATTTTTATTTTCAACCTTTACCGGCACTTAGAGTCAAAATCTCTTTAAAAGAACTTAAAGGGCCATATCATTTCTGTGTGGTATCCTAAATGGAAATTTATTGATGTCTTATTTTAAAATGATACTTTATTTGTTTTCTTATTATTTCTTATGTTTATGAAGAGATGAGAATTTATGAAAATTTATTAGAATTTGTGGAGGAAATTTCTAAAAGGCAAGGGCACATAGAAGATGATGCTTCTTTCTGGTCCCAAAATACCCCTTCAGTCATAACGGGACTTGAAAGCAGCATAAAATATTTTAAAATAATATTTGAGTGGAAGTGTAAAGCGATATGGCCACTGTGGAAAGCAGTGTGATTGTTCCTCAAAAAATTGAATATAGAATTACATATGATCCAGCAATTCCACTTCTGGGTATACACCCAAAGGCATTGAAGGCAGAGGCTAAAACAGATATTTGTACACCAGTGTTCATAATAGCATTATTCACAATCGTCCAGAGGGGGAAATGACCCAAATGTCCATCAACAGATGAATGGATGAACAAAATGTGGTGTATACATACAATAGAGTATTATTCAGCCTTAAAAAGGAAGGAAATTCTGAAGTGTGCTACAACATGGATGAACCTTGAGGACATCATTCTCAGTGAAATAAGGCAGTCACAAAGGGACAAATATTGTATGATTCCACTTCTTTGAGGTACCTGGAGTAGTCCAGTTCATAGAGACAGAAAGTGGAAGGGTGGTTGCCAGGGGCTGCGGATAGGGGGGATGGGGAGTTATTATTTAATGGGCATGGAGTTTCAGTTTGGGAAGATGAGAAGTTCTAGAGATGCTGGTGGTGATGGTTACACAACAATGTGACTGTACTTAATGCTGCCGAATTGCATGCTTAAGAATGGTTAAAATGGTAAATTTTATGTTACGTATATTTTACCACAATAAAAAAAATACTTGACGTGGCAGGGGGATAAAATGATAGACTATAGGTCAGCTCAAGGTGAGGAATGCTGATCCTGAAGGATTCACACAATCCGTAGAATGCTTCATCATTGCTCAAATGAGGCTGTTATAAAACTCCCAGGCTTCACATCTCCAGCTCCTTTCCACGGCCACCTTCACTCACTCCCTCACACCTCTTTTCCTTAAATGTCTAGAACCCTGATTTAGAAAATGTAAAGGGCAGTGGATGAGCACGTGGCAGACTAAGCACGCTCATGCACTGCTGCTGGGAGTATAAATTAGTCCAACCCTTTGGGAAGACTGTTTGGTGGAGTCAGTGAAAAACATTACAATGATCACGCCTGCCGTCCTTTTTAGCCCCCCTAGGGACAGAGGCTAATGGAAATTTGTGACTCTCTCTCCTTGAACGTTTCCCAGCCCACCACCCATCTAGCCCCAAGTTCATTCTTTCCTTCATTCAGCTTACACATCCAAGTCCCTCTCTGTGCCAGGCACAGTGCTGAGGGCCACACGTGCAGCCACGAGCAATGCAGGCCAGGTGCCTGCTCACTGGGAGCCTGTGCACCAGGGTGTGGAGTTTCACATGACTGACACTAGCTGGGGCTGACTGGCAGAAAGGGAATTTCTGGGAGGGGCATGGGCTGGCTGGAGAGGGGCTTGGAAAATGGGCAGTGATAAATGCGAACACTTAAGAACACAGCCAGAGTCAGGCCAGAAGACAGTCCGGACAGGACACCCTCTCCTGCTGTATCCAGCTTTACTGCCCGTGGCACTGCCATCCCTGGGCACTCACTGTGGCCACCTCCCTGCTTTGTAACCACTGGCACCGGGAAGTTTGCACTGCCCTCCACCATCTCACTCCCTTAAGGCTCAGAGGCCCGTCTGCAGCATCTCAGTGACCACTCTATGCCATGTGTTGTCACCCTAGCTTTTAAGGACCCTTGGGTCTCTACTCCTACCAAGACCCTACCAGATAGGAAGGATGTTCCTGTCTGGGATAGCTCAAATGGAAAAATTCTCTCAGTCTTGTGGAAGAAAGACAATAAACAAGTCAACAGGCCAATATTGACTTTATTTCAAAAAGGGAAAGTCTATGAAGGGAATGGACAGGATTCTGGAGTAAAGAATCACAGGAGGAGGTCAATTCAGATAAAGGGATTGGGGAAGCTCTCGCTGAGTAGGTGACATTTAGACTTGAAGGATGAGAGAGAACCAGACGTGCTAAGATCCAGGAGAAGAACCTTCCAGAGAGAGAGGATAGCATGTGGGAAGGTCCTGAGGCAGGAAGGAAGAATGTGGCATGTTCAGGGAACTGGGGGCAGATCCCTGTGACTAAGGGTATAGTAGAGGGGGACGGGCAGGCCAGGGTGGCCAGGGCATTGTCAGCTAGGGTGAGGCGTTTGAGTTTTAATGTGTGAACATCCAAAAGCCGTTAAAGGGTCTCAAACAGAGGAGTATCATGATCCCATTTACAGTTGTAAAGGTCCACCCTGGCTGTGGGCTGGGGAGGGGACTGGAGAGAGACGGAAAGGACCCGGGAAACCAGTCGGGAATAAGATGATGGGGTTTTGGGCCAGGATGGGGAGATGGAGGGTGGAGGTGTGTGGAAAGCACACTGCTGGGCTCCTGTTTAACACTGGATGTATGTTAACTATCTAGTTAGTAATGTATAGGAGCAGTCTTAGGGGTCTCCAGAGAAACAGAACCAATAGGATATACCTGTGTATATGTGCATGTATGTGTCCTGGTTTATGTGATTAAGGAGGCTGACAACTTCTAAAATCTGTAGTCAGCAAGTAGGAGATCTAGGAAAGCCAATGCTGTAGTTCCAGTCCAAAGGCCAACAGGCTCGAGACACAGGAAGAACTGATGTTTAGTCTGAGTTCAAAGGCAGGGAAGAAACCCAGTCCTAGCTGGATGACATCAGGCAGGAGGAGTAACCTTTTCTTTGGGGGAGTGTCAGCCTTTTGTTCTGTTCAGCCCTTCACCTGATTGGGTGGGGCCCACCCACATTAGGGAGGGCAATCTGCTTTACTCAGTCTACCTGTTCAAATGTTAATCTTATCCAGAAACATCTTCACAGACACACCCGGAATAATGTTTGACCAAATGCCTAGGCACCCCATGGGCCAGTCCAGTTGACACATAAAATTAACCATCATAGTATTATTTAAGTCCTGTTA
Source organism: Equus przewalskii (assembly GCF_037783145.1). Taxonomy (NCBI): domain Eukaryota; kingdom Metazoa; phylum Chordata; class Mammalia; order Perissodactyla; family Equidae; genus Equus; species Equus przewalskii. The sequence continues at coordinate 68,840,131 of NC_091846.1, forward strand.
TAAAGGCACTGGTGAAGAGCTTGATTACAATGAATACATGATAAATACTGAGTTTGATCAATACATTAAAAAATTCTTTTGATAAACTTACTAAAATAATTTAGAATTAATTTTGTTATCTAAGTCATTATTATCCTAGTAATAATTGCTTTTTAACTCAGTTTTGCATTTAAGAAGTGATGTCATGACTTTCTAAAGTCCTGAATCAAGTTCTTTTCTGCACTTTGTCAAATCTGGACTGCCATTTAGATGATTCCATAAAAGTATTATGTCCTGGATTACGAGATGAAAACATTTTTGTTTATGAAATGATAGCATGGATGTGACAAGGGGAACACACTTGGAAGTCCCTTGGCCTTCCCTGTTTCCATCTGAGCCCTCTAGCCTACTGTGCTGGCTAAGGGTCATCCATGGGTGAGGCAAGGGTGTCCTAGAGCCAGGTATCAGGGTCAAGGCTAAGACGTGGAGTCCTCGGTTAGGGTCCCTAGACCATGATCAGCATGTTCTGCCCGGCCTTGGCTTCAGAGAGCTTCTGCTGCTCTGAGGATCAGCTCAGACCTCCACTCACTCTGCCCACCCAACACTCTGGATTTGGACACTTGCTTGGGCTCTGGCTTCTTTTCTGTCTATATCAGTTGTAATTTGTGTGGGACCCAGCATCAGGGCACTCTGGAGCCTCAGCTGCCCAGGCCAGAGGAGAGGAGAGGAATCTGGGCAGGCAGCTTGATAGCAGGGAGAACCAGCCTAGCTGAGCATCTGCCCCCTACAGCAGCCAAATCACCAAAGAGTATGGTGAATTCAGACTCCTGTTTTGCCTGGCATTGGTGCCATGGAAGAACTACTTGGGGGTAATGCAGAAGATGAGAAGTTTCTAAGCAATGGGAGTGCTCTGAAGTGCTGTAGCAGCTGGCGCTACACCAGCCACCATGAGAGCCAGACAAGCAGCAGGGTCCTGAGGAGCAAGGTCAGGCATCCTCACCCAGGCAGAACCCAAAGGGTCCTGGGAGGGAGCTGGGGCCACACCTCGCTGGCCCTGAAGGTTCCTAGCCCTCACCCCTGCCAACCTGCTCCCAGGCTTAGGAGAGTAGGTCTTAGTCCAGCCCCTGTTGATCTGGCTGCCCCATCAGAGTTCGTGCAGGAGCTGTTTGGTGCTGAGCCCCCAGGTCCTCAGTGCCTGCTGACGTGAGGGCCTGGGGAAAGGGTACCTCTGACTTAACATGGGAGGAGAGGGGCACCTGGAGGGGAATCTGCCTCAGCCCCCTGAGAGCAGGGCTGGCAGGATTCTATGAGTCCTTACTCACAGAATATGACAGAAGATTCTCTTAATGCCAAGTTCCTATAGATCTCACTTCCTAGGGAGGAGGAAGTGTGACCTCAGGGGGCGGTTCCAGGACACAGAGGGCACTCCACACCCCGAGCCCCCCATGATCCATGCTCCATGTGGTCACATTCCCCCCATCTCCTCACGGACTCTGGCCCCTTAGTGCCTTGGCCACCTGACACAATCTGAGTGGTCCCTTCCTGAGAATTACAGAGACTTCCCTTTCTCTATGTGCTTTTCCAAGGGATCTGAACCCTAGTGATTACTGTTTATCTAGTGATTACTAGAATCAGATCTGGGGTTGAAAGCAGCAGCTAGCCAACAGGCCCCCGTTCCTGACCTGTGTAGACTGACATCAAACCCTCCCTTCCCCAAGTCACCGACGTGTTTTGAAAAGCCTGTCAAAATTCCTAACACAAATGACATACGATATAATATTAAAATCCAATTGCTATTTTTAAAATTCCAATTGCTGTATGAACACATTTCTCCTAAATAAAAATACAGTTGCTAAATAGGCCAACAGTGAGTTGGCCCAGCATTTGTAAAAGTGTCTGATACACAGGGTTCTTCTTGGAATATCAGTTCATTATGACTTCAAAAGCAAAACAGCATGAGTTTGGACACTTTACTGGTGAGCATTGATGGTTCTCAGCAAAATAGAGGCTGGGTTGATTGATACTTGTTAACTTGGGATTCTGTCTGTACCACCTTCGTTGTAGTCCTTCTTTCTCAAGGTTTGGGAGTGTCCCATCAGATCTAGTTTGTTAAGTGTTTTTATCCTAAAAGACTTTGTCAAATGCTCTTTTCTGCATCTGTCGAGATGGTCGTGTGGTTTTCATGAAAACTGTAAATTTGAGTTAAATTGGCTTCAATGAGGGGAAATATGACTCTCTGGAAAATATACTGAGTTGATAAGATTCAGCAGTATAGTACCTGACCCCAAGGCACTAGTTTTGGCTGCTGCAAAACTCAACTGATGCAACCATTTTGTTACCGCAGGGCTTGCGGGTTGTGAGAAGCTAAGTTGCAGTGAGGGTGCCATCTTTCTCGCCTCGGAGCTCTCTCCCTCGCTGCATTGCCCTGAAGACGTGTAAGACAAAGAGTTGGGGGCCAGGCAGAATCTTCCCCAAGTCTCATCACTGGTGCGCTCCTCCTCCCACCTTCTCTCAGCATCCAAAGGGCTTTGGCCCTGCTGGTGGCAGGGAATTCCTTTACTTCAAGTCTCCGTCCCTTCTCACTCTGCCTCCTGAGAATTCTAGGTTCAGACTCTCGAGCTGTTGGAAGTTAGACTTCCTTTTCTGTTAACAAAGGCAAGTTTATTATCTCACTAGGGACTTGATATAAGAATCTGGTTTGAAGCTCCACGCTCATTGAGGACTTCTTGTTGTCCACTCCACCCCAACCCCACCCGCCCGGTAATGATGGCTACTGATTCAGTGGGTGGGGAATGCAGAGCAACGTGATTTCCAAGCAAGGGAAACTACCACTCCTCTCAAAATTATCATTCCCCAGTCGCTTGATTATGGAAAGTTGCATAATTGGTACGCAGCACCCCTGCCTAAATATGGTAGGCTTAAATTCTGGCAACTATTAATGTCCAACGACTGGAGTCCTTCCTAGGATCTGTAAGACACTTTGGTGGTACTTGCAAACCCTGGTGCAGAGGTTCTCATCCTTGGCTGTACCTTGGAGTCTCCCTGGAAGCTTTAAAGAAACGCTGGTGCCTGGGACTCACCTCAAGACTCTGATTTAATTGGCGTTTTTTCTTTTTCTAAGTTTCCCAGGTGATTGTACCGTGCAGCCAAAGTAGAGATCTCTGTACTAGCTATCAGCTAAGAAATCACTACCTTGGGTTTAGAAGTCACATGCCAAGTTGCAGACCCTTAAATGGACATTAGTTTATCAGTTTATTTTGAAATTATAAGTGCTATTTCAAAATTGTAAGCAGTTTGAGTGTTGGCTTTTTTAACATGGATTTTTTTTCAACTTTGCTGCATTTTCAGTTATTACTTTCATGTAATCTATTGGTATCTAATGATAGCAAATGACTCACTTGAGAGAAATTTTCGTTGGAGCAAAATGTCCTGCGTTTGGGCAGTGGCTACACATTGGAATCATCTAGTACAGTGGTTCTCCCACTTGGCTACGCATCAGAATCACCTCGGGAGCTCTGAGAGGTCCCAGAGCCTAGGCCTTACCCCAGGTCAATGACATCAAACTTTCTGCGGCTGAAGCTTTAGCATCAGCACATTTGAAAGCTCCCCAGGACATTCCAATATCCCCCCAAGTTTGAATCATCCTAGAGCAGCAGTCCTCAAACTTTCACGTGGTAAGCATCCCCTGAGGATTTGTTAATTTGCAGCTTCTGATTCAGTGGGATTGGGGTGGGAGGCGGGGCCGGGGAGGCAGATTCTGCATTTCTCGGGAGCTCGCATGTGGTAGATGATTCTCCCATGAGAACAGATAAGAGACCAATGGTGCTGGGCGACAGCAACCCCTCACTTAAGTTGCAAGGACCTAGAGAGCTAAGAATACACACACACACACACACGTATAGACTGAGCCTGGACCCTATTACCAGTGAATTTATTTTGACTACCCTGGGTGGGGTCCCGAATTTGACAGTTTTTAAAAGCTTCCTACATGATGGTTACATTGAATCCCAGATGGAGAGCCTTCTGCAGCCTTAGGGACTAGCTATGCCTCTAGTTATGGAAATGGTTAATAAATGACAGCAGGTGGAGGAGGAAAGGGAGAAGACCAAAAGAAGGCCCCCTCCAGCCAGAAGACCCCTGGACCTGCCGAGGGGTATCTTATCTGTAAAAAGTCCCCCTTTAGAGAGAGCTCACCATAAGGCTACCAGATTTTTTTCAACTCATCTTAAGCCCCTGTTTTGCGTATTGTTTGAATACATTTACATGTTGACTATCAAGAGGCCCTACCTCCAAATATGTCAGATAAAATAAGTTAGATCTTGTCACCTCCTGCAGTTGTGTTCGTTCATACACAGTAGTCAGTGCTGAACACAAGTCAAGTAGGGAACAAATTTTCAAGCCGCGGAGATGGGGGAAGGAGAGGACGTGCCAGCAGTACAGGGAGGAGGGAGGTTGGGGAAAGCCACAACAGGCTCCTCCCACCTGCCCAGTGACCACCCCCCAGCCCCCGGGACCTCACAATCCACAACGGAACCTGAAGCCCTAACGCCCTCTACAGTGTTCTTTTTATTATTCCAAACCGTTTTGCCTCCTTTGCTCCCTTTTCCCCTCCAACTTCGTTATGTACAGGCCTTTAGCCTTCCTGAGCCACTTGCAGGCCATACTTCTGGGTGTTCCTCCCTGGACCTTCTGGGATGGGCTGTTTCTTTTGTGCCACCTTCTCAGAGTGCTCAGCACAGTATGGGTCTGGGCCACTGCATACAGTTGTGCAGGGTGTGCCCTGACCAGGGGTGCCTACCAAGGGGCATGTGTGGAGGCTGAGCTTCAGGTCATCTCCACTCAGCAAAGCATGCTGCCTCAGGAGCAGGAGGCGCCTTTTTGCCTTCTACCTGCTGGAAGGCACAAAGGGGCACCTTTTTCTAATTTGCACAAAGGTACCTGCCAGGTGTGCTAGCGGGGGCCAGGTGCAGGTCACCCAGTGGGTGCTTACTGTGCTCACTGAATGAATGAATGAATGAACAAAAGAACAAAGTGGAGGAGGTGAGGATAAATAAGAGACTTCCACAGTCATCTAGGTAAACATTAATGAGGCCCTAAACTAGCATGTAGACTGTATTTACAGAAAGGAGGGGATCAACAGGAGAAGAAGCAACAGCCCATCGGTTGGGTTATAGCTTCTGGGATGGCAGAGGAGAGAGGGAATAAAAATGACCTCCTACCTGTAATCACCACTAAAACTTGACTCTTGCACAAGAAGAATAAGGACAGTGTGGTCGCAGATGAGTCCTACACCTTCAGTTCTGGAGAACTGGCTTTGATTAGGTAACAAGGTGACAGGAATTATGTACTTTTATGTGCAAGGCCCTGTGTTGAGCAGTGCTGGGGAGATGTAAGACTACCACTCCCTTAGAGAGCTTGTGATCTAGTTGAGGGAGCTGGACACAAGATTCCTGATGCAGGGCTGTGTCCACCAGCATCACACGTGATAATCATAGTGCTGTGTGTGCATGCTGCTTTACGGCTTGCGGTGAATTCTCCCTGTATGAGGTGGCTATTATGCTGCTTCTCTCTGAAGAGGAAATTGACATTTCTTGCTTGCTTCTCATCCCATTTTCTGACTGCTAATCACCATATTGAGTTTAACCGTATAAAATTATCATTATTGTAGGTCAAAAATGGCCCAATATCAGCAATCTCATATAGTTCATCCTAACATTTCCACTATATTATGCTGCCATTCCAAGCCTTTTGAATGGTTTTATTGATTTGTTTTAAGGCAATTATAAAAGGAATTTAAAAAAAAGAGGAGCGATGCTCTTTCTGGCAAATGTGCAAAATAGGAAAAAAGTATGCAGAAGCAGAAAAATCTTAATCCCAAATTCTACAGTTCAGAGGCATCCTAATAACATTTTGATGTATTTCCTTCCAGATAGTTGATAGTTTTCTTTGCATTGTTTTACAAAGTTGAGATGTTATTTAATATATAATATTATGTCCTTTGTTTAAAAATGTCATAACTATCTTCACATTAAATATTTTCATAAACATCATTTTTAACAATAGCATAATATTCCATTAAATATAAATACCATATTTCCTCCTATTATTGGACCTAAAGGTTGTTTTAATGTCTTAATATTATGTATATCTAGTGTTATTTCTGATTACTCTCTCAAGATAGATTCCTGACTTAGTCTGTTTGGGCTGATATAACAGAATACCATAGACTGGGTGGCTTATAAACAACAGAAATGTATTTCTCACAGCTCTGGAGGCTGGGAAGTCCAAGATCAAGGCAGATTGGGTGACTGATGAGGACTTTCTTCCTGGTTTATAGATGTCAGTCTTTTTGCTGTGTCCTCACATGGCATAAGGGGGCAGGGAGCTCTCTGGGGCTTCTTTTATAAGGGCTCTAATCCCATTCATGAGGACTCTGCCCTCATGACTTAATCACCTCCCAAAGGCCCCACCTCCAAATACATTTAGGATTAGGTTTCAACATATGAATTTGCAGGGGACACAAATATTCAGTCTTCCAAAAGGAATTTTGTCAAATTACTGGGAATTACTGGGTTGAAAAGTAGGCACCTTTTTCAGTCTCTTGATTTGTATCATCGATTGGTCTTCCAGAAAGCTCGTGCCACCTTGATTAACTTTAGCCTTAATAGCAAAACCAATCCTTGGCTGGTTCTGGTTTGGTTATGAGTGATAAATGCTGTAAGAGTTTAAAGACGAATGGTCAGGAAAGGCTCTGGAGTCAGGTGGACCTTGGACTGAGCGTGAAGGATCCATAAGCTTCAAATAAACTGAGAGGAAAGACTTTTCCATCAGAAGCACAGCGGAAGCAGAGGTACAGTGGACGCCATGAATGTGGCACGTTGTGGAGACAGTCATAATCTAATTTTTCTAAGGTGGATAGTCACTGTGTGGGAAAAGTGGGATATCAGCTGAGAAAAGGAATATCAGCTGAAACTAAACTTAATCCTGCAGGTAATGAGGAGCCGTTGACAGCTTTTGAGCAGGGGAAGATATAAGCAAAACAAAGTTTTGATGATTGTAGAAGACTGTGAAACCAGAAACATCCTTAACAGTGGCAGAAGATTTTTAAAAATGATCATCTGTTTTAAAAATTACACTTCATATAAACATGCTAGGAATGATTTGCTGTAGTGCTTAGCATATGATGGTGATGTGACTTGTTGTGCCACAAATGACCTGTCAGCCATGTCTGGGTGGCTCAGGTTTGAGATTCAAGCAGGGTGGCTGAGAGACCACTGTGGCTGGATCCAAAATGGTGGTCAGAAGCTATTTCACATGAAGGAAATCTCAGTTTTCATGAAAAAAAGGTTGGTTGTCACTGGGACAGAGATGTCCAGACATTCAAGCTGTGAGAGAATTGTGAAAAGGAAAGGTGAGAGGAGAAGTATAGGAAGGACCCACTGAAGCTCATCCACTAGAGCCCTTCTCATCCTCTCTTTGGTTTGACACACGTTTACAACAAATCCTGATGAGAAGTGATTTTGCCCCCAAGCATTTACTAGTAAATAAAAATTTGATCTCTTTTAATTGCATTTTTGCCATTTTTAAGGAAACGTATATGTTGCAAATTCTGATTTCCAGTGTGAATGATAAGTAAAATGTGGTTGTTGCTCTTACATCCTTATATTTTCTCCCTTTTTAAAAGATAAACCAGATATTTTCAGTCAACGCAAAATGATGACAGATATTTCAGGCTTTCTTCAATTAGCTGGCCAAAGTATATTTTATGTTAAATAAAATGTATTGTAAGACACATACACTTTAAATATCCGTCTGTATCTCACCATTCCTCCCATAGCACAATGCTTACGTTGTGGAAAAATAAGTCTCAGACTCAAGTTTTAGAGTTTATTAAGGTTGGTTGCAAGAAGGAATGAGGGGTCCACGCAAAATTGGGAGGGCCCCAAAGAGATAGTGATTTTTCTTGAGATACATTGTCGCAAGGCACATTAATCATGGCAAAATGTTACAACCATGCAAGATACTTGATGGCATTAACTTAGGATAACTACCAAAAAGAGCTTCCACGAAAAGTACAGCTAACATATTTTTGAAAAGAATGATGCTGTTTACTCGGGGAGTAAAACATGAGGATGTCCCAGCTTGCTGGGGCTTTACTTGTCCTTAATTGGGTCTTTGTGAGATGTAGCTCCATTATGGGCTGGGCCGGCTTCACGGATGTGTGATTTGTGCAGTCACACATGGCCCTGTGCTTAGGAGGGTCTGCTGCTTGGTGATGTTCTTCTGTCACCACCTTAAAATTCCTAATAAATTTTCAATAAGGAGCCATGCATTTTCATTTTACCCTGGGCCCCACAAATTATGTAGCTGATCCTGCTTATGAAAGTTGATTTCACCCACCTGTACTATATATCATGGGCTAAAACATGGTTTTCACAAGACCAAACTATGGCCCAGGTTGGGGGCGAGGACTGCAGTGAGCCAAAGGAGTTTCTGGCTGCCTCCTCTCATTTCCACAGGAGGCTACACAGAGCAGGAAAGGGAAGGAGAGAGCTGAGGTTCGGGGCAGACAGGGGCTGCTGACGGCTAGAGTTTCTCCATTAAGAACAACAGCAGCTGCTACTACTCTTGCTACACCCACCACCACATCAAGCTAATATCTGCCAGGCTCTGGCTAAGTGCTTCACGTGCATTATTTCCTTTAACTTAATCCTCTCAACAACCTGCAAAATGAGTATTATCCCTCCCCCGCAAGAGTATTATTTTTATGGATGAAGAATCTGAAGTTTCCAGCAATTAAGTTGCCCACAATTACAGAGCTGGTAATCATCTTCTCCCATTCACTGTCCTTTCTCCTCACTTAAGAAGTGGCCAACCATGCTTGTCTGTTGTTAAAATTGAGCTTAAATCACTTATTTCTTTACTTAAAAAAACTCATTGGCAGGGAGAGGGCGGTAGACTAATGTTTACATAGATTGTTTATTTCCTGCTTTTTACTTTCATATAATTGTAGAAAGTATTGTTATTTAGGACCTTTTGGATATAAATTTCTTTCCTTTGTCTCTGCGGATACTATCTGGACAATATACTAATACTGGAAATGTTTTGCCAAGGAGAAATAGGTACACTCTCCTTATTGTCTCAGAAGTTTGTGTCAATAAACAATGCTATATATTTTTTAAAACTCAGCCAAGATGATATTTTGTTTCTTGGTTATTTTTCTTATTCTTGTTTTCCTAGTTATGTGTGATTGTGGTCTGCCATAATTAAAAAAGATTATCCATATTTTCTGCTTTAATTTTGCATTAAAATGAGATTTTTCAAAAATTTGTAAATAAATTCTATTCTGAACTAACCTAATTATGTCTCCTGCAGGAAAGCATCTCTGGCAGCTGATGTGTCCAGGCTTGGATATAGTTCCTCATCCAGTCACAAGTACATTCCCCGGAGAGCAGTGCTCTATGTACCTGGAAATGATGAAAAGAAAATCCAGAAGATTCCATCCCTAAATGTAGATTGTGCAGTGCTTGACTGTGAGGACGGTGTGGCTGTGAACAAAAAGGTAACGGCATGATTTTTCTTTAGGATGGAAAAAGAAATGGATTGAAATTGGGTGCTCTCCTGGTACCATTGCTCACTATTTGGAAAGATTCTACCATGCTCACCTTTTGCTGATTACTAACATATTCTTGACCCAGCCCTTGTATAGGTTCTGAATGTGTCTCTTTTCTCCAAGAGAAAGGAAGAATCCAATCAAAATATGTTTAAAATCATGACCTTCAGGATATGTGCCTATGTGTGTGCATAGATAAAGAGACACTCAATCCGTTTTGGCCATGATATTTGCTGGTTTGGGCAAATGACTTAATCCTAGAATTGTGGTGTAGATTTTTCAGACCAATAAGATACACTTAGGAATTTCTTTCTTTACTGCCAGGTATATTGAGGAGTGGCCTTATCTCTTCTGGCACAAGTGCCAAGAAAATGAAACATAGTTTTCTCTGGATAAGTCACCCTTTTCCCCCACTTAATTAAGGGTAACTACGTGCACAACCTCAGGGTTACAGCCTTTGGCCTGACTAAAGAAATGAGCTTGGGAAAAGACCCAATCTGTAAACAGCTACGAAAGGTTCTTACTGGGTGGTGGCATAGTGGGTGCTTTTTGTTTCATTTTGGGTTGCTTGACTTTGTTTTCCAGGTTTTTATAACGAAGGTGGATTTGTTCAATAATTAGGCAAAATATGTAAATCATTATAACAGTAACTTACGTTTGCATGGAACTGTTTTAGTTAAAAACCTGCTTCTACTCAACTTTTATCTACCTAGTCCCTCAACAATGAGGTTGGGCTGTGAATGGATTGTGGGGCTGGGGGACAGAGGAGCTGACCCTCTGGATTTATGCCTATTTGAATCATTTCTTGTCCTAGGCGATCTGAAATAGCATGGTTGTACTATACAACTTTCTTGATTAATTGCTTTCTTTGGAGATTGTAGCAAACAAGTATTTGCCTTAATTAAAAAAGAAAGTTAATTTCTAGCATCTTCCTAATGGTCAAATCAAGGCTTTCCAGGTATTTGGGAAAGGATTAGAATATGCATGTGGAATCTAAAGTGTCTACTCAACATCTTTGGCATGTACCAAGGAAGTTACGATTAATCTTCTGTCTCCCAGAGATTAAGGTAAATAGGCCTTTTCTTGAAGGATGCAATGTGATTCCAGTATGCCGCCTTCCAAAACTCATGTAGTGCACTCTAAGATTAGATACTGAATTGTAATTCCAGTTCTCTGTGACCCAGGGCAATTCACTGTACTTCCTTGCCTCAATTTCTTATCTATACTGTGGGATAACAAAATCTCCTTTTGTCGGGGACAGGGATTATTATAAAGAAAAAGTTTGATAAAATGCCTGGGAGTAGCTTGATTTCCTATAGGAACTAGACTAGAGAAATCTTGTAGTAATCATGATTAAAGGGGAATTTATTTTAGCATGTAGCACAGTGAACCATTAGGTGCCCTGATAAACTTCTAATTATATTTCTTGACAAATCTTGAGGCTATCTCCCCACACCCACCTTAGGATGTTTCCTGCCATCCAGATGAGCTGGAAATATGGTCCATTCCTGCCTCACATTTCTTTACTTTTATTCTGTGTTCTGAAGCCCATCCTTATACCTGGAGCCACTACTTAAGAGGAACCTAAGGAGGGGAAGGGGAGAGAAGAGGTCACCATGGGCAAGCTGTGTCTGCCAACTTGGAGTCTATGTCCAGACAGTGTCTTCATCAAAACACTCCAGTTCTCTTAATACAGCTGAATTTCGCACACTGTTTTATGCATGCTGAGCTTGGCGTCAACTAAACGTCCCTTTTTTATCCACAGAAAGTTCTGGCAAGCCAGGCTAGTACTTGTAAAAAAAATTTTTTTCTTTTTTCCTTAGAATCTCTATCCAGAACTTAACTTCATCTCATATCTTTCATTTCATAGGCCTACCCTGTCAAGGTATTTTTGGATTTTGATTTCATCATCCAGCATTTATACCATCTGAGAATTTCATCAGCACACCATATGAAAATTTAACAAGTTTCTGATGGAAATGTTGAAGAGGTCAGAGCCAACTGCTGCACAAGCATGCCACTAGAAACTTCTGTTCAAGTTTAGTTAACAAACATTTATATGGCACTGACTAAATGCCAGGCACTGTTGTAAGGGCTTTAATTTGTGTAACAACCTAGGGAGGTACTGTTCTTATAGTCCTTCTACAGTAAGGAAACTGAGGCACGGATAAGTCAAATTCATGAATCAATACTACAAATGTGGTCATTCAACCACTAACTCTCCTGGAATCCACTCTTTTCACAAGGATGTTATAAGAGGTTTTTATCTAATGCAGTTTCAAAATGAAGATACCTTCCCCATCGACTTGTCTAGAAATACCTTCTCCCCCGGCACCTCTACCTTGCTAGAAAATTGAGGTTAGGTAAATGAGACTTAATCTGGATGAATCCATATCAGTACCTAGTTGTTGCCACCTTCTTTTGAAGTTCTGGAGATACAGAAATGGTAATAGCTACCATTTACGGAGAGTTTTCTATGTAACAGATGCTATATTAAATGTTTTACATATATTGTCTCATTTAATCCTTACAGCAAAGTTTTGAAATATGTCCAAGGTCACAATGCCATTTAATGGCAGAACCAAGGAGATTTGAGTCTCCTAGAATTTTTTCCAGAAATTAGCCTCAAGTTCACCTGTCAACATATTCCATAATTCACCTTTTTCCTGTTTCTTTGATAGTTAATGCCTTGGTTTCTTTTATCCATTGTCATTTTTGTGTACTGCATGGTTTCTTGAAGATTACTGACAGGAGCTCCATATTCACATCTGTAGTGTCCTGGGACTTCAATTCATTTGAAATGTCCAGAGGAAATTGCTTATAGTCTTTTTGTGTGTGTGTGTGAGGAAGATTGGCCCTGAGGTAACATCTATTGCCAACCTTCCTCTTTTTTGCTTGAGGAAGATTGTTACTGAGCTAACATCTGGGTCAACCTTCCCCTATTTTGTATGTGGGATGCCGCCACAGCATGGCATGATGAGCAGTGTGTAGGTCTGCGCACAGGATCTGAACCTGAGAACCCCGGGCCACCAAACTGGAGCATACAAACTTAACCACTACACCACTGGCTCTGCCCTCTTTTTTCTTTCTTGAAGTCACCTCTTAATTAGGTTTCTTATTTGAATATTATTCCTTTTGATGGAGTAAATAGAGACTATTTTTAGGTGAGTTTATTTCTTCCTAAGAAGAAATTCATATTAAAACTCTCATTTCAGATTATACAGTTATAGTTTTGCTAAACTGAACTTCTCTTGCCTAATTCAACTTTCTTAGCATTGTTAATACTTAGTCACTTTATGTTTCATTTTGTTTCTTTTTTATTAATATATTAATCCAGTATTTCATTTGATTGACTCTGTGGAGTATGGGCTTGTAATGAAAACAATAGGAGTCTCCATAAAGCAGTTTATAAGTATATAATACCTTCCAGCAGGCTCTAATCCTGTCCTGCTAATCCAATTTGTGTTTAAGTAGCTCCTTCATGTCAAGGATGGCACTACCAGCTCACCTTTCCCAAGCATGGATGATGAAAAGACTGCCTCCACTCCCCTCTTATCTACTACTTTTCATTGTTAAATTCATGAGGAGATGCCGGACTGTCTAAGCCATTCCTTGCTGGGACACAGTGAAAATAAGCCAGGTAATGCACAGATTTCTGGTGAATCTCCATGACACAGGGTGAGGTCAAGAAGGTAGGAATGGAGTAAATAGAGGCAGGATTCCAGGGCTGCTATTTTAACTGAGAAATATTTAAATACATATTTAAATTAATTTAATACTTAAGTTTAGAAAGTAAGTTTAAATGTTCAATATTTAAAGAAATATTGAATACCTACTCAACCAGGCACCATGGTAAGCAGGAGGCTTGATGAGCGGTGCCATGTCTGCGCCCAGGATCTGAACCGGTGAAACCCTGCTCAACACACACGGAGCGTGTGAACTTAACCGCTCAGCCGTGGGGCCGGCCCCTGGTTCTAATTATTTTTAACTTCCACTGATCTCTTGCTTTAGCCATGAGAAACAAAGGTCTTCCCAAACTCTGTGTAGTTAGGAACCAGCTTGGTTATTTTTATTTCTTGTTGCTTTGTTTCATTTTTAAAAACATTTCTAATCCATTGTGGACAGATACTTTTCATAAAATGCAACAGAAATGAATTGCTAGAAAAATTAAATGCTGTTGAGTGTGGCAGCGATGTCCAGTGCCGTAGAAGTTTTGAAATTCATACTCCTAGTGTCATGGTCATAGTCAGAGTTTGTCGATCAGGGGTGGTCCACAGACCACAGGTTGAGTAGCAGGAACTTAGAATTTTTAAATTTCCAGGTATATGGGAGATTTTTTATTTAGTCTTTTGTTGCTGACTTCTCGTTTAGTTGCATGATGGTTAGAGAATGTGATCTGAATGATGCTGATTTTTGAAAATTTGTTGCATCCTGTTTATGGCCTAGTGCATGAGCCATTTATGTAAACGTTCCATATGGGCTTAAGAATGTTTATTTTCTATTTACTAGTTGCAGAGTTCTATATGTTTTCCATTAGACTAAGCTTTTTAATTATATCATGCAAATATCCAAATCTTTACTGATTTTCATCTGCTTTATATGTCAATAATTGAGAGGTCAGTTGAAATCTACCCTCCTGTGGAGATTTGCCAGTTTCTCCCAGTAGATCTGTTCATTTTTGCTGCTGATGGTTTGAGCCTATATTATTAGGTATATACAAATTTACAATTATTATATCCTCCTGGTATCTATTTATTATTAGCACTGACCCTCTTTATCCCTTACAATGCTTTTTGCTGTAAAGTTTATGTGGTCTAGTTTTTGGTTAGCATTTGCCCAGTATATCATTTTCAACATTTTGCTTTCAACTTTTCTGTTTCTTTATGTTTTAAATATGTCTCCTCTTGTTTTAAAAATGTTTATATTCATGTGGACATTCTCTGTCTTCTAACTGGAACGTTAATTCACTTATTTTAATGTAGTTACTGATAAATTTAGATATAAATATGTCATTGTATTTTGTTCTACTTTCCTCACCTATTCTGTTTCTTTTTCTCATTTTTCTTGCATTTTAGAAAACTTTAAATCCAATCATCTCCCTTGCAATTTATGTTATTTGCCCAATATTTCAGTTATCTCTTTTTAATCCCATGAATTTTACATTATTACTATAATTATTTTATATATACAGTATTTATTTAGATTAACCTTCATATTTTACCACTTTCTCTGCTCATTATTCCTTCTTGCGTCTCAAACCTTCTTTCTAGGGTCATTTTGTTTTCTCCTGATTTGCATCCTTCAGAATTTCCCTAGAGAGAAAGCCTGTTGATGGTGAAATCACAGTTTTTGTTTATTTGAAATGTCTTCATTGTTTGGCTGGGTAGACAAATCTAGATTGACAGTTATTTTCTCTTAAACTTTAAAGATATTATTTTATTGTCTTCTGATTACTGTTATTGCTATTGAGAACTCCATTGTCAGTCTAAAAACTAGGTTGCTTGTCTTTTCTTCTTTGGCTACTGTTAAGATCTTTTTGTTTTTGGTGTACTGAAGTTTTACTAAAACAGTGACTAGGTTTTGATTTATTTCTCATTCCCTTCTTTCTCCCCTTCCTTCCTTTTGCTTGGTATAAGTGGTTTTTCTTATATTTGTGGATTCATGTCTTTTATCAGTTCTATAAAATCTCTACCATTGGCGTGTCAATTATCGCTTCTATTCCCTCCTTCCTATTCTTTCCTTTGAGATGCCAAGTAGACATATCTAGGAACTTTTCATTCTATCCTCCTTATCTCTTAATATCTTTTAATATTTTCTGTCTCCTTGTCTCTCTGTGCTAAAGTTTGGGTTAGTTCTTCAGATTTAATTAACACTTATACTTCTCTCTTCAATTGTATCTAATCTGTTTAACCCAATTTCTAAGTTTTTAATTTTAACTACTTATTTTTCATATCTAGAAGTTCCGTTTTATTTTTTTATATCTGCTTGGTATATTGTGAATCTGATAATTTCAACATTTTTGCATATAAATTGTTTTTAGTGGGGCTAGCCCAGTGGTTAAGTCTGTACACTCTACTCTGCTTCAGTGGCCCAGGGTTTGCAGATTTGGATCCCGGGTGCAGACCTACACACCTCTCATCAAACCATCTATAGTGGCATCCCACATACAAAACAGAGGAAGATTGGCACAGATGTTAGTTCAGCAATAACCTTCCCCAAGCAAAAAGAGGAGGCTTGGCAACGAATGTTGCCTCAGGGCCAATCTTCCTCACCAAAACAAAAACAAAAACAAAAACAAATTGTTTTAGTTGTTTGCTGACTCATACTCATGGTATGAACCCATATTGATTAGAATTAATTCATGGGAATTCCAAGGGCCTACTGTAGGAAGATTTTCCTCCAAAGAGAATTTGTGTTTGCCTCTGCTGGGAGTCAAGGATATTACTAAGCTGGAGTTTCAGTTTATTCTCCCCAACTTTGCAGTGGTCTCAGGCTTAGTAACCTGATACCAGGTCTGATATGGGCATTTGGTTCCTAGCTTTCTTATTTTTCTCACCCTTCACAAATTAGAATTCAACTCACTTTTTAAAGATTTCATTTTTTTCCTTTTTCTCCCCAAAGCCCCCCAGTACATAGTTGTATATTCTTTGTTGTGGGTCCTTCTAGTTGTAGCATGTGGGACGCTACCTCAGCGTGGCTCAATGAGCAGTGCCATGTCCGCACCCAGGATTCAAACCAACGGAACACTGAGCCGCCTGCAGCGGAGCGCACAAACTTAACCACTCGGCCACGGGGCCAGCCCCCAATTCACTTTTTTAGAGGGGTTTTATATTGGCCTCTGGGAAATTCTCTTATGTTCTTATGAGCCCAGCAATGCATTAAAAAGTACTTTGTTGAAATGTATTCGTTTTATAGTTGGACAGCCCTTCAGGGAGTGTGGTCTGCCATATTGCCAAAAGTAAAGCACCTCTCCTTTAAAAAGTTTTTATTACAAACTTAAACAAAAGTAGTCTAAAATTCATTCTTACACATAAAAAGTCAAAGAGTTATAAAATAAAACAGCCCTCTGACCATTATTCGATTTCCCCTATCAGACACAATCCGCTTTACTTTTTCTAGTTTATTCTTGGGGCATTTACTCCCATCTTGCTAAATAATATACTTCTGAATTACTTTTTCAATTTCAGACGTGATGTTGACTCCCTACTAGGGGATTCTCTCTCCCCAATGCCCACTACAGGTGAGCCTTTCCCATCCCTCAATTGTCCCAATACAGTAATATGTAACTTTGATGAGATTAGTGTTCAGTGGAAAAACTATTTAGAGTTGAACTATGTGGTAATAAACTGATTAACTTTCCATTTGTGCCAACTGTTGTTTTCTCTGGAGTTCATAGTGATCTTTTTTTTTTTTTCTAGCTTAGTTTTCTATTCACTTGTCACTAATTCAACACTCACCTCTTTGCTAATCATCTAAATCTCCTCTTCATATGTTCAAAAGCATCTAGTATTTTATCAGTTTCATTATCTTGGAGAAATCTCTCCTTTTTTTTTAGGAAGATTGGCCCTGAGCTAACATCTGTTGCCAATCTTCCTCTTTTTTTTGTTTTTCTCCCCAAAGCCCCAGTACATAACTATATATCCTAGTTGTAGGTCATTCTGGTTCTTCTATGTGGGATGCTGCCACAGCATGGCTTCATGAGCAGTATGTAGGTCTGCGCCCAGGATCTGAACCAGCAAACCCTGGGCCGCTGAAGTGGAGGGTGCGAACTTAACCTCTCGGCCATGGGGCCGGCCCCAGAAATCTCTCCTTGAATCTTATGATCCCCTTGAGTCTAGACTGCTTGCCCTTCAGACCTGTGGCACAACTGGAATCCTGGACCCTCCCCTCCCACCCCTCTGAGAACTCCCTTCCCCTCTCTCTTGTGTTGGCTATGCTGTATACTGTCTGTGACTTTTCCGTCTGCGTATGTCCCTTTGTTTAGGTAAGGCACACCCTCTAGTACTTCCCGAGAGAAGATGCCCTTCTGAAGTACACAAGCAATTTACATGAACATAATTTCATTTTTTTCTAATTTGATTTGTAAAAAGCAGGGAGTTTTAGGTCCTGAGGAGGTTATGGTCCTGAGGGCTCTCACACTGACCCTTCAGGAGGCCAAAGGAGGGCCTCTGAATTGTGATTCAGGAGGGCTTTTCCATGGGAACCTAAGCTGATAAAATCTGGGATGTCACTCGTGGACAGCTTGATTTGATACCAGCAACCCAGTTCAGTGGAAAGGGTCGAGGGCTTGGCAACAGGAGACTCATTTAAATTTCCCAATTTTAACACTACCTAGCCAGGGAACTTGAGTCCTATAATCTCATGAGCCTGTTTCCTTATCTGTCCCATGAGATTGGTGATAATGAAACCTGCACTGCCCACCACAGGGCCAGCTGCCAGGCTCAAATAGAAAAGCACTTTGTAAACTCCCAAACGCTATGTAAATATTGCTTTTTTTTTAAAGCAGTGGTGTGATTTTTAAAGGAATAAAGCTTAGAAAATTTAGGAGAATGGGTAGTTAGTTAGCATGTTGTTTAAGAGGTCTCTTTCAAATAGAGGAACACAATTTGTTGGTCAAGAACACAGACTTTGGAGCCAAACTGCCTCTGTCTGGATTCTGATAACATCTTGTCCCAATAGTGTGACCTTGGGAAAATTACTCCACCTCTCTGTGCCTCAGTTTCCTCTTCTGTAAGATAAGGGTAATAATGGTAATAATAATGTCTACCCCACAGAATTATGTTGAATGGGCTTGTATTTGTAAAGTGCTTAGAGCAGTACCTGGCACATAATTAATGCTATATGAGTGTTTGATAAATTCCTAAATAGCAATTGTCTTAACTATGCTCCTAGCCAAGGATCTGATGCATCAATTCAAGTCTCTGATGATTGCTTAGAGTGCCCAGCTTTACTGGTATTGATTGTTACTTTAGATTCCTGACTCTGACATGGTAAGAGATTGGCACAGGTAGATTTTGCTCTAAATGTCTTGGAGTTTGCCAATTTTGCTGTTTTTTAACCTTCCCGCTCAACTATGGTAGACAAATAAAGAAAGGACTTTAGAGACAGCAAAATACCACTTTTTCTCTCTAGCTCCCTTGCAGATTTCATAACACTAAGGGGATAGACACAGCTATCTTAGAAAGATCTTACTTATTTTTTTCCTCCGGAAACTTGAGAGGAAATTATCTTTCTTAAGCAGCTAAGCAATAGAGTTTTACTTTGCATTTCTGTGCTGTGGTACTTGAAGAATTCTTGGCAGACAGGGGATAGGAAAAGGGTAGAGGAAGGTGGCCAGATATGCCTGTGAGGGCTTGGGCCCCACGAGAAGCCTTCAAAACAAAGGAGAGCTGGGCTGCAGTCTGGTCCTGAGCAAGACCCCTTTATGTTCACGTTCTCCATTACGGGAGACAGAAGGAGGAGGACCATCATGAGGTTTCAGGATGGGGTGTCTGAGGAGAGCTGGGAGCCGCCCTTGGCAGGGTGTTGAGGAGAGCCCCTGGTCGGCAGAGATTGGAGCAGCAGCTCCCTTCCCCACCACCTGCTCTGCATGGCAGAGGACGCAGGGCTGTCAGGAGGGCCATCATGTCCCAGCTGCCCTCCACCCTAAAAAGCAAGAGGAAGCTGTTGGCCTTCTAAGCAACAGCCAGTGCTTCAGAAGCCTCATAGGATCACCCCCACTGGGCCATGTTCTTTGAATGCTTCTACTCCTTCCATTCATCTTGGACATCAGGACGCACGTGAGGCCTAAAGGAAGGTTTGTGGTTGTGGAGGAGACAATGGTCGGAGGCACACTGTAGGGGCGAGGGCAGTGCGACTATGTCCCCCACTGTAAGCTACTACCTAAGTGTTCTTCACAGACAATAATTCACACCAGTACTCCTATAGTTACCTGTCAGACTCTGCAGAACTGGCAGTCATTGCATTTGCCAGTGTGAGCTTCTCATTAAGAAACACCAAGTATCAGTCAAGGTTATTACTTATTATTAATCTTTGATTAATATAAATGTGATTTCCTCACACTCATCATTTTAAACCAGTTAACTCTTGAGTTCCTCTGGAATGCCTCTAATTGTCATATGGATGGAAGATCCTTTTCAGCCTTGAGCATTTGTATTTTCTCTAATTTGTGGTCTCTCATTTGGCTTCCTTTTGTGCACACACACACATACACACACAAGTACATAGACACTAAATCCCCATTTGTGCTTAACCATATGCATTCACAAGTCCATTTGGCTAAATTTTAAATACCTTAGTGCTGTCACTTTGGTTGAAATAAATTAGTAGAGTAGCAAGGTGTACTCTCCCCACAGGGAGAAAGCTAACTGACGTGCAGTGAATGATTAAATGTATATAGGGGCGTAGGGAGTTGACTCCTCTTTAAGAGGGGTGTGAAATTAGGATGGGAAGGCTCCTTTCCCAGGGGCCTTGCCTTTATTAAAAGATTTGAGAGCTTGGGAGATTTCTTCAATAGGAATTAGGCTATCTGTGAGTCTTTTGGGAACAGTATGAAAAGCTGAACTGTACTTAGGAACCCTGCAAGGTCTTTTTGATCCTTAAAGGTTCTGATATAAAGACCTATCCAGGTTTTCATAAAAGTAGTAAAGTATTTTCAGTCTTTTATCAATCCCTTCATAGACTTAAATAATCTTTCCCCTTTTGTAGAGTAATTGTTTTAACACTCCCCTCCCCATTGTTTTATTCTTCAAAACAGGCATCATCTTAATGCAAGGATTCATATATCCCTGTTAGGGTCATAATAGTCAGCAATTTCCATTAAGCACAGCAAAATCTGTGTACAAAGAGATGCAGGCTTCAAATTGCGAATTATTTCTTTTCCTGCAATTCCTGTGAATTCAGTTAAGTAAGACTGAGTGTGATCTATATTGTGATATACCTGGCGATGAGAAGCTCAGGCCTAGGCAATAAGACACATCTTTGAGCGCCAGCTGAAAATTTATTGAAAGAGAGGAACCCAGCTTAAATGAACTGAAACTTTATAAAAGTGGAAACTGTAGCCATTTCTTCTGAAATTAAGTAAGAAATAGCTTGGGGACTATAGTGAAAATCATTAAACTTATCCCAAATTTAGCTCCCAATTAAAATCTCTTCTTTTTTTAATCACAAGACCACAGGTGATTTTCACAAAATAAGCCCAAGAGGTTTCAGTTTGCTAAATCTCTGTGAGTAAAGAACCAAGTCACACAGCTACCACCAAAATAAAGGGCATACCATGTGAAGTCTTGCAGCACAACATGCTTGGTATCAAGGAATAGTATTTTTTCCAAGTTTTCTTATTTTAGTGGCCACAATTCATAACAAAGTATTAAATACTACCACATTTCAATAATAAATTAGTGGGTTTATTTTAAGGCATAATTTAACATTCTGATTTAGAGAGACAAGAAATAATGTCATACTTTGCCATGTATTTTTAAATACATCAGAGCTTCTCAGGGTGGTGATAGTTTAATTCTTATTAAACTATTAAATAGTTTGATTCTTATTAAACCTGCTGTGTAGGTTGGGGAAGATGGTGTTTTAATGGGAAAAGAAAAGGAAAATGTGGCTTATTAGAGGCAAAAGTTAAGTCAAGAATTAACCCAAGGCATAGCCTGCCTTTCTAATAAAGATATACTATCTGTTTCAAATATCTTGTTCAGTTTTTTCCCATTTGATGCAATTGTGCTAGCTGTTCATTGCTCAGAAGTTAACCTCCAAAAATTAGCAGTCTGTGACCTGAATTACCAGCCAAGTCTCGTCGAAGAAGCAACATATTCGTGGGCAAAGTATTGATTAGCTCCAGATAACTAGACCAAAAAGACCTCCAAACACATCTGTCAGAAGAGCAAAACTAGAGAGAGATAAGCCAGGGAGTTGGCCTGAGATGAAAGTGGGTTTTCCAAAGACTTCTGAAGTTTTTCCAATAGAGGAAATTCTTGGAGCCTCTGGAGTAGAAGAACAAAGCTAGTGTTGAGCCCCAATAGGCTATTCCACTAAGCCTTTCATCCACATTGTCTCATCACCCTTCCCCAGTAGCAGGGAAAGGCTGATGATTGGCCCAACTGGTGCAGGTTTGCAGGGCTTAGGAGTGTCAAGAGCTTCCCTTTCCTGGACCTGTGGATGGGTTGATGCTTGGGGGAAGGCAAAGTGGAGAGTTAGGGTCAATAATCAGAAAAACTGTTCCAAATAGGCTGTCAGAGCAAAGGGAGCCTGAAGTGGGTGTGAAGAGTTCAAGTTTGGAGTCAAGATATGAGAGGGTTAGGGAGATCAAGAACTCCCGTTGATTAGGGCAGTTATGGCCCTCCAGGCTCGGAGCTATGCCTGGGTTTTCCATATTTCCCCTGGAGACATACTTCTTATATCAGACTTCAGCTTTGAGGATCAGAGGGGTGTGGTCATTATCACACCTTCTTCCTGGGTTTGTCTGGAGGACTATGGCCTCCTTGAATTTTGGCCCATTCTTGGGAGGAAGGCAGTTTCCCACAATCATTCTTTAAACTTCTGCCCTTCCCTAGAGGCAGGGGCCTTGGAGCTGACCATGGTGCTGAAGGTTGTCTAAGAACAATATTAGAGAAAATTTAGAACACTCCTGTGTGCCAGCACTATTTCTAAGTGCTTTGCGTGGATTAACGCATTTCATGCTCACAGCAACTCTGTGAAAGAGGTGCTGGTATTATCCCCATTGACAGATAAGTAGTGTGGAATACAGAAAGGTTAACAACCTTGCCAAAGGTCACACTGCTAGTAAGTGGGTAGGCCAGGCAGTCCACAACCTAGAGCTTCACTTTTGGTCACTACATTTGCTAATAAGAGTTATTAAGAGAGTCATTACAGAACCTGCTGAATTTTCACTTCTCCAAGTATTGTCCATGCAGAAGTGAGCTACGATTCCCTATCTCAAGTTGCCAGGGCAGGTTGCTGTCGGTTGGCATCTTGGAGAGCCAGACACAGCAGTGAAGACCGGGAGGGCACATGTAAAAGTGAGTGACTCAACTACTCCATCATAGTGGTCATCACACTTTAATGTAATGGCTTGTTCCACATCTGCTTCCCTGGTAGGCTGTCAGCTTTGTGAAGAGGGTGGCATTGTATCCCTCACAGTGTACTATAGTGCCTGGTATATAGTAGGTGCTTAGCAAACATTCGAGGAATAAATTACTTACATGTGACCAATATAATGATAAATGTTATTAACATGTGTTAGAAGCACTGTAAATCGGGTGAAAAAAATTGAAGCACCATGTTGTGGAAATTATAGTCTCTTTGTATTTTATATTTGTCATGCCTAATCTTGAGAGTTGTATGAAGTATGGAATGCATCTTAATCTCATAGATGCATCTACACAGACAAAATAAAACAAAAACGTAAGGTCATGATTTGGACAGTTTGAATGCCTAAATGCGTGTATGACTGAATTTTTGTTCTATGTTAGATTTGGAATCTTGCACTATATTTTAGATTATAGTATCTCGGAAGGTGGCTCCACTGACATGAAAATAACTCCAAACATCTCTTTGAGAGGGTGTGTGAGCGTCCTGTGGTAACAGAGCTTGTAGTGGCAGTTATAGCATGTTCCAATCAAATTTCCCATTTCAGACCCGGTTTGTTGTTTGATTTTAGTTAAACCATGTTTTGTTGTGTTGTATTAACAAGTAGAAGATTCCCATATCTGCTGTGTTAACTCTTTTCCAGGGTGTGTGTGTTTTTAAACAACACTCCACAGCTGAGCTTTTGGAGGACCAGCCTATTTTGACAGCTCCCCTTAGTCCGTGTATCACCAAGCTCATTCTCTGCCAATATGTTTCACATGATTCTGTGGACATGTGTAGCACGCCTGTGCAACTTGCAAACACCCATACATTATTACAATAATAATTGGGTTTTGATGCAACTGGAACTCAGTACTACCAAGCTGCCAGCATTTCCTTTTGGCTACCAGTACTAGGCAGGAAAATTGTAGTCTAACTGTCTTCCTGTTTATTGATAAACAAAGTGGCCAGCCCAGCAATGGAGCCTGATTAGCAGTTTGCACCCTTTGTGAAAGGATAAACAGAACCCTACTGTTTTCTGTGTTTGACTGCAATTTGCATCTTTAAAGAGGTTGGACTGCCCTGAGATTCATGTTCAACTTCCGAGAGCCTGGATATTCTTTGATATGTTACATGTCAGCCTCCTTGTTTTCCTCTCCTTCATCTTGAAACAATATTTGCCAGCGTATCTCTGTTCCCATCTGGCCTACCATAAGCTTCCCAATAGTCACCTGTCTGAAGGAGGAGGGGAGGGCGGAGTGGAAGAAGAATTATGTCTGTTTCACCGTGCTTGAATTTTACATTCCCAGAAGGCCCTTTTATGCTGCCTCAACTCCATTTTTGAAGAGAGAGTGATACAGGAAAGAAGAGCCACAGACAAAAGGGAATCTGCTTACAACTCTCTTGGACCCACGGGATCAATTTTGGGCCCCTTCCCCTGCACTTATCTTCACCCACTCTCCAAAAAATGCCCTCCCATTTTGTAAAGTGAAATATTAACCTTCTACCTCGAGTTTGGTGTAGTGATCTATTCTGAAATTTATTCTAACCTAATTAGGTTCTTAAACTAAATGATAACAGACCAAATAGTTGACTCCCACTATTATTATTTTCAAATGAAAGAAATGAAGATCATTTTAATTTGAATTTGCATGATGGAAAAGGGAGCATTAATACATGTAAACATGGATTAATCTGTTTAAATAAACTTTCCCCATAATCCTTACCGTATGTAAATGACATTTGTTCTGCCTTAGAGATATTGCATGATTAGACCCATGAGACTCCCGTTCTCCACGAACAGCTTCCTTTTATAACTTCAAAAGAAATGTTATTTATTTATTGGAGGTGGTAGGGTGTCAAGTGTAGTTAGACTTAAATTGTACCTCAGCTATTTCGTTAATGCCAATAGGGATTAAATTAGATTTTATAGCTGTTGTAGAAGTCTATTTGGTAGCTAACAAGTGGGATTTTTAAATCCTGGAAAACATAATCCTATTATAAAACAGGCAGTTGAATTAACATTACCCAAGAAGGTTCTCTTCATGGATTAGCATTTTTTGACAATAACAAAGAAAATCATCAAATTCTATGGGGATATTATATGCTTTTCTCAAAAGTCAGAACAGTGAATTGGAAAAAAGGAGCAAGATAAATGACTAAACACACTCTTACTTAGACTGTTTCTTTTTAAGAAGAGCAGTGGAGGCTGGGAAGTAGAGCTGAGTGTGGCCTTGTCTACAATGCCGGCACGTGCTCTGGAGCTGGCAATGTGACCTTGCTGGTTTACATGTGGGTGCCCTACCTTCAGCTGTACATAGTTATTTGCGTCAGTAATTCCCTACTCCTGGTTTACTTATACGATCACCAAAGGGCAAACAAGTCCCTAGGAACCAAAGTCTGTGAATTAAAACACAGTTGATGGTGGAATAAATGTCTGCTACTTTCTCTGAAATAATAACACTTTTCCAGTTATTGTCAGACCCTAGAATCTGAGAATTTTAGAGCTGGAAAGCACCTTGACATCTATTTCATTTCATTTTTATAGTCCTATTACAAGTGTTACTTGAAACACTACAAAAAGATGGCTCTCTCTCTGTCTCTCTCTTTCCCTCTCATATACACTCAAAGACACATGCACACATACACATACACACTTAACAGTGTATGGGTGGCTTCTGATTTTTAAAAAAGAACCTAAGTCTTCGCCATTGGTTTGGGCTTGCTGGAAAGGGTTATTATTAGGGCTTGCAGGACTTGCCAATTTTCATTTGCACGGGTATCATCGTAGCAGATAATCACATGGGAATCAATCACTGGCATATCATTGTGTTAGATAATTGCATGGGCATCAATCACGTGTGTATCTGGACCAAGTCATCACGTGGGCATCAATTCTATCTATACTTAGGAAGGTAATTGCATTAGAAGCAGGGAAGGGCGTGTCTTCCTGGCAGATAATCACATGGGTATCAATCACGTTAGGTATCGAGGTAGATAATCCTGTGCATATCCATCACATGTGCTAAAGGGGATAATTACGTAGATATCAATCACGTCAACACCCTGCTTTTCTGGTAGAGGTTTATATGGGAAACAATCATGTCACGTGCTTCCTTATGTTGGAGAAGAGGCCCAGTGTCCCTGTGCACACACCAGGTCAGGTGGCTACCAGGTGGCTTTGCGGGGTGAGGAAGCAGTGCTGCCGACGAGTTCTTCCTCAGCAGAGAGCTAGAAACTCCATGATTAGAGATCCGTTTGAGACTCTTTGTTTTAAGGCATTGTCTCCTGCCAAGGTGGAAATATTCCTGGGAAGAATGTGAATGGGTATAGAGAACGTTTGTGGCTTGCCACTGAGCATCCGTTTTTTCCTTCTTCGGAGATCAGTCCCTGATTTCCATTCCCAGCCCACGTGGTCTGGGTGCGGCTTCAGCCCGGATGGAGTCCGGGGTTCAGGGCTAACTAATCAGAGAGTTGCATTCCACTGGCCACGGTGATTGGAGGCTCAGGCCAGAACACGTGACATACGCCAGTACAATCAGAGTGAATCTCGGTACTGTTGGGGGGGGGGGGAAGGGGCGGAGAAATGTCTTTCGCTGGAGCTCACCTGAGAGGAGGTGAGTCTGGCGCTGCTGCAGCCCAGGTTCCAGGGGAGCCTTGTGTGTCCGGGTCCACCACATGGAGCTGAAAATGAAGCCCCCCAGAGAGGTCGGGACTGAAAGGTGGAGAGGAACCCAGCCCTGAGGGTATAGCCTGGGCCTGATTCCCACAAGCGAAATCCCTGGCTCCCCTGAGTCGTTGAAGCCCCTTTCTGCGTAAGCTAGTCGGAGTTGGTTTTCTGCCCCCTGTTTCAGAAGGGGTCCTAAGTGATAGGATGAGTTTATCAGATCCTCTCGTGTGAACACAGTTACATCGGGGCAGGCCCTGTGGGAGAAGAAGGAGCCCTGAGGGAGGAAGTGAGGGCAGAGGAGAGGCTGGGCTTGTTTAAAGAGTAGTCACCATCGCCCGCAGCCTGGGCCTGGAGCTGCACTGGACCCTGTTGGAGTGCCCCGGTCTGCTGGCCTCTAAGCACCTGGACTCACGCTGTGAGGAGCGTTTATTAAAGATCTTTAAATGCAGCCTGAATGTCTTCCCTTTTCACCTTGCCTATTCTTATTACTTTGATATTTATCAAGTACTCCCAGGGCGGGAGTTACACGTATTGCCAAAGGGCAGTTTCAAACACCAAAATAAATGAAAATATAGATGTGTCTTCATGGCAAGAACCATACTATTCTAAGGCATTCTTTTATTGCCATTTCAGTAAACATTTGGATTTTTTTATCAGACTGAATGCTACTTTTGATAATTATCGATTGATTTGGAAAGAGCCAAAAATTTTGGAAAATAAAGTAATAGAAATAAATAATTCTTGAATTAAAATTTGCTACTCTGAAGAGGGTTTCTTAGAAAAGCTACGTGGAATTTATATGCTGTGTTTACCAAATTCTGTGTGTCAAGCAGCTTGTGCCTTTTCTCCTTTGGTTTATATTCTTATTGATGCTATCACTTTCTGCATATGCTGAGATTTGAAATCAGTAGTGAATGGGCCTATCCATAGAAACACCTAATAAGCGAACACACATTGCTGAAATTTACTTATAATCTTAAAACCTCATTTTAACTTAATAATTCCAAATTCTTCCTTTCTTCTTCTTTTTTTTTTTTTTTTTTTTTTTGTCAAACTTAACTCTAAAGTTAGGGATAGCAAAATATACCACTTATGGTTTGAAATAAATAATAGGATGGCTAGTGAGAAAGAGGGGCCAAGTGTAAGGCTTGGTTCATTCACAGACTAATCGTCTCTTAATAAATCCCTTTCCTCAGTGATGTACACGTGTTCTCACCTGCTTCAGGAAGATAGTTGTAAAATGAATGCATGCATGAGTGAGTGACCGAACAAATGATTGGTCTCTGGCTGGGAGGTGTTCCAAGGACTTAAGGTTAAGTGTGAGAGTTGAACACTTCATTCTCCACTCCAGTCTTCGCATGTCCTCTTCCCTCTGCCCAGCATCCTTGGAGTCTCACCGGGAGTATCACTGCTCAGAGGCCTTCCGGGAGCACTGAGACTCAGTGATTTCCCTGGCCCTGTGTGTTACCTGTGCTATATGTACTTTCCCTTCTGTGACATGCATCACACCTGTAATATGTGTGTCTTTCACGGTACCCTAGAAGTCCACTGAGGGCAGGGATTGGGTTTGGGTGCCCAGAACCCATCCTGCACATGCCTCTTTGTTGCTCTCAGTGGAGGCAGGGGTGGCATGACTGTGGTGGACTCCCCCTTCTCTGACATTGAGTATCGGGTAATGAGTTCAGGGAACCCATCCCAACTCAAGGACTAAGTCTTATTAGGCCAATGCAGGGTAATTCAATCCTCCTTGTTAGCAATCACTTTTTATAGCCAATGAGATATGTGGAATGACTTGCTGAAGGTTTCTAGTAAAGTTTTCCTTCCTCCTGAAAGAAAACCATGGCAAATCAGTCTTTCTTTCCTGCTAACAGTGACAAGGGCATGTCACTGCCTCAGTTACTTCTAAGGACAGTTACTACTCAGTTACTACTGAGGACAGACTGCCTTGGGACAAAGGCAACATCGTGGCTAGCAAAGTGGATACAAAAGAAATGGGCATCCTTGACATTGTTGGGCAGCTGGCTTTGCCAACCCAGAAACTGCCCCCCAATGGACATTGTCACGTAAATGTCTTTAGTGTTGAATTGAGCCTGTCTGAATTGAATTTTCCATTCTTGCAGCCTAATATATCCTAACAGAAATGGAACTGTTGTGGAAAGCGTCTGGGCTTTGGTGTTAGATGCATTGGATTTGGTTCTTCTTATCAGTGTGAACTTAGGCCTGACTTTCTTAATATATGGGGTGGGAAGCGTAATACTTCTCACATGGGGTTAATGTGTGGACTAAATGAAATTATGTATGTAGAACATCTACCAGAATGCCTAAAACAGATTAAGAACTCGGCCAATGTTATTTCTTTTCTGTTTAAGAGATGTTTCACATGTTGATCTTGGGGGTCCAGTGGGTTGAATTAATGAACAGTGAAATGAATTAACTCCCCCAGGTCTTTTGCACATGAACTGTTAAGTGGCTTCCAACCTAGCGTGGGAGTCAAATATTCCTAATTACAGTGAGGTACGACAGTAGCCCTAATTGGAGAACATGTCCCGCTAAAGGAAGGTAAGAGTCCTGGTTAGACCACATGTGAAGGTGGGAATTCAGGTCTTGAAGCCACAGGCTAGAGTACAAGGAACAGTTGAAGATGCTGAGGATGTTGTTAATCTTGAAGAAAAGAAGACTTGAAGCCTGGAAAGACTTCAAAGAGAAGAGGTAGAATTATTCTACACTGCTTCAGAGGGCAGAATGAGGACAGACCCCATCAGCAAATGACTCGGATGTAGATTATCATGCAACAGGAGAAGGAACTGTGGGAGAATGAGCAGTGCATAAATGAGAGAGAGTGAGTGCCCATCTACAAAGCAGAGGCCCATCTAAGCACCCACTCATCAGGAAGTGCTCCTGACAGGAGCTTGGGCCACCTGGCCACAAGGCCTCTTGCTAAGATCTGGATTTGACATTGAACTGTTCATCTAGGCTCTTGTTGTTTGGACCATGACAGGTGGATTCAGAGAGCTTCTCTGTTGGGTTTGCTGTTCTGTTGTTTTTCTGATTTCCCTCTCTCATCCTTCTGATTTCCTCCTCTGCTGCCACCATGACCACCACCACCACCCTATCCCCCAAACTAACCTCTCACCTCTAATTGTTTTTTCCACGCGTCCTTGATAACCAGAGTGATCCTGTACACGCAGGCAGAGTAACAGGATTTGTGTAGCTGCCGTGCAGTTTTTAGGGAACTGAAAGGCCTACCTGCCCTTCAGTCTTCCTGTCTCCACCTGCCACAATACCTGAAATTTTCCCATTTTCCTCATTTTTTACCTAAGACATTGCCTCCTGAAAGTACTTGGTAGGATATCAATATAGTGCTTGATACGTTGTTAATATATTATCTAGGAGAGATACCAGTACAATATTTTTTTAGATGTGGTAAAGTATGTATAACAAAATTTACCATTTTAGCCATTTTAAGTGTACTTTCCGTGTACGTTAAGTGCATTGTTGTACAGA
Organism: Equus przewalskii; assembly: GCF_037783145.1. NCBI lineage: Eukaryota > Metazoa > Chordata > Mammalia > Perissodactyla > Equidae > Equus > Equus przewalskii. The sequence goes on from NC_091846.1 coordinate 68,869,971, forward strand.
CATCACTGTTATCTTTTTCCAGAACTTTTTCTTCATCCCAAACTGAAACTCTATACCCATTAAGTAATAACTCCCTATTCTCCCCTCCCCCAGCCCTTGCTAACCACTATTCTACTTTCTGTCTCTGAATTAGTCTATTCTAGTCGCCTCATATAAGTGAATTCATACAGTATTTGTCTTTTTGACTTATTTCATGTATCATAATGTCCTCCAGGTTCATCTTTGTTGTAGGATGTGTCAGAATTTCCTTCCTTTTTAAGGCTGAATAATATCCCATTGTATGTATAGCACACAATTTGTTTGTCTGTTCATCTGTCGATAGATACTTGGGTTGTTTCCACCTTTCTGCTGTTGTGAATAATGCTGCTAGGAATACGGATGTACAAATATCTGTTCAAGTCCTTGCTTTCACTCCTTTTGGTTATATACCTAGAAATGGAATTGCTGGATCATGTGGTAACTCTGTGTTTAATTTTTTGGGGAACTATCAGAATGTTTATATCATATGCTTTTTAAAAACTGTTATTAACCAAGGAGAAAAGAACAAGTTCATTTTGATGAGAGAGTCATAAATTGTAAGTGTTCGGATCCTGTTGAACTCTGGAAGTCATAGATAAAACCAACGCAAAATGAAAGAAACACTCTTTCAGAGAAAGAGAGCGATACAGAGGAACTGTGTGAGCAGTGTTGATCCTGCCACGTCAGGATCCTGAAGCTGGAAGGAAGAAAGGGGGAGGCGGAGGCAGGCAGGAGGGAGCCCCTGTCGAGTGCCTGCAGGGACTGTTTCAGGGGCGTTTGCATCCATTAACTTATTTAATCATCAAGACGACCCAGCAGGTGCCCTTATTTTTATGGACAAATCTTGTCAACTAGCTTAACTTTTTAATTTTTATTGCTTTTAACACCAATAAAGAATATTTTTAAAAGGGAAGAAATCATTTAGAATCCACCAATCTCACACAAAATTGCTTCCCTGTTCTTTTCCAGTCTTTGTCCCTTTACAGCCATAATTTTAATGTGGTTGCATTGTTATAATTTTATATTCTGCCTTTTTTATTGCTACAAAAATCTTTGTATTTATTATTCTAATAGATGTATAATATACATCAAGTGGTTTCATTTCAATTTGGTTAACCATTCCCCTACTGCTGAATATTTAGGTTGTCTCCAGTTTTTCACTACAATTTTATGATATAGTTATTATATAATTTTATTACGTAATTAATATACAACTTAAAGTTTTATGATTTTAGTGATAATGAGCTTCAGGTATATAACTTTTTCCTGCTTAAACTTATTTCTTTTTTTTTTTCTCGAGGAAGATTAGTCCTGAGCTAACATCTGCCAATCCTCCTCTTTTTTGCTGAGGAAGACTGGCCCTGAGCTATCATCCATGCCCATCTTCCTCTACTTTATATGTGAGATGCCTACCACAGCATGGCTTTTGCCAAGTGGTGCCAAGTCCATACCGGGGATCCGAACCAGCGAACCTCAGGCCGCCAAGAAGCGGAACGTGCACACTTAACCGCTGCGCCACCGGGCCGGCCTTAAACTTATTTCTTTAGGATACAATTCTAGAACTAGGATTACTAGATCCTTGAGTAGAAACATTTTTATGACTTTTGTTATATATTGACAAAAATTTTTACAGATGGGATATATAAAAAATTATTTTTCGAAGATTGATAATACATTATCAACAGCAATATTGGAGTATACCAATGTCTCCACATTAAGTATTACTTTTAACTTTGTTTTACTATTTAGTATGAATAAATAAAATTATAAAAATTTAGTATAATTATAAAATTTAGTATAAATAAATTTTTTAAATTATACTTTTTTGTTGCTTTGTTTTTTAAAAATAGTTACTAACTTGGTTTTCAGGTGTTTAATAAGTGTATTTCCATATGTATTTTCTCTTTACTCTTTTTTCCTGGTTGTCTATTGGGTGACTTTAGCAGTGTTGCATTGTAATTAAGACCTTTATTACTTCCTTAACCTTGGACAAGTTATATTTAATTTCAGTAAGCCTCAGATTTCCCATCTTTAAAAACAGAAACAATAATAGTACCTACTTCTTTGGATTATTGCAAAGGTTAAAAGAGATGACCTGTATGATCCACTTTAGCACAGTGCCTGGCACATAGAATATGCTCAATAATTATTAGACACCTTTGCTGTTATCACTTAGAGTCATTCACCTACCTAATTTCCTCCTCCTCTTCTTCTTTCTCATCTTCTAAACCTTCTATTCTGTTACCTCTCACCTTTGGGTGCTTGAGAGGCTGGGAGTCAGAGGCGAGAATGGTGGGGTTTGTATAGGGCAAGCCCTGCCATCGGTGTTCACACATGGATGTGATCTGGTCTGACTAAATAGCATTTTCACTCCAGATGTCTGTGTCTGCTGCATTCTTATGTTAAGTGGATGCAGCAATGGAATTCCAGAGCTGGAAAGATGTACAGTGACCCAGTTTTGGCTGCTCTCGTGCCTCCAGTTAGAGCTGCTGTTCACCCAGGATTCCTGAGGCAGAGTTACCCCATTTGCAGCAATGTTCAGAGAAGAAAGTAGCCTCCCCACCTCCAGCCAGTTCAGGGTCCACTGCTGATCCTATAACTGATCTGCTGCAGTGCAAACTACAGCTCATTGTTCCCTCCTCAGATAGAGCGAGAAGGGCAGAAAGTCGGTCCATGTGTCTTCAGCACCTAGTGCTTGACAGGCACTTTATCTATGCTTTCTTACTGAGAGTTGGAGAAGTTTGACAACTTGCCACAAGACCATGAACTGACTCCCAGGCCCATATTGTCTGCTACATAACTCATATGCATATTAGTCATTATTCATATATTTGAATATATATTACATAGTATATTTTTATAGTAGAAAGAAATTCCTTTTCTTGCATATGTATTTCTCATTCTTTCTTTATGTCTCCTTTGGGGTCTTTTAATATTTTCCATATTTTCACCTTGAATCCAGACCCATTATTTTCTGACTCTTAGTAGATAAAAGACTCTACTCGGATTTATTTATTTTTCCCCCTTTTTTGGTGAGAAAGATTCTCCCTGAGCTAACATCCATTGCCAGTCCCCCTCTTTTTTTTTTTTTTTTGCTTGAGGAAGATTATCCCTGAGCTAACATTCGTGCAAATCTTCCTCTGTTTTTTGTATGTGGGATGCGTCCACAGCATGGCTAATGAGTGGAGTAGGTCTGTGCCCAGGATCCAAACCTGCGAACCCGGGCTGCCAAAACGGAGCATGCGGAACTTTCACCACTTAGCCACAGCGCCGGCCACTCTGATTTAGATGCTCCTCCTCTGGGCTCCCAAGAGTCAGGCTCATGCTCATGGCATGAACATAACTAAGCCATGAAGGTCTGATCTGATGCAGAATCCAAGTGGGTAACATTAACCTATCTAAAATAATTGGAACACCAGCACACCCATGTTCATAGCAGCATTATTCACAATATCCTAAAGGTAGAAGCAACACAAGTGGCGATTGATGGATGAATGGATAAACAAAATTTGGTATATCCATACAATGGAAGATTATTCAGCCTTAAAAAGGAAGGAAATTCTGCAGTATGCTACAACATGTCTTAAAGACGTTATGCTAAGTGAAATGGGCCAGTCGCAAAAGAACAGATAGTGTATGATTCCACGTATATAAGGTACCTAGAGACGTCACATTCATAGAAACAGAAGTAGAATGGTGGTTGCCAGGGGCTGGAGAGAGGGGCAATGGAAAGTTGTTATTTAATGGGTACAGAGTTTCAGTTTGGGAAGATGAAAAGAGTTCTAGAGATGGATAGTGATGATGGTTGCACAACAATGTGAATGTACTTAATGACACTGAATTGTATACTTAAAATGATTCAAATGGTAATTTTTATGTTAGGTTTATTTTACAATGAAATATTTTTTAAAAAGAAACAAATATTGGTACCCAACCAAGAATATGAAAAATATGAAAAGAGGTTAGTTGAAAAAGACTAGGAGCTACTTCAGTGAAAAGATTGCAACTCCAAGCAGAAGAAAGAATTAGGTTAGATTGTAGTCTAGACTCAAGAATACCAACTCTGTCCCAAGAGTATGAACTTGAAGTTGCCTGTTGTCGTGGCAACCATAAGAGGGCTGAGCATCCTCTTGCCAAAGGAAGAATCGCTTGGGCCTACGTGTGCAAGGCGAAGATCTCTGGCCTATAAGCAACCTCATTCCCCAGAGATGGTATCAGTAATTTATAGATTTACAAACACTGTTGATGTATTTGGGAAGATTTTGCATGTTAGGTCAAGCATTTGAACCACTTAAAAAGAAAATTAATGTATTACATTCATAAGTACAGTTTTAAAAGTGTAAGAGAATTTAATGAAGTTGTAAATGGTGCCAATTGAGATGTGGACTTATTTAAATCTATTCAACTTGAATTAATCCATTCTATTTGTAAATAGAATAATAAGATTGTAGGCTGAACACAAAGGCCTAAGGAAGATAGATTTTTGAATTAGTAATTTTTAAAACCAAAGTCACCTATGTGGTCTTTTCTTGCACAAAAGCTGCCCTCAAACATAAAAAACCCTCATATTGACAGCTCCAATCCTAGTACTTTCTACTCCACAGCGTAGTTGCTGATTTATCTGTGGGTTTCTTACACTAGTACATAAGCTCCTTAAGGCCCAAGCACATTTGTATCCTAAGCACCTATTACAGCTCCAGGCTCACAAAAGGCTCTCAATAGATGGTTGAAGGAGGTGGGTTAGGAAGAAAAGACAAAAGATATGAGTTTATCCAAGTGCTATGCTTATTTATTTCGTACATACACACACCTCCCAGATACCTGTGACAACTTCTGTTTTCATATCTATGTGGACATTTGCTAGATGAAACCATCCACTTATTTTAATGGATTACCATAAATACATTTGTGATAAATATAACTGAACAAAGAAATTATAAGGACCATTATTTATTTTATTTTTCCCGTGGGAACCTTATGCAATAGTGTCTACATAATGAGTGCCCAACCCATGTTGCCTACATGATCTCCTGAAAGCAAAATGTTACTTTTTTGAGACACCCTCTGCAAATGGCCGGTGTCACACAGAAGATCATCCTCTGTCATACTGGGCCTAAGATCACATCTCTGAAGTCCAGAGGCACTGCAATTAGATAAAAGCATCAAGACTTCAAGCTTGGTAACAAATAAAGGGCTTCCAAATCATCTTGTGAAAGTTGGGAGAAAAAAACGCCCTTTGTCTGAGACAGGAGCCGTGTCTTCATGCCCGGCTTTCTCTTTTGGCACCTTCCCCTCATGGTGGGACAGATTCTGAAGTGAAGAAAGGGACGGCTGTAGGCCCTTGGCTGTCATGCTGTTAGAGATTAGCTGTTTTCGGCAATTATGCCCTTCTATCCAGGGTGTGATGGCTGGCACCTCTGGTAATGAGATGATTTCCAGGGCTTGCATGTTTAAGGCTCTGCCGGCTTCCTCTTGGCCTTCGCTTGCTGCTCTCCTTGGCAGCTGCAGAGTTTACTGACATTATTACCAATGTGATATGTTCCTTTTGGCCAACATGAAAACTCAGGGAAGACATGCCAGTCTGCCATCAGAGAAGGCCCTTGGAGCTTCAGGAGAGAAACATGAAGCTAGATGTAGCCACCACAGCAGACTTGCCCCCAGGGAATGGAGACACTGACTGGCTAACTCATCTGGACTCTCAAGGATAACCTATGCCCGAGTTTTGCTGGCGAGTGGGAATTTCCATTCTACACTGGAGTAACATGGGAGCTTTTTTCTTACATAAGAGTAGCATTGTTGGTGAAGTTGCCATACCAGCTAGATAAATGATCCAGTCAATGACTCATTGAATTATTGAGAAACTGCTATCTGGCAACACAAGACTAACACTGGAGATGACCATGGCGAGCAAAATAAATGCAGACCCTCCTCTCACAGAGCTGATGGGCTAGTGAGAGGTAGAGAGCCGTCCAACAGTAGCTGAAATAAAGGTGTAGTTGTGAACTGTGATAGGTGATAGGAAGGCAAAGTACAGAGTGCTATGAGGGAATGAAACAGGACTCTGGCTAAGAGGAGTTCCTACAGAAATAACACTTGAACCAGGATCTGAAGGGATGAACAGGAGATAACTAGACTAAGGGTGGGATGCAGGGGGAAAACAGAGAGAGAGAGAGCCTTCTGGGCAGGAGGAGAGGTGCATGCAAAGACCCAGGAGCAGCAAGAAGCCTGTGAGAAGGCCAGTGATGCCAGAGTGCCCAGAGCCTGGGGGTTGTGCAGGATGAGGGTAGAGAGGCAGGCAGGGGCTAAATGGGGCAGGATCAGGGACCATGGTAGGGGCTGCACATGCATTTTAAGGGTAATGGAAGGCTACTAAGCGTTTTAAGCAGCAGAGATGGGTGTCTTACAAAATATCATTCTGGATGCAGTGGACTGGATCGGAGCTGGGCAAGAGTGGATGGGGAGGCCTTCCACATGCTGTCACAACAATCAGTGAGAAGAAATGAGGGAGGTGAGGAATACAGATGACTTGGGAGACAGGGTTCCCCTTCCTGCCTGCCTTTCTTCTCCTTCAAACCTATCCACTCTGTCTGCTCTAAAAGACAGAAGTAGGTTCTTTTTCTTAGAAGACCTTTATGGTTTTCCAAGTAAAATTCCATCTCCTAACCCTATAGAGAAATTTCTCAAGGAAATAGGTGCTTACAATTCCATGCCAGATGCAAAATTTTAGGAAAGCCAGGTTCCAGTTCTGAAGGAGCAAGGGCCTCCTCACAAATGCAGTATACCTTCTTGTGCCACTCCAGAACCCCTCCATCCAGGCCCATTAGAACCCCCAAAGTGATCTGATTTCCGTCAATCCCAACCAGCCAAGCAAGGTCACGTTTATGGGACTCCCTCCCGGTGACAGTCCAGAAAACAATGAAAACAGATGCAAGCCCCGCTGTGGTACAGAAGCCCACTTTGGAAACAGGGGGTCAAGTGCCCATTATCCAGGTAAGCAGCCTCTCCCTGGGAGACCAGAAGTGCACGTTGACATGCCAAGCGGAGAGGGGCTGGACAGGGGCCGCCTGGGAAAGGAGGCCTCAGCCAGGCAGTACTAATAAAACTGGACAATGCCATGGAGCTGGCGTGGCTGAGCCAGGAGCGAGAGGAGGATGGGCTGGGGGAGGAAGGGCCTCCCTTCTTCCAAAATCAATGTCCCTGTTAACTTGGGCAGAAGAAAATCTGACAGCTCTGGAAGCCTGCCCGTCTGATGAGAAGGAGGAAGCTGAGAAGCGGTTGGAGCCCGAGAAAGCCCAGAGATGCAGGCACGATCAGTTGCCCATTGGGGACCTGGTGGCAGGGCCTCTCTGCTCTGCTTTTACCAAAGCCCAGAGGACAGGTGCTGCTGCCAGTCCCCACCACGACCTCCTAGTTGCCTTGTAACGCACCTGCCCCTCCCGTGATCCCAGCTAGATCTGTTTTATAAAAAAATCCAAGAAACAAATAGGGCAGCCAGCTTCTGAACCCACGCTCCCTAAGGTCTGTCCAGCGTGGGGCCATTCCATTTAGTTAGCTGGTATATAACTGAGAGGCAACTGGGATAATTGAAATCTATAGAGAAACAAGTCTTGACAAGAAGATTCTATTGAAAAGCTACCCTTTTGTTGATAAAGTGATACTATCTGACCAGTCCACGATATTTATTTAAGGCCACTTGTGTGAAGAGAGTAGTATTAATCCACAATCTTTTATCTACAATTCCAAAATCCAAAGAGCTCTGCAAACCAAAAGTTTTATCAAAGGTTTTCAGCTGATTCACTTGGCAGGAAAAGCTGAACTAAACTGATGTGAGGCGACCTCTGCACTTCATCCCTTAGTGTGACTAGTCCCACATTTTGGTCCAACTTTTGGGGAGGGATGATATAAAATAGACTGTCTAGGTACCATTTTACCTTTCTAAAGTCCAAAATATTCTTCATTCTGAAAATATCTTTGTGTCTAAGGTTTTCTAATAGGAGATCGTAAACTTGTATTATTATGAGTTTGAGGACTTGTGCTCCAGTAAATGAACAGGAAGTCCAAGGGAAGACTAAAATAAGCCCTTTGCACTATAAATATTTCATAGACATATAGATGTTTGGGGTTGATGGAATTTCAGAAATTCCCTTTTCTATAGTATGAGTCCAAATTTCAATGGAGACAGCATGTAGTGGCAAAAGCCTGGGTTTGGGAATTGGTATTAATGACCCATGCGGCCTTGCACAAGACTTTTCTCCTCCCTGGATCTCATCCATAAAACAAAAGAATTGGACAAGGTCGTCCTAAGGACACTTCCTGTTTTCAGATTTCATAATTCTATGAACTACCCATAGGAGGGATAAGGGGCTGGATAGCAAGAAGCTCAGAAAAGGCCTCCAGGTGGAAAAGGCTAGAACATAGTCGTATATTCTGGTCTGTTAATAGGGATAGAAATCTTACAAGCTGGTCAGCTTGGGTTCGGCAAATCATGCCGCCATTTATGGGACTATTCTCAGACCCTCGGCGGCTGGGTGATCAATACACACAGGACCCTGGATGGTAACAGGCCTGGCAATGAGCGAGGCCTAGAAGGATCCCTGTTGTGCCGAGGCTGTGCCATTGCATTGTACTGAAATCAATTTGGCTCCGTTTCATGTGTACCTAGCAGATTTACCAGATTGTGAAAATGAATGTTTTCTATGCACGTGGTTGATTTTTGCATGCATCTGTTCACTCATCTAAACCTTAGTTACATGCTGCTAGGAGAATGAAAGCCTATAATTTCTTCTTTTTGAAGCAGGAGTGATAGAGGCACCATGATTTCTGCTTTACACTTCTGTGCCAAAATGGTGAACCACTTTTCTTCTTATTGTCTCAGAAAAAAATGAAGTGATACTGCAGTATTTTCTTCTAGATTTGCAAATGATCCTGACCTTAATGGGAGTCCAGTGCCTGAGAACATGGTCTTCAGAATATAAATATCTGATGGAATGCAAGCATGAGAATTTAACTATATCATTTTCATGTGACATTAATAAGCCCTTGCTGGCTTGTCACGTTTCCATTTTAGATGACAGTGCTTCCTTCACATGTCAGTAGTCAAGTGCGAGAACAGTAATACTAGTATTTATTTAGTACTTTGCATTTCTGGGATGCTTTTATCACCCTTAATTAATAAACCACAAATAATTTCTGCTCCTTAGCTTGGTACTACAGTCTTCAGTGTTCATGAGGGCAGTATGCTCTAGTGACTAATAAATACGGTGGACTTTGGAGTCGGTCAAACTCAGATTTGGGCTCTGACTTACTGGGTGTCTAGGCCCTTGGCAGGCCTCCGTGTCTTCATCTGTAAAATGGGGATAGTGATGGGCTTACCACACTGAGTGAGTATGAGGATTAAATCAGAAGGTGCATGTAAACTGCATAGTGCAGAGCCTGGCATATAGTAAGTGCTCTATATCCCTTACCTGTAAACTCGGCAACGGCTACTTTGCTGTGCCCAAGTCCTCCAGCCTCTGGGAATCACATCATAGCGCAATAAACTAGTTCAAATAGAAAAATCCATAGGCCATTGTCATGGACCAAAGTCCCCCAACCTCTCTGGATTCCCTCTCCTCTTCTTCTCAAACTGCTAGAACCTCTCTATTCTTCTTACTTTATTTTGTGGAGAAATTTGGTTTTCTGTGTCTCACTCCTAGTCCCTCCCAACCTTACCCTGAGGGCTATCTTTCTACTAGCAAATGGCCCAATCACTTTTTTCCTTAAACTGAACAGAAATAGTTCTTTTTAGCCTTAGCCTTTCTATACTAACTGTATCGAAGGTGATTATTAAAATACGATTTTTTCCAAAGACAGTTTTCTCCCTAAGAATTCTGACGCCAGCTTTTAAGTTGCCATTCCTCCCTCCTCATCGTGTGGATGTTGTAAGTTGCCGCAAGCCCTGGCTCGAGGGCTGGCAAACCTGCTGAAAGTAAGGAACGTACCAAGTCGTAGAGTCAGAAACAGACTGAACTCAGAGCATAGGAATCGAGCCTCCTCGACTTTTCTTTATCCCAGAGGCAAAGTTTCCCCTTTTAAACATGGAAATAAAAAGTCACGAGGGGGTGAGCCGAGGTGGGCCTCTTGAAACACAGGTTTCTCCAGGGGCCACCGGGGCAGCACACTCCACCTGTATTCCCACTCTGCCTCTAGGGAAGGAACTTCAGACCCGAATGCTCACCAGGACACTTGGGATCACCCATGGTAGAGTTGGGAGGAGCAGCAGTCCCAGGAATAAGGTTAGAAGTCATGATCCCAGGAGGGAGCTGACACCCTGTGAGCAGCAAGACACAACTCGTGTGTGTGTTGTGTTTGGATGGTGTGTGCATGAATGGTATGTGTAGATGTGTGTGTGGATGGTGTGGATGAGGGACTGGGTAGATCTATGAAAAGTTTAGAGCAGGTTTATAAACAGAGCAGCCTGGCAACATTTATTGTAGATATAATTATCCATACTTCCGTAGTTTCTAAATTATAGTCAAACGACATAACATAATAATTATGTTTATAATGATTAGCTCAGTATTTAGCAAGTACCCAAGTGTTCAAGGCATTGCACTGGTTAGTGTTGGCAAGGGACAGAGAAATATAAAATAGCTATGTTATTTTTCTGATTGTCCAATCTAAGCTCTGGTTATAACTTAGAAACCCAGCCCTGGTGGTCTAGTGGTTAAGATTCTGCACTCTCACTGCCACAACCCAGGATGGTTTCCTGGTCAGGGAACCACACCACCCACCTGTCAGTTGTCATACTGTGGCAGCTGCGTGTTGCTGTGATGCTGAAGGCTATGCCACCGGTATTTCAAATACCAGCAGGGTCACCCATGGTGGAGAGGTTTCAGCAGAGCTTCCAGACTAAGACACACAAGGAAGAAGCACCTGGACACCCACTTCTAAAAAAATTGGCCATGAAAACCCTGTGACTAGCAGTGGAGCAGTGTCTGATACAGCGCTGGAAGCTGAGAGGATGGCATGAAAAGACTGGGCAGGGTTCCGCTCTGCTGCACACAGGGTCATTGGGAGTCAGAATTGACTTGACGGCACTAACAACAAATAATTTAGGTATTTGGCATAAACAACACTCACCTAGCCCCACCCAGGACCAATAAGATTTGGTGATGTGTTCTGATTTGAACTGATTTTTCACCAAATGAAAATATTTGACTTCAAAAATGCCAAATTTAAGACTGTTTTCCAAGATGCAACCTCAAAATGATATTTTAATGTGTTATTTAAGAAGTTTTGGCTTGAAAATGGCTCCCCACAACTGCATCCTTACTTTTGTTGGTCACAACCGTAGTGGAATGAATCTGAAGTATTGGGCAAGAGTCTAGTAAAACAAGCGCCAAAGAAGATAAAATGCCAAATCTTTGCTAGTGCCTTCTGGCTGAGATTTCAAGGGAAGTGGTAGGAGGTCTTAATGTATGCTACAGGTAGGATTTGATTTTCCTCCCACCTGTGGATAATGGGATAATGCCTAAGCAAAGATATGAATGATACCAGAAATATAAGGGCCATGTAATTATGCCAGCATTTGCCCACTTTTCTCAGCCAAGTCAGCTCTTAGCCAAATTCTCTGGTTCCAGAATCTTGGATTTATCCCTGGTAACTACTTCCTTCCCAGGGAGGATTCTCTTTGAGAGTGTAATGTGTTTCCTAAAAAGAATCAGATTGTATGTTGGGAGTCCTTAGATGTAGAACAACTGTTTTCTGTTTAGATTTCAACACATAAGTCTTTCTGTTTAATGCGTGTGCATGTGCGTGTGAGACAGAGAATGAGAGATGAAAATGTAGGTAAGCACTGAGCTAAGAGAGGAAGACCTGGAACCTAGTTCTTGCCCTCCCTCTGGTTAGATGGGAGAATTTGTGTGGCAGAGATCAGTCAGCTGTTCACCAACACCTACTTACACATTTTCCTGGCACACAGCTATGTTCCCAGCCTCCTTTGCAGTTATACATTGCTGTGTGATTAAGTTTTGACCTACAGAATGTGGATGGAAGTGACACATCCTACTTCCAGCCCTCGCTCATAAAAACTTTTCACTATCCTCCATGTTCTTTCTCCTTGTGATTGTTAATAGCTAGAGAAAGACCTTGGAAGTTGTAGGTTAAAGATCGTAGAGCCAGTGGCAGCCTGGGTCCCTGAAGACTGTGTGGAGCAGAAGGCACAGGCCCTGCCACTCCACCTCACCGCAGATTAGATTCAACATGAACAGGAAAGGAGCTGCTATGGCATTAAGCCTCTGTGGCTGTGGGTGTCTCTGTTATAGCAGCTCACATCACTGTGGCTAAGTGGGGACGTTGTTTAACCTCTTCAGTTTCTATAGCTCTAAGGTAGGATTTGGTTGTTGCAAAGCTCCACCTAATCCACTTAAACATGGTGTATGTAAAAATACTTTCCTTATTCTGAGTTCTTTTCTAGTCCTTCCCCATGCGTTTTTACTTAGTTGCAGTAAGAGTTTAAATATAATTTTACATTTAGCTCTTTTTCACTTAACGCTCCACAAGCATTTTTCCACATCGCCACAGTCTTCATAATTATAAATATTAATGACTGCTTAATATTCCATCAAGCTGATGTACCATAATTGTCTAAAACAAGTGTGAAGAGGCTGCTGTTATGCCCCACTTTGAGAAAATCCAACTTATCAAAATAGTTAAATCAGGGGGGGCGACGACTCCTAAAATTAATTTTTGCTCATGAAAAGAATTCTCTACAAGGGACTTTTAAATAGTGAGTTCCCCTTGTGTTTCTTTGGTATAATTTTATTACAAAAATGTAATACACCCTCAGCTACCTACTATACAAAGCAAGGTACTTGTATTTTATATATATATAATCTGATGTTTGCATTCAGTGGCTGCTGGTTGCAGAGAATCCCAGCTTCCCTAAGGCAGACCTGACCAGATGCTCTTTCCTGAGCGTCCAACCTTCCCCACTTGCAATGGTCTAACCAGGCACTGAAGATCACATGGGGGCATGGATGGGGTGTTGCGTTCATGTGCGCTCACACTTATATTGGCATCCATTGTTTTTGCACATGCCCATATTTTAAAAATCTTGTCTTAACTACAAAAACAACAATATAACAACAATCATAGTGTGATAGAAATGGAAAAACTCACTCAGAAACTTTTCACAGTAACAGTAGATGTGCTGCTTCAATATTCTTTGTTCGCCTTGCCCACATGCACAGAATGTGTACCTAGTCGTATTCATCTGAGTACAGTTTTCTTTCCTCCTTCTGTCATGTAACCATCTAAGGGGTCATTGTCACATTGCTTCATAGTCTCAACATTGGTACAAAAATCACCCACTGTCTAAACTTTCATCATTGAAGTAGTCATTATAACAACTTGCAGAAACTTTTAACTTGGAATTCACCATCTGGATCAAAATTCCAACACAGGTTTGCATGTGTGCTGGCGAAAACATTTAGGTTTCATATGGATTCAGATTAGAGGGTCATAGGGTGTTCAGCTGTTTTCCCACCAGGATCATCATTTAAACCTGTTCATTATCACTAACATCTATCTCATATTAGTAAGTCTTCTAAGAAAGGATCCTTAGCATGTTGTCGTCATTGTTTATGTACATTACCCCTATGTTTAATATGGCATAGAAGGAAAACATCAGTTGTATTCACTACTATACAATATCATGTACCGTGCTCGTTCGTTGTTAAATTGTTAGAAAATTAGTGTTTTAAATCCTTTACATTATGTAGAAAATACTTGGGGGTTGTTATGTAGGCGATCAAACTTTTTAAAATGTTTTTTGAGGGAATTGATTGGAGTCTTAGGGTAGACTGGGAATACAGTTCTGTTGGTTCCATTTATCATGATGAAATATAGGCTCTTGACATCCAAAAACTTGCTATCCAGCCATTTTCAAGGAATGGATTAGATTTTGGATATTGAAGGATATCCATATTTATCTATATCCCTAACTGGGCTCTGAGCATCTTTTGTCTGTGTGTGTGTGTGTGTGTGTGTGTGTGAGGAAGATTGGCCCTGAGCTAACATCTGTTGCCAATCTTCCTCTTTTGCGCGCGGGAAGCCACCACAGCATGGCTTGGTGAGAGGTGTGTAGGTCTGTGCCCACGAACCCCAGGTCTCCGAAACGGAGCATGTGAACTTAACCAATATGCCACCAGGTCAGCTCACCTGAGCTTCTTTAAGATGGGAATTATAATGTATTCATCTTTGAATGCCAGCATCTAACACAGTGTCTGGCAATTAATTGGTGTAATTCACGTTATTCTGTGAATAAATGAATGAACAGATATCGTAATTTATCCAAAATTGCTCCTATTATTAGATAAGTATATTTCTAATTTTTATTTTCTATGAAAACTGGCTTGTTGCTCTCTCTGAAGGGCAGAGCCAAGGGATTTTGGTGTTTGTTGCAAGGTAGCACCAGGGCACTGCATGTGTGGAGTCAAAAGCCCTCCTTCCTCTTCTCCTGCTCTCCCAGGTCTGGCCTAGCCCAATGGTGTTGACTTCAGACTCGGGAGGACCTAGTTCCCTTCATAGAAAGCATGTTGCGTTTGTTTTCTTCTTTGGATGGGTGATAAAGTAGTGAAAAATAAATCCCCAGTGAGCTTACATTCTTCTTGGAGAGAAAAAGTGGTGCGTCCATTTCTTGGAGAGATATCTGGATTCCGCTTGAGGGCCGCTGGCTGGAGATCAGGCAGACACTCAGAGCATCACCAGGGGAGGTGTCTGTGGTAGACCCCAGTGATTCATGCCTTCCGTATCCACACCCTTCTGTAGTTCCCTCCTGCATTGATTCTGGTTTGGGCCATGTGACTTGCCTTGCCTGGTGGAACACACTGGGGCTTGCCCTTCTGGAACTCTGCCACCTTGTGAAGAATCCCTGGCTCTCCTGCTGGAGACATATGTCCCTAATGACAGCCTGCAGTAACAGACAGGTGAGTGGAGCCATCTTAGATCATCCAGCCCCAGTCAAGCCAGCAGATAACTGGATGCACATAAGCTACCTCGGGTGGACCACCAGGAGAACCACCCAGGTGAGCCAGCGCAAATTCTAACCCACAGAATCATGAGCAAATAAAATGGTTGTGGTTTTAAGGCACTAAGTTTTGAGGTAGTTTATTACTCAAATAAAGGCATCCATACCATCAAGTTCAAATGAATAGGTAAGAATGTAAACAAGAGAGCAAAACAGCAGGACTGGTGGCCGGGAGGCTTAAAAACTGGGACAAGATCAGGGACATGAAGGAAGTCAAGGAAATGGTTCAGAAGTAAGGCTGAGACTAACTCGTGAAAACTGAAAATCCCTCTTGTCTGTGTTGGTGCATTGGCAGGGGCAGGCAGGGTGACTTCAAAGAGCCATGCCCAACAAGATCAAGTGCAGCTCACCCCCAAATCAGCCGAATAGGCCTTAGTAAGTGGTGATCATGGATTTGTGCTGATCCCTCCACATGCTGTAGTCCAGTTTCCATTCAGACAAATGGCACATGTCTGCAGTGAGATGAGGGGTACGGTATGGTCCATGTGCTCAGGCAGAGAGCATAGCTCTGACCTTATTAATATGGTTCCCTACCCACTAGGCAGCTGTGCCCCAAAGTGCTGAGGAGTCAGGGAAACAGTTGATTTAGGGGTTTCCTTTCTATTACGATAAAGCTTACAAAGAAAATCAGACTTCCCTGCCCTGCTCCAAGTCTTGATCCCTAGAAGCAACTCCTTTCACCTTTTTTAACTGGCTGTTTCTTTTTTTTTTTTTTATTGAGTTATTGATAGGTTACAATCTTGTGAAATTTCAATTGTACATTAATGTTTGTCAGTCATGTTGTAGGTGCACCACTTCACCCTTTGTACCCACCCCCCACCCCACCTTTCCCCTGGTATCCACTAAACTGTTCTTGGTCCATAGTTTTAAATTCCTCATATGAGTGGAGTCATACACAGATTATCTTTCTCTCGTTGGCTTATTTCACTTAACATAATTCTCTCAAGGTCCATCCATGTTCTTGCAAATGGAATGATTTTGTTCTGTTTTGCAGCTGAGTAGTATTCCATTGTATATATGTACCACGTCTTCTTTATCCATTCGTCTGTTGATGGGCACTTAGGTTGCTTCCACGTCTTGGCTGTTGTAAACAGTGCTGCAATAAACATTGGGGTGCACAGGACTTTTGGGATTGCTGACTTCAGGCTCTTTGGATAAATACCCAGTAGTGGGATGGCTGGATTGTATGGTAGTTCTATTTTTAGTTTTTTGAGGAATCTCCATACTGTTTTCCATAGTGGCTGCACCAGTTTGCATTCCCACCATAACTAGCTGTTTCTAAATAGCATGTTTATATTGTTATTTCTTGATTTTTCAGTTTTATATATTATCTGTTGATTTCTTTTTATGTAAGATGAGAATTGAGCTCTCTCACCCTTCTCCCCCTCCTCATCCTCTCAATATAAATATAACACATTTTAGGATTATATCAATATTCATATTTTAGGATTATATCATATGATGTGACTATGTAAGTATTTTCACAACTGAGCCACATGGTTTTACTGTGATTATATTTGCTTTCTTGTTTTTCCTGAAATTAATAATTGCCTTGGTTTTATTTATTTATTTTAAAAGATCTTATTAACTAAAGTCCGTAGTTTACAGTAGGATGCACTCTTTGTGTTGTATAGTTTATGGGTCTTGACAACTGCATACTGTCATGTATCCACCACTGCAGTATCATACAGAACAGTTTTATTACCGTAAAAATCCCCTCTGCTCTCTCTATTCACCCTGCTACCAATGAACCCCTGGGAACCACCAATCTTTTACTGTCTCTGAAATTTTGCCTTTTCCAAAACGTCATATAGTTGAAATGATACAGTATGTAGGTTTTCAGACTTTCTTTCACTTAGAAATATGCATTTAAGTTTCCTTCATGTCTTTTTGTGGCTTGATAGCTCTTCTTTTTATTGCAGAATAATATTTCATTGTATAAGTGTACCACAGTTTGTTTATCCTTTCACCTGTTGAATTTGCTTTATTTTCTGTGTATCTCTCACTAATTCAATCCCAAACTCTCCAAGAGGGCTGTCATCCACTACTCCAATCTGTGCTGGTTGCCCACTAAATTGTTGTCTCATAGCTTCCCTTCCTGTCATCCTGGGAAGTACTTTGGCTTAATTTCTGAGTTAGATCTGTTTAGTGGATATCATGTCTTTTTCTTTCTTGCTTTATCCCCTCATTTTAATGGAGTACATCCTCTAGTAACTTCCTCAGAAAGAATGTGTGGGAGATAATTTTTTAAAAAGATTTCGCATGTCTCTAAGTCTTTATTCTATCCTCACAGATAAGACTTTTCTAGACTTAAATCCCAAGAGAAAAACTAGTTGGCCTGCTGGTGGCTTAGTATAAGCATGTTATTAAGAGATTCCTAAATGGTTACATTCTATTATTTCTTGTATCTTTGGTCTAATTTTTCTTCTCCACTAGTTTGAAAGCCTTTTGACTAATAGCACCCCCACCTAATCTTTTGTAAAATAATTTGAATTGGCCACATTTCGTTAACTGAGCATTAGAAACATTAACCTCTAGGCAGAGATATATATTATAACATAAGAATGGTTATGTTCATTTAGTAATATTTCTTTATCCACTTTTGGATTGAAACAAGTACAGAATAATTAGACAGAGACTATTTCTGGCAAATAAAACTGTTAATAGTTGGAAAGGTATGTTTCAGTGAAGATTGTTTATAAACACACCTCTTGCTGCCAAGATCTTAAAGTCTAATTAATTAGTATCACCCCAGCTTCCCCTTTCTCTTCTATCACTTGTTTTCATCTTCCTTAATTTATACACACGCACACTCACATGAGCACATGCTTCTTAATCTCTTGCTTTCTCTTCTCCTCTTTATCTCAGTCTGCACAAGTTTGTGCACAGAATTGGCTTACCTTCTAGCTGTTTTGTCTCTGCAGTCCATCAAAAAATATTTTCTGCATCTCTAATTTCATCAAGATATGCCTGACTAAGAATGTCAGAACCACTGAGCAGAAGTGTTTAATCCAAAGTTGGCTCTGCTGGTGATGATCAGCTGAGAGAATGACCTTGAATTTTTTCTTAATTATTTGTTAGGGCGTAAGTTTTCACTTTATGGAGTAGACTCACATCCTGCCTCTCATTCCCTGCTCCTCATTGTGCAGAGACCTCCCACTGATTTCCAATAGAGCTCTCTGCACCCAAGAAAGACAAATGGAGGGGAAAGGTACCTGGCCATATGTGGGAACATTACCTTCAACAAACGTTTTCCATAGGCAGATAGTCGCTTATGATTTATTCAACAGTCAGATTCTGGCCACATTTATATAATTCCATTACTGAGGAGTTAAGCCAGGAGCAGAAGATTGCAGTTCCAGTCCCTGCTGAGCAGTCTGATGGCTGTAAGATATCAGGAAAGTCTGTCAACCTCTCTGAGCCTTCATGCCATCATCTGTAAAATGGGGACAATACCATTGACCTCTCAGGGTTGCTGCAGGGATAGAAATAAAATAAGTGTATGTGAAGGCTCTTTTTAAATGATAAAGTACCATGGAAATGTTAGTTATTATTATCTGACCTTGGAGATAAGAATCAAAATGATACATTTTTATTCCAAGGGTTGTTTTCCTTTCCATTTGTCCTCTTTAAATGAAGGATGTTTTGCCGTTCAAAATATTTTCTGAATATAAAAATTATGAAAGGAAAGATTTAAAGTATAATTAGCAGGGAGGGAAGCTTGTGTTTCTTTGGGATGAGAACACCCATGACTTGTTGACCCAGTACAATGCACTCTTAATCTCCTTTCGTGAGGTTTGCCCATGTGCTGAGAGCAGCACATCATGTTCAAAGGACACACACTAAGTGAATATTTGAGAACAATGGTGATGGAGACCATGTGCTAGGAACTGGTCAGGTGGGTGGCAGGGGCAACCATTTGTATATTGGCTGTAGTTGGAGTAACTGCTTCGGAGACACAGGTAAAACCCAAATGGAAACCATAACATAGGTGGATCTTCCTCCCTTCCATTTCAGCTTGTTTGCCAGTCCCCTTTCTGCACACCACCCATACAAGGCTCAGGATCTGCACCTTCTTCCAAGGGATATCTGGTGAGGAGGACAGTGGAGCTGCAGATCACTAGGATATCATGCCTCATTTAATGGAGTGTTGCTTACCCTTCCAAAAGGGAGAAGGCTGAGTCTTCATGGACTGAAGACATTTCTTAGGTTTTCACAGTCGGAAGAAAGCTTACTTATGATGATCTGTTTTACGTATCAATTTGGCTAAACTATAATACCCAGTTATTTAATCCAACACTAATCTAGATGTTACTGGGAAGATATTTTGTAGACGTGGTCAACATCTACAATCAGTTCACTTTACGTAAAGTAAACTACCCTGGATAAAGTAGGTGGGCTTCATCCAGTCAGTTGCAGGCCTTAAGAGCAAAACCTGAGGTTTCCTGGAGGAGAAATTCTGCCTCAGGACTACAAGATCATCTCCTGCCTGTTTCCAGCCCACCGGCTAGCTTGTGGATTTTGAACATGTCATTTTGTGAGCCACTTCCGTAAAATCAATCAATCTATCTATCTCCTTTTGGTTCTGTTTCTCTGGAGAGCCCTGATTGATACGGCTTCTCTCTATCCAGAGTTTACCTTTTTCTTTGACTATTATAACCCAACTCTCAGCAGCCTAGGGTACAAAATATTTTCTTTTCACTAAGAAAATCAACTACATTACTGGAACAACAAACCATGTAAATTAATCCAAAATTATAACTCAACTCTGATCTTTTTAAAATCTACTTAACTTTGATATAACCAAAGTACTTTTTTTTTAATACTTGTCGATTTTACTCATCAGAAGTCAGAAGTTCAAAGCATCTGCATTCTAAAGCCGGATCTGCCTTGGTTCTTATAATGACACAGTCTCTAATTATTCCCCTAGATGGTCTCCTCACTGGAATGCATGCCCATCAGTAAGGAATCTGTATGCTGATGAGGTGGGAGTTGTCTCAGGGTACCGTGACAGTGGAGTTCAAGTTGTAAGCTGTATGTTTCAATGAAGTAGTCTCTCCCTTGAAACTAAACTTGAAAGGTGGTCATCTCATAATTTAAAGTTTCAAGATCACTCAGGAGTGAAAACTTCTTCCTGGTTTAAGTAGTTATTTTTATTTGCAGCACCAGTTCTGGAATCCTTTACATACATTCTGGTCACTTGAACTTTGTGAATCACAAATGTTGTGAACCTCACTTCTGGCCATTCCCAGGCATCCTAGTCAGGGTCTGGGTTCTGTGAGTCCTTTATCGCAGACTTCAGTTTTAAGCAGTTCCCAGTGGGGTGATGTGTGAGCCTTTTCAATTGTCCGTGACTGTGTTCCATATATACATATCGATCGCCCTCTCTAATTCCCAAGACCTGATGCCCTGCCCTTCTGTCTGGCTTGGGTGAAACTGCATGGAGGCACCATGCTGGCCCCTGAGAGGTGGGGAAAGAACCTGGCGCCACTGAGCAGATGTCTCTTAATGGCAATCCTCCAGTGAGTCAGTGGCCTCCAAAGAGACCATGAACGTGGACTTGCTGATGAGGAATGTAGTCATAGTCACACAAAAAAGTCCCCAGTCTCTGCCTCAGGACCCCATGCATGGCCCATTATCCCTGCTGCAGAAAGAAACTGGACAGGACCTCCCCTTAGGAGCCTGTCAGCCCTCGTCAGTAATCAGCCCAGGGGCTACTCAGAATGACTGGAGGCACTCACTTCCACCCCCCACCAACTGCACTGCCCGCTCTCAGCCCCTACCACCTGGGGAGCCCCGCACCAGGCCAGGGCAATCAAGCTTGGCTTCTGCATGGTCGTGCAAAGCTCGCCATCAGCCAAGCTCCTGAAATATTTATATTTATACGGGCAGGGCTCAGACTCTTTTTCTACCAACAGAAGCCATAGCAGGTGACGACTGGGAATGGTTTGGGAGGGTTTGCTCATCCCACACTAGCAAGACTATCAGTGATAGCTCACCTGCCCAGGAGAGCAGGGATCTCACTTGCCAAAACAGCCAAAGAGTTGGTCATTGTCACAAGCTATATGTTGGAAGAAATACACATCAGAAAATCACAAAGATTCCTCCTTTCATCCAGAGATTTGATTTCATTCATGCACAGGAAAAAGTCAAAATGCCCCTCCTGATGGACGCTCCTCTCAAGACTCAGTGCCAGCACATTGCAGAGTGAGTGAGCACAATATACGTATTTATTTTCAAAGATAGCATGACATGACACCATAGAGCTTCTGTGGCCTATTCACTGTTGAAGAACTGTTAGAAAACTAGATGATTGGCAAGAGAATCTACAGGAGGGAGGCAGGAAGATCCACATTTTCAGCGAGAATGGATGGGTGCAGTCAAGCCTCAATTAGCAATTGTTCCCAAACATTTCGGCAAACACATCTTAGACGTGGGTTTTCTGAGAGAAGGCAATGATAAAAGCCTGAGGATTAGGTGAATTTTCCCGTGGCAGTGACAGCTGTCCCCACAGAAGCCCCTCGATTTATCTTAAAACTGAAGGTTTCACTAGCTTGTGCCTCTCATCAAATCAGCTTTGCACGCATAGGAATTATTTTAAAGTACTTTAAAATGGTATCATTTCCTAGTTGCAAATTATTTGGGTGTATTTTGAAGCTAATTAAAAGGGAATGTTCTATTTTGTAAAGAGCAGCATTTCTACATTTTAAAAATCAGATGTTCTCAGTGGGGAGCAGGGTTTTATCTTTGTCAGTGTTGGCTATTGCTAAGTGCATCCCAGATTGAAAATCGAAATGAAATCACCACAAAGAAAGGCATGGGGGAAGTTTATGTTGGAAAAGCCGGGGTGGGGGAGGAGACACATACACATATATAATACGTAGATGATTTATCTGTGAATTTAGAAAGACTTTTCATGTCATATTTTTTTCTATCTTGCTAGTTACTTGTTATTTCACTGTGAGCATCGCAAACATGGAGGGCTGCAGAGGTGCCAGGCTCCATCATGGTGTCCAAAAACTGGCTTTGTACATATGCTAAATTAAAGATTGGCTGGCAGAAGCAGTTCACAGATCCTGGATTGGCAAGGATTCCTCGTGAAAGAAGACAGGGCCGCAAGCCTGCGGGACTCACTCTCCAGCCAGCAGTAATGCAGCATGCTCCATCCAATAAGCCAAAACCCATTTTAAAGTAAATTCTGAATCTTCATCAGGCACCAGGTCCAGCCCAGGTAACATACCTCCCAAAAGTCTAGTCCTTTTTCCTGTTTCATGAAGAAGGGATTGTGTTGAATCTTGCACAGGCCAGAGTGCAAGATTTGAGATTTTGCACCAAAGGATCCAGATCATTTCAGTTGCCTCCTGCAGTGAACAGGCCACCCCAGTGTCAAAGGAGGAGAAAACTTTTCTGTTTTTGTCTTCCTTGGAAATAAGCAAACCACCGTGATGGTTCTGACGCAAGAAGAAATAACGCAGTGAAGAAACATATTAGACAGCCAGGGCAGATAAGTCTACACCGAAAGGATCCACCATCTGGGTCTTTTGCTTACTGTGTCAATCAGAACATGCCACTCTCATTTACAAGTAGCTAGCTGATGGCTATACTGTTCCCAAGAGATATACTTTATTTTATGGACAATGATGAATTTTAATAAAAAACAGCTTTTTTGTTGTTGTAGTTGTTGATCTTAGAGTTGGGCACTAGAGAGGAAGTGAGGAGACTTATTTTCTAGGCCAGGAGGAGCTTTTGACTCAGATGATGACATCCAACAAGTTAAGGAACACTTCCACATGGGGACATTAACTCCAGTTACCTTACCTTCCCTCTAAGAGCATAGTGAAGAACAGGAGCTGAACTAGGTGACCTTAGTCCCAATCAACACCCTTATGTAAAAGCTGGATTAGAGCCTTGCAGCCTTTTGGGTACCGTCAATCATTCACTCACCTGAGTGTCCAAACTCTGCGAGTAGAGAGCCTGTCTGCCACAGCACACACTCAGTAATTATCATTGAATATATTCATTGAGTTGTGTCTTAGTCAGTTTGAGCTACTTTAACAAATACCATAGACTGGGTGGCTTAAACAACACGCTTTTATTTCTCATAGTTCTGGAGGCTGAGGAGTCCAAGGTTAAGGTGTAGGATGATTTGGTTCCTGGTGAGAACCCGCTTCCTGGTTCATAGACTGCTGCCTTCTTTCTTTTTATTTTTTGATTTTTTTTTTTTGCTGAGGAAGATTTTCCCTGAGCTAAACACCTTCCTCTTTTTGCTTGAGAAAGATTTGCTCTGAACCAACATCTGTGCCAATCTTCCTCTATTTTGTATGTGGGTCACCACCACAGCATGGCCACCAATAAGTGGTGTAGATCCAAACCCAGGCTGCTGAAGCAGAGCATGCCAAACTTAACCAACAGGCCACGGGGGCCGGCCCCTGATAGCTGCCTTCTTGCTGTGCCCTTGCATGGTGGAGAGAAAGATCATCTCTGTGTCTCTTTTCACAAGGGCACTCATCCCATTCAAGGACTCTACCCTTATGACCTAATTACTTCTAACGGCTTCACCTGCAAATATCATCACATTGGGGGTTAGGGCTTCAACATAGGAATTTTATGGAGGTGCAAAATTCAGTCCATAAAAGATTGATTATCTCATTGGGTGGCACCAGTAAGGCCATCATCTCAAGAGCAATTCATGTAGGAGTAAGCTTTGCATCACATTTTGTATCATGTGTGATACAGTGAAAAGTGTATAGTAGGCATCAGGAGACTTGAGTTCTGGTCCTGGCTCTGCCTCCATCACATTGAATGACCTTCAATAATTTGTTGATCTGTTTGGGAGTTTTATCTCCTTGTTTCTAAAGTGACTAGATAATTACTGAGCTTTCTTCTGTCCTACAGTCGTATGATTTTATGATTCCAAACCTTAGCCAACCATCTAGAAATGCATTCTCTGGATGATGAAAGATACCTACTAGGCCTGAATGGATCAGCCAGCATTCTTGGTGGAAAGAACTACTCCAAGCACATGGCCTAAAGACAGTGATTCAGAACTACCATTTTCCTCTTTCCCTAAAAAGGTGCTCTTTCAGTGGAGGTGAGCAGCAAAAAGGGAAAGAACAGGTACTGATTCACAGAATGAATAGAGAGGCTGAACATGGCTCCAGACAGCACTACAGTTTACTATAGAGTATTTAGAGCTAGCCAAGAAAAAAAATCTGGATTTGGGAGCATTCAAGCGGTTATGGGTACCCCTCGGGTGTGGAATGT
Organism: Equus przewalskii; assembly: GCF_037783145.1. NCBI lineage: Eukaryota > Metazoa > Chordata > Mammalia > Perissodactyla > Equidae > Equus > Equus przewalskii. Next base: position 68,894,323 of record NC_091846.1, read on the forward strand.
TGCAAGGGGGAGTCACGTGTGAGGTTAGGGTTGCCCCAAGTCACCTCTAAGTTCTGTCCAACTCCACTTCCCTGTGACTCTATGACAGTCCCAAGCCCTGTCTTCTGGGATACAGTGACACCCCTAGAGACCTTGGCAAAAACCTCAAATAGTCCAGGCACTGTTCCCCAGAATGGGGGTGAGGAGGTGAGGGAAGAATGGAAAAGGGAGAATTCACCTTTATTAACATAAGATTTTCTAGTAGCTCTTTTAAGGAACCATTCATTCCACTGTTCATGTTCATTTTTTTTGTACGTTTATTTTTATTCAAAAAGTCACTGTCTCAACACATACATACAAATCAAAACAGTACAAATAGGGCAGTAGTTTAGGGTACTATATAAAAGATTTTTAGCTGGTTGAAAACAAATCTGTAAGAACTGTTTTCTCAAAGAAATACTCCTTTCAAGAGTGAGAAAAAATCAATTTAGGTTTAAAATCATATATACAGTCCTCTTGGCAGTTCTAGTAAATGCAGTTGTGTGAAAAACAACATAGGCAATATTTTCGCGCGTAACAATATTTGTGATGGAAAATCTGTTAGTCAAGTCAAGTTTCATTTGTTATTAACCATAATTTAATAAAATAATTGTATTTTATCGTGATCTTTTAGCTAACCTATGGTTTTTAGCTACCACAGCCCAATGCTTGTTGATTTCTGACTCTAAGAACTGAAAGCATTTTGGTATTCACCCATCTGAAGATATTCTTGTGTTGCAAGCATTTTAAGGCATGGAATGATTACAATAATATAATTCAATTCCTGTAGTGGATTGAATGATACTTCTTAGAAGATATGTCCACATCCTATGCCCCAGAACCTGTAGATGCAAGCTTATTTAGAAAAAGGGTCTTCACAGATGTAGTTAGGTTGTCAAGATGAGATCATCCTGGATTATCTGGGTAGGTCCTAAGTCCAATGGCGTGTCCTTATAAAAGACACACAGAGAATCCACCTGTGGACAGAGGCAGAGATTAGAGTGATGCAGCCACAAGGAATGCTGACAGCCAGCAGAAGCTGGGAGAGGCGAGCAAGGACTCCCTAGGAGGGAGCACAGCCCTATCGACATCCTGATTTCAAATTTCTGGTCTTCAGAGCTGTGAGAGAATGAATCTCTGTTGTTTAAGCAGCCACGTTTGTGAGGATTGGTTGTGGCAGCCTTTGGAGACTGATACACTTCAGATGAGTTTATTTCAAAGGATGGCCATCATTAATTGAGAACTTCAGTATCTCTTTTCCTGTTAACATCATGGTTGGTCTTACTAATAATAAAAATCAAAGGATGCTGACTTAAAACATATTAATAACATTATTAAATCAGAATATTAGATCTCCTATGAAATAAACATTTTTTATTCACATAGCAGTTGTCTATAAATTCCACCTTTTGAACGAACCACCATTTTCTTAAGTTTTTTTGTAGAAGGAAACAGCCCACTATCGGAGAAAAAGGCTTCATTTTGATATTCCTCCATCCTTGGCTTTGTTTTGGTAACTTCATTTCTGCACCACATCCATACTCTTCATTTACGTCTCTGTTTTAGGGTATTTCCCCTTCATAGAGTAATAGTATCAATAAAATTCTGCTGTTTTATTATACATTTATCAAACACTCGACTGTCTGGTCTTTTGGGCAGAATTTGTTGGCCTGTTCTCAGAGCTCTGTCTCAATACATCTTGTAATAACTGTTTTCCAACATAGTCTTTATTCTTCACTTAGAATATGATGTTAACCAGTTTACTAGCTCACAATTGAGGGTGAAAGCTTACAGTGTTTGTGACTATACTGGATTTATTTATTTCCAAATAAGTGATTTTTAAATAACAGCACATTGTATGCTTGTTTGTTTTTCACCATCCAATTTCAGTATCAGAGCAGCTTTGCTCTGATGGTTGACATCCGTTAGGAAAACTAGGAAAGCATTTACCTTGTACTGGTCTTGGATCTCCCTGACATTTTCCTGTTTCCATGGTGCCAATCCCTGGGTTGTACCCGTAGTTTCTCTTTCCATACCAAAGATGATCTCCACTTTAGACGCCACTGTTACCTTACTTCTACTTCTTTTTCTTATTACTCAATTCAATGCAATTCAATAAACATTAATTAAATACCTACAACATGCTAGCCAGGTAGAAGAAATCAACGTACAGACAGGTCATTTCAGTAGATAGTAGTAAGGAGTGACTTAGATTGGGTGTGAGCCAGTGTGTTCAGATTTATATCAAATCTGAGAAATACCCTGGAAAGAAAGTTTATTGTCAGGCAGACTTCTCTAGTCCTGAAGTTATCTTCCATGGGAGCTCAAGAACTCATCCCCTAAGTGGACAGGGCAAACTGGCCATTTCCTACTGGCCACAATCAGAATTAGGAGCATGGATTTCATAATAGATTTTGGTTTCAGGTAGTTTTATAGAGTGGGAGCAAAAATGCCCGTAATGGTTCCATTTGACCACCAATGGAGGCCAACTGAATATGGGATACATCACATCAAATCTGGTAAAGCAAAAAAAAGGAAGAAAGGGAGGGTGGGAGGGAAATAAAAAAATGAAAGAATGCATTATTTAATCATTATATGTTAATGGAAAAGTTTAACAGATCTTGAAATATTGTCATGTATTACTTCATTAAATAGGTTATATTTCTTTACTCCACCAGTTCTTATCATTTAAATGGACAGAAGAAAGAAATAAGTGCTGAATGTTACGTTCTATTAGAATCTTTGAGCTACTGCCATAGCTACATAATGGTCAGTCCAACTCCAGGTTCGGTATTAGATAGCCAGTATGGCTGTTTCACTAAAATGTGCCCTCAATCTAGCTTTTATCAGAAGTAAAGGAGATGTTCTAATTCTCCCCTTGCTAGTTCTTTTGTTTTATTGTTCAACTGGTTCAGGAACTTTGATAGTTAAGAGGTATTATTTATTGAGGCCCTAAACAAACATATCTAAAACCAAACTAATCATCTACACCCCCCCCCCCGCCAAAATTCCACCTGTTGTTTCTCCTGGGTCTCCTTCCTCCCTTGTTGGAACACGCCTCCCAACTCCCAAAAAACACACAGAGGAATGAGAAAAGGAATTACCCAGCACCAGTAAAAGCATTGCGAGTCAGTGCCCGCGGCTCAGAGGCTGGAAAGCAGGACTTTGGAGCAGAGCCTATCCTTATCTTCTCAGACAGTCTTCTTGCCCCTGCTGCATACTCTGCTCTCACCAACACCCCCATCTTCCATGTGCAGTTGATTATTCTCTCCTTTTCTGTAGTGTGCAGGTTCAGCTGCCACAACAAAAAGACCCAATGCTACAGTGGCTCAAAACAAATGAAGTTTATTTCTCTCTCACCTAACGGCACAGAGGCAGGTGGGTGGTCTGGGCGGGTAGGCAGTGCTCCTCCTTGAGGTCATCCAGACACCCAACTTGCTTCTACCTTGTTGCTCTGACAACCCCTTGTTGCAATGACACCCTTATCTGGGTGGCTGAAGCTGGCTCCATACCACATTTGAACTCCAGCATGTGAGATGGGAGAAGAGAGTGGTAGGCGAGTGGCTTCCTTTTAGGAGATTAAACGTTGTTCCCACTACTTCTGTTCCATTCACATCCTAGCTGGAATGGGGCTGGGACATGCAGGCTTTAAGACGTAGACCATGTGCCCTGCTAAAACTCAAAGAAAGAGAAGAGAATGGATGCTGGGGTCGTTAGCAGTCTCTGCCACACCCCTGTGCAACCACCATGTGACATCTGCCCTGGTACACTTACATCACCCTGCATTAACAATTTTTCATTTCTGTTGGTTGCAAGAAAGGTGCATTTTTAAATATTATTTTTAATTGTGGTAAAAACAACACATAAAATTTACCATCTTAACCATTTCTAAGTGTATATTTCAGTAGTATTAAGTATATTCACATTGTTATACAACCAATCTCCAGAACGTTTTCATCTTGCAAAACTGAACTATACCCATTAAGCAACTCTCCATCCCCCTCCCCACAACCCCTGGCAACCACCATTCTACTTTCTGTCTCTATGAATTTGGCTACTCTAGGTAGCTCAAATAAGTGGGATCGAACAGTATTTCACTTAGCATAAAGTCCTCAAAGTTCACCTATAAGAAAGGTACATTTTTATATCCCCAGGACCTAGTACAGTGCCTATAACATATTTGAGTAGTTGAACAAATGAGTGAATATGAATGTATTTTTTCACTAGCAAACCAAACCCCAGACCTAGGGAAGAGTAAAAGAGAATTAAAGGGGAAAAAGAATTGAGGGTGCTTATGAGAGTATCGGTTGGAATAGTTAACCATGAAGTCCAAGTTTGGTGGTAGACGGAAAGAAAACCTGAGAAGGGGCAGCGGGACTTGGAAGATGTGCAAAGGCCAACTGGACGACAAGAACAAGGGGGCAGCTCAGGAGCTGTCATCAGAGAGGGTGGCTTCAGGGCTTGAGAATTTAGGGATCAGATAATTTGTAGAAACATGGGAACAAAGTGTGACACGTCAGCAAGGTGGATGTTGGAGAACACCCAGGATCATGAGACAAATTTCCCTTGGAGGGCTATGAAGAAGCTTCCATTGATGAGCATGGTGAGGATTTGAAAGGGTGACATACTGGATGGCATGGACTTCAGTGGGGGCAGTGTTGGACAAGGGTGTTGGGGGACAGAGACGAAGAATCAGCAGTGGGATGAAGGGGATGCCTCTCTCTATTTCTGGCCCTGCAAACAGGGAGCGTGGCCTTTCCTCCCCTTGAGGGAGACAGACAGAGTCAGAAGGGCAAAGCCAAAAAGCATCAGTTACAGCAGAGTGGACAGTGTTCCAGGGAATAGTTGTTGATATGAGAATTTGGAACATTCCAGGAGCTATAGTGCAATAAAGTAGGAAGTTAGGTAAGGAAAAAATAGTCCTGAGCCAAATGGAGGCATGTGAAGAATGGACTCAATCAGTGTTAAGCGACTACTGATTAAGAGGAGGAAGGAAGCAGGCAGGTGGGGCTTAGGAGTGGTGGCCCTAGGTGATGTATTGAATGGCTTAACCCCAGTGCTCTAAATGATGATGTCACGGTGTGATGGTTCGATGGGTTACAGGTATCTGTTAAAATATATTTTTGTACTTTTCTATACTTAATTTTCTTCATATAAAGGGCATATATTCATTTTATAATAAGAAAAAAATGCCATTAAAAATAAAGTCTTCCAAGATGGTGACGATGAGGGGATTATCTCATTCTGTGGTCATTAATTTGCTTGTAAAGTGAGGGGGCTGGTCTCAATGGTCTCCCACTTCAGCGCTTATGATTCTCTTTCTGCTCAACTCTCATGTGACTCCTCCGTTCAGTGCACAGGTAGGAACAGAAGAATAAGGATCAGGATATCAATCAATAGCTAATAACAAAAAATATCATGATTCCAGATTATTTCAGCAATAATATTTTCCAATAGTGTCACAAATAGAAATATCCCATAGTAAAACGGAGCTAACTTACAACGATGTATGTGATAATTAAAACACTATTTGAAGATTTCTGGCAAATTCTAAGGGGCTGCTGGGTTCCTTTCCCATGTAGGCCTTTCTTCACCTGGCCCCGGGGGCTGCTTTTATGCGTGTGCCTTCAGGGGAGGATGCTCAACCCTGACTGTCCATCAGAATCACCAGGGGAGCCTTGAAAAATACGTGTCTAAGCCCCACCCAAGCCAATCAACTCAAGGAAGCCAGATATCAAGAAGAGCAAAGAAATACATTGCTAATACTGAAAAAGCTTCATCATATTGCTCCTCAACTACAAATGAGAAATGGATCTTAAAGATTACAAATTTTTTTACTTGATATTTCTAATTTGCCCTCCTCCTATCAACTCATTTTAAGTTCTCAAAATCCCAGTGTTTTTATATCCATTAAAACTTCTTTAATACATTTTAAAAGTGGTAGGCATTATCTGTTCTTTGATTATGCAAAAATAATTATATCTTAGATGTAGGTATAAAGGTAAATAATAAATTCAGCATAGCTTTTAACTTTTTTTAACTTTTTAAACTTTTAACTTTTTAAAAACTTATCATTCCATCTAAAATGGCAAAGATTGAAAGCTTTTATATTTAAAACTAAACAATGCTCAAAACAGTATATATTTTGCACTTTTCTACCATAAAATACATACTAGGCTGAAATATAAGGTCAGCAGTATATTATCATTTCTACCCAAAATGAAGTAATAAAGGTGTGTATTTCTACTATTGGAAGGAGGGGTTCTCTGGAGACAATTGGCCAGGGTAGGATTATACAGAGAATGTTGAATGTTAAAGCCAGAAAGACACTCAGAGCTCATCTTGCAGGTTTAGAAACTGAGGCCCCAAACACCTCAAATTTTTATCTCAGGACTGCCACCACTTGTGGCATATTTTCCACGGCAGATACAAATGAGTTGCCAAAAGAATAATTCTGAATACACAGACTGTTGTTTAGCTTGGAAGAAGGCTAAGACTGACTTTTATGAAACATAGTAATCTTCCCATGTTACTATAAGTTATTAAACATTTAACATCTTAAAACTCTTTTGAAAAATTGATACTAAGAATGCCTGGATTTAAGAAGACTACAATGAAAGCCATCTTGTTAAGCACGTTGAGTAGATAAAGAGTTAGTCCGACATCGCAATCAACCAAAACTTTTTACCACCCTTCAACTGTGTTGCTGGCCAGCCAAATGTAATTCCTTTGCAGGCTGGGCATAACATCCAGATAAAGGCGGTGGGTGCCCTGTTTTGAGTTGAGAAAGAGCATCGCCAAATCTGGGTATGTCCAGACAAGGGGAACTCAAAAGTGAGAGGATGTTGAATCTGTATCATAGGCTTTGAGAGAGACAATTGTTAGAACTAGGCGTGTTGGAAGACAGATTTAGGAAACATAATAACCATCCTCAGATATTTGAAAGGTTGCCCAGTGGCAATGTTTACACAGAAGCAGGATAGTCACCTGCCAAGTGGATGGAAGGGGGTCCTGCCCTGGACAGAACTTCTTGGGGGTAATTTCAAAGACCCCTCCCAACTCTGAGACTCTAGTTCTCTGTGATTCTTACTGCAGCACCTAAGTGCTGATCATGTTTACAAAATATAAGAAAGAATCCACCATTCCTAAGGGTGGAGCACCTGCTCTTGCTTCAAGAACCTGACAGATATGGAGAAAACAATGCTTCCGTGTGTATGTGTGTAAGAGAGAACATGGTGTGTGTGTGTGTGTGTGAGAGACAGAGAGAGAGAGAGAGAGAGAGACCAGGTTTTCCATCAGACTCTAGTTAATCATAACAGCATTTAGTTCCCAGGTAGGGCAGCTACTTGGTGCCCCATCCTACGCTAGGAACTCCAAGGAATTCAAATCGTGGTCCAACCTCAGTGAGTTTGTCTCTTCTCTCTGGTTATGGAGATAAGACTAACAAGCCTAAGATGATCAGGGAAACCAGGAGACGTTCTGGAACGCTTTTTCCCTGCAGTCCACCCTTTCTGTTCTCTTCCTTACCCCTAGCTCTCCTTTCTTTAAAAATAAAATAATAATAATTAAGTCACTGTATATGACTCACTACCTTAATCACAACCACCTCCCTTCAAAAAGGTTACATATGCATACAACCTGAATAAACATAGAAAATCTCTTGTTCCCTACTGCCTTTATAGTCAAACTGCACCAAAGTTGTGTTTGTTGCCAAAACATATTAAATATGGCTTGAGAAATCAGCTTACACGCAGTCCAAATTTAAATCTTTAAAATCATCTTCACTCCCAGACCATGACAGCAGCAGATGGACAAAGGAAGAAATGGAACGTGCTCACATTTTGTACCAGCAGTATCGACCCTTTCGGATTCCAATAAGTCATTTGCCATCTGCAACCTGTGGCCTTCCATTCCTGCCAAGGCACTGATTCAAGATGCCGGGTTTGGGGTTTCTAAGTTGGAACAAAAACATTCCGCAGGTTGCTATTTGTGTTTTTTTACCAAGTAATGGTGAGCACACTAGACCTACCTGCCCTCCTGAAGAATCCAGCAACCCGAAGCCCACGGCCCCTGCAGGAAAGTAGACTCTTTAGAGATTTCAGATCTGATTTCACACAAAATGAAAGGTCTAAGATTCAGTGGACAGGCTAGCTCCCATTATCTGTGAGTGGATTGGCTCCTTCCAGGACTCTCCTCAGGGCTAGGAGGCCAGCCCTTTGTGTTTTCCTTCCAATCAGGCCCTGGGGACACAAGAGCTACCAGATATACTCCCTGTCCTCACGTGGTTAGAGTCCTGGTGTGAGGACACTGGATTACTGAAAACAAGTCAAGCTAGTATGAGCTCAGAACCAACCCCAAGTGAATGGGCCCCAGGAAATGGGAGTTTAAATTTGTACAGCCCTTTTTTAAAAAGCAATTTTACTGTACACGTTAAAATGAGCATGTATTTTTTTTTTAACCTAACATTTATTAACTGCTTATGTTACACCATTTTCAATCCTCACCAATCCCTGGGTCAGGCACTTTTATTGTCCCCTTTTTCAGATGAGGACACTGAGTGAGGTTAGGAGACTGCCCAGGCTCTTAAAGGGCCCATCAGTGGCACAGTCGGAACCCAGACTTGCTGGATCCAGAGCTGGTTTAGAGGGAGGCTGTGAGAGTTGGGATTTCATGCTCATTCCTTTGGAGCCTAAAGAACCATGGAATTTGACCTAGCATTTGCACTTCGAGGATTTATCCTAAGGGAATATTCAGACAAGTGCTCTAAGATGCATGTCCAGGGATATCCATTTCAGCCTTCTGTTTGTGTAATCTTTTAGGTATCAGGGCAAATGTCACAGCCTCAAAGAAGCTGTTTTGCTACCTGATCTCGAGCAATGCCCCGCCCATCACTCCCATCTCATTACTAAATTCTGTTCTCTTCGTAGATCTTTTGACAGCCTGCCACTGCTTATTGGTTTACTTGTTTATTAGTTGTTTTCCTATCCGGAATGTAAGTTCCATGTGGGCAGGGAGCTATTATCTACGTTATCTAAAATAGCACCTGGCACATAAAGAGCATTCAGCAAATATCTGTTGAATAAAATGAATGGATGAAGGGCAAAAAATTGAGGAAGACTTAAAACCTTAATCATTAGAGAATTGATTAGATAAATTATGGCGTATCTGAGCAACAGAATACTCTACAGTCATTACAAATGATTATGTACATCATCCCCTACACAAAGATGTACCCCCTCTCTCATTGGGTAAAAAAGACAGGTGACGTAATGCATGTGTGAGACGATCCCCCTGTTGGTCGGGGCTCCTGGTAGGCAACCACAGGGTCTACTCTACTGAGTCTGAGCAGAAAACAAAATAGTTTATCATAAGCTACTGGGTAACTCACAGACGCTATGAGATGCAAGAGAGGTTCTGCAGGCAGAGGACAAGATTGGGAGCCCTACGTGTGAGTTCTGCCCACCACGACTGCTGACTAGCCGTGCAATCTCTAGATAAGTCTTATAACCTCCATGTTCTTCAGGTAAATGTGGATAATAAAACCTGCCCTGTCTACACCTCAGGACTGCTGTGAGGGCAAATGAGATGCAAGCCCTTTGAACTGTGTATACATTTACATCATCATCAGACAGTTTTGAATGTGTGAGCACATAGACTTCATTCCACAGCCATATTACTCAGCATTGAGACGCCATTGGTCCTCTCCGTTAACTAACCGTACATCACTAAGCATTAAATTGCCCCACGGCAGTGGTCTGGACAAAAACGCTGGTAATTCCAGCAGTTGTGTTTGCTAAGCGTGTCCTAAAATCACCTTCCGTGTGACTTTAGCCACTCTCCCTGAGGGGTGACCTGTGCCTCTGCTTTGGGCCTGCCCTTCCTTACTCGAGGCTCCCTAAGCTTGCCACCTGTGGGATGCTTGCCCTTCTCCTCTCTGGGATCTACACAGTGCCAGCCACAAAACTTCCCTTCTTCCCGGAAAGTCCCCCTCAAGTACCTTCCTCCTTGCCACGAGGGGCTGACACCTAGAGCATCAGCGTTCAAAGTCACTGTCAGCCAAGGCTTCATGCATGGTTCAGGCAACTGACTAGGTATATATCAGAGGCTGGATTTGGTGAGTTTTTAAATTTCCTTAGAATTTCATTTTTTTGCATATCCTCTTTATATATTAAAAAAAAATCTTGGGTTCTCATTGCCTATCTATTTTTAAAGGAAAACAGCATTGTGTTGTGACAAGGAGTTTAGCAAGGTAGTGATACTGGTTCCTGAAAGCAGGTGTGTGTTGCAAAGTGGGATGATTTTCCTGCATCCTTTATATCCAGAGGCCTGTCCTGGCAGAACTTCCAGCCCGTGAGACTTTCATCTTCATCTTGGATGAAGGATACAATTTGGTTCTGACGCATGGGTTACAGAAGCCGTTGAGCGTCCACACAATCTGTTATGCTACATCACAGCTGGTATCTCCACAGAGAAGGCTCTGGCAAGCATCCTCGCCACTGGGACCGCGGCCTCTGACTCTGATGCCAAAACATGGCAGTGGTGCAGGAAGTCTTCCGAGAGCCTGGCTCAGTAGCATGGTAAATTAACCTGCTTGTTCTCACGTTAAATGCTTTATGAAAATTTACTGGGTGCAAAAAGAGGGAAGAAAACCCAAGTGGTTCTGCAGTGAGCCTGCCTGGCAGCAGTGAAAGAAGGAATCCGCCGAGAAAGTCAACGTGAAGAGCTGGCAGGAGGAAAAGGTGTAAAACGCAATGAAAATCAGTGCAGTGCCAGCCATCGCCTTGTGTAATAGCATTTCATCGAGGAAAACATTTAATTATAGAAGATGTGGTGTTTGAGAGCTAGGTAAGATGACACTGGGCTCTATCACTTTCTCCACAGTCTCTGTTTTCAGAGGACCGCATGCTGCAGCTGACTGCCGAGAGAAACCTCCTCCCCGGGGCTTGGTCCTCGAGAAGCGCCCTTTGCTATAACCAAACCATAATTCTCAAAGGGCAGAATCTGCCTTTCTAAAAAATCAGATGTTTTGATTGCCATCATCATCCTCCATCCTTCAGTTTTCCACATTAGCTTTTTCTTTTCCTTGTTGATTTTGGAATAAAATAAAGTAGATAAAGAATAGAGTGGAAAACTTCTGCCCTTTAAAATACCTATAAATTTTCCACTTAAAAGAAAAAAAAAATCATCTTTTTTGATTACCACTTTCTTTGGGAAATAATTAGGAAGGAAGACAATGAAAACAACAGAAACATGAACAATAAATGATTAGCTACTGTAAAATAAAGTGCAAGTGTAGATTTGAGCACAGAAACCAAAATATACAAAGGTGGAACCAACTGGTAATATTGTGTGGAGAGTTTTTTAATTCCCTTGAATTTTACAGCCTCACTTCCCTTAAAAGTAGTTTGTGAGAATAATGATCCAGTTTGATATATGACAAGTCTATTTCTTTGCACCCATTTCTGCCATCGCAGAGCTGATTCATTTGGTTACCTGATTTCTTCACTAGGGGCTGCCAGGAAGACTAATTAACGCTGCGGAATCTCGAGAATCATCTTTGGGGGTGCTGCTCGGCCACTCGGGGTGCAGCTTCCTCCCCAGAAGGAGAAGTCAAGGCCTTGAGCCTGCAGCCAGCTGAAATTGGGTTAGCTTGATTTGTTTAATTGCAAGGCTGTGTGTGCCTTATCATTAGACGTTTCTGCCTCTTTCTGTAAGCTTTTCTAACCTCCCACTTACAGAGACAAGATTCTTTGTGTCAGCACCTTGGAGAAGTGTTGTTGAAGCAGCTGGCACTCAGACAGGCCTCCTCAGCAGCACCGTGGGGGCAGCACAGCTCCTTCATACCTACCTGAGTGCAGCCTCGGGGAGAAGCAGCCGACTTGCCTTCAGAATTTGGAAAGGGGTAGGCAAACAAATGTTTTCCTCCATAGAAGGGAAGAAGCCTTTGCTTTTCAAAAAATTGGTTCTTGATATTTACCTCAAGGGGACAATTTGGACGAGTTCCTAGCAATGTATCTCAAGTCGACTTGAGAACCAAAGGAAGTCAAAAGCCAAAAGCATCACAGTAAAGCTGCTGTGGCCAAGACAGGTGACACGGCTATCCAACGCGTATCTGGAACCATGGCAAGGCTGCCTCATTGAATTATGAACCAATCATTCATGATTTATCGTTAAAAAAGACTGAAAGCCCCGCGGACCCTGTCCTGCGTGGGTAATCCGGGGCAATGTGGCAAATGGCAGCGCTTTCATCCTTATGATGTAGAACGGTAGGTGCAGAGACGACCCTGTTCCCTTCTGCTTGTTTTCTTTTATTCTCCCATGCAGACGGAAACCCAGCAGGAGGGCTTTTAAACCAAAACAGTTAATTCCTCCTCTAACCCAGAGAAGTCTCGAAACACAAATATAGCAGAGTTGAGAGGGAGAGGGCAGCTTTGCCTGGGGCTCTGCTTTGCCCCAGGTGGGGAGGAAGCCACCTTCTCGGTCCTCAGAGGGCCAGGGTGTAGGAAGACCAGTTAGAAGGCGCACGGGCGGCAGGTGGGCCAGCGTGCCCACTCCACAGGTATTTTCCATTTCACTTTCGATGCTCTGTACTGTGAATCACGCAGATCAGAGACCCAGGTAGGAACACCCATTCCAAAGACAAAACTGAGAAGCGTTGGGAAAGAGAGGCCCTCTCGTGATAAAGGCAAAGCAGGGACTTCACGCTCCAGAGATGGAGAAGTTGCCCAAGCGCAGGGCAGGCTCAAGCAGGGACCTTCTCCATTTGGCATGGAGGGACTGTGGGGGATAGGCCTTCCTCTAGGCCAAGCCCGGGCACCTGGCACCTTCCCCTACGGAAGGTACTTTCTCAACTGAACTGCAATTCTCGTCCCACCACCCCCATCACCCTTTCGTCGCCTAATGGAACAGGGCTTCAGCCCTTGTGTTCCTAAATCACGGGCTCACGCCTGCCCACATTGGAATCTCCCCTTTCTGTCCATCTCCTGGCTCCAGCACCTTCCCTATCTGACCTCATATGTACTGACCATCTGCCTTTTTATTCACTCACAGTTCCTGCCTCTGCCCTTTCCTGGCTCTCTGCTGTTTGGTACCCCCTCCTCTGCACCTATTGAAATCCTCACCTCCCCCACCCCCATCTCAGCCTGAAGTGCTCCCTTCTGCCTCTAAGCCTTACATCCTATAGTCTGTTCCACTGACCTGAACTTTATTTCACTTCTCATTCTATGGGCCTTTCATTGCCACAACTTGTTGATAAGTTCCTGGAGTTGCAGAGGAAATGATTTATGTATCTTTCCCTATTGCCACACACCTGTCCCCAGCACCTGGCATAATGGATAGCATTTGCTTGATCCCTCTCCTACTGGTTAAAAATTTAAATGCACCAGACCAGGGAGATCAGGCAGAATCTGAGGATGGTTTTAGAAAGTTTTCTCTTCAGAATCACAAACAATCGTAAGGAAAAGGACAAATCCTATCAGTTATCTAAATGTTTTCAAGTATCTGGATATTTGGCCTTCAGTGCATAGAACCCTAATGAGTGATGGCATTGTTCAGTTTTCCTCTGGATCCTTCCCCTCATCCACACATGGCTAGTGGCCCCTCAGGAGAGAAGGTACCAAGGCACCCCATTCCTCCCCTCACAGATTGTCCTGCCTGAAACAAATCTCATGGGTCCTTGTGCCTCTGCTGCCCTGCTAGAAAACAGAAATTATAACATTGCCCCTCTGAGGCTGTGAGAACAAGCAATGAATGAGAACAAAGAAAATGATGAGTGGGAGGAGCCATGAAGTTGCATGTTCCAGAGCTCCACAGATCAATCTGAGCATGGTGATTATCAGTATTGAGAAAGGCGACAAAAGCCATTAGTAGGTAAATAATTTCTCTTTTTAAAAAGTTATGTGCAAGATGCACCTCAAAGCCACACTCCTAAATGATAAAGTTAAGAAATATAAAAGCATAAGCAGCTATGCTCACGTGGGACATCTTCTCAGCGTTAGCTCCACGTTTCCCTACGGGTTTGGATTTGAGGCCCCTCAGAGGCCCAAGGGGATGCCTGGCAAGGTCCTCAAAAAACACAAGGCCTGTCACATACAGTTGAGGAAAATCCATCAGGAGCAGGTGTGGAAATGGCAAAGCAGAAGAGGAGGAGAGTGGGGAAGGTGATGGATAGGTCTTTGGCAGCAGGAAAGCCGAACACCAGCCACTCGCTGCTCAAGGGCTGAGGCAAAAGCTGAGTGCGGAGGCTGAGGAAGTAAGCTCCTTCTTTCCACTTGAGTTCTCTCTTCCCAGGGAATTTTCATTGTATTTTATTGAAAGATAAAGACTGAAAACACAAAATAAAAGTATCACAAGCCTCCCTACCTCACACCGTATTCAAATACAGTTATGCATTGCTTAATGATAGGGATATGTTCTGAGAAATGCGTCTTTAGGCAATTTCGTCATTGCGTGAACATCCCATAGTATACTTACACAAACCTAGTAGTATGTGTACTACACACCCAGGATATATGGTACTAATCTTATGGGACCAACATGATATATGCCATCTATCATTGACTGATATGTTATTATGTGGCACATGACTCTATATATTCTTGAAATATATCAAAGGCCTAAATCTTAGAGGTAAAACTAAAAAACTCTTAGAAGAAGACACAGGCATAAAGCTTTGTGACCTTGGATAGGTCTCAAAATGATAACAAAAGCACAAACAACAAAAGAAAAAATAGATAAATTGGACTTCAGCAAAATTATAACTTTTGTGTTTCACCAGACACCATTATGAAAGTGAAATGACAACCTACCGAATGGGAGAAAATATTTTCAAATCATATATCTGATAAGAGCTTAATATCCAGAATCTATTAAGAACTCTTATAACTCAAGAACAAAATGTACGGTTTTTTTTGGTAAGGAAGATTGGCCCCAAGCTAACATCCATGCCAATCTTCCTCTATTTTGTGTGTGGGTCACCACCAAAGCATGGCTGACAAGTGGTGTAGGTCCATGCCTGGAACTGAACCAGGCTGCCAAAGTGGAGCATGCCAAACCTAACCACTACGCCACGAGGCAGGCCCCAACCCAACTTTTAAAAGTGGGCAAGGGGAGCCAGCCCTGTGGCTGAGTGGTTAAGTTTGCGTGCTCCACTTCAGCGGCCCAGGGTTTCACCAGTTCGGATCCTGGGCATGGACATGGCACCACTCGTCAGGCCACGCTGAGGCGGTGTCCCACATGCCACAACTAGAAGGACCCACAACTAAAATATACAACTATGTACTGGGGGGATATGGGGAGAAAAAAGCAGAAAAAAAAATGGGCAAAGGCTAGGATACACATTTCTCCAAAAAAGATATACTGATAGCCAGTACACACAGGAAAAGACGCTCAACATCATTGGTCATTAGAGAAATGCAAATCAAAACCACAATGAGATTCCATATTACACCCATTAGGATGGCTATTTTCAAAAACAAACAAATAAAACAGAAAATAGCAAGTCTTGGGAAGGATGTGGAGAAATTGTAACCCTGGTACATTGCTGGTGGGAATGTAAAATGATGCAACCACTGTGGAAAACAGTTTGGCAATTCCTCAAAAAGCTAAACATAGAATTACTGTATGACCCAGCAATTCCATTCTTAGATGTGTACCCCAAAGAACTGAAAACTCAAAGAGCTACTTTATGCGAGTGTTCATAGAAGCATTATTCACAATAACCGAAAGCTATAAACAACCCAAATGTCTATAAACAGATGAATGAATAAACAAAATGTAGTATATACGTACAATGGAATATTATCAGCCGTAAAAAGGAATGAAATTCTGATACATGCTACAACATAAATGAACCTTAAAATATTATTATGCTAAGTGAAATAAGCCAGACACAAAAGGAGAAGTTTTGTGTATGATTTCACTTATGTGAAATATCTAGAATAGATAAATTCATAGATACAGAAAGTAGATTAGAGGTTGCCAGGGGCTAGAGGTAGTGGAGAATAGGGAATTATTGCTTAATGGTTACAGAGTTTCTGTTTGGGATGATGAAAAGGTTTTGGAAATAGATAGTAGTGATGGTTGAACAACATTGTGAATGTAATTAAGACCATTAAATGGTACACTTAAAAATGGTTAAAGTGGAAAATTTTATATGTATTTTACCACAACTTTTAAAAATGGGCAAAGGATTTGAATAGACATTTCTCCAAAGAAGATATAAAGATGGCCAATAAGCACATGAGAAGATACTCAACATCAGTAGTCATCAGGAAAATGCAAATCAAAACCACACTGAGCACAATGAAAGACCACTTCACACCCACTAGGATGGCTGTGATCAAAAGACAGATCACAGCAAGTATCGTGAGGATGTGGGGCAGTGAGGACCCTCATACACTGCTGGTGGGAATGTAAACTGACACAGTCACTTTGGAAATAGTTGACAGTTCCTCAAAGGATTAAATGTAGAGTTACCATATGACCCAGCAATTCCACTTTCTGCCAGGTATGTACCCAAGAGAAATGAAAGCAGATGTCCACACAAAAACTTGTGCATGGCTGTTCAGAGCAGCATTTTTCCTAATAGTCAAAAAGTGGAAACAAACCAAATGTACATTAGTTGATAATAGATAAACAAAATGTGGTATATCCGTACAATGAAATATTATTTGGCAATAAAAAAGGAAAGAAGTACTGATACATGCTACAAATGATGAACCTTGAAACATTGTACTATGTAAGAGAAACCAGTCACAAAAGACCACATATTGCATGATTCCATTTATATGAAATGTCCAGAATAGACACATCCATAGAGACACAAAGTAGATTAGTGGTTACCTAGGGCTGGAAGGGTAGGGGGGAAATGGAAGTGACTCTAAAGAGTATAGGGTTTGTTCTGGGGATGATAATAGTATTCTAAAATTGATTGTGGCAGTGGTTGCATAACTGAATACATTAAGAGCCACTGAATTGTACACTTTAAATAGGTGTGTTGTTTGTCATTTGAATTTTATCTCACTAAAGCTGTTAGCAAAAAAAAAAATTACAAGCCTACAACTAATCTCCCCCAAAAGTATTTCCCACAAATAACAAGTAAAATGAAGTTTAAGTCATTAACTAGTTTTTAACATTTTATTGTGGAAATATGCAAATGTAAAGAGAATAATGCACAGAGCCCCCATGGACTCATCAGTCAGCTCCAAAAATCACCAACATTTTAGAGGTATTTTTTAAATCTTTTCCAAAATTTTATTATAAAAATTTCAAATATCAGAAAAGTGGGAAGATTGTACAGTAAATACCCATATACCCATCTCCTATATTCTCCCACTAATGTTTTACTCTGCCTGCTTTTTTTTTTAAATTGAGGTAACTTTGGTTTATAATATTATATAAATTACTCTGCCTGCTTTAATCTGTATCATCCATCTGTCTGTCCCTCCGTCCATCAGTTCATTTATGTTTTTTAGTTCATTTCAAAGTAATTTGCAGACAGTAGCAGTACACTTCCCCTTAAATCCATCTGTATGTATATCATTGACTAGAGTTCAATACTTGTTTACCCATCCCTTTGTTCTTTTGAGGTAAAATTTATGTACAATTAAAGACACAAATTTTAAGTGTGCATTCTGTGAATTTTGACAAAAGTATAGGCCTGTATAACTCAAGTTAAAGACATTGTTTTGATATCTTTTAAAACTATTTTTGATTGCTCAGACACCTCCAAAATAAATTCTTTTCACGGATTTATTGTATTTTAGTGTTGTTTTTTGTAGGGTTTTCTCTTTTTCCTTTAAATCTCTGAGGGGCAGAAATGCCGATTACATATTATGAGCTACCCATCCATACAAATCCTGAGCCTTCTTAGTCCTTTGAATGAAAGCCGATTTGGCATTTTACTATAAACCTATGTTGTAATGTATCTTTCATAATATAACACCTCAGAAACTGCTCTACCAAAATCGATGTTTTCAGAGTAAACAGCGTGTCTGGAATGTAATCATTTGTGGGATGAATCAATAATTAAAAATTTCTTTCACTTTTTTATTGTGGCAAAATACATATAACATAAAATTTACCATCTTAACCATTTTTAAGTGTACCATTTAGTGGTATTAAATACATTCACGTTACCGAGCAACTGTCACCACCATCCATCCCCTTAACTCTCTTCATCTTGTAAAACTGAAACTCTGTACCCATTAAACAATATCTCCCCATTCTCCCCTCCCCCTGGTCCCTGTCTCTATGATTTTGACTACGTTAAGTACCTCATATGAGTGAAATCATACATATTTGTCTTTTTGTGACTGGCTTACTTTACTTATCATACTATCTTCAAGGTTCCTCCATATTGTAGCATGTATCAGAATTTCCATCCTTTATAAAGTTGAATAATGTTCCACTATATGTATATAACACATTTTGCTTATCCATTCTTCTGTCAATGATCCCTTGGGTTGCTTCCACATTTTGGCTATTGTGAATAATGCTGCTATAAACATGAGTATACAAATAATTTCTCTGAGACCATGCTTTCAATTCTTTTAGGTATATACCCAGAAGTGGAATTGCTGGATCATATGGTAGTTCTATTTTTAACTTTTTGAGGAACCATGCCATTTTCTATAGCAGCTGTACCATTTTACCTTCCCACCAACAGTGCACAAGAGTTCCAATTCCTCTGCATCCTCACCAACACTTTTTTTTCTATTTTTTTTATAGTAGCCATCCTACTGAGTATCTCATTGTAGGTTTTATTTGCATTTTCCTAATGATCTAATGATGTTAAGCATCTTTTCATGTGTTTATTGACCATTTGTATATCTTCCTTGGAGAAATGTCTGTTCAAGTCCTTTGCCCATTTGTTACTCGCGTTGTTTGGTTTTTTTGTTGTTGAGCTTTAGGAGTTGTGTATAGATTCTGGATATTAATCCTTTATCAGATATATGACCTGCAAGTATTTTCTCCTCTTCTGTGGGTTGCCATTTTACTCTCTTGATAGTGTCTTTTGATGTACAAAATTTTTAAATTTTCATGAAGTCCAATTTTTCTACTTTTTCTTTTGTTACCTGTGCCTTTGTTATCAATGAATGAAATTTTACACCAGTTACCTCATGGTATGTTCAATATTGTAGATTTTCTTTTTTTCAAAAACAAGCAAACCAAAATTTCTTTTTCATGCAGAAAAAACAATGGGATAGAAAACTCAACACTATCACCTTGCCTAAAGAAACATTGCTAGTCTGTAATAATCAAGGAGGATTTATTTGCCCTTTTCCCCAATGCAGTCACTGCAGTCACAATGCAAGTCTCTGTGATTATAATAATTTTTTATACATTTGTAAGAACTATACTATAATATAATTTACTAGTGATGACCTGTTTTATGTCACAAGCATTTCTGTTTTTTAATATAAATGCATAAAAAGAAGTTACTCTATGCAAAAGGAGATTCTTAAATGGAACACTCAGAATCTTTTATTTTAAACCAAACGATCTCAATATTTTCAAACATTTTTTCATATAGATGCTGATAGCGAGGCTTTCTGCTCAAAATTTGTTCCACTCCATGCCTGTGACATCATTTTATGAATAAGATAAAATGGAAACGAGATGAGATGGACAAATTCAGAAAAGATAGAAGTCGCTAGTGTTTTTGAGTATGTGGCATGCCAATTTGCCTTTTGTAGGATGAAAATATTAATTGTACATTTTTAAAAAGCACAAATGTTATGCATCTCCCCGGAGTCCAGAAAGTCTTTCGTATTTCTTAATTACCAAATCTTGGTTCGGCTGCATAGCTTTCTCATTGCTCCTGTTGCATCCAGGGTCGTCTTTGTGATTTCCTCTGAAAAGGACTATACATTAACATACAAGCTTTCAGTGGCAGGGTGGAAGAAGGGAAAGGTGTTAATTCAGATGTTATGAAACTGTGATAATGCTATTGTTTAAGGCACTTATTTGGGTATGTTTATACTTTGTAGTTTTATAAATAAGCCCAAGGGGCTCCTCCTGGTTGTCACAATCCTCCTTGAATCTCGTATCCTGTCTGTCTCTTCCTATCCGACAGTAGAATTGATGCTGCTCTAATCCCTGGAAGTTTGGAACTAATGAACTGACTGCTGGGCTGCCGCCACGGAGCTTGGTCCCAAACTATACTGTACTTCACACTCGATTTATTCTCCAGATGGCGAGACTGTGCCACCCTGCCGCGAGGGACCACCTCTTCCACTGGAGTGTAAAAGTGGACGGATGTTGTTTTCTTTGCAGATTTGATCATTCTGAGCTAGAAACTTGTGAGGATGATTAGTTATTAGCTTTAATGGGTGCCAATTGAACCAACTGCACGCATATTTTCTCCTTTAATTTCGAAGTCTGCAGGTCTTGGTGATGGTTGATTTATCCTCTTTCTTACGTCACCAGAGCGTGTCTCTTCCCCAGGTGATAAGAACCCGGTCTCTGAAATCATAGCACGCCTTGGTTCCTGGCCCAGACAGAGTCACATAATACGGTGGCTTATGTATAAGGACAAGTTTATTAGCCACTGGTCCACTGCACTGAACAGCCCATGGCACGAAATATCGATTGAATGTGGGAACTTTGGTAACATCACGTTTTAGAACAGAGGCCTGTAAAGATTCTGATCTGTGCCAACTCTCTTTGTGCCCTCTGCAGAGCCCACCTCTGGAATCAAGTGTGCTGCAGAACACACTCTCGTAATTAGTCTTTGCAAAGATCTAATGTAACTTTTGATAAAGGCCTTAATTCCATTATTCCATCTTTTCCAGGTTGTCAGATCTTAGGGGGACAAGTTCATCCCACACTGAGATGTGCTCCCCAAGGTCACCCTGTAGTGTTAACACATTTAGAATGCAGTTCCTTCTAAACCTCATTTTGAACAACCTGTTTTGCTACAGAATGTTAGACGCCCCCTCCGCGACCCCCCCCCAAAAAAATGTCTTTTGTGAATCGCCTCTTTTTGCTTTCATTTCCTTTTCCTTCTTGCCCCAGGGAGCATTTACCTCCCAATAACCTCAACAGATCACCCAGATAGCCCTTCTGAGAAGATGGAGTCTGCCAGACTTTGCTTACTAATCGCCCTAACGAGATGGAAATTGGAAGGATGGTCAGCCAAAAAGGAGCCAGAGAAAAAGAGAAGGAGAGTGTGAAAGGGAGGGAGGTGATGAGATGAGAGAGATGGTAGCAAGAAGTAACATATGTGTAAGAGAGAGTGAAGGAGGGAGGGAAAGAGAGAGAGAGAGAACGGAATGAACAGAATTCCTTCCTTTTCACAACTGGGTGGACTGTGGGTCTCCCTAACTGAACACCCAGAACTAGACTTAATTGTTCTTAGAAACTGCCTTCCTCTCACCCAGCAGATGGCATGGGTGTGTTTGCTAGCACAGTAACATATTTCACCATTAAAATACCAAAAAGAAAAAAAAACTCAACATGCTTGTTGGTTGGTGTAAATTCAGTGAAGTTGTTGGATATTTGGGGATACATAGCAGAGGGATGCACACTTAGTTTATGTAAATTGCAACAAGCAACAGCCTGTTAATAAGGGTTTTGTGTGGCAATATACCTCCAAAACCATCATCTTTTTTTGGAAAGGTACAGAGTGATGAAGTGGAAAGAGCTTGGTTCTAATTCTGAGCCAAAAAGAGGAAAAAAAAAGTCTAATAAAATGCTGAGTATTCACTGCTCATTATTATAACATGAAAAGTACTAATCAGATTATGCCTAAAATTGGAATTAGGTACCTCATTTGCAGCCAATTTCACAAGAGCTGAATTTTACTAAGTAAACCGGAATGTGCTGAAACCATGGCAATCTGACTTTAGATAAAAATCACAAACAGGTTTAGAACACGAGCTTTGAACAAATAGTCCCCTTCAAATACAAGTGAAACAACAAAACAGCTTAGAGGTCAGATTTTGTTTGACACCAACATTAACAATTTAGGAAGTTGCTGCCAGGGATTCTGGTCCTTGAGCACACATGCAGATTAAAGTAGAGAATGGAGATGATGATTCAAATAACTCAAGTTTTAAAAATGCATTTCAGCCTAAATGATCTAGTTAATTCCTTTCCATTTTCCATTCACTCTGCCCCAATAGACCCTTTGCAAGGCCGACCCGCTGTTGAAAGAAACCCTGGAAGTTGAAATCTTTACAGGCTGGAGCAGTCCCGAGTTTGTAGCTGTGCGGGTTACATGGAGCATAACGCATTTTAGGTTCTCTGAGGCCATTGATCTAAATACACACATTGCCAGAAAGCTGGAAGCATTTCTTTCGACAGCTTTAGACGGCCTTAGAGCCATGATATTGAGCTAACTTCTGCTCTTCACCTTCAGGATTTTCATATTTGGTAGATGTCACAAGAGGGCACAGTAAAACAAGTGGCTGAGTTTTATAGCAGTGGAATGGCCAACAGCATGGTGTGGAACCAAGCCACTGTTGGCTGCGTCATCCCTCACTTTAGCTAGGGTGAGCTCTCTCTTGCTTTTGTCTAAGCTTGGCTTAATTATTGGCAGTCGAAGCTGTGTAAATCAGGACTCCACAGAGCTGTCTTGAACTGGTCCTATGTTCTCAGTTTCCATCTGACTTGACAACTCTAAGCTACTGTTTCCTCACACGGTTTAACTCAGCCTCGGGTTGGAAGCCTTCCCCGCTTCCACTGGGTCATAGACCTACATCCGTCTGCTTTAAATCTACTGTCCCGTCTTGTCTTGTGGATTAGACTTAGACTCAATATTGGCTCAAATAATTCTTTTTTGTCTCCGTTTTGGTTTGCTGTTTTCCTGGATAAGTATTGCTGTTCAAATGGCTGTATATTGTGAAGACTTTTTTTTTAAACCACATTCATCAACTGTGAGAAGCTTTAAAGTTTTATTAGTATCATAAAAACCCTTCCCAAATGAAACTACTTTTGATAAGTGTTCATTCTGACAATGAGAATTTGTTGAGGGCTGTTGGCAAGTTGGAGGAATTTGTTTTTGAAACTGAAATTGGCAGGAAGTAATGACCCTCAGTGCTTTATTTCTCTTCACTCCACCGCCCCCCCCACCCCACTGCTCTCCTTTCTCTCCCATCCCCTTCCCCACCTTCATCTCCCCAACTCAAAGCCAATAAATAACATGTTTGGTTTCATACAATTTTTCTGGGGAGAATTCAAATACTGAAGCGGACTTTCAACCTTTCAGCTTTTTTTAACTGGAGAAAAGACTGTCAAATCAAAGAAAAAAATGTATTTGTCTACCACTTCATGAAGGGATTTCTTGGTGATATTATTGCCTGCCATCTGAAGAATCTGGAGCTTTTTTGTAGTGTGGAGTGTCATTTTCCTGTGAGCACCTTCTTAATTGAATGTCAAGATTCAACTTAGTTGCAAAAAAAAAGATTTTCTTTAAGTGAGTAAAAAAGCATGAAGCTTGTGGAAAGAGAAAAAGAAATCTGTATTTTTTCCCTAATGTGAACATGCTGACAAATGAGACTACCATTATGCATATGTTATCTAGTTTCTTCTATTCATTAAACGAGAAAATGCAAGTAGAGGACTTAGAACCATGCCCAGCGCTTAGTAAATGCTCAATAAATGTTACCTATTAATTATTTTACCTTTCCAATTGGAAAGTAATGCTAACAAGCAAGACATACTATTTAGAAGCCTACCAGAATGCATTACTGTGCTCTCATGTCTGCTGTAGTCATCTTGAATGAAGTCTGGAAATCAATTGATTGCCTATCAGATTGTATGACTTATTTCAAATACCACTTATTTGGTGGACAGGAAATGTGCAGATATAATAATGGTGCTCCAACTCTGAATCCACATAACAGTTTCAGAGGTTCGATCGTGTTTCCTCTCAATGATAAAGAAACTTAAGAGATACATTTTATCAACTCTTACAGAATGAAGCTCGATTAAGAATAGTAAAAACTCTTGAAGACTTTGATCTGGGCCCAACTGAAAAGTGTGTGAGAGTCAACTCAGCGTCCAGTGGTTTCGCTGAAGAAGACCTACAGACCCTCCTGCAATCCCGGGTCCTTCCTTCCAGCCTGATGCTACCAAAGGTGGAAGGTCCTGAAGAAATCCGGTGGGTGAGTAGCCGATGCTTTACTTTAATTAAAGATTCAGCGCTGGCTAAGGAGGAGTAGCCGAAAGGAAGGATTTGGGTACTGCCGGTTTTGAAAATGCATACACAGAGCAGAAAAGGAATTCAGAAAGATGAGTGAGCCCGAGAGACCAAATCCTCCACACGGGAGGGCCTATCTTTGCCCAAAGTGTTCTGTGGAACATCTCTGCTCTTGCAATGATGCTTCTGCTCCCTATCAGATGTGTGCTTTGGACAGAACAGCCCCGTCAAGAGCTCACAGAGCAATCCTTGGAACTAGCTTGCCTGAGAGTCTGATGGCTTCTCACACCCTGCCAGGCCCTCACCCGGGGCCTCCATCTGGAAGAGCAGTGACGTAAATGGCTCTCACCCAGATTCGTTTGAAATCATCATAGACAGCAAAAGCACATTAGCCTCAAATGAAAAAATGAACCTAGAGAAGGAGAGGAAAAGGTCACTCCTTAGGGCAACTAGAGGAATAAACAGGAAGCTTTTAACTAGTGGTTTTAATTAGCACAGATATTATTTCCTGAGCGGTTCTCTAGTTCGTCCTTTTTAAATTGCTGACAGGTGTGTTTGTGTTTTATGACAGACTTTTCAGCCAATAAAAACCTGAAATGTAAAGTGGTTGGCATGTCAAATTACTTAAGAAAACTTTGAAATGGGCCTAATTAGACTATGATTGTTTTAATTGTTTAAGGGTTGGGGAGGAGGCTGTTTTATTTAGGGGTTGCTATGATCCTGCAGATCTCGCCTGAATAAAATCACATTCCCTCGTGCCACTCCAGGGCAGAGAGCCCATGACATGTAAGCGCTGGAAGCGTGGTAAGGGCGTGTGGGCATTGGTGATTTCGATGCCACATCTGGGATTATCTGTAAGGCTGCAACTATAGCAATACGCAGAGCAGTGGTACCACCTGAGGAAACCGCTCACCTTGAATGCATGGAGATATGTTGGCTCTGCGCTTTCCAATGCAGTGGCCACCTGCTACGTGTGGCTACTGACCACTCAAAATGTGGCAAGTCTAAATTGAGATGTGCTGGAAGCATAAACACGTACCGGATTTTCAAGACTTGGTAGCCCCCGCCCCACAAAAAAAAAAGGAAATTATCTCAATAATTTTTATATTGATTATATGTTGAAATCATAATATTTCAGATATATTGGGTTGAATATACATATTATTAAAATTAAATTCACCTGTTTCATTTTACTCTTTTAATGTAGCTACCAGAAAATTTAGAGTTAACACATGTAGCTGCCATCATATTTCTCTTGGACAGCTCCATGTCAGAGTCTTCTTGAAGACCCGTGGTCAAGGACCCATTTACTTACTACACTGGAGTTCTCTGCAAGGTCACCCCTCAGAAGCTGGGAGATACTGGTTAATATCTTCGAGGGCTCCTACCCAGTTCGAATGTGTCTGAAATTGATTGAAAGGGAATCTGAAGTACCATTCCCCTTTGGTTTCATAGTTAATACCTATTTATCACCATTATTACCCTTCATTTGGGAGGGGAGGACCCACCCCAGCCTTCAGCTATGGCTTCTGTTCGCTGTTTTAAATCCCGGGATGTGAGGAACTTACGGAAATCTAAATAGGATTTCTAGTTAACAGAAGTCTTTGGGGCTGTTTATTTTTTCCTCCCCGTTTGTATTTATGTGAAGCAGAAAACCCAGAGCCTGATGCACAACTGAAAGATGGGCTTCCTTGTTTTCTTTTGTGTGAGAATCTCTTGCTGGCCTTTTGTCACTAGTGTGGGTTCTTGTTTGACTGGCACGGCTTATTGGACTATAACAAGCGTGACTCTGCCTCCTTTGTCGCGGGACAATTCTCCCACAAATCCCGAACAGTGTGCATTCTTCCAACACACTATTGGGTGTGCACTGGAATTGAAAGAATTGCTGAGCCCTGCTACTTCGTCTCCTCCCCAATCTCTTTGTGATTTTTTTCCCCTTCTTTTCCTCCCCTCCCACTCCTCTCCACCTCGCTGAAATGAACACTTTACCAGGCCGGAAACATTTAATCGTCTCCTTTTGAAAAAATTAATTGAAACTTCTCCACTAGTTACCTTTTGTGTTAGTACTTAATGCAATTTTTTAAGAAAGAAGGGGAGGAGGAGGAGGAGGATGGGCTAGAATATTTAATTTTTAAATGTCCCTGTTGGCTTAAGAACAAAAGACATCAGAGATTTTTCTCACTAAGATCAGGAAATATATTGTCAAGCGTTTACCCAGTTTTAAACTTTATGATTTTTGTAGTTATAACTGTTATCACAAAGAATGGGGCAAGTAATGTTGCAAGTTTTTTTAATGAGAAAAAAATTTCCTCTACTGCATAAGTAACACCCAAAACCACTAATATTTCACTACCCATTTTCTAGCTTAAATACGACATAAATTATGTCTTATTTTCATTTACATGGAATACTCTATATTTGGTCCCCTTAAATTGTAGCCTTCTCTTCCTTCTTGCTATTTTGGTTGAGTTATTCCTTCCCTTGCGAAGTTACTAAGGAGGTGATGATGATGGTGTCGGAGCAGGGGAGGGGGCAGTGGGAGCAACTGGGAATAATTCTTCATTACTGAAAGCTGTGATTTATTTTAGCCTAATTGTAAAGTTACTGCAAATTGCTCAAAAGCTTTTTAAAGATCCCAGTGATTAGATTTTGGGGCGGGGGGAGTACACCGGCAAGAAGGGGGCAGCTAAAAGGGGAAATAACACCTCTAATCCTGCTTCTGGTAAATAGGCTGCCAGCTTTTAAAATGAGTTTCCTTTCTATTAGTCAGAATATTATGCTAAGCCTTAAGCATTAGTTTTTTTATGTTGCCATAGCAGCCCTATTCCTGCAGGGTGGTGACCTGCGATGATTACAGTACAAAGCTTATAGGGTCTTGAAACCCCCTTTGAAGATGAAAAGTCTTTGATGGTTTATATTTATGCAAATCTCTTAGATATGATTTACCCAACTGAGACTGAATGGAGAGATGATTAAAATTCCCTTTTCCTTTGATATCTATTAATGGCCGAATATTCCTTAAATTTAAAATGGATATATATGTTTTCATCTTTATTTACAAAAATATCTTTATCATACCTGTGTGCTTTTTTTTTATCTCCCCACATCTTATTAGATCTAGATAGACATAATAGATTTACAATTTAGAGTGTGGTGGGTTTTTTCCTTTTGAAGGGGGGGAGATCCGTGCAACAGCTTTTGTATGTTTCCAGATGGTAGATTTTGGAATTTGGGCTACCCCACTGGCAGCACAGAGCTAGCTGTGAACTGGTCTCATGGAAAAAATTGGCGAGCTTTGGTCTTCAAAGAATTAAACTTCCTTTTTAAGGTCTTCCTAGGTAAGCTAAAAAATTATGAAGAAAAGCCTTCTGAACAAAGGATAATGGCGCTATAATGAATAATATGGATTCCACGTAGAGGCGGCTGCACATTACACTGATGTCAGTGCTGGGTCTGAAACAAAAACAGAATGGCAAGGCGAGCAGCCTTCACTGTTTGCGGGGCCTACCACTTGCATTTAAAAGTGGGGGCAAGAGGTCTTAAGTAAATATGTTTTCAAGGAAAGCATTTAAACTCCAGAATCTCTCCTTCCACTTCTAACTCCTAGCCCTCAAATTGCCCCTTTAGGAAAAAAAATTATAATGCTTGAGGTTTTACTGTTTAGCTTAGTGGGAACTATGTTACCTTCTTTTCTTCGGTCTTTCCTCCTGTTTGTTTTTTGTTTTGGGGGTCTTTAAAAATTCTTTTGTGTGGACCAAAGAGGCTGGGGTATGACTTCCTCAGGTCAAAGACTAAAATACCACTTCTTTGTCTACATTTCACTGATTGTACATTTTTTTCCCCCACTAATCACCTATGACACTTTTGATTTTTAGTTTTCAGACAAATTTTCATTCTACTTAAAAGGGCGAAAACTTGAACAACCAATGAATTTAATCCCTTTTGTGGAAACTGCAATGGGTTTGCTCAATTTTAAGGTAAGAAAATCATAATGTGGCTAATAAGTTAGTATTTTCTTTATTACCTAAAGAGAACTTTTGTTTTCAATTTTAACATCTACTTAAAATATTTTTCTAGGAAGATTTCTAGGCAGAGTAAACCTTGAGCACCATTTGTTGTCTGTAATAATCCAAAACTAAGTTGTGAGCATAGAAAACAAAGAAATTGCTAAGTAGTAAGGAAAGACTTCCTGGTCCTAAACATTTAAATGAAATATTTATATATTCCTAGCAATCATTTTAATTAAATAATAATTATGTAAATATGTGCTTTGAATTATTACATTTATAGATTAAATGTACATGAAAATTTATTTTGTCACCTTTATGAATTAACTTTCAATTATTCTTTTGTAACAACTGCCTTTTATTGGGAAATTTTCTGGCCTCTCTGTAGCAACGTTGTCCATAATGTCTAGTACATAAGATTGCTATTCATACGTTATTATACACCAATAATTTGTAGTAAATTATTTCAATTTGCCACATTAGAATATAAAATATTTCCTAATACACATTAAGGAAGATTGGCTGAGCCAAGTGTTTCCCAGCATTGTACGGTTGCATTAGACAATGTGCCTTAACAAACTCACAGCTAGCTTGTTTTTCTCCTTTATCAGTGAGCATTTCAATTGTTTTCCAAAATATCCCTCGCATTCCACTTGACTTGTGAACATCAATGTAGCTCCCCATCTCAGAAGGCAGGAGAGAAGAAATCCCTAAAAACAAAGAGAAAAGATAGTTGAACTGTACAGGAGAGAGAATGTGTGAGCAGACGCTCCGAGAGGAAACTTTGAGACCTACTGGACCATGCAGGAGGGGCAGAGTGCAAATGTTTGGGGAGCTGCTTCAAGCCTCATGATCAGCGTGTTTACACCACTAACCACACATTCTTCCAGCCCACCCTAAATTCTGAGAATGTAATCAAAGCATATCCCTTAGATGCAGCTTGATTCATACAATGATTCAATTTTAAGCACTGTTTTGCCATTTTATTCCATAATGTACTTTGAAGCACTTCCAACCCCTGAAATTAATCAACAGGGTTCTCCTGGTGTCTCCTGTCTTCCCACCCACATATATTAGCATGCTGCATCTCCACATGTGTGGATTCACATTCTGTCTACAGCAAACGTTATCCATCTTTATTTTCACACAGAAACGTCGAAGTTGCTTATTAATACATCTGGGACAACTTGTTGCATTTTTATTTTCCCCTCTAGAGTTGTAGATTTTTGTATTGTCTGTGTTTAATCCTGAGACCATTTACTAAGAAATCTTGATCCTAATGCAAATAATCCAATTAGTTTGATTTAAAAATTCTTTCCTTTTCTCCTGTGGTTTTATGTGTATTGTTTGAGAGTCTCTTAAAGCAAAAACAAATTTTGGAAAAATAGAAATAACATAATCAAAATGAGTTAACTCAAAATTTCTCTAGAAATTAGATGAACTACAATTTGAACATTATAACTGTATTAATAACTGTAATAATATAATCCATTAAGCAAAGAAAATATATACAACATACTTATCTTGGATAATATTAAATACTTTTGGAAAGGAGTGAATTTGGGCTATTTAGGACTGCTTTCAGCCAAACTGTGTTAAGAGTTGCATCTTTCGGTTACCAAAATGCACCGTGCTGCTTCTCTCGAAATCAAGCATCTCTGTGAGTTTCGCTTCTGTTCTGCTCTCTTCCAGGCAGTGTGTGAAGAAGCGCTAAAGACGGGACCTCAAGTGGGTCTTTTTCTAGACGCAGTTGTTTTTGGAGGAGAAGACTTTCGAGCCAGCATAGGTGTCAAACATATTTCTCTCTGTCTCTCATCCTCTCTGTATATATGTGTGTATATTTTTTCTTTGCCCCTTCACGAATGGACATTTACATGGCAATATATATTTGCCAACCATGAAAATGGTTTTTCTGCTGAATGGCAACACGTCCTGATAATTTAGGGCACCTCATAGCTGTCCTTCTTCCAGAGCATTCCCTTATTAGTTCTGTTTATTTATAAAATAACTCATAAAAAGCCTGTTGCAGCCTCAAGAATATATGACATCTGCTTTGTTCATAGTAAGTACTTTGTGTGAACAACCTCTCCGTTGCTTAAATACTTTGTTTTCACATCAGTCTGAGGGCTGTCTAGGGTTCTAACACAAATTTAAGGCAATTTCACATTTGCTGTAATGAATCGTTTTCTACCTTAAATGGAGTATGTAAATATTATTTAATAGATCTTGAATTCCTCCTCAAACATATTTCAGAACTCTTCTTCTTATTAAATATTTATTGAGATAGTATGCTCGCTTCCACTGATCTTCCCCGTCCCTTGGGCACTGTGCCTCTGGTCTGGGTACGTGTATAACTAGAGGCTGTGAGTGCATCTAGACTAGAGGCCAAGGCCACGAAGCATTTTCAGAACCACAGTCCCAAGGACCTGACGACAGGAGCTTTCCCTGAGCAGTGTCATGGCCCGAATATAAACAGTGACATTCCCTCCCTCCCCCCAACCCGGGTGACAGAAGGGAACTTATTTTAATACTAGTCTTTCCAGGAGACTTTTGTGTATCCAATAGTTCACTGGACACTTTCAGCCTCTCTCAGAATGAGTGCCTTCCATTTCCCCAAGTTCTCCATCCAAACCCTGAAGCAGAAGTATTCGGCCCAGAACCTCAGTTATGACAGGGCACTGCAACCACAACACACGACAAAATCCTGTGCTCAGTGAGGGAAGTTAACCATTTCCTCACACAGCTGCTTGGCCACCTTTTGTGATGCTGTCTTTGGACTGACACTTTCTGAGCGATCCCAAGAAGGAAGAAACATACCAGGAGTCCTTTGTGACCTACCAAGTCATTTGAGATTCTCTCTCCTGAGATGGGGGAGGGGCCTCGTCTTAGTGCACTCACAAGTAATCATACTGGGAGATGCTTTGCAAGATAAACAGACACAGATGAGATTCCACTCTGCCTCCACGTATCCCTCTCTTCCTTTAGATTTGAGTCATCATTTTGCTAGGGAGCAATTCCCAGAAGGTCATAGATGTCTTTACAAACTGAGTTTTTATAATAGATGTCTGGGTTCGGTTTGCAAAGTTAACATCTGCTTTTTCTGTCAACGTCCCATTTTCAGGTGCAACAAGTAGTAAAGAAACCCAAGATATTCTCTATGCCCGACAAAAGATTATTGTCATAGCAAAGGCCTTTGGCCTGCAAGCCATCGATCTGGTGTACATTGACTTTCGAGATGCAGAGGGGCTTCTCAGGCAGTCGAAAGAAGGAGCTGCAATGGGATTTACTGGTATGATTCTTGATAGTACCTTAGAAAGCAATGTCTGGATTAGCAAACATTCCAAAAAATAGCAATTTAACCAGAAATTAGTGTTTCTCATGTACCCAGGTGTCTCATACATGTATTTCACTATTTGAAACGTGAAAAAACCATCCAGGGCAAGAACTTGCCAGACAAATTGTCATGTTTCTCTTTGGCTCTGCAAGTCAAAAACCAAATGATTCATTTTATTTTCTCTTTATATGAGTTACCTTTTTTTTCCCTGCCCTCTTAAGTGTTTTATCGCCGTTTTTGCTGACCTAAGGTGAGAGATGAGGCTATTACAGAAATGTGTTTGAGTGAATTACCATAAGAATTTGGGTTACTGGACAGAAGAAAAATTTCCTCAAATGTTCAAAATATTAATTCATTTCTGAAGAAAAATTTTGGTGCTATTTTGATTTTTTTTTTTAACTCATAGTTAGTTTTCTATTTTTCTGCCACTGCTACCACAACCCTCCTTTCTCTCCCCTGTACCTGGAGACACCTACGGGCATTGGCTGGCACTAAGGTCAGCGGGTCCCTCGCAGCCTGGTCCTGGAGTGCAGGCGGAGGTCTATTGATTGGGGTGCCTGATCTCTCAGATCTCCAGGAGTCTGGGGAGCAACCGAAAATTGTGTTTTTGCAACAGAACTCTATTTTTTGAATAACCACAATAGGATTCTACACACAAACACACACGCACACAACTGTGGATAAAAAACACCATAAGCTCTTTTGTTCTTATTTGCTCTTCCGCTGCAAGTTCTAAGACTATCATTTCAGAAATGTACCCACATAATAAGGGAAAGAGACAAGCATCCATGCTCTCCCTTTTGTAAATATTTTTGAAATGTGTCTGGTTAGGGTTTACTGAAAGAAACATTTCATAAAGTGACCTTAAATGTAAAAGATACCTGAATGGATGGTGGTTTAACTCAAAATAAAATGAAAAGACTTAAGAAACAATTTTATGTGTTACATTAGAATTAATTAAAGCTCTACATTTGATTTTGTGTTTTTAACAAAGTTAAAATGTGATCCACATTTGTTTAATAAATAAATGTGATCTCTTATAGAGAAATATTTTTTAATCATCTGATCTATTGATAAATATTTAATAGTGACTGAGAAAGAGTCCGATACCCCATCCCTGGGGTTGTCCTTGTCTCTGTGGCCTGTCAAACCTGCGTCTTTCCAAAGACCAGTTAGGACATGGCCTAAATGGAAAAGTTGGAGAAAAACTCCATGAAATCTATCTAATGGAGCCTGATGTTGTTGGTTTAAAATGTGTGGCGTTCACTGCCAAGCAGCCAGATGTTGCTCTGAAATGGGCACCAATTCAATAAAAAATTGAAAACAGTGAATTGACATGGGCCTCTGTCACCATCATTCAGTATAACCTGGGTGTCCTCAGCTTCCTCTGGGGTAAATGTTTGCTGCAGGACATATAAGTGAGTTTACGAGTTTCTCCAAGAACAGGACTGAATCAAATTGGTCCCTAATTCAATCGCAGAAGACAAGTTATTTCAAATCAGATTTAAGTTTCTAGACTGTGCCCAACTCAGCATGAGGAGCTTATGGGCTTGGCACTATTGTTTCTCAACAACAGGGAGTGTTAAGTCACAAAAAAAATGGAAGCAGGAGGAGAATGGGGAGGCACGGAGGGTAAAGTGCCTGTTAGATATTCAAGGAAAGGAGTCAGTAAAGTAGGTGAGCTAAACTTCATAACCGTTTTGCAATTTTTAGAAAGAGTCTTGGTTGTCCAAATTATGTTTCTACATACCAATCAAAGGTAACTAGTCTGATAATAAAATATAAGATTATTTGTAGTATTTTAAAATAATAAATGCTTTAATGAGTATTTTAGACCACTCATGACCTGCTTGTCCTAATTACCTGTCATCTAATTGCCATACCTTGGGCTTTGCACAAGAAGGGAAGAAAGGAAGGAGAGGAGGGGGAGGAAGGAAGCGAGGGAGGGAGGGATACGCACTCTATCTGAAGCAGGTGGTTGGTTGAAAAGTTTAAAATCTGATGAAAGTATTGTGTTATCCATAACACTGATAAGGAACACTCAGTCTGTGCTATATGGATTTTCTGTCCTTTTAAAAATTATATATTTTTAAATGAGTTGTATTTTTTTTTGTTAGTCATGCATCAAACAGTAGGTTATAGTTTCTTTTCTGCAGTCATTATTTCACGGAGGCACAATCCATGCAAATTGATTTTAAATCAAATGCTTTGGCTGTGTAAATGGCTATTAGCTTTAGGAATTATTTTTATAAAAAGAAACCAAAAATAAATCTTGGAATAAAGCTTTAACAGCTGACTTAGTCATCACAGTTACCCCAGTACTGCATGCTGAGAAGAAAGATTATAAATATGAAGCACTATAGGTTTTCTTCTTTTCTGCAGTCTTTTGTAGAAGACAAAAATGACACCATCATACAGTTACCTAAAAGACTTGACAGGTATTGATTTAAAGCACGATATATCAAGTGGTACTGTAAAAAGGATTTCATGGTCATAAATTTTAATGTCTTCCAATTTTGCACCCTCTCAGTAACTTGTCAATAACAACTCTTCTGTATAAAATATTTGCTTTGCTCCCACATAGCATTAAAGTCTGATGTTCGGTTGTTAGCATATATAATATTCAACAAAAGATGACTTCACATATGGATGCTCATAAGTTTCTAAAGTCTAACACGTCTTAAAATTAGCCTCATTACCAAAATATGGGTACTTGCAAGCCATCAGTAGTTTCGTAGTATTTTAAGTAGTTTATGTTTTGCTCCTCAAATTATAGTGTCTGTACCAAGAAGTTCCCATGAAATCTGGCTTCTTACATATCAGTATAAATTATGTACATAAATTATAAAATTCAGAACAATTAGTACAAAATGACTACCAGAACTGACATCCTTTAGTAATAATATTCTAACAACTATTAGATTACTTAAATATAATTTCAATACCTATTATTGAAAACAGCTCTCATTTGTCATCACTCATGTTATTTGTTTTCAGAAATTATTCCTCAAATAATTTAACGCATCTTTATTTATATAGAGTTTTAACGTTTTATTAGAATGCTGACAGAGAAGAATGAAATAGCAATGTGAGGGTGTTTTAATTATGCCACTGTAAGAAAAGATATTGCTATATTTATTCACGTAAACTCTTTTTCATGAAATACTAAAAAAAGTATATTTTTACAAACATTGTTCTTTTTGCTATTTGATAGAATTATGACAGTAATAGGAATTGACCTTTTTTAAAACATCAAGGCTATAATTTGTACTGACTAAATGTTAAAACAACTATTTCAAAAGCAAAGCAAATTGATTTACCAACAATAATATTTAGCAGAGTAAATTATCATTGTGTACATTCATTTTTAAAGAACGAAATATTGATAATTTTATCATGTAATAATATAGAATCTCATCATTATTATAACATTAAATTATGTTGCATTTTATTAATGACCTGATTAGATTCCACTCTTCCCTGACTGGTAAATGGTTTTTTTAAATGACTGCATGATCTCATAGAATTCTCTGACTCTTATCTTTGTATAATGTTTTTATTTAAGATCTTTAAACTTCAGAAAGCAGCATAAAGCTTTTTTAAAGCTATTATTATAAAGATAAGATTTATTCTGGTGTGTCTAAGGATCTATATAAGAGGGAAATAGCCAATTTTCAGTCTATAAGAAAAAAGGGAAAATCTGTTTATGTTTTTGCCTAGAGAAACTTTCTGTAATTTTTATTTAAACATTTTTAAATGGAGTAATCTAGAGACCAGTGTGTTCAAATCTGCCTTCTACTTTTACTGTACTGAATAAAATTTTTTCATTGAAATCCAATTTTGTATTAGTGGTTAGAAATGGCACCCTATATTCATCTAAAAGAAAGAAAATTAAACACATTATTATAAGACACTAATTGATATTAGTATAGTTGTAACGTCTGCTTCTGTAAGCTTTACAAAAACCAACAGACCACTTCTAAAAGAAATCATGGCAGGTGAGATAATGGTACAAATTAAAAGACAACTTATAAAATTTGAGAGCATTAACATAGAATTTTTTTCTACTTTAACTCAAAGTACCCACTCTCATTTGCAGGCTTTGTCCTTTGAAGTGCCAGCCAAGGCAGTTCTTCAAGGAGTTGCCTGGTCAATCCACCTGTAACTAAACATGAGAGATTATCTGCACTAAGGCGGCGTTTCTATAGGATCAGAAACACAATTACTCCCGTTGTCGTATTTGTTCTCATGTGGCATTCTGGAAAAGCCTGCCCGATTGAGGTTATTTTCTTTTTAAAAAGTTCTAAAATAATTAGTTATTTCACATACAGTCTGTGAGGCATTCGGAAGCCTCGCGTGGTTGAGACATTTTGTTTGAACATCCGTTTGTTGTTTTGTGTTTCCGGTGTTACTAATCTTCTTGCAGGTAAGCAGGTGATACACCCTAACCAAATTGCAGTGGTCCACGAGCAGTTCTCTCCTTCCCCTGAAAAAATTAAGTGGGCTGAAGAACTGATTGCTGCCTTTAAAGAACATCAACAATTAGGAAAGGTAAACGTTTTGTTAATGGCTTGGGTGAAACTGGTGTTTAAAATACTGTCGGGTAGAATGAAAAAAAAAAAAACATTGAGTGGTTTTTAAAAACTTACTGTATTTTTGAAAGGAGACTATGTTTAGGGTTGAGGGGACAACAGTCATCAGTGAGAAATTCACTTAAAGTATATTTGCCCTTCCGTGTTCCTAAATATTTCACTAACTAGCTTTCACGTCTCTCGTTTTATTCTTTTCATAAACTATATTGGCAGGCTTTGAGAAAATAGAAGAAATCTGTTTAGTTTTTCTCTATAGACTCCGATGCAGCATTCATATGAAAATAATTTTAGATCAAAGTGAGAACAAGTTGTAATGAAATAAACACAGTTTGATCAAATGGCTCTTGTGGAGAGAAGAAATAAATTTCAAGTTATTTTAATTTCGGGGTAGAAAAAGTACAGAAATCTCCTCCGGTTTAGTCATTTAAGAGTGGGAGGTTGTATATGTGTCTGTACCAATTTCTGGACCTGAGATTTGGATAGAATGGAAAGCAAATTAACACTGGAGTGCGGTTGTTCCTAATTTAGTGCATCATTGAGCCTCGCGTTTCCTGCTCTGTGGGTTTCTGCTATGTAAATATTGCAGTGGTGATGCGCAATCTGTCTCCACTTTGTGCCAGTAACACTTAAATTAGGTGTCGCCTGAAGGAAGATTTTATGCTAGTTGCAGCATTGTCAGTTAATTATCTTAAAGGTTATTTGCAATAATACCGTTTGCCTCTTTTTAAGAGGATGGGGGGGAAAAGTTGCATTTATAAATCTACCCAAGAGGTAATATCTGAAGTCGGCCTTGTTACTTACATAAGGTGTGAAGTTTTGATACCTGTCATGCAAAAAGTACTTAGGGGAGAAAGAACGTTGAAACATTATTAAGGTTCTAAATTTCCCCTACAAAAAAAAAAAAAAAAAAAAAAAAGAACTGGTTTTCAGTGGTGAACTGGTGACATCGATGTGAGAAGTGTTGCTTGCAGTTTTCCCTGGCAGGAAAAACACCTGAAAAGCCCAGGACTTGGGAAAGTAGGTAACACTATTAAATGGGTCACTCCCTTTCTCTCACCATAGATACCTGCCTTCAGCTGTATACCACACATGCATGCTCACCCTCACACACATGCATGCTCATCTTTCCACAAATTTCTGCTGAAAATCAAAAGGCAGAATATGTGATATTGGAAACATCCCATTTAGGCTTATACCACTTTCAGGATAAACAGCATCCTTTCATTTCAAATCCGTAGTGGTCATCAGAAAAATGTTGCAGTTCATAGAAAAATATTTTTAGGTTGATATTGTGTTTTATGTCCATTTCTATGTCTTGATGCAAAAATCCAGATCCTCCATGAGTAAACATAGATATTTACTTAGGGAGAAGAGCCATGTACTTTTTCATTCATACGTGCAACTAACCCCTAACCATCCCCTCCCCTCTCCTGCATGCTTGCCTCTGCACACTCACTGAATGTTCTACACCTCTTTGTACACCTTGTGACACCTGAGGATAGGCATGTGATAAATACTTCCTACTGAGATAATAAACTGAGGCAGGATGTGAACCATCAAGGCAGACTAAGCAGAGCTCCTGTCCAGGCCAACACTGCCTCCATGAAACATGGACGCTAGGTTCCGCATCGGATAACATCAAAGGATGCCACTTGGCATTGTAAGCAGCTAGGGGTATGGGAGAGGTTACCCTAAATTTCAGTAGCCAGCAAACAAATTCAAACTAGAAACACAGTCTTTTACTGGCATTTAAGTTCTTGAATGAAGGAAAAAACGACACATTTCCATTGTATCTTGAAAGTATTGTTCCCTGGGAAAATTATCTCAAAGTGTCCCTGCCTTTTGATGATGGCAACTTAAATGTTAAATTCTGAACTGTTTTTTTTTTTTTTTTTTTTAATAGGAAATGCCTTCTTATTGGGGCATAAGCTTTCACAACAGTGTGGCAGGACAGCTTTTCTTAACACAGAACCATAGAAATTAGAGCAGAAGGCAGACTAAGCATTAGGTCATTTCTTTCCTGCCCCATTCGTGTAGGTTTGTTTCCTACAGCAAATTCTCCTGGTGCTTTGTCCAGCAAGGTTTAAATGATTCAAGTAATGGGGCTTCCAGTGGGGACATATGGTTATTTTATCCAGTTCGCATGTTTCTTTCACTTTGCCTATAAATTGGCTGGTCACAAAAATTGGGTCTGCAGGTAGGTGACTCTGGGTCTTGAGGGGTCTTGGGGTTTCAATAATGTGGGTTCTGTTTGTAAAGATTTAGTATAAATAGGTTGCTCAGTTGTATAAAGTATCGCTTCCAACAAACATCTAATCTGTTTTATTTCAAATATGAATCACTGATGAAAACATACACCCTCGGATACTTTGTCCAAAGCACAGGTGACTCTGTCAATGATGGGAGACTCATGGTTTGTGTCCTGGTGAGACACTTATAAATTTCTAAAAGGTCTTTTTTTCCCCTCTGATGAAAATTTCATTCAAGTAATGTTTTGAAGTAGAAGTGGCCCAAGAAGGCAAAATTATATATCGTTGCTTTTCTCTACTTCTTGCTCCCACTTTTTCAAATTACATTCTGCTCTAAGACCAAGGGAATAGCTGAAGTTCACAGTTAATGCTGGGTCATTTGTGTTTTCTATAGTAGTAATTATTGTAATTATTTTTCAAGAATAAAAGTTCTACCTTTTCTTCCTGTTCTCTCCAAATAACGAAATTCATGGGAATACTTAGATCATGAGTAGATAAATTATTGGGGTTCCATCTTTGGTATCACAGGAATTTTGTTTTGTTTTAATTAGAAGTTCTACTAAAATAAAGTTTGATGCCCTTAGTTTAATGTCAGCTGAAAAATACTTTACATTAAGAAATAATAAACAACTCATATAACCTGTCACTGTTTGGCAGGTAATGATACTTGTTTCAGGAAACTAAAGATATTTACAAGCTAAAGAATTTTCCTGGCATAACAGTCCCCACTATAAGAATTAGGCCATAGATTGACAATAGGAACTTGAGGTCATCTTCTCTTATTAAAATATGTTGGAAAAAGTTTAAAACTTCTACATATTCTATGTTCTTATTTTAATTCCCATAAGCCAAAATATTTCTAATTTAGCTGCCACCAATTGTGAGGTATATATCCCCAATATTAAACTTGATTCTTTCTTCCATCCTTCCAGAAAAATATCTTTTGAAATACAACCTGCATGTCATTAATTATTTCAGCTTTGAATTATTTTGTAAAATACTTTAGCCAGGAAAAATCATTTCCATGTGATTTGTTTTACATTTATAGAGAATTTTCTTAAAAGTTAATTTTATTTTTTCGTAGTAATGGTGATTCCAGTATTTGAAAATTCTCCATTAGGAACTGAATTTAGTATTGCTATTAAAAAATATGATTTTAACAGTTCTTTTTCTTATCAACTATGAATTGTATATAGTATGAAAATTGGATAATTGAAATGAAAACATCTCAAGCAAATAATTAGTTAATATCAGTTGATATCAATGGAAATATAATTTGTATATAAATGAATACATATAAGATACATATTTATACAATATATATACATTCATGTATATACGATACTGTGTATTTCTTCATGCCTATATTATAAACTCAGTGCTAAATTTTTTTCTCTTTCCATATTCATCACTTCTTGGGCAAAAATGACAGCTAAGGGAAATAGGTTTTTTTTTTTAAATGATCGATAATTCCAGGAAATCTTAATATAAGAATTTACCATTTCTTTCCAAATGGAGACTGTAACAGAAAATGTGAAAGAATAGCAAAATGTAACACACGATAGATTTTTAAAGGTACTTTGCTAGAATATTCAAATTTCTGCAGTATCTGGCTACAAATATGGCTTTGCTTCATTTTCCGTTTTCTAAGCACTCTATTTTATTCATATCATCGCTATAAGTGGTTTATTTGGTTTTGGAAGGATCGTTTAACTTTTCAATATTTTTCATTTATTACAGCTTCATAAGCCAGCTAAAAACCAAGGAAGGGGAAGTGTTCATCTTTAACATCTAGGTTCAATTAACAATTATAAAGGTCAAAAACAAGGTCACTACCTGACATAGCAACTGTGAACATCACCCATAACTGAAACAT
This sequence comes from Equus przewalskii, assembly GCF_037783145.1. NCBI lineage: Eukaryota > Metazoa > Chordata > Mammalia > Perissodactyla > Equidae > Equus > Equus przewalskii. Next base: position 68,934,544 of record NC_091846.1, read on the forward strand.
TTGAATTTCGCTCATGAGAGACCAATAATTCAAATTCATAAGTTTACATCAACAAGTAAATCCTCTACTGGAATATGAAATTAGGCACTTATATCTTAATAAAGAAAGAAAAAAGAAACTAAGGGGTTTTTTCCTCATGTAAGTCTTTTCATCTAGAAAATTACAAAGAATAATACCTCCCCCCACACACAATATTGAAAGCAAATTATTTTCATAGGTATCTGATTGCAGCTCACACACCTTTCATTTGTGTTTCCAAGTGCAGGGTTTTTCAAAAGAAATACTGTTTGGTCCAGATGGCCTTCTAGAAGGCTCCCTGAGAGAACTCAGAAGTCTCTCTAGCCAAAAATATTGTTTCCGCTTATTCAAGTGCCAGAAATCCCACTGCCACTCTTTCACGCAGATCAAATAAACCATCTAAAGATTTGGTTGTTGTCTTTGTCAGCTGAAAGGGTTGATTCCACTAATAGACAACAATGTGCCCTCCACACCCGTGTGTCCCACCACCCACAGCCTTCTCCCCCTTTATTTGTAAGCAGGAATACTAAAATCATAACCGAGGGATTTCTAGTGAAAATGAAAGATGAAGGGACATAACTCTACTTTTGAGATTCTTGGTTATTGCATTTCTCCCTTTATTTCCTTGTTTATTTAATATTTTTAGAACTATATGCCATAATTTTGACTTTAAAAAGTCAAATTCTTAGAAAAGCTGAGAGTCTGCCAATGATGACTTTAAGGTTGATTTGATTAACAATATATTGCAGATTTCCAAACATTTAAAGCGAAGGTGATACAATTCTAGTGCTAGTCATATCCTATTTCACATAGTTTTAGTGGCAAATGGCTGGTTCAGTATTAAGTGATAAGAGATTTCGTATGTGAGTTAAATCTGATAATTTTTAAAGTTGTTTGCTTGGTCCTTAATTTATAACACATTCTTAAGGATATTTTATCCAAAATAATTCTATTCTGCTCCGTATTTTTTAGGATTTTTTTTTTGCTCAATTTTAATTAAAAAATGTAATTCTTTAAGTTGGATGAAATCTCAGAAATCTTCTAGTTAAATCCTTTCAGTTTACAGCTTAATACACCAAGACCCAACAAGGGTTTGGAAGTTGCCTGAGGTCACTCACAGCCAAGGTGGTGACAGAGCTGGGACCAGAATTCAGGGCTCCCTTTGTAAATAAAGGCATGAACATAGTTAGCATAAATGTGGTTTCAGTTGAGTCACAATGAATCCCCACGCTAATGACCAAAACTGGATAGAGCCTTCAAAGTACTCAGTCACAAACAAAATGTGAATTTGGTTAGTTCAGATCAGTATCTTTTTCTTAGTCATACGCTTTTTTTTTCCTTCATACCAGAAGCGATGAGGAAAGAGCACAGAGTATCCCTGTACCTTCCCAACCTTCCCAGCTAATAATCCCACATTGCGCCCTCCTTCTCAGTTCTGTCCCGCACTTGTCCACTCGCCCTGCCCCAGAAAGGCTTCTTGGCACTGATCGCTGCAAACCCCATTCTGTTTTATTAGTCATCATTCCTTCAATCTCCCAAGGTCGACTGGAAGCTCTCAGAGCTAGACTGGGAGCCTTTGGCAAAGAGGCCATATGTAGCCCCGAGCTTGGTTTCATCTCGCTCAAAGGACAGCTTCCCAAAGTCCTGTGCTCAGTTACACCTGTGGTTGCACAGACACACCATGGCTTTCAATGTCAACAATAGCAAGAGCCAAATAAAGGCCGTGAAAGGATGGATTTAGTCCTTGGACACCTGTCTCTCTTTCTTCCTCTTACAGTATTTCTCCCTTAGTCTGTACGGTCTGTATGTGTGTTTCTATGTATGTCTTTCCTGTTCCTCCCTCATTTTCCTTTCCATCAACTCTTTTTGGTTTCCTCTTTTTATCTCTCTCTCTCGTTCTCACCACCTCAGCTCCACACCCCACCACCATCCCTTGCCTTCTCTCCTTTAGCTGATTATAACACAGAAGTTTAGAGCATTCTTTTAATTTTTTTGTTCTTATTAAAGAATTTTGTAATTCTTTTCTATATTAAAAGCAGACAAATGGATTTTTTATTTTATTAAAAAATTTAAATCAAGAGTTTCTATAATTCTCTATTTATTTTTGCCATTTTAGGTTAGTGGACCTCAAAGGAAAAATAGGGGGGGATTTCTCACCACTACCCTGGATAGTAAGAATTCTCTCTGCCCGATCGCATACCTCCCTACAGCACCTTGGACAAAAATAGGTACACGATAGACATTTAGTAAATACTGCTTAGCTAACTGGCTTCCAAATTTCTGATGCGCTAAAAAGGTATTACTTGACGTACTTTTAACAGTATATATGATACTGACCTTTGGTTCCTTTCTAGAAAAATTGAAAGAAAAATTTTTCACCACTTGTTTCATCAGTTATTGTTCATCAGTTATATTTTAGTAAATCTTTTAAAGTTAAAGTGGCTTCTATTAATATTAATTCACTTAGATCTGTTTTCCAAAGAAAGAATAAGCCTACAGTGTATAAAATAGGCAAAGTTTAGCACTATTGGTCTTTGCAAGCTGCTTTAAAATGGCCTTCATTCTCTGCTTTTCTCGTAACCAATACCAGCTTAAATTTGACATAAAGTAAGTTAAATAAAAATATTTACACATTTATCTCATTATTAAAAATTTAAAATCTTTTATAACAAGATTTGTAGTTTCAAAAAATCTGAGATAGAGGTGATAGTTACAGAACGCTGTAAAATTACTCTATGTAAAAATCAACAAATTATATGCTTAACCGGTGAATTTTATGATATGCAAATTATACCTTAATAAAGCTATTTTTAAAACTGAGAAAATTAAGCACAACATCCAGTTTGCTAGCAAATGTGAAAACTCCTTTAGATTACAATACATACTTATAAATCGAATTGTTTCATCTCAGTAGATAGCTTTCCACATAGCATACTTGGCCTGATTTTTCAATTTCTTTATCAAAAGATATTTAAAATAAAGACTTGTTTGTTCCTGTCTGATCATTCTGCCTAAATAATTTTAAAGATAAATCTTGCTGCCTGTATTTTGTGGGCTCTGGGAAGAATTTTAAAAACAGAAGGCCCCTTTGGTCTCCCCTATCTGTTTGTGGAGTAAGGATAGCTCTGGTCCACCGAGCCCCTCCATCTGGGCAAGCAGACAGCTCAGGACTGGTCACATATTAAGGTAATTGACCCAAACATTCACCCCAGCTCTCCTCCCGACTGTTTAGTCACCTCCACCTTCCCTGCCAAATTCACCTCCCAAACCTTCTAATGCTTGTTTTTTTCTCTTCCAACTTCCTAACGCTGTTAGTAAAGTCCCAAATTAATCTTACCAATGTATAGTCTGTGAGCGTTTCTCTGTAGAGCTAAATGATTTCTTGCTTCCTTTTTAAAAAGCAAAATGTTAATGATGTCAATTCATTTTACATCCACTCAATTTCCACACTTCAAGGAATTTCCTCCTTTTTACCAATGCATCAGGCCATTTGTCTTTGCTGGAACTCTTCTTTTCCTGCTCACCATCTGCTGAAAACTTTGTCCTTCGGTTTTACTTCCTCCTCCAGCGTAAGCAATGCTCCCAATTTCAGGTGACCTGCATTTGATCAGTATCTCCTCCAGCTGATATTGTAAGGTTTTAGATTCTTTTAAATGTATTTGTTTTCAAATGCTGATGCTATGTCAAATATATTGCACCCCTGAGTCTAGTTTCGTAAAGGGGATGATTCAATCTGGGATTTCTAAGTTTAGAAGGGACAGGAAGCAATAGGCATGAGTCAGCCTCTGCTCATTGCATCTTCAAGAAGGTTGACGTCTCCCAGAACCCTTAAAGCTACTCTGGAATCACAAAATCCTGTTATAACTCAAATGCTCTGCTTCTCACTGGGCTTTTCCATGATCAATGGAATTAAATAATCTCCGGCTAATAACAGCTGTAGCAGAAATAGCAGCAATAGTGGTCGCAGTGATCGTGGTGAGAGCATTGGGAATGGTAGTGGTAGCAATCTCAAATGGGACATGGTCACAGCAGTGGTGACAGTAACGGCAGTGGTGGTAGCAGTTGCAGTTCCCATGTACTGTTATGTGACAGGCCATTGCATATGCTATTTTATTCAATCCTCACAACAACTCTACAATGGGAGTGTTATCATCCCCATTTTACAGCTGAAGAAACTGAGGCTCGGAAAAGTAACATTATTTGCTGTGGATCACACACAGCTAGGAAAAGACAGAGCTGGGATTCAAATTCAGGTGGAGCCGACCCCAAAGCCCATATTCCTAACCTCTGCATCGAGGTGCCTCAAACGGGACAACCCAGAGAAACAAACCCCTTTCTCTCTAGGTATCTTTTGTACATTTTGTTTCCGCTGCAAGCCACTGAATACCTCTTCAGAAAGTGCCCCTCCTGGAGAGGTGCCTATTACTGTTTGGTGGAAAGTCACAGAGGGGTGACTGGGACAGGCGGTCCCCGTGTCCTCTCTGGCCAGCACTGACCTGGCAGGTGGCACTGCACTGGGGAGCATACAGGGCCCTCCATTCCGTTCTCCATCGATGGTTTTGTGCTCTCTTTCCAAGCCAGAGCTACACGGAAAGGATGAGAGGGAAGAGGAGGGAGCTTCTCCAGGCTTTTCTGCTGTTCAGAACTTGGAAAATAAGTCCAATAGGCTGCCCGGGATGCAGGCTCTCCCACACCCCACGCCTATGCCCAACCCCCCCAGGCCATGCTCTGAGGCAGGGACGAAGGGACCTTCCCAAGCAGTTCAGCAGGCCTGCATTGTCACAGCATTCCCCAATCAGATGCGAAACCAACCCCTCCGGATTATCCAACTGTTACAATCTTATGCGTCATTTAAAGGACTTCCCCATCAAAGGCCACAGAATGTCATCCATCAGAATTTCAGTGCTAATAGTAACGACAGATTAGCCCAATACAAATTGTCCATGTTGAATGGCTTGAGTTGAACTTTTAGAACTTTCATGTAGAGCTACAGTAGCATCTGTAAATTCTCTGGCCATAGGAGGAAATGGCTATTGAATTTTCATTCAAAATATTATTAAAATACCTATCGAATTATCACTACAATTTAAAGTGTTAAAAAACAAAAACATGCTCTCTATTTCCCAAGTCTTCAGTAATATTCTTTTACTCTCAATGGCGATTTTAAAAGATGTTTATCCATAATACAAAGGGTTCCTGATATTCAGAAGCATATACAAGGATCAAATGTCACCCCCTTTAATCCTTCTTACAAATGCTTTGGGTTTTTTAAGGACTTAAAATGTCATTCACATTTTTATTATTGAATTTTTTTTCTCACTGAAAATAGCCTTTGGTGTTTCTGATATCATCGTAATTATAGTACGAGCTTTCAAGTGGAAACTCAGGATGGACGCAAACGTGCTTTTTCTTTTTCAGCCTCATCCTAAGTAAGAATATCTCTGAAATAACAGTTTGGATATATTAGTTATTCTTTGTAAATCACATCAAAATAAATTTAAAATATATACAGTATGTATAAAATAAATATATATTAAATCTTTTTTATATTTAAAGTTTTTTTCTATAATCATCTCAGGTCCCATGCTTACCAGCCGTACTTTGGGGTATACTGATTAGTGGGAAGAGTTTGAGATTTGGAGTGAAAAGCCATAGATTCTGGTCCTATCCTACTCATAGTTCCTTTAAAAACATTAACTAATACTGAACCGTAGTTTTTGCACCTATAAATCAGATTGTTGGATCTCTGACCACCTCTGGACAGAGGAAAATTACCCAGAGTAAAGGAAAGGAAACAGGTGGTTCAGCTTCCTCCCCTTGGGGTCCAGGAGGGAGCAAGTCTCGGGTCCACCAGGGCATGCAGCAAGAACAGAGGGATTCCGTGGGTTCCAGCCCTGCTTCATCAAGTCGCAACTAAGTCTTATGTCCTTTGTTGTAAAGAAAGTCAAGCAGCTAACGAGTAGCGGAACCAATGTTTTAAAATGTCTCTCTTCCAGATTGCTTTAAAGAGGTTAAATTAGGCTCCCTTTCCTCAGGCCCTAGAGAAAGCCCTTCACCCATAGAAAGACCCATCATCTCATACTGTGGTCCTTCATTCTGCTTCATCTATCGAGTCCTTGGTGACCAGAGGCAAGGCAGACTCTTGCAGAACACAGAAAGCCCACCCCACTCACAGGTCCCGATGTGCTGCTCCCAGTACCCCCTCCCTCCGCCCCTCTCTTGACCTTCATTTGGCATCCCTGACCTTCTCAAGCCGACTTTAAAAGTGCCTGTTCCTTGAAGCCCTTGCCTGGCCAAACCACCCCTGTTTGATGACTCCTCTCTGTGGCTGCTCGGTCCTTAAGCACCATGAATGTGACAGACTTGCACTTTAACTACATCATCTGCATGAGTTAACCTGACCCCAACCCAATATCACATTTGTTGAGGTCAGTCACTGTGTCCTACTGGAGGCCCAGCAGGGGTTGGCCAACTGACCAGTGAGTATTACCAGACCAGGGAAAGATCAAGTGTGCAGAAAGACGCCTGCAGATGAAGGAGAGGAGAGACAAAGACAGACTCCATCTTCCCATATCATTCTCCCCCACCCCCACCCCAGTCACCGAGCTCAGGCCCCACAAAAGAGCCGAACTCCACTCCGAACCGTGTTTTGGGTGCTAGGTTCTAAGGATTCAGAGAGAGAGGAGACAGGCTCCTGTCCTCAAGCACCTCACAGCAGAGTAAGAAGATAGCAGTGTAAAGAAGTAATTGCAATAGAGTGTGACAAGCGCTCTAACAGGAGGCCGTATAAGGGAATGAAGAGGAGAGATTAGCCTTACCAGGGAAGTCTAGAAACACTTCACAGACATGACATCTTCTGATGTCTTGAAGCATGTGGAGCAGTTTGCCAGACAAACAGGGAAAGGGCCTTCAGAGCAGAGAACAGAGCATGTGAGAGGTGCAGAGGTGTGTGTGTGTGTGTTGGTGGACTGGCAGGAGACAAGGCTGAGGGCAGAAGCAGGGCTGGTCTGATCTTGGGGAGCCTTGGGATTCCTGCTAAGGAGATTGCACTTGATTCTGTAAGTCCAAAGGGAGCCCAAACAGGGTTTACACAAATGGATGATCCTATCTGATGTTTCAGAAAAATAACCTCATGATCCCAATTAGGAAGGTGTAACCCTCCAGTAAGTGTCCCAGCTCTCTCAGTGAGACCTCTGCTAGGCAGCCTAGGAGCCAGGAGTCTCCCCACTGAACCTTGGGGACCAAAGCAACCAAACTTACATCCTTAAAAAGAACTTCATAACCAAACTGTGAGGGGACCAAGGCCATACCAGGGTCTGTTCAAGGACTCTCCAAGTGTGATAGGTTGAAAAATGGGAAAGAAAGAAGAATGAAACAGTGCCCATCACAGCATCTCTGTGAGAGCATCATCTTGCCCCATTTCAAGTGTCAAGGAGCAGTTGACTTTGTAAGGAAGAGCTCTATCACAGGTGATGGCTGGGCCTGAGAGATTTCAGTAAGTAGAGGGCACAACCAAGATCTTGAGGAGAAATTTCATAATGGCCAACGCTGACTGAAAGTTTTAGGAATTTACTGGGAACTGCTGTGAAGTAAATAATTAATTCATTGGGCATAAGACTTAGCATCATAGCAAAAAAGAGTGTCACCGTGAAAAAGCAGGACTGTATCAGCTGTACTCAAATATTATCATGAATTCCAGTAGAGCAGCACCGCCATTGGAACGTGCCAGAGAACTCCCGGAATGCCCAAAGAAGTTATTTGAAAATAAAGTGAGTAGGGAAAGAATTAGATCAATTTGTGGTTTCTAGGAAATTATTCTTTTAGTACTCTAGAGCAAAAAATTCTCAAGTACTAAGCGCCAGAAATGCAAAATATGAGTATTTCCTATAGATATGTTTACTATTGTCACCATCACCACCATCATCATCAATACTTTTGCCATCAAACTGTAAGTCAGATTCTCCCCCATGAAGAGCTCCAGGGTCTGCTAAAGTTCATGTTAATTCAATGCCTATCTTACCACGGGGCAATGACCAAAGTGTTAGAAAAACTACAGCCCAATAGGAATTATTTTCCCTCCTATGAAGATAACACCTAGGCTAAGGTGATATCACCCTTCACTTCCAGGGGTCTGAAACCATTGATATGTGTAAAGTAAGATGTGCCAAAGTGACTGACATGTGATTTATCACAACAAATAACTCAATAGGTAATTGTTGAACACAAGCCCCTTGTGCATGGAGCTCCCTGACAACTCTAGCGGGAAACACATGACATGCTCTAGGTGCACAATTTTCTATCTAATGAACGCTGGAAAGATGATCTCAGTTGGTTAGAAGGGCAGCCATTTCAGACCCTCAGATCTCTCACTGCTCATCACACTGACTTTTCCTCTAATTCTTGTTGCATTTTATGGCATCTGCTGCTTTTCTTCCCTGTTTCCTCCAGCAAACTGTAAGCTCCTTGAGGGCAGAGATAGAGTCGTACCCATGCCAAAGCCGGCCTAACCATTTCTACCCAGGAGAGCTAAAAATACAGAGCTTCTCAAACTTGAACGTGCATTAGAATCGTCAGAGGATTCCTGGCCAGCCCCCAGGCCTTCTGCATCAAACCACACAGGACCAAGCCCAAGAATCGGCATTTTCACAAGCTCCACCCTCCCCCCGCCCTCTTCCTCAGATGATTCCGATTCGGGTGGCAAGGAACCCACTCCGAGAACACTTTTCAATCAATAAGCCTAAGGTCTAAGCAGGAGCACACGTTTTGGACCAGATAGAGCCAGATTTTATCCCATTCTATAGTTACGAGCTGCAGGGAGAACTTGTACAAGTTTCTTAAGCTCTTCGTGCCTCAGTTTCCTCAGTTATAAAATAGGGATGGGTACAAAGTCATAGAAACAGAAAGCAGGATGGTGGTCACCTGGGGCAGGGAGAGAGCGATGGGGAGCAGTTGTTTAATGGGTACCGAGTTTCACTTTTGCGAGATGAAAAAGTCCGGGAGATCTGTTGCACAGCAACGTGAATATACTCACACTACTGAACTGTACACTGAAAAATGGTAGAGATGGGGATTTTTATGTTGTGTGCTTTTACCACGATGAAAAAGAAAAAGAAAAAAATTCCTAGTGGGGATGGGTAATAGTATCCCCCTCACAGTGTTGGAGGTGAGCATCACATGAATAAAGCATGTCAGGTCCCAGGCACAGGCCCTGGGCTACAACCGCTCAAAAAATTAAAGCTATTATTATTGTTGTAGCCATGGCTGTTAAGGTTCTTAACCATGAATGAGTTAGCATTTAAAGGCATTTTAAACCAAATTATAGTCTGAATCTTCAAGCTGATGGAAGTTCCCTTTACTTTTTGAAACGGCATGCCAATTTCTCAGGAACACACTGGGCCGTGAAACTGAAACTTATCTATAATCATTCATTAAGGAATGTTTCCAGCCTTCTCCGCAAATCCAAGTAGCTTTTGACAAACTGCATTTTTCCAAATCCTGACCAACAGACCATTCACATTTCACATGTTGATCCATATGCTAAAAAACCAACCATTTTATAGGTTGATATTGAGAGCAGGAGAATATTCATATTAGGCAGTCTGATTCTGAACACTAAAATCCTCAGTTTGCAGAGATGAAGGAAGCAAAGAGCAAAAATGTGGAATGTCGTTTTCGAGCTTAAGCTTAATAAAGGAAGTCAAGCACAATCTGCCACCACAGAAGAAAGAAATGATCTCCCTGTCTTAAAAAAACTACATGAAATATTTTGCATCTTTGATGTGCATGTGGAACCCAAAGCAGATTCGAGGAACATGGCATAGACCCAACGCCGTCATGTTGATTCTCTGTGCATCATTTTGATTTCATGTGCATCTATGCTAATTTCCTCTCCCCAGCCTATTATTTAGGCCCTGGCAGGACAGATGTGCTGTTTTACAGGGCCATAATCCACTTGGTGGGTGGATAACCAGGAGGCCTTTGGTCTTCATCATTTACTCCAATAAGAAAACTAGACTATTGCCTTGTAAAACAGCATGAGTCGCACGCCCTGGTTTCACGTGTCATGCTAACCCACGGAACATCCTTGGAACTTCTAACCAAATTCATAAAATTCATCATGGTCACAAAGATGACCAAAATTAGCTCTAGGCTGAATGAAATTAGGCAAAGGCCAATCTAGGAGTATAAATAGTAAAAATGAGAGGGTTGGAAAATAACTTACGGTACAGGATTTTAGGCCACACAGGTGTTCATATGAATCAGATTTATCATTCTAAGGCTGAGAAGGTTAGGCATTACTGGTGAAAATTCTAATCCTAGAGGCTTTTAAATCTCTTGATTGAAAAATAAATTCCAAAGTCATTGCTAAGGATTCCCTGCCAATTTTTTTTAACCTCCATCCCATGGATAACTCTTACGTTATTGTGGGAGATAAGGATTTCCAGAGAGCCCAGGAGCTCCGTCCCAGAAGACCTGAATAATGACAACATTGACTGTCGAGAAGTGGCACTTGTGAAATACAGATATGGATGGCAATATATGCAAATGAACCATCAGCTATGATTATGATTGCTCCAATTCACCTCTAGGTCTCAAAAGACCACCTGCTCCCCACTCACACCAGCATCTTGCCAACAGGTAAAAAGAAGGAGAATTAAGATGAAGAGCGATGATTGTAAACAGCAAAAAGAAGTGATTAAAAGAACATAAATAAGCAGACATTAACTTCAGATTCTGGGCATGCTGCCTTCTATCCTCTTCATTTTTCTTTTTCTGATGCAATAAAGTACCTGTTACCTTAATGTGGGGGTCTGTGATGAAGCCTTGAAGTTCTGAGGCCCAAGTATTAGCCTCAGCTCTAACTTTTCCTAATCACATAACCTTGGACTATAACTCACTACTCTGAGCCTCAGTTTCCTCATCTAGAACAGAACCTAGATCACATGACACATTCAGTAAGTATTTGCAGAAGGTTAAAAAAAAAGAAATCTGTAAAATGGGGATAAACCAGAAGATCTCAGTGATTCTTCCTAGTCTTGCCATTCAACAGACTTATGATTCCCTTGTTGCAAACGTGCGTCCCTTGTCCTTCTAATCTTCTGCAAGTGTATGCCAACAGAGGAGTGTCTTTTCACTCACTACAATCCTAGCATACATTTTCTCTTCACATGATAATGTTACCCCTCAATTATGTTACAGCAAGAAGGAAGCATTTTGCCATAAACTTGATCATACAATTATTTTTTTAAACAATAATCAGTTGCCAGAGTGTGTGACTATTTTTAAAGTTCTATGCAATATTTCAAAAACTGCATATAAGGAAGTATTTACATTTTCCTTCCAGTGTTTTCTGCTTGATTTCAAGAGTTAAATGAACAGTTTCCAGTACTTGTCTCTGATGTTTCTCCTCTCCATTAAAATGCTGAAGGTTTTTTTTTCCCTCTTTAGGAGGAAAAAAGAAATCTTTCCCCTGTAATTTACTTTGGCTTTCTCAAAAGTTGGGTAGGAAGTCAGTATAATTCAGGTGGAATCTAAAATGTTCTTGTTGTACAAGTGTGCGCAGAAAGGAAGCCTATAATTTCCGAGCATTCTCTCAGGAAGTTTATATTCTCTGTTTTCCAGGGAGCCTTTACTTTCCAAGGGAGCATGATCGACATGCCATTACTGAAGCAAGCCCAGAACATTGTTACGCTTGCCACATCCATCAAGGAAAAATCATCTGTTAAATGAAGCTCTCATCAGGTGGGCTGAGCATATACAGTGGGCTTCTTAAAGACAAACCATAATACTCAAGGCAACTTGTTAGTATGCCAGATTGGAAGCTCTCTCCATTTACAGTTCATGTTAATCACAATTTTTTTTTCGTTATCTCACGGCCAGTCATTCCTCTAAAAATGAACTTTCTTCTTTTTGGTTCCAAGCTTATGATTTTTGTTGTTCATCCATGTGTTATAGATGTGGACTTAGGATTTCACAGGGAGATGAAGTAGTTGGGGAAGTTAGGTCTTTAATGAAACAGAACTTTCCTGAATACGTATACTCCCTTCACCCTTCTCACATTAGTAAATGTCTCCCACATTGTTCACTTGTTCGGTCGACACCATAAATTATTTTAAGAAAGGCCAGGCTTTTAAAAAATAATAACTAGAGCCATCCTGGTGGCGTAGTAGTTAAGTTTGCCTGCTCCACTTCAGCAGCCTGGGGTTCGCAGGTTTGGATCCTGGGTGCAGACCTGCACCCCACTCATCAAGCCATGCTGTGGTGGCGTCCCACATACAAAATAGAGGAAGACTGGAACAGATGTTAACTCAGCAACAATCTCCCTCAAGCAAAAAAAGGAAGATTGGCAACAGATGTTAGTTCAGGGCCAGTCTTCTTCACCAAAAAGAAAATAATAATAATAATAACAACAACTAAATGAGTGAGGTCATGTTTATTTCACTAGTAATCTGATAAAATAACAGAGATGGCATAGAGAAAGCTGATTCTGTCACATTGACTTATAAAGATATCTTCTAAAAATAAATCTTCAGAACTGATTGCTATTAACATCCACCCTCCAAAATGAAACCCCCATATCCTTGAACTGCTAGGTGATGACTACAAAAGCCCTCATCCTGGGTGAACACTTTGGGTCAACAGTGACCAGCAATTAAAAAATAAATGTGCAGAAACACAAGACCATCCATTCTGGCCCTTTATTTCCCCGTTTAATGTTTGCCATTGAGGCCATTTCCCCCCTGTAAATGTATGGCTGGGACAGGGCCCCCTCAGCAATAAACTTGTAGCCTCTAAGAAGACACAATGCGGCAGAGCTGGTGCCTATGGTCCCCCGTGAGATTTGCATCACATTAGAGATGCTGCTACAGGTCATATGGGTGGTGTGGTTAACGGGCTTAGTAAAGCTGTGTTGAAGAGGTTAACCCAGCTTGTAGTAAGGGTAAATAAACATAACAACCAGCCATTCTTCCCCTATTCAGCATGTGCTCTTATACTGAAGGCTAAAGGGTATTGAAGCTGCGAAGGATCAACTTGTGTTTGCCAGAGGACGCCAATGAAATTTGAAACACCAACAATCAGAGATTTTGTTTCTGCTCCTCATTAAATCATGAGCTTTTGTGTTGAGACTCTGGATGACTGTTCTTTAAGAAATTAACAGAATGGGAAGTTTTAAACTCTACACCAACCTTTTCATGACCTACACAGCAGCAAGGCTGCTACTCTTAGACAAACACCGCAGGGAAGGCTGTTCTGTTTATTTAAATTTGTAAATAGAAAACAGTTGTTTTTTATTTTCGTTTTTCACCTCCTCCTATGCCCTTTTTGTTTATTTCCTCCATGGCCTCTACCTTGTGCCTCATCCAGGAGTCTACTTTCCCCTGCCTCTTCCAGTTCCTACAGGAAGCATGAGCGGGGAGTAGAGCTGAAGGCTAAAATACAAGGAAAGCCACCATGGAACCAAAGCAAAATGGGCGAGGTCCTCATGCAACAACCACCCACTCAGAGCACGGTGGGAGGGGGTCAGCCAGTTCCTACCGGCGTGCCAAAGGAACCAGATCCAGGCAGGACAGTTCTGGGAACACATTCTTGGGACACCAACTAATATTCCCAAACATGGGCTCCGAGGAGACAGCTCTTGAACTGAGATGGGATGTGCCAGGCTGGGGCTCTGGCCTGCTTTAGGCAGCGCATCTCCCCTCCTCTGTGCACCAGCCTCACCCGGAGGGGCTGGCGGAAGGAGGAAGATGGCATCTCAGCCAACTTGGGAAATGACTGGCCTCCAGCCAAACTGGGCTTCAGGACTGCGGACAGGGGCAGTGGGGGCAGTCACAGGAGAAGCAGTCCCCCTCCTCCCCACCGTGGCAGTTGTGCCTCCCTAGGCTGGTAGTCAGGTGTGCACTAGGATGATCCAGGACCACAGCTGTCCACACAGTCGGACCCCTCTGCTCAGAACTCAGAGACAGGAGGACTGCTCAGAAGGCAGAAGGTGAAAGGAGGCCTCCTCTCATTCTGACCTGTCATATACACATCCCACCTCAGGTGTTAGAAGTGTAGACTGGACCTGTCTTAAACAAAAGAAGAAAATAAAAGCCTGTATACTTCACTGCAGGCAGCCCCCACTTCAACCTGACTGCCCATCCCATCCTCTGTGTCCCTCAAGATAACCCCCCTAGGCCTTGACAGGGTGAAAGGGCAGACGTGCTAGTCTCCACCCCCTAACACAGGCAACCCCCAAACCCTACCAGTGGACCTCCTCAAACCAGAGGCTCACTGAGGGCCAAGCCCTCCCTCGGAGGGGACCTCACATGCCAGGGTGAAGGCACTTGGACCTCGGGGAAAGCAGTGCTGTCTCTCAGCAAGGGCTCTGGGTGGTGCTGAGAGCCTGGGCCTGGCTGGATCTCCCTGCCACCAGCACCAACAGGCCCCCAGGTTCCTCGGTCCCAGACCATGCTGACCTGATCAACATGCCCTTTATCTCAAACTGCACTTTGTTTAAACAAGACCACCTTGTTGAAGTCTCCCCAAGCGTCAGATTTATCATCTTCCTCATAGCCTCGTGGTCCCAATCATGGTAGGATCATGAGACTGGCACCCACTCAAGCCCGAAGGCTGCACCCCGCTGCCACTCTCTGACAGACACCCTGACGAGGGCCCCAGAAAAGGGTTCAGTCATGGTCAGAGACCTGTTGTGCCTCATTCCTTGAAAAATGAAACTCCAGGACCAGGAGATGCTGGGAGACAAGGGATATCTCCACTGTTTTCCCCACCCGCATCTCTTTGGGGTGATGGTTGGGCGAAGGTCTCACAGGGAGAAAGGGAGGAGGCAGGGCTGGGTGAGCTGATCCCCCTTGGCATGATGGGAATGCCCAACATGGGGAATTCCTCCGAGCCAGGAATGCACTGACTATAAGAAGAGAACCTTCCAGTAATCTGATTAATTAAAAAACATACCTGTTTATGTTTTGTGTAGCTTATCCCAAGACGTTTTGCCATATTGCTCCCCTGTTATTAATTCTTGGGGGCTAAATTATGGGTAACACTATTAAAACATTATCAGAACTAATGAGAAACAATTACTTAGAAAATGAGCCAGGACAAGATTGAGTTGAGAACATCCGTGGTGATCACTGTAGATTAGTTTAATAAATCATCAGGTGCAAGGCAAGACCGACTGCATGTATGCAAAGCCGTGTCCCGGGAAAATGAAATCGAGATTTTTTTTTTTTGCATAATTTTTTCATTAATCTCAATAGGACCCGTGTGGTGTAGATTGTTTTATTCCCCTCATACCTTGCCTGGGGGGGGGGGGGGGTGCCCAATAATGTCTTCATTGTTTTACTGAGGTCTTAATGACAATCTGTGACAACCTCATTTTAATGTATAGAGGATTATATCAATACAATCACGTTTTATTGAAATGGCGAGGGACTCCAGTGGAGGCGGGCACCGTCCCGGAGCACAAGTTGGGAGGCTCCGGGGCAGCTGGGAGCGGTTCCCTTCAGATTTCCAAGGGCTGAACCGCTGGCTGCCCTTCTCATCTCCTCCAGGGACCGGCGGGGGAAAGTGTCTTCAAGATCGAAGACTTCACCGCCTCCGATTTGAATTTGAAAGTAACTCGTTGCCTGGCATGTTTTGCTGGGTAAATGGAACAGACCATGTCGTCTTTATTCCTCCTCTAAAATATACATGTTGTTATCATCAACACCTTAGCCCCTAATAGTTTTGCTGGATTTCGGGAAACTGACCTTCATTGGGGATGTTGAATTTTTCTAACGGTGTCTCAAGAAGAGAAAAAAGAATACGTGCTTTTTTTTATTTGACGGACATTCTGCTTTTATGGTTTCCGTTTATCTTGGAAAGCTAAATGTCGTCGGGTTTTCATTTTTATTTTTACCGCCAGTACTTGGAAGGCAACTGACGGTACAAAACAGGCTATAGATTACCATCAGGACCCTGTGCATATGAATGCCGGCGAGGGTCCCCGAACCGGTGTGTGGCCGCAGAGCTTGTGCCCCGGGCTCGGGGACACGGTCTTCGCGGCCCAGAGACCCTCCCCCCGCGAGGTTGTCACGTTGCAACTTAGAAGAAAGTCATCAGCAGACTTCCACATTTAAATGTTAAAATCTTAGTCTTTCTTTCCGCGCCTTCTTTTAAACTCGGGCGGGGCTGGGGGACTAAGGGAGCGAAGGAAACGGAAAATAAGTTACTTTCAAATACCTAACTTAGTCCCCGAAAGCTGCGCGGGGGACCGGCAGCTTTTTGCTGTTCTGTGACAGCGATTTCTGTCGTTGTTGTTGTTAGTTCGTTTACCTTCCAGCAATTATTTGGCAGCGTATTTCCTTCCGAATCGACAAGAATTGCCAACGGCAGAAAGCAAGCGATGCGTCGGAAGGAAGCGCGAGGGTGGCGAGGGCCCTTCGGCTGCGGGGTCCGGCGCCAGCGCACCCGGTGCCAGCGGCGCGGCCGGCGCTGCGGGATTTGTTCTGTGCATTTTTTACAAAACCTTCGGGGAGCTGTTTGTCGCTCGCGCCCTACCTTTATTTTAAATTTTGTTTTATTTTCAGTAGTAAGGGACCGGCTCGGTTTTACTGCTGCCTTCTTCCGACGGGAAGGGCCCGGCGAGCCCAGAGATGCGCCCCGTCGGAGGGCCATGTGACCGCGGGGCCGGGACGCGCCGAGCCGCCTGCCCCGCCGCCCGGCTTCCCGCGGCCTGAGGTCGGCGGGCCCGGCGCGGGGCGCACGGACGCGGAGCCGCAGCGGGAGCCCGGGCCGCGGCGCTGCCTCGGGGCGCACGGCCGTCGGGGCGGCGGGCGGGGCCGGGGAGCCCAGTGGGCCGGGACCGCGGGGCCCCGCTCGCCCGCCCGCCCGCCCGCCGCGGGCCGCCCGGAGCCGGCGAGCCTGTCGCGCAGCCCCGCTGTAATGGTGGCAGATCAAAGGCTGCCCCGTGTCCCCGCGGAGCCCGGGACAATCCCGCGCCTTTGTGCGCTGTTGCTAGGAGCCGGAGAAACTAAGAGAAAGTGTCAGGAGCATGTTAATCAGACTCGTTACAGTGTAACAATAACGTCTCTCTCGGGTCTCCCAGGCCCCCAGCACCCCTGGCGCACCGCGCACAGACCCGACACCTGCGCGGGGCCTCGCGCCCGCCCTGGGGACCCGCCGGCCCTGTGCCCCTCCAGCCCGAAGCCGGCGTCTGGGCCAGGCGCAAGGACGAGCCCCCAGGGGCCCCGCAAGTGCCAGGCGCGCCCCCCGGGTCCCGCTGTCCTTGACGGAGCCCCGCGCCCTTAGCCCGTCCGGCTCCAAGCCGCGTCCATGGCCGGGGGCCCTGCAGAGGGAGCATCCGGGTCCCCTTGCTTTTCAGTCGTTGAGGTGAACTGCCCACGTTATTCAAACACGGTCTTACACTCAAGAGAAAAACGAACACTCCATTTCAGATAGCTTTTCGGTTGAGAGTTTCTTAAAAGACTCTAAAATCAACTTCGCCTATTGCCCTCTCAAATCCATAGAGGATACTTTAAGTGATTATCCTGGGCTTCAGAAAAAAAAAACAAAAAACTTTGCTACAGTAAAGATTTCTCTGAACTTTTTCAAGAGAATCACTTCATTCGTTTATTCATTCAACAAACATCGGTTGAGCCTAGCTGGGTGCCAGACAGCTAGTCTGAAAGTCGTAGGACTGGTTCCGGCTGGACTTTTCTTTTAAAATTAAAATGCCCTTGTGTGAAGTCAAAGGAGGAGCAAAGGGGTAAAATAATGTCAAATGGCAAAACAAAAAGAAGTGTCATTGGCTACAGTTGTGCTAATAACCAGAGAGGTGCACATTAAGAATTTAAAACGTTTGAGAAACTACACACCATGTGCTTTGAGAACCAGCCACTTTTTTCACCTATTTCATCTCCTTCTCCCCTCTTCTTTTGGTCCCTAGGAGCTCGCCAGAGACCCACCTGGGGTTGGAGGAGCGAAGTCAGCTCTTCTGAGTGCTTGTAAACAGCCTATCAGACTTCTAAGGGAACAAACAGACAGGGGCCTGGCCCCATTCTCCCTTGGCCATACACCGGGAACCGGAAAGCTGTGCTCAGGTTTAGGGCAGAATTTGGCCAAGGTGAGGTGCTTTTCTCCAATATCAGCTCTGGTTCAGGAATCAACCCATTCAGGAAGGGCAGAGGGGACCAAATTTCCAGAGAGTTAGGGCTGAACCCTAAATCAACGACAAAGCTTTCCAGGAAGAGTGGGAAACCCACTCTCCATCACCTGTGCCGCCGGCGGCCGGAAGGGGGTCTGTAAGGATGGCAGACTTCTCCACTGCTCAAAATCCCTTTCTCTCTCACACTGTGTGTGCAACATGCAAACACACAGAAAACTGGACATGTCCCAGAGATTAGTCTAAGCCCTGTAGGGAACTTTCGAGATTCTCTTCATTCCATAAATAAGAGAGTTGATATACTGATGGAGTCGATGGAGTCATCCTACGAGAAACAAGGAAGACCAAACACTGACTATATCATGATGTTAAAATATCTAGCTAAGGGGAGAAATTCAGTGAAAAGAAACTGAACTTTTGGGTCTGCTTAATGCCACATAGCTAGTTGGGCTGGATTTTATTTTGTTTTAAACAGTGATTCAAATTGCCTTAGTTATTCAGACAGTAAAAGAATGGAGAGAAAAGGAACATTCCATTTCAGATAGCTTTGTGGTGGAGAGGTTCTTCAGAAGACTATATACTTTAGGCATCTGGCTTAATTTTTTTTTAATGGGCTCTTTTGAGTTCCACAGAAGGAAGAAAATAAAAACAAACGTGAACTTCTGGCTTAGATTCTCTGGAAAACTGTGTTAATAACACGAATTCCCAAATGAGGAGAAGAGCACATCCATTTCCTCCACCGGGCTTCCAGGGACGGCAATTACGCAGCAGCTTCCAGGGGAGCCTCATGACGCTTCTCCCAGGCTGCCAGGAGTGAGTCCAGCGGCCGGAGCCCCACCGGCATTTCCACACCAGTGACCCATTGCCTCTCTCAAGGGGGCCTGGCCACCGTGCAGCCAGACCGTGCCTGGCTGCAGTGCCCGGCACTCCTTTGCACAAGCTGTGACCCCTCCCTCTGCGTCAAACCCAACAAACTCCTAATCATTCTTCAAGACGCAACTTGAAAGCCACTTCTGCCAGGTCTCCCCAGAGACGGCTTGCTGGCCCTCCCCCAGCCCTTCCGTTGCATTGGATCAGATTTCTG
This sequence comes from Equus przewalskii, assembly GCF_037783145.1. Lineage (NCBI taxonomy): Eukaryota > Metazoa > Chordata > Mammalia > Perissodactyla > Equidae > Equus > Equus przewalskii. Next base: position 68,953,785 of record NC_091846.1, read on the forward strand.
TTGTAGAACTTCTTATGTGTGTGTGTCCCCAAGAGAGTGTGGATGCCCTGAATATTGGACATTGCCATGCGTGTCTGGATCCCTCCCTGCTCATCCCTCACTCCCAGCAAGAGCTTGCTAAATGTGTGTTCATTAGAATTAGGAACTAGTCTTCCCCGCATCAGACACTTAGGTTCTGATCCTGGATTTGAGATTAATGAGTTACGTTACATTCAGACAAGTCATTTATTCTCTCTGAGCATCAGTTTCTCCAACTATAAGAATCATAAGACCTAAGTCAAAGAGTTGCTACAAGGATGCAGTGGGCACACAGATCAGATGTGCCACCCAAATCCCCCTTGGAGAATGCCCCCACTTGCCTGGCTGGGGTGGTGCGGTGAGCAGACAGCCTCCAGCTGTCAGCTCCTCCTTCCGCATCCTCAGCTGCAGACAACCACCTTGCCCAAGACCGCACCTTCCCTCAGCAGCCTGCATGCCAGGGAATTTTATGTTACATATATTTTACCACAATTTTTAAAAATAATCTTTCAAAAAAGAATGAATATCAAATAATGACAAATAAAAACTAACAAATACAGTACTATTTAAAAGCACCTAGCATCATGCTTGGTGAAGAGCAGGCATTCAGTAACAGCCAAATGATTTCCATCCAGGTGCTCACCGCTCCGCAGTCCGGGAGGGGACTCCCACTGCAGCGAAACTGGCTGGAAGGTGAGTTTCTATGAGGCGAACCCCATTTTCTTATTGACTTCTATTGGTAGGCGCAGGATATGTTCTCACAGGGAAACATCGGCGAGGCCAATCCCTGGACGCGCAGGGTGTGGCAGCCACTCCAACGGCCACTTGCATCCCAGGAGAGCTCTGTGGCTCTGCTGATGTTTGGAATCTCCTAGTCCCATACTTCGACTATGGAAATTTCTCTCAATATGGAGCTGTTCAGACTACAAACTCATGTTATTTTGTCCAACCCCCTGATTTTGTAGATAAAGACGCTGAAGCTCTGGAGGATTATGCAGTACCGATTCCTGGCTGAAGGGGGCTCCATTCACATAGAAAAAATACAACATTAACGTGCCTCCTAGACTTGCGCAAATATTGGCCCTTTACGCGGACTTGCTCAAGGTCACACAGCTGGCAATACTAAGACTACACTAAAGCCTCAAACCACTAAACCACACAGCTTCACATCCAAGAACTCCTGAGATTTATGGCTTTACATTAAGTTCCCTACTAAGGAACCTCCAAATGAGTTTTTTGAAACAACCAGAAAATAGCTGAAACCTCTTTTTCCACAACTGCCTCCCTCAGAGAGAGTGCTTGATCCCGGCAAAGATATTCGAGCTCATCACAATTCAAACAACTAGTCATCAATCGCAGCCAGGAAGCGCCACCACCAGGCAAATACCACCTCGCAGTAGGTCTTCATTGGCCCCCAGACCCCATAGGCCCTGATTCCCTCCTAGGCTGAACAGTCCCTCATGCAGTTTGCAGAGTTGTCCACTGGGGACTGGTCTAAATGGCTGGGGAATGTCTTGGGTGTCTAAGAAAAGGAGGCCCACTGGAGGGATGAAGGAGCAGGATGTAGACCGTGTGAAACATGACATGAGTGGAGCCATATTAAAACAGAACCAGAGCAGCCAGTTGAGAGGAATTGCCTTGCATGTCTTATTTTTCAAACTTGACCAAACCACCAACATTCCAAGAAATCAGCAAGGCCCAGAATATCCTGTTTGACAGGACTGAGGAAACTGGACTTTGCTGATGAGCAAACTGCTAACCAATTAACGAAGTGCAAGTCTAGCCTTTTGCCTGATGACCGAATCTCAGGCCAATCCAGGAAGTACAAACCCAGCCTCCTCTCATCTAGCACCAATGAACTCTTCCTTCCCAACCTCATCTTCCTCCCTTTTTCCCATAAAAACCCTGAGGCCCTCTCCTGTAATCGGGATGCTACTTGGGTTTCTGCCTGAATTTGTGCTCCCAAATTGCCCTTCTTTGATCTCAAAATAAATGCCTCTCTAGGGGCCGGCTCGGTGGTGTAGTGGTTAAGTTTGCATGCTCTGCTTCAGCAGCCCAGGGTTCACGGGTTCAGATCCTGGGCATGGACCTGCACACCGCTCATCAAGCCATGTGGGTGGCATCCCACATACAAAATAAAGGAAGATTGGCACAGATGTTAGCTCAGCACCAATCTTCCTCACCAAATAAATGAATGAATGAATGAATGAATGCCTCTCTGCCTCTCATGTTGGCTATTTATTGTTAGGTTAAGAACCTCAAGGACAGAGGATGTAGTCAGCTGTGTTAGCTCTCTGGGCCTCCTCCTGCGGCCCCATCCTCCGTGGCCTGCATCATTCTGTGTATCATCTTTCATTCTCTCTAGTCCCTCGGTTTACTGTCATTCTACTTCCACTTACCTTCTCCTTTTTCTTATAATTTTACCTTCCTTCCTCTCCTCGAAATTCCAAAAGCAAAATTAACAAATGTAGAAAAGAAAACAACAAAATTGGGTAATTTTTTTTTCTAATTCTGTGCTCACGTTTCGGAAGTCAATCTAGTGTCTTAAGTTGTGAGCTGCTTGCAGGACACTCCATCGTCCTTCGCTTACTGTGAACTTGGCACAGGAAGTTTATTAGCCCATTTTACTGCCGAGAGCCTGAGTGCAAAGGACAGCTAATATTGTACTTTGGGAATCAAGCAGAAATGTCAATGAGGCTGCTAATTATTCAGTAAATTAAATATTGCTGCCAAAGCTGCTCTTCCTAATGTCCTACATTTGATCATGCTGTCTTAATGCAAAGCCAACATTCAGATTCCACTTAAGCAATAAAGACGATGAGGATCTGGCAAATTGGTCATTGGATCTTTATGTTTCAGTCGAAATTATTTGGGTATGCAGCTGAAGTTCACATGGGAGGCCAGAATGATGCTGATAAATAAGAAAGTTTAAGGACATAAAATTTGATTCCTAGCCTGTTGTTAACCTTATTCCTTTTTGGAGGGACATTGCCACAAAGTAACAACAAATGATTATTTATCAAAACAGATATTATCATATTATGAAAAGCATTCCATTTTAGATCACTGAGGATGTGACCCCCAAAATTATGTTTTACAACTTTGCTTCATAAAAACCTTTTAAAAAACCGATCAGTCTTTGTGTCATCTAAGGAATTTTTAATTGTGAAATATATTTATGAGAATCTTTAAGGTTAGCTTAGCTTCTAAATAAGTTGCAAATGAATGGGTCACAAATTTGCATGCACTTCCCCTGAAAAGGAGCACTTTTTAAAATGGTTTGTTCAAACGGCGCCATTGGCTTTTTTCCTTCCTTCTGAAAGAGCATATGTGTTAGATTAGTCCTCAGAAAAGAGAGCATGTTTTCATAGCCTCTGGTGCTGCGTTTATAAAAATCATGATGATTTTAGGACTGCACCTTCATTTTTTGAATTTTCAGAACTTGTCCCTTTTTACTCTTTTATTTTCTTTTAACAAAACAAAGACTGAAGAACCTCTTTAAGAAATTTTATACATTCCCACAGAGTCCCAGTTTGTTGACCTTCAGGCCACAGAGTAAAACCTTTCTTTTAAGTCAAGCATTCCCCATTGGGAAGCGCTCCAGCTTTTTCTTTTTATGAGGAATTTTAACCGCTGGACTTAATTTAATTATTGTATTTTGTACATACTCCCAGAAGCCCCAGGGCATGAGCTTTACTTTTCTCAAAACTTTCAAATAAATATCTTAAGAAATTGATGTTTCTGATGGTAATGTGACTTCTTTCCCTTGTATTTCTGAGCTAAATCCCAAACACAGTCTTTCTGTTTCCTGACTTATTCATGAAGAGGGGTCAACCTCAGCATCTTCTCGCTATAAATACTCTTCGTGAGTAGACACAGGATATAGTCATGTGAGGCCTTAGTGTGGGCACCTAGGTTTCATAACAAGAAAATAAAAACCATCTCCAGTTAACTACATTTTAAAACTTGATGGTTCTGGGGATACGGTCTTCAATAAGAAGGGTTCCTAGGTGGACATTGCCTTGAAATCAGTAATCTGCTGGCCCCATGGCTGCAGTCTGCCACCAACTGTCCTTATAGCTTCTGTGAGGTACGCCCTCCAACATCAGCTGCTCCTCGTGGATCCCAGCAGAGCGTCGTCAAACACACACATGCATGCACGCACATACACATGCACGCACAGGGAGTTGTCATTCCAAGCTAATAGCAAAGATTCAATATCTTCATTTCTCATCTATCTTTATCCATAAGCATTTTCATTTGATCCTTTTGATTTCTACCTGGAATTCAAAAACTTTGACTACATCTTGACTCTCAAAGAGTCAAAGATTATTCAAAAAGAATAAATTCCTTTTGGTTGATTTAAAACTCATTTAGGAATATTAAAATGTGGAGGAAACATAAATTTTCCAAATTCATAAGATCTGCCCAAAATACTTAACGGGGGTTGGCTCGCTAATGAAATAAGTTTCGTTTTAGGACTTCTGAGAGCTCTGAGTTTAGGAAAATGTTTTTGGCAGAATTATCTGTGAGGTGAATCTGATTTTCTGATTTACTTTGATTTAAAATGTAAAATTATAGAAATCACAGCATTTTGGTGCCAAAGAAGGACTTTAGAGATCATCTAGGCCAATGGTCCTGGACCCTAGCTGCATATTAGAATTACCCAGTGGGCATTTAGTAAATACTCTAGTCCGACCTGTCATTTTGCAGATTAAAAAGAGAAAATACCAAACAAAATCCTGAAAGATTAAATGTGGCTTTTACATTAGAAGTCTATGGCATGATACTGTCACATGATGTGGGAACTCTTGGCCATGGTAAATTTTAAAAAGCAAACATTAAAAAACAGATAAGTTTCCATAATTATGTTTTGGGTCACCTGAATTGTAAAACATTCGATTGATTCCTCCCACATGACATACTTCCTAATTTTACACACATTCACATCCCTGACAGATCACAGAAGAGGTTGGAATAGTCATAGACTTGAAAGGTCTCACATTTAATCTTTAAAATAAGATACACTTGTATGGATGGCTGCCCTTCTGTAAATTTCTCTTAAAAGTTTGACTTCTTCAGTGGCAGCATCATGCTTCATGACTAATATGCTGTGAATTTATTTTTCTTAAATATTTTCAAAATATACAGGCCAAAAGCAATATTTGTCCCAGTGTCATCTGAAGATCTCAAAACACTTTATGTTGTACAGTTTTTATAAAAACAGAAGCAAAGAGATGTCAAATAACAATTCATCCGAGTGAGTCCCACGGTCCCCGGAAGGCAAGAGCAAGCTTAGCCATCATCTCTGGCGGCCTCAGGAGCGCAAAGGAGCCCGCACGAAATGCCAGGGCTCGTTCCAGGGAGAAGCCTTAGTGGGGGCCCTGCAGGCCTTTGAGCCGTCTTTGTAAACACTCGCCCTCTTGGCCCGGCAAGAACGGCACGGCACGTCCTGCACCCTTCCTGCTCCCTAATCCTCCTCCTTTCCCCATCAGGGACAGCCTGCTTGCAGGTCACGAAGGGAAAGGAGAGCTCCATTCATTTGACTTGAGGGCCTGTCCTCTCAGGCTGAGGACCTCCCCGGAGAGATCCAGAAGCTTTGATCTCAATTATTTGCCTTGGGCTGAAAGCCTTCTGGTTGGCCACTCCTCTGGGATCCTAATAAGGCCAGGACCTGGGATCACAGAGGCAAACCTTCTGAAGGGGAGCGGGGAGGCAATGATTAAAGCTGTAGAGTTACGACGAGAGGGCAGGTTACTACGGCAGACCTGCACAGAACACGTTCATTTGTTCGCTGACCAGCAGGTATTTATTGAGGTTCTAGTATGTGCCTGTGGTGAGTGATGTCACTGTGTCAGTGACAGGCTGAGAGGTAATCCTGGAGGTGGCCTGGAGGCCCCTGTGGTGCAGCAGGCAGTTCCTGCAGAAGTGAAAGCTGGCTGGGGTGGTGGGGCCTTTAACCAAGAAGCTAGCTCCAGGTCTGAGACCGAAAAAAGGAAGAAATCCAAAAGTGTCTTAGAGGTAGATTCTCACGCAGCCATAAAAAAGGATGTTTACGAAAAGATGAAACATTGTCAATGGCAAGGAGAACTGCTGAAAACAATGTTTTTTCCCTGTCAAATGAATTAATCATTTTTTGAGTGGTAAGTTCCTCGGGCCAGCACTCCCAGGGCTGGCGGCAGTGAGACCAGGTGCAGTCCTCTTAGAAAATATTTGGCAATGTGTATCAACACTTATTGTCGTTTTCTTGTACCTTTTAAACCTAGATCTTGGAATTTATCTTAAGGAAATTCTGTGATCCTAAATATAGAAAAAGCCTCATTCACAAACACTACTTAACTCGCGGTTGCGTCATTATTTAAATCCTAGTAGGTAAACCAGGGGACGTTTACCTGATGGGACCAGGCAGCCACTAAAGCTGGTGTTTCTGAAGAAAAAAAGAAAATGCTTTTAATATAAAGTTATGTTCAAAAACAGCAGAATCCGGAGCTGGCCTGCCTGGCTCTCCCGCTTATTAGCTGAGTGACCTTGGGCAAGGTACCAGCCTCCCCGTGCCTCAGTTGTGTCATCTATGAAATGGGGGTAATGATAGTACCTGCCTCATAGGATTGTTATGAGACTTAAATGAGTTAATACATATAAAGAACAGTACCCGGCACATAGTAGGCCCTTGAAATGTTAGCTGCAATTATTATTACAAGGTGATTACAACCATGTTAAAAGAAATCACCACATTGGAAGAAAATACACCCAAGTGTTAGCAATTACTGTGTTTGGATAACGAGACTACTGGTGATTTTTATTTTTTCTTCTTTTTACATTTTTGTATTTCCAAATTTTTATTAAATTATATATCAAATTTTTAAAAACAAGCTGGAGCTAATTACAAATAAAAATCTAGTGAAAGACTCCTTTTGATTATTATATGGTTACACTTAGAAGACCCCGAATAGAGAGGCCCCGGCAGGTAGCTGTCACAGATCTGAAACAGCCTGTTAGCAGGACTTGGGGGGGTGGGGGGGGAGCGCTTCCAAGGGGCTCCTCCGGCCTGGGCCCACGGGCTTGTCTCAGCACGGGGACACGGGTGTGGCCGTGTTGGGGGTGGGAAGTGCACAGGATTCGAAAGCCCCCAATCTGCAACCCACTCCGCCACCCACTCCCTGAGGGTTCCTGGAAAGAGCCTTTCTCTTCCGTGTGAGGAGGGAGCCCTGCCGCAGTCAGCATCCTCAGAGACTGAGAAAGGTGGTCGAGGGGTTTTCCACACATGGCCTTAGTGGTAGAAAGAGAGATCCTGACGAATGTGATACTCCCCTCCAGGCCTGCAATCTCGGAGCCCCTCTTCCAGGGCGGAGGGCCCAAGCACTCTGTTTACACACCTGGCCCTGGTGTGAAGGGCGGTTTGCTGGAGGATGGCTCCCTGACCATTTGTGGGATCGTTGCTGCTTCCAAGCAGCACGCTCCAGGCAGCCTTCAAAGAAATACCAGAAGCCAAGTACTATCTGTCATCACTTAATAATGCTCGAAGCTGTTCATATAACAAAAGGGGCTGAAACAGCCCCACATCGCATTGTGGAAGCCCCATAATTCTCCCATCAGCTCCACACCAAAAGGGCTTTCTCCTAACTTTAAATGGTAGATCTGACTAATATACGCAACCAAGGTCCTTGGTAAGTAAAATAGGAATAAAATAGCTGTTTGTAACTTTATTTCATCACATAGTGTGGTAAGGAGGGAATCGATAAGTTGCAATGACAAACAATCTAGTATTATTTTTCGTAAAATAGACAAACGTGTCAAATTTAAGGAACATCAACATCATTTTTCTAAATCTATTCTTGTGAGGTGGGAATTAAACCACAGACAGGAAGTTTTTCTCCTTTGTTCATTCCTGGCGTCTAGCATGGTGCTTGCCCTTAATAAATTGTCGTTGATCAATCAGTTAATGGATTAATGAACAAATGAGAGATGTTCTCCTCTATATTGTATTCGATGCTGGGGAGACAGAAATACATAACTCAGAGTCCCACTCGCAGAACCTCAGTCTAGTGGTGGAGCCACACACACAAATAGAAAATGACTCAAACACAGCGTGACTGATGCCTAAAATCATACCACTAATAGTCCGTAGCCACATTTCAGCTCCTCCCCTCTGTCAGGTACCTATCCGTAGTAAAACACAATCTCCTCCTTCGACGTCCACAGTCTAGTCTGGAAACAAACATGAAGGATAGAAAGCACAACCCCATGGAAAGCAAAACAGAAATATGTGCCTGATACAGAGGCAGCACGGTGTAATCTAATCATGTTGATTCTGGCATCTGCTTGAGTTCACAAAGCTGTGTGACCTTGGACAAGTTGCTTAGCCTCTCCAGGCTTCAGTTGTCCCATCTGTATAATGAGGATAATACTGGGACCTATCTCATAGCATTGTTATGAAGAATAAATGAGTTAATATCTGTAAAACACTCAAGAGTGCCAAGCTCGTACTAAATATCAAATACAAATATACATGAAATAAATACATCTCTCCTGTGTTCTCTGAGTTTTAAATTCTCATTAAGAACACATTCTCAGGCCGGCCGGTGGCACAACGGTTAAGTGCGCACGTTCTGCTTTGGCAGCACGGGGTTCGCTGGTTCGGATCCCAGGTGCGGACATGGCACCGCTTGGCAAGCCATGCTGTGGTAGGCGTCCCACATATAAAGTAGAGGAAGATGGGCACGGCTGTGAGCTCAGGGCCAGTCTTCCTCAGCAAAAAGAGGACGGTTGGCAGCAGATGTTAGCTCAGGACTAATCTTCCTCAAAAAAATAAATAAATAAATAAATAAAGTGGATTTCTTTAAAAATATATATATATTAAAGAACGCAGTCTCTTTCTTTTTTTTAAGACAATTTTTTTTTTCGGCTTTATCTCCCCAAATCCCCCAGGTACATAGTTGTATATCTTAGTTGCAGGTCCTTCTAGTTGTGGCCATTCTCTTTCTAAGTGCCTGATTATTCCCCAGTAGGACTCATGACCAAAGGCAGCTCCAAAGCTGTGGACTCAGGTCAACAAGAGAAGGAAAGGTCCAGATTTCTATCTGTTGCTGGAAAATAATGAGCATTTGGCCAGAAAGAAAAAAAAATTCTCAAAGCCAAGAGACACCTAAACCAGGATTGCAAACACATTCAGAACACCCACCAACCACTCCCTCCACCCTGGTGCAGGACAGACATTGCTAATCAAACTCGGCATCCTTTCCAACTGAGGCCAGATTCAGGCTCAGAGCTGTTTTCCAAACAAGGCCCCAGGCGGTGGCTCCTAAGCCGGCCTTGGTATCTCTGGCCCAAGCCTTACATTCTGGTCGGCCTTGGGGTTATTTTCCCATTGGACACACTGGCTGCCTTCCCAGCCCTCTACGAATGCTGCTCCCGCGACTGAAGCCCAGCGCCCCACGTGCCCTCCAGCCCCGCTCCTGAGAGAACGCTGATGGCGCCCGCTCTACTCTGCCCTCCCCTGTGAGTCCAGGGCCACGAGCGAACTCTGTGACCCCAGCTAAGCAAGTTACTTAACCCTCTCTGAGCCTCCGACTCCTGGGTAAATAGGACCTCCCTCATGGGATTGTTGCCAGGATTAAATGCGATAATGTATGTAAATGGCCTGGCTCGCGCAGGCTCTCACTACAAGGTGGACGCCATCATTGCAAAGCGCAGCCCCGTCTTCTCATCAGCCAGACACAGTGCCTTCATGACACGTGTCACCCCCAGGGTCCCGGATAACATAAAACAGGGCTGGGATGCACCTGTTTAAGCCACTGTTGCCCCCACTCAGTATGAACTGTGGATGAACTCAAGGTCACACGGGCTCAGACACCTGGGACGAGGAGAAGGCGGGGGGTGGGGGAAGGGGCTGCTGAGGCACACTCAGGGACTCCATCACACACTCTCTTAGGAAATGATGGGAGGGGGCATTTTACCCCCATAAGCAAAGAGGGTGCCTTCTGGCATGGACCAGGGGTGAGACCAGGTGGACAGGTCCCTCCTCTGCCTTCTCCAACTCCTCTTAGTCCAGGGCTGACTTACCTAAGACTCTGTTTCGGGAGCCATTCTCATGACCCCCTCCCAATGGACCTCAGTATGGACGACTCAGTTATGAGTTCCTGTCCCCTTCAGCTGGAAGGGTTGTTCCCTAAATTAGCCTTGGCCTTCTCCCTCTGCCTCTGCCTCCCCCCTCTGCCTCTGTCCTGGCCTGCTCTTCCCAAGTAGGTGTGTGATACCCCCTACCATCAGGAGCAGGTCCTGCTCCCCCTGCCCAGAGAAAGCAGCCTCGTACCCTTGGACTCAGCCCATTTTCCAGCACAGCAAACTAGTCAAGGGCTGGCATCTCTGGGTTACCCCCGGGACAGCCTGTGACCTCTCTCCTCCCCATTTCCGCCACCCTTCCTGGGCCCAGTGAACTCCTCCAAGGCCCTGTCAACATTTCCAGGGCCGGCTTCTCTTCCAAGAGTTTACAAGGCAGCTGGGACACAGTGAGCCCGGCGGAAAGTGGCCTTCGAAGGGAGCCAGTCCGGGCAGAGGGAGAGCACAGCGGAGCAGACCCTCAGAGACTCAGCGTGGAAATCTCGGCCAATTTAACGTCTGCATTAAAAACAGATTTGCGTGGAACGCAGCCACCTCTTTTAATTGCTCCAAATCAATATCCTGGGTAATTTGAAGGAAGACTTCGGCGGTAGCTTCGCGAGCGGCACAGCCGTACATCACCGGGAAGAGCTCGGGGTATTGTTTGCTGAGAAAGGCGTTACATAAATTGAAACTCCTTTGGCTCAGAGCTGAGTCCTGAAAGTTCATGCCGTGAGAAACATTTCTCACCGTGCACAAACTGTGAATTGTATATAAAATTAAATTTTCTGATTAAAATCTGCATTGTTGGACCTCCTGCCGGTTGCCACCATTTTGCTGAAATAAGATACTATTTGTGGTAATGGCAGCGAGGGAAACCTGTTATCATTGATTGCAAACTGGCTTCACTCCTACGGCTGAAAAATCTGGAGAGCTTCATTGTGCAAACATTGCATTTTCCGTACAAATATTACAGAGCCCAGCTTTACTAGTTATTCATCAGCCGGGGTGCAAGACGGTTTACAGTCGACCCGACAGCCCTGAATCTCCCGCACACCCCATACGGGGCTGCAGCTGGGGCTCCGCAAGGTGCAAAATGCCGGCCGGGAAATGAGACCAGTGGACATCGTCATCTGCTGTTTTTTAATTTAAAAAATATTTTTCTTCACAAGGGCATTAGGATCTGAGAGAGGAAGGAAGATAAAGGAAAAGAGGAGGCCTTAGAGGAGTTCAAATTTAAGAGCCCCCGGTGCCCCATCCCTGCCTGGGGAAAAGGACGGCATCGCCTTTTAAGGATTTCCCCGCTGCCCACAGCCCCCTCCCTGCCTGCCAGCCTCCAAGCCCCAGTTCTGAGAATCAGCCTTATGAAAATCAGCTACGACTCTGCACAGCACTGCTAATACAGGGGTCCAAGCTAATAACTTCGTTTGGCAGATGCAGAATCTGAGACCAAAAAAAAAAATGAAGATTTTTTTTCCTAAGAAGATGTGTACTCAGAATTAGAACCCTGAGGGCTGGCTTTTCAGCTTTCATTTTCCGCAGCTTTCAGTTTACCAGGGAACGCTCTCCAAAAGTCAACATCAGCCAGGCGCACATAAATATTTTTTATTGCCTTCTGACCATTAGAATAGATTGTCTCTCTCTTTCATTTTGTAAATCATTTTGTTGCTTGGGTAATACAAAATAGCTCTGAGTCACAAAGAAACAGGTGGGGACCCAGAGGAGAAAAGATTTAGCCAAATGATTGATCCATAGCTGCATATCTCATATTTTGAGAAATAAAATGAAGCCAAAACAAACCGATTTCCTAAGGAACAACCTAGTCTGAATACAATGAATCTCACCCAATCTTTTTCTAGAAAAGAGCACTAAGGTTACAGGCAGAGCCAGTGCTAGAGGAGAATAAACTGAGCCGCTTCCTCCGAGGGTGCAAATGCAGGGAAAGTGGGTTGAGGTGGATGGACTCAAAGACCCCAAGTTCAAAGGTGCAGACCACCTGGAAGGCACGGAGGTAAAATGGGTGGGACCACGCACAGCAGGGAGGGCTCAGTGTCCTTTGCAGCTTCTCTGCCCTAAAAGTCAATCCTAGGTATTCATATGCATGAAGCTAAGCTGTCCCACCTGTGCGGGAAAACACCTGGGGGTAGCAACAGGAAATGCCCAGTGGGGTTCCTGACCCAATCCCCAAGGGATTGCCTTCCCTATAGAATAGAGTTTGGGGAAACTCCCTTTATTATGCCTACTTCTGTTTCAATTGCATAATAATTAAATAATTTACAAATCCATGAATTAGTGATCTTTGAAAATTATTCTACTGGCTTTCTTTTCTCCCTCTAAACCTCTCTTGTATTTTCTAGTCTTTCTAGTTTCCACGACTCTAACTAAGCCCAAACCTGAGTTTCTTACATAGAGTGGAAGGAAAAAAAAATCTGTTTTTCCTTCTTCTCTTCTTTCTTACCATTCATTTATGCCGTCTATTTGAAAACCAATAATAAAATCAGTTACAATATTTCATTCACTCATTCAATAATATGTCTTGAATTAACTGGATGCAGGGCTAGACTTTTAGCCCTCTCACTCAAGAGTTCTGCCAGCCTGGGGAAGACCTCAGAAGTCCCAGCTTTACGGTCTTTTGAACTAGGATTTGAAGATCTCAAGAGAAACTACAAAAGGAACTTGCACCTGATGGTGCCTCCTTCTCCCAACTTCCTTCCCTCCTTTGCCTCACTTCCCGCCTCTTTCCAGGTAACAAGCATCACTGGTCCTCTCCTGGTTCCCCTTAGAGCTCTGCTGCCCAAAGGATTCCTTTCCATGGCTCCATTATCTCCTCTAGTCGGGACCAAAGATGGAACACTTGACCTCCCCATGCCTCTGCCCAAACTTTGTCCACATTTTTGCTCTAGGCTTCCACTGATTTCTTTAAATAGTCATCAATTGTTTGTTTTTATGGGAAAAGTCATCAACAATATTCCACTGACTTTCCACAGTCTGCAGCAAGGAGACATAATGCTTGTCCCTGTAGAGGACCTCAAAAGACAATGACAGGGCAGACACATCTGAAAATGATTCAAGATTTAATAGGCTGGCTAAGCCAACCAAACCCTGCTCTTGTGCCCTGGCAAGCACAGCCAAAGAGCGGGCAAAGCCTCACAATGTGGCAAGAGGGGAAGAGCTGGGGTGAGGAGGAGCTCCAGGGACCAGTGGCACTGTCAACTCCCACCACCACCAAGGCCCTCATGCCCGGGCATATACTGAAGAGCTAGACAGTGAGGCCCTGCCACCTCTTTGGGAATACGGATAGAGATCCAGAGAAAGTATGGAAATTTCCGTTTCCATCTCAAGGAAGAGGTGGGTCCTCAGACAGGAATCTGTAATTCTGATGGTTAGCCATCACCCAGTTCTCTTTCCCACTGGTTACCCAAAGAGAAAGCCAAGCCCCGTCCCTCCATGAGCCGACTCTGCCCCATCACAGATCACAGAGGCTACAGGTTTATCAGGCAAATAGCACAGGCAGTATCACTCTCCTTAGCCAGATGGGGAGTTGAAATCAGGTCATTCCCCATCAACAAGAAGATCCAGTGGTATAGCATGCCATGCTCATCTCTCTTCTTCCCTCTCCATTCCCTTACCTCCCCATCTCTCCATCTTTCTCCTGGTATGTAGTATCTTCTTAACTACTTCCTTCTACTTCTTATCTCCTTCCTGAGTTCTAGCTCTTTCTTTTGGGTTGGCTGACACCAGAGGGCAACATAATCTCACCTACTTGTCACTTCTTTCATTTCACCAGTAGAGGGAAGAGTTTGAGAGAACCTACAAGAACTAGGAGGTATGTAGATATTATTCTGAAATATGGAATTAGCCAGTGCAATAGAACAGCTCTCTCAAAGGCATCCCATGCCAAGGCATTCTGTTCCCGTTGGTAAATAATCTGTTATAAAACTGTTTAAATGCATATTAACTCACCAGAGCACGACACTGGCAAAATTTCCCTCCAGGCTGTATTTTTGCAAAGACACAACTTTCATGTGATGTGAGACCTGAGATTAAACTAACAGAAGTCATACGTTATTCGAGGTAACACTGATGCTCCATCCTTTATTCCCCCTTTAGTCTTCTGAGATCTGGGGGTTTTTTCCAGAAATAATTGGTAAGGCATTTAGCCCTGAATGTCTTGTTTTGAGTACCTGTCATCTTCCCCTCTAGGTGCTTCGAGGGCGTCTATGGGCTTATTTGCAAGTGAGGCTGAATCAATCAGAACAACTGATTAAGAACCAAGCTGCAGAGCCCCAGCGGCAATAAGTGCCCGAGCTGCCCCTGTCAAACTTGGAAAGCCAAGCAAGAGCACAGTTCACCACACCGACACCATTCTGCCACATGTATTGAGGAAATTAGAGAAGGTTCCCTCTGAAAAAGGTTTGGAAGCAAGAGACTCAGAAATTAAACTTGTGCCACTGGACTGGCAATTTACCAAATAACCATCCTGACCAAGTTAACATTAACACTTTTGAAAAGTAGACAATATGGATGGAGCTAAGCAATCTGCTCAACCATTGCAATGTGCTCAATTGTTTGGATCTAATTACCTGGCCTGGATATTTTCTGCTTGGTGTCCCCAGCCTTTGAACTGTCTCCAAAACCAGAGCCTTATAGAAAGTTTCTTTGAAAACACTAAGAGTCTATAATTCTATTCTTTAGTTGGATTTTTTATCTGAGTTGCTGAATTTATCCATATGACTTTGCCTTCATTTCTTCATCAAGACCTTTCTTTGATCAATTATCTAAAGCAAGAGTTCTTACCCTGAGGTCCAAAAGTAGACTTGAGCATTTCCATGAATCCCTTGAAATCGTGAGCAAAATTCTATGTGTATGTACATAATGGTCTTTCTGGGGAGAGGGCCCATAACTTTCATCAGATCTGAAAGGGCTCCATGACCTCCATCTTATGACTGTGCCTTCATGATATTCACTAGACCAGAGTCCCCAATCAACATGCAAGAACTGGTTACAGGTGTCTGCCTGAGCCTCTGATCCCCTCAGCCCTTGGGTGGTTGGACAGGGCCAGGAGTGGGTGGAGCTTCCAAGCTGGTCATCTCCTGCCAGCCGCTGCCCAGTTGATGTAAAAATATTATTTTCTCTGTGTGCTACGGTGGCTAGAAAGTTGGGAAGCACTGCAGTAAATTCTTCACTTTTACCCCATCCACCATCTTTGCTCTCTGCATCTCTTTTCTCATCTCCATGGTCTTAATTATCCAGAGGGAAGCTTGGCATTGATTTGGCCACCTCTGGTATAATCTGCGCTTTGTATACTTTGCCAAGAAAGAAAGTGGTGTGGTAGTCTCCCCTTCCTAAATACACTCCCTGGTACGAACATCTCAGAATTTGCCTTGCCAGCCACATGATGGTAAGTGAGTCCAGCTCACTTCACCATTTCCTGGGTGATTCTTTTTGCTAATCACATGCATTCGCCCCCTTCCTATAGCAGGTCTCCCTTGTCCATGTGTCTGGAAGAACCTCTGTGCCAGTTCCCTAAATGGCTCCCAGCTTCATTACAAATATTCCTCAAATGTGCTTTCATGCAGAGATTCTTTCTAACCAAGAAAGACATTAAAGTCTTACAGAGAATCTACAAAGAGCCAATTCAAACTCAGACGTAACAAACAGGACGGCAAATTCCCATGACTCCTGGCTAACATGGAACACCCCCAAAACAGTGTTACCTTCCAAGCCCTCCCCTGCCCAACTTCCAGAACACACAGAGTCCTCATGTCCCATGACCAGTCAGCCATCCAAGGTCAGTCTCATTACCTGATGCTCAGATCACATCAGTTTACTATCAACAATTTCAGGGGCCGGCCTGGTGGCACAGTGGTTAAGTGCGCACGTTCTGCTTCGGCGTTCCTGGGTTCGCCAGTTCGGATCCTGGGTGCGGACATGGCACTACTTGGCATGCCATGCTGTGGTAGGTGTCCCACATACAAAAAGTAGAGGAAGATGGGCATGGATGTTAGCTCAGGGCCAGCCTTCCTCAGTGAAAAAAGGAGGATTGGCAGCAGTTAGCTCAGGGCTAATCTTCCTCAAAAAAAAAAAAGGTTCATAACTGTGGTAAACTAAGAAGTATGCCATTCACCTAGAATTAATTTAGGATTCAGATTTTTACATGAATGACTTCAGTGAAATGTTGACAACTATCTGCTGTACCACACCTATCTGTTTCAACATTTTGATCACCTAATTCTTAAATATTCTTCCAGCCCACATGACATTTCTGTTGGAGAATGAAACTATCCTTTTTCATTTTACCAGTTAGCCAAGCTGACAGCCCAACAAGTCAACGACCATTTCTAACATCTTCCAAACTTTCATCCTTCCTTCTTACCTGAACCTAGCTTACCTACACATTCCTGACCTAGAACTTTCTGGCCAATACATCATTTCAAAAGTATCGTACATCTTAGAGAAAAGAAATTGCTGCTAAACCATGAGGAACTGTAAGTACACGTTTCTTAAACATGTAAGTACGGTGTTACGAATCAGGAGGTTATGTGGAAATAAATGAGGAATGGGAGATCAAGAATAGGGGGTTGCCGTCCTTCTGGGGGAGCAATGGGACAGTCAGTTAACCCTGTCACTGTCAGAGCCCCAAGGTCTGCAGATTCCACTCTGCTGCCCAAGTGACAAGCCCGTAAAGTCTTTTCTTAAAACTTAATCGCCACTAACTCTAAAATAACATTAATTCTTCTTAGAAGATTTTCAACTGCAGTTTGAAAGGTCCCCCATTTGGGACTCCTTGTCAGCACTCCTGTCAGCATACAGGGCGCAGCTGAAGAATACTTATACCAAGATGGGCCAGTTCCCTCCTAATGCAACTGACAACCAGACTGAATTCAGGGTCCCTTTACTTGAAGGAGATGATCCCTAGCAAATC
The DNA here is from genome assembly GCF_037783145.1 of Equus przewalskii. Taxonomy (NCBI): domain Eukaryota; kingdom Metazoa; phylum Chordata; class Mammalia; order Perissodactyla; family Equidae; genus Equus; species Equus przewalskii. Next base: position 68,970,826 of record NC_091846.1, read on the forward strand.
CTTCAAAAAACAATCATATCAATTTTCTACGTATTTTAGAAATGGGGGAAATATTTGAATAAATACCTGAAAATCACTAGCAGTCATTTTAAAAGCTATTTTTTAGCCGATATTTGGAGTTACAAAAAACTGTGTGATGAGATGCCCCCAAATAAAATAGAAAATGCTGCATTTTCTTTATAGAATAAAATAACGTGTAGATTTATGAGCTGCAAAACAATTTAAACGTTGTTTTAAAAATATTTGCTGAGTTGACAGAAAATGAAATGCTGTGCTCCCAACAGCAGCAGATTTACTAGTTATCATTCACTAACCTGAAGCATGTACCAACTTTCGAAGGAAGAGATGAATACACTTAGTGGAAAAAATATATACAGTAGAGATTTGCAGGATGACTATAAATAAATGAAGCATCAAGCACATTCTGAAAGCAGTCTCGTACTCAAATCGTGTACAATATAGATCATGCTGTTTTAACTTTACTTGGGTATCTGGATCCCAGTTCTCAAGGATTTGAAAAATTACGTAACAGTGATGATTAACAATATTCCTTGTTTTGCCAACAGGAGCCACTTGAATTTAGTTCATGGTGATGTTTGTTTCCATTTTTTATTAGTTTTAGTGGCTAAAGGTTGAACTGTAATGAAAGTTCTCTTCTGCTTGTGTGTTTTTCATTTACTCATGAGTTTAAAGTATAATGTTTTAACATCTTTTTATTTTCCTTTTGATCAATCTAATAGGTAAAGCTGCTTTCATATATACGTCTATGGTTTGACCATCTCTAATAAGTGCTTTCTACTCCATGCTAACTTAATATGTTTTTCAAGGGAGGGTTTTCAAAGCCTCACGAGCATCAATTTGCAAGTCCCCGAACGGTCCCGTAAGGAAGAAGTGATAGAGAAACATGTAATACAATGGCTATCGCATGAGATCCAGCATAAGGAAGGGCTGCCCGGAACCTCTGCTGATGGCCTTTCATCGTCCAACATAGTTTCTCTCTTAAAACATAAATGAACAATGGGAAAATTAATTATAGAAAGAATTCCATGTATAGAATAGCACGGTGGGTTCCTGGACTCTGGCAGGGTCCAAACCCCAATAATGTCACGCTGTATCTGAGTTGAGTGAGCTGTGTGCCACCTCCTTTTGGAAGCCTTCCTTGACCCCCCCACCCCCAACCGCTCCTTCATGTCCCCACTGGTCCCTGTACGACCTTCATTACAGCACCCATCACATCTACTGGCTTCTATATTTGCATCCCTGGTCACTTAAAAAACTCCTCAAGAGTGCCAGTGAGTGCCTCCATCACTTGTGTCTCCATCACTGTCACGGCCACTGACAGAGTGTGCTCATCAATGGAGAAAGAACAAATACCTGAGTTCTCCAGAATCCTTGTTTTATCCTCTAAATCCCATTTAGCCTGAAGCCACTTGCCATCTAGAAAAAGCATGCATCAAGCCTTTTAGGTTTTCTGGTAAAGACCCAGGTGGTGAGGAATATAGATACTAACACCCAAAGAAGTGGAAGCTGAGAAGTAGAGACAAGTGTGTGGGGTGCATTAGGGACAGCATAGAAAGAAGGGGTATGGCAGATGGAGACTCCCAGGAGGTCACAGAGTGAGTGGGAATTGTGCAAAGGTATGAAGTCACACAGGAATTGCGACACGAGTGGGGCATTTCCCCTGTCGCAGCCACTGACCCAGGAACAGAAGTGCTGGCCTTCAGCAATCCACCACCCCGGGCGTCCGAGGACTTCCCTTCCGTCCCAGGCTGCCTGGCTTCCGCTGCCTGAACAAGGTCCTCCAGCTGCAGCTCTTCTCCCACCTTTCCCAAACATGCATGCCCCAGCCCACCTTCCCAGGCTCCGTGCCAGGCGACAGCCAGCCTCTGTGCTCACACTGATGTGTTGTGCTGCTCCTCTCAGTAACTCATTTCCATGTTAACAGGTAACCTTCCTGCTGGGGACGTCAGGCACCATGCCTACCTGGTAAAGACCACCTTTAGGGCCACATGGACATTTTGGTGCCTATAAAATCCCATTGCCAAAGTTGCCACCTGTCTCCAACTAGGGCATCCCCTAGAGAGAGCTAAGAAACTGGTGAGCTGAAACCACTTGGTCCTACACACTCAAATCACTAGTTCCTTAAACGAGGGACTGTTATTAAACCTGCAGCATGAGCCAGGCACTGTGCTAATGCTGCCATTTGTTTAGAGACTGACTCTTTAATGAGGCCTTTAAATCAGTGCCCCTCAATGAGATACCACTTCCCATCCATTAGGATGGCAATTATCAAAGAACCAGAAAGTGAGCCAGCCCTGATGGACCACTGGTTAAAGTTTGGCATTCTCATTGCTTCAGCGGTCTGGGTTGGTCTCCCGGTTGAGGAACCATACCACCCGTCCGTCAGTGGCCATGATGTAGCGACGGCTCATATAGAAGAGCTAGAAGGACTTAAACTGGGATATACAACCATGCACTGGGGCTTTGGGGAGAAAAAAAAACACAAAGACAAAAACAGAAAGTGTCAGTGAGGTATAGAGAAAGTGGAACTCTTGTGCACTGCTGGTGGGAATGTAAAATGGTACAGCCACTATGGAAATGGTATGGTCTTTCCTCAAAAATTTAAAGATAGAATTACTGTATGATCCAGCAATTCCAGTTGTGGGGATATACTCAAAAGAATAGAAAGCAGGGACTCAAACAGATATTTGTGCACCCATGTTCCTTGCAGGATTATTCAGAGTAGCCAAAAGGTGGAAACAACCCAAATGTCCACTGACAGATGAATGGATAAACAAAATGTGGTATATCCATACAATGGAATATTATTCAGCCTTAAAAAGGAAGGAAATTCTGACACATGCTACAACATGGACGAACCTTGAGGACATTATGCTCAATGAAATAAGCCAGTCATGAAAGGACAAATATTGTATGATTCCACTCACGTGAGGTACCCAAAGTAGGCAAATTCATAGAGACAGAAAGGAGAATGGCGGTTGAGGGGCTGGGGGGAGGGGGAATGGGGAGTTTGTGTTTAATGGGTGCAGAGTTTCAGTTGTGGGGAAGATGAAATAGTTCTGGAGATGGATGGTGGTGATGATTACACAATAATGTGAAGGTATTAACGCCACTGAATTGTACTCTTAAAAATGGTTAAAATGGCAAATTTTATGTTACTTATATTTTGCCACAATAAAATTTTTTTAAAAATCCACTTCCTTCCTGCCATCCCTAAAACCCAACCCGACCTATCCATGCACCCCGCAGAGCAATCATCCGGGACCGTAACCCCCTCCCCACACCCCTCGACTTGCCCTGGGCTGCTTCTCTTGGCCCTTGTTCCCCTCTGGCAGCGAGCAGAACTCAGCTCTGCGCCTCTGGCTGGCAGCCCCATCTCCCCAGTGTCGGCCCCTCGGCTTTTACCCACAGCCCTCACCATGGCCAGGCCTTGTGCTTTGCTGTGGCCTGTGCTTGTGCTCAAACTCCAGCATCCCCGAAACCCAAGAGTAAACCTTACACTCCCCAAGAGGGAGAAGTGGACAAAAAGAAAACATTTCCAGTCTTCATCTTTAGATAATATTCTGGCAATGGGTTAAATGTTTGTTACGTGCCAGGTATCATGCTAAGCATTTTGTTAACCCTCTCATTTTAATTCACACAACAATCTTACAAGTTAGTTCTTTTTGTTACTATTGTCCCCATTTTGTAGATGAAAAAGCTGAGGCTTGAGGATGCTAAGTAACTTGCCCAAGGTCCCAAAGCCAGAGAGGCACAGGTTCAGGACACACAGCCAGCCCTCCGATTCATGGCCTGTGTTCAGCTACAATGCCATGCTGCAAGAAATCTTTTAGAAACCTCAGTCCTGGGTGACACCATCTTGGTTCTTCCCATCATTGACGTGAAAGTGAGCATTTAGAGGAAAGGATAAAAGGTTTGCTACAATCTGACTGATGCTCACAAAAAGCCAGATGTAAGCTAAAGGTGTCACTGTGTGTAAAAACAGTAAGAAAACCCCCAGGTGAATGGATCTTAATAGCCCATTCTAGAAAATTCCAAGGCCAGAGGTTCAAAGCCGACTATTTTCTGAGCTCCATTGGCCTGTCAGCTTTAAACTCCAGCATCCAATTCGTGATCTTAAGAAAGCCTGTTAGGGAGCTGGCCCAGTGGCATAGTGGTTAAGTTCGCACATTCTGCTTCGGTGGCCCAGGGTTTGCAGGACAAGATCCCAGGCGTGAACCTAGCACCACTTGTCAAGCCACACTGTGGCAGCATCCCACATAAAATAGATGAAGATTGGCACAGATGTTAGCTTGGCAACAATCTTCCCCAAGCAAAAAAAGAGGAGAATTGGCAACAGATGTTAGCTCAGGGCCAATCTTCCTCACACACACACACACATACATACACACACACAAAGCCTGTTAGGGGGGTTTCCATAAAGAGACATCAACTACAATCAAATTCTAGTCTGTTCGAAACACAGATCCCTATAACCAGCCTGCCTCTCCAGCCCACTGGCAGCACCTCGGTGTTTAATGTGGAATTTGATAGCTGCCTAAATTTCGAGATCTCCTGGAGGGGCTGCACACCAAGAGTCCTCAATGGCCACTGGGAGAAATTCTTAGAAAAACAATCCTCCTGGTTGTTGGAATCACAACTACCACTTTCACTCCCCGCCTCCCTGTCACCGAAGAGGCTGTTTTGACTTGAATTACAGGGGCCCATGTGGACTACCTGCGGTCCAAATGTGCATGTGACAATGGACACTCCTTTGCTGGCTGTCCGGTGTTATTTCAGACACTGTTGGACAGATGGGCTCTGTTCCGAGTGGGGAAGAGCTGCACCTCAGAGGGGGAATTGTTTATTGGGCTGTCTCCTCACCGCACACAAACGTCCTCATCACTTTGCCGGGATGGGGGCTGAATGGTGCCAGATCCCTTCCGCATATCGGAACGGAGCTTTCTCCCCCAGCATCCTCTCTCCAGTCTCGGGGCCTGGACACAATTGTGGGAACCCTGGTTGTCTGCTGGGCCCCCCGCCCAGCTCCTGTTTCTGCCATGTGTGGGGCATGTGCTTGGAGCTCAGCAGATGTTGGAACACAGTAAATCCATTCACCTACTGACATATCCCAATGACTAACACGGGCTTAGTGAGGAAACAGAAGCGTTTGACTAGCAGAAACAACTGAATTACTTTTGGAGGGGTGAGGAAATGACACCCCCAAAGGGCTTGATCTCACCATTTGGTTTGGACTGGGGAGTTCACTGTGGGAGGCCGCCTGGACGTCATCCCAGTCATCCACCATCATTAATTCTGACCTGAAGACGAGCCGGGCTGGTGTTTGGGGAACAGGAGTAAGAGGTATAAGGAGGTGGTTGTTTTGAGACCACGTAGGATGTGAAGAAAATAAATCACTCAAACCCAAAGACCTGAAGTGAGAGGCAGTCTCATTTGCAGTTTGGAGTGTGAGCTTCGGAACTAGACAGAACTGGGTCCAAATACTGGCTCTGCCACTTCGATGACCAAGCCATGTAACCTCTAAGCCTCTGTCTCCTCATTTGTAAAATGGGGATAGCAGTAGGATTCCTACCTAATGAGGCTGTTTCAGTAATGAATGAGACACTTAGCAGTTAGCACATGTGTGTATAAAGCCTGGGATACAATAAGCACTGAGTTACTCATAGGTATTAGTCGTAATGGTACATTTTAAATAGAAGATAATGAACTCTGTGTTTGTCCACACATGCAGACAGGTAACACAGAATTCACCTTGTAACCTAGCTCCTAAAACAGTGTAGGATCAAAACGGAGCTGGACACTTACTGCTTCAAAACACATTTTCTCACCAAGACTCCCCCCACCCCATCTCTATCAGAATCTCCACCACGAAGTGAGTTGGAGAACCATCTAGGGCTTGAAGATGTCAGGGCCCCACAGAACTCTGTGTTCTGAATCAGACCTCAGCAAACACTCTCCTGCCTAATGTGGAACACCATTAAGAACACATTCCCACAAGCTATAGTGTAGCAGTACGCACAGGTCCTCAGCCATGGTGCTTGGGATGTTTCATTCCACAGAACCTACTGGACTGGATATTATTAACAAGAACTATACAGATAAAGTCTCGCATGCTGTATCAAGCACACACAATTTTATTCCCCTGCAACACTGATTACCATAATTTCCACTTACGAAGTGCACCTGCTGATGTTCCGTTCCTTTTGGACCTCTTAAGCCCACCAATCAGAACCTACCAGAGCCCCTTCCTCAAGCCAGCAGAACAGGAAACAATGGTTTGTTCACACCTGCTATCTAACCCAGGAAGTCAGCCAGGTAGGACACCAATGTGGCACTTTGTAACCAACATTGATCAAATGAAAACATGAATTACCCATGATTAATCACTAATAATAAGCTGGAGGGAATATGACAAGGAGAGAAACATGAATCTGATTATGCAAAAGGGTGAAATTGGAAAACTTTGGAAGAATTTGACTTGCTTCATGGATGACTTTCTCCCATGGCCTCCTCCTTCTGGCCACACCAGGGCAGGGTTGTGCCAAGCTGTCCACAGCTTCCCCCATCCCCACAGTTCTGGCTTACTCTTCTTGGCGTCTCTTGGTCTTCCCTTGGGCTATGGTCGGAGCATAAGCGGTGTTTTTGTTCTTCCTACGAAGTTCATCACTAAAGAGGCGTCTCTCTCCCCATGCCATGTCTTAGTTGAAGACCATATTTTTTTCTTAATGACAAAAAAATATGAAAACCACTGTGCTTCAAGGTCCTCTCTATCCCATAGTATCCCAGCAAACACTCAACGCTGGCTCTCTTTCCAAGACCCCTTGTCTCCATCTTCTCATGGTCCACCAGTGACGTTCCTTATTTGCTCTGGCAGCTGTATACCCAGGGAGTATTCGAGTCTTACACTGAAGCAGGGTCACTAAGAATCTACTGAACCGAGAGCCTCCAGATTTCCTTTAAGCCTTCCCGCTTCCATTAGTTCTAACCCCATCGACTATTTACAGACACCAGTCAACACCAAACTGTTTGAAGATGCAAGACAGAGGAAATTCTGAGGGCCGCCACTTCCTTATACCTTCCTGAGAACTGTCTCCAAGAATTTAAAGCAAGAGAATCATTGAAACACATTTCACTGATTTATTATTAATTGTCCCTTGGGCAGACACAGACAGTACCAAGCAGAGGAAGGGATGCATGACTTGTGGCCACTGAAAAACTTTCAAGTGTCTGCCCAGGTCCCGAATTTATGCCATGAACAGGGGAACCAAAATGAGGAAACAAAAGTTTCATAGCTTAGATGCGAGGTGGAGAGGAAGGGTCAGGTAGGAAAGAAGTGAGTGGTGCAGGAGTGTGATGAGGAAAGGAGCAGAAACCCACAAGCTGAGGCAGCTGGCAGAGGGAAGGAGGTGGCTTTCTTGGAAATAAAGCCAGAGTCTACTGTCAGGGTGTGGGATCCAGAAAATTCTCACCAGTCGACATGAATAAGAGCCCACCAGCAGAAAGACAAACACTGCTTCTGGCCCAAGAAACAGAGGCATAGATGACCAAGGAAAGCAGATTCTTGTCTTCTGGGCTCAGAAACATATTACTAAGACCGGAATGTTGTTACAGCCAGCACAGCATCTCAGAACCTCCCCACTCCATGGAAGAAAACAAGACATTTGGGAGATGGGAGATCAGCACACACCTCATCACATACACACGCACGCACACACACACACAAATCATGAAGAAATAAAAATGGCAACTTGCTGCCTGACAAGACCGAAATAAGGCAGAGACCGTGATTACCACAACCAGACCACAAGTCCTCTTCCAGGAGACTCATTTATTGTGGACTGATTTCTATCTCCCAGTGCAATTTATTTGGAAAAAGGAGTCTTCCATCATGGACATTCTATGAATTGGCCAGAACCGTACAGACAATCACGAACAACACAAACTTGATTCTGCAGAATCTGAAAAAATCTGATTTTTTTTTGGCTGTCACTCGCTAGCATTGTTCCTTCTGCTCACCCAGAGTCATTCTATCTTTTATTGATTAGCATGCGTGAGCCCCTTCTTAGGGCAAGGGACTAAATCTAACCAGAGATGCCATGTTGTTGCCATTCCCCAAAGACTTCACGGGTAAGTTTGGAGGCGCCAACCCCTGCGCAGTGTGCGGGGAGAGGGTGTCATTGTTTTCTCAATGGCAGAAGACAGTCCAGATGCTTGCGTTTTCCTCCTAACTCTTACTCTTTCATCATGAACTAGTCATTTACTCATACTTTGCCCGATCTGTCTATAAAAGTCAGTAACACACCGGTTAGGGAATTGTAAAACCTAGGGTACTTTCAGACCACTGGATAAACATGAGATAAATAAACTATTAAGGAATAAAAATGATTTGGATGTTATGTGAGATATATGTGTCTTCAAGTATCATCACTGATCTTCATCTCTTCTGAATAGTAATTTTTTAAATAGACACAGTAATTCTGATCAGCCTCTAACAGGAGTATTTAACCTGATCATAATTTCAAAAGCAACTTGTTGGACTAGCAGGGAACAATGTTCATCTTATTAGGAAACTAAATGGTCTTCTCAAAAATTAAATGATGCAGGCGGTTCCCAGGGCTTGGGGGGAAGAAGGAAAGGGAGTTGCTGTTCAATGGGTACAGAGTTTCAGATCTGCAAGATAAAAAGATCTGAATATCTGTTTCACAACAATGTATATATATTTAAGATCAGTGAAATGTACATTAAAAAATAAAGATGGTAAATTTTATGTTACATATTTTTTATCACAATAAAATAAATGCAAATACTTAGAAAATTAAATGATAAAGATGACCACATGAAAACAAATGTGGAAAAAAGTAGAATTGTTAGAGGACAGTTTTGCTTGTTTGTTTTCATGGACAGTTCTGACATCTATAAACTTCTGCCAACAAAACTCAGGAGTACTTTCATGAGAAAGGAGTTCTAAAGAAAGGGTGGTGTCACTAACAATGTCCCCATCAATATAGGTAAGTGGTTTTCCTGACAGATGGCTATTGCCTGGCTCTCCCCAAACCAATGCCCTCCAGCATGGTATCATGTGATTTCCAATCAGAAATATCCAGAGTGGAAGGAGAAGAGAAAGGAGAGAAAGAAGCCAGCATTTACTGAGGGGCAGTGCCAGCTGCTTTACAGAAACTACTGCATTTGATACAACAAACCAATGAAGTGCCTATTTATGACAGCCTTTGGATCAACAAAGAAATGGAGGCTCAGAGACAGCAAATACCTTGTCCAAGGTCATATGACAAAGACCTGATTTGTCCCTCTCCAGAGCCCACGCTTTTCCACCATTTTGTCCCTTGGGCTATAAAACTACAAACCGAGAGCCAACTATGTAGAACCCTAAAGCAAATAGGATCTTTCCTACTTTTCCCATTTGAGAGCTTAATCGTAATATAATCAGAATTTGGTTGGAAAAGTGACCTCAAGCATATTTCCTTAGAGATGAACTCCACCTGGGGTGCTGCAGAAATGGGTCACAGGTGTGCCAAGCCCCTGCACACTCCCTCAGCTGTCAGGGAGGCCAGGCTGCAGCCCGGGTCACAAGAGTCTCTGGGCCAGGGCCCTTCAGGTTGTGAGCAGCTTTATAATTTAGCCTATTAAGTCATAAAACATCACTTCCTGTGTGTGCCATATGTGACAAAAAGTTGAGAATCACTCTGCCTTGGCCTTGGAGGCAAACTGCCCAGATTAAAATCCCAATTCTACCACTTTGTAGCTGCACAAGGTTACCTTTGTGTGCCTCAGTTTCCTCGCCTATAAAGTGAGGATGGAAATAGAATTTACCTCATGGGGTGGTTGTGAGAATTAAGGAAGATAAAATACATACAGCTCTCAATATACCTTCTAGAAGTAATCATTCAACAACCATTAGCTGAACCAATGGGTACAACCACACAAGCTGTGCTTGCCAAAACTTCAAGGCACCATTTACTTAGGCTGTAAGATGAATAGTGCCCCCTGGAGTTGTGCAACTGTGCATCCCTGACCATTAGCTTTGCATTTTAATCTATGAATGTCCTTCGTGTCAAGCTCCAGTTTATCTCCCCTGCCTCATTATCTGCCTCTAGCTCCCCAACCCCATCCCCACTGAACGTCTTATCCTGAGCTGGAACACAGCAGTCCTATTTACAACCCCTCGGATTTTCCTGTGTGCTCCTTCTGCCTGGAATATTCTCCCTACTCTTCCCTGTTTCCATTCTTAGCCATCCTTTCAGACCCAGCCTAAAAGTCACCTCCTCTCTGAAGCTTTTCTTTCTCTGTTGTCCCACGCAAAGTTGCCCCACCTTCAGTGTTCCCAGAGCACTTGTAGAGCACTTGTAGTAGAGTATTTGCAAATACTCTCCTAGAAAAGTCAGCATGTTTTCATGTGGTTCACACAGTTCATCTGCATGCTAGCCTCCCTTGCTGAACAGTGAGCTCCTTGCGGTCAGATGGAATCTCACGCTTCTTGGCATGGACTTGAGCTGTTCGCTCTGCTCTTGTCCTCCAGCTACATCCACATCACACGTGTAGAAGATGAGTCTGAGCAGGACTCAATATTGTCAAAGAAAGTGTCGAATACCATGCACACAGACCAACTTCAGCACACAGAAAATATCCTTAACTACATCTGAGTGAGGCTAAGTTGCCCTGGTGGCAGTAACGTCCCCGTCCCCTGGTACAGCAGAGACAGCAGACTGGCAGCAGTTATCTACGTTGGCCTTCATTTGATATGAGAGTAAAAACCAAGAAATTGTGGCCCAGTTTCTCTTTTGAAATTCCTCCCTTCATTATATTTGAATCTGTTGTCTCTACGCTTTGTTTCGAACTAAATACCAAAATTATTTGATTCTGTTATCTAACAGGTCTTCGATATTCTGTATTTAAAATTCTCCAATGACAAAGAATGCCCTTTCAAGTGGTGTTTAGGAGCTTGCCACCCCCCATCTTTCTTCATTTCTGAATCTCTAGGATGCTTCATAAAACAAAGGAAAAAAGTACCCCAATGCGCTGCTTCTGCACTAAATGCTTCTGCAGAATGTCTCTGTCTTACAGAGAAAATGGTGCAGACCAAGAAGTTTCACAATTGACACAGAGTTCACACCTAATGCTGACGGTCCAGCAAATGCATCTGCACAAACTCTATCACATACAGTACCTATAATTCCCATGCACAGGAATGCAAGAATATGACATTCTGCTTGTCCGAATGCCCTCTCCCCTCACCTGCCCACCCCGCCAAGTTGAGCAGCTACAGGGTTGAATTTCATAGTTTCCTTTTGCTCTTCTGTGTTATGTAAACTCAGGAATAGTTCTGTCCAGGTTGTCTAAACACTTCTGTTATAAATGTTCATTCACCAATTTAATTCATATTTATTGAGTATCCACAATGTACCCCACAATCATTGGTTAAAGAAATTCCTGCTTAGCCTCTATGTCAGAATTTCTCAACCTCAGCACTATTGACATTTTGAGCTGGATGATTCTTTATTGGGTGGTTTATTCTGTGCATTGTAGGACATTAGCAGCATCTGTGGCCTCTAACCACGAGATGCCAGTAGCATCCCCACCCCGAGTTATGACAAAGAAAAATATCACCAGAAGACTTGAAAAAAGCAGTGGTCATTGGCGGTTAGTGGGGAGGGAGGGATGAAAGGTGGGACACAGAGGATTTCTAGTGAAATCCGAGCAGTGAAAATATTCTGGATGATATCCTAATGGTGGTTACATGTCATTACACAATTGTCAAAGTCCATTGACTGTACAACACCAAGAATGAATCCTAGTGTAAACTATGGACTTTGGGTGATAATGATGTGTCAGTGTTGGCCCATTGATTATAACAAATGTACCACGCAGGTGCAGGACACTGACAGTAGGGGAAGCTGTGCATGAGTAGAGACAGACAGTAATAGGAGAATCCTTCTTACTTTCCCCTCAACTTTGCTGTGAACCTAAAACTTTTATAAAAAATAAAGTCTACTAAAAAATTTTTTTAAGCGAAAAGAAAAATGTTTCCAGGGTCTGGCCCTGTGTCCTAGTGGTTAAATTTGTGCGCTCCACTTCACCAGCCCAGGTTTGCAGGTTCGGATCCTGGGCATGGACCTACACCACTCATCAGCCATGCTGTGGTGGTGACCCACATACAAAATAGAAGAAGACTGGCACAGATGTTAGCTCAGGGCCAATCTTCCTTAAGCAAAAAGAGGAAGACTGGCAACAGGTTTTAGCTCAGAGGAAATCTTCCTCAACAACAACAACAAAATGTTTCCAGACATTGCTAAATGTCCCAGGGGCGGGGGGGGGTTGGGGAGGTGGATTATTTTTTATCTTGTTATAGACATTATTCTGCTCACAACAATATTTTTTTTATTTGTGGTAAAATATACATAACATAAAGTTTACCATTTTAACCAAAGTGTACAGTTCTGTGTCATTAAACACATTCACAATGTTGTGCAATCATCACCACCTTCCATTTCCAGGACTATTTCATCTTCCCCCAAACTGAAACTCTGCACCCATTAAACACCAACTCCCTCCTCCCAGGTCCTGATAACCTCTATTCTACTTTCTGTCTCTGTGAATTTGCCTACTCTAGGTACCTCATGTAAATGGAATCATACAGTATTGTCCTTTTGTGACTGACTTATTTCACTTAGCATAATGACCTCAAAAGTTAACCCACATTGTAGCATGTGTCAGAATTTCATTCTTTTTTATGGCTAATTTTCCATTGCATGTATATACCACGTTTTGTTTATCCATTCATCCATCAATGGACACTTGGGTTGCTTCCACCTTTTGGCTGTTGTGAATAACGCTGCTATGAACATGAGTGTACAAATACCTGATTGAGTTCCTGCTTTCAATTCTTCTCGGTACATACCTAACAGTGGAATTGCTAAGTACTTATACATGTGATAGTTTTCAGATCACTTTGTACAAGAGAATGCGTGGTGTCACAGTGAATTATTTGGCTGTTGGTGGCCAGAAGGCACTGCCATGTGGGGCTTCACTCGGGGCTGCGGTAGCAGACTGAGGCTGCTTCTGTCCTCTGCCATTCACTGCCTTGGGCAAGTTACTTAATGTCCTCACATTCGGTTTTCTGCTGTACAGAAAGAGGATGATGAAAACGGTGCCTCCCTACCCGGCTCGTAAGTAAGAACCGAGGCAGAAAGTTCATGTGGGGCCACCAGCACAGCCACACGAGGTGGATGTTCAGTCAGCGCTGGCCCTCCTAGACCTGCCCCAGTCACGCACATTTCCAGTCCAGGCGACATTCCTGGCACTTGTCACAGGGATGGCAGACACTGCACGTTGCTCCCCTTCTTCCTCTTTCACCAAATCCTGGTTGGGTTTGGAGGGGTCACCTGCCCAGTAGAACACTCACCTCCCACACATCCTGGCAGCTGGATGTGGCTGCGTGACCCAATTCTAGCCCAGGAACTGAAAGAAACAATGGCTCGGTGAGGCTTCCTTTTTTTTAAACAGCTTCTTATTTTATTTTTGGATATGAAAACATTTACATGATTTGAAAGTCAACAGTGTGACATAAGGTACGTTCACAGTCGTGTCACCTCCATCTGTCTCCTGCACCTTGTTCTCTCCTCTGCTTTTTTTTTTTTAAAGATTTTATTTTTCCTTTTTCTCCCCAAAGCCCCCCGGTACATAGTTGTGTATTTTTAGTTGTGGGTCCTTCTAGTTGTGGCATGTGGGACGCCGCCTCAGCGTGGCCTGATGAGCGGTGCTAGGTCCGCAGCCAGGATTCAAACCTGCGAAACCCTGGGCCGCCGAAGCAGAGCACGCGAACTTAACCACTCAGCCACGGGGCCGGCCCCTGTTCTCTCCTCCTTTTGACATCATTTTCTTTTTTTCATTTGTTCCCCTTCCAAATATAAGCAAATGTGTGTGTGTGTGTATTTTTTTCCTTCCTTTTTTACATAAAAGGATGTATATCAATATATCTATATCCGTGCTGTTCTCCCTGCTCTTTTTTAATTTCATATTCTGGAACCTTGGAGGTCACTCCACAGCTGGATGTGTGGTGCTTCCTCATTTCTCTTTTATTGCATAGTATTTGATTGTGTGGCTATGTTATAGATTATCTAAACAGTCCCTCATTGACAAACACTTGGGGTATGTCCAGTTGTTTCTTGTTTTTTTTGTGGTTTTTTTTTTTTTTGAGGAAGATTAGCCCTGAGCTAACATCTGCTGCCAATCCTCCTCTTTTTGCTGAGGAAGACTGGCCCTGAGCTAACATCTATGCCCATCCTCCTCTACTTTATACATGGGACGCCTACCACAGCATGGTTTGCCAAGCGGTGCCATGTCGGCACCCGGGATCCGAACCGGCGAACCCTGGGCCCCCGAAGCAGAACGTGCGCACTTAACCACTGCGCCACCAGGCCGGCCCCTGTCCAGTTGTTTTCACTCCTCAGTGATACCGCAGTGAATAATCTTGTGCATAGTCATTTTGTATCTATGCCTGAAACCATTTGGGACAGATTCCTAGAGGCGGGATCGTTGGTTTGAAGGGCAACAGTATACGTCCTTGTGTTTTATCTCGCCAACTGTTCTGCTACAGGAGTTGTACCGTTTTGCCTTTGGAAAGTTTTTTCTTTGCCTTTCCTCTTTTTCTGTCTCGTTTCTTCCTACCTAGGACCCAGAAGCTGATTCTGAATAGTACAGCAGCCTCCTCACAACCTTGAGGATGAAAAGCACACCCTAAGGATGGCAGAGCTGGAAGCCAAAAGAGTTCCCCAAGGCCTCTGTGACCCACTGATCTCGTCCTGCCCTGCCTACGACTGCCCTTCCTGTTATGGGAGAAGTATAAACTCCTCACCTGGATAGCCCTGGCCATTCAGGTCCCTACTAATGAACTCAAAGCCAAAGACAATCATCATCATTTAGCTACTGAGTAAATCTAATTAAAATTATGTTATGTTGATTCAAAAGCTTATGACTCATTAGTACGTTGGTACCTACAAGCTCTCCTGTCCAATATGGCAGCTGCTAGCCACATGTGGCCATTTAAATTCAAGTTAAATAAAATTAAAACATCAGTGCCGCAGTTGCACTAGCCACATTATAATAGTTCAACAGGCTCAGGACTCTAGTGGCCACCATATTGGACGGCACAGCACAGAACATTGCCATCATCGCAGGAAGCTCTGTGTCACTGATACACAATTCGAAGTAGCGTGAGGGGTCACTCCAGTCATAACCATTTAAGAAACTGCCATTCTGATGACCTCCAATATCTTCTAAAGTATCTGGAAACATAGCTCTGTGTGAGATTAGGTTTATCTGTCAATCGGTTAATCCAGTGTTACGATATAAGATGAAACCTGTCTCAGCTTCTTCCAATACGGAGAAACCCACCCCCTGTGACTTTCTGCCTCCTCACCAAAGGTATCTGTGCTCTGGGAGATGGCCCAGACCAATGTTCTGTTCTAAGGTCTAGCCTTATACACACAGTCAAGTGCATCTTTCAGGAAGATAATTTATAGGCCAGAAAAAAATGTATAGACAAAATCAGAAAACACAATCCCCAGAAAGGATAATCAGTGTATTGTGAAGAAGAGATGATTTCATCAATAATGCAGAAAAGAGCCCAGCGATGCGGAAAGCACCAGAGAGGCAAGCTCAGTAGAGATTTCAGAGTAGAGAGCCTATACGTTTGAGAAAGGGCCTTTCCACCTCCACTTCAGTTTTGAAGGGAAAAGCAAGGCTGAGATGCAGAAAGCAAGGAGGACGTTTGCAGGTTCCCGACGCTTTGGGGGTTTTCACACAGTGTGGATGCCCATATTGTGTGATCAGATGAAGTGGAATCATCTGTCAGCCTGTCTGTTCACATAGCTATGCTATTCATAGAAAATGTACCTCTTTCCCCAAATAAACACCATATGCCTCTTCTCGTACCTACTTGGGTGCGTGTATCCTGGGGACCTGTGGCATGTAGGGGGAGGAGGTAATGCCAGGTGACTCAAGCGGCCCATTTCGGGCTCTTCTGTGGAACACTCTTCAGGGATGTCAAGAGCAATAGGAAACCATATTAATTAATAAATTTGAAATGAGGTTTGACTCCTACCTTCTACAGCATCATGAGAAAGGAAAGAAGATAGCACCATCTTTTGGACTTCAAAGACACTATCGATCACCTCTTCATGCCCCTCTCCCCTGGCTTATCAAGCCCAGTGACATGGTCCACATTGTACCCTCTACCTCGCAAACACCTTTAGCTCCCTTGCCCCCTCTCCCTTGCCAAGCTGGTGTATCTTACCTGTCCGCCCACTCCTGTCTGCACCTGAAGGGTGCTAGGGAAAAACTCCACCTGCGGTCGCCTGGGGCTAAGAGGAGGGGTATTGGGGAGTTACTGTTTAATGGATGCAGAGTTTCAATGTGGGACAATGAAAATGTTCCGGGGGGCTGACTCCATGGCCGAGTGGTTAAGTCCATGTGCTCCGCTTCGGCGGTCCAGAGTTTTGCCAGTTCAAATCCTGGGCGCGGACATGACACCACTCATCAAGCCACATTGAGGCAGCATCCCACGTGCCACAACTAGAAGGACCCACAACTAAAAATACACAACTATGTACCGGGGGGCTTTGGAGAGAAAAAGGAAAAATAAAATCTTAAAAAAAAAAAAGTTCTGGGGAAGGATGGTGGTGATGGTTGCACAACAATGTGAATGGACTTAATGCCATCAAACTGTACACCTGAAAGTGGTTAAAATGGTAAATTTTACGTTATTTATATTTACCATAATAAAAAGAGTTAAAAAAAACTCAACATTGTTGGCTGGTGTCACTGTAATTTCAAGTGTTCAAATAGCAAGTGGACATTTGACACTGGCCATTAATCCTGAGATACTTCCTTGTTTTCTCACTTTCCTACTCTCCAAATGACTATTTCACACTTTCTCCTGTCTCCTCCTACTACATTCCCATCCCTTTCCTCACTCTCAAGCTTCAGTGAGAAAATCCTAGCAATCCAATAGAAACCCCCTTATCTTCCCATTGACAAATCTACCAGCCCACTCCTACCTCTAGCCATATTCTGTGCCTTCCCTCCTCTTATTGGGGATGAAGTGTCCTGCTCTTACCAAAAACTCCTCTCTGAGGGGAAGGAAGAGAGTGAATTATTGCTTAATGGTTAGAGTTTTGGTTTGGGGTGATAAAATTTTGGAAATAGATAGTACAATCTGATTGTACAACATTGTGAATGTAATTAATGCCACTGAATTGCACATTTAAAATAGCTAAAATGGGAAATGTTTTATATATATTTTACCATAATAAAAATATTTTTTAAAAACCCAGCCCCTCAGCTTGGGGTCTGGCTGCCCCCCACCGACATTCTTCCTGCAGCATTCCCTGGGGCTCCCACACCATCAACTTTCACAATCCCCCTGTCTTCCCTGCCCCCCATTGGACCACTTGCACCAGCACACAAACATGCTCCACCATCTCCTTCTTGAAAAACCTCCTGTGACCCTGGTCTCTGACCTGGTGTTGCCCTATACTCTGCTCCCTTCCCAGCCTCCTCTTCAAAGGTTACTGGGTCCCTCTCTCTCTTCCCTCACCTCACCTACCCAATCAGCCTTCCACCCTTACCTGTCTACAGAGACTGTTCACATCGATGAGCTCCATGTCACCCAATCAAGTGGCCACACAGCCTTCCTGATACTTTTGACTTCCATGATATCATCCTTTCTCCTTCTGGATCTTTCGCTGGTTCCGCCTCTACCTGCTGAAATCTCCAGGACTCTATTCTGGGCTCCCTTTTCTTGTCCACTCACACAGTACCCCAGGTGTTCTCATTCAGTCATGTCGTTTAAATACCAATAAAGATCAATACGTCCCAAATTTCCAAACCCACATCTCCAACCCTACCTTTCCCTGGGTCTCCAGAATCTTATATCCTCCTGTCTACCTGGCACCTCCACATAAATGACTTTCTGTCCCAAACCAGCTAAGGCCTTTCTAATGTCACTGCTACCCATCCAGATGCCAGACTCAAATTGCTTGTCACTTCCTTGAGCCTCCCCTCCCTCACCTCTCACTGTTGATTCAGCAAAAGCTGTCAACTAGTCATCTGAAGCATCCCCGGGATCTGTCCACTTTTCTTCATTTCCATTCCCCCATCACCTAGATGACTGCAATAGCTTGATTCTAGGACCTCCTGCTTCCCTCTAGCCCCAACACAACAGCCAGACTCTCTCATCCCAAAAAAGTATATTACATCGTTTCCTGCCTCAGCTTAAACCCTCCAAGTCTTTCATTGCACCTCCGATAAGATCTAAACTCCTTACATGCCCGGCCTGCATCTCTCCAGCCTCCTCTTGAACCATACTCCATCTCATTCACTGCGGTCTAGCCACCAGAGCCACCTATCTGGTCCTCTAACTCAGTGGTTCTCAACCACTGTGGGTGACATTTGGCAATGTCTAGAGATATTTTTGATTGTCACAGTTGGGAGAGGAGGAGGTTATCTTTACTGGGATCTAATGTGGAGAGGCTGGGGAGATGGGGGGAATACTGCTGAACATCCTACAAGGCACAGGGAAGCCCCCACCCCCCAACAAGAATTGCCTGGCCCAAAATGTCAATAGTGCTGCTATGGACTGAATATTTATATGCCCCCCCAAATCATATGTTGAAGCCATAATTCCCAATGTGATATTTGGAGGTAGGGCCTTTGGGAAGTAATTAGGTTTAAATGAGGTCATGAAGGTGGGGCCCCCATGATGGAATTAGTGCCCGTAAAAGAGGAGAGAAGACTCTCTCTGCTATGTGAAGACACAGCAAAAAGGCGGCTGTCTGCAAATGTTTACCAGACATCAAATCTGCCAGCACCTTGATCTGGGACTTCCCAGTCTCCAGAACTGGGAGAAATAAACATTTGTTGTTTAAGCCGCCCCCTCTATGGCATTTTGTTATAGCAACCCAAGCTGATTAAGTCAGGTGCTGAGGTTGAGAAATCCTGCAAATCTGACAAAGAAACTGGCCATCAATTTCCCTCCTGCCTCAGAGCCTTTGCACAAGCTATTCCCTTGGCCTGGAATGCCCTTCTTCTATTCTCTGCATGGCTCACCCCTTCTAGTCATTCACAGCTCACCTTATTTTCCCAGAGAAAGTCTTTCTGATCACCCACTCTGATTAGCACCTCCACCCCATCACTTTCTATCCTATCCTATCTTAATTTTCCAAATGTACTACTCGATAGCTTTCTTACTTTACCTGTTTCTCATCTGTTTCCACAAAAATTAAGTTTCTTAATAGCAGGAATCTTATCTGACTTGCTGACCAGGGCCAATCAGTGCTTATTGTATAGTTGGTACTCAGTGAGTACTTGGGGAACAAATGATTTTCAAATTTCTTTGGCTTGATCAAAAAATATGTGTGAGCATCAAATATGTACATTATATAAGCAATAGGTACAACAGGACATTTAAAACTGATTAAACGTCTTCACTCTCAAACAGGTTATGAGCCCCATAAGAAAAATAAAATATGTTTTATACATCTTAGACAGCATAGGATACATCCTAGGGGAGGCGGTCCAGCATTGTGTGGTGAAGGGCACTCATCGTGTTGTGAGATAATGCTTGCAAGATGCCCAACAGTCCTAAGACTGCCATAAGGGTTGAAAGGCAGCATCATATAGGGGTCAGGAACATGGACTCTGGAGCTCCGGCCAGAGAGGTTCAAATCCCCGCTCAGCTACTTGTAGCTGTGAGACATTGAACTAGCTGTTTAGTTTCTCTGTGCTTCAGTTTCCTCATCTGTTACATGGAGATAATGAAAGTATCTGCTTCATATGCCTGCTGTGGATTTAAGCGAGTTATATTATGTAAAGCACATGGCTACAGAGGACACCGTAGTTCTGGCCACTAGTATTCAAAGAAAGGAGCAATCACACGGGACTAAAGACAGGGATGGTAGAAGGGCTGACTTTTGAGATAAGGTGAATTTCAGTGGAAAAGATGATGAGGGCCCTCTCAGTGGCAGGATTATATTGTGCATCAAAGAAGGCACACCATGGCCTGGAGTGTTGCTTAGGAATGAGGTCGGGCAAACATCCATTTTTTTTTCTGTTCACCCATCTGTGTAAAGAAGGATGCTGTTTTGAAGGAGAGCACTGATGGGGCCATGCTCATCTGCTGATCCTATTATATCAGAAAATGTGAGAGATCTGGTCACCAAATCATGATATCGCTTCCTTTCTATTTTTTAAATTTCTGTCCATTATGCTTTGGTTTAAAAAAAAAACAAAACTGGACTTGAACTCATTTGGTTGTACACTTACTGCTGTGAGAGCTTAACCTTCTGAGTCAATTTCCTCACTCCTGAAAGGAGAACAATCAAGCCCACCCACTTGACTTTAGAGAAGTAGTACGTGAATCAAATCAGTTCATACGTGTGCGACGCTTAGAGTGTGAGGCAGATATGACACAGATGTAAGATATTCTTATGACTATGATCCTTCTTCTAAAAACACCGCCCAGGGTTTTACTCAGAAATATCATATGCATTATAATGTAGATGAAAGGAATTAAAGAACTTTAAAAATCTTTTTCTACCTACATGTTTCAGAGAAGAAAAGAGAAGGGAGGACTGCAGCTCAGAGGGCTGGGCTCCCAGACCTGGGCAGAGCCGGCCCCACGAATGTTTCTGCAGCAGATCAGGAGGACGAGACACTGCTTCTATTACTCGCCACGTTGGTGGCATCTGCGCCTACCCTTTTAAAAGGCAAAGCCAGACACAGGCTCCATCCCCCAAAGGAAATGCCAATAAAATAGCCTGTCCTTATTTCTTGAAAGGAAAAAATGATTTCCTTTTACTGTTTAGTCTAATAAGCAGGAATCTGGGAACCTCTGGCTCCATCTCATGCACTGTGATGTTAGGGAAAATTCTGCAGGACTTTCAAGCCATCAAAGTCCTAAAATAATCCCAGAAAGGCAAGCTTGGGGTGAGGTGTTACCAAGAATTTCTGTAACTTGTAGACATCTCAAGACATGCCAATCCATATTTTAGCGTCCTCCCTCCCCAACGATAGGACTAAACAGCAAGAATGATACTCTCCTAAAAGAAAAACATCAGGGAGAGCGAAGGAACGTAGCAACTACTATGGGAAGAACTGTCCTAGCCAGTGAGTGGGTCCCTGCCTTTGCCAGCTTTGCAGAAAGCCTGCCAGAGCAGAGGGGCAGGAGCAGGTTCCAGCCTGGGCTAAGCCAGCTTCTTCCACCTCCATGGGGATGAGCACCCCTTACACTTTCTGCGTTTTATTCTGCCCCAGGACAGAGTTCCTAAGCAAAGGGCAACAGCAGCAATGGCTGAGGACAAAAGGCCAAGGCTGGGCTTCTGGAGCCAGAAGGAGACCCCACCCAGCGGAGGAAGGTGGGGCTCAGGCTGAGAAGGAGGGAGCTTGGGACCCAGGCTGGAATCACTGAAGGAGGCCAACGCCTCTGGTATCTAATCAAGAACAAGATTAAGAGCGGAGGAGAAAGAGAAAGAAGGTCTCACCCTCCAAGCTCCAGGGGGTTAGGGAAATAGAAGAGGGGTCAGGGGCCATGTTGTTTCATAAAGCTCCCCGAAAAGATGGGGGAGCTAGAGAAAGTGTTAAAAAAAAATTTAAAATTAAAAAAACAGGGAGTGGACAAAAGACAGAAGCTGGGATGGAACTGTGAGTGAGGACTGAAAAGCCCGTGGTGGGGAGGGAGAAGAAGGAAACAGCAGCTCTGGGCTGCAGAGGAGCCTCTGCTGGCGGAGGGGAGAGGGCCGGCTGCAGGCTTGGCTGGCCGCCGCCCAGAAAAACTTTAACTCAAAGGAGGCGTTTGCGTTTAATCCTCCCCCAGGACTGTGGACGAGGCAAAAAGGAAGGGGGAAACAAGTCAAAAGTCTCCAGAGGAAGCAGCTTTTTGTTTTAAAGGACTGCCTCTTGGGCCTGTCCCCAATTTTCTGGGTTTTGTTCCTGATTTAAAAGGAAGTTTTATGTCACCCGTGAGAGTCTGCATTTTTGTGGGATTCAAATATTCCTTAATTAGGTGTTGTCTCTTTACAGAAAGAAAAGACGCCTTTTATTTCATTTTACTTTGCCATTTTAATTTACTCCCTTTCGTGTTTAATAACTAGGTAGGGAAATGTTAAACAGCTGCTGTAAAATATTATAAACCCTGCTCCCTGGGAACATTAAGAAGCAACTTTCCAGCGCTATCTCCCATCCCAGAGAGGAACCCGTGAGGGGGCCCACAAATCCCAGCTTTGGGGTGGGGGTGGAGGCAGGCGGTGTGTGCTCATTACCCCCATACCACTGCAGTCCCCACACCACCCCATCAACCCACACTCTGGAGTCTTCTTTTGGGGTTAATGGTGGGGTAGGAGTGCAGGGGTGGAGTGGAGGTGGCCGATGTTAGAATGGAGAAGGAGAGTTTTGGGGACGCTGAGAAGCACACATCCATCTCCTCCAAGAACTCTGCTGGTCCCTTTCCTTAGGCACTGCCGTTCTTAGGAGGGCTGAGACCATTTATCCAGAACTAGAGAATCTGCCCCGTGAAACTCTGGAAAATCAGAAAAAACATCAACAGAAAAGCAGAACCGGCCAGGAAAATGTGTGGCCTTGGACCACTGGATGCTGGCTTTCTTATTGAGTTCTAAGTTGGAGGAAAATGACAGAAAAGGGAAGGGGCTATAGTTTTTCTACAGCTAAAAATGTAAGGGGGCATACCCCTATCTAGTTCTGGGCCGACCCTTCAGCAAAAGGTCAGGAGTTGTCTGCAAATTGCAGAAGCTTCCCCAGGGACCTGGAACGCAAATTTGCAGGGCAGCACAGGGCACCAGTTTCCGTCTACTGAGCTGTGTATTATGCTTATACGCTCATTTTGCTGGCAAAAGAGCCTGTCATAAAATGTAATACTGACTATAAAACAAATCAGCGCTTTGAAACGACTTGCTTCAGATGTTTTCATAAATCCCTAATGGCTCAGGCACTGCCTGCTATTGATAATATTAATGTGTTAATAGTTCCTCTGAAGCAGCGGCACTGGGTAGGGCTGGACACACACACACACACACACACACACACACACACACACACAAATGGGAATACCATGGAACTGGAAAACAATGCTTTGGCTTTCCCTTGAATTCTACCTGCACTTTGTTGACCTCAGAGATCCAGATCTAAGTGAGAAAACTGATATTCTAAATTCTTGGCTGGAGCTCCCCTTTAGTTTAAAATGTTTTACCTTGGTTCATAAAAAAGTATATTATATAAATACATATGTACATATAAAATCATGTGAGTCACCCATGTTCCTAGCAGCATTATTCACAATAGCCAAAATGTGGAAACAACCCAAATGTCCATTGATAGATGAACGGATAAACAAAATATTATTTTTATATATATATAAATAAAAAGTAATAGAGTTCTGACACATACTACAACATGGATGAAACTTGAAGACATTATGCTCAGTGAAATAAGACAGACACAGAAAGACAAAAATTGTATGATTCCACTTATATGAAGTACCTAGAGTACTCAAATTCACAGAGACAGAAGTAGAATAGAGGTTATTAGTGGCTAGAAAGAGGGGGAATGGGGAGTTAGCGTTTAATGAGTACAGAGTCTGAGAAGATGAAAAAGTTCTGGAGATGGATGGTGATAATGGCTGCACAACAATGCACATGTACTTAATGCCACAAAACTGTATACTTAAAAATGGTTCACATGGTAAGTTCTATGTCACATACATATTTTACCGGAATTTTTTAAATGGGGGGAGAAAGCATGTGAGCAATGGACATCAGGCTTCTCTACAACTTCTCCCACGTGTGTTCCCAGCACAGGGCCCACAGCTCTGTCCCCAGGGCCTCGGAGCACCCCTGGCTCCGCCACACACACCTGCTCCCCCAGACCCACACTGGGCTTCCTTCGCCCTTAAGGAAATGAGAAGTTTTGTGTCAACAATTCCCCAGACATCCATGTGGCCCAGGGAAATCCCGTTTCAACCTCAAAAAGAAACTTAAGGAACCAAGAATGATATTTTTCATGATGTAATTTCTCTGCTGCCTTCCTAACAGACATGGTTCAGATTGGAGGAGTCTCAGACAAACAAGCACTCCAATCTCCTTGCCGGTGGCCAAAGACACTAAAGCTCTTTGCAGGCCCGTCTTGGTCTCTGGACCACCCCAGCCTCTGACTCATGGGGAAGATAGACAGGGTCTAGAGAGTCAAAGTTAGAAATAACAGGGGGAGTGGGTGGGCAGGGGTGGCGCTGGCTGGACTGTGGTTTTCCTGGACTCCCCTCTCTGTCTTTTGGGGTTCTTCCTCCCTGAGAAGCACTGGCCTAGAACCACTTCAGGATTTGACCCCTCACAGGTACAAGCAGGAGAACCCGGGAACCACCGATACTGTTGGGTCTGAAGGCAGAAAGGGGCGGCCCTAGCTGAGGCTGGTGACTACCCAGAAGTTTCTCTCAGTAACAGAACAGTCACTCGACCTAGCCCACAGGTTTTTCTAATGCTTGCTCTTTGGGGTCAGTTTATTTAAGAAATGGCCAGAGCAATCAAACCCTTGCCCTGGTCCCTAAAAGGAGACAAACATTGGCATAATCCCTTCCATTCCAAGTCACCCCTGGGCTCTCCCTTAAGTTTCTCCTACATGTCATTACCCAAAACCAGGCTGCCAAGAGCTCCTGGGTCCCCTCACACAGGCTTTGGCTCAGCTTTGCATCTACAATGTGTCATTGCCAGGCCTTCTTCTCCATGCTGGTCAGGAGGATGAAACCTACACCTGGTGATGACAGAAGCCTAATCAGAGCCCTCCATACAGATGAGGGCAGAACATGAGCATGATGCCTATTAGTTTTCAGGCTGACAGGCCCAATGGCAAGGACCCTAGACAAATAAGGGGAGTGGGCTAGAAGGATCCCCCACATCCTTCAAGGGAAGCCCCATCGGAAGGAGGTGGGGAGCAGAGCACAGGGCTCCCACTATGGAGAGAGGGCTTCAGGTGGGGTGCTGGCAACACGCAGCCCAATAAAGGCAGAATCAGAACAGAGTCTGAGATGTGAGCCAAGAAATGGGTTAAAAGCTGTTAGGACATGGAGCAGGGAGAGAGATGCATAATCTGAATGTCACCCAGAAAACTTTGCAGCCAGCATCCAGATTTTCTAAATCAACCACTTCACCAAATTCCCTGCCAGCTCATAAAATGCTTCCCTGACTTGCCTTCAGTTCTCCAAATGATACTATTTTATTAAACGGTGTTGGAGGTGGGAGGGAGGAGGAGAAGTGGAGAAAGAAGAAAGGAGTGAATTATATTTTTATTTTATTTTAAATGTAGTTTTTCTGTTATGCCTCCTTCAAGGCTGTCCTAAATTTGGTTAGGTCCAGGATGTGCAGGCCCTGATAATTTGCAAGGTTAGATTTAAATGTGCTATAATAGTGTGTGTATGTAGACTTGTCTGATCAAATATGCATTTAACATGCATAGGAATTCACTAAACAGAAGCAGAAAAGTGTTCAACAGACTCTAAGGAGTGCTTGTGTTTACGGTGTTTTGAAATATATTCAAGAAAACGTATTTTGCTTTATACATATACATTTGCTTTTCCTCCTAATTCTTCTGGAAGCCTGACCATTTTCACTACTTCAGCATGGGCTCACTTTGGCGGTTGAAGGGAGTATGCAAAGTTGCAAAGTGCTTTTATATTTTAAAAGGTGCTTCTCCCAGATTGCTCACGGCTGGTTGATGGTCCTTCTCTGGATTGATTTCTTGTTTTTCAGGCTGACTCAAGTTCTCAGACATAGGGGTGGGTCAGCAGCAGCTGGAGATCTCAGTGGGATCTCTGCACTTCAATGGGGCCTATTTGGAAACAGGATCTGAGCTGGGGCCTGCCTCTTTCTCAACCTTGTGTCCAGTGGGCACAAGGATGCATTAAGACCCTGGGGTAGATGGCCAAGTGACCTGTGAGTCAACTTAGCAAAAAGAAAGAAGGAAAGAGTAACAGAGTGAGTGTAGTATGGGGAGACCTGATGAAAGGAGGAACAAGGAGGAGAATGGGAGACTCAGGAAGCTGGAGGCTTCACACATCCTCCTGGGAGCCAAATGCATTGTCATGGGTATTAGCTCATCCGACAGGAGTCCTCAGGAGAACCCATGTCAGGGTCCCTGACAAGCTAAACTGCCAATCCTAGGAGCACAACCACAGCTAGCTGAACCTACAGACCTTGGGACCACACCTCAACCCTCTCCTTCCCACGCTCACCCCAGGACAGACCCTGTCACCATGCAGCCACCCATGGATGCACCAAGCTTTCTTTGGGCCCACTAGAGTACAAACACTCCAAACACTGATTCAGTCTGTATGGAAACCACAGGTCAGAAAATCACCAACGAGGCAACAACCACCTTCACACATTCCCTGCCACCAAATATCATCCGGAATCAACCAGGCTTGGCCAGTGGAGAAATTCAAGACCCTCTCCTCAAAAACTCACAGATACATGGGGACCACTGTTTCTTTTGGACGCCCATTCGTGGGGAGTATGTCCCATGGGCCTTTTCCTAACCTCACAGCTGTTCACACTCGCCCGCTCCTGAGAGAACTGGATCCAGATTATCAGTGACCCTTCACCTCCCCCGGCCCTCCCTGGCCCCCCTCCATTTCCTGAGCTGGGATCGCCGGCAGAAGTTGAGTGTTTCCTGTACTGGAGGGACTTCTCCACCTTGGAGCGGAAAGCGGGTCCGGGGCAAGGACGCGGGGCGCGTCGCCCACGTTGCTGGCCAGGGAAGCCGAGCTCCTCGGATCCCCACGGTGCTTGGGTGGCGCGGCGGCGTGTGGGGAAGATGATTACACTGGAGAGGAATCACGACTCTTCGCGCAGCTATCACTCGCGTCGCTCCGCACGCGCAGGTCCTGGCCCGGCTTTCAGCAACTCCCCCTCCTCGCTAACCATTCGCTGGTAATCTGTGGACCGCCGTGGAGCTGAGCCCCGGGCTGCAGTCCCAAAATTAAAGCACTTTTGCAGCCCGGACACCCAACGAACTGCCTCCGCACGCGCCAGGCCGGCACCTCGTTTTCGTGCGCCCCCCTCTCCGCCCAGCTCCCCAGCAGCTGCAAAGGATGTGATTTCACGCACATCCTGCGCGCACAAACACGTGCACACACGCATTCCCCCTGCAAAGCCGTCCGCACACACGCACAAGCCTGGACGTTTGCCTTTTGTGCTCGTTTTGCAGGACATGCTTTCCTGCTCCTGGTTTCCTTTTTTCGTTCTTTCATCTCCGCTTCCTTCGCCAACTTTCCTTCGGAGTCCCCTTGGCCTAGTTCATTCCCCTCCAGCCCCTCTGCCCCCGTGGCGTCCCTCGCCCTCTCCGCCCCAGAGGGGCCCCGGAGACGCGCCGCGATGCCGAGCGACGGCCGTGTTCTGCGGGCGGCTGAGACCGCGGGGCTGGCCTCCGGCCTGCGCCCTGTTTGTTTTCCCTTCGCCCCCTGAATGCTAGATTAAGACGTAAAGATTACCAGGACCGAATAATGCCGGGAGTCAACACTCGAGCAAACAAAAGTGCTTGCACAACTCCGCCAACCCCGCTGAGACCCGGGCCGCGGGCTGAGGGAGAGAACGCGCTCCTCGCTGCTAATTACAAATAAATGATGATGTGCTCACTAAGTAATTGATTTAATGAAGTTCCTATGAAACTATTAAACCCGGGTGGAGGTCAGGCAGGAGGCGCCCCAGAGCGCCCATTGTGGGCTGTTTAACTCCACCAGGCTCCTCGGAAAGACATCGGGGCTAATAGGTGAAGTCACAGCTGCTCGAGCTGACTTCTCGGAGCGCCCGGCTGGCCGCGGGCACCCTCGCGCCCTCCTCCTCTCGCGCCCTCGTGCCCCGCCGCCCGCGCCCCGCGCCGGCCAGCTTACCCACGCCACTCCCAGCCCTGCCGCCAGCTCTCGAGGGCCTCTCCAAAGGGATCCCGGGTCTCGTTAAGAGCGGGAAGTTGAGCACTGAACTTGTGCGCACCGCCGGCAGTCGGCGGCGTCCACCGCCGCCCACCCCTCCCGCCTTACCCAACCCCCACCACTTCGTGCAGGAACTTCAGCCAGTGTGCCACGCAGGGTGCTCGCGCGCTCTTGGCAAGGTGCCTGGAACCCGAGCGTGTGCCCAGTGCGATGGTGGGGGCGGGGGGTTGAGTTGTGGCCGAGTGGATATGTGTGTGTGTGTGCGCGCGCGCGCCCGTAAGTTTCAGGCCAAAAGGCCATGTTTTTGCATCCCTCACCCTGGCCTGGGGCCTGTTCGTGCAAAAAAGAAGTAGAGGCAGGGAGAAGGGGACCGAAGAAAGAGATGCAAAAAAGATCACCCAGGTAGGCTGTTGGGTATGGGAGCCTCAGTCTTAGATTTTGCAGACCGGCTGCGGGAGGGGAGGGGGGTGCCGTTCTGGCATAGCCCTCTCTCCTCCCCACCGCCCACCTCTGCCAGCGTCCAGACCTGGCCAGGCGGTTCCCCGCACTAGAGCGACACCTCCAGCTCCCAATAGGGCGGAAGGTGTAGGCCGTAGGCCCGAGTGTTAGGGCTGACAGATCGAAGGTACTCCCCTTCCCCGCCTCGCACATAGATCCCAGCCCTACAGGAAGGTAGGAACTGCTTCTCCTGCAGGATGGCTCCTGTGGGAAATGTGACCTTTCCCCATCCCAGAGGGCTGGAGGGAGTCTGGTGGGACACATTCCCGAGAAGGAGAATCAGACATGTAAACGGATCTAGAGTCAAGGGTGCTAAACTCCTGCACCCGGCAGCAAGGGTCCAAATCTCTCTCTGTCTCTGTCTCTGTCTCTGTCTCTGTCTCTCTCTCTCTCTCTCTCTCTCTCTCACACACACACACACACACACACACAGGAAAGAGCATTTGACTGCATCTCCTCCCACCTCCAAGGGACCTTGTGATAAAAGAGAAGGCCCACGTCCATCTGGAACTCCATACCAGGAGACAGGGTCTCCCATGGAGGGTTCTGGCTGCAGAAATCAATCTGCCAGGGTACCCTGCACCCCTCTACCCAGCCAAGTCTTGTCTCTCCATTAAGAACTGGTAGTTGAAAGAGAATTTCTTAAAGCATGCATTTCATTTATGCTACACTTAGTTGGCAGTAAGCTTCACTCCTTTTTTTTTTTTTTTGGTCAGGAATTTCCAGCTGCTGAAACCAATTTCCATTTGATTTTGAATCAAACGTTTGGAACTTGGGATGAGAGGATATTTTGCAATGGTTGCTGGCACCCTAAAACAGAACTCCACTCCTGTCTGGATCTTCTGTCTCAATGAGGGTTTCAACTTTGGACTCCTGGAGGGAATATTAAAAAAATCTTCTCTGGGTCTTGCTTGAGGTCTCAGTTTCACCGTCTGTAAAATTGGATTGGAGGTCCTTGGCTGAGGTCCTTTGGGCTTTATTTGTTTGTGATCTGAGAAGAGAACCTGGGGGGGAGGTGGGCGGGGGAGTCAGTAAAGACGCCTGTTCCTTTGTCTTTCTCCGTAGAAGCTACTCCCTTTGTAGAATAAGGCCCTGCTACACTGTCTAATGGATTTTTGCAGGGCAGGGTTTTCATTTTCCCCACGCAGGAGCAGACGAAAGAGAGTCGGTGTTCCAACCCAGCGAGTCCCTCGTGGCCCTTGTTTGCTCAACGACACTCTCCAAAACGTGTCCAAAGTAGTGCTGGCTGGCGCACACCCCTCCCCGGCCCAGGGCAGATGTTCCCATTTTGACCCCGGCCTCCTTGTATTCCTTTAACGCCTGCTGATGACTGCATCCCTGCTGCCCTTAATGTAGGATGGGCCCTTCTCTTCAGCCTGCAAATGAGAAGTGACATTTGCACTCGGCTCAGCCAACGCGTGAGCAGAGCGCGGGGACACAGGCCCATTGACCAAGAGCGGCCGAGGGGCCAGCGGGCTCGGCGGCATCCGAAGCTGCCTTAATTAATACCATCTTAAATAGTCCAGCAGCCACCGAAGACGAAGTTGAAGAAAGACTTTAAGGCTGAGTGCCCCTCGACAAGCTCTTTTTCCCCGTGTCATTCAATATTTAATGCGCCCGCTTCTAATGCTACTACTGGTGTTCCTTTCTCAGCAAGGACATTATTTTTTCACGGTGCCCATAGCCAGGGAAAGCCCTTTAGGCAAAGAAAATCAAAATGTTTGTTGTTTTGGATGACTTATAACTCTTGTTTAACACAAGCACTTTCAGGAAAGTATAACAGGCGCAGCCTCCAAAGCAAACAACACAATCCTTGTGACAGAGTCGGACACAAAAAGCACATTGTCTTGCGGACTACCCCTTTTCTCTGGTGCTAGATGGGGGCCTGTCTCCGAGTGAACACCACGATGCCATTTCACTTTTGAACTATTGTTTTTGAGTTATGCCATGTGGTCAAAAGGAGCGAGAAGGGGGTTGTTTCCAGCCTCATAAGACAAACGAGTTGCCTTTTCATTGAAATCCCCCCGCGATCCTTGAAAACGGAGTTTAAATGTCACCTCCGCCTTTCTAATGGGCACAGGGCTGGAGGCGACCCTTCAAAGCGCCTGGGTGATAAACGACCCTTATTAAATATGGCCGGGACTGCTGGGAAAGCCCTGCGCCGGGCCAGCGCGCGGAAGAGCGCCCCTCGCTGGAGGGCCCTGGAGGAGCCGGAGCCGCCCCTGTAACCAAGGGCGGCCCGGGCGGCCGAGGCCCCAGCCCAGGCTCTGGGTCGGGTGGGGGATGGGAGCTGAGGGTGGGGAGCCCAAGTGAGGGGGGCCAGTTGTAATACAACTTCTTATCTGCCGCCCCCAACACGCCCGTGCGCCCCCATCCCCAGAGACTCGGCGTAAAAGGTTGGTGCGTTTCCCCCTGACTTCTTTTTGTCCGTTGCGGAGTGGCGTCTGCAAGTCTGAGCTGCAAAGTTACTGATTTGCAGGCTGCATGTTAAGGCAGCCCATGTAAGTAATTTCTCCGGGCACCCCAGCAAAGGAGAACAAATCGCTGACAAAGGCGAGCGCTTTCGATTCAGCGGCGTCGTTAAGGCAACCCCAAAGTATTCCTCCTATAATAAGTTCCACTTCAAAGGGTTTCTCATTCAGCGGTGACTGCTTCGCACTTTTATTAAGTCCGGGCTTTTTCACTCGGAGGAATCATCTGTTTGGTTATTTTTCATCGTGTTTATTTTTCACCATTCACACAGTACTTGTATTAAATAAACAAAGAACAATCGCTCTGCAAATGAAAGTACTTAGGTGGGAGAGAAGGAAGAGGCACTGGCGCTGTGGCGCTCCTGCCCCTTTCCCCGCGTCTTCCAACATCACTCACCCCTACCCCCACTCGACTTTCACTCCTCCTCTCTTCATTCTTTCTCTCAAGCTAGAAGGTTCTGGGGGGGAATCTTGACAAAAAGTAGATGGAAATACATATATATTATTATATAGCATACATATTATACGTGTAGTATTATATGTAATATATATATTTCTGATGAGGTGAAAATTGACTGAGCTTACTTGGCATGAAAATAAAGGTCAGTGCAACTGTATCTTAACAGAGTGTCTCGAATTGCTGTGGACCCTCTGCCAGCGACTCCTCTGGCCCTGTCCATTGCCATAGCAATCCTGACGCTCCGTGTGGATGTACCATAAAAGCAGTAGTTTGAATTTCAAAGAACATGCCTTTGAACTTCTCCCTGCCTGATTAGGCACTAGCGTTATGTGTGAATGTGTGCTGCGGAGTGCTTGTGCGTGGGCGTGAGGGGTGTGAGTTTTTGTTCAAGAAGGGAAAGTGTGCTGGGAATCCCAGGGCCGTTTCCCTGTGGGCCTCCTTCCCTATCCCTCCAGCCCTGGAAGGGTGGGTTTCGGTGGCCGTGGGTCTATTTTGGTAGACTACACGTGGATGGGGAAGCAGGTAGTGTGATGTGACAGGCTGAAAGTATTCGTAAGTGTCTGGATTGCTTTGTTTTTCTGTATTCAGCTTTTCTCTGACTTAAGGTGATCACTTGAGAAACTAGATTGTCTCCCCCCCCTTCCCCAGTTGTATTTCCTAAGCAAACTGGGATAAAAGAATACTCCTGGTGAACGTTTCTTGTCCCATTTTATAGAGAAAGAGATAGATAGGTAGGTAGGTAGATAGATAGATAGATAGACAGATAAACAGAATGAACAATTATGGTCTCAAAAAGCTTCCACAAAATGAAGGATATAAGTGACAAGACTATACAATACAAACATGTCTGCAGAGAGTTGGGCCTAGCTTTCACGGAGTTTGGGCCTCCTCTTTTCCTGTCCCCAGTGCTATCCCTCTTGTGTGGCCATCTCCAACTTCTTAAGAGAATATAATTTCCACTCTCAAGCTCTTTCTCAGTACTTTAGATTTTAGGAGCATTAGCTTGATCAAAGAACATCCTGAATGGGAAAAAATATACATAAATGACAAATAATCATGTGTTTGAAGACTCTCCTAGCCTGGAAAACAAAAGTAGATGATTTAAACAATGTTTGCTAGGGCCATGAGGGCCACGTTTTGCCTAGGAAAGATGAAGTCTTTGATGATAGCCAACTTAGTGTCAATAAGTGGCTTTCTTTGAGACATATTCAGATGGGAACGTCTTGCTTGCCAATTGCCATAGAAATCTTAACACACCATGAAGATTGTCCAAGCGCCAAGCCTTCCGTTCTGGACTAAATTACTTTGAAGTGGCGCAGGACGAGCAGTGGTCAATTTTAAGTCTATAGACTGGACAGAGAACGCTGGGAGAGGGAGATTGTGCGTTTTAAAGCAGAAAATAAGAAGGGGAAACTTGTTTTATAGACTCTATACAAGGTTCTGCTCATTGTCAACTATCTTTTATCTTTTATATTTCCCATGAATGATTCATGTCCTGGTGGCTTTGTGTCACCCCTTTTCACAGGAAACTTCATTAGAGAGCTATAAGTTTTCCCATTGATTGGGGGCCCTCATTTATGAGTGTTTTTCTCCTTCGTGTGCTGGTTATTGTCATTAGGCTTAAAACAACTCTTTGCAACCTGTTTCACCTTTACTACATTTAACAAACCTGACTTTTAAAAACCACTATAACCTTTTGGGAAAATGCTTACTGACATTATTGCCAATTGTTTTTCACTATTTGCCTTTTATCAGTTTTGTATCAGCTAACATAAAAACAAGCAAAGGTTCAGCCTTGTTAATGTGGACAGTCGATTACATTAGTTTAAGCCATTTGGATATTTTGTTGCCATGAAAGAATCTGATTTCTCCTTAACACCTGCCCAGAAATGCTAAGTTACTTCTATCCACTCAACTTCCAAATAAACCACAATATTGGATTCTGATCTCCCCATTACCTGATATAAGGTATTTGATGCCCACTACTCAACTTCATTCAGGATGTGTTTAACTCAATACTCATCTCGGCTCCTGAATTTGTTTTTACCTCCTTTGTGTCTGGAAGCCTCTCACTGTCCCTCTATCCTTTCCTCATTCTTTCTTACCCTTACTTTAGAGGCTAGGAATCTAAGAAATGCTGAAATTCACTTTTCAGATTTCCATTGATTAGGGTCACTAAGGATATTATTAATCTTAACAAATTCATGCAGCAACCCCTAAGATTTACACTAGCGTTACTTGCAACATACAGGGCTTAGTCTTCATAAATATATTGTAATTTCTAGATTAGACTATAAATTAAACCAAGCTGTAAAAATATTTTATTGCTTGGGGAGAGGCTAAGAAACAAAGAGATCAAGGGAAGCGACACTAATGTTCACTACTTCAGCAACCCGTTCTGTTTGTAAGAGAATGGCAGAGAGATGCCATTATGTAAAACATAAGCAATACATAGGAAGAATAACTTTATTAAAGTTTTCACTTCATAATCATTCTTGCTTTCTTTCTATTGGAGGTACACATTTTAAGTTTTTATTTAAGGTGTATCAGGAACCAATAAATCTGTGGCGGAGAGTTAACCTATGCATGGCAAAATACATAAAATACATATTCCTTTGTTTCATAATAAATAAACCTGTAGCATAATAAAGAATAGTGCAAACTACCATTGAAAAAGTTGTATAAATAAAACAACTCATTATAAATCAGGAATATTTTGTTCTAATAAGTTTACGATACATAAATTATCCCCCCAAAGTTATACCTTATCTTATTTTGTCTATTTGAAATAGCTTTGAAAGTGAATAATATGAAAATCAAATAAACTTTAAAAATGTAGAATTATTTTATATTCAAGTTTTATGGTCTTTTTCTTTATAAAGGAGGGGTCTGCATGTTTCATATTCACCGTAACAATCTGAAGACAACATTGAAAGGCTTTCAAAGTGACAGCACCATGCACTGTACTAGTAATATAATATATCTATAAACTATATATCATCTCGTCAACACAATGCAAAAAAGACATGCAGGAAGAGTCCTGGTTTTCACATTACGTTGTTCATTCAAGTAAGCTTAAAAATATATTTTCCCATTTCCTTTCCTTTTTTTTTTAAATAAACCGTGGATCATAAACGACAATCTTTCACCAAAACGTATAATTCTTTGGTGTGCTTTGAACTCTTCCAGGAAAAAAAAAAGGGATGATGTCTGAAAATAAATTAATTCAACTGTACAAATAATAGTGTTCACATACAAATTATTAACAATGACAAGACTCCATCACCCACTCACAGCATATAAAACAAATTTCTACAAACCCTGGGGAGGGGAGTCTTCAGGGTCTCTGAGGATAAATTAGTGCTCTTTAGTATATTGGTATGATGTTTATGATGGACTACATTTTGCACACAAGATGTGTTGTACCAACCGAAAATAAATTGACTAAGAGTTATTGTCCTGGGTCCCTGACCTTTTTCATCCTAGCTTGACAGCTCTGGCAAAGGTCACACATTCATCAGTGTTTGGTGGTAACTATAAACCTTTTAAAAATTTTAATATGTATAGCAACTCCCTCCCCTCTTTTAATGTAAATCATACACTTCACACACTGTCATTTTCAAATGGGATAGCGTTCGGTGTGCTCAGTGCTCAGGTGGAAGAAAATGCATTAAAATGCAGTTTCAGGTAATGAAAAATAAAGACTTTTTAAAAGGTTGATACAACAGTATAAGAGAAGGGTTGGCCTGTTTTAAAAACAACAGCTTTCCAAAAAAAAATCGGCATGTTGCCAACATCCCACCTCCTTAGACTTGCCTGTTAATTTTGGCATCCCAAAAAACTTAAGATCTAAAACATGGACGTAGCAAAGAGGCAGCATCTGAGATTTCAGATTAAAACAAAAAAAAATACCATAGAGGAAGAAGAAAGCACTTGATTTCTTCTATTTTATAAAATATCACAGTTTCACAGTTGTCTATCGCAGCAGCCTTTTCTTCTCTCCACTTTTGCTTGAACAATCACAGGTAGCACAATACATGGAGACGTATGAAGGTTGCTGCATCATTATTTTTTTTTCTCATCATACAAGCAGGGTAATGAAGAAATAATCCTGTATAAAAATA
The DNA here is from genome assembly GCF_037783145.1 of Equus przewalskii. Taxonomy (NCBI): domain Eukaryota; kingdom Metazoa; phylum Chordata; class Mammalia; order Perissodactyla; family Equidae; genus Equus; species Equus przewalskii. Next base: position 69,006,400 of record NC_091846.1, read on the forward strand.
TTGTGTTAAGATGAGATCAGTAATAAAAGAGTGGAAATTAAAAATTACAAGTATTAGAACTTAAAGGGTTTTTACAAATATTTTTGGACACAGGTACAGTCCAAGATCTGTTGGCCATGCAGCAAGTGTGTGGTTTACAATCAAGAGGCCTTTGCAGAAATAGGGCCCGAGGAGGAGGCAAAGTGGGTCCAAAGAAGCCCACGTTATGGTGTCAAAGGCATTCTCGAGGCACTCCAAGAAATGCAGAGGGCCTTGTTGCTGTGTCGAGTTCTGACTTAATGCTCTTTCTCTTCCCTTCTAAAAAATATATATATTGCATCGTTAGTATGTATCTTGATTAGCTAATCTCTCCATTCATTTTCCTTGGTACAATTTGCTCCCAGCCCTGTCCCCCTGCAACATACAAGTCCAGCTTGGTTGTTGTTTTGTTTGTTTTCTAAGGGGAAAAAAAGCCCAAATATCTTAATTAAATTAATTAAATGTACAAACACCATAGGGTTTCATACTGAATAAATAGGGCTCATTAGACCCGGTGGCAAGTCTGAGTCACGGGTTTGTCTCAGGCTCAGCATTGTCTCAGGTTAGGATATGGTCCAAGGACTCCCACTTCTGATTTTACTTATTATTATGACTAATAAATTCTAATGTATCGTCCGCACAACTTCAGAGTTCCCGTACATCTCCTCATCTTCAGACTCGGAAGTGGTTCCGTTGCTGGAAGGTGTGTGGAGGTGGCTGGGGGCCCCACTGGCCTGGCAAACGTACCACTCATTGAGGTTGGTCACCTGAGGGGAGAGAGTGCTAGAGCGACTCCTGGTTGGGTCCAGCACAGGGGACAAGGGGGCACCCACTGGAGTCCCCACTGATGAGTAACCCAGGGCGCCTGGAGACGGTGGTGGGGACTTGCAGTGAATCTTCATGTGCTTCCTTAGAGAGCTCGGGTGAGTGTAGGATTTGTCACAGCCTCGAATCTTGCAGTAGTAGGGCTTGTCGCTGGTGTGGACATGGGAATGTTTCTTTCGATCACTGCTGTTGGCAAACTTCCTGTCGCAGCCATCAAACTCACATTTGAAAGGCTTTTCCCCTGCAACAAAACATAGGAAAGGTTAACACTTGTTTTTCAGAGCTCTCTCACTTGAGAGAAATCTTGGAGCAGAAATGAGGAATCATTTTCCCATTCTCTCGAAGACCAACGCCCAGCCCAATTCCTATTCCTAAGTCCTACGTTCCAGGATGCAACAGGGAAGGGATACTTCAGGGATGGGCCTGATGTCCACGGGCCAGAGTCCCTCCTTGACGTGGGCTTGTTAGAGGCCAGATGTCAGTCCCTGCAGTACCACAGAGGCCAGGCAGAGAATGGCTAGCACATGGTCCAGGATTTAACAATGAAACCCAACTAGGACCCGAATAACAAAATTCTGTTCTCTTCATAAATAAAGGCACCTGTGAAACACACAATCCCACCACTAGATTTTTACAAGCCTCACTGGGCAGACTAGGCCGTTGGCCTCTTCGTTCTACCAGTTTTCCTCACAACTTGCAGGGCAATTAAGAGCCTAGCGGAACAGAACCTTAACAAGCGTTAATAAAGACCACAAGCCTCAGCCAGAACCTGGCATTTACCTGATGCCATAGGTAAACTTGTTCTAACAGCTTTCTACATGGCTTAATAGTCAAAAAAGATGGACTATTTACCAGTCTTTTGGCCCATCACCCCTTTTTGCTGCTCTGACACCCCAGAAACACAATGCCTTTAAACACAAGGCCCCTAGTCCAAGAAGTGGAAATCCTTAATAAAACAACTAGAAATTCAACCACACTACACCTTGGTATTAAAAAGCAAATAAGGAAGACAGCAGGTAACAGTATGAATTTTCCTTCTCACCTTAGTAACTATGAACTTGGTGAATTTGAGTCCATAATTGGACAAGTCATCTTATACATATCATTGTATAATGTTTTCCTCATATCTAAATGATTTTAAAAATAAAGTTGAATTTCTCCACATTTCAGCAGCTACTCTGATGACACACATGGTATGGCCTTTTCCTTGGTTTTTGATAATTTATTTTTTAAAAATGCAAACAACTATTAAGACAGCTTAGTGTGCATAAATTTTTGTGGTGAATTTTCTTATAGAAATATTTCAGTGTAGTTTTTAAAAAAAAATTTATTTCACCAATGATAACTGCTTCAATGCCAGAGTACATTAGCACATCTGAAAGTATTCAGATGCCTGGAGTATAACTTACCCTACTTGGAAATACTGTTTAAAAATAAAATTAGATATTCAAATATACCTCGTACATTGATCTATAGAGAGAGGGAAAAACACAACATTAACACCATGAAAATCACCATCTCTGAAAATTCTCTGTAGATGAGCTGCAACAAAGAGAGTTATTCAATTTTTATCAAAACATCCATTATTTGTCCTGATCTCTGTATTCCACTTTAAGTTGGAGAGGATACTAATTTAACATAGCAATCTTCGAAAAAAATTATAATCAGGTTTTCTTCAATATGGAGGTTTAATCGGTTTTATTCACTCTGTGCAAATATGCAATGTTGTTGTTTAGAGGTCTCATGTTTTCCTACAAGTTACAGATCCCGGATTGTGATGAATAAATGCAATAAATGGCTTGACCGTTTTGGGTTCCGCCACTGCACATGATAAAGAGAAGCAATTAGATCTAGTAGCAGGAGATACAGAGGGGAAAGACAGAAAATTAGGCAGAAGAGAGAGGTGAAGGAAGAAAGTAGAAGGGAAGGGTAACAGAATTGCCTATTTTATTCAGGGGTCCTAAAGGGCTCAGTGTGCAAATTCTACCTAACTAGACAGAGTGAGAGATGACCCCAGTGTTTACGTTTCAGATTCCGACAGAGGGTCACGTCAGAATTTAACTGCTTACAGAGTTTGAGAGAGTAAAGGAAGCTACGCGTGGTGTGGGTAACTCCCAGCTCCTACAAGTTCCCATCCCCAGGAGAACTCGGGTCCGGCCCAGAGGAAGGTTATAAACCGAACTGGGGGCACGTGGGTCAGGAAAGGGGCCTTCGAGAGTGCCTGGGGGATTATTTCCTTTGATCAATCAGTTTCGGGATCCCAGACAACCCCCCAAAGGGAGAGCGGCGTGGTAGGGAGGGGAGTCCGGGATGGTCCCTCTCTGGACACAATGCTCAATGGCGCAGTAGCCATTTAGGAACGCCAAAAACACCAGGCGCTGGTTTAAGTATGAACGTGAGGCGCTCGCATCCCTCCCTGAGGGACCCAGCCAGGCCCACGCAGCCCCGCGGGGCCGGACAGAAATGCAACCTAGCGCACGACATGGAACCAGAAAACAAAATGGCCCTGGGTCCCCTCGGCGCCCGGGGCCTCTGCCCCCCGCCCCGCCCCGGACGCGCGCACGCCCCCTCCCGGGGCCGCCGTGGAGCCGGGCAGCAGGCAGCCTGTCCCGCAGGGGCCAGAGAGCCGGGACCCGGGCAGCTCCCGCGCCATCGATGTCCAGTGCCTTGCTTTACGGGGCGGAAACGGCCCTCGGCTGCGAGCAGCTTCCCTTCCCGCGAAGGGAAGGTCCACTCCTCCTCCTCCCAGGCTTGGAAAGGCGGGAAGGGCCGGAGGCCGCAGGCTCCGCTTTTAGCGGTTCCCTTTGGGGGACGACTCCCCCTCGCGCGCCCCCTTGACGGTCCCAAGCCCCTGCCCCGTCGCGAAGTGCTGGGCACAGGGGCAAGCAGCTGGCTTAGCGGGCCAGGGAGTTTTTACGAGAGCCTTGTGGGAAGTTTCCGTTTGGAAAAATCATTAAGGCAGACTGATCCAGATTAGAAAAGAACTGAGCTGGCAAACGGAGCGCCCGGGAAAACGTGCTCCCAGCCCATCATCGGCCAGTCCACAGGAGGCCTGTCAGGTGTCGGCCGACAGGAGCAAGTCCCGGGGCTCCAGCCTCGGGCCACCCCGAGCCGGCTCCTCCTGCAGATCCCCCTAATGCCCTCGGCCCCGGCCGCTGGCCAGGCGTTGGGGTCCACGCCCAGCGGCTGCCTTCCTCACCGCCGCAGCGCCGATAAATCAGCCAAGTAATTACTGAATGTAAACTCCAGTTACTTAAGTGTCCTCCGAGGGGTAATATTGTCTGTTCCTATAAATCCCGACTGCGCTCCTGCTCATCAGCGCTTCCGCCCGACGCGCTCGTCCGTTCAAAGGCGGCACACGACCCACAAGAGCCATCCCACGGCCCCAGGCCGCAGCCGCCCTACCCCGGCGCTGTGGCACCCCCAAAGGCAGGGTTTGGTGGCGGGGTGGGAGAGGTTCCCACCGCGCTAGGGGCTTCCCCCAAGCTCCACAGCGGGGTAGGCCCCAACGACCGCGGTAGGCTGTGCAGTTCGCCCTTTCCTCCAAGTAGAGTCTTCTTTAAAACGACAAAAGCCAATTTTCTCCAGCACCCTTTAGGGTATGTGTGATAGAATGTGTGATGGCGCGCGTGTGTATGAGTGGGTATGAAGGTGTGTAAATTAGAACGTGTGAGGATGTATGTGGGAGGTGTGTGTCAAGGCATATGCGGGGGGGGTCCCAGCAATGAGGAAGTGGGGTGTATGAGGGAATACGAGTGCGTCAAGTCGTCTGTGATGTGTATGCACGTGAAGGGGTACGTGTGGGGTGTGCAACGGTCTGTGTGTGTTGTGTGTGCGTATGTGTGTAGCGGGGAGGTCTCCAGGGGCCCAAGGGCGCATTCCTTTCTCATTTTGCACCTCGCTCCGGAGGGATGGGACCTCGTACCTTCCTGTAGGGGCCACACCGAGCTCGGCCTGGGGCCCCAACACCGCAGAAAATCCCACGCGCCCCTCGCACGCCCGCTCTTGGGAGCGCGACGACCGCGCATGGCCTGACACCGGGTAGGGAGGGAAGAGCCGCCGGGGCGGCTCCTATTCCGGCCCCCCTTTCCCATCGCCCTCCCCCAAGTTTCCCGGGCCGGGCGGATGGGGGCTGCCGACCGTCCTGGGTGCCTTCCTGTTCCGGCTGCTGCTGCTTCTGCTCCCCGGCGGCGGCGGCGGCTGGAGCGCGTTGCCGGTCCCGGCGGAGGGGCTGCGGACGCGCTGGAGACTCCACCGTGTGGGAACCCAGCGCGAGGCCTGTGTGTGCTATCGAATTACTTATTCATAGAAAAAAAGGGGGGAGAGAAAAAAAAGAAGTCACATGTCCGGGTTATACGTATGCGAAGAGAAGCAGCAGAAGGAGGGAAAAATTAAGGCAAGCAGGAGGAGGAGGAAGAGAAGCAGCGGCGGAAGCGGCGGCGGCACGGGAGGCGGCGGCAGCGGCGCGGCCGGGGACAGACACCCACCTGTATGAGTGCGCTTGTGGATCTTGAGGTTCTCCGAGCGCGCGAAGACCTTGCCGCAGCCCGGGAAGGGGCAGGGAAAGGGCTTCTCGCCGGTGTGCACGCGGATGTGGTTGATGAGCTTGTATTTGGCCTTGAAGGGCTTGCCCTCGCGCGGACAGTCCTCCCAGAAGCAGACGTGGCTGCTTTGCTCGGGGCCACCCACGTGCTCCACCGTGACGTGGTTCACCAGCTCGTGCATGGTGCCGAAAGTTTTGGAGCAGGGCTTGGCGCCGCCGGCCGGGGGCGGTGGCGGCGGTGGCGGCTGCCCGGCCAGCTCGTCGGGGTCGATCCACTTGCAGATGAGCTCCTGCTTGATTGGCTGCCGCATGTAGCGCAGGAAGGCCCCGGCCGCCCCTGGGAGGTGGGGGTGGTGCTGGTGCGGGTGCTGCGCGGGCGCCGGCGGCGGCGGCGGCGCCGGGGGCGGCGCGTGGTGTTGCAGGTGGGGCCCCGGTCCGGCCGCCGCCGCCGCGGCTGCCGCCGCCAGGTTCAGGTTTAAGTTCACGGCTCCGTAGCCGTGCAAGGCGGCTGCTGCAGCGGCCGCCACCGCCCCGTAGTGAGCATCCCCGGAGCGCGGTGCGAAGGGCGGCTCGGCGCGGCCGTACAGCTCGGCCGCCGCGGCTGCCGCCGCCGCCGCCAGCCCCAGGCGCATCTGGCCGTTGAGCGGGTGCGGGTGGCCGCCGGGGGCTCCTGGCGTGTCGTGCAGCGCGGGGAAGAGCGCCGGGCCCCCGCCGCCGCTGCCGTCCGGGCCCGCGTAGGTGCCGCTGGCCGAGATGAACATGCCGGCCGAGTGGGGAGGCGGGGCCGAGTGCTGGGGGGAGCCGGTGCCGGACTGCTGCTCCCCTCCGAGCGGGGCCCCGTGCATGGCCGCCGCGGGGGCCGTGGCGGAAAGGTCCCTCCGGAGGACGAAGTCCCTGCTGTGGCCTTTGCCGCTGCTGCCGCCGCCGCCACTGTTGGTGGTGGTGTAGCCCGAGAGGGCAGGAGGAGGAGGAGGGGGAGGGGGAGGGGGAGGGGGAGGGGGTGATGGGGAGGGAGGAAGAGGAGGGGCTGGGGGCGGGGGCGCGGAGGGCTGCGCTCTGCTGCTGCCCCCGCCGCCGGGGTAGGTGTCGCCGCCGGGGTGCGCGACCGAGGCTGCAGCGCGGGCGGCGGCCGCCAGGCCCCCGGACTGTGCCGGCAGCCCCTGGGAGAGAGGGCTGAGGCCGAGCGCGCTCGCTTGGGCCATGTGCTCGGGTGCGAGCGGAGTGATGGCCACGCCGGGGTCAGCGCCCTGATCCCGAGGGCGGAGGTGCGCGGCAGCGGCGCGGAGTTGGGAGTGGGCGGGCGGGCTGGCCAGCGCCGGGAAGCCTGTCATATTCTGAAGCGGCCCGGCCTGAGCCGTTGCCAAATCCGCTAATCTCAGCGCTGGCGGGTTCCTCTTGCTCAAAGGGGGCTCCATCAGAACTACACAATCAGACCCATAGATCCTCTCTGGGGGTACTTTTTCCCTCTGCCCGCCTTCAAAAACATGTATATATTAGGCGCTCTTTAACTTCTTTGTCCTGGTCTCCTAACTCTGCTTATTCCTGTTCTCACTCTGTCCTCCAGCGATTGGCAGAGTGAACACCACATTTGAGCTGCACAGTGGGACCGAGATTTTGGAAATGGCACGGGTGGGATTGGAGGGAGCCGCGTGATTGGCAGCAGCCGCAGCTGCCCGATTGGCTCCCTTTCAGGCCCTCTGCCCAGCGGGGATCCGCCCCCGTGCTCGCGGCCGCATTCGCTTTCGCTTCGCGCCCCCTCCTCGCCAGGAGTCCTGCGTTCCCTCCTCCCCGGGGATGCCCAAGTTGCACTTGCAGAAAGTTTGCACCGGACCTGCGCGCGCAGCGCCCCGCGTTCCCGTGACGTGCCTTGCGGAGAGTGTGCGCCGGCACGCGGCCGAAAGGCGCCGTGTGGCCAAGGGCTGGGGACCCCCCGGGGGGCAAAAGGTTGGCGGGAGGAGCCCCCAACTTCAAAAACCTCTGTCTCATCGCACCCAGCATCCTCCAGCATTCAAACACTTTCTCCCTCCTCCCTTGGAGGTGTGCTCTGGGGACGACGGCGAACAGATGTACGCCCGTCATGATACTTGTAGAGATGATGCTAGAAACCTATTTGGAAAGGACACCCAATCTGCCAAGGCTCACATAGGGCGCACAGACTGCAGACGGAATGAGGAAGGATATTAAAGTCCTGTTGGTTGCAAAACAATTTGAGTGATGTGGCCCAGCAAAACACCAGGTAAACTCAATATAAATCTTTCCCGAAAAGAACCGTTTTACCTCGACTTTTTAGCTGATAGAATCTTCTTCAAGATGGTTCAAAGGAGTTGGCTAGAAGTGTAATCTCACTGCTCCTCGGTTCTAGATCTGCCACTTCCAATTAGATCTGCTGGGAGGGAAAACATCGGGTAGAGATTCTAACTTTTGCCTCTTGGAGATACAGTGGCAAGCAGGCCAAAAGCATCTCTCCAGAGGGAAGCGGCTCAATAAACAATATCCTTTAAGCAGAATTTCTCCTGGTCCAGAACACACTCCACTTGTGTGCCTGTTTCTTTGAAAGGACAACAAATTAGAATTGGTCCAATAAAATAATTATTTTAAAATCAAGCAACATGTTCGCTATTTATTTACTAATGGAATAACCTTTTACCTTGTTATCATTTTCTAATAAACTGATCTAGCAGGAGAGATGTCTTAGTTGAAAACCATAAAAATCGGCTTTCAAGAAAAGTGAGCTCCATCCCTTTCAAGTGATTTACTGTCAAATCAGTTTAAAAAGAGAAATAGGTTCCTGCATCACTTGGGCCGGGGCGGGGGGGGGGGGGGGGGGGAGGAGAAATGTGGCATCCTCTAAACTTTAGGATTCTTACTGCCCAAAAGCGTCACGTCAGCTTTTAAAAAGAAAGCATCTTTAAAATTTAGTGATGTTCCAAGATGCTTAAAAATTAAAGTCAGGGTTTTTAATTTTTATTGTGCTACCTTGCATAAAATTATTTATAAAAAACTGATAATGACTAAAATGTGATCTTTTTTTCCTTAGGGATACAATAAAACATGTAACCAACTTAATTCGTTTGCAGTCCAAGTAAAAATAGGCTGCGTAAAGCCGTCATCTGGGAGACGGTCCTGGGAAGTGGTAAGAAATATTTCCAAAGAACTGATTCGATAGCCCCCTTTACATTGGTGTGAACAGTGTTTAACAGGGAACTTCCCTGTGAGCCTTGGGAATGTCATTTCTCTTACAAAACTGACAAGCAAACAAAGAAAATGCTACAATCAAATTTCAAATGCGTAATTTCTTTAAATTTCAGTGAAGTTCAAATAAAGAGAAATAAAGGCATGAGTGCAAACACAACGAAAAAAAATTTAATAAAAAACAGTGACAAAATCAACATCTGTATTTGGAAAGGATGAGTTTTTTCACAATTTTTGTTTCAAAGACTTAAAAGGTCTCAAGCCAACCAGACAAAGGTGGAGCCAAGGACTGTGCCATCCCCGAGGATGGTTTATGGGGAAAGCATCACATTTGGAATTGGCACCACTGTCTTCATTTCCTCTCAGAACATTTCAGATGAGTTTCCTTTATTTGAATTTCTTGGCAATGAGTGTCAATACTTCCAAAATGGCAGCTTTGCGTGCAATCCTGCAGGTTATAAGTAAAAACAAAACAAAACAAAAAATGAGTGAAGAAAGAAAAAAATAACACAACCTAGCCTTGAATATGGATTGTTGAGCATTTTTATTGGGCAATAAAATGGGTACCTCCACTCCCGTCAAAATAGCTTTTCCTCAAAATTATAACTGCTTTGTTTTATTGAATTGCTGAAATTTAATGGTTTAATGGGTGAAGGCATGAAGGAAAAGCTGTAAAAATGTGAATAATGGTGCAGCAGAGCCGTGTGGAATCTGGAACCCGCCTCCTTGTACCGCTCTTGTTAAACACAGCGTGATATGTATCTGTCATCGATTTAATATGTCTTAATTCAAATATAGCTCCCTGATCAATTTCTTTTTATGGACGCCTTAAAAAAGAAAAGACTTTCTTAGGAAATAATAGAGATTTGGGTGACGATTGGAAAGAGGGATATTTACAAAGTGCGTTTAATGAATATTTGCAAATTTATGACTAAACCCAGACCCTAAAAAGATAATTGACTCAGGTAAATCGACTTGAGATGCTAATTCTTAAAAGAAAGAACTGAGAGCAAAATTTCAATCAACACCAATAAGGCGCCAATAAACCGCCTGCCAATTAAAAGCTGAGAATAGGCCTAGCTAGATGGTCATCAGAAAGGCTCGCAGTGGATTTCCGGGATTGCCTTTCTTTATAAAAGAGCTTTTTATTTTGTAGACTAGTTTTTTGTTATTGTGATGACCCGCCTGACCCCAGGTGCGCTGTTTCTTTTTCAAGCCGGTTGGGAACCAAACCAAACCCCCTTAACATACGGAGTTTCTAAGGACCCAATAACTGTGTCACACTTCCTAAATAAACACCAACAATTTCTAGGGCGTTGAAGAAAATAATACTAATTTTTTGTTTTTTGTTCTAAAGCAGGCGGCTATGGAAGTTGTTATGCCAGCTCTTCTGTGGATTGAGCCCCATATTTCCGCGGTGATGCTGATCGTCAGGGCCGATCCTCAAAACTTTTGCAGCGAGGTGGTTGTGTGGGGGCAGCAACGTGGCAATCCGTGGAAATGCCCTTTCTGGGGTCAACAGGTGTTCTTGGGTGAGCCTCGATTTCCAGACTTCACTTTTGCACCCCGAACCCCAAATTCCCAGCCTCAAACAAAGGTGCGAGGAGGCTGGGGAGGTACAGTAAACGCGGAGCTGGCCCGAACCCGCCGGCGCTCAGGTGCCTAGAGGCAACAGGACCCGGTCTCTGGGGATGCCCAGGCTGGCGCTTACGGCTTCCTGCTGCGAGGAGGGGGGACTGAGGCTCCCCGGTGCCCTCCGCTTGTCACTGAACACAGCCAAGTTTCCTTGAGATGGGTGTGGGCAATTAATAAACTCTAAGGGAAGTGAATTGGACATTTCCTGGCTTTTGAGCCTTTGTTTGATTGTTTCTGTAGGCGGGGGAGGGGGTAAGCCTGGGACGGTGAGGTGGACAAGAAAGGAGCTGAGGGACCCACGGAGTTGCCTTTTATTGCCGGTGAAATGGCTTTACATCCCTACCATCCTGCGTGGTTTCGCGAGGGCCGCCTCCTTGCAGAATGACTGCGTGCCGGAGAGTTTGGAGCGCCTAGTGCCATTTGGGCCCCGCCAGAGGCAGGTTCAAGGGCGAACAGGGTGCCCCGAGTTACCCGAGGGACCAAACGACTTTTGAAGCCCAGCGCAAGGGCCCGCTGGGTGCTCAACTGGGAGGAGGAGGGTTACCAGCAGACACTGGGGGGGGGGCGGGGGGCGGGACGGACGACACTCAGACCTCTCTGAAGCCGGGGCGAGGTGGGCAAAAGGGCCCACAAAGCTGCATTTTAATTGAGCTTTGTCATGGCTGGAAGTGATGAGGAATTTGGGTTCAAGGTCTTTTCTCAAATCAGGCTCGCCAAGCATCTCGGCAGTGAGTCCCCGGCCGCCTGCCTGGCTTGCACTCGCCAGGGATCAGATCCCCACCCGCCCGCTCTCATCACTTGCGATCTGACCCAGTGCGAGCCGCCACCCGGCCCAGGGGCCTTGGGTGCCCCAAAGCGCCGCCCAGTTCGCAGCCCTCTGGGCGCCTTTACAGACAGTTGCCTGTCCTTTCCCCTTTTCTGAGCTCGAACTGAATCCTTAGGCTCCACAGATACGTGTGGGGCTAAGAGTACCCAAAAATGTGCTTCTTGCTAAAGTTTATGATCCCTGTCCCCGTGTACATGGACTTAATGGGGATTTTTCAAAAAGCAGAGATTGGGACTCTGTGGCCCTCACTGAATGTTGGATTCAGAGGGTTTGGGGGTTGTTTGTTTTGGATCGTCAAGAAGTGGACCCATCCCAAGTCCATCTGACCTTAATGGTTAAAAGTCCTTGAAAAATTATGGCTCTCTTTACTTCCCCACTACTAAAAAATAAGCTGAGTAAAATTGGCCTGTCATCAAATATTCTCATTTGGTTATCAATCATTTTTACTCTCAGAGATGGGGATTGTTGAAGAATGGCTTTTGACTCGTTAGATTTGGTAATTTCTTGGGAACTGCCTAATTGTTGTGTTTTAATATATGCTTAGAAGGTCAAAACAGGAACCACAAAACTCCCATATGTGTTCACGGTTCATATAATCACCCAATATTTATTTATATTAGCTCCGAGACCTACTTCTCCCCTTCACTCCTTATTCTTTAGGATTTTTTTGGATGGGGGATAAAGGAGGAGCAGAGGATGTGTGTGGGGGGTTTTTTTAGTCTCAAATTTTGTGGGTAGTTCCCCCCACAGTATATCTATACTTCAATATTTGAAGAAGCTGTTGAGATAAATCAAATAGTGACACATTGACGGATTTACTTGTGTAAGCAATATGGTTGACATATGGCATTGTTATTTATGAATGACAGCATAAATTGTATTACAAAGTCTACTGCAATAATACTGCAGTTTATTGGAAAGCTGCGCCCTTGTCACTGGTATTCAACCTCCCTGGATGTAGTTCGCCTGAGAGCCCAAAGGACAACGGTCCTCAAAAGAATTAAACACAGTTATGTAAGCTAACGCCTCCTGTTTTTTGGGGTTGTTTTTGTTTTTGTTTTGTTTTGCAGCAGTAGAAACACTCCCATCAGAGGAAAGAGGAGACAAAGTAAGGACAATTAGTTCTCTTCCTTTTGCAAAATCACAACCATTGTCACATAGAAATGTTGGCTTCTATTTTTTTCTGAGTCCCTAATGACGAATACACAAACATTTGCATCCCTATCACTAAACTGCTGGTGAGCATATATTTTATATAGAGACTTTTTATAAGCCCAGTTACAGAACAGTAAATTTTAACTGTAGGAAGAAGAGAAGTTCTTTTTGCAGACTGGAGAGGGCCTTATCCTATGATACCTCCCCACCTCCACTCAACTTTCCCCTTCTTAAAAATGGTATTTAAAAGTTACAACGTTGGCTGAGATTTTCACGATTTCCCCTTCTTTTACATTACAGATTTCCCCTTCTTTTACATTACACTTCTCTAAAGCTCTGACAAAGAACTTTTGTTCTAGGTGGGTTTTCCAGAGAGGGCTCCCCCACCACACATGTGGTCCTTCATGGGTCACGGGTCGCCCAGCCTAGGAGCGGCTGAAAGGGCTGAATTAAAGGTGACCTGCAACTTAATATCCTGTTGATGATCTTGTTGAATTTATGAGCCTGTGATACAGACGATGGTGCTGAAATCCTGTGAAATCCTCTTTTTTTTTTTTTTTTTTTTTGCCTGGTGTACATAGACAGTTGATTGCACATTTGTTTCTCCCATCTCTTTCCCCATTTCCATTCCTTGCCTTAAGAAGAAAATTTAAAATTTGAATGGTATGGTCACCGAGTGTTTCTGCTTTCCAATTGAAAGGTCGGTTTTGTTCGCTTGTCTGTTTTTGGCTTCTCCTGGCCAGCAAGATATACCTATGTGTGTATGAGAGTATTTCGTGTGTGCATATACATTGTTTATATGTACACAAAATACTCATCCCACTACAAAAGAAGTCAGCCAACCGTTCACAGAGGCCCACAAACCGCAATGAGGTGCTCAGTGAATGAATGCCCGCGTGTTTGAGGGGATTTTCTGTTTTTTGAAGACAACCCCAATTCTCTATCGCACTGTCATTCCTTCCACTTGCCGGGAAATGGACGGCAGCCCGCGGGCCCAGGGGCCCGCCATGCAAGGCCATCCACAGACTGCAAAGCAAAGCCCCCACTCTCGCTAGCCCCAGGCTCCGGCCCAGCCCGGCACAGGCTCTGTGAGCTCTCCAAAGAACAATTTCTGAAAACTTACAAAGAGGGACATGTTTGCCTGATGGAGACAGCTGTGCGTCCTGCGGGTCTGACGCCACCACGGCGGGCCCTTCCAGAAACCTGTTGAAAAAGTGAATTCACTTTCACGGTGCGGAATGCACTTGGCCAGTTTTTTTCCTTCTGCCAAGGAACCCAAATCTACTTTTGAGGCAGTGGCTCTGAAAGTCTTTGCAGGTTTTTCTCTTTCTCTTTCTTTTTCTTTTTTTTTCCTCCTTTTTTGGTTACTTGCGCTCGCTCGCTCTCTCTTCCGTTTTCTTTCTTAAAAAAAAAAAAAACTGTGTCATGAGGGAAAGGGGTTTTGCGGTTTCTAGAGAAATAAAGCACTTCTAAGAGAGGACGGCGACGTGACTTTGAACTTGGCTCAGCTCTTCTGTGTCCTGCCGAGAGAGGAGAACTGGAGCCGGGAAAGAATGGCCAGGAGGGCCCAGGCCGCCGGGGCTCGGGCGGGAAGGAAGGCGTCTGCCCACCGCGCGGCCGCGCGCGGCCCCGGACCCAGCGCGAGCGAGCGCCCAGCCGCGCGGCCGGCCCGCGGGCGCCGCCCGAGAGCCACCAGAGCGAAGGAGAGAACGCGGCCGGGAGCAGAGGGACAGAGAGTGGGCAGGGGGCGAGAAACGGGAAAGGAGGAAAACTTGAAGTGTGATGGCTTGAGAGAAGGAAGGGAAGTGAGGTTTTCCTATGTGCAGGACTGCTATTCTCGGGACCCATCTCTAAGAAAATATTTCCTTTTGGAAATATTTTGCAGGAAGCTTTGCCAATTATTCTCCCCCCCTTATAAATTAATGAATAAAGTAAACAAGTGTGAAAGGCTGTGCATTGGACAGTTTTTTATTGATTCAATGTAGCAGGGCAACCTCTCTGCCCGGAGACTTTGTCTTTGCTGTCGGTCGCTCTCCCGGGTCCCTCTCAGCTCGGGGGCAGTTGGCTTTGCTCCTCCCCCCTCCCTAAGCAGAGAGAGGTGTGTGGAAAAGAGGAACATTTTTCCTTTCAGGGAAGGCGAGAATCTCCAGCTTCCAGGCAAACTCCCGGGCTTTCAGACAAGATGCCCCAGTCTCCCTCCTTTTTGCGCCCCCACCCCCCATGGCAGGGGAGGGGGGTGGACACCGGGAGGGTACGGGGCTCCTTAGGCGAGGCGCTGCGGCCAGCTCCGACCTTCCGAGACCCGCGCAAGCCTGCGGAAACCGACGGTGCCGGCACGAGAGAGCCCGGGATCTGGCAGCAGTAGCGAGCTAGAGCTGTCTTCCCGCGTTTTTGTTGATTTCATTTCAATGTGAAATTTTGAAATGCATGTTATTTTCTCTTACTTGAATTTTATTTCAACTCCCAGAGATTGTATATAGAAGCAGATCTCCACGCCAGCTAGGCGAAGAAAGATGCTGGCCTCAGGCCTTCCATTCACACCTCCGCAGCCTCTGGGCCCGGCGTTCCCTCTCCGGTTACCTCGGGAGCGCAGGCTTTCTGCGGCGGGACAGGAAACGTTCGCAGAGGCCAGCTAGGGTCCGGGCCGCGAGGCGGGCTCGGCGTGGCTCAGGGAGCAGCCTCGCGGCCCCGCCACAGCCAGAAGGGAGCGTTCCTCGCTCCCTAAGAAGGAGTGATAAATATCTTCTAGAAGATTTAAGCCCTACCAGACTGGAGATTTCTTCTCCGGAGGTCCTGAGCCTGACCTGCGGCCAAACTCCAGCCCGAGCCTTGCTTGGCCGCGCACCTCGGGCGTCCCCACACTTCCCACCCCACCGTGGCTGCGGCCCGGGTTTCTGGGCATGCGGCCCGGGTTTCTGGGCATGCACCCCGAGGGTGACACTGTCTTTAAACGACTTCCAAACAACCCCCTCCCTCGCGGGGGCCGCTGCCCAGTGTTTACGGCTGTAATCGGAGCAGAACGCGAGCGGCGGGGGGAGCAGAGCGCGCCGAGCTGCGGGCGGGGGCCACGGCCGGGGAGGGGGCGGTATCTGGGTGAGCGTCCAGAGAGCGGGAGCAAGGGGCATGTCTGGCTTTCTCTAGGCCCACCGTCCTGCACCTGTGTTTCCAATACCACAGAGCAAGTTTACAAATTCGGGGGACCGGGAGAGGGAGCGTGCCAATCGGCCAGTAGACCTGCCCCCGGGCTGCTCCCCGCGGCGCGCTCCCGATGGGGCCCCGGGCCTGTAGTGTCCCAGCGCCCAGAGTCTCCCGCCCCGCAGCCCGCGTGCCAGCCACGTTCTCCAGCGACCAGAGCTTCCCGCTTTCGGTGCCGCCGGGAGCGGCTCGGGTCCCCGGGGAGTCGGTGGCTTCTGCGGAAGAGTGCGAACGCACAGCACCTTCCCCTCCCGACCGGGCCAAGGGCGCTGTGACCCCGCGGGCCGGGCCCGCGCTACACCGGCCGCCCGGCTCTGGGGAGCGCCGCGGGCGCCCGGGCCGAGGAGCCGCTGCGCCGGGCGGGCGGGCGACGAGCGGCAGGCTTGCAGGCCGGGCGGGCAGCCGCGGAGCTTGGGGGGCGCAGGGGAGGAGGGGCGGACCGACCGCGGGGCGGGGGCGCCGGATTGACGGGGCCGCGGCGGCCAATGGCGGAGCCGGGAGGGCGGGCGGGGCGGGAGCCGCCGTTAAAGGGGCGGTGTGACCGGGAGGCCCGGCCTGGAGTCCCAGGGAGGGAGGGAGGCCGGGCGGGTACGCGGGGGCGAGGGGGAGGGGAGAGGAAAAGGAGGAGACAGAAAATAAAAAATAAAAGGCTGCGGCGTCGGCGGCGCCCACTGAAATAAACAGAGGCGGTGGCGAACCGAGCCTGCCGCAGCCGAAAGTGGGGAACCGACTTTGGCCCCTTCGCACTTGCTCGGGCCGCGGACTCAGCTCCGTCATCGCGGGTGCAGCCGCCCGCTCTGGGTCCAGCGCCCGGGGCCGACTGGCGAGAGGGAGGGAGCGAGCGAGAGATCACTTTTTTATTGTTGTTATTGTTTTTCAGCCCAGCTTCCCCCTCCTCCCCTCCCTCTGCTTGCTTTCTCCCCTCCCACAGCCCACCTCTCCCCTCCTCCTCCTCCCGCACAACTTAAAGAAAGAGGGAGCGGCGCGGCAGCTTCCTTCATCTGGGGGAATTCGTGGCCGCTGCAAGTTTACTACGCGAGGCGCAGCCAATGCCAAGCGCGGAGGACCAGGAGGGCTAAACACCGCGGCCGCGGCGCCGAACAATACCCGCCGCGCGCGGGGCGGCGCAACTAGGGCCGTGGGGGAGGGAGCGGGCGACCGAGCGCGCAGCGGAGAGGGCGCCTGGCCTCCGCCAGCCGCCCCAGCGCCCCCGCCGCGGTCAGGTGGAGCCGCGGGCGCGCCAGGCCCGGGCGCCGAGCGCGGAGTTCGCCTCCGTCCTCACCTCGCCCGCCGCCTGGCCCGCGCACGGCCGCCGCGCTCGGGCACCGTGGCCCCGCCGCTGCTGTGATTTCATTCTGCGGGCGCCGCTTGGCGCTGCCGGGCCCCGGGTCCGCGGAGCGTGCGAGCGAGTGAGTGTGTGCGTGCGCGCGCGGGTGCGCGCAGGGGTGGGGGCCGCGGCGCTGCGCTCGCCCCCCGTCGGCCCCCCTCTCGGTTCGGTTCCCCACACCTCCCTCCCGCTCCCTCCTCCCGCCCGCCCCCCCTGCCCTGCCCACCCCCGCCGCAGCTCCTTTAATACACTTTGGTTCTCCGCCTGGCTTTGGACTCTTCTCCTCCTCCACCTCCTCCTCCACCTCCTCCTCCTCCTCCCGCGCCTCCTCCGCCGCCGCCGCCTCCTCCTCTTCCTCTCCGCGCTTTCGCTCCGCGCCCGGCCGCCCGAGGCAGATCCAGGCGGCGGCGGAGGCGGCGGGCGCAGGAGCGCGGCTCCCAGGGTTGAAGCCGCCGCCACCACCGCCGCCTGCGCTCGGAGCCGGGCGGCCACTGGACGCACCGCGCGCGGGGCGGGAGTGGGAGCCGAGAAGGCGCGGGGCTCGCCGGGGCCGGCGGGGCGGGCGGGCGTGCTGGCCATGCTTCTGGACGCGGGGCCGCAGTTCCCGGCCATCGGGGTGGGCAGTTTCGCGCGCCACCATCACCACTCGGCCGCGGCGGCCGCGGCGGCGGCCGCCGAGATGCAGGACCGCGAACTGAGCCTGGCGGCCGCGCAGAACGGCTTCGTGGACTCGGCGGCCGCTCACATGGGCGCCTTCAAGCTTAACCCGGGCGCACACGAGCTGTCCCCGGGCCAGAGCTCGGCGTTCACGTCTCAGGGTCCCGGCGCCTACCCTGGCTCCGCCGCGGCTGCCGCTGCCGCCGCCGCGCTCGGGCCCCATGCCGCGCACGTCGGCTCGTACTCTGGGCCGCCCTTCAACTCCACCCGGGACTTCCTGTTCCGCAGCCGCGGCTTCGGGGACTCGGCGCCCGGCGGCGGGCAGCACGGGCTGTTCGGGCCGGGAGCAGGCGGCCTACACCACGCGCACTCGGACGCGCAGGGCCACCTCCTCTTTCCCGGCCTCCCGGAGCAGCACGGGCCGCATGGCTCCCAGAATGTGCTCAACGGGCAGATGCGCCTCGGGCTGCCCGGCGAGGTTTTCGGGCGCTCGGAGCAGTACCGCCAGGTGGCCAGCCCGCGGACCGACCCCTACTCGGCGGCGCAGCTCCACAATCAGTACGGCCCCATGAATATGAACATGGGTATGAACATGGCAGCGGCCGCGGCCCACCACCACCACCACCACCACCACCCTGGTGCCTTTTTCCGCTACATGCGGCAGCAGTGCATCAAGCAAGAGCTCATCTGCAAGTGGATCGACCCCGAGCAGCTGACCAACCCCAAGAAGAGCTGCAACAAAACTTTCAGCACCATGCACGAGCTGGTCACCCACGTCTCCGTGGAGCACGTCGGCGGCCCGGAGCAGAGCAACCACGTCTGCTTCTGGGAGGAGTGTCCGCGCGAGGGCAAGCCCTTCAAGGCCAAATACAAACTGGTCAACCACATCCGCGTGCACACAGGCGAGAAACCTTTCCCCTGCCCCTTCCCGGGTTGCGGCAAGGTCTTCGCGCGCTCCGAGAACCTCAAGATCCACAAAAGGACCCACACAGGTAACGGCGGGCCGGGACAGGGACGGGGCGCGAAGGGGAGAGAGGCTGCGGTTGGTTGGTTGGAAGAAACGGGCCGACCGCCAGCCTCTGCCCTGGGATGGGTGATGTTTTGTGTGTGCGAGAGAGCCAGCGGCTTGTTTTTGTTGGAGAATGGAAGAATATTATTGGGCTGGGTTTTTCCATGTGCGGAAATTGAGTTTTAAATCATCAGTGTAACATCAAATGCGTGCTTTAGATGATGCAAGTGCTTCGTTTGCTCAGCCTGGTTAATAATTTCCGTTTTAAATAGAAGGCACAAAATAAACTGCTCTCCAGCTCTGTGCCCGGGAGTCGAGCCTAGAGAAGATTTTGCCAGCTTGTCTGAATGTGCTTTTCTGCTCTGCGTGTGTCTGTGTTTGAGTGGCTTGTGTATTTTCCCACCTCTTTTACTCGGGGTCCAAACGTCCTTCCCGGGACTGTTTCCCATTAAATGAGCCTGGTGTGAGCCTAAGCCGTAAAGCATTTCTCGTTTTTAAAGTGTTTTTAAAGCCCATCTCGGGTGGGTCTCGGCGCTTTACGGTGGGTTCGCAGCAGTTTGTGAAATTCCCTAATGGGCACCAGAGGGTTTGCGATTCCAAACTTGGACCAACAACCCGGTCAGAGAGAGCCCGGGGCAGCGCGGCCCCGCGGGGCAATCGCGTGAGAAGAAAGAGCCGCAGAAAAACACTCCTCGCCTCATAGATTATTCATCTATGACCAGGTCCCAGCCGAAATCGTGCCAGACGATTTCCTAAAAGAAAGCCAAATGTTTTAGCAACTTTCCCCGTCAATATTTACTCCGAAGTGGGGATGCGCCAGCGGCCTATTGTTCTCTTCCGGGAAGGGAGGGAACCGAGGTGCGAGACAAGCTTTTAACAAGGTTTAAAATTTGAGAAATTTATTTGCATGAAATACTCGCTTTCGAGTCCTGTGTCTGAGCGGATGTCTTTAAAAAACAATTTAGGTGCTAATGGAATTTAACGTTAAATGGTCTCCTTTCCAAGTGGAGCGATGTTTGAGTTCTCACACCTCTAAATGACTCCAAGCATTTGGAATTCTGGCAACAGGATGCAGGGACCGCCAGAAAATTAAACAGGGAGATTTTGAAAGCCTTTGCTGATGCCCCCACCCCCACTGCCCGGCTTGTGCCTCTCTGCAATCACTAGATGCTGCCTTATCTCTAATATTTACCCTTTTTCCCAGCTTATTTTTAAAGGACTGGAAGTGAGACTAGAATTATGATTAATTCAATTTGCAGAATTTTGGATGAAAAACACTGGCTCAGTCGCTATCCACAGCCGGGTCCCCAAACAACACACAGCAACTCCAAATGTAATTGCCTACTGGCCCCAGAGAGAAACCGACAGCAGCCCAGCAGCCTGTGTGATTTTGATAATGCCCCAAATATTTTGTCATAATAACAGCTTCTCCGTGGAGAGACCAACTTGTTAGAAGCTGTGAATCCAAGAAGCCCTATAGAAAGGCGCGCAGGGCCAGATGCCACCCCAAATTCGTTATAAACTTGAGGAAATGGGCGCCAGTCTGGAAGAAAGTGAAATAGGAAATAAGTGAGCAGAACTGTCAGGTGGGAAGGCGGTTAATTTCATCTTAGTTCTACCACAGAGAGAATCCGACCTGTTGAAGGGACCCAGGCCCTTCTCGCCCCTCTTTCCTCTTCGACACGGCCTTGCCCCCTCCAGGATGGGTGGGAGCTCCGGGGGACTCTGGGGGTCCGCAACCAGTGTCCATGTTTGCGGTCCACAGGGGAGAAGCCGTTCCAGTGTGAGTTCGAGGGCTGCGACCGGCGCTTCGCCAACAGCAGCGACAGGAAGAAGCACATGCACGTCCACACCTCCGATAAGCCCTATCTGTGCAAGATGTGCGACAAGTCATACACGCACCCCAGCTCGCTGCGGAAACACATGAAGGTACCACCGGGGAGGCCGGGAGGAGGGTGAGGCAGCCGGCCAGCGGCGCCGGCTCACAACCGGCCTGGACAACCTCTGCGGGCCTGGGAAGGCGAGGGTTCCCCTGGCCAGGGTGGCGGGCGGGAGCATTTTGGGGGGGGGGGGTGCTCCCGTCCAGGGGCCTGGCCCCACAGCAGCTGCACTCACACCCAGTCCCCTTTGGTCCCCCCTCCCGACTTTTGTCTTGCAGGTCCATGAGTCCTCCCCGCAGGGCTCCGAGTCCTCCCCAGCCGCCAGCTCCGGCTACGAGTCATCCACGCCACCGGGGCTGGTGTCCCCCAGCGCCGAGCCCCAGAGCAGCTCCAACCTCTCGCCGGCAGCGGCGGCTGCAGCGGCGGCGGCGGCTGCGGCGGCGGCAGCGGTGTCCGCGGTACACCGGGGCGGAGGCTCTGGCAGCGGCGGCGCAGGCGGCTCCGGTGGAGGCAGCGGTGGCGGCGGGGGCGGCGGCGGGTCGGGCGGAGGGGGCGGCAGCAGCTCTGGCGGGGGCAGCGGGACAGCCGGAGGCCACAGCGGCCTCTCCTCCAACTTTAATGAATGGTACGTGTGAGGGGCTGGGACCTCTCTCCCTCTCCCTGTCCGCATCCTGGCGCAGCAGCCCTCCTGATGGCGAGCGCGCCAAGGGCACCCTGTGATCGTGTTGTTAAAATTATGAATCTGATTTTTATGATGATGAAAATGATTTTACCAGAAGAATTTTTAAAAGTTTTTTTTAAAAAAAAATAATCTAAGCATGAAAAGCAAAAATATCCCTTCCGGAGTCTCTAAAACTGAAAATATAAAATAAAAAATAAAAAAAACAAAAACCCATAAAAATATTGACCCAAACCCTCTTTGCCTTCCTCCAGGCCCGCTTTCCTTCCCACCCCATTCCCAGTCTTCTGACAGACTGTGTACATAGCGGACTCCTCCTTCCTTCTCCGAGGTGGTTTTAATGGCTTCTTGGTGTATAGAAGTTTGTCCATTCGTAACTCTCCGGATTGAGTTCCTCCCTCCTTTCTTCCCTTCCCTTCCCCAAGTGATGGGCTTTTTCTTTTTCTCTTTTTAGTTTATCCGGTTTCTTTTTAAGTAATGTGGAAGAAAATGGTTTATTTTGTATTGTGGTATTGAATATTGTGTTCCTTTTTATGAGGCAACTTGATTGTAAACTTCATGCGACTATAGACTGGAAAAAACGAGCCGTGCCAAAGTCTCCCTTCTGTCTCTTCAGCACACTGATCTGCAGCACACACATCCATGCCACCACCAACGCTTATGAATGTATTTTTTTGTTAGCTGGGTTTACATGTGATGTTTTAGTGCTTTTGCAAGTACAATTTGTTAGTTCCTGTATGAAAGATTGTGGGGGGGGGGGGGGAATAAATGTCGTGCTGTTAGCTTTTTCCATAATAACACCCTTCCTTCTGTAAATACCCGTTGCCATATTTATCCATTTGTAATTAAATTATGGTATTAACTTGCTACAGAGGAAACAATATTTATAAAGAATGTTTCTTAACTATAAATATGTACAATTGTGGGCATAAACTGTTTCAGATTTTTTTATTTGAAGGTTTTAAGTGGTTTGATCATTTCTTGTGATATGTTTTGAGAGTAATGCATACAGAAATATAATAAAATGTGTTGAAACTGCATGAACATACTATTTTTTCTAGCAAAGTTATTTAAGAAAATGGGAAGGAGGCAGCTGGGAGTTGATGTGGGTATGGATCAGCTGAATGGGAGGCACCACCTCGCCTTCTGGGAAGAAAGGTGTATGTATGCATAGAAACGGGGCCAAACTGCCCCTTTGGCAGAAAGTCTCAGAATTATTTTCAAGGTCCTTTGTTTCATCATTGAGAGTGAATTAAATTTTTGGAAAGCCCCTGGAGGAATGGTGGCAGAAACCTTCAGAGTTTCTAATGGCTCCATTATCTGAGGGAATGCCTTTCTTTCAGCTGTTTGGACTGGGTTTAAGAGCACTAAACATTTCCTTATTCTTTGTTTTCCCTCTCTTCCCTGCCCCCTTTCCTCTCCCTCCTTCTGAAAAGCTGAGGTACAGTTATTCTTAATTGCACATTTAAAACTGAGCGGAGTACTTTGTTTTTGAACATGGCCCGATGATTATAGTTTAAGGGTCTGTTTCTACCAAAAGTTTTTTCTTGAAATTTTAAAGAGAGCTTGCTTGAGAAATCCTGCTTATCTGCACAACTGCTGTACACCAATAAGCAGGATGTTCAAGAGAAGGTGATAGAGTACGTTTTAATTTAGGAAAGAACAAGCCATTGGCCCCCAAATAAAGAACTGTTTCAAGAATTCAGTGAGATAAAATAGAATAACATAGATTAAAATGGCCAGGTGGAAGTGAAGAGAAGCACCAACCAACAGCTTTTCTCTAAGTTGCGCAGCCTTAGTTCTCCTCTGAAAGAGTTTATTAATAGAGAGTTTTCAAACAAAATGCTGTAGGAAGAAGGCAAAAATAATTTTAATAATCAAAGGGTAGGAATGGGGGAAATTCTTTTTAAATCCCTAAGCCATCAAGAGATCTCCATCTTCCTGAGTAACCCTGTAGCTCCGAGAGGTCCTGGCAGTTCCCGAGTCACAGATCCTCCACCCCCCTCCCCAGTGGTGAAAAGATTTGGGCGGCGGCAGCGACACCTCCATAGGATCGGTCAGCTGCGCGCAGGGCTCTGAGGCGTAGACCGAGAGCTCGGGTGGCTGCCGCGCGACCGCTGCTTCTCTCTCCTTCCCCTCCGTCGACTGAGCCACAGGGCCAGGCAGGCTAGGCCGGAGGGCCGCTTGGGGAGAGAAGGGCAACCCTGACCTCCCGGAGGCCACGCCACCTATTCAGTGGGAAGGGAGACTCCAGCCTGGGGGCTATGTGTGTGTGTGTCCCAGAGGGTGACAGACGCCGGACTAGCCCTCCCCAGCGGCCCTGCGAACTGCCCAAGAGCCATCTCCTGAAGCAATCAACCTCCTATTAAAGTCAAATTTATAACCCCTAATAATATTAAGGAAAATTATTAAAATAATTGGCATATGTTACTGATCCTTGGGACATTTCACTATAAGATTTCATTATAAGCTGTGAGGAAAATCGTTTAGGGTTTTTCAACGCCCACCCACACCCCCACCCCTGTGGCAGACAGGGCGAAGGAATTAGGTTAAATATACATCATAACTAGTGCAAGAATGAGATGATCTATTCTAAATGTTTTAAACTTTCTTTGTATGTGGGTGGAAATTATTGGCCTTGAGACACCTCCCCAATCAAAGGAGAAGGATGGGGTAGGGGGGCAACTTTAGTATCTTTTCTTCATTTGACGGAAGGAGGAAAACAGTAAGGAGAGGAGCACGATGTCACAGCTTTGAGTTGGCTGGATCGCTTTCCAGATCTGAATGTCGGAGACCTACCGGAGGTCCGTTTAGGTCCTGGAGCGCTGATCCTAGTTTTCAGAAGGAAATAAAAGTGGGAAGGGGGTGGCGTGAAGAGGAAGATCACAGTGTGGGATCGGTCGCCTGGCCCACCCTAGGATGTGAGGAGCCGATGCGAGCATCTTTCCCGAAAAACGGCTCCCAGTTCTTCGGCCCCTGCATCCCACCGCTTTGTTCAAAGTCACGCACTCGACAGTGTGGTCCAGTCTCCGCCTTTCTCTTCGGCCCTTCGAATCCCGGAGACAGGATGGGGGGAGGGGTAGATGGCAAAAGTGTGAGTATCAAAGATGTCAGAATTGCTCAACTTGGAAGGCCCGCGGGGGCTGGCGGCCCAAGATCTTGCGCCACAATGAGGCACCTGGGCCTGAAGGTGTGTGTTGGGGGGGGGGGGCAGGAATCCCCCCACCTCCCTCTGCCTAAATGGACCTGAATTCTAACCTGCCCTTGCCTTGACTCCAGAACCACAGACGAAGGCCGTCCTTGCCTCCCTTAGCGAACCAGAGCTGCGCTGTGGTTCGCTGCTCGCAGGGAGGCCCGACTGCCGCAGCCAAAGGAAGATTTCTGCAGTCACCGCAGTCGACTTGAACTTCATAGCGCCCAATCTCGCTCTCTTCGTTCTCCGCTCCATCAGCCACCGGAGAAACTCCTCTCAACGCGAGAGTCGCTTTATCCCGAGGCAGCTGGAGCCCCCTTGGGAGCCCATCATTATTATTATTAATTATCGTGATCCTCACTGCATTATTAATGACCACAATGATAACTGGCACCGGTATCAGCTTCTCTCGGGTCAGTGAGGTCCCCTAAAGTCCCAAGCGGGGAGGAGGTCACTCCTGGACCACAGGCCAGGTCGGTTTTGCTCTGGGCTCAAGCAAGGGGAGGCTGCTAGGGCCGAGGCCTGGCGGGACTCGCGTAAAGGAAACAGGTCCCAGGCCCAGCAAATCCCATCGCACGGTGTCCCACGCTGTCCCGGGCTCTTTCCTTTCTGCTGGCACCTTCTCTCTTCCTCCTCCCCACCCCCTGGGCCCTTTGTCTCTTTTTCAGACGGAAGTTTTCAGTCTCTAGTGGTGTATTTTCCTCATGAAACTCTGAGATCAGGGACAGATCACAGGCTGGACCGGAGGTTCAGGTTCCCCTGTGTTCCGTGCTGTTCGCTCACATCCCAGGCTTGGCAAGGAAGGTCTGGCCTTTCCAGACGACCGGTTGCGTGCCAGGATTGGCAGGATTGGAGGAGGTGTGTTCTGGTAGGTCCCTGGTGAGCACACCAGTAGCATACCCGGACATGTGGGGACCCACCAAGTACTCACTAGGGACTCGGGTTCTACCCTCCTCCACATCACGCCACGGAAATAACCTAAAGGGCGAGCTAGGCCTGCGTCCAAGAGCTAAGAAATAAAGGCCTCGAAATAACACCCCACCAAGATTCGGTTGAACCCCTTAGATGCGTTTTTACTTAAACGGACACATGCCCCGCAAAGCAGCCCTCGAGATCCAAAGTAGGCATTCAATAAGTTCTTGTGGATTGATTGATTATAGTCTGATATCCCTCCAGTTCCACAGAAACCTGGAGCTCCTCAGCCCACTGCTACCCCCAGCAGACAGCAATGAACGGTTTCTATTTTTAACTGGCAGCTAGGAGCAGGGCAGGAGAAATGTCGCCCCCTCTTTAACCTCCCCTCTCCCCATCCCTGGCCCCAACAGTGTTGCTGGGTTTTCATTTTAGGAAGAATCTAGATCCTTCCAGAGACTGGATCAGGTGATCAGGCGTAAACCCTCAGGCTGGAGCCGCTGGGCTCCTGAGAACCAAAAGGCAGCTGTGGCAGTTTGAACAGGGTGTTACGAATGAGAACTTCTGTAAAACATAACCAGGGCAGCCCGAGGGTTTGAGTTCACGGTCAAGGCTGTGGGGAGACTGGAGCTGCAGTGTCCACGCCCCGCCCCGCCCCTGCGCCGCCAGCGCCCAGATCTCAGGCTGGGTACCAGGAGCCATCGTCCTCCCACTCCCGCCCCGCCCCTACAGGGCCCAGTCCTGGAACTGTCCGTGCGGCGGTCACCTCGACGCCCTCTCACGTTTCCCTATTGTTCCCAGGGGCCAACGAGCTTTGGAAGAGGTGACACCTCATTTCGTCTCCAGCCCTGCGTCTCGCCCTCGTCCCGCATCGCGCATCCCGCCTGACCCGCCTTTCGGGATGAGCTTAGCAACCAGGCCAGAGCTGGCGGCGCCCCTTCACCTGCGTGCGCTCACATAGACGGACAGACCGACTGACACACACATTCTCTTTCTCTCTCCACGCCCCAGCAGACTCACACACACACATGCACTCACACACACTCACCTCCTTCGGCATCCCCCAGACACAGGCTCCTGTGGGTGGGACGGACCTGAGACGAAGAAATTGGGGGCGGCTGACGGGAGGACCCAGCAAGAAACGCACCCCCCCCCACCCCACCCCTCTGCTGTCTCCAGCTCCCCCACCCGCCTCCAGCCTCCCTCCGAGGCGGCCAGGCCTGCCCTGCGCTCTCCACCCAGCTTGGCGTTTGAGAGTCCACGGCCTGGGCCGCACTTCTGAGCCCCGCACGTCGAGTCACCCGTGTGAGACTAAGTTGGGTGGGGGCTACCCGCAATCGGATCGCTCGGGCCCACTCCTCGGGGAGTGTGAGGTCTGGCCTGCCCGCATGCCCTCTGACCCCCGGGTGTACGTGGGGGAAGGGCGCCCCCTCACCTCTCAGATAAACCAGTAGGGAAGGAAGGAGAAGATGACCCCCCCCCCCCAATACACACACCTCACCTCTCCAACCCCTGCCTCCGCCTCTTTCTTTCCTAACCTCCCGAAGCCAAGTTTTTTCTGTCCCTGAGGCCAAACCAGTGGTCCTGGGGAGCAGAACGGAGCGCAGCGCCGCTAGACAAGGTCGGGGGTAGAAATAATAATAATGTTAATAATGTCAAAGACAATCATCGTAGTTAACGCTCCGCGACCGGGTTACTCCTCAGAGGCCGGCGGCGGCCTGGGGAGGCTGCAGACTGCGCCGGGCTAGGGCTAGGGGGGGATTCTCTGGCAGGGGCGGAGGGGGGGGCGGTGTCGCGGCGGCGGTGGTGGGGGGGGTCCTATGTTGCCTCCCCCAGACAAATTTTCGGGTCTGGAACCTGGCGGAGCCAGTGAGGGCCAGGCCAGGAGCCGCGCTGCCCCTCTTGCTGCAGACGCAGCTCGTTTTTCTTTTCTTTCTCCCGGCCCACTGGGCCCACAGTGGTTGGCGTGGCCGAGTGTGGTTTCTCGAAACTCTTTGGAGTCGGTTGGGTCTGTTTGCCCACTGCACCCCCGCCACCACCACCCGGGCCTGTTCCCCCTCCCTCTCCCCGCTGGCAGATGAATGGTGGTTTTAATGAGCATGGGCGCGGCGTTGGCCTGGCGGTTCTGAAGATGCTCTGACCTGTTGGGAGGGCGCGAAAGGTCAGCCGCACGCAGGGCCCGGCTTGGGCTCCTCCCCGGCCCACGCTGCTCCGATATTGATCCCGAGAGAAAGATAAACAGAAAAGCTGGACATTCGGTCATGAATACTAATGAGCTAGGGTAGGAGTTTTAATTGCTATGGACTTCTTTTTTCCAGTTAATCTTTATTGCAGACTTCGTCGAAGTCATTCTTTTCGAGCTTCGTTTTGTCTCCTTCTCTCCCCGCCCTCCTCTTTATATTTTCATTTGAAATGCCCAGGCGAAAGAGACCCGTGTCAACTTGACTTTCTCCCTCTCGCAGTGCGGGTGTGAGCGCGAGAGCCTACAGCCTGCGTTCCC
Organism: Equus przewalskii; assembly: GCF_037783145.1. Lineage (NCBI taxonomy): Eukaryota > Metazoa > Chordata > Mammalia > Perissodactyla > Equidae > Equus > Equus przewalskii. Next base: position 69,033,946 of record NC_091846.1, read on the forward strand.
AGCGTGGCGCTTCTTCTGCTCACTAATTCTGGAAATGTAGGGTATCCTATAAAATAAATTGTTTCAATGTGGCTTTGGCGAGTCTGCTTCTTGACTTCCTCACCCTTATTGTTTCAAAGACTTCGTGTATTCTTGGCCTTTAAACTTCCTCTTGACAATTGCATCTTTTCTCCAGGCACTGAGTTCCTTTCTACTCCAAACGGGTGCATTCTACCCCCAAAGGTTCCTGTTTCTCAAGTCTCCGGGATTTGACACTGGCTTTGCCAACCGCAGTGTCTAAGCGTTTCAATCTAGCAGTGAATTCCTAGGCAAGCTAATTCACCAGTTTACATAGCTGTAGTGTTTTCTTTGGTACCTATAAACAATAACGAAATCTGAGACAGGAACCTAAGGGAATTTCCAGAAAGACTTCTGCCTCCATTCTTGATATGTATTTGATCACTTACATTATTTTTCTTTTTTAAACAAGCCATTCTTGAATTGAGTTTTCTCTTGAAGCTGTATAAATTGACTGTAAATCCCATAAAGTAGTTTCGGCTCTGTGATCAGGAGAGAAAAAAATGCAAGCCCATTTCTGCAACAGACTATGTAGAAATGTGTTGAAATCCAAGGCAAAAAAAAAAAAAAAAATCATCTGTACAGGAATAATTTCCAGTATTATTCTGATCCTTAAAGTTTGGGCAAAATAAACCCATATTTCACATCATTGCCAATAGGTCCCAGCACAGAAGTCTCCTGAGGATTCTGCTTCACTTACACTTTTCAGTCCAAACTTTTTTTCTTCACACAATGATTTATTATGTAGGTAATTTTAGGGGATACAGTTTACAGCTTGAATTATTAGACTGAACACCTCTGGCTGACACCACGACGCCTTTTTTTCTGCCTGCAGCTGTGAGTCACAACCCCATTTTCATACCCAACTGCTGCACATTCCTTCACAATGTATATTTCCTTCTTGCAAAGATCAAACATGCTTTGGTGAAAGTGTTTATTTTAAAATACAGGAAAATTAAAACTAAACATAGTTCTACTGAAAAATCCCCAAATGTATCATATTTTCCTCCTCCTGTGCCCACAAAGAAAAGTAACAAATTGCACCACTTTCTGGAATAAAATTTCAAATCGAAGGGGAACACACAGGCACATACAGACACGATTTTCATTTTATTATTGAAACACATCAGGAAACCTCCCACTGCTCTTTATGTTTGGATTCCTGTTTGGATGTCTCTAGTTTTTACCATAAAAAAATCACAAGCAACAACAACAACAACATATCTTTAAGAAGATGCTGACAGGCATATGCTTTATTCACCAAGCTACACATTCCTCATTTCTAAGTTCATTTTTGTATTTCAGTATTTTTGTTTTAATTGTATCATCCAGAATATAACTTTGGGAGGAGAAGGATATTTTGAAGTATGAGCTGAAAGAAGCAAAAAAAAAAAAAAAAAAAAAAAGGTAACTCAGAAACAAGTTAACATTTCCCAAGCATCTCAGTAGGTCGTTGGTTTGTGCATGTTTCCTTTTTCCCTTCTAATTAAGGTGAAAAATTACAAGGTTGAATCGCTCTTTCTCAGCATTTCTCTTAAATGGTATAAAGCGAATTTCAACTTTGGATTTTTGTGGACTAGTTGTCTTTCTGCAACCCGCTATCTACTGCTTTTTTCAAGCTTCCCTGAACTCCTATATGAAAGGGATATAGACCTCAGCCACCTCCTCTCCGAAGGGGCATACTCAGCTTCTCAAGCCACACAGTTCTTTAGCAGGGGAGAAACTCTTAGGCTGTTTTTAATCAAGTTTGGAAGCTGAATCTTTTCCCTCTGACGACTGTGCCCAGGGGTAGATCCAGCTGAATGTCTGGCGCTGCGGGCAGCGGGCTGGGCCACCCGTTTTTCAGACACAACACCAGAGAATGGCATTGAAATAATCTCGTGTGGCAGAAATGTTTTAAAAATATTAACCTCTCTTACTTTCCATACTTCTGAGGCAAAAGGCAAAGGAAATCTGAAATGATAATCATTTGCCTACCTAAGGCAGACCAAGAAACTGGAAAGATATTCGACACTTTGAAAATGTAGCCTACAGAATCTTTCAAATTAGATGCTGCATAGGATCAACAGTTGTAAAGACTTTTTAAAAAATATTTGATTGGATAAAACTTTTCTAGATATTAGTGATTAATGAATTAACAGGCCAAAAGTCTCTTTCTAGCAAAATTTGGCAGGCATATGGAAAATAATCTATATGTGATCCTCTTTTTCCTCTTCTTTAAAGGGAGACAAATTACAGTACATACTATTTGGATTTTTTTTTTTTACTTTAGAGAAATAAGTAAAAATAACTAGCCTTTATATATTATTGAAAATTCTTTGCAAGAGTAGAGAATCAAGGATTTTCAAGACGAAGAACAAAACAAGGAATCAGATTACAGTCTTCCTCTAAAATACATTTCTCCCTTTGCTGGGTTTTCAAAGGATCCCCTCTATGATTCTTTGTTTATTTGAACAATCTCTTGAAACTAAAATGCATCAAATATTTCCCCCTAGACAGCATAACTTCTGACATGCAAACATTTCTAAAAGTTCTAAATGTAAATCAAAGACTTCTTAAAAAGGCTTAGTAACCACATTTCATGTCATGGTCAAACCAATTTATTGTGAACTTCCTTTCATCTTTGGTAGATTATCTAAAATATAAAAAAATCTCACCTTGGAAATGTCAACTCTGCTGTCAATTTTATGAGAAACTAATTTCATGACATGTAATTTGGGGTTTATGATTTCATTTCCATTTTTTAAATCCAAAGGAATTAATTCAAAATTGATTTGTTCTAGAGAGGAGACATTATCAGTGAAGTGTTAAAGTATAAATCAAACACATTTCAACCACCTCCCCATACCTCCATACACACACCTTTCTTGAGAAACGAAAATGTTTTAACTGAAGAGAGCAGTCATATCACTCATCTAACTTCAAATTTCCTCTAGAAAAGTCTAACATAGCATTTTACAATAAGGCAAAACTATCATCTGAAGTTTCAGGGTGACATTTTTCTAAATCTTCACGTGATAATTTACTAATTCAGAAATGTAAAAAAACAATAGACTGTATTGACCAAAATATTGTTTCCCCTATTTGCTGACATAAACATCTCCAATAGGGTGCTGTTGTAATCTATGGACGTTTTCTTATTTGGACATTTGAGTTCACTTGTAGGCAGTCTACTATTCTCTTGTGTCCCCAACATTTTTGTGCTTGAAAGTTGAATATTGGGCACTCTGAGATTGGAAACAAAACTGATTGCCTTTCATGGAAGCAAAAGATGTCTCCCTCTGACAGATGCTACTTTGGGTGTCCTTTCTGCTAAGCGGATCTCACAGCTAAATTAGCTTCATCATTTGCGGCTCTGTTTTTCTAAGGTTTGTGGTCCAAGTGGCAGCACTCCCTGAAACATATCATAGGTTCCGTCTCACAGCAGCAATGTCGCCTATTTCTATGCTTCAAGTTTCGTTTTGTGTTTAAAATACACTAAATTTAAGAATCATTTTTAAGAGAGCACTTTCAAGAAGCACTTCCTTTCCTACTGCCAGACAGCGCTGCTCCCCAACCCCTTGGCTAGAACCCTTGCTTTCGATTTGTTTGTTTCACGCATTTCCCTAAAGAACCGGCTCTTTGCGCTGTTTAATTCTGCTTTAAAAATGCATCGCGTCTGCCCTGAATCCTTCTCTGAAACAAATTGCTATCGAAAGCGTATCAGATTCGTTCCAAATATGGGATTTGAATCAATGTTCCCATGCTAGAAATGTTTTAAAAATTTTTGTCATAGGAGTCCACACTTTTGCAATATATTTTCTATTGCAGTAGGGTTGCCTGTATTTCTCATGATAAACAAAAAGAGGCGATTACCGTCTGCTTAGATCTTCCTTTATTATTATTTTTAGCCCGTGTATCATTACCTAACTGGTATGTGTTCTTCTGTCCAGCTTTTGATGATCTAGTTGAATTCTAGACATTGTGCCAAGAAGTGTATTTGAAGCAGATAAGTACATACAATACAAATGCGTTTTGTTAGACCTGATGGATGCTATTTTTCTTTTAATAGGTTTGTAGCAAACTAACACAATAACACAATGTATTCCTTTTCAAGGTACATTGTTGAAACAGGTCTATTAAGAGCGCGTTGAGCTATTTCTCGCTTCTATTGAACAGTCTGTTGCTCAAACACAACAGCCAACAAACGCCAGCTGCCTCAACAAAAGTAGAAACCTAACCCTTTTATGCAATGTTTTAACAGAAAGGGTAGCTCTGTTTAATTAAAAACATTGATGATTCAGTGAAACAATGGAAACTCAAGTTCAAGTGGTGCTCTATTGATTTAAGATGATTTTTACTAGCAATGGGTATAATTCATTTTTTCCCCCAGCTTTCTGTCGTGTAAAGGGGTTCCTTCTTGGGGCATTATTTGGGTGAATAGGAAAAGACAGAGATGGCTATTGCCTTAGAAACCTGATTAACGCACGTTGCTTTGAGGGTAAGGTGTTTAATTTATAAGTGCACCCCATATTTTTTGTCAGTTTATTCGCGGTGGGGAAGCTTTGAAAGTAGCTCCTCTCAGCAGGTTAAAAAGTGAAGTCTGCGTCCTGGCATTTAAATGTCTTTGTTATTGTGTCAAGCAAGTTGTTGAGAACCGCATGCCCGGAATACTAAGGTTGGGCAGCTAGATGAGGCAAGTTGTGTGTGTGCGTGTGTGTCTGTGTGCACGCGCGCCCCTGGGCGCTAGGCTGTGTGCGCGAGGACAATTACTTTCATCAGCTGCTTGCTTGCCTGCGCCCGACTGCTCCTCTTTGCAGAACCGACGGCCTCCCGGCTTTCAACTCTGGAAGCGAAGCAGGAGGAATTCCTCCATCGAGACTCCCTCCTCGGGAGCGTCGAACTCTCTCTGCCCTGGCGAGCGGGGCTCGGTCAAGGGCAGCCGGTCGCCCCCTGGCAGGGGAGCACTCGAGGGCCGCGAGGTTCTGGCTTTCGCCCTTCTCCGACCTCCGCGAGGACGGCCCGGAGCGGCGCCGGGAGCACCACGCCGCGGCCTCGGGGTCAAGGTGGGCGGAGGCAGGTGCTTCCCTCTGCCGCAGCAGCCCTGCAGCAGGCGCCACCCTGGCCGCGCTAGGCGGCCGCATTTCGCGCTCCTTCCTCCCTGCCCGGCCCGCAGGCCGGTTTCACAATTCCCGGGCCCCCGGGAGTGCGAGAGACGTGAGAGAACGCAGCTCCCGTCGACCTCCCTCGCGGAAAAACAACGGCCACGAAGGCCAGAAGTCCGCGCAGCCGGCCTCCATGCCGCCCCTAGAGCCTCCGCGCGGGCCCTGCCCGGGTAGGCCGCCCTCCTCCGCCCGCCAAGGAGGGGCCGGGCGGTGGGTCAAGGGCAGTGGTCTCCTGGCTCCTTTCCAGCGGTCGTAAAGTCCGCGGGGTAGGGCCGGAGACCCAGCACCTCGACAGCGTTTGCCTCCCGCAGCTGCCTACCAGGCCTGCCCGGCGGCCTGGAAGCCACTTCCTCCAGGCCACAACAGGCCGCCAAGCCCCTCGATGCCGCACTTCCGCCTGCTCCCAGCGTCCTGCGCGCCCAGGGGTCAAAGGGCGTGGGGGCGCCTTCCGGGGTTCGATCTTCCCGGGGTCCCGCGGGCCACCGGGGTCCCGAGGCCGGAGGACGGGTGGCGTGAGGCCTCGAGGCCACACGTGGTGGTGGAGGCCCACCACCTGAGATGAAACCCAGGGAGAACGTGGCCAGAAAGGGAACCGAGTGGGAAACGTCCACATGGGCCCCGAAGGCCTAGAGTGAATTATTTAAGCTGTTCCTGGTGTTTAAAGAGGTTTTTCAGATTTTAAAGAATGTTGTAAAAAAATATCAGCCCTTGTTAACTCCCTCATTATATGCTTTTTCCCCTCAGCAGAACAAGCCATATTTCCTGAAACTGAGGAGCTATGCAAGTGTTTAAACATGTGTCAAGTGTCTTATAAATAATACAAATTCATACAGAGGAGGAGGAAATTTAACTGATACCTGCCGCACTTGGCATAGCTATATCTCACTAGTGGGTTATTTTTGGCCGTGGAATGGTAAGTAAGGAAACTAATTTGAGGTTGTGGGGCACCTGGGGGAGCTCTTTCCGTTTCTTAGCTCACTCAGTTTGAGCCTGTACTCCTCCCCCTCGAGAAGTGCCTTTGTCCAGTCCCTGAAGGAAGCTCAAGTGGTCTGCAGAGTCTACACTATACGGGGTTGGTGCTCCACTCGGTATTTTGGAGTCACCTTTCTACCTTCTCTGCTCAGCCCCCTCTCCTTCAAAACTTCTGCCGCGGTGACATTGCCGGGACATGCCCCACTCCCTGGGCTAGAATGCACGTTGGTGCTGCTTGTGGCAAAAAAGATAAGAGAGATGACGGATCTGGGCTAGCAAATCGCGTAAGTTTTTGTGTTCATTCTCCCACCTAGAAAAGCTGAAGAAAGATGTTGCCCTAACACTTTGTAAGTACAAAGTATTACTTTACAGTAAAATGGCATATATGGTTTTGAAATTAGATTAAACTTAGAGTTACCCCCAGACTTCAGTTCCTTGGATGACATTCTTCATCTTGGTTGTCATTCTGTGAAAGATTTCTGGGGACATTCTATTTCTAGCCGTTGAGAGGACTAAACTAGAGGAAAACGTAGGAGTTTTTCAGTTATTAAAATCGTCAAATGTTTTCATAAAATCAGAAGTATCTTAATTTTAAAACATCCTATTCACAGTGAGTGTAATTATCTTCAATGTGGTCGATTAAAAATTCACCTTCCAAAAAAGAAAAAAAAAAAAAATGAGGGCTGGCTCCGTGGCGGAGTGGTTAAGTTCGCGTGCTCTGCTGGGGCGGCCCAGGGTTGGGATCCTGGGAGCCGACGTGGCACCACTCGACAGGCCACGTTGAGGCGGCGTCCCATATCCCACAACTAGAAGGACCTGCAACTAAGATATACAACTATGTACTGCGGGGGCGGGGGGGGGGAGGTTTGGGAAATAAAGCAGAAAAAAAAAAAAGATTGGCAACAGTTGTTAGCCAGGTGCCAATCCTTGAAAAAAAAAAAAAAAAAGGAAGATTGGCAACAGTTGTTAGCCCAGGTGCCAATCTTTAAAAAAAAATTCACCTTCCTAAATAGTCTTCTTCTAACATTCTCAGTTTGAGGCTTTGTGTCTCTCTCTCATACCTTGACCATATTGTTAAATTAGCCCTGATCCTTGTGCTGTATGCATCACTAGTGTTCTTGACCCCCCATCCCCATCTCTGTTACTGGTTTTTCTCCGTGTCACCCCTCCTGTCAGGCATTTCTTCTGTGTGTATTGTTGCTGCTGCTTTTGGATTCAGCTGGTGACGAATATTCTGATAATAGGGAGATGCCAAAGCTCTGCAGTGTTCACTGTTGATTATCTGATATGCTCTGTCAGAAGGTTCCAAAATGGTCTACAATATACTCCATCAATGGTTCTAATACAAATAGGTATTTTCATTTTTATATGAATTTTTTTGTTTTTTGAGGAGGGTTAGCCCTGTGCTAATATCTGCTGCCAATCCTCCTCTTTTTGCTGAGGAAGACTGGCCCTGAGCTCACATCTGTGCCCATCTTCCTCTACTTTATATGTGGGACGCCTACCACAGCATGGCTTGCCAAGTGGTGCCATGTCCTTACCCGGGATCTGAACCGGCGAACCCCAGGCCACCAAAGTGGAACGTGTGCACTTAACCGCTGTGCCACAGGGCTGGCCCCCTTCATTTTTATTTATATAGCTCTCTCTCTTCTTAGAACATAAATTTGAATCCATGGTGGTCTGAGCTGGGGATAATGCCCAGTTTCCGGAACTACGGTACATTCAAAATTACTTGTTTCCTCTAAGCACCAAGACTTTGTTTCAAGATCAAGCTATCTAATCTTCGCTTTGCTTAAGATAAGTTTACTCCCAGGAGACTTCTCAGTCTTTCATGTAAAAAGATTTTAGGTGGTTGTCTTCCTATTTTTTCAGAATTGCTCAGATATATATGAACCCCAGTGATGGAAACAGCTTAGACTGTCTAGTTGGGGAATAGTTGGGGCTATTCCCCTTTCGGATAATTTCACTCAGAGTCAGATCTGTATACACACTGATAAATTCCCATGTTGACAAGTGAAAACTTTGCTGAGCTTAACAAATACCTTTTTGATGTTTAAACAGTCCCTAGTAAGAATGCCAACCATCTGTTGGAAGCCAAACAATAAATTGTGAACAGAATAGTCAATGCATAGATAATTTACTCATTTATTGTTTGTTCTTAAACATTAGCCAATTGTCAACAAATTGATATCTAGGCACTCTTTGAGACAAACCTCTGATGCTAAACTCAGATAGGTCATTTGGATCTTTTTTCATTATGTGCCACTCCCCATTCCAGAAGAGAACATGGTGCTTCTTTATAGTAAAAGATGTATAGCATTTAGTACAGTGTTAGGTAGCTTGTTCTCTAATGGTGGAGTTAAGGCAATTATGGAAAATGTCTAAAAAATACAAAGTAAGGCTAAAGTATGGAGAATGACTAAATAATATATAGTAAATACTTTAAAAGAAATACCAATAAATTGTTATAGGGTGTTCAAAGATGGACAAGATAATATCAGAAACTGTAAAAGATTGTAAACAAAGAAACAACATTTAGGCTAGCAGCATACTTCTCAACAAGAGAGGTCTGAAGATGAATACTATTTTGAAAGGGGTGAGAGAAAACAACTGTAACTCAGAATGCAATACCCAGCTAAGCTATTATTTAAGAGTAAGTGCTAAATAAAAACATTTTCAGACCAAAAGAAGTGGGAATTCACCACTCACATTGATAATTATTATAGGAAGCTAAATGAGGCACAGGAGGAAGAAGTTAGTTAAACCCAGAGGGAAGGAGTGGACTGCAAGAAAAAATGTTGCATAAAGTTGATCATCAACATGTGGGAATATTGAAACAATGATTGCATGTATAAAATAATGATGATGACTAATTTAGTGTATTTAAAAACATCGTGGGAACACAACTTACCAAAACTGAGAGTATATGGTATAGAAAATATGAATAGATCATGGTAAAAACTCTCAGCAAACTAAGAATAGAAGGCATCTTCCTCAACCAGATAAAGAGCACCTACAAAAAACCCAAGCTAACATAATACTCAAAGGACTGAATACTTTCCCCCTAACAAGGGGGAGAAGGGAGAACAACATAAAGGATGTCATCTCTCACCACTTCCATATAACACTATACTAGAGGTCCTAGCCTCATAGCCAGTGCAATAAGTCAAGAAAAAAGAAAGAAAAGACATAAAGATTAGTAAAGAATAAATAAAATTTATTTGCAGGGGACATGGCTGTGTAATGTCCTACAGACAGTAGGTAGGAAATCTGAATGAATCTACAAACTATCAACGTTAATAAGTGCTTTTAGCAAGATAACTAGATATAAGGTCAAAATACAAAAATAATTGTATTCCTGTATACTAGCAAGACACAAATGGGAAAGGAAATTTTTAAAATACCATTTGCAATGACATTGAAAAAAATACCTAGGGGAAAACTGTAATAAAGATGTGAAGAAGGAAGGAAATAATAACAATGAGCACAAAAATGGGGCCTGCCCTGTGGCTGAGTGGTTAGGTTTCTCACTCTGCTTTGGGGGCCCAGGGTTTGACTGGTTCGGGTCCTGGGTGGGGACATGGCACCACTCGTCAGGCCATGCTGATGCGGCGTCCCACATAGCACAACCAGAAGGACCTACAACTACAATATACAACTATGTACTGGGGGGCTTCAGGGAGAAGAAGGAAAAAAAAATGAGCACAAAAATGAATGAACTAGAAATCAAAGAAGCAATTGGGAGGCTCAAGAAAACTAAAGTCGGTTCTCTGAAAAGGTTAATAAAATAGACAAACTTTTGTCAAAATTTAATTTAAAAGGCATAAGTGTACAATATTAGAAATTTTAAGAGGAGACAAAGCTATAGTAGAGGTTTTTAAAAATGAATTAGTTGGGCAGCTTTGTTATCCTCAACACGTAGCTTGCAAGATTGCTCTAGTTTTTAACATTTAACATGACAGTAAGAAGGAAGGTGAAGAGACAGTAGTTGAACGCATACCCAATATCTTAAGGCCTGTACTCAGAAGCAGCACACATTAATTCCAGGTTCATCCCACTGATGGCAACTTAGTCTCCAAGCTGCAGGGGAGGCTGGGAATTGTAGCTTGGCTGAGTAGACATACGTCTAGCTCCAACTATTGTTATGGAAGAAGGGGAGAATGGAGTTTGGCAGACAACTAGCAGTCTGTGCAATAAATACATGAAAATTAAAAATTTCTTCATAATAAAACAAATCATCAAAAAAGTGAATACTCAAACTGAAGACTGGTAAAAATTTTCAAGGCAAATTGGTATCAAGTATATGTATATACACTCTTACAATAAAAAATGAATAGACAACCAAATAGAAAAATGACTAGTCATTTCAAAGAAGAAGAAACTAGAATAGTTAATGATGCTCATCCTTGGTAATCAGGGAAATGCAAATTAAAACAGGGACATACTATTTCCCACCCATCAGATTGGTAAAAATTAATATGTTTGATGGCCTGAGTTATTGGAGAACATATGGGGAAACTGGAACTCTTATTCATTGTTGATAGGAGTATAAATTGGAATAACCTCTTTGAAGTTTTCAAAGACATTTGGAAATACTTAAAATGGCAGCAATTGCTGGTTGCTAGTTGCTTACCACAATACCAGTATCTGTACTTCCCTTCTTCCTTAGAAATTGAATTCCTAATTTTTAGCTGGGTACATGGCCATCCAGAATAAAGAATGCATTTCTCATCCTCTCTTGCAAATAGGTGTGGCCATGTGACTAAATTATAACCAAGTTCTGGTACACAAATATCTGCCCTAGAGAAATTCTTACATGTCTGCACCAGGAGATATGTTCAAGAATTCATTGCATCACTATTTGGAATAGCAAATAGTGGAAATAATGTCACACAACATGGAAATGAATTTATAAATTGTGGTTTATTCATACAATGGGACACCATACAGCATTTAAAATTAATCAACTGCATTTATATCATCAGTATGGATCTCAAACATATTAGATGAAAAGAAGTAAGTTTCAGAGCAATACATCCATATATTATTTATGTAAAATTTAAAAATATAAAACAATAGTGAACATGTAAAAGTACAAAGACATGAGAATAATACATACTAACTTTAGGATAGCAATTATATCTGTGGAAGTAAAGAGGGTACAGGTAAGGTAAGATTTTAGTTGTATCTATAATGTTTTGTTTCCTCTTGTTTTAAGGGGGATATGAAGCAAATATGGCAAAATGTTAATATCTTTGGATATCATTTAATTTTCTTATATTTCCTATATGTTTGAAATAATTCATAATTAAAAGATTTTAAAGTATTATAGAAGTACAATAATTGCTTTTTTTTTTTAAAGATTTTATCTCTCCTTTTTATCCCCAAAGCCCCCCGGTACATAGTTGTACTTTTTCAGTTGTGGGTCCCTCCGGCTGTGGCACGTGGGACGCCACCTCAACATGGCCTGATGAGCAATGCCACGTCAGCACCCAGGATCTGAACTGGCGAAACCATGGGCCCCCAAAGTGGAGTGTGCAAACTTAACCCCTTGGCCACGGGACTGGCCCCAGAAGTACAATAATTGTTAAACTAGTAAGCTCTTGAATTGTATTTCATAGGAAAATTAAAAAATGAATGCTTAACAACAAATTTAGCTGTATAGCCTGAAGAAGTAGAATGAGGGAAGATAAGGTTGATGAGAAAAGATGAAAGAATAGTCACTGATTGAATTAGAGAATCTAGAAGGAGCTGTGGGTTTAGTAGGAAAAGATGATGCATTTGGCTAAGAGTTATTAAAATTTATATTTTAGTTCTTTTGAGATACCTAATGGAGATATCAAAAAGGCAACTGGAAATGGCATGTCTGCTAAGGAGGCAGGTCACAGACTTGAAAGTCACCTTTATGGCCATTGATGTCACAGGAATGGATGAGATGCTCACTGAAGCTTGTTGTGTTCTGGGTCATGTCCCCCTTTTATGGTCTTAGTGCCCAGTGGTCAACACTCAGTAGAATCTAAGTAGTGAAAATAGGCCCAATTGCAAATACTAATGTCAGCTTACTACCAAGAACAACAAAAAGAGATATTTTTCTGTACATAGGTGTAAAACTTTATCATCAAATAGCTTTTTGGTTTTTTTAACTTTTTTTTATTGGCCTTAGAATGGCTTTTTTTTTTTTTTGAGGTCATAATACTTTACAAAATTGTGAAATTTCTGTTGTACATTTATTATTTGTCCATCACCATGTAAGTGCGCCCTTTCACCCTTTATGCCCACCCCTCAACCGCCTTCCCACTGGTAACCACTGAACTGTTCTCTTTATCCCTGTGTTAGTTTCTCTTCCACAGATGAGTGAAATCATATGGTGTTTGTCTTTCTCTGTCTGGCTTATTTTGTTTAACATAATACCCTCAAGCTCCATCCATGTTGTTGCAAATGGGACTATTTTGTCTTTTTTGTGGCTGAATTGTATTCCACTGTGTCTATATATCACATCTTCTTTATCCAATCATCAGTTGATGGGCACTTGGGTTGCTTCCATGTCTTGGCTATTGTGAATAAAGCTGCAATGAACATAGGGGTGCATAGTCTCTTTGAATTGTTGATTTCAAATTCTCTGGATAAATACCTAGTAGTCGGATAGCTGGGTCATATGGTATTTCTATTTTTAGTTTTTTGAGAAATCTCCATACCGTTTTCTTTTTCTTTTTCTTAGATTGGCACCTGAGCTAACAACTGTTACCAATCTTCTCCTTTTTTTTCTTTCTGTTTTTTCTCCCCACACCCCCCAAGTACAAAGTTGTATATTCTAGCTGTGAGTCCTTCTAGTTGTGGCACGTTGTACTGTTTTCTATAGTGGTTGCACCAGTTTGCATTCCCACCAGCAGTGCACGAGGGTTCCCTCTTCTCCACAACTTCTCCAACATTTGTTATTTTTTGTCTTGGTGATGATAGCCATGCGAACAGATATAAAGTGATATCTAAGTGTAGTTTTGATTTGCATTTCCCTGATGATTAGTGATTTTGAACATCTTTTCATATGCCTATTGGCCATCTGTATATCTTCCTTGGAGAAATGCCTGTTCTATCCTCTGCCTGTTTTTTGACTGGGTTGGGTTTTTTTTTTTCTCTGTTGTTCAGTTGTGTGAGTTCTTTCTATATTGTGGAGATGAACCCCTTGTCAGATATATGATTTGCAAATATTTTCTCTCAATTGGTGGGTTGTCTTTTTGTTTTCACCCTAGTTTCCTTTGCCTTACAGAAGCTCTTCTGTCTGATGAAGTCCCTTTTGTTTATTTTTTGTTTCCCTTCTCCGAGTAGACATAGTATTTGAAAAGATCCTTTTAAGACCAATGTCAGAGTGTACTGCCTATATTTTCTTCTAGAAGTTTTATGGTTTCAGGTCTAACCTTCAAGTCTTTGATCCGTTTTGAGTTTATTTTTGTGTACGGCAAATGATAATGGTCTACTTTCATTTTTTGGGCATGTGGCTGTCTGGTTTTCCCAACACCATTTATTGAAGAGACTTTCCTTTCTCTTAGCACCTTTGTGAAAAATTAGCTGTCTGTGGGTGTGTGGTTTTATTTCTGGCAGTTCAGTTCAGTTCCATTGATCTGTGTGTCTGTTTTTGTACCAGTTACCATGCTGTTTTGATTACTATAGCTTTGTAGTATATTTTGAAGTCAGGGATTGTGATGCCTCTAGCTTTGTTCTTTTTTCTCAGGATTCCTTTAGTTATATGGGGTCTTTTGTTGCCTCATGTGAATTTTAGGATTCTTTGTTCTATTTTGGTAGAGGATGTCATTGGGATTCTGATTTGGATTGCATTGAATCTGTAGATTGCTTTAGGTAGTATGGACATTTTAACTATGTTGATTCTTCCAATCTGTGTGCATGGAATATCTTTCCATTTCTTTATGTCATCCTCGATTTCTTTCAGTAATGTCTTATCGTTTTCATTGTATAGGTCTTTCACCTCCTTGGTTAAATTTATTCCTAGATATCTTATTCTTTTTTGTGTGTTTGTAAATGGGATTGTATTCTTGAGTTCTCTTTCTGCTAGTTTGTTATTAGAGTATAGAAATGCAACTGATTTTTGTAAGTTGATTTTGTACCCTCCAACTTTGCTGTAGTTGTTGATTATTTCTAATAGTTTTCTGATGGATTCTTTAGGGTTTTCTATATATAGAATCATGTCGTCTGCAAACAGCTAGAGTTTCACTTCTTCATTGCTTATTTGGATTTCTTTCACTTGCCTAATTGCTCTGGCCAAAACCTCCAGTACTATGTTGAGTAAGAGTGGTGAGGGTGAGCATCCTTGTATTGTTCCTGTTCTCAGAGGCACGGCTTTCAGTTTTTCCGCATTGAGTATGATGTTGGCTGTGAATTTGTCATATATGGCCTTTATTATGTTGAGGTACTTTCCTTCTCTACCCATTTTATTGAGAGTTTTTTTTTTTTTTTTTGAGGAAGATTTGCCCTGAGCTAACATCTGTTGCCAATCCCCCTCTTTTTGCTAAGGAAGACTGGGCCTGAGCTAACATTCATGCCCATCTTCCTCTACTTTATATGTGGGATGCCTATTACAGCATGGCTTGCCAAGCAGTGCCATGTCCGCACCCAGGGTCTGAACCAGCGAACCCCGGGCCACTGAAGCAGAACATGCACACTTAACTGCTGTGCCACCAGGCCTGCCCCTATTGAGAGTTTTTATCATGAATGGATGTTGGATCTTGTCAAATGTTTTCTTTGCATTCATTGGGATGATTGGGTAGTTTTTATTCCTCATTTGGTAATGTGGTGTATCACATTGATTGATTTGTGGATTTGTTTGTTCTTATTTTTTTTAATTCTATTAGGTTTAGTTGAGATTGCTTATTGGAGCTTTCTCTTGTTTGTTAAGGTGGGCCTGTATTACAATAATTTTCCCCCTTAGGACCCGTTTTGCTGCATCCCTTATGAGTTGATATGGTGTGTTTTCATTTTCATTTGTTTCCAGATTTTTTTTTATTTCTCCTTTAATTTCTTCAATGATCCATTTGTTGTTCAGTAGCATGTTGTTTAGTCTCCACATCTTTGTCCCTTTCCTAGCTTTTATTCTTTTGGTTGATTTCTAGTCTCATTGCATTATGGTCAGAAAATTTACAAGTCCCCACAAGTATATAAACATTCCTTGGAAAACTTAAACTTGAAAACATCAAGAGTATAAAAAGTGAACACAATATATTCTCACTACCAGCAGTGTTTAAATTGTACACAAACTTAAAATAGTTTTTATGATGACCCGTTTTAGCAAAATTTTCCAAGTTATACAACTTGTATTTTTTGAGTTGCTTAAATTTCTACCCTAATTAGTAATAACTTGGTTAACTCTTGTTGTTTCATTGTGATCCAGAAATGGTCCTTAATTCACTTTAATTAAGAGAAAGAATGTCTTGCTATAAATACATGGATGGATTTCTCAAAAATAAAATTCAAAAGAATACACTTGGGGCATAAAAAACATACTTTTGTAGTAATACGTTATAATTCTCTCAGCAAATTTATAGATTTTAAAATTCTTTTTATTTTAATGAATGTAAGTAAAGCAGTAATTGCATTGCTAAAAATTGTGTTAGATTGCTTGAAATTTTCTTTTGCCATCTTTTGTGTATTTCTCACACTGGAATTTTCCTCAGTTTGAAGCATCTATGCAGAAATAAGAAAAGAAAACAAGTCAAGCACTACACTTGGCCCTTGAAATTAGGGAGCAATCTTACTGAATTATTGATATACTGAAACAGGCCATGTTAAAATCTTTTGAATATGCAAAATCTATATGGGGAAAACTTTAAACATTAAGATAAAAATAAATATATATAATACAAACTTATGTATGGTAATAAATGCAAACGCAACGTGAAACATCAAATGATTTAGTGGGAAAAATATTTGCAATTCATACTACAAAAAGACAAGAGTCCTAAAATACAAAGAATTTTTAAAAATAAATTGAGAACAGAGCAACAAGCCTGTAGAAAATATTTTAATAGATAGTTTCAGAAAAAGAAATCTTTTGAACATGTGAAAAGATGTTCAACCTCACACGTAAATTAAAACCATACTGAGATAAATCATTTCTTGCCTCTCATATCCACAAAAACTCAAAAGTTTGATGACACGCTTTGTTGATGAGATGGTCGAAAACAGGCACATTGCTGGTAGAAGTACAAAAAAGTACAAACTTTATGGAGGGAAATTTGGCAATATATACAAAATTTACATTTGATTTACCCTTTGAATTAGTTTTCCATTACTGCTGTAACAAATTCCCACGAATTTAGTGGCTTAGAACAATATGAATTTATTATACTTCTGGAGGTGAGAAGTCTAAAATGGATGGCTGCATTCCTTCTGAAGATTCTAGATGAGCATCTGTTTCTTTGTCTTTCCAGTTTCTAGAGGACAGTCTACATTCCTTGACTCATGGCATCTTCCTCCATCTTCAAAGGCAGTAGTATAGCATCTCTCCCCTTTTATCTGCCTCCCTCTTATAAGGACCTTCGTGATTACATCTGGCATCTGGTAAGGAGATCCTTAACTTAATCATATCTGTAGAGTTCCCTTTTTTTTTTTCTCCCCAAAGCCCCAGTACATAGTTGTATATCCTAATTGTAAGTCATTCTAGTTCCTCTTTGTGGGATGCTGCCACAGCATGGCTTGATAAGCAGTGCGTAGGTCCGCACCCAGGATCTGAACTGGCGAACCCCAGGCCACTGAAGCAGAGTGTGTGAACTTAACCACTCGGCCATGGGGCTGGCCCCTCCAGAGTTACTTTTGAATATTCACAGGTTCCTGGGATTAGGACGTCCACGTCTTTGGGAGGTTGTTATTCTGTTTACCACACCCTTTGGCCAAGAATTTCCTACAGATACCTCTTTCCTACACATAGATCTGCATTTATAAGGATACTGTTGCTTACAACAGCCAAAGATTGGAAACAAAGCAAGAGTCCGGTGATAGGGGACTAGCTAAATAAACAATGGTACATCCACAAAATCAGTATAACGCAGCTATAAATGAGAATGAGGAAGATCTCAATGTACTGATATACAGAGGGATCTCTGGGCTGTACTGAAAAGTGAAAAAAGCAAAGAGCTGAAAAGTTTGTATATTATGCTACCTTTTGTGTAAGGGGGAAAACATGTTTTGCTTATGTTGCATTAAGAAATACTGAATTCACAAAAAATGAATAAAAATGGTTGTCTCTACAGGGTAAGAGGGTCTATAGAGGTAGCTGAGACTTCTCAGTGAATACTATTTTATATTATTTTGGTTTTTGAATCATGAAAATATGTTACATGGTAAAAATAAGCAGACAGCTTTTTTTTCCCCAGACAGATTTTTATAAGGCTTAATTTCAAGGAAGCTCTGAGCCACTGGCCTGCCACCAAAGTGCCTGAAGTTTCCAATTTCAGTCCTTGATTTGAATTAAGGTGCTATGTTTAGTGGGTCTCAGTTAAAATGCAAGTGTATAACATGCCAACCCAGATAATCATCCATTTATAATATGCTTTAGAATCTAAAGTTTAGCTATCAGTTTCATGGAATACTCAGGAAAGTTCTGATGGAAGTCATGGGTTTGGGAAATGTCACAATCATGGGCCACAGTATGTTCTAGGGGTGGGCCCTTGGGCAACTAAGGAATCATCTGAAGGTACTTGAGTGCTTAGGGTTTGATATTGGGGGGAGGATCTCAAATGCAAACTTCATCTAAGAGATAGTTTTACCTTTAATTTAGTTTTCAGTTAGCTCTCTTTGGAAAACCATGCTTTGTGCCCCATGCCACATACCTTTCATTTCTCCTTAGGTAGCAACATTTCAACAGAACTGAAGAACACTTAGCTTTGAGTTCTAGCCCTGACATTTACTAGTTGAGTGAGATTGGACAAGTTACTAATCCTCTGAGCCTCAGTTTTCTCATCTATGAAATGAAGCTAATAATACCAAGGTAGTTTTGAGTACCCACATTAAAATAAAATACATGACAATATGGGCTAAGCTTTGGATAATAAAAGTTATTACTGTCTTTCTGAAGAGATGAACAATCAAATCACCTTTGAACTTTTGAGCCTACAGTCAGGAGGAGGATAGGACCTGGATACCTTGGACCCTATCTGCCTGCCCTCCTAGGCAGTTCACAAGGAAGGTTCACAAAGGAGGCTTGAGTCATTCTAAACAATGTTGGAGAAAAGAGACAAGTCATGAACCTGGAGGTAAAATGGAAGATCTGAGATCAAAGGAGCAGGTAAACCAAGTTGGAGAGCCAGAGAGAAGCTGAAGCAAAAAACAGAGCAGGAGTAAGTACCAAATTGGCCGATAGGGTGAGGCATAGTTGGAAAATAGGACTGATTTAGGATGAAACTTGAGAACTCATGGCCTAGTCTAGTGGACTACAATTAGGCCTGGACAACACGTACACCAGTTGGACAATACAAATTTGTCAACAGTTTTCTGAAGAATAGGTATTTATTCAGATCAAATTCCAACGTAGTTATTCTATTATACTTTTCATAGCCCTCTCTCCTTTCATAATTTTGATAAAAGAATTAATGTTTATCCCTTCATGGCCAGGAATTCTGCATTGCTGTATCTTTGAATCCTTCACAGTGCAGTACACTCAGTAAGTATGTATTACTGGTGGTGATACAAATACTAGGGATCCTTTTTATTAGATTATAGGTTAAACACATTTATCTTTTGTTTTTCTTGGATTTTTAATCTTGAAACTTTTCCAACATATTTGCCTCAACATTTTGATGTCCTGAAACTTTACCCCTAAACCTTCAGCTTGCACCTGCTGAGACATACGACATTTTTCCAATATAAATATATTACCATGATCACAACTCAGATACCATCTAATATCCAGTTTATATTCACACTTCTCCAGTTGTTTTAACATATGGCTTTTATAGCTTTTTTTCTTTATTTTAAAGATTGGTACCTGAGCTAACAACTGTTGTCAATCTTTTTTTTCCCCCTGCTTTTTCTCTCCAAATCCCGCGGGCACATAGTTGTGTATTTTAGTGGTTCCTTCTAGTTGCGGCATGTGGGACACCGCCACAATGTGGCCTAATGAGCAGTGGCATGTCTGTGCCCAGGATGCGAACCCTGGGCCACTGAAGCAGAGCACACAAACTTAACCACTAGGGCATGGGGCCGGCCCCTCTTTTATAACTTTTTAAAAAAAAGATATAGTCAAAGTTGCTGCAGTTTTGCCTCTTTAGTCTTTTTTTGGTCTAGAATAGTCTTTCATTTTTTCTTTTCTTTTTTTTATATTAAGCTTTAGAAAGATCCAGGCTCCTTTTCTTATAGTATGTGCCACATTCTGTATTTGTCTGATTGTTTCCTTATGATGTCATTTAACCTGTTATATCCCTTTTCTTTTCTATAAACTTGATGTAAGTCTAGAGGTTTGGTTAGACTCATGTTAAATATATAACATCAGTTTGTCCCGTTATTAGTGATGCTACTTTTGGTCATTTGGTTAAGATGGTGACTGCCAGTTCTCTCTATCATAAAGGTACATTTTCTCCTTTGTAATTAAATGTAATCTATGGAGTGATACTTCAGCACTGTACAAACATCTCTTCACCCAATGAGTAAAGACACATTTAACTGTCTTATTCGGCTTGCCCTGATGTAGAGTTGATTCATATTCATAGGCTCAAGACCAGAAGACACCTCCATCTAGATCAGTGGTTCTCAACTGGGGGCAGTTGTGCCCCACAGGGTAATATTTGGCAATGTCTGGAGACATTTTTGGTTGTCACAACTTGGGGGGGGAGGTACATGCTACTGGCATCTGGTGGGTAGAGACCAGGGATGCTGCTATCCATCCTACAAGAAAGACCCCCATAGCAAAAATTATCCGGCCCAGGAAGTTAATAGTTCCACTCTTGAGAAACCTTGACCTAGATGTAGAGTTAAATTTCTGTCTCACATGTAGTTCACTGACCTTTTTGGAGATGCTTGTAAAGTTTTAGAGCCTATCTTCAGCAATGGTAGAAACCAAGCAGATGTTAGAGTCCATAAGTTTCCCATGTTTCAAACCAGGCATGCTTTTACTACCCACCTGTTCTGTCTTTCCATTTCCTTTATAGGTATCTTCTCAAGAAGGATTTAAATTTCTTTCTTCTACTGTCAATAAACGAAAGACATAAGGATGAAAAAATCCCTAGAATTAACACACTGAAGCATTTTTGTCTGCTTTTGTGTTTCCTAGAAGAGTTTGGAATGTCATCCTAAAAGCCCCAGAGCCAGGGAAGAGAAAATGGAGAAAGAGAACTATCAAGTTAAGAATTCGCTGTTACAAAAATGGCCCAGAGAGAGTAACCAGAGTTCAAGAAGGGGCAGGGGAGTGCAGAGGGCATTTCCACTCTCACACCTGTAAGTTATTAATGACCTTTGAAGTGATTGTTGATGGAAGCACTTGTACATTTGAGCTGCTTCGTATGAATACTTAGTGTATTCAGAGAACTGCCTAGCTTCTGGAGTCCTGAAATATCTTCACACTGCATCAGAGATCAAACAGCAAAATCCATGACTTGGGAATATCATGTAGCCATGTGACATGTGGAGGGATCCAGAGTATGAGAATCGATGCCTAAATAACAACACTCCATATTTTTAACTCAGAGAGTTTTAGCATTGCTTTCATAACTTAAATTAGCAATAGCAGAAAATAATGTCCCAAAGTTTCAAGATAAGGTGGTAAGAGGCAAAGTTTTTATACATTTATTTTGGGTTCCTTTTCTTAAAAGATTAGAATGTAGTTATTTTCATTCAGATTGTCAGCTGGATAAACTTGTACAGCATTTGCTTGTTTCAGGTTTTGAACTCCTGGGGCAAGGACATTGTCTTCCCCTGTTGAGAACTGAGTCAACAATTTTGTTTGTACTTAACAAATACTCAATCACCCAAGTTTAACTTTTCTCTTTTGGACTATGGAACTAGTAAATGAATGCATTCAGCAGCTATAGTTACACTTTTGGAGGGAGTGGCAAGATACATAGGTCTGTGCCTTTATTTTAATTTTTCCCTTTCTATACTTCTTAAAATTATTTTTTCATGCTTTTTCACCAACATATCTTTCCAACTAGAATAACATAGCAACTGTTGGCATGACATGGTACATGTTAAGGAACAATCCTAAAGAGTTTAATAGAAAATTATAGAACATGATTTATTTCCAATGTATAATTTTTACTTAGTAGGCAAGTGTTTCAGGTGAATAGTTTGATTAGAAATTAAGAATTAGAACTTAAGAATTTAAATCTATTAACGATTATTTACATTTTTTTCTACATTTTCTCAATTTCTACAAAACATGAAAAATTGAAGAAAAAGATGTGGCATAGTTTATATCATTATTCTTTTATATTATTTTCTGTAAATGGGAAGAGAGAATAAGAAAGGGAGAATAGGAAGATGGTGAGAGTAATTATTCTAATATATGAGATCTTATCTATTACACTGTGTAACTTTTCTTTATCTTTGAAATTCTCATTATTGTTTATGAAAGAGATTAACTTAGAGCAACACCAAAAGCTAATACGGCTAGTACAAGAAAAGAAGCTTATAGGCCCTTCTCATTCATAAATCCTAAGCAAAATCTAAGCAAACTGAATCCAGTGATGAATAGAAATGATAAATACATCCTGACCAAATTGTATTCATCCCAGAAATGCAAGTTAAACATTTGAAAATCAATTTTATTAATATTTGTAATTTAGTAGATCAAGAAAATAAAGGGTAAAAACTTACGATCGTCTTAATAAATGCAGAAAAATAAAAAGAGAACACTCTAAGCAAGCTGGGAATATGACCAACTCCTGTAACCTGATAAAGCCCATCTCCAAAAGAACCACAGC
Source organism: Equus przewalskii (assembly GCF_037783145.1). NCBI lineage: Eukaryota > Metazoa > Chordata > Mammalia > Perissodactyla > Equidae > Equus > Equus przewalskii. The sequence goes on from NC_091846.1 coordinate 69,056,036, forward strand.
AAATATGCATGATTGTCAATGTTAATAACATTTATTTTATATTAGGAAAAGACAAAGATGCCTGTAACTATCATTTCTATTCAGATTTTTTACTGAGGGTTATTCTCGAGTCATGCAAGAAGAAAAAGGAAGTATAACTTTTGCAAAGAAGAAACCAATATTTTTACAGATGATATGATTGTCAATGTAGAAAAGCTAAATAATCAGTGGATGAATTATTAGGATAAATAAGAATATTTAGCAAGGTTGCTGGATACAAAAGTGCTTATGAAATACTCAATTACGTTTAAACACCAGGAAAAATATGTTAGAAATATAATTTTTAAAAATTCCATTTATTATAGCACCAAAAATTATGAAGTACCTTAGGAAAATGTAACAGAAAGAGTTTATTGAAGAGATCTAAATAAATGTAGAGCTATTTTATGTGGATAGGCAAGACTCAATACAGATAGTCCTCAACTTACCATAGTTTGACTTAGGATTTTTCGATTTTACGATGGTGGGAAAGTGACAACGCATTCAGTAGAAACTGTACTTTGAGCTTTGAATCGGGATCTTTTCTCAGCTAGCGCCATGCAGTGCGCTCTCTGGTGATGCTGGGCAGCGGCAGTGAGCTGCAGCTCCCAGTCAGCCACGCGATCACGAGGGTACACAACCCATACACTGACAGCCATGCTGTACACACACAACCACTCTGTGTTTCACTTTCCATACAGGAGTCAATAAATTACAGGAGATACTCAACACTTTATTATAAATGAGGCTTTGTGTTAGATGATTTTGCCCAACTGTAGGCTAATATAAGTGTTCTGAGCATGTTTAAGGTAGGCTAGGCTAAGCTATGATGCTCAACAGGTTAGGTACGTTAAACATATTTTCAGCTTAACGATGGGTTTATCGGGACTTAACCCCATTGTAAATCCAGGAAGATCTGTATTGTAAGAATACTAATTCTGCCCAAATAGTCATTGAAATTCCAATATCCCTAACAGAGTCTTTCTTTGAATTTAAGAAGCTGAATCTATAATTGATATGAAGGAGCAAAGGTCCAAGAATATCCAAGACAATGCTGAAGAAAAGTAGTAAGGTTGCTACAAGATCTTAAAATTTACTTTATACGTGCAGTAATTGAGAGTGTTGAACTGACACAGGAATAGAGAAATAGATTAGTGGAGCAGAATAGAGAATCAAACCACCACACATATATGTACATATAGGGACAGTAAGGGTACTGCAAATCAGTAGGCAGAAAAGATAATTATTAAAATAATGGTCCAGGGGCCGGCCTGATGGCAGAGTGGTTAAGTTCACATGTTCCACTTCAGCAGCCCGGGGTTCGCTGGTTCAGATCCCGGGTGCGGATATGGCACCGCTTGGCAAGCCATGGTGTGGCAGGCATCCTACATATAAAGTAGAGGAAGATGGGCACAGATGTTAGCTCAGGGCCAGTCTTCCTCAGCAAAAAGAGGAGGATTGGCAACAGATGTTAGCTCAGGGGTAATCTTCCTCAAAAAAAAAAAAAAAGGTCCAAGAACAATCCAATTGGAAGAAAAAGTCAGGTCCCTACCTCAAACCATAAACAAAAATTAATTCACAGTAAATTAAAGATTTAAATATGAGAGGCAAAGCTGTAAAACCTTTAAAAGACAATATCTTTATAACTTCAGGATAAGGAAGGATTCTGTTAAAACACAAAAAAACTTCAGACAAAAAATGAAAGTTTAATCGATTTGATTACCTCAAATTGAAAAAGTTCTGTTTAAAAAAGACATCAAAAAGAGTGAAAATATAACTATAAACTGGGAGAAAACAATTTTAACACATATAATTGAAAAAGGATTGATATCCAGAATGTATAAAGAAGTCTTACAGATCAATAAGAAAAGGAAAACCCAACAGAAAAAAGAGCAAAAGATATGAATGGGCACCATAAAAGAGAAACACAAGCAACCCATAAGTATATGCAGAGAGGTTAAACTCATTAGTAGCAAGGGAAATGCAAATTAAACCATGATCAGATACCATTGTCACTTATTAGAATGGACAAATTTAAAAGTTGGGTTGTACCAAGTGTTGACAAGGGTTATGGAGCAAAAGTTTCTCTCTTACACAGCTGGTGGGAATGTAAATTGGTACAATCACTTTGAAAAACATTTTGGCATTATCTAGTGATAATTGGCAGTACTAGTCAACAGTAAAGTTGAACATTGGTGCATACCAGCAATTCCACTTCTAGGAATGTATCCTAGAGAAAGCTCATGCATGTATTTATCAAGAGACAAGTGCAAGAATGTTAACAGCAACATTATTTAATAATGACAAAAACATAGAAGCGACACAAATGTTCATCAGTAGTAAGCTGGATAAATAAATTGTAGTGTAGTCATAGATTGATCTATTTTATAGCAATGAAAATTAATGAAACTTAGCTATACTCATTAGTATGAATAAATCTCAAAAATGTAGTATTGAGGGAAAAAAAGCAAGTCATAGAAAAGTAAATATTATATCATTCTGTCTTAATCTGTTCAGGTTGCTGTAACAAAATACCATAGACTTGGTAGCTTATAAACAGCAGAAATTTTGCTCACAATTCTGGAGGCTGGAAGTCCAAGATTAGGGTGCCAGCACCATTGGGTGAGAGCCCTCTTTTGGGTTGCAGACTTTTTGTTGTATCCGTACGTGGCAGAAGGGGCTAGTGAGCTCTGTGGCGCCTCTTTTATAAGGGCACTAATCCCATTCATCAGGGGTTCACATTCATGACCTAAGCAACTATCACCTTGGGGGTTAGGTTCCAATATATGAATTTTGTGGGGACACAAACATTCAGACCATAGCACATTCTATTTGTTTATAATGTAAAAGAGGCACATTTAAATTCTACGTTGTTAAGCTCTACAGTAGATGTGATAAAAACATGAAGAAATGGATTGAACGATTCTCACAAAATTCAGGAAAGTGATTACCTGGGGTGGAATGATAGAGGCGTAATTAGGAAAAGGCACAGCATGGGTGAGGGGGCTCCTAAAACATTGACAGTGTTCTGTTTCATAAGCTACATCCTAGGTGCACAGATGTTCATGTTATTATTTTTCAAACCAGGTGTTCATAATATACACTTTTCTATTCGTGTGCTGTTTTCACATTAAAATGATTAAAAAGACAAAGAATTTGTTAAAAAAGCAGATCTATCACTCTTGGTCCCTTTCCCTTTAACAAGGATAGAAATGAGTCGTGTTCTTGGAGATTTAAAAGAGAGAGAACAGATTTTTTAAGTAAAAAGCTTTTTTAGAATTATTTTTTTTAAGGCTTGGCACCTGAGCTAACATCTGTTGCCAGTGTTTTCTTTTTTTCTTCTTCTTCTCCCCAAAGCCCCCCAGCACGTAGTTGTATATTCTAGTCATAGGTAGTTGTATATTCTAGTTGTAGGTCCTTCTAGTTGTGGCATGTGGGATGCCGCCTCAGCATGGCCTGATGAGCGGTGCTTGGTCCACGCCCACGATCAGAACTGGGGAAGCCCTGGGCCGCTGAAGCGGAGTGCGCGAACTTAACCACTCGGCTGCAGGGCTGGCCCCATAAAAACTTTTTATTTGGAAATAATGTCAAATTTACAGGAAAAAAGTTGCAAGAATGGTACAAAAAACACCTGTATATCTTTTATACAGTTTTACTTATTAACATTTTATCTTGCTTGCTTTTTTTAAACAGAGATTTATCATCTCCTTCTCTCTCTATAAAGTATATATATTTTTTCTAAATTTTTAAAGAATAAGCTGCATACATCACACCCCTTTGTCTCCAGATACTTCATTGTATCTTTCTTAAGAAAAAGGACATTCTGTTATGTAAACACAGTACAGTTATTAACTTCAGGATATTTTAATATCAAACAATATTTTAAAATAATTTACCATCCACATTCTAGTTTGTCAGCTGAATAATGTCCTTGGTAGCATTTGTTTTTTTCTCCACTAGAGGTTGCAGTATACGTATCCCATTTAGTTGTTTCTTTACTCTCTTTCATCTGGAACATTCCCTAAAGCCTTTCCTTGTCTTTTATAACAATGATAGTTTTGAAGAATACTGAAGAAAATTTTTTTATTTTAAGAGAACTATTCTTATTTTGAGTTTTTTTGTTGTTTTCTTATGATTATATTCAGTTTATGGTCCCTAGTCAAAATGCTACATAAATAGTGTATTTTTCTCAGAGTATCACCTCTTAAGGTACCTAACATCTACCTACCTCTCATTGGTTATATTAATTTTGATCATTTTGCCAAGGTGTTGCAATTTCTCCACTATAAGAGAGAGGAGAGGAAGTTTTAAAAAGATTTCTGGAGAGAGCTATTGGTGGGCTTTGAACCCTGCTTCCCTCTCAACGGAGACAAGTAAGCATGTGATTTCCCCCTCAACTCAAGTCAAAAGACAGAGGCTTCAATGACACCACTTGGAAAGCTTGGTATGTGTCCTCCGAATTTATCCAGTTGCAGTTCACTGAAGTCTGACTCCTTTACAGGAAATCTAGAGATCAAGAGAAGATCTGACTTGCTGCTTGGAAGTCGAGCAAAGGAGAGTACCTAGTAGATTGGAATCAGCCTATTCTTCCAGAGTTTGTTAGACAATCAATGTGTGAGTGTTTCCCATGAACCAGATGTGAAGAACAGCCTGGGGTTCATGCATAATCTGACTCAAAGGCCATGTAAATGGTGAAGAGGCTCATAGAGGAGAAGATGGCAGAGTCCCATTGAATTCCTAGTGGTTAGGAATGAGTAAGTTACTTGGAATAGGGTGCATCCTTTCAGGTCAAGGGAACCATAGGTGAGAGTCCAACAATGATTTGTGGGGGGTATCTTCTAAGAACCCAGGAAGAGCCCCCCCGAAAGAGTCAGCTTTATTTATTTTTTTGGGTGAGGAAGATTGGCCCTCAGCCAACATCTGTTACCAATCTTCATTTTTTTGCTTGAGGAAGGTTGTCATTGAGCTAACATCTCTGCCAATCTTCCTCTATTTTATGTGGGATGCCACCACAGCATGGCTTGACAAGTGGTGCTAGGTCTGTGCCTAGGATCCAAACCTGCGAACCCTGGGCCGCTGAAGCTGAGCACAGAAACTTAACCACTATACCACTGGGCCAGCCCCAAGAATCATCTTTAAATATCTGCAAGCACAGAAAGCATGAAACCATCTCATGACCTTACAGGTAAAGTAAGACTATTTCTCTCTTCCTCTGGGTGGAGTAGGGGGTTCAGAAAGGAAGAGTAGAAGCTTGAAGAGGGGAAAGAGGGCTATGCTCACCTCTGCCATTGAAAAGAGTTAACCCACCACTGAGTCCATCTGTGGGATAGGACAAGATCTAAACTCAAATTAACTTTGAAGCGCTTGTAATTTTATGGGATCAAACATTTTTATTTAAAATGGAATTGAGACTGTGATTTGAATTGACTATAGGACCTTTAATTATGTAAGAATGATCAAAAAAGTCATGTGACAGCTTTAGTTTTCATCAAGGCGTAGGGAAGAACATATCTGAATAAATTTTATTTACTTGTTTGAAAAATCTATTCATTTTTGAATAGGTAATACATTACATAACTTAAAATAAAAGTCATATGAAAAGTGAACACTGACATATGTATACATATGTGACTCCTCTGACATCTGTCCTCATCCACCTAATTTTCTTTGTCCTCTTACAGGCAAATTTTTTTTTTTGAGGAAGATCAGCCCTGTGCTAACATCTGCTGCCAATCCTCCTCTTTTTGCTGAGGAAGACTGGCCCTGAGCTAACATCCATGCCCATCTTCCTCTACTTCATATATGAGACGCCTGCCACAGCATGGCTTGCCGAGTGGTGCCATGTCCGCACCTGGGATCCGAACTGGCAAATCCTGGGCTGCCAAAGCGGAATGTGCAGACTTAACCGCTGCACCACCAGGCCGGCCCCACAGGTTAATATTTTTATGTGTTTATTGTTACAGTATTTCTTTATGTAAATATAAGCAAATATGAATCTTATGCTCCTATTTATTACAAAAAAGGTAGCATACCTGTCAGGAGTTTTCTTTTTTTCATTGTAATAAAATATATGTAACATAAAATTTGCCATTTTAACCCAGAAGTGAAATAGTGCTGGATCAAATGGTACCTCTGTTTTTGTTTTTGAGGAGCCACCAAACCATTTTTTACAGTGACTGCACCATTTTACGTTCTCACCAGCAATTCAGGAGGGTTGTAATTTCTCCACATCCAACACTTGTTATTTCGGTTTTTGTTTATTTTTTATTTTTTTTATTATTTTTTTTATTGAGTTATTGATAGGTTACAATCTTGTGAAATTTCAATTGTACATTAATGTTTGTCAGTCATGTTGTAGGTGCACCACTTCACCCTTTGTGCCCACCCCCCACCCCACCTTTCCCCTGGTATCCACTAAACTGTTCTTGGTCCATAGTTTTAAATTCCTCATATGAGTGGAGTCATACACAGATTGTCTTTCTCTCGCTGGCTTATTTCACTTAACATAATTCTCTCAAGGTCCATCCATGTTATTGCAAATGGAATGATTTTGTTCTGTTTTGCAGCTGAGTAGTATTCCATTGTATATATGTACCACATCTTCTTTATCCATTCGTCTGTTGATGGGCACTTAGGTTGCTTCCACGTCTTGGCTATTGTAAACAGTGCTGCAATAAACATTGGGGTGCACAGGACTTTTGGGATTGCTGACTTCAAGCTCTTTGGATAAATACCCAGTAGTGGGATGGCTGGATCGTATGGTAGTTCTATTTTTAGTTTTTTGAGGAATCTCCATACTGTTTTCCATAGTGGCTGCACCAGTTTGCATTCCCACCAGCAGTGTATGAGGGTTCCTTTTTCTCCGCACCCTCTCCAACATTTGTTGCTATTAGTTTTAGATATTTTTGTCATTCTAACGGGTGTAAGGTGATATCTTAGTGTAGTTTTGATTTGCATTTCCCTGATGATCAGCGATGATGAGCATCTTTTCATGTGCCTATTGGCCATCAGTATGTCTTCTTTGGAGAAATGTCTGTTCATGTCTCCAGCCCATTTTTTGATTGGGTTGTTTGATGTTTTGTGGTTGAGTTGCGAGAGTTCTTTATATATTAAGGATATTAAGCCTTTGTCAGATATATGACTTGCAAATATTTTTTCCCAGTTAGTGGGTTGTTTTTTTGTTTCAATCCTGTTTTCATTTGCCTTGAAGAAGCTCTTTAATCTGATGAAGTCCCATTTGTTTATTCTTTCTATTGTTTCCCTTCTCTGAGAAGGCATGGTGTCCAAAAAGATCCTTTTAATACTGATGTCAAAGAGTGTACTGCCTACGTTTTCTTCCAGAAGCCTTATGGTTTCAGGTCTCACCTTTAGGTCTTTAATCCATTTTGAGTTTATTTTGGTGAATGGTGAAAAAGAATGGTCAATTTTCATTCTTTTACATGTGGCTTTCCAGTTTTCCCAGCACCATTTGTTGAAAAGACTTTCTTTTCTCCATTGTATGCCCTCAGCTCCTTTGTCAAAGATTAGCTGTCCATAGATGTGTGGTTTTATTTCTGAGCTTTCAATTCTGTTCCGTTGATCTGTGCACCTGTTTTTGTACCAGTACCATGCTGTTTTGATTACTGTAGCTTTGTAGTATGTTTTGAAGTCAGGGATTGTGATGCCTCCCGTTTTGTTCTTTTTTCTCAGGATTGTTTTAGCAATTCGGGGTCTTTTGTTGCCCCATATGAATTTTAGGATTCTTTGTTCTAATTCTGTAAAGAATGTCATTGGGATTCTGATTGGGATGGCGTTGAATCTGTAGATTGCTTTAGGTAGAATGGACATTTTAACTATGTTTATTCTTCCAATCCATGTACATGGAATGTCTTTCCATCTCCTTATGTCGTCATCCAATTCTCTCAGAAAGGCCTTGTAATTTTCATTATATAGGTCCTTCACTTCCTTAGTTAAATTTACCCCAAGGTATTTTATTCTTTTTGTTGCGATTGTGAATGCTATTGTATTCTTGAGTTCTTTTTCTGTTGGTTCATTACTGGAGTATAGAAATGCTACTGATTTATGCAAATTGATTTTATACCCTGCAACTTTGCTGTAGTTGTTGATTACTTCTAACAGTTTTCCAATGGATTCTTTGGGGTTTTTTATATATAAGATCATGTCGTCTGCAAACAGCGAGAGTTTCACTTCTTCCCTCCCTATTTGGATTCCTTTTATTCCTTTTTCTTGCCTGATTGCTCTGGCCAGGAACTCCAGTACTATGTTAAGTAAGAGTGGTGATAGAGGGCATCCTTGTCTCGTTCCTGTTTTCAGGGGGATGGGGTTCAGTTTTTGCCCATTGAGTATGATGTTGGCTATGGGTTTGTCGTATATGGCCTTTATTATGTTGAGGTAGTTTCCTTCTATGCCCATTTTGTTCAGAGTTTTTATCATAAATGCTGTTGGATCTTGTCAAATGCCTTCTCTGCATCTATTGAGATGATCATGTGGTTTTTATTCCTCAGTTTGTTGATGTGGTGTATCACGTTGATTGATTTGTGGATGTTCAACCATCCCTGTGTCCCTGGTATGAATCCCACCTGATCCTGATGTACGATTCTTTTGATGAATTGCTGAATTCTGGTTGCCAAAATTTTGTTTAGAATTTTTGCATCTATGTTCATCAGTGATATTGGTCTGTAGTTCTCTTTTTTCGTGGTGTCCTTGTCAGGTTTTGGTATCAGCGTGATGTTGGCCTCATAGAATGTGTTAGGAAGTGTTCCATCTTCCCTAATTTTTTGGAATAGCTTGAAAAGGATAGGTATTAAATCCTCTCTGAAAGTTTGGTAGAATTCCCCAGGAAACCCATCTGCTCCTGGGGTTTTATTCTTTGGGATGTTTTTGATTGCTGTTTCAATCTCTTTCCTTGTGATTGGTCTGTTCAAATTGTCTGCCTCTTCTTGAGTGAGCTTTGGGAGATTGTAGGAGTCCAAGAATTTATCCATTTCCTATAGGTTATCCAGTCTGTTGGCATATAGTTTTTTGTAGTATTCTCTTATAATCTGTTGTATTTCTGCAGAGTCTGTTGTTATTTCTCCTCGCTCATTTCTGATTTTGTCTATTTGAGCTTTCTCCCTTTTTTTCTTTGTAAGTCTGGCTAGTGGTTTGTCAATTTTATTTATCTTCTCAAAAAACCAGCTCTTTGTCTCATTGATGCTTTCTACTGCCTTTTTCATTTCAATAGTATTTATTTCTGCTCTGATTTTTATTATTTCTCTCCTTCTGCTGACTTTGGGCTTCATTTGTTCTTTTTTATCTAGTTCAGTTAGGTGTGCTTTAAGGTTGCTTATTTGGGATTTTTCTTGTTTGTTAAGGTGTGCCTGTATTGCGATGAATTTTCCTCTTAATACAGCTTTTGCTGTATCCCATATCAGTTGGTATGGCATGTTATCATTTTCATTTGTTTCCAGGTGTTTTTTGATTTCTTCTTTAATTTCTTCAATGATCCATTGCTTGTTCAGTAGTGTGTTGTTTAGTTTCCACATCTTTGTGCCTTTCTCAGCTTTTTTCTTGTAATTAATTTCTAGCCTTATAGCACTATGATCTGAGAAGATGCTTGTTATTATTTCAATTTTTTAAAATTTGTAGAGGGTTGCCTTGTTTCCCAACATATGGTCTATCCTAGAGAATGTTCCATGTGCACTTGAGAAGAATGTGTATTCAGCTCCTTCAGGGTGGAGTGATCTATATATGTCTATTAAGTCCAATTGTTTTAGTTTTTCATTCAGCTCCACTTTTCCTTGTTGATTTTCTGTCTGGATGATCTGTCCATTGACGTGAGTGGGGTGTTGAGGTCCCCTACTATTATTGTGTTGTTTTTAACATCTTCCTTTAGGTCTGTTAATAGTTGCTTTATGAATCTTGGTGCTCCTGTGTTGGGTGCATAGATATTTATAAGCGTTATTTCTTCTTGATGAAGTGTCCCTTTGATCATTATATATTGTCCCTCTGTGTCTCTCTTTACCTGTCTTATTTTGAAATGCACTTGGTCTGATATGAGAATTGCAACACCTGCCTTTTTTTCCTTGCTATTTGCTTGAAGTATTGTCCTCCACCCCTTCACCCTGAGTCTGTGTTTGTCCTTGGGGCTGAGGTGTGTTTCCTGGAGGCAACAAATAGTTGGATCATGTTCTTTAATCCATTTTGCCACTCTGTGTCTTTTTATTGGAGAGTTCAATCCGTTCACATTGAGAGTGATTATTGATGCATGTGGACTTAATGCTGTCAATCTGTCGCTCATTATTTTGTTTTCCTGTGTTTCTTTTCCTGTGTGCTTTAGACTACCCATTTAATACTGCAATTTCTTATGCTGGGTTTCTTAGATTTTTTCTTATCTATGATTTGTGACTCTGTTCTGTACTTTATTTTAGTGTCTACCTTGAAGTTTGTATTTAGAATCTCGTGTATAATATAGTCTATTCTCTGGTGGTCTCTTACTTACTCGACCAATACTGATTTAGACCCTTTGCTCTTCCCCTCCTAAATAATTATTTTCATTTTTTATTCCAACTCATCTTATTAATTTGTAGTTAGAGTGCTAAGATCGTCCTTGTTTTGGTAGTTTCCTTATTTTTACCCTAATGCTATAGTTGAATATTTGCTATCCTGTTCTGGTTCTATCCATCGGTCTCCCTAGTCTGTGGATTGTGTCCCCTTTCTCGCTTTTTTCTTTTTTCAAGTATGAGAGCCTTCTTGAGGATTTCTTGTAATGGAGGGCTTTTAGTTACAAATTCCCTTAACTTTTGTTTGTGTGGAAAAGATTTAATTTCTCCCTCATATCTGAAGGAAATTCTTGCTGGATAGAGTATTCTTGGCTGAAGGTTTTTATCCTTTAAAGCTTTGAATATATCACTCCATTCTCTCCTAGCTTGTAGGGTTTCTGTAGAGAAATCCGCTGACAGTCTGATAGGGGCTCCTTTATAGGTTATTCTCTTTTTTTTTTCTTACTTCCCTGAGTATTCTTTCCTTATCATTCCTATTTGCCAACTTTACTATTATGTGCTTTGTGGTGGGTCTTTTTACATTGACAAATCTAGATCTAAAACCCTCCTCTACACACATTTCTCCACTGATCCCTAGATTTGGGACGTTCTCTTCAACAATTTCATTAAGCACACTTTCTGCTCCATTTTCCTTTTCCATATTCTCGGGAATTCCTATGATCCTTATGTTCTTACTCCTCATTGAATCCATTATCTCTAGGAGATTTTCCTCATTTTTTTTAATTCTTAGTTCTCTTTCTTCCTCTGTCTGGAGCCATTCAGCCTGTCTGTCCTCGATTATGCTGATTTTCTCCTCTATGTTGTCTACACGGGCATTCAGGGAATCCGTATTCTGTTTTATCTGGTCCATTGTGTTTTTCATCTCAAGTAATTCTGTTTGATTCTTCTTTATGATTTCAATCTCTTTTGTGAAGTAACTCCAGAACTCGGCTTGTTTCTCTATCTTTCTCTCTACCTCATTGAGTTTTTTGATTATAGCTGCTCTGAATTCATTATCACTTAGTTTACCTAATTCCAAGTCCTCAGGACTTAATTCTGTGTTTTTATTGTTTTCCTTGTGGTCTGGGGCTTTTATAAATTGCTGGATGGTAGAGGAGCGTTTTTTTCTCATGGTGGTAGAATTCAGTTGCAGTTACAGCCTGCCACCACCAGATGGGGGTCGAGAGCGGCGTGTTAGCTCTCCGCCTTGTGGCAAGATGGCTGCGCCCACTGGCTTTGCCAGGGGGGTAGGGGGTGTTACTCACACGTGCCGGTCTGGGTTCAGATCAGTTCTGCTCTCTGGTCTCCCAAGGCCCTTGATTTATAGGGTCCCCGCGGCCGGAAGCTTTCCCCCCGTCAGCGGGTCTCCACTGAATCAGCGGCAGGAGTCCTGGATGATCCCCCAGTCGCGCGGCCCCTCCCCCGCTCCTTCCCGACCTGCGCTGCAGCGATCGCAGACTCTAGGTGAGGGAGCGATATTCTCTCCTACCGTTCCAGCGCCTCCGAGGCCGTCTGCAAGGTTTATGATCTCCGCCTTCTTGGTATTGTAGGTCTCTAACGAGCTGGCATTATGTTTATTCTCTGAAATTCAGTTCCTCCAATCTTTTGTTGTATTTTGGAGGGGAGAGAATCCCGGGTCAGCTCACCCGGCCATTTTGCTCTGCTCACCGGTTTTTGTTTATTTTTGATACTAGCCATCCTAATGGGTGAGGTGGTATCTCGTGGTTCTGATTTGCATTCCTCTAGTGACCATTGATGGGAAGCATCTTTTCATGTTCATGTTAGCCATTTGTATATCTTCTTTTTTTTTCGTGTGGTAAAATATACATAACATTTACCATTTCGATTATTTTTAGGTGTACTCTTCAGTGGCATTAACTATATTCACACTGGTGTGCAACCATCACCACTCTCCATCTCAAGAACTTTTTCATCATCCCAAACTGAAAATCTGTACCCATTAAACACTAACTTCCCATTCCCTCTTTGCCCCAGCCCCTGGCAACCACCATTCTACTTTCTGTCTCTATGAATTTAACTACTCTAGGTACCCAATATGAGTGAAATCATACAATAATTGTCCTTTTGTGTCTGGCTTCTTTCGCTCAGGGTAATGTTCTTAAGGTTCATCCATGTTGTACCATGTGTCAGAATTTCCTTCCTTTTGAAGGCTGAATAATATCCCATTGTATGTATGTACCACATTTTGTTTGTCCATTCATCTGTTGATGGACATTTGGGTCTTTTATACCTTTTGTCTGCTGTGAATAATGCTGCTAGGAACATAGGGGTACAAATATCTGTTCTACTCCCTGTTTTCTCTTCTTTAGGGTATATACCTAATAGTGGAGTTGCTGGATCATATGGTAATTCTGTATTTACTTTCTTGAGGAACTACAAAGCTGTTTTTCACAGTGGCTGTACCATTTTACATTCCCTCCAGGACTGCAGGAGAGTTCTAGTTTCTTTACATCCAACACTTATTTTCTCTTTGTTTGTTTTTGATAATAGCCATCCTAATGTGTGTGAAGTGGCCTATGATTATCATTTTGATTTGCATTTGCCTAATGACTAATGATGTACTTTTTCATATGCCTATTGGCTATCTGTATGTCTTCTCTGAAGAAATGCCTATTCAAGCTCTTTGTCCATTGTTGAGTTAGGTTAGTTGTTTTGTGTTGTTGAGTTGCAGGAGTTCTTTATATATTCTGGATATTAACCCCTTATCGCATATATGATCTGCAAATATTTTTTCCCATTCTGTGGGTTGTCTTTTCACTTTCTTGATAGTGTACTTTGATGTACAAAAGTTTAATTTGATGAAGTCCTGTTTATTTATATATTTTTTGTTGTTGCCTGTGCTTTTGGTTATCATATCCAAGAAATTATTGTCAAATCTAATGTCATGAAGATTTTCCCTGGAATGTGGGTTGCTGTACCGAAGGCTGCCTGCTGTGGGGCTGATGGATGGTAGCCACTATGCAAAAGGTTAAAATTCACCAAAATTTACCAATCTTGTTGTCAAGCTCTGCCCTGGTCGTTGCCATTGTTTGACTAAACTCCAGGGGTCCAAAACAGTCACTTCAGACGGCTCCTGCCGGTTCAGTTGTTTTGGTAGAGGGATGGATTCCTGGATATCTTCTGTAAAGTCTTACTCTGTTTTTTCTTTTTTAATAACTTGACAATATATCCTGGAGATCTTTCTATATGTCAGAACATAAAGTCTTCCTCAATCTCTTTAATAGCTACATAATATTCTATTGTATGATATACCATGGTTTGTTCAACCTATCCCCTATTGCTGGACACTTGGGTTTTATCCCATTTTTCACTATTACAAAAAGTGATGCAATGAAAAATTGTGTGTGTATAGAAATTTGTACATGTACAGGTTACATACACAGGTATATCTCTGGGACTCATTTCTAAAAGAGGAATTTCCAGGTCAACGGTAAATGCATTTGCAGTTTTAGTAAATACTGCTGAAAGATCCTCCATGGAAGCTGTACCCTTATAAATCCCGCTAGCAATGTATGAAAGTGCCTGTTTTCCCAAAGCTTCATAACAATGTATTTTAAACTTTTGAAATTTTGCCAATTTGGGAGGTGAGAAATGGCATTTCAACGTAACTTTATTTGCATCTTATTATGAATGAGGGTATGTATCTTTTCATACATTTAAGGGTCATTATTGGAAAAAAATTTAGGAGGACACAATACAAATAAAATTACCTTCTCATTGCACCCATTGAATCCTGCTTGTTCAGTGCAGTGGTTATAGTTTTAATTAGGGAAGCTGTAACCAGAAGCTGAAATTTGTTGCTGCTTCATAGTAGAAGACAAAGAAGATGAGGAGAAAGGAGATCCAACTGAAGAGGTGGGCTAAAACTGTTCTTCACACAGAATGAATATTATAGATTGTATGTGAGGGTGCTGCAGGACTCGGATTGGATGACGTTTCTCTATTTCCCCCATCCTTTTCTTTTAATGGCTTTGAGGGAAGGCCCAGTGTGATTATTCCAGGAAATACATTATAATAGGTTTTAACTGGGCTCCAACTACACAGGATATTCAGGGCTCTTCAACTAGCCACTTACCTTGGGTGTTCGGAGCCTTCTGAGTTATATAGCTCAATATATAGCTTCGATTCTAGCCACTCTCCTGTTTTCAGCTGTTTTGAAAGTGTGTGTGTGTAAATCCTATTTTAAGTAATAACCATTATACAGGATAAGTAATTTAGTTTGACTACTTTTCTGGTAGCGTGAAAATCCCAGGAGAGCTTGCTTAAAAAGAATCTTAAACAAGGTAGGGGTGGAGTTACTGGGGAGATGGGAGGTCAAAGCAAGATGGAGAAGCACCACAGGGGACATACACCTCCAGCTGTTTCCATGGGGAAGATCTGACCAGGATTGGCGTGTGTATAGCCAAGGACGATACAGAACAATAGACTAGGAGCCACTCCCAAGGAGAAAAACAGGGTCCTAATCAAGGAACATTCTCTGCAACTGGAGTAGAAGATCCTGGTAACATTTGTCTAGCTGAATTCCAAAATTGCTGCGAACAAGTAACTGTCATGTGTCTCCCATTCTTCCCCTTTATGATGGGACTCTTTATTGTGGTTATCCTTTCCGTGTCTTCCCATTGCATGTTGGGGGTGTGTGAGGCAGATGATTTTAGTTCGTAAGTCACAAACAGTCACACCAAAGGAGCTGCCCCCGGATCTGATGCAGATCACCAAATCTTGGACTTTGAGCCTGATGTTGTAATTGAATAAAACAGCCAGATCACAAAGCACCACATATTATATGGTTCCATTTATATGAAATATCCAGAAGAGGCGAATCTATTCACAGAAAGTAGATTAGTGGTTGCTAGGACTAGGGATTGGGGGGTGTGTGACTGTTAATGGGTATAGGGTTTTTTGAGGGGCAATGAAAGTGTTCTAAATTGATGGTGGTGATGACTTTACAAGTCCATGAGTGTAGTAAAAACCATTGAATTGTGCATTTTAAATAGGTAAATTTGATGGTATGTTAATTAAAATTTAATAAAACCATTATTTAAAGAGATACTATTCAGGAAATGGAAAGACTAGCCAACAGTTGGGAGAAAATATGTACAAAACATTTATCTAATAATGGATTTCTGTAGGTGAATACAAATTAGGTTTGTTATATATTCATTCAAATTGACACTGTTATCATCACTAGTATTCCTCTTTATCTCCAGTAATATTTTTTTGCCTTAAAATCCATTTGTCATATCTCAAAATAAAAAGGAGAAAACATATATATTTTTTTCTCATCTGGCTGATCTCTATCATAATTGGAAATAAATCTTGTAACCATAGAAAGACAGGTTTGCAAAATTGAAAGAAAAAGAGTACATCCAGTTCTGTAGTTAAAGTTCTTTCTATGTTGCACAATATAATATTTTACATATATTCAATAATGTTTATTTGTGAATCCTCAAAAAGAGAGTGGCTTAGTTTTTTAAGAAGCTTTCACTAAATAGTTAATAATTCTCTCTTTTTTTTAAAGATGGGCGCCTGAGCTAACATCTGTTGCCAATCTTTTTTTTTCTTCTCCCCAAAGCCCCCAAGTACATAGTTGTGTATTCTATTGTAGGTCCTTCTAGTTCTGCTATGTGGGACGCTGCCTCAGCATGGCTTGATGAGCGGTGCTAGGTTCATGCCCAGGGTCCGAAGCGAAAACCTTGGCCGCTGAAGCAGAGAGTGTGAACCTAACTGCTTGGCCATGGGGTCGGCCCCAAATGGTAACCCTGATTTTTAACTGTTTCTTTTATATGTTTTTAATTTTGAAATAAGTTAACGAAAATCACTTTTATGATTTAAACAAAAAGTCTACTTGTCAGATATTAATATGACTATACCAGCTTTATTTTAGCTAGTGTTTGCATACTATATCCTTTTTCATACTTTTTCTTTCAACCTTTCTATGTTCTTATATTTAGACTTAACAACTTATAAACAGCATATGGCGTATTTTTATCCAATCTGAAATCTCCTCCTTTAAATTGGACTATATAGTCCTTTTACATATAACATAATTACTATTATAATTGGGTTTAAGTTTATCATCTTGCTGTTGGTTTTCTATTGGTCCTTTCCGGTTTTTGTCCTAGGTAAACCATTAAGGGAGTGGGAGAAGCAGGGTATGGAAAGGGAAGAAGCCAAAGGAGGGTGCCATTCAGGTGAAGACTCAGACTTACCCTCATCTCTAGAATACTCTAGAACATAAATTACCACCTTAGAGTTTGTCTCACCCCAAGGCAAGGGAGTTGAACTTTTGTATTCCCACAGTAGTCAGTCATTGGCTATGGTCCATTCTAGGGAATGTCAAACTTCCAAGTATTTCTGGCTCTCTCTGTGGGCAAAGCAACTCCAGTACCCATGCACAATCCTCCAAAACATTGTTACTCAACATTTTTGCTCATAATTGTACCCTTAGCCTTCTTAGGCATTTTTTTTCCTAATCACCCCCCATGAAATTTTCTTACCATAAATTTACTGTATATCTGCTTATGTACTATATTTTTATCTGTGCTGTATACATAAAAAGAGTGAGGGTTTTTTTGTTTATGTTGCTTCCCAAGAACTAATTATTGCCCCTGTTGTGAGTTCATACTCTAAAGGTTGCAGATATGAGCTGTTAGCAGCCAAGTGTTTAGTTGCTGGTAGTTGGGTGCACAGGACTGGGAAAATGGATCCAAGGGAATCTGGATAGGCCACCAACAATTCTGCCACACAGTTGTTTTAAATATTTTGTGTGGTTTTTTTCCTTTTTCAAGATTGGCACCTGAGCTAACAACTGTTGCCAATCTTCTTTTTTTTTTTTCCTGCTTTTTTCTCCCCAAATCCCCCCAGTACATAGTCATATATTTTTTCAGTTGTGGATCCTTCTAGTTGTGGCATGTGGGACGCCACCTCAACATGGCCTAATGAGCGGTGCCATGTCCACACCCAGGATGCGAACCCTGGGCCAGCGAAGCAGAGCGCGCGAACTTAACCACTCGGCCACAGGGCCAACCCCTTTTGCGTGGTTTATAGTTGTTGTTTTGTGTGAAGGTCAGTCCAATACAGTTTTATCATGGCCAGAGCCAGAGGCCCCCATTTCTCTTTGTTTCTAACAGTAGAGTGAAAAGTATTTCATAGGCATCAGGAAGCAGATAAGGGATGTGCAGTCTTCTCTTTGACTCTGCACTCTTTTTTTTTTTTTTTTTTTATATATTTTTTTTATTAATGTTATGATAGATTACAAGCTTGTGAGATTTCAGTTGTACATTTTTGTTAGTCATGTTGTGGGTACACCACTTCCCCCTTCGTACCCTCCCCCCACCTCCCCTTTTCCCTGGTAACCACTGATCAGATCTCTTTCTCAATATACTAATTTCCACCTATGAGTGGAGTCATATAGAGATCGTCTTTCTCTGACTGACTTATTTCGCTTAACATAATGCCCTCGAGGTCCATCCACGTTGTTGTGAATGGGCCAATTTCGTCTTTTTTTATGGCTGAGTAGTATTCCATTGTGTATATATACCACATCTTCTTTATCCAGTCATCAGTTTCTGGGCATGTAGGCTGGTTCCACGTCTTGGCTATTGTAAATAATGCTGCGATGAACATAGGGGTGCAACGGACTCTTGAGATATCTGTTATCAGGTTCTTAGGATAGATACCCGGTAATGGGATGGCTGGGTCATAGGGTATTTCTATTTTTAACTTTTTGAGAAATCTCCATACTGTTTTCCATAGTGGCTGTACCAGTTTGCATTCCCACCAACAGTGTATGAGGGTTCCTCTTTCTCCACAACCTCTCCAACATTTGTCGTTCTTGGTTTTGGATGTTTTTGCCAATCTAACGGGGGGTAAGGTGATATCTTAGTGTAGTTTTGATTTGCATTTCCCTGATGATTAGCGATGATGAACATCTTTTCATGTGTCTATTGGCCATATTCATATCTTCTTTTGAGAAATGTCTGTTCATGTCCTCTGCCCATTTTTTGATCGGGTTGTTTGTTTTTTTGTTGTTAAGCAGTGTGAGTTCTTTGTATATTATGGAGATTAACCCTTTGTCGGATAAGTGGCTTGTAAATATTTTTTCCCAATTAGTGAGCTGTTTTTTTGTTTCAATTCTGTTTTCCCTTGCCTTGAAGAAGCTCTTTAGTCTGATGAAGTCCCATTTGTTTATTCTTTCTATTGTTTCCCTCAACTGAGGAGTTACAGTGTCCGAAAAGATTCTTTTGAAACTGATGTCAAAGAGTGTACTGCCTATATTCTCTTCCAAAAGACTTATTGTCTCAGGCCTAATCTTTAGGTCTTTGATCCATTTTGAGTTTATTTTGGTGTGTGGTGAAAAAGAATGGTCAATTTTCAATCTTTTGCATGTGGCTGTCCAGTTTTCCCAGCACCATTTGTTGAAGAGACTTTCTTTTCTCCATTGTAGGCCCTCTGCTCCTTTGTCGAAGATTAGCTGTCCATAGATGTGTGGTTTTATCTCTGGGCTTTCAATTCTGTTCCATTGATCTGTGGACCTGTTTTTGTACCAGTACCATGCTGTTTTGATTACTGTAGCTTTGTAGTATGTTTTGAAATTGGGGATTGTGATTCCGCCGGCTTTGTTTTTCTTGCTCAGGATTGCTTTAGCAATTCGCGGTCTTTTGTTGCCCCATATGAATTTTAGGATTGTTTGTTCAATTTCTGTGAAGAATGTTCTTGGGATTCTGATTGGGATAGCATTGAATCTGTATATTGCTTTAGGTAGTATGGACATTTTAACTATGTTTATTCTTCCAATCCATGTACAAGGAATGTTTTTCCATCTCTTTATGTCATCGCCTATTTCTTTCAAGAAAGTCTTGTAGTTTTCATTGTACAGATCCTTCACTTCCTTGGTTAAGTTTATCCCAAGGTATTTTATTCTTTTCGTTGCGATTGTGAATGGGATAGAGTTCTTGAGTTCTTTTTCTGTTAGTTTATTGTTAGTGTATAGAAATGCTACTGATTTATGCACGTTAATTTTATACCCTGCTACTTTGCTGTAGTTGTTGATTATTTCTAATAGTTTTTCTGCGGATTCTTTGGGGTTTTCTATGTATAAGATCATGTCGTCTGCAAACAACGAGAGTTTTACTTCTTCGTTACCTATTTGGATTCCTTTTATTTCTTTTTCCTGCCGAATTGCTCTGGCCAGCACCTCCAGTACTATGTTGAATAGGAGTGGTGAAAGTGGGCACCCTTGTCTTGTTCCTGTCCTCAGAGGGATGGCTTTCAGCTTTTGTCCATTGAGTATGATGTTGGCTGTGGGTCTATCATATATGGCCTTTATTATGTTGAGGTACTTTCCTTCTACACCCATTTTACTGAGAGTTTTTATCATAAATGGGTGTTGGATCTTGTCGAATGCTTTCTCTGCATCTATTGAGATGATCATGTGGTTTTTGTTTTTCATTTTGTTGATGTAGTGTATCACGTTGATTGACTTGCGGATGTTGAACCATCCCTGTGTCCCTGGTATAAATCCCACTTGATCATGGTGTATAATCTTTTTGATGTATTGCTGTAATCGGTTTGCCAAAATTTTGTTGAGGATTTTTGCATCTGTGTTCATCAGTGATATCGGCCTGTAGTTCTCCTTCTTTGTGTTGTCCTTGTCAGGTTTGGGGATCAGAGTCATGTTGGCTTCATAGAATGTGTTAGGGAGTTCTCCATCTTTCTCAATTTTCTGGAACAGTTTGAGGAGAATAGGTATTAAGTCTTCTTTGAATGTTTGGTAGAATTCTCCAGAGAAGCCGTCTGGTCCTGGACTCTTGTTTTTGGGGAGGTTTTTGATTACCGTTTCTATTTCCTTACTTGTGATTGGTCTATTCAGATTCTCCATTTCTTCCTGATTCAGTTTGGGGAGATTGTAGGAGTCTAGGAATTTGTCCATTTCTTCCAGGTTGTTCAATTTGTTGGCATATAGTTTTTCATAGTATTCTCTTATGATCTCTTGAATTTCATTGGTATCTGTTATGATTTCTCCTCTGTCATTCCTGATTTTATTAATTTGCGATTTCTCTCTTCTTTTCTTGGTGAGTCTGGCTAGGGGTTTGTCAATTTTGTTAATTCTTTCGAAGAACCAACTCTTTGTTTCATTGATCCTTTCTATTGTCTTTTTTGTTTCAATATCGTTTATTTCTGCTCTTATTTTTATTATTTCCCTCCTTCTACTGACTCTGGGCTTTGTTTGTTCTTCTTTTTCTAGTTCTGTTAGGTGTCGTTTGAGGTTGCTTACGTGAGCTTTTTCTTGTTTAGTGAGGTGAGCCTGTATTGCGATAAATTTCCCTCTTAGGACTGCTTTTGCTGCATCCCAAATGATTTGGTATGTCGTGTTCTCATTTTCATTTGTCTCCAGATAATATTTGATTTCTTCTTTAATTTCTTCAATGATCCATTGTTTGTTGAGAAGCGTGTTGTTTAGTCTCCACATTTTTGCACCTTTCTCTGCTTTTTTCTTGTAGTTGATTTCTAGTTTAATAGCGTTATGATCAGAAAAGATGCTTGATATTATTTCAGCTCTCTTGTATTTATTGATGTTTGCTTTGGTTCCCAAAATATGATCAATCCTTGAGAATGTTCCATGTGCACTTGAGAAGAATGTGTAACCTGCTGTTTTTGGATGAAGTGTTCTATATATATCTATTAAGTCCATCTGATCTAATTTTTCATTTAATTCTATTATTTCCTTGTTGATTTTCTGTCTGGATGTTCTGTCCATTGGTGTTAATGGTGTGTTGAGGTCCCCTACTATTATTGTATTGTTGTTGATGTCTTCTTTTAGTTCTATTAAGAGTTGCTTTACAAATTTTGGTGCTCCTGTGTTGGGTGCGTATATATTTATAAGTGTTATGTCTTCTTGGTGGAGAGTCCCTTTTATCATTATATACTGTCCCTCTTTATCTTTCTTTATCTGTTTTGTTTTGAAATCTACCTTGTCTGATATTAGTATAGCAACACCTGCTTTCTTTTGTTCATTATTAGCTTGGAGTATTGTTCTCCATCCCTTCACTCTGAGTCTGTGTTTGTCTTTGGGGCTGAGGTGTGTTTCCTGGAGGCAGCATATTGTTGGATCTTGTTCTTTGATCCATCCTGCCACTCTGTGTCTTTTGATTGGGGAGTTCAATCCATTTACATTTAGAGTGATTATTGAGACGTGGGGGCCTACCACTACCATTTTGTGTCTTGTTTTCTGGTTTTCTTCAGTTTCCTTTGTTTCTTGTCCCATGGTTTAATCTGTTCTGATGTAGAGCTGCTACTCTCTGTTGTTGTCCTTCTACTTATCTCCTCTGCTCTTGGTTTTGTAGCCCCTTTCCTTTTTTGGATTTTTCAGGAATGAGGGTTTTCCTGAGGATTTCCTGAAGAGGAGGTTTTGTGGCAATGAACTCCCTTAATTTTTGTTTATCTGGGGAAGTTTTTATTTCTCCATCGTATTTGAAGGATATTTTCGCTGGGTAGAGAATTCTCGGCTGTAGATTTTTGTCCTTCAGATTTTTGAATATATCATTCCACTCTCTTCTAGCCTGTAAAGTTTCTGCTGAGAAATCTGCTGATAGCCTGATGGGGGTTCCTTTGTAGGTTAGTTTCTTTTGCCTGGCTGTCCTTAATATTTTCTCCTTGTCGTTGACTTTTCCTAGCTTCACTACTATATGCCGTGGAGTTGGTCTTCTTGCATTGATAAAGTTTGGAGATCTATTGGCTTCTGTCACCTGAAGATCCATCTCCCTCACCAGATTTGGGAAGTTCTCAGCCATTATTTCTTTGAATAGGTTTTCTGCCCCTTTCTCCTTCTCTTCTCCCTCTGGTATACCTATAATCCTTACGTTGCATCTCCTAATTGTGTCTGATAATTCTCGGAGAGTTTCTTCATTTCTTTTAAGTCTTGCTTCTCTCTCCTCCTCTGCCTGCAACAATTCTATATTGCCATCTTCCAAATTGCTAATTCTTTCCTCCATATTATCGGCCCTACTGTTCAGAGCATCTAGATTTTTCTTAATCTCCTCTATTGTGTTCTTCATTTCCAATATTTCTGTTTGGTTCTTCTTTATCGTATCAAACTCTTTTGTGACATAGCTCCTGAACTCGTTGAGTTGTCGGTCAGAATTCTCTCTTAACTCATTGAGAATCCTAATGATGGCTGTTTTGAAGTCATCATCATTTAGGTTATATATCTCATTTTCTTTGGGATTGTTTTCTGTGTATTTGTTACTTTCTTTCTGTTCTGGAGATTTAATGTATTTTTTCATATTGCTTGATGATGTTGATTTGTGCCTCCGCATGGAGATAGAGTTTAGTTGCTCCTTTCACTTGTTTCAGCTGCTGCGGTGGGGGGAGCAGCTGTTTATACTTCACCAACCAGGAACCCTGTCCGTAGTTGCTAACTGGGCCTGGGCCCCTCTTCGTAGCCACAGTGGCCCTTTGGATTCCCTCCTCTGCCGTGGGGGCCGTCACAGGGGGGCTTCAGGCTGCAGGTGCCTACTGTTGTTGCCCACCTAGATGCGCTCTCTCCTTGGGGTCTGCAACGGTGTTATGGGCTTTTCCAGCGGCCAGGGGTGGGATCACTTATATTTGTCGCTCCGTTGCTGTCGGCACCCACCAAATCTCACTTGTCCTCTATGGGTCGCAGGAGAGCTATTGGCATCTTCTACAGTCTGTGGTTAGAACACCTAGCTATGCTGCTTTTGCCCTGGGGTCTTCCAGCCTTGTGGCTGGCGGCTGGGTGCCTTCTACTGGTGCTGTGCAGAGGCTTTCCCTAAGGCTGCTGTGAGCCTGTAGGGTTTCCCCCTAGGCTACTAAGCTGGGTCTCTGGAACTCTCTCCAGCCCCAGTCCTCTCCGAGATCTCCGGCAATCCCTAGCCTCACGGGGTGGGCAACGGCAGCTGGGGGTCGCCCCGCCCTCTGGGATTCTCTCCGAGCCTCTCCCGGAGCCGTGAATGCTCAGCGTGGCCCCTCTGCTAACGGCAGACAGAGAGTTTTGTCTGCTGCCCGGGCAGAGCTCCGGCGCTTCCCCTCCGGGTCGCCGAACCGGCCTTTGAAAGTTCCCCCAGCCCCGTTCCTCTCCGAGATCTCCGGCAATCCCTAGTCCCACGGGGCGGGCAACGGCAGCTGGAGGTCACCCCGCCCTCTGGGCTTCTCTCCGGGCCTCTGCCAGGAGCCCTGAATGCTGGGCGTGGCCCCTCTGCTAATGGCAGACAGAGAGTTTTGTCTGCTGCCTGGCGGAGCTCCGGCGCTTCCCCTCCGGGTCGCCGAACCGGCCTTTGAAAGTTCCCCCGCCCCGGTCCTCTCCGAGATCTCTGGCAATCCCTAGCCCCACAGGGCGGGCAACGGCAGCTGGGGGTCGC
This sequence comes from Equus przewalskii, assembly GCF_037783145.1. NCBI lineage: Eukaryota > Metazoa > Chordata > Mammalia > Perissodactyla > Equidae > Equus > Equus przewalskii. The sequence continues at coordinate 69,079,974 of NC_091846.1, forward strand.
CCCGCCCTCTGGGCTTCTCTCCGGGCCTCTCCTGGAGCCGTGAATGCTCAGCGTGGCCCCTCTGCTAACGGCAGACAGAGAGTTTTGTCTGCTGCCCGGGTGGAGCTCCGGCGCTTCCCCTCCGGGTTGCCGAACCAGCCTTTGAAAGTTCCCCCAGCCCCGGTCCTCTCCGAGATCTCCGGCAATCCCTAGTCCCACGGGGCGGGCAATGGCAGCTGGGAGACCTCCGTGCCCTCCGTGTCTCTCTCTGGGACCCTCTGGGCGCCCCGAGCACCAGGCTGGGTCTCCCCGCCAATGGCGGGGAGAGACTCTCCCCGCGGGCTCAGGTGTGCAACTCCAAAGTTTCCCTCTGCGTTTAGGAGTAATTGCGGGGGGTTTAGGTAGGGTTCTGGTCACCTGTTTCCTCCGTCGCTCCTCTGTTGTGTTCTCGCTCCTGCCCTAGATGTGTGTGGATCCTCTGGGGGCGTCCGTTGGAAGAAAGCCGCTTGCGGGTACTAGGCTGCCCGTCGGGGTCGGAGAGTTTTCACCTATTTCCACATCCTCCCGGAGGAAAGTCCATCCGCCTTCCAATGTATAGTCGCGTGGGTGTCTCAGACGTCCTGAGATGCTGTCTGGATATCCTTTGTCAAGCGATAAGTGTCCAAATAATTGTAGACTCGAAGGGCGAGAGACAAAGAGGACTACTCACGGCGCCATCTTGGCTCCTCCTCCTCTGCACTCTTTTAATATTGAAAATTATCATGGATTGGAAACCTTTTTTAATCTCTTAAGGGAGCCTGAGTTATAAGGCACAGTATCCGTGGATTTGCTTATTCCAAGGGGAGCACTAGCTGAAATGCTACAAGACTAATGTTTAGTGGTGGATGGGTGGGCCTGAGATAGGGGAGGAAAGTGTCTCAACATCACTGCCTTTCTGAAGCTTTATCTCTGAGACCCGCAGTTTTAATGGTTAGGAGTTCTAATTTCACCCCTCACTGGCAGTGTGACTTGGGCAAGCTAATGGATTTGAGGTAACGAGTAAAGGAGGCTCATGCAATGGATTTTATCTCTGTATTAAATAAAGGACTGTATCCGGTCAGAATGAGGCCTAGATTGGTATAACTTGTCTAGCTTTTTTTTTGTTTTCACTTTTTTACCTTGTTCAGCTTTTTTTTTTTTAACTTTAAATTTTTTATCTTGCCCAGCTTTTGTATTTGTCGGAGAGTATGTGTATCTTCTTTCACAACAGGGCAAGGCAAAGTGTGTTCATCAGCAATTTATATGATTGTCCCTCAATGCCTTGTAGAACAAGGTTACATGGTGTTGTATGTATGTTCTATGTGTATGTAAGTATGTGTATGTATGTTCTAGTTGGTCAAGTTGGTATATGGTAAGTCAAACTGCTGCAGTGTTTCTGATATACAAGAGTAGGCTTTGTGGATTTAGCAGTGCTTGAGGCATTTCAATGTTGAGTAGCACCTCTGGGTGTATGTATGTGTGGATAGCAATCAGTCTGACTACTTGTTAGATACTTTGGTGAAACACTGATTCATTATAGGAGGTTGAAGTTACTGGTTAATTACTCTCTTTTGATATCTAGGTTTTGGGTATATTTTGGGTATCCCTTGTTTTTATTAACACAGAGTTGGGTATATGATTAGTAGTAAAGCTGTCTTCCTAGAGTATGTACTAAAATTGGGTGTAGGAATAAGCTTCTTTTTTTTTTTTTTTAAGATTGGCACGTGAGCTAACAACTGTTGTCAATCTTTTTTTTCTTTTCTTTCTGCTTTTTTACCCCAAATCCCCCCAGTACATAGTTGTATATATTTTAGTTCTGGGTCCTTCTAGTTGTAGCACGTGGGATGCTGCCTCAGTGTGGCCTGATGAGTGGTGCCATGTCCGCGCCCAGGATCCAAACCAGTGAAACCCTGGGCCACCGTAGCGGAGCGAGAGAACTTTACCACTTAGCCACGGGGCCGGCCCCAGAAATAAGCTTCTTAGAATATAAAACAAATAGGTGTTTATTCATTTTTATTTTTAATTTTACAAATGAAAAAACCTTTTTAAGAAGTACAACATTCATATAGAAAAGGACTTTAAATAATAAGTGTAAAGTTTCATGAACTTCAACAAAGCAGACACACGTTTGTAACCAATGCCCAGATCAAAAAGAGGATATTTCCAGCACAGCAGAAGCCACCTTGGTCCCCTCTCAGTTATTGTTCCCTAAAGAGTAACCACTATCCTGACTTCTAACATCACAGCTTTGTTTTGCCTGTTTTAAACTTAATATAAATGGAATGCTCATTTTTATGTCTGGCTTCTTTGTTCTTTTGTTCAGCCCAATATTTGTGAGATTCATTTTAAGTTGTGCATAGTAATAGTTCATTCATGCTCCATGAGAAACCTTAAACACACACAGAAGCTTACAGAGTAGTACAGTGAACCCTCATTTCCTATCCAGCTTCAACGATTATCAACCCACGTCCCGTCATGTTTCAGTTATCCTCCTACCCACTGTCCCCAGCTACAGATTATTATGAAGTAAACCCCAGGCATGATATTTTTGCCTAGGTGCTTAGTATATTTTTTTCTTACATGTTTAGCAGTTTTACTAGAATATGTTTTAGAGTTGGTTATTCTAAGGTGATTTTCTTAGATACACAGTGCACCCTTTCAAGATAAATGTAAGTCGTCTTTTCTTGTTAGGAAAGTTTTCTTGCAACATAGTTTTCAGTATTTGTTCTCTATTGCTTTGGTTTTCCTCTTTGGGGTCTCCCTCTATGACCATCTTGTTGCCACTTTTGCTCAAGTCTTTTTAATTGCTTTGTTAATTTCTTTTTGATTTAAAAATTTTCCTTATCTCACCTTCTATTTCTTGTAAGGCCTTTTTTTGTATTTGCTCTTGCACTACTTCAATGTAATCTTCATTTCTGAAATTAATTTTTTGTTCTATTTGTTATTTTCTGAATTCTATCATCTCATGTTTTAGTTCTTCTAATTTTTTTCTTAGAAGATTGGCCCTGACCTAACATCTGTTGCCAATCTTTCTCTTTTTGTTTTCTCCTCCAGAGCCCCAGGACATACTTGTATATCCTAGTTGTGAGTCCTTCCAGTTCTTCTATGTGGGATGCCACCACAGGATGGCTTGATGAGTGGTGTGTAGGTCCCCACCTAGGATCTGAAGCAGTGATCTCCTGGGCCGCCAAAGCAGAGTGTGCAAACTTAACCACTATGCCACTGGGCTGCCCCCCTCCCCTTTTTTTTTGCTGAGAAAGATTGGCCCTGAGCTAACATCTATTGCCAATCTTCCTCTTTTTTTTGCTTGAGGAAGATTAGCCTTGAGCTAACAGCTGTGCCAATCTTTCTCTATTTTGTGTGCAGGTCACTGATGAGTGGTGTAGGTCCGTGCTCGAGATCTGAACCTGCAAGCATGGGCCACCTAAGTGGAGCTTGCCAAACGTACTACTATTCTATGGGGCCAGCTTCTAGTTCTTCTAATTTTTATTTATGTTGTTCTCTCAAATCTTCTATCGTTTCATTAATTTGTTTTAGGTCATTTTGAATAATTAGTTTGTGGTTTTCATCCACTTTGTGGGCATGTTTTAAACTTTGCTTTCAGTTTCTTTAGGGATGTTGTTGATGTTATAACATCTTTTCCTCATAATAACTTTGAGATTTGACTGCTTCTGTTTTTGCTATTTATTTTCGTGTGAAATTAATCTGCCTGATCTTTCAGATGGGAGGAATGAGTCAGGAAAAAATTTCCAGCTTCATGATTTAAAGCTCCTTTTTCAGTTTTTGTACAAAGTGTTAAAAAACATTAGCTTGTGCTTTCTGAGCTCTCTTGGCTTCACTTTTTATCTAGACCTTCTTTTACCTTTGCTCCCATGTCCCTGTACTGGTCAATTTGGATTCTTCTCCCTCCAGTTTTCATCTCAGTGTCAGCCTTTATTAACTGTTCTATTGCTGATTTTCGCTGTTTCGATTTTCTCAGGCTTATCAGATACCCTGGCTTCTATTCGCTCCCTTCCTCACAAATGCTGATATTATGCAGATCTTGTGGGTTTTCTTGTTTTTTTACCTTATCCGCTTCTATTTTGGTGTTTGTGGGCATTCCTTATCACTTAGTTTTGTTGTAGGTATTGTTGAAGGCTTTTGGTTTTGTTATCCTAGTTTCTCTGTTTGGGTGGATTTGGGAGATTTAAAAACTGCATCACCATCACCACCGTCTTCTGTAATATATTTAAAAAAGAATTGTTCTGTAGCTTATTAGACCTGTTAGGGTAACTTTTGTATGTGTCTGTGTGAAGAAGATTGGCTCTGAACGAACATCTGTTGCCAATCTTCTTTTTTCTTACGTCCCCAAAGCCCCAGTACATAGTTGTATATCCTAGTTGTAGGTCATTCTTGTTCTTCTGTGTTGGATGCCACCACAGCATGGCTTGATGAACGATATGTTAGGTCCACGCCCAGAATCCAAACTGGTGAACCCCGGGCCACCAAGGCAGGATGCGAACTTAACCACTGGGCCACAGGGCCAGCCCCTGTTAAGGTAACTTTGTGTTATGGATTTTTTCCTTTTGCTTTATCAATAAAACTTCTGTGAACTGATCAGAAATTAGCAAATTTAGTCTTAGATTCCTTGAATTTCATGAATCTTCATTACATATCTCACTTTTAAATTGGTGTCTCTGCCTATATCTTATTCTTGGGGAAGAAAATTAGTTGACTTTACCTTTGAGTCCTCGTGGGCCCATCTCTGTTCTTCCAACTCTGTTCTTTTTTTCTCATTTTAGTCTTCCTTCTTCTCTTTTCTTCTACTTTCTTAGAAGTATATACCCAGTTTCACTGCTTTCAGAAAGGCCATAGTCTAGCAGTAGAGAACACCTACCCACAAATATAATATATGTCACAATATAAGAAATGTCGTAAGAGAGATTGGTCTCATCAGAGTGAAGAGAAAGTAATGATTAATTCTAGCCAGGGAAATCTAAGAAGGCTTCACAGAGGTGGTAACATATGAGGTAGGTTTTGAAGAATGGACAGGAATTAAGTGGATGTACAAAACAACTTACTCAAAGAAACTATTTTAGAGCAGTTCCCTTGAAATTGGATCACTTTTCTTCTCCCATGACAATTTCCCTATAGTAGATCAACTCATATTGATCTTAGACTTATTTTCTCATACTCACATATTAATGTAAATATGTCTAATAGAAACCAGGGGAGTACATGATTTTACTGCTGGGAGTGGACGGTAGATTAAAAAGAGTAAATTAAGAACAGGAACTACTTATATTGGAAGAACAGGTAGAAGAAGAGGGCCAGTGAGGGATACTGGTAAGTGAAGTCAGAGACTTACAAGGTAAACCAGGAGACAGTAGTCTCAGAAAAGCCAAGGAGGAAGAGCATTTCAATAATGAGTCAATGATCAACAATATCAAATTATACAGACAAGTTAAGTTGAATGCACCTTGAAGCAAGGCATTGGATTTAGTAGTTACAAGGTCACTAAGGATTCTTAGTATATTTTTTTAATGAAGATTATGATAGTTTACAACCTTGTGGAATTTCAGTTGTACATTATTGTCAGTCGTGTTGTAGGTGCTCCACTTCACCCTTTGTGCCCTCCCCCCACCCCCCCTTTCCCTTGGTGACCACCGATCAGTTCTCTTTGTCTACATGTTTAACTTCCACCTATGAGTGGAGTCATACAGCGTTTGTCTTTCTCTATCTGGCTTATTTCACTTAACATAATACTCTCAATGTCCATCCATGTTGTGGTGAATGGGACGATTTTATCCTTTTTTATGGCTGAATGGTATTCCATTGTATATATATACCATATCTTTTTTATCCAATCATCAGTTGATGGGCACTTAGGTTGCTTCTATGTCTTGGCTATTGTAAATAATGCTGCAATGAACATAGGGGTGCATGGGACTTTTGGAATTGCTGATTTCAAGTTCTTTAGATAGATACCCAGTAATGGGATGGCTGGGTCATATGGTATTTCTATTTTTAATTTTTTGAGAAATCTCCATACTGTTCTCCATAGTGGTTGCACCAGTTTTCATTCTCACCAGCAGGGTATGAGGGTTCCTTTTTCTCCACAACCGCTCCAACATTTGTCATTTTTTGCTTTGTTTATTTTTGCCATTCTAACAGATGTAAGGTGATATCTTAGTGTAGTTTTGATTTGCGTTTCCCTGATGATTATTGATGATGAGCATCTTTTCATGTGTCTACTGGCCATCCAGTATATATCTACTTTGGAGAAATGTCTGTTCATGTCTCCTGCCCATTTTTTGATCAGGTTGTTTGATTTTTTGTTGTTGAGTTGTGTAAGTTCTTTATATATTATGGAGATTAACCCTTTGTCAGATATATAACTTGTAAATATTTGTTCCCAATTAGTGTGTTGTTTTTTTGTTTCAATCCTGTTTTCCCTTGCCTTGAAGAAGCTCTTTAGTCTGATGAAGTCCCATTTGTTTATTCTTTCTATTGTTTCCCTTGTCTGAGAAGACATGGTGTCCAAAAAGATCCTTTTGACACTGACGTCAAAGAGTGTACTGCCTGTATTTTCTTCTATAAGCCTTATGATTTCAGGTCTAATCTTTAAGTCTTTGATCCATTTTGAGTTTATTTTTGTGAATGGTGAAGAAGAATGGTCAATTTTCATCCTTTTACATGTGGCTGTCCAGTTTTGCCAGCACCATTTTTGAAGAGACTCTTTTCTCCATTGTATGCCCTCAGCTCCTTTGTCGAAGATTAGCTGTCCGTAGATGTGTGGTTTTATTTCTGGGCTTTCAATTCTGTTCCGTTGATCTGTGCACCTGTTTTTGTACCAGTACCATGCTGTTTTGATTACTGTAGCTTTGTAGTATGTTTTGAAGTCAGGGATTGTGATGCCTCCGGCTTTGTTCTTTTTTCTCAGGATTGCTTTAGCAATTTGGGGTCTTTTGTTGCCCCATATGAATTTTAGAATTCTTTCTTCTATTTCTGTAAAGAATGACATTGGGATTCTGATTGGGATACGGTTGAATCTGTAGATTGCTTTAGGGAGTATGGACATTTTAACTATGTTTATTCTTCCAATCTATGTGCGTGGAATGTCTTTCCATCTCTTTACATCGTCATCAATTTCTTTCAGGAAAGTCTTGTAGTTTTCATTGTATAGGTCTTTCACTTCCTTGGTTAAATTTACCCCAAGATATTTTATTCTTTTTGTTGCAATTGTGAATGGGATTGTGTTCTTGAGTTCTTTTTCTGTTAGTTCCTTGTTAGAGTATAGAAATGGTACTGATTTATGTATGTCGATTTTATACCCTGCTACTTTGCTGTAGTTGCTGATTATTTCTAATAGTTTTCCAGTGGAGTCTTTGGGGTTTTCTATATATAAGATCATGTCATCTGCGAACAGCGAGAGTTTCACTTCTTCATTGCCTATTCGGATTCCTTTTATTTCCTTTTCCTGCCAAATTGCTCTGGCAGATTCTTAGTATTTTTATTTGTTTCATTTTGCTTCGGATACTTAGAGATTGCCTAAAATTTAATTTTGTTTTAGGTGTAAAATATTTACATAGTTTCAAAGTCAAGTATACAAAACATGTCTGACTTCTATATCTGTCTCCTCCATCTTATTCCTTCTCCCACCCCACTGGTAACCATTTCTTTTTAATTTCATGATTTATTTTTTGTTGTCTTTTAGATTTTAGATTTTTATTTTTTTCATGTCCAAGTAAGTCTGAGGAGTTGACCCTCATTTCTGTCCCTACCTGCCCTCAAACCTGCTACCCTTCACAGGAAGATGAAACACTTTCAGTCTGTAGCTTAGAGAGTGCCTAAGCTTTGGCAGCTGACTTGTAATGGGTCAGAGTGCAGGCAGAAGTGTTAGTGGCATTGATCCACTTGGGCATCCATTAACTGGTCAGCCAGTCAGACTGCCCTGGGTAGTGGCATTCAAAGATTTTCTAGTAGTAATAGCCTTCTTTAGTTTTAGGGATACTGAAGGGAAACTTTTGTCCTGAAGTTGCCATCCTTGCATCATCAACCTGTAATCAATATATTCTGTAAAATCCTATACCAGAAATGCTTCTTCTTCTTTTCTTTTTTTTTAAATTGGCACCTGAGCTGAAATCTGTTGCCAGTCTTTTTTTTTTCTTCTTCTTCTTCCCAAAGACCCCCAGTACGTAGTTGTATATTCTAGTTGTAGGTCCTTCTGGTTGTGATATGTGGGACACCACCTCAGCATGGCTTGATGAGTTGTGCTAGGTCTGCGCCCAGGATCTGAACTGGTGAAACCCCGGGCCGCTGAAGCAGAGCATGTGAACTTAACCACTTGGCCACGGGGCCAGCTCCCTAAACCAGAAATTCTTAACTGAGGTCATCCCATCACTGAGGTCTTCTTTCAGTCACCAGAGAATCTCTTTAAGTATTGGATCAGAGTCCTCAAATATCTCTCTCAGATTTTTTTTCTATCCCCTTCTCCAGAATTCTCATTTCTGGTAACAGAGACAAGTAATAGGAAGTAAATTGATGTTCCAGGAATGGGACTGTCAGTTCAAGGCTGTGGGCAGCAGTAGTTTGATCTGTGTGGAGAACATCAAACAAATAGGGTTCTTTCAGAAGTCTCTCGCTCTCCTCCTTGACTTTTTTAGAAGAAGTTGATTGTGAAAATATATATAACCCTGTGTAAGTTCATCTGAACCTTCTCCAGAGAAGATCGCCATGCTGTCTGTGTTCTTCCAAATGTACTTGGAAATTAAATATATATCTACTGAAGCATGAACTGTTGTAATGTCCTAAGTTTCCAAGGAAAATATGACTTTATGCAGAACCTGAATGCCTTCCTCAGAGTTAAAAAAGGCTTCCTGATGTTCACACTGCATGTGATTTGCCACCTTTCTAGCAGCCAGTGAATTGGGACTGTCTTCCATGCCAAGCGCAAATGTCTGGAGAACATACTATGCTTGAGCCTCTCTTAGCTGCTTCAGCAGGGTGACAGCAACCAAGCTGGAATCCAAGCTCCCTGATAAAAGGCATCCAGTCCTTCTGTATGTCATCAAATATTTTATAATAGCATTCTCACAAAGGATCCAGAAGTATGCATGTATATGAAGAGGAAAAAAATCACATGAATAAATCTACTTTCCCAAACATTAATTACTTTATCCCAATGGAATCACAGCAGGTATACCTTGTTTGAGGTTCGGTTTTAAGGCTTCTTCCCCCTGTCTCCTGCAGCATCAGTTTTCCTCCTCTCCACTGGATCATTTATAACATATGCATAGACATACATGCTGTAATATCTCTCATCACTATTTCTTACTCTCCTTTATAGCTAGAGTCCTTGAAAGAGGTATCCATACTTGCTGTCTCCGATTCTCCTCACTTTTTCTTCACAATTTCTATCTCAAAACCTGGGAATACTTTCTCCACATTGTTATAGAGGGCATGCAGATGTTCATCTCTACAGCAATGGTATTTAGGCATTTTCACTGATGCAACTTTACCATTTGGCTTTAAATCCAAAACTTGATACTGTCCTGGAAGAAAAGTTTCCACTTTGAAAAAGGAATTGTGGTGTGCTTCAAGTTAACAGGACCTTTAACTTCTGAACACACAGCCAAAAATCCATCTTCTCTCATGGCTTTAAATAAAGGCCTGACTCCGTAGGTGTCTGTGCCCAGGAACACTTTCTTATTGGAGACATCCAATAAAACAAATGCAAACATCCCATTTAACATACAAATTGTTTGCTCAGTTCCTCCTTTGTCATAAAGATGAAGGATTATCTCGCCATCAACTTTGGTCTGGTAATCAAATTCAAAATGGTGTTTCATCACCTTGTGGTTGTAGATTTCACCATTGTAAGAGAGCCACAAATAAGGATATTTCTTTGCTCCAACTGGCTACGTTCCAAACAGCTGGTCAACTACCACCAACTGGTGAAATCCAAAGCAGGAGTTGATGTCCATTGACATTCTGAGGACAAAATGCATCTAGACTTCTGTGTGTAATCTTCATATCACTTAGACACTAATCAGAGAGACAATCATCACTGCCCAAAAGGGTCCAAATGCCACACATGGTGCAGGGGAGCTACAGGCTCTCTGGGCATGAGCAAGCCAGACTGGTGGGAGGAACGGAGGCAGGGACTGTGGATATCTCCATTGTTTATTATTAATATAAGCATATCTGTATATGTATATCTATATCTACAGTCCTTTATTAGATAAATGCTAGCAAACTATACATACTTTTCTCTACCTTGATTTTTTCTCTTAACAATCTATCCTGAAAATCACTCCACTGTCGTATATAGAGATTTTCCTCATTCCTTTTTACAGGTACATGGTACCCCATTGTATGAGTGTTCTGGTGCATTTTAACAGGGAATAAGGGTGATAAGAAAGATTCAAAGTATGGGAAACCTTTTGGAAGAGGAGGTATTTTATTTTGCCAACTTGTGGGTATCTCAAGGGTCCCAGAAGAGGCTGAGATGATGGTGTCAACAGAGAGATGGGTGAACATGATTAATACAAGGTTGCTGCTGGTTCTAGATCATAAACCTCTTTGTTCTCTGAGCTGAAGAGGAGCTGGAAGGATTTGAAGAAAGAAATAGCCTTTTTCCTTTCCCCCTATACTTCCTTATTTTATATACTCTTTTATTCCATTAGGTTTTAATGCAAGCCTAGAGTTAACCTGGAGTACAGCTGTCTCTCACAGGAAAAGCATCTAACAGGATATCAGGAAGGTCCTGCTTTTACTTTTGTGAAACCACTTTCCTAATGATTGCTATTTCTCCTTGACTCCTTCTGGAATCAGTTCATTGGGTAGATGAAATGTCCCTTCAGAAATCTCTCAACTGAGTAAACAATAAAATAATTTTCCTCCAAAGCCCTATTATACACTAGATCCCAAAATTCGCTCTTTAGTGAATCCCATCTCTCATCATGCTCGGCCATATTGTTTGTAAATCTTACTAAAGACAGTGTTTCAATTGTGCTATATGATAGCATAGCTGGGAACATACACATATGCAAAACCCTCAGTGGAGTTAATAGAACAAAAATCAGGGAAAGTAGAACATAGAAAATGTTTGCTCTTTTGTTTACCTGTCAGCCCACTTCTTCACCTCTCCTCAAAGAGAAGAGTTGCTAAGATGATTGGTCATACTCAACTGACCCAATCATGCAGAGAATGGGATCACCGTGCTTTAACAGATTATACACAAAGCCTATATGAGGAAGATTTTTAAAAAGTCCTGAAAAATCACAAAAGTAGGATTAAACAAAAATAGCAACTCTACATTCTTTGTTCTTGGATAGGACCAATCAACATAAATATGTCAAATCTCCCCAGGTTAATATATAGATTTAATATAATTCCCCAAAAAGATGCCAGCAAAATTTTTCTTGGCACTGGATCCTAAACTTCATATTGAAAAATAAATAATCAAGAATACTTATGAACATCTTCAAAAGGAAGAGCAATAAGAGGGGACTGGCCTTACTACATATTAAAAATTACTATGAGGACCCTATAATTAAAACAATGTGGTGTTGATGCCTGGCTAGACAGGCAAACCAATGGAAATAGTTCCAAGTACATATGGAAATTTAGCATGTGATGAAGGTAGCATCTCAAATCATTGAAGGAAAAGATTAACTTTTTAAAGTTGGTGTTAGCATGACTGGAGAGTCATTTAAAAAAACATACATTTGGATTTATGTCCTTTACCTTACATTAAAATAGACTCCAAGTAGATTAGTTATTTCAATGTAAAAAAGTGAAAACATAAGCTCAAGAAAAAATATATGTCCATTTCTTTATAACTTGGACATGAGTGAAGCCTTTCTATAATAATTCAAATTCCAGAAGTCATAGAGAAACATTGATACATTAAAATACATCTGTCTATTTATCTAAATAGATAGATAGATATAAACTTCTGCTTGGCAAAAACATCATAAAGTCAAAAGACAAATGAAAAACTGGTAGAAAATATTTGCAGCTTAAATTACACAAAATAGCTAATTTCTATCATAGATAAATAACTCAAAAAATAAAGAAGAGTATTGATAGATGCTATAACGTGGATGAACATTTTGCTAAGGGAAAGAAGTCAGGCACAAAAAAATTACATACTGTGTGATACCATTTATATGAAACATCCAGAATAGGCAAATCTAGAGACAGACTCTAAGGACAAATAAAACCGCAAAAATATTTTAAATTTTATTCAATAACTTTATTGTTGGTAATATTGTTGTTCTTGTACTTTTGTATATTATAAAATATTATAAAATAAATATACTTTTGTATATTATAAAATAAAACAAGTAAATATTACTTTTATTAGCACCCAAGATTTACAAGTTAAGAAGATAAGAAACAAAGTATTGTAATTTTAACTTTGAATTGGAACTATCAATATAAAGTCATGATATATATATTTTTTTAATTCAACAATGTGTGCCTAGTACTTGTGCCAGGCACAGGAGATACAACAGTGAATAATAAAGGTATAGTCCCTACTATGATAGAATTTACAGGAGGTATATATGTTAAATAAATAATTGCATAGATAATTACAGTGGAATTAAGCCTAGCATTTAAGTAAGAGTTTACACCATCTGCATTCAACACATGAAGTTCCCCAGCCTGAAAAACAGCCCAGCCTGGAATGCACCCTTATTGTTATGTCAAAATACTCAGTGCTCACTTTAAGAAAGAATGAGAGTTCAGAGTGAGGACAGTTTGTGCCTACAAATGAAAAATTGGGATCATTCCGCATGTGTGGAAATGGAAACTTACTTTGCTAATAACAGGAATTAAACACACAGGCTGGTGGTGAGTTGCCCAGGCTTATACTGACAAGCAATGGTGCCTACCTTTCCCAGACAATATTAAGACGTATTCTGCATCTTCCCTTCTCCCTCTAACAAGAAACATCCTGTTTTGGAGCCAAGCACGATTGTGAAAGGAATTGGCAGCGAGTTTTCAGGTCATAGTTTGCATGGGAAATCAATATCCAGCAGGACCTTAAATCAAGATGTCACTTAGCGTGATTGGTCCAGCGCCAGTGACAGAATTCTCTGGGAGAATTCTGGGAGATTGTCTGGGAGAATGAGAGTGAGGGAGACCCTGATTTGTAGTGTTTTCTGATTTCCATTGTGTAAATATTTCCACAGGCTGATTTCAAGCTACTGAAGATTTAACAACCGTCTGGCAAGATTCTTGATAATTTCACAATGGATTCTCATAAACTGATTCTACCTGGCTCCAGTAAACCATTACTTATAGGCACTGTAGTTAGGAAGTAACAAGCTGTTCATCAACAATACAGAGCCTCAGACCAAAAAAGGTGAAAGAAATATATGGGAACATGAAGAAAATATGTACAGATTGAAGTGCAACAAGTATGGTGTCAGTTCCCTGACTTCGCATGTTCCCTGGCTCTTGGGCTGTCTCCTTCACGCAGTCATTAATTTTTTCTTATAGTCCTGAGTGGAAGCTGTTTTCCTGCAGTTTTCTGCTTCTGGAGGATTCCTAAGAAGTCTCAGGTTGAGGTCTCTGGCAAGGAACAGTCTTCCTGATTAAGAGGGCCTTATTTTTCCTTCATTAACAAACAAGGATGCAAGGATCAACACCCTAGAGTTTAGTGTGTGAGTTGTTAATAGTGCCTGTAAGGTCTTTTCTATTGAATGATGTCGAGGGAGTCTTTTTCTGATGTCTCTTTCAGAAGATGAAGCCTCTGGGTTTTAAATAGTAAATAGGGTTGTTTTGAAGGATGTTTTGGAAAAGCTACTCGTGTCTGTTCATAAAACCGTATATTGATTCCACTTATATGAAGTACCTAGAATAGTCAAATTCATAGGGACAGAGTGTAGGATGGTGGTTGCCAGGGGCGGAGGGGAGGGGAAAATGGAGAGTTAGTGTTTAATGGGTGCAGAGTTTCAGTTTTGCAAGATGAAAAAAGTTCTGGACAAATTAGTGGTTACCAGAGGGGAAGGGGATGGGGAGAGGGCAAAAGGGGTGAAGGCGCACATGTGTATGGTGATGAATAAAACCTAGACTATTGATGGTGAACACGGTGCAGTCTATACAGAGACGGTTATATAGTAATGCACACCTGAAATTACACAATGTTATAAGCCAATATGACCTCAATGAAATAATTTTAAAATAAAGTTCTGGAGATAGATGGTGGTACAATGTGAATGTACTTAATGCCACTGAACTTATAGACTTAAAAATGGTTAAAACAGTGAATCTCATGTTATGTACAATTTACTATAATTTAAAAAAATTTTAAAAACTGAGTGTATCACGTGAGTCATTTGCAATGTCAGCCTGTAATAAGGCAGAGTCTATAATTGGGGTAACATTCCCAGGCAGATAAGATGCCTAACTATCAGTTAATACGTTGAAAGTCACTCTATGGAGCTTACTTCATTTTCAGTATGACAAAAGGCATCAGTTTAAGCCAAGAAAGTTCAAGAGTTTCTAAAAATTTAACTAGAGTCGAGAATTCTATTTGTCCTTTCTATATTACCTGGGGGTTGAGGGTGCCATGGGCGGTGAAGTGTTGAGCTTTACAAAGTTCCTTAATAAAAATTCCTATGAAATGAGTGCTTCTGCCCCTGGAGAGAGCGAGTTCACGATTTCCTAGGTGGGAAACTGAATACTATGGCTAAAGCTGTGGTTTTCTCAAAAGAGAAAACTTCATTTTGATAATAAACATGCATTTACCAAAACACTTTGTTTGGGTCTCCCATTGTTGGGGCAATTTTATACAGTTCATTTGTAGGTGTTTGAAGAAGCTTCAGTTGTATTCTCTTTTCTATATTTAGAGGTTTGTGTTTTTTTTTTTTTTAAAGATTTTATTTTTTCCTTTTTCTCCCCAAAGCCCCCCGTTACATAGTTGTATATTCTTCGTTGTGGGTCCTTCTAGGTGTGGCATGTGGGACGCTGCCTCAGCGTGGTTTGATGAGCAGTGCCCTGTCTGCACCCAGGATTCAAACCAATGAAACACTGGGCCGCCTGCAGCAGAGCGCGCGAACTTAACCACTCTGCCACGGGGCCAGCCCCATGGAGGCTTGTGTTTTTTTTAAGATCAGCACCTGAGCTTACATCTGTTGCCAATTTTCTTTTCCTTTTTTTTTAAATCTCTTTCTCCTTCTCCCCAAAGTCCCGCAGTACATAGTTGTACTTTCTAGTTGTAGGTCCCTCTGGTGGTGCCTTGTGGGACCCCGCCTCAGCACCGCCTGGTGAACGATGCCATGTCGGCGCCCAGGGTCCAAACTGGTGAAACCCTGGGCTGCAGAAGCGGATTGTGCGAACTTAACCACTTGGCCATGGGTGCCGGCTCCTATATTTATAATTTTACCAGGATTTTTTGCAGGCGGTAGGACATGCACTAGAAACATCCTTGACTGTGCTTTAAAGTGTTTCCACCCCCATCGTTGGATTGGGATGGCTGCCAAGCTATCTCTGCTATGATAATAAGACTGAAGAGCTTGCCTACTATGTTAATGAGCACTCCTGGGATGGAAGAGGGTGGGATCTCCTGAAGTATGATACACAATTAATTTAGAAGGATATAATCAATGATTACTTTGGGAAAGAACATGTTATGGACATTAAGGTCAGTGACACAGCTCCAGGGCCCTTTAAGTCATAAAGTGTAGTATGATTGTCTTTGACAATAGTATTGAAACCTAGAAACAAAATAATTTGTAGACAATTATTTTACCAGTTTTAGTGGTTTGCAATTGGGTATCTCAGTAGTCTTTATTCAGGAGGTGGGAACAATGAAGAAGAGCTGAAGAGGTCATTGGTAAGTGTACAAAAGAGAGTTAACACAGCAAACCTCAAGTGACTATCCTTAGAATGGCCTGCTTGCCACCTTGGCCCTTGGCTGGATTTCAGGAGTGTTCTTACTGTTCCCCACTGGTAAGGGTAGCATGCTGTGCTCAGACTGTGCAAACAATGTGGTTTATGCTGAATGCCTGCTTTCTTGCTGGAAATCTGGATACATGCTAGACAGAGGGTGCCTACATGACCAGCCCCTAATAGAAATGTTGGTCACTGAGTTTCTGATAACCTTCCCTGGGCAGAAACATTGCACATATGCATTTTCATTGCTGGGAAAAGAGTGTGCTCTGTGTGACCCCTCATGGGAAGGTCTCATGGGCTGAATGTGTCTCCCGCAAATTCATACGTTGAAGCCCTAATCCTCAATGTGACTGTATTTGGAGACAGGGCCTTTATGGACGTAATTGAAGGTTAAATGAGGTCATAAGGGTGGGACCCTAATCCTGTAGGATTAGTGACCTTATAAGAAGAGATATCAGAGATCTCTCTCCCTGCACACGCACACACATGGAAGGACCATGTGAAGACACAGTGGGAAGGCACTGTCTTACCAGCCAGAAGAGAGGTCTCGCCAGAAACTAAATTGGCCAGCACCTTGATCTTGGACTTCTAGCCTCCAAAACTGTGAGAAAATCAATCTCTGTTTAGGCTACTCAGTTTGTGGTATTTTGCTATGACAGCCCTAGGAAACTGATACAGCCTCCCTCAGGAAGGGCAGCCCGTCCTCAAATTCATAGACCGGCATTCCCGTATACTGTTTCATCCCTTCATTACGTATGTACGCATCCTTCAATAATATGAGATTGTTTCACTTATTTGAAAGCTTTTCTAAAAATTTTATCAAACCGTATGTGTTCTTCTGCAACTTCTTTTTCTTTTATTTATTTCTGTCGAATCTTATATTTGTGAGATTTATTCACGTGGATACTTCTGCTATAGTTCTAGAATGATGCAAAATACTTTCTAAAATGCAAATACAACATCACTTTGTGGATTAAGATGCTTCAGATTTCCCACCTCAAAGAAAAGGGATAAAAAACACAATCATCTATAGAGAATGTGTAGGGTACTGGGTGTGGCAAATGGAGACGCTTTTGAATATTTTTGGGTGGGAATCCCTGCATTGTTAAATATTTTGATAACTCAAGAGGAGTGGAAAATTTTGAATTTTATGTGAAAGCTGCCATTTTTTTTTTAAAGGAAGATTGGCCCTTAGCTAACATCAGATGCCAATCTTCCTCTCCCTCCCACCCCTGAAAGCCCCAGTACATAGTTGTACATCCTAGTTGTATGTCCTTCTAGTTCTTCTATATGGGAGGCTGCCACAGCATGGCTTGATGATTGGGGTGTAGGACCATGCCCAGGATCTAAACCAGTGAACCCCGGGCTGCCAAAGCGGAGTGCACGAACTTAACCACTACGCCACTGGGCTGGCCCCATAGCTGCCATATTTTAAATATAGTTAACTAATTCAATTTCACATACGTGCACACACACACACAGGGCTAAAGCCAAACACAGCCTTGTCCCACATGTGCCCCACTTTTTGCCACAATGAGATTTGTGGCCTCAAAGATAAAAACCCTACACTCTGAGTATAATATTTACTTTCTTCAGGATCTGACCCTTTCCTATTCCCTCAGTTTGTGTCTAAACACTTTCTTTGCTCAAGTTGTACCATTTTTGATTTGTGAATGCAGGCTGCTGGATTCACGCTTAATGAGTATAGCACAAGCTATTCTCTCTGCCTGAAAGTCTTTAATCCAGAATACCTATTTGTCTACCTTTCAGTTACCTTTTTTAAAATGGTGGTAAACTTTTTATTTTGAAAAAGTTATAGATTTATAGAAAAGTTGTAAAGACAAAATACAGAGTTCCCATGCACTCCTTGCTCAGTTTCCCCTAATGTTAACATCTTACATTGCTGTGGTACATTTGTTAAAACTAAGAAACATCATTGGTGCATTATTACTAACTAACCTCTAGCACCTGTTTGGATTTCAGTAGTCTTTACAGTTTTTAGTTTCAGGATCCAATCCAGGATACTGCATTGCATTTAGTCATCATGTCTCCTTAGTCATCTCTTGTCTGTGATAGTTTCCGTCTTCCTCTTTTTAATGACCTTGTCAATTTTGGGGAGTATTTTTTAATTAATTAATTAATTATTTAAAATTTTCAGCTTTATTGAGGTATAATTGACATAAAAATTGTAAGATATTTAAAGTGCACATCGTTGTGATTTGATATACATACACATGGTGAATGGATTTCTCCCATCTGGTTAATTAATACATCCAACACCTCACAGAGATAGATATATATAGATATAGATATAGATATAGATATAGATATAGATATAGATATAGATATATAGATATACGTTTTGGTAAGAACAATTAAGCTCTTCTCTCTTAGGAAATTTCCATTATATAATACAATGTTATCAACTACAGTCATATGTTATATTAGATCTTCAGACCTTACTTATCTTATTGCTGAAAGTTTGTACTCTGTTACCAGCCTCTCCCTATTTCCCCCACCACTCAGCCCCTGGCAACCACTTTTCTACTCTGTTCCTACGAGTTTGACTTTTTTTCTTATTTTTTAGATTCCACATATAAGTGATATGATGCAGTATTTATCTTTCTCTGTCTGGCTTATTTCACATAGCATAATGCCCTCTAGGTCCATCGATGTTCTTGTAATTGGCAGAATTTCCTTCTTTCTCATGGCTGAATAATATTCCATTATATATATACCACATCTTTATCCATTCATCTGTTGATGAACACTTAGTTTGCTTCTATATCTTGGCTATTGTAAATAATGCTGCAATGAACATGGGAGTGCGGATATCTCTTCAATATCCTGTTTTCATTTCCTTTGGATATATACCTAGAAGTGGGATTGCTGGATCATATGGTAGTTCTATTATTAATTTTTTTATGAACCTCTATATTGTTTTCCATAGTAGCTGTGCCAATTTACATTCCCATCAGCAGTGCACAAGGGTTCCCTTTTCTCTACATCCTTGTGAACACTTGTTATCTCTTGTTGTTTTCATGATAGTCATTATAGGAGGTGTGAGGCGATATCTCACTGTGGTTTTATGTACATTTCCCTGGGGATTAGTGATGTTGAATACCTTTTCATGTACATGCCATTTATATGTCTTCTTTGGAAAAATGTCTGCTCAGTTCCTCTGCCCAGTCTTTAATCAGATTATTAATTTTGTTATTGAGTTGTGTGAGTTCATTATATATTATAGATATTAACCCCTTATAAGATATATGATTTGTAAATATTTTCTCCCAGTCTGTAGGTTGCCTTTTCATTTTGTTGTTGATTTCCTTTGTTCTGCAGAAGTTTTTAGTTTGATGTAGTCCCACTTGTTTATTTTGCTTTTGCTGTCTTTGCTTTTGGTGTCATATCAAAGAAAATCATTAAGAAGACCAGCATCAAGGAGCTAACCACCTACATTTTTTTCTGGGAGTTTCATGGTTTCAGATCTTACATTTAAGTTTTTAATCCATTTTGAATTGATTTTTGTGTATGGTATAAGATAGTGGTCCAGTTTCATTCTTTTGCATGTGGCTCTCCAGTTTTCCCAACACCGTTTATTGAAAAGACTATCCTTTCCCCAGTGTATATTTTTGGCTCCTTTGTTGTAAGATAATTGACTATATATACATGAATTTATTTCTGGGTTCTCTATTCTGTTCCATTGATCTATGTGTCTGTTTTTATGCCAATACCATACTGTTTTTATTACTAAAGCTTTGTAATATAGTTTGAAATCAGGAAGAGTGATGCCTTTAGCTGTGTTCTTCTTTCTCAGGATTGCTTTGGCTATGCAGGTCTTTTGTGATTCTAAACAAATTTTAACATTGTTTTTTCTAGTTCTATGAAAAATGCCGTTGAAATTTTGATAGGAATTGCTTGAATCAGTAGATGGCTTTGAGTAGTGTGGACATTTTAACAATATTAGTTCTTCCAATCTATGAGCACAGAATATCTTTCCATTTATTTGTGTCTTCTTCATTTACTTTCACCAATGTTTTAAAGTTTTCAGTGTACAGATCTTTCACCTCCTTGGTTAAACATATTCTTGGTATTTGACGCAATTGTAAATAAGATTGTTTTCTTAATTTCTCTTTCTGATAGTTTGTTACTAGTGTATATAAATGCAACAGATTTTTGTGTATTGATTTTGTATCCTGTAGCTTTTTGTATACCTGTGTAGAAAGGCAGTATAGCAGAGTAGAGTGTATGTGCTCTGGACTCATATTGCCTAGGTTCGTTATCCAAACTCTGCCACTCACTAGCTGTTCACCTTGGGCAAACTGTTTAATTGGCTCACCTGTAAAAAGAGAGTAATAACAGTATCCATCTTACTGAGTTGTTATAAGGATTGAGAATACATTTAGACCACTTAGAACAGACAGTCTCTGACATAGACTAAGCATTCAATAAATGTTAATTATTATTATTTTATCCACTCCATCTCTTTCATTTGAATTGACTCTTTGTAGCTCTTGATCTTTTAGGATAGAATCGAGTTTATCCTTTATCTACATGTATTAGAAAGAATAAGCAAGGAAGTTTCCTAAACGACAGTATTTAAAAATGTTACTTGTTCCCCAAAGCAGATATGAAAGGATTGGGGGACCCTGGACTACTTTGCTTAAAGACAATGGTCATAAACTATTACTAATTTGTTCCTGTGCAAATAAAAATTGTTATGCATAGGTGCGAGGGGCTCAAGTGTATTTGGGAATTTCCCCAAGATCTTCCATAATAGTTGAGTTCAGTTCTTTGGCCAATAAATTATGACCCAAATGAGAAGGTCACTTGACACAAAATATGGCTACTTAAAGCTTAAGAAATCTCTTATGGTTGCTATGCTAAGAAAAAGCTCTGAGCATGGCTGCATCTCATGGGCTATTTAGAGGTGGGCTTTTGTGTAGTGATACATAATTTGATTCTTCTTATTTTTTTTTCAGCGTGCTACTTTTGACTCTAGATAAATGTTAAACTCCTTTAGGAAAGAGACCACATTTTTGTATTTCTGTTACACTAACTGGAACAAAAAAACTCAATAAACTTTTATTGAACAAAGACAGCTCTGATTTTAGTGACAGTATACATATACTATTTAATTGAAGATGGTGAAGTAACTTCATTTATCAGTAAGCATCTATATCAGTATGTTCTTAGGTGCAAACAATGGGAGAGTCTAGCTAGTTTAAATAGAAATGGAATCTACTAAGGAACGTAAGTCACAAGATCTCCAAAGGGCTCAAGAGTCAACTTGGAGGATACACAGCCAGGAAAAAATGCCCCAATGTTACTACAAGACCCCAACAAAGATCCCACTGCCACTGGGACTCGACATGAACCCTGTAGCTAGGTAGTTGATGGCAGAATCTCTGCCATTGGTACCTCCAATAGCTGGAAGCCTCTGCTGCTGCCTCACCAGAAAATGGGGCTCTGTGTAGCAACTGCTTCATCACATTGCTATGTTGAATCAATGTCTTTTTAGGATTCAGCTACTGGTGCAGCTAGGTCATTTGCCTGCACCTAACTGTAAGGGAGGAAGACAAAGTAAGTGTCTGGTTTTATCTTGCGAAGAACTCACCATGTGGGAAACTCCCCCAAATTAGAAAGGTGTTCAAATGATGGTAGATGCCCATAAAACATGACATGTCTTCAGGCACTACACAGAATGTGGCCAAAAAGCCAGTGTCAATCCTTGAAATGTTGGTTATAGGTTCCTGCTATTGACTAAATGTTTGTGTCCTTCCAAAATTCATATGTTGAAGGCTAATCCCCTGCATGATGGTATTTGGAGGTGGGGCCTTTGAAAGGTAATTAGATCATGAGAGGGGAATGCTCATGAATGGGTTTAGTGCTCTTATAAGAAGAGACGTGAGAGAGCTTGGTTCCTCTCTCTCTGCTCTCCACCATGTGAGGATACAAGCAGAAGATGGCCATCTGCGAACCAAGAAGCAACCCCCACCAGACACTGGGTCTGCTGGCACCTTGATCTTAGACTGGACAAGTTCCACAACTGTGAGAAATAAATATTTATTGTTTAAGCCACACAGCCTACGGAACATTTGTTATAGCAGCCTGAACTGACTAAGACAGTCTCTGTAGGGATAAATACAGAAATAGTTAGAAGATAGGCATTGATCTTATCATAGAACTGTCAAAAAGAGTTGGCCAATTGGCACTGGTTGCTGGACTACATTTAGTGTAGAACTACTCTAGAGCAGGGGTCTGCAAACTACACCCCAGGCCAAATCCAGCCTGCCACCTGTTTTTAAAAGGACTGCAAGCTAAGACTTTTTTTTTTTTTTTTTACATATTTAAAGTGTTATTAAAGAAACAAAAAAGAATTTGCAACAGAGATAGATGTGGATCTCAAAGCCTGAAATAGTTACTGTCTCTTATACAGAAAAAGTCTGCCAACACCTTCTCTAGAGCATACTCTAATATTGAATTCTTTGAGAAGAAATCCTTGACACATTTTTAGATACCTTGGTTGTTATTCACAGGATGATTACCATTCTTGATGTTCTTAACATAAATTTTTATTCTGAGAAAGTTGTTAAGCAGTAGTCTAATGTATATTAATAGTGGAAAATACTTTAACACTTTTATTTTGAAGAGTTCTTCATTGTCAAAATTCATGAATCATATAGTTTAGTGTTAAATATTCTTTCATTCCATTTTCAAAAAAAAAAAAGAATCTACTTTGTTCTTAAATATTACCTTTTTCCTTCTGATGCGTACAGAGTCCTTTTCAGTCTGTCTAATTTTCCTCTATTAATACTGCATTAGGCTGGGTAGACTAACTGCTCTAACAATCCCCAAAACTCAATGGCCTAAGAAAATAAAAAGTTTATTTCTTGCTCATGTCACAGTTCAGTGGGGGAAGGCAAGAAGGATCTGGTCTGCTTAGTCATTGAGATAGCAGTGCTCCTTCCATCTGGAACCGATAGGTGTCTCAGCAGGTGAGAGGAGAAAGAAAGGGTGTGAAGGATTGCACGGAAGGTTTTATGAGCCAATCCTAGAGGTTGGTGTATTTCCCTTCCACTCACATTCCATTGTCCATAATGCAGGTATAGTACCACTTCTAACTGTAATGGAGGAGTGGGAATGTTGCCTAGCCACGTGCAGAATGAAGAGTGAATAGGTTTGGAGAACAGTTAGCCAGTCCCCGCCATGTCCTCAATTGTCTTAGATATTTCCCTTACAATCTATCACTTTAAATGGAGAGGGGAAAGATATATAGTAGTGCTCTATTAGTTAGGATGCATATTCTGCTATTGCAATGAAGGCAAAACAAAACAAAACACAGTAACTTCAAGAAGATACAGTGTTTATCTCTCTTGCACAAAAGTCTGAGCAAAACATTCTAGGGCTGATATGGCATCTCCATAACGTCAGGCACCTAGAGGTTGCTTGTATATTATTTTGCCTGCCTCAACACCAGTCTGACTTCCTTCTTAACAACTAAGATGACAACTCTTCCCCCACCATCATGCCCACATTCTGGCAACCTAGGAAGAGGATAAGGGAAAGTGGAAGGCATGCCCCTTCTCTTTAAGGGCACAACTCCAAAGTTTCCCATGTCACTTCTGCTGAAATCCCATGGGCCAAAACTTAGTAACCTGGCACTCTTGCTGCAATGAAGTTGGGAAGTGTAGTTCTTACCTGAGGGCCATGTACATAGCTTAATTGTGAGACTGGTTTTACTAAAGAAATAAGAAGGAGATGGATATTAGGGGTCAACTAGTAGTCTCCGCCACAGTCCCCCACTTCATCACTCAAATAGTTATGCACAACTTCTCTCCTTCTCACCCCATGTACCATCAGGATTCAGTTAGGGCAGCAGAGCTGTTATGAATAGTAGAGGAGTGTGTCTATTCCTACTATGCATTCTAGAAGTGGAGAAATAATCATGATGTGGGTTTAGCAATGCACTGTGCTCACTTTCTCACAGACCCAAGTCAAAACTCCACTAATCACCCAACTCCATAAGATTCTGTTTTCAGTGGTGGAACATGATGGTATTTTGTGTCTCTAAGAATTAGCATCAGTTCAGAGCCAAGGTCTAGTAATCCCTGAAAACTCTGGTTATTTTCCCTTCCCCAGTGCATACTCACCTTAGTCAGTGGCTCCAGGTTCCTTTCAGAGGATTGGAGACAGAGAGAGTAAAATAGTCTGGGGCTGGCCCTGTGGTGTAGTAGTTGAGTTCTGTGTACTCTGCTTTGGCGGCCTGGGTTTGCAGGTTTGCATCCTGGGTGCAGACCTACACCACTCATCAGCCATGCTGTGGTGGCAACCCACATACAAAATGGAGGAAGGCTGGTACGGATGTTAGCTCAGGGTTAATCATCCTCAAGCAAGAAAAAAAAGAGGAAGAGTTGGCAGCAGATGTTAGCTCAGGGAGAATCTTCCTCAGCAAAAAAAAAAACAAAACAAAACAAAAAAGCCAAAACCCAAAAACATCTGCCTGAAGCATTGGCACAGATGGACAAGTTGGAGTTTGAAGGGTAGCCAACAAGCCAAGCCTGTCTGGCTGCCAAATGGGAATGTGATAAAGGATCTTATGGAGGGGTCAATGAGAACCAGTTACCTCTGGATAGCTACTGTCTCTGTGGGTTTGCAGTTATACGTCTGGACCTGGGGGTGCTGGTGGTTAGCAGGGCTAGCAGTTGGGAAAAACAAGCTGGATGCAGAGTGGAGACTGAAGACAAACTGAGACCCTCCAGGAAACTATGTTACTTATCTTACGGTAATAACCTTCTGAGGAACTGGCTACCACTTCACTTCTTCCTTCTAAATATCTTAGAAATTCCTCTTTTGCTTAACTCTAACCAGGAACCATATAGGGAAGAGGATTTGGGGAAACACAGTTTCCAAGCCAGCATACATAGTTTGCACATACTCCCACTGAAAGAGAGCCAAATTTATATAGCTCAAAGTTCAGGGTCTCTAGGTGAGGTGCAGTCTTCCTATTTGTTGTGCATGTGGCTGCACATGATTCCCTAATTTATAACCCTGACTTCCCTCTTCTCTATACCCACTACCTAACAATATAGTAGACAGGTAACTGTAATAATATACAATGGATCAAGAATAAGATTGGCATTGGACTTCTTAAGAGCAATTCTGGAAGCTTCAAGATGATGTAAAGATGCTTTCAAGATTCTGAGAGAAGACTTATGTTTCTGGCCATGATGGAGTAACTGGTTCTAGACTGGTTTTGGATGGAGTAACTGGTTCCTTCCCACTATGGATAAATAGAGAATTGGACAAAATATATGAAACAACTGTTTTCAGACATTGGTAACAAGAAGCAGGTTTTGGGATAAACCTCCCAAATGTGTGGCATAGCTCAGAAAAGAGAGAACTGTGCAGGTCAAAATGCCAACATATACAGTCGTGCACTGTATAATCACATTTCAGTCAATGATGACTACATATACAACGCTGGTCCTGTTAGATAATGGAGCTGAAAAATTCCTATTGCTTAGTGATGTTGTAGTCATTATAACATCATAGCACAATGCATTACTCAGGTGTTTGTGGTGATGCTGGTGTAAACAAACCTACTGTGCTGCCAGTTGTATAAAAGTATAGCACATATAATTACGTACAGTACATAATACTTGATAAGAAATGACTATGTTACTGGTTTGTGTATTTACTAAACTGTGCTTTTTATCATTATTTGAGTGTACTCTTTCTACTTATAAAAAGAAAGTTTACTGTAAAATAGCATGCCATGTTACACTGGCAGCAGACTCCTACATGTCATGTTTACCAAATCTCTTGATTGCATCATTTTCTCTTGTGCTTGATTTAACCTTGTGTTCTGTTTATCATGGCCCCTAAGCATACAAAATCCACTGCTAATGTTGCCAGTAACAGGCCACGTCAAGCGACTGACCTGGAAAGGAAATTAAAAGTGATTAAGGGCTACAAAGTTAGAAAATCAGTGATAGTTATTGCTCACTAGTCAGGCATTTCCCATTCCACCATAGCTACGATCTTGAAGAACAAGAACAATGTGATGGGAGCTGTTAAAGGAGCTGCTTCGTTGAAGGCAATGAAACTAACAAAAATTCGACAAGGCCTATATCAGACACGGAAGTGTATCAGACACAGAACTCCATTCTTCTCAGCACCAAGACAATCAGGGCCAAAGCAAAAGGTTTGTTTGCAATGTTGAAAGAAAAGACTGGATCCAACCATGATGTTGAATTTACTGCTGGCTCTGGATGGTTTAAACAATTCCAGAATTGCTGTTCATTACATAATGTGGAAGTGAGTGGTGAGTCTGTGAGTGCTGATGGGAAGGTAGCTGAAGAATTTTTGGAAACTCTAGATAAGCTGATTGTGGAGGAAAATTGCTTGCCAAAGCAAATATTCAATATGGACGAGAGCTCCTTCTTCTGGAAACAAATGCCTGAAAGGATTTTCTCCATAAGGGAGCCAAATCCATGCCGGGTTTCAAGGCTTTTAAGGACAGGATAACAGTCTTGCTTGGGGGCAATGTTGTAGGCTACAAATTGAAACTCTTTGTGATCTGGCTCAGTGATCTGTGTGATATGCTCCAGGACCTTCAAGCATATCAATAAGCACACACTACCAGTGTTCTACAGGAGCAATAAGTCATGGATGACGCAGTTCCACTCCCAAGATGCCCTCCTGATTTGCCATGCCAGTGAAATGTGGAAGTACTGTTTGGAGAATAACATACCTTTCAAGATTTTGCTTATTGTTGTTGATGTTCTGGACATCCTCCCTTTATTGGTGATCTTCATTCCAATATCAAAGGGGTGTTTCTCCCTCCAAACACCACCTCTTTGATTCAACCATTGCATCAAGGAGTTAGAGTAGCTTTTAAGGCCACTGTCTGAGGAGGACCTTTGTGCAGGCTATTGCTGCAACTGAGGATGACACTAAGAAGACACTGAAGCAATTCTGGAAAGATGACAACATCTATGACTGCATCGAGTACCTTGGTTGGCTTTGGGGTAATGTCACCAAGGAGTGTATGAAGAAGTGCATCTGGAAGAAGACACTCAAGAGGTTTGTCCGTGACTTCAAGGGATTTGCCAAGGATGAGCAGGTTGCAAAAATCAGCAAGGCTGTGGTTGAGATGGCAAACAACTTGAACCTGGGTGTGCACACAAGTGCCTTTCATGAAAAGAACTAGAAGACAAAACAGACAGGATCTAAGAAGAACCAATCCAAAAGGTAAAAATGGGAAAAAGAAAAAAAAAGCACGCAAGAAAAAAGAAAAGCAGGTTTCCTGGGTAGGAAATGATTTCAGCCTTAGATACAAAAGTGCTAAATCCGTGAAACTGATATTCCTTTTTATTTTGTGTCATGAAAGTCCCTACTTACATTTTTTTTTCTTTTTTTTGAGGAAGATTAGCCCTGAGCTAACATCTGCTGCCAATCCGCCTCTTTTTGCTGTGGAAGACTTAGCCCTGGGCTAACATCCGTGCCCATCTTCCTTTACTTTATATGTGGGACACCTACCACAGCATGGCTTGCCAAGTGGTGCCATGTCCGCACCAGGATCCGAACCAGCAAACCCCAGGCCGCTGAAGTGGAACGTGCACACTTAACCGCTGTGCCACTGGGCTAGCCCCCTACTTACATTTTTAAATTCCATTAAATGTCACCTCTCTGATATCCCCAAACATTTTGTTTGTATCTCTTTTGGCATTTGCAGTCATTTCTTGCTTTGTAACCCTCTTGGGGTGATTCTGTAGGAGTAGTAAAATAGTTAAGAGCAGGGCCCCTGATACTGGTGTATTTATAGGTGAGATGACCTGATGTCTGAGGTTTGCTTTAAATACTCCAACAAAAAATAAAAAAGGGGAATACATAAAACAAGATTGACAAAATGTTGATTTGCTGAAGCCGTGTGATGGATGTTTGGGTGATCATACTACTGTTGCTCTCTTTTGTGTATGTTACAAAATTTCCATAATATAACAAAACAAAAGCCCAGTCTCAGAAGACAGCCAGACCTTGGTTCAAACGGTAGTTTCACCATTTACTAGCTGACTGACTCTATGTAAGTTTCTCTATATGGGAATAATGTTTCTCAAAATGGGAATAATGTATGGCCATTAGGGTTCTTGTAAAGATTAAATGAGACAGAATTTGAGACATCTAGTACAAGGCCTGGCCCTTAGTAGTTGTACTAATAAGGGTGCCTGCTTGCAAGCAACAGAAACTGGCTCTGGTTATGGCTAATCCTCCTGACACGCAGATACTTGCAAGGCAGAGGTAGGACTGGAGCTCGGGTCTCTGATTTCTAGACCTAGAGCGTTTTCTATGTTATCACACTTGTCTAGAACTTTTCCTTGGTTTGGTGCTTTGCAATTTATGCCTTCTAACACGCTGGAACATGGTTTGGGCACACGTCTGGAACTTAGGACACTGGGGACTGCAGGGTGGCCTTGGGTTAAGGGGTGGTTATGGGGCAGAGGTGACTCACTGACGTTTCGTGGCTGACAGCGTGTTGGTTGCTAAGTGGACGCTGGTACCCCGAGCCGGCGCGGACCAACCGTCTCGCTCACTCCGGGTCCGGCTGGCCTCGCAGCTCCTCACCGGCTCCGGGCGGGCCGCGCCGCCTGCCCGCCTGCCTGCCTCCTCTGGGTCTCAGCGCGCGCCCACTCTGCCGGCCGACTCGCGGCGCCAGCCCGGCGGCTAGTCCCGCGCTCGCTCTCGCTTGCGGCAGTGGGCGGGACCGCAGGTCCCTGGCTCGTGATTGGCCGAAGCGCTGGGGCGCCCCTTCTCCGCCCCCTTCGACGGGGTGAGAGGTCAGGGGAGCGTCGGTCGGCTGGGTAGACGATGGCGGCCGTCTGGGTGGGCGCAGCGGCGCTCGTCGCGGCCGGATGGCGTGGGCGTCGGTCGCCTCACCGGCTGATGCGGGGCGCGGCGCTGTGGACCCTGAAGGTGAGGAGGGCCGGGGCTCCGAGCCTTGCACCGCCCAGGGGTGCCCCGTGCCGCAGAGAGCGGCCCGGCGGTTCCCGGCGACAGCCGCGACCCGGTTCTGCGGCAGTCGGCGCCTCTCCCTCCCTCTCCCTGCGGGCTTCGCGCTGGAGCGGGCGGCGCAGGCGACCCCCGCTGCGGCTGGTGCTCCGGGGCTCGCGGAGGGCGGAGGGGCTCCGGGAGCAGGCGGGCTCGGGTCTCCTGCTCTCTCGGCAGCGGCTGACAGCCACCTGGCAGCGGTGTAGCTGCGTGTCTGGTGCACCGGTTCTTGTGCCTTACGGTTTTGGCTTCGTCTTGAGCTTTCCAGAGTGTGTTTTTAAGGATCCTTACAGTTTCCTTTTTCTCTTGCTTCTTTCCTGCTTTGAAGGGACGCTGAATCCCTGCTGAAGTCGAGTTAGGATTGTGAGTTTATCTCAACTCTTAAAGTATCATACGACGTCAGGATTGCTACTATTTACATTTGAGCTGAAAGCCTGTTTTAAATGTATTACATCACAGAGTTCTATATTTGCATCCTATGAATTTATTTTTCTTTTCTGTGTGTGTAGTGGTTAGCCTGACTTTTGTACTGTTCTAAACACGTTTTGCCCGTGTTTTGTATGTCCCAGGATTTCATGGTGGCAGCCTTGGCTCATATGTTGGAGTGTTTGTGTGTGGCTGTAAACACTTTTTCTCTTCAACATGGAGTCTCTTGTAATTTCTGAGCAAAAACTACCTAACTTACCTTGTTAATAGGACTTGTAGGTCACTTGCACAAATTCTTTAAAATGAAGTTCTCCGTGAAAACCACCTGTCATCTGGTTCAGTCTGCTTGTTAAATTTACGTTTTTTTTTTGAAGTCTTTTAAAAATTGTCATATGACTTGATTTATTGTCATTGAACTTCAGAATTGGAAGACACTTTCAAGGTCCTACCTTTTAAAGAGAAGGCAGGGGCTGGTCTGGGTGCTGGTGCTTAAGTTCTGGCACTCTGCAGTGCAGGGTTGGCAGGTTCGGATCCTGGGTGAGGACCTACACATGCCTCATAAGCCATGCTGTGGCAGTGTCCCACATACAAAACAGAGGCAGATTGGCACAGGTGTTAGCTCAGTGACAATCTTCCTCAGCTAAAAGAGGAAGATTGGCATCAGATGTTAGCTCAGGACCAAGCTTCCTCACCAAAAAATTTTAAAAAATAAAAAAGAGGAGGAAACAGGCCAGGTGAGCAGTGTGAGAGCTGGAACTGATCATGGAAATGGAAGCAAGCCTACACCTGTGTTAGCATTGTGTGATCTTCAGAGAGACTACCCTTGAAGAGCACAATGGTTTTCGTGTTGTAACCAATTTATTCTGTAATCTTTATTGTTCTTTAATTTTTTTCATTTTTCTTGGCCACATCAATTGCAATTGCAAGACTCTGCTGCATTTACATAGGAGGCAGCATGGTGCAGTGGAAAGGCATGGGCTCTGGAGTCACACAGGGGCAGTATTGTATATTAGACAAGTCTCTTCACTGGCCTCAGCTTCTTCCTTTCGACTATTTTTTCCTTTCCAACAAATCTTTATGGAATGGTTCCTCTAGGGAATGAATATAGTTTCTGCTCTCTTAGAAATTTTAGTCTGTTAGGGAGAGACAAATAAGTGTAAGATGCTTTTCGGGGAGAGGTCCTGGTGTTATAAGAAAATAAAATAGAAGGATTTGACAAAGTCAAGATTTTGAGCTCTATGTCCTAGATACTGTTATGGGGCCTTACTTGAATTAATGTATCAGGATGTTTGCAACAGCCATATAATCCCCATGTACAGATGAAGAAATTGAGGCACAAAGTGTTATGTAACTTGCTCAAAACTACAGAACTAATAAGTGGCAGAGCTAGGATTTAGAACTCCAGAACATGCATTCTTAATCATACAATACTGCCTAAAGTAAGGGAGTGTTTTCCTTTAGAAGTGAAAATTGAAACAAGTTTTGAAGGACAATGTAACTTTTCTAGGCAAAGAGAGAAGAGATGAGTATTATATGTGAGAGAGCAGCACATGCAAAGGCCCTGGGGCCAGAAGGAATGACAAGATAGAACAACTAAGAAAAGCCTTCTGAAGCTCTGGTACAGAGACTAGATGGTGCTGGGGAGGTAGGTAAGAGTCACACCATGTTGGGCCTTGTAGACCATGCTATTACTCATACAGCATTACTCGTTCATATTAGGTTTGTTCTTTATCTTATAGCAATGGGAAGCCATTCATGTTGGAGGTGGGAAGGATTATACTGATGTATTTTAGATTGGTGGGGCTAAGACAGAGGAAAGTTATTGTACTTACTGCTATACACTTGTTGTACACTTACTGTACATTATATAAGTTTTGGTTTTTCCTACCCGGTTTCTTCCTTTTAATGTATTGGCAGAGACTGCATCTTGTCTACTTCTGTGTTCTTGGCACACTGTTTGACACAATAATAGGTGCTCAATGTGTGACTGTACTGATTGGAGTTAGGTGTTTGCCAGTGAAGACTTCCTCCTGGAGGTGGAAGAATCTCTGAAGTTCACTGTCGCTTTAGGGGAACTTGAGCTGCTGGGTAGCTCCTCTCTGTGCTTCTCTTCTGTGAACTTGAAGTGTGCTCCACTGAGTCTGTATTTGAAGCAGAACTTTTGGAAGATTTTATTCCTGCCAATTCTCTCTCCACCCCTGCAAACCATTTGGTTGGTTGGAAAGCAGACTGCTAATTCTCAACTGTAGTCTAGAGAATTCTAATCATTCTTTGAAGCCAATTAACAGAATTTGTTTGCTTTTAGGATATATGTAGAGTGCACATTTTAGTCTTTCCTTATTTATTTTGTGCTTTTTAAACATATGTTGGTTAAATACCTAGTTTTTTCTTCTGTGTACATTTTTCAGTGGCTCCAGGATGTTGGGTTTAAGGTAATTGCTGTAGTTTATTGAGCTTTTATACGCTTTATATGGTTTTTATATGTTATCTCTTATCCATGTAGTAACTAGGTACAGAAGCCCAGTTTTGCAGAAGAGGAAACAAAAGCTCAGAGCAGTTAAGTAACTTGCTCAAGGACCCAACTGGCTGAGGTAGAATTTGCACCTTGATGGTGGGATACCAAAGGCTTGCTTTTCCGAGTACAGACTGTCTCTGATTGGAGTGGTGTCATTATATGAAGCATTCATGACGCTTGACTGCTTAAGCTCTGTGTTCCTTAAAATCCATGATTTTCTTTGCTAGCCATGGAAAAGAATGGTTGAACATATCCTAATGCTTTAGAATTGCCCAGAGGTAAATCTTTGCAACATGCTGATGGATTTCTGACAATCATTTGGGAAAAAAATCTTCTAAGATTATTACAGAAACCAGTTTCTGGTATAATAAAATGCTTTTGGATACTCCTGTATTTATACATTTACTTTTTGGATTTTATTCTAAAGAGGTTCAGAGCAGAGGAGTGATTGGTAAAACCCTTTTCTAAATAAAGGGGAAAGATGGTGACATTTTTGATCAAGAGAGTGAAGGAAAAGGAGTTGTTTAAATGATTTCAATTAAAAAAAATGTGGGTAATTGGGAGAACAGGGATGAAAAAGGAAATTTGGGAAGGGAAATTTTCTTTTTGGGGGGTAGAAATGTAGTTTTTCATTTTAGGTATCTGGAGTTAGATGACTACAAGAGTCTTATTGAATTTGCAGGAAGAAAGGGAAAGCAATGGCTGGTTTTTGGGTCAGTGATCTGATAAATTGAATAAATACTCAATCTTATTATCCTAAATTAGGATCTGGAAGAAGGAAGAAGAGAATAGGATTTAGAGGAATGGCTTGAGAGGAGATGGTATAGCATTTACTCGTTCATTTATCTAAAGAATTATCCATCCATTCAAAAAGTGTGTGGGGCATCTACTAAGTGTCTGGCACTGTGGTGTGCACTGAGGAGACCAGAAGAAATGAAAATATGTTCCTTCACTGGGTCCCTGGAGTAGACAGGTCAAGGGATAAAGACTGAAGGAAGAATTTGATAAGGTCTTTGGTCTTTAATGAGAATAATTTCAGTAGCATGATAAAGTATCATATGCGGAAATATTGTTTTGAAGATACTCTCCAATAGTGAAACAAATAGGTATTTTTTTTGGAAAATGAGGATAGTATATGATTAAAAAATTAGTTTATTTTAAATGCTTATTGACTTTCACTTAAAAAAATCATAAACTGTGGTGGGATCAATATAGTAAGATCAAAATAAAAGTGAATTTCAAAAGTGTTGGAAGATGTAGACATAATTTCAGTCAGGAAAACTAATACAGCATCCATGGGACACACCTGGTGGCTTAGAACAACACAAATTTATTCTCTCACAGTTGTGGAGGCTAGAAGTCTGAAATCAAGATGTCAGCAAGGCCATGCTCCTTCTGCAGGCTCTAGTGAAGAATCCTGCCTTGTCTCTTTGAGCTTCTGGTGGCTCCGGGCATTCCTCGGCTTGTGGCTGTATCACTCTAGTCTCTGCCTCTGACCTTGCAAGGCCTTCTCTTCTTTCTCCCTGTGTGTCCTCTCTTCTTCTTTCTTTTATAAGGACAGTTGTTGGATTTGGGGCCATGACACTTTCCAGTATGATTTCATCTCAAGACCCTTTTTCTAAAAATGGTCACATTCACAAGTTCCAGGACGTGCTACATCATTTTGGGGCCACTGTTCAACCCACTACACCTCTATGTGCCAGACACTGTTTAGTGGTGGGGATATAATAGTGAATGTTTCTGCCCTCCTTGTAGTTATATTTGAGTAGAGGAGACTGACAGTATTCTCATAAATACATAAGTTCAAAGAGTGGTAAGTGCTCTGAAAGGAAAAAACATAGGGTAATGGGATAGAGTGGTGGTGGTGTTGGATGAGGGGTTACCTAAGGAAAACGGGAGACATTTCTGAGCATATGGCATTTGACCAGAAAACTGACCCAGCCTACCTTGTGATGATCTGGGGGACTGTCATTCTAAGGGAAGGCCAAGGCAAAAGCTCTGAGGTGAGATTGCGTTTGGTATAATCAGGGGATGGATGTGGTCAGTGTGGTTGGAGTGAAGTGAATGAGGAGGGGAATGCTAGGTGATGAGGTAGGCAGGACAGTCTTGTAGGGGCTTGTATTTGAGACGTAGCCCCTATTGATGGGAGTCCATTGGAGGTTTTTAAGCAAACTGGATTTATGTTTTGGAAAGACCTCTCTGACTGCTGTGTGGAGAATGTCCTAGTGGGGGCAGGGGTGGGAAGCAGGGAGACCAGTCAGGAGGCTGCTGTAGAAGTTCGAGGTAGAGATAATGGTCGGGCGTTAGTGCTGGCGTTGGTGAGAGCTAGCAAGACTTTTGATATGTTTTGGAACTAGAGCCAGTAGTACTTGTTGGGTTATAAGGGAGATGTAAAGAACGAGAGGAATCAAGGACCTTTGAAAAGGTAGACACAAAAGGCCACATATTGTATGATTCCATTGATATGAAATGTCCAGAATAGGCAGAGCCATAGAGACAGAAAGTAGTTCGGTGTTTGCCAGGGGCTGGGGGAAAGGGGTCGATGGGAGAGACTGCTGACAACTAAGGGCTTTCTTTTTGGGGTGCTGAAAAAACATTCCAGAGTCAGATAGTGGTGATAATTCCACAACCTTGTGAATATACTAAAAGTCACTGAGTTGTCTTCTTTAAAAGAATGTTTTGTTTTTCTTTTCCTCCCCAGATCCCACCAGTACATAGTTGTATATTTTAGTTGT
This sequence comes from Equus przewalskii, assembly GCF_037783145.1. NCBI lineage: Eukaryota > Metazoa > Chordata > Mammalia > Perissodactyla > Equidae > Equus > Equus przewalskii. The sequence continues at coordinate 69,114,588 of NC_091846.1, forward strand.
GGGTCGTTCTAGTTGTGGCATGTGGGACGCTGCCTCAGCATGGCCTGATGAGTGGTGCCGTGTCCGCGCCCAGGATCCGAACTGGTGAAACCCTGGGCCACCGAAGCGGAGTGCGGGAACTTAACCACTCGGCCACGGGGCCGGCCCCTAAGGAATGAGTTTTATGGTTTGTGAATTATATCGCAATTAAAAAAAAAAGTGACCCTTAAGTTGTTGACCTAAGCCGCTGGGTGTGGTAAGTTCTTTGTGATAGGGAAGGCTGAGGCTTGGGACGGAAGATCAAGACAATTGTTACATTAAAATAATTTGATTGAATTTATAAAACATAGAGCAGTGGGTGATCTCATTTGTTGTTTGTGGGGTCACGTAATGAATGTGTTAAAGGAGAAGTAGTGAGAAAACACCTTCTCAGGTTCATAGATGATTCTGGTGTTACTGAAAATGGCAAAGGCGGAGGAAAGCTGTGTACACATTTAGTCATCAAAGTGCCTTCAAATGATTCTCATTTTTACAGCTGAGGTAAGTAACTTGCCCAAGGTCGCACAACAGTTAAGTGGTAGATTGAGGATTCAAACTCAGATCTGAGTCAACACCTTTGTTATACCATATTAGCAAACTTAGTAAAAAGAGAAATGGCAAATTTATACATCTTGGGCACAAAAACTAGTCTGAGCTTCATAGCAGTCATGGAAAAGAGGGAGGTGGTAGGTCATAGAGCTGTCCCTGTCTTATAGTAAGGAGCCTTCGTTCTTCAGGACAAACAAGCCTTGTCCTGGCGTTGAATGCATAGAATACATTGTATAAGGGCAACTAGCAATCCAATAAATAACTTCTTTGTTACTTGTTTTACGCAAAAATACAGTGATATTTCCCATCTCATTGGTTGCTGTTAATCTGGCACTTTGTGCAAGTTATAGTTGTGTGAAACAGTTCTGTGGAGGTGGGATGGTTAGGTTTCCTAGAAGCAGAGCCTGAAAGGGATTTTGTGCAGGTAGTGGTCAAGAGAAGAGTGAAGGAAGGAGGATAGAGCAGGGGGAAAAAGCTGAGCAAGGATGGGGTCCCAGCTGGAAACTAGCTTCAGTGTCATCCCCCAGGGGAGCTCTGGAGCAGTGGTTCTCAAAGTGGGGACCACAGCCAGCTTGTCAGAAATGCAGATTTTTCTGGGCCCTCCAGACCTGCCAAGTTAGGAACAGAGGAGGTGGAGCCCAGCACAGTGAGGTCTGAGAAGCACTGCTGCAGATCAGCCCTGTCGAATGAAAGTACAATGCGAGCTGCAAATGTAATTTAAAATTTACTAGCACTCACCTTAAAAAGGTGAAATTAATATTGATATATTTTATTTAATCCAATATATTAAAAATACTATTTTGACATGTAAATATAAAAATTAATGAGGTCTTTTTTTTGTGTTTAGTCTTCAAATCTGGTGTGTATTTTACACTTGGAGCACACTGGAATTTGGACTGGCACATTTCAAGTGCTTGGTAGCCACGTGTGGCTAGTGGCTGCCATATTGGACAGCCAACTCTAAAGCTCAGATTGCACTACCAAATTGGTCACACGTTGAGGTGAGGGGGCCCACCTTTTGAGCCCCAGGTCAGTCATTGGCTGTGAGGTGGGGAGAGGGGTAGCTCCCTGGCTTGATGGAGAACTCCTGTCTGGTTGAGGTAGATGGGCCAGACTAGGGAGCAGGTGTGTGCTATGAGTAGTCAGCACACCAGCTGGGAACGCGGTGCTGACTGGCAAAGAGGCTCTGAATGGACACCAACAGCATACGCTACAAGTGGGGTGGGAGGAATGGCCTGGTAGGGGAGCTGTGGTGGAATGATGAAGTTTTAGAGTTGAGGAATGTAGTTTCCTGGTGCTCTAGCTTACTATGGAGGCAGAGCCAGAGAATCTTGAGATTTGATCGTTTCTCTCCAGTATTAGGTATTTTGCTTAGCTTTTAACAGAAGGTCTTGGCTGACAGTTAAAGGTTGGGATGGCTAGTGAGGTTCAGAAGACTAGATAGTCACTGTCTGTTTGAAAGAAAAGCTGTGCTTAAGTGAAAAAGCCTGACTTACATTAGTGTTTTTAGAAGGCATTCTGTCAGAAGGTCACTCTGGGTCTGTTAAAATGCTGAAATAAAGACTCAGCTGCTGTCCCGAGCTCTGTGCCGTGAAACGTGAAAGAGAGGACCTGTGCTCAGAAATTTTGAAGATGAAGCACTAATGTTGACTTTTACTGAGATAAGATGATGTCATGGCTCTATTAATCCAGTTTTGAGGATAGTTTCTTCTTTGAGGTAGAATGCATCCTGATGATGAATTACTCTGGCAATGGAATTGTTTTAGTATTATTCCCCTGAATGCTACTGTGGATATGTTAAGAATAACAGTAGTTATGTGTTTTGCAGAATTAGTGTTTAGATTGTTCTTTGACATAATTCCTACTGGATTTACCAGTTTGGGCTTTCATATGAGGTCATGTGTAGAATGTGAAAATAGATGCTATCTGAGCTTAGAAAAGGATATTCAGTTCCCTGTTGTTCCAACAATGGCTAGAAGGCATGCATCCATTTTGTCTAAGAGCTATACCATTTCCCCCTTTTTTGGTTAATAGTTATTGTGTGCTTACTGTAACGTATGCAAAACTGTGCTAGGCATTTTGCACACTCTGATTTAATCCTCATAGCAGCCTTATGTCCTAAGTAAGTACTGTTATTATGTCGAGTTTACATGAGGAAATGTCCTATATATTTAAGAAATGTCAGAGCCAACATTTGAACCCAGGTCCGAATCTGTCTGAGTCTGGACCAGTGCTCTTAATTACTACATTATTACTCTAATGGTAACTCTCAAATGGTCTGGTATAATTTTAAGAAAGAAGGGGAGAACGGCATAATTGGATTTAGTTTTTGGGTAATATCTTACGTTTCATTGTTGCTTTACAGTTTATCAAGGCTGATTTGGTCCTTTACCACCTCTGTAGGAAAGCATGGGAAGTGTCGTCACCTACATCTTATAGATGGAAACTAGGATCCAGAGAAATTATTTGCTCAATGTTACGTAGCTACGAAGCAGTGGAGCAAAGAGTTGACCCAGGTCTTGTGACTCTGAGGTCATGTTACTTCCCATGTGCCACGCTCTTAGCAGGGATTTCCTTTCTAAGTGTGGAAAATGTAGGAAATCTTTATTCTTGCAGAAGAGAACCAATGGCACTATGTTGTTGGGAAGTCATTTTGCACTTACAGCCCTTTCTCTTTTTGGCTCTGGTAGGCTAAACAGTCTTTATAGATGGAGTTGATTAAAGTTTTTCCTAGAATGCCTGTTGCTAGGAAGTGTCTTAAAAGAATTTTGGACTGGGCTTGTAGCCAGTTTGTGATATGCTTAACAAAACCAATATGTTAAAATTCTGTGTGGAGGTCCAAATTAGCAGATTTCTACAAGCTTGTTTTGTGCATTAAAAAAATTTTCTGTTGTAGCTCTACAAAATTGCCTAATGTTTGACCTATATTCTTTATAAGTTTGAACTTTTCATGAAGGTCCGCCAGGAGTAAACAGGAACAGAGAGCCTTTGTGGGGCCGACTGCAGATCAGTGCAGACTGGCTGGGGGACTCGCCCAGACCCTTGTTTCTGGGTAGCAGTTGTTCTGTTGTTATGGTTCTGTCTGCTTGTACCATTTCCACTTCTAGTTACTTGGCTAACCAGGGGCGTCTGTGTTTTTAAAAGTTTGGGGTGCATTATCACAAATTCACACGTGTACACACTGTATGCTTTCCTTTTTGATAATGGTGGCAAAATACAGTCTGTTAGATCTTCAGAATCAATTTTTTTGGAATCAATTTTTAAATAGTAATAAAAAGATTCTGAAAAACCAGTTTGATCAGTCACATGTGCTACAGCGCCTACGTTTTGTCCAGGTGTAACTTGTAGTAGAGTTCATTAGTTTTAAGAACTGTGTGGTGTAGACGTTTTTTATTCTAGTTTTATGTTGTTGGTAGTTTTCTCAAAGTAAATGTAGTTTACATTGAGTCAGCTGACCCAAGCCTTTCTCAGAGCTTGGCCACTTAGAAATTTCCGAATTGTTCTGGGACAGAAACTCTCTCCCCTATTGGGCCAAATTTAGCTTAGTCCATTCTTCATGAGCCCATCTAATGAGATAGAGTCCTGAGGTTTTTATTCCAAAAGGTATCCTAGAAACTTAATGCGTAATTCAGATTTATTGAAATCTATGAAACTAGCTCTATTTCTGCCAAGTAGCTCTGCGTGTTTGTTATTCTCAGAGTGATTCACCAGTGAGATCTGAGTCCCCATATTCTTGGCCCACATGTTCAGTTTGGATTATCTCCGTAATTCAACTTCAGTAATAGCCAGAGGCTTGCACACGTTAGATACCCCGGTCCTCATCTCTTGTTTTTTTAGTAATAGTGGTTTAGGTTAGTAAGGGAACTTAGAGGACAGTCATCTAAGCTTTCATTTCTTAGCAGAGAGCAGAAGGGTTTGCTCAAGTCATGGAAATAGTGTCAGGCTGAGTTAGGATTAGAACTCAGGTCCCTTGATTTCCTCTCTCAGTTCTCTCCCAGGTGGTATGCTGCTTTTGGAAGCGTTCCCTTCCCCAGACATAAACATCACTGTTTATTCTCTCTCTCCAAAGCTAATTAGAATGCCTAAAATGTCCATCTCAGGTTGTGTTTTTCTCTAGAGGACACCCATTTGGTTTTTGCCGCCAGGAGTAAGTTATACCCTTTAATTGGTAGTGATTAAACACTCATCTATGATTTTGCCTTTTGTAAAAGGATATGTTGACATGTTGCTGGGATAGACCATTATGTGCCTGACAGTATTAGGGAGAATTTGTGAAAATGTAAACTACTTTGTTGTTCTATTTTGTAGAATTGAGAGGAAGCTGTTATGCCATTTACTTTCTCATGTAAATATTCTGCTGCTACCTTGCAGCAGAATAAGTGTGAGAAATTCCCAGGTAGCTTTTGCTTTTTTAAATTCTTAGTGTTTGTTTTCTGCATTGGCTGAGGCTCTAAACACTAGACATGATTTTTAGGGGAAGGATTATTTGTTAAGTTCAATATAGGAGTAAAGTGGCTAAATTATAGCTATTCTGCTGAAAGCAGTGGAAGACTGAATTTTTATTTGAACACAGGGAGTGGTGAGACCTTGGTAAATTGTTTTCTCATCCGAAATCATATCTTCGCATAGACAATGGTGTTAATGTGGGTGGTACCGTTATTTTTATTATTTCAAAATAAAAAAATTCAGAATGCTTTGAATAGATCTATGCATAAACCTTGTAACCATTACAGCCTAGCTCTGTGACTTTTGAAAAATTAAAATTCTCAAGACTCATTTTTCTAATTTTGTTTTTGCTTGAGGAAGATTTGGCCTGAGCTAACATCTGTGCCAGTTTTCCTCTATTTTGTATGTGGGTCACCACCACAATATGTCTGTCCGCCAATGAGTGCTGTAGGTCTGCACCTGGGAACCTAACCCGGGCCACCGAAGTGGAGCGTGCCGAACTTAACCACTGGGCCAGGAGGTCAGCCCCTCATTTTTCTCATTCTCAAAATTAGGGCTAATACTCTTGAACTCATAGGGATGCTTGAAGGAATGTGAGAGAGTTTTGGCCTTAAAAGGGGCACAGTAATCAAGTTAATTTTCTTCCATTCCCAATTCATTGTTCTTCTCTGCTCTGTACTTGGTAGTGTGAAGGCTTTATTCTGTGAAGTGTATCTTTCATATCTATTACCTTCACTTTTTTTTGTTTTTTTTAAAGGACACGAATTTTTTTTGTTGTTTGCTTTTTTTATTAAGATTATGATAGTTTACAACTTTGTGAAATTTCAGTTGTACCTTATTGTTAGTCATGTTGTGGGTACACCACTTCACCCTTTGTGCCCTCCCCCCACACCCCCCTTCCCCTGGTAACCACCAATCAGTTCTTCTTGTCTGTATGTTAACTTCCACCTATGAGTGGAGTCATACAGAGTTCGTCTGTCTCTGTCCAGCTTATTTCACTGAACATAATGCCCTCAAGGTCCATCCATGTTGATGTGAATGGGATGATTTTGTCCTTTTTTATGGCTGAGTAGTATTCCATTGTGTATGTATGTATATATATATATATATATATATATATATATATATATATATATATATATACCCTATCTTCTTTATCCAATCATCAGTTGCTGGGCATTTAGGTTGGTTTCATGTCTTGGCTATTGTAAATAATGCTGCGATGAACATGGGGTGCATGGGACTCTTGGAATTGCTGATTTCAGGTTCTTAGGATAGATACCCAGTAGTGGGATGGGTGGGTCATAAGATGTTTCTATTTTTAACTTTTTGAGAAATCTCCATACTGTTTTCCATAGTGGCTGCACCAGTTTGCATTCCCACCAGCAGTGTATGAGGGTTCCTTTTTCTCCACAACCTCTCCAACATTTGTCATTCTTGGTTTTGGATATTTTTGCCATTCTAACAGGTGTAAGGTGATATCTTAGTGTAGTTTTGATTTGCATTTCCCTGATGATTAGTGATGATGAGCATCTTTTCATGTGTCTACTGGCCATCCTTATATCTTCTTTGGAGAAATGTCTGTTCATGTCCCCTGCCCATTTTTTGATCGGGTTGTTTGATTTTTTGTTGTTGAGCTGTTTGAGTTCTTTATATATTATGGAGATTAACCCTTTGTCTGATAAGTGGCTTGTAAATATTTTTTCCCAATTAGTGGGCTGTTTTTTTGTTTCAATCCTGTTTTCCCTTGCCTTGAAGAAGCTCTTTAGTCTGATGAAGTCCCATTTGTTTATTCTTACAATTCTTTCCCTCGTCTGAGGAGTCATGGTGTCCGAAAAGATTCTTTTGAAACTGATGTCAAAGAGTGTACTGCCTATATTTTCTTCTAGAAGACTTATTGTTTCAGGCCTGATCTTTAGGTCTTTGATCCATTTTGAGTTTATTTTGGTGAATGGTGAAAAAGAATAGTCAATTTTCGTTCTTTTACATGTGGCTGTCCAGTTTTCCCAGCACCATTTTTGAAGAGACTTTCTTTTCTCCATTGTAGGCCCTCAGCTCCTTTGTCAAAGATAAGCTGTCCATAGATGTGTGGTTTTATTTCTGGGCTTTCAATTCTGTTCCATTGATCTGTGCACCTGTTTTTGTACCAGTACCATGCTGTTTTGATTACTGTAGCTTTGTAGTATGTTTTGAAATCAGGGATTGTGATGCCTCCAGCTTTGTTCTTCTTACTCAGGATTGCTTTAGCAATTCGGGATTTTTTCTTGCCCCACATGAATTTTAGGATTCTTTGTTCAATTTCTGTAAAGAATGACATTGGGATTCTGATTGGGATAGCGTTGAATCTGTAGATTGCTTTAGGTAGTATGGACATTTTAACTATGTTTATTCTTCCAATCCGTGTGCGTGGAATGTCTTTCCATCTCCTTATGTCGTCATCAATTTCTTTCAGGAAAGTCTTGTAGTTTTCATTCATTTCACTTCCTTGGTTAAATTTATCCCAAGGTATTTTATTCTTTTTGTTGCGATTGTGAATGGGATTGAGTTCTTGAGATCTTTTTCTGTTAGTTCATTGTTAGAGTATAGAAATGCTACGGATTTATGTATGTTGATTTTTATACGCTGCAACTTTGCTGTAGCTGTTGATTGTTTCTAATAGTTTTCCTATGGATTCTTTGGGGTTTTCTATATACAAGATCCTGTCATCTGCAAACATCAAGAGTTTTACTTCTTCATTGCCTATTTGGATTCCTTTTATTTCTTTTTCCTGCCCAATTGCTCTGGCCAACACCTCCAGTACTGTGTTGAATAGGAGTGGTGAAAGTGGGCATCCTTGTCTTGTTCCTGTTCTCAGAGGGATGGCTTTCAGTTTTTGTCTCTTGAGTATGATGTTGGCTGTAGGTTTGTCATATATGGCCTTTATTATGTTGAGGTACTTTCCTTCTGTACCCAGTTTATTGAGGGTTTTTTATCATAAATGGATGTTGGATCTTGTTGAATGCTTTCTCTGCATCTATTGAGATGATCATGTGGTTTTTGTTTCTCATTTTGTTAATGTAGCGTATCACGTTGATTGACTTGCGGATGTTGAACCATCCCTGTGTCCCTGGTATAAATCCCACTTCATCATGATGTGTAATCTTTTTGATGTATTGCTGTATTTGGCTTGCCAGAATTTTGTTGAGGATCTTTGCATCTATGTTCATCAGTGATCTTGGCCTGTAGTTTTCCTTCTTTGTGTTGTCCTTGTCAGGTTTGGGGATCAGAGTGATGTTGGCTTCAAAGAATGTGTTAGGGAGTGCTCCATCTTCCTCAATTTTCTGGAATAGTTTGAGAGGGATAGGTATTAAATCTTCTTTGAATGTTTGGTAGAATTCTCCAGAGAAGCCGTCTGGTCCTGGACTCTTATTTTTGGGGAGGTTTTTGATTACTATTTCTATTTCTTTACTTGTGATTGGTCTATTCAGATTCTCTATTTCTTCCTGATTCAGTTTGGGGAGGTTGTAAGAGTCTAGGAATTTATGCATTTCTTCTAGGTTGTTCAATTTGTTGACATATAGTTTTTCCTAGTATTCTCTTATGATCCCTTGTATTTCTTCAGTATCCATTGTGATTTCTCCTCTCTCATTCCTAATTTTATTTATTTGAGACTTCTCTCTTTTTTTTTTTGTGAGTCTGGCTAAGGGTTTGTTGATTTTGTTAATTTTTTCGAAGAACTAACTCTTTGTTTCATTGATCCTTTCTACTGTCTTTTTTGTTTCAATATCGTTTATTTCTTCTCTAATTTTTGTTATTTCCCTCCTCCTACTGACTTTGGGCTTTGTTTGTTCTTCTTTTTCTAATTCTGTTAGGTGTCATTTGAGGTTGCTTATGTGAGATTTTTCTTGTTTATTGAGGTGGGCCTGTATTGCAATGAATTTCCCTCTTAGGACTGCTTTTGCTGCGTCCCAAATGAGTTGGTATGGCATGTTTCCATTTTCATTTGTCTCCAGATAATATTTGATTTCTTCAATAATCCATTGTTTGTTCAGTAGCATGTTGTTTAGTCTCCACATTTTTGCCCCTTTCCCAGCTTTATTCTTGTAGTTGATTTCTAGTTTCATAGCATTATGATCAGAAAAGATGCTTGATATTATTTCAACTCTCTTGTATTTATTGATGCTTGCTTTGTTTCCCAGAATATGGTCTATCCTTGAGAATGTTCCATGCGCACTTGAGAAGAATGTGTAACCTGCTATTTTTGGATGAAATGTTCTATATGTATCTATTAAGTCCATCTGGTCTAATTTTTCATTTAATTCTATAATTTCCTTGTTGATATTCTGTCTGGATGATCTATCTATTGGTGTTAATGGGGTGTTTAGGTCCCCTACTATTATTGTATTGTTGTTGATATCTCCTTTTAGTTCTCTTAAGAGTTGCTTTACAAATTTTGGTGCTCCTGTGTTGGGTGTGTATATATTTATAAGTGTTACGTCATCTTGGTGGAGTGTCCTTTTTATCATTATATAGTGCCCCTCTTTGTCTTTCATTATCTGTTTTGCTTTGAAGTCTACTTGGTCTGATATTAGTATAGCGACACCTGCTTTCTTTTGTTCACTATTAGCTTGGAGTATTGTCTTCTATCCCTTCACTCTGAGTCTGTGTTTGTCTTTGGGGCTGAGGTGTGTTTCCTGGAGGCAGCATATTGTTGGGTCTTGTTCTTTGATCCATCTTGCCCCTCTGTGTCTTTTGATTGGAGAGTTCAATCCTTTTACATTTAGAGTGATTATCGAAATGTGGGGGCCTCCCGCTGCCATTTTATCTCTTGTTTTCTGGTTCTCTTGCATTTCCTTTGTTTCTCATTCCATGATTTTTGGATTACTAATTCAGGTATGTAAATTTCTGTATTGGGTTTGTCTTATTTGTAATTTGTGTCTTTATTCTCATTTGTTTAGTGGTTACCAGGTGGTTTGTATAAAACATCTCAGATGAGATAGTCCATTTTCTGATAGCCTCTTATTTCCTTGAATTAAAACATTCTATCCCTTTTCTCTTCCCCCTCTAGGTTATTATTCTCAGATTTTTTTAATCTCTTATTTCTTGTGTTGTGAGTTTGTGGTTAAAATGACAGAGTCATGTTTATTCTTGGTGTTTCCCTTCCTTTTATCTTTAATGTTTTATTTAACTTTTGCTAACCTGTTCTGATGGAGAACTGCTACTTTCTGTTATTGTCCTTCTACTTATCTGCTTTGCTCTTGGTTTTGTAACCCCTTTCCTTTTTTTGATTTTTCAGGTATGAGGGTTTTCCTGAGCATTTCTTGAAGAGGAGATTTTGTGGCAATGAACTCCCTTAACTTTTGTTTATCTGGGAAAGTTTTTATTTCTCCATCGTATTTGAAGGATATTTTCACTGGGTAGAGTATTCTTGGCTGCAGGTTTTTGTCCTTCAGAGTTTTGAATATATCATTCCACTCTCTTCTAGCCTGTAAAGTTTCTGTTGAGAAATCTGCTGATATCCTTATGGGGGTTCCTTTGTAGGTTATTTTCTTGTGCCTGGCTGCCCTTAGTATTTTCTCTTTGTCATTGACTTTTGCCAGCTTCACTACTATATACCTTGGGGTTGGTCTTCTTACATTGATAAAGTTTGGAGATCTATTGGCTTCTGTCACATGAAGTTCTATCTCTCTCCCCAGGTTTGGGAAGTTCTCAGCCATTATTTCTTTGAACAGGCTTTCTGCCCCCTTCTACTCTTCTCCCTCTGGTATACCTATAATCCTTATCTTGCATCTCCTAATTGTGTCTGATAATTCTCGGAGTGTTTTTTTCATTTCTTTTTAGTCTTAGTTCTCTCTCCTCCTCTGCCTGCAGCATTTCTATATTCCTGTCCTCCAAATTGCTAATTCTGTCCTCCATATTATCAGTCCTACTGTTCAGAGAGTCCAGATTTTTCTTACTCTCCTCCATTGTGTTCTTCATTTCCAGTATTTCTGTTTGGTTCTTCTTTATGGTATCAAGCTCTTTTGTGACATAGCTCCTGAACTCGTTGAGTTGTCTATCTGTATTCTCTTTTAACTCAGTGAGTTTTTTAATAATGGCTGTTTTGAAGCCATCATCATTTAGGTTATAGATTTCATTGTCTTTGGGATTGTTTTCTGGGTATTTGTCATTTTCCTTCTGTTCTGGAGATTTAATATATTTTTTCATACTGCTTGATGGCGTAGATTTGTGCCTCCGCATAGAGATACAGTTTAGTTACTGCTTCCACTTGTTTCTACTGGTGTGTCGGGGGGAGCAGCTGTTTAGATTACACCAACCAGGAACCCTCTCAGCTGTTGCTAACTGGGCCTGGGCCCCTCCTCGTAGTCTCAGTGGTCCTCTGGGGTCCCTCTTCAGCTGTGGGCTCAGTCGTAAGGGTGCTTCAGACTGCTGGTGCCTACTGTTGCAGACCGCCTAGATGTGCTCCCTCCTTAGGGTCTGCAGTGGTGTTATGGGCTTTCCCAGCGGCCGGGAGCAGGATCACCTATATTTGCAGCTCTGTCACTGTCGGAGCCCACAAAATCTCACTTGTCCACTATAGGCCACAGCAGAGCTATGGGTATCTTCTGCTGTTCGTGGTTAGCTCACCTAGCTATGCTACTTTTTCCCCTGGGCCTTCCACCCTTGTGATTGCTGGGCAGGATCTCTCTACTATTGCTGTGCAGAGGCTTTCGCTGAGGCTGCTGTGAGACTTTAGCTTTCCTCCCGGGCCATGGAGCCGGGCTGCTGGAACTCCACCCAGCCCCAGTCCTCTCCCAGGGGATCTCCGGGAGCCCCTTGCCCTGTCTGGGGGACATCCGGAGTCTGTGAGTCCAGTGGTGGCTGGCTGACTGCTGCCCTGCCCAGGATTCTCCTCGGGACCCTCCTGGTGTTCTGAATGCTGGGTGGGGCCTCTCCACTAATGGCGAGCAGAGGCTTTCCCTGCTGCTGGTGCGGGACCCTGGAGTTTCCCTCTGGGCTTAGGTGTAATCGTGGGGGGCTTAGGTAGGGCTGTAGTCACCTGTTTCCACCATCGCTTCTCTGGTGTACACACACTCCTGCCCTTGGTGTGTGGCGATGCTATGGGGGAGTCTGCTGGAAGAAAGCCGCTTGCAGGTACTAGGCTGTTCGGGGGCCAGGGGTCGGAGAGTTTTCACCTATCTCCACCTCCTCCTGGGGGGAGGTCTGTCCGCCTTCCGATGTATAGCAGCACGGGTCTCTCAGGCGTCCTGAGATGCTATATGGATATCCTTTTTTAAGCGATGAATGTCCAATTAGTTGTAGATTCGAAGCGGGAGAGACAAAGAAGACTACTCACTCCGCAATCTTCGTGACGTCTCTTATTACCTTCGCTTTTGTGTAAAGATTACATTTTGTAATTTGGAGCTTGATTCTTTAAAAAAAATAATTGTACAAATATTTGAATTCATTTTAAGATGTTGCTATAGAAACATTTTGCTTCTTATTTGAGTTGTTCTCTTAGAAAGTTCTAAGAGGTTACGGTATCTATTGCCTTTTGCTCCTCACCCCCCCCCCCCTTTTTTTTTGGTCCAGCTTTATCAGTAACTACTGGGTAAATTATTCTCTTAAACTTTGGCTGTAATTTTCATTAGTGATTATTCTTAATGTTTTAAAGCCTTAAGATACACTTTCTCCACAAACATTTGTATTAGAACAATAGAAACATAATGAGTTAGAAGTGAACTTGATTATTAGTATTGCCTTTTCACTTTTGTCTGCCAAACCACTTTTTTTTTTTTTTAAAGATTTTATTTTTTCCTTTTTCTCCCCAAAGTCCCCCAGTACATAGTTGTATATTGTTCGTTGTGGGTCCTTCTAGTTGTGGCACATGGGACGCCGCCCCAGCGTGGTTTGATGAGCAGTGCCATGTCCGCGCCCAGGATTCGAACCAACGAAACACTGGGCCGCCTACAACGGAGTTCGCGAACTTAACCACTCGGCCACGGGGCCAGCCCCCCCAAACCACTTTTATACCAGAAAAAGTAAAATAAAAAATCATATTCAGGGGCCAGCCCGGTGGCACAGTGGTTAAGTGTGCACGTTCTGCTTCGGTGGCCTGGGGTTCGCTTGTTCGGATCCTGGGTGTGGACTTATGCACTGCTTGTCAAGCCATGCTGTGGCAAGCGTCCCACATATAAAAGGTAGAGGAAGATGGGCACAGATGTTACCTCAGAGCCAGTCTTCCTCAGCAAAAAAGAGGAGGATTGGTGGCAGATGTTAGCTCAGGGCTAATCTTCCTCAAAAAAAAAAAAAAAAAGGAAATCATAGGACATCAACAAATAAAAAATAACATTTTATTATTTTCTGGTCACTGTTATAATTGAAGCTCCTTGAAGGCCAAGACTTGTTTTATGTTGTATAAAGTTCTGTGTGGTATGTGACATTCTGATCCTGCCATTTGAGTCTGCATGATCAGAAAGACTTTACTTCAAATTTTGCTTGACTCATTGACTTCTTTTGTTATACTTTTCTGGAGATTATTTCCCTGCCTTTGATTTCTTTTGTGTGCCAGGGGGATGTGTCTGTAGTTATGATTTACCTTCCATAGTTATGGCATGTTGCTTAGAACTACATATATTGATTGATAAAACATTTTAGCTAGAAGCATACTGGGTGAATTACCCTGAAAAAATATTTTTAAAACTCATGTAAGTATCTGTAATTTATTTCACTTTTTTTTTGTAGGATGTTCCACACTATTCAAGACAGTGCTTAATGGTGTCCCGTAGTCTCTGTTCAGCAAGATGTGATTCTAACGAAAAAGTAAGTATTTAAAAAATACTCTCAACAGCTAAGTTATAAGGGTTTTACTTCCTTGTCTCCACACTATGTTCAGTGGACAAATTAAATTTTATTAATGCTGTGTAATTATTTATTCCTCTGAAATCATAGGTTTTATAGGTGCTTAATTTTTGTTCCTTCTTTCATTGTGGGCCACAACCCGAATCATCAATTTTGTATTTGTATGTATACCAAAAAGTAAATAAATTTACAATGTATTTCCCTTGTTTTTAGCAGAATAACTAATACAACATTCTTTCTTAAAGACTCAGAGATTGAGAGATTTTGATTAGACTTGATATTTTTCATTTACTTAATATTTATATGATTTACTTTGATTGAAGGCAGCTATGTGTATTGTAAATTTTGGGACAAGGGAATTCCAATTAAAATCCTGGTATATGGTAATGTTTCAGCCTTGTAGTAGGAGAGATAAAGGGACTAGAAGTGGTGTTTGGAGATAAAACATGATTTAGTGACAATGAGGCTTCAAAGAGGGCGGAAGAAGAGTTTGGTTAGGAAGAGATGGTTCAAGTTGAATGTCCTGAAAGTAGACTCATCTGAATGATTATGTGAGTATGAAATAGCTGAGATTTCTTCTAAATCATCTGCTGAACTACACAAAACTACTCAAGAATCTGGAGACTTGGAGAAAGAAAGAGTCTGCAGCCGAGCGGTCCAATAGAAACAATGTGAGACACAACTGCAGGGTACATGTAAGTTTAAATTTACTAATAGCCACATTAAAAAAATAAAAAGAAATCAAGTTAAATTAATTTTAGTAATATATTTTATTTAGCTCAATACCTAAAATGTTGTTTCAACATATAATCAATATAAAAAGTATCAGTGAGATTCTTTACTTTCTTTTTTTTGTACCAAGCCTTCTAAATCCAGTGTATAATTTACACTTCTGGCACATCTCAGTTTGGTTAGCCACATTTTAAGTGCTCAGTGGCCTCATATGGCTAGTGGTTACCTTATTGGATGGCACAGGTCCAAATGAATTAGCTATGTTAAACTCCCTGTTATGAAATCTATTTAATTTAAAATTTAATTTAAAAACTTAAGCATAGACAGTATGCCTTGGGGTGCATGTATGTTTCTGCACACGTGTTGAGTTCCAATCTAGAGATAGTGAGCTGTCCTAATTAGAATACTCTAGGAGTGGTTAGCTAGCATTTATCCTAGAGGCCACATTCTAGAGATGGGGAATACTACAAGTGGTCCAGCCGTCTTTCTTCCTATAAACGCTGGTGGCCTTCCTCATTAGCATAATATGTATTATAAATGGGCTCTCATTGATGAAATCAGTGGTATTCAAGATATATGTTTTGGCTGTTTTATAGAAATTTTCAGCCCCTGAATTAACGGAGTATAACGATCTAGTTGGCCTTTTGTCCTTTGCCTTTAGGGATAGTGCCTCAGCTTGATCCCTAAATGAAGTAGTCCTGCGTTCAGCCACTGGTCTGGAGGATTCTTGATAGCTTGAATCTGACAATATCGTTAGCCAAATCAAAGTATTGATGCATTTGTCTCAGGTAAACCTTTGATGCAGGCTGTTGGAGCATTACAAAGTGCAGGAAGTTGAGACTTCACTGAGCTTATCCAGCAGGTTTTAAGGTTCTTTTTATGTCTGTTAATAAATATTTGCATGTGTGGTATGGATAATGATAAAATGGAGTGACATATGTCAGGGCTTCTAAAATGGAGCCAGAAGGCCATTAAGGAAAGAGGGCTTCTACACGTATACCACACCTCTATCCAGGATGCTTACTCCCGGAGATAAGAACTTTTTGCCTTAGAGATGGCCTTAGCAACCAATCATGTATAGCTAAAATGTAGCAGTGGTTACCAGCAGCTGTCACAAATTTTGCAAAACAACCTGTGTAATTTATCTCTTTTTGCCTTTATACACCCTTGCCTCTTTTGTCTTCCTTGGAGCACCTTTCGGGTTTCTGCCTGAATCTGGGTCTCCCGAATTGCAATTCTAATTGCCCAAATAAGTATCTGCTGTTTAAATTCTACTGATCTTTTCCATGGTCGATAGTGGCAGAATTTGGTTTGAGACTTATTTTTGCTGTAACCTCATAGTGAGGTTATGGGAATTTCTAATTCACTTGCCACATCGGTGGCCATTGATAATTACTAAAAATAGATGAATAAATGTGTATAGCCAGCTTGAATTTAGGAATAAATATGTACAGCTATCTTGGTTTAGGAATAAATGTGTATAACTATCTTGGTTTAGGACAGTTACAAATTTTACTTTTCCTTTTTCTCCCCAAAGCCCCGCAGGACATAGTTGTGTAGTTTTAGTTGTGGGTCCTTCTAGTTATGGCATGTGAGATGCCGCCTCAGCATGGCTTGATGAGCTGTGCCATGTCCGCGCCCTGGATTTGAACCGGTAAAACCCTGGGCTGCCGAAGCAGAGTGCACGAACTTAACCACTCAGCCACGGGACTGGCCCTGGTTTAGGACATTTAAAGAGTATCCCCTCCCCTTGGAATCCACTAAGCTGATACCTATTTTGTCATAAATATCTGAAAATCAAATCTGCCACCTGCTATCTTTATCATCTCCTTTGCTGTGCCTTTGCCTAAGGTAATCCTGAAGAAACTGTGTAGCATCCTCAGTCATGATAAAGTCTAAGATACTTTTGGGCACCTATTGGTAGTACAGGTGCGTATTCAGACCAAGTTCTTAAATTCTCTCTTTACTTGAGGGCTGCATTTAATTGGGCCTTTCTACTTCCAGGGATTCTTGCTTCCTTTGTGGCCATTCATTAAATACTGTATCGATTTATTATTACTGTCTAAAGTGCAAGTAAACCTGATCTTTGGTAATACATATTTGTTAAATAAATTGATTTTCATCTAAACTTGCCCTTGACTCCTTTCCTGCTCCACATTTTATCAGTGACTCTCATCAAGTCAAAATTAAACCAGGTGAAATTTAATCATTATTAAAAGTATTATTTTTTGACTTGAGTTTTAACAAGTCAACTTATTGTCTCATGTACGTTCATGAGAATATGGAAGATTTAACTTAGTGGTAATTTGCTTAGAAAAAGACTAGGAAGTTTCAGTAGGCCTGAAATTAGTATGAGTCAGTACGTTACTATGGTGTCCTGCTACAACAAATACAGTGCGTAAAGCTCGCCCCATTTTCTTCGGATTGTGTCACATCATGACCTGCTCTACATGAATGTCTGAACTCTGACTTTATCGCTAGTTAACTTTGTAAGTGACCTAGGCAAGTGATTTGGCATCATCAAGCCTCAGTTTTCTCATTGTAAGATGGGAATATTATCAGAACTGACCTCGTAGGACTATTATGAGGATTAAATGAGATAGTACACAGAAGGAATTTGTCACGGGAGCTGGCATATAGAAAGCATGTGCCCTAAATGTCAGCTGCTTAATACTATCCTTAACTCGGTTTTGCACATTCAGAAACTGAGGCACAAAACCCACAGATAGTAAGTGGAAGCCGGGTGTGAATTCAAGTGTGTCCTTCTCCTGAGCTGGTGGATTTACCCACTGTGCTGTACTCCTTCTCAGAAGTGTTTGGTGAGTGACTCAGTGTCTGCAGTTCCTCTGTCATTCTTCCAAGTACCCAGTGGAATGGGCCAGCTTGGCTGTTCTCTTGGTGTCTGAGTGGAATGAAGTGTCCTTGGTGGTTTTAGACCCCAGCTATAAAGGTCTAAGCATAGGGAAGGGAAAGAAGGAAGGGGGGGATAGAGAGAGAATGAATTCCAAGAAAACCTTAAAAAAATCCTCGAGAAGTTCCCTGTATTTTTCACTCCAAATGGCATCATTAGCGCAGTTGTAGAACAGCAGCTACAAAAGTCCTTCTCTGTCTCATATGGTACTTGAAAGCCCCCGTGTCTTCACGCATTCAAGTTCCCGATTTAAAGGATTTTTTTTCCTTAGAATATCTTCAGCATGCCCTACATGTGGCTCTCCACATATAGGATAAAGTCCGAGTTCCTTAAATGGCATAGAATGCCTTTCATAATCTGGCTTTTTTCACCCTAGCTTTAGTTACTAGGTCCTCCCTGCCCCCCCATTACATATTTTGTGCTTGAGCTATACCAAAAGTTCCTTGCAGTTTTTCAGTGCTGCCTTCTGGTTTCATGTCACTGCCCGTGCTTGTACTGTTCGCTCTCCCTTCTCTGTACTTAACACAGCCTCTTGGACATGGCTGTATTATAGTACTTAATGCATTTTGTTGTGATTGTGCCATATTGTGCACTGAAGTTATTGAATGTGCTTGATATTTACCTGTAATTGTTGATGGAGAGGAGGAGTTTTAAAGTTGGCTTGTTTGTATATATATTCTTTTGTATGCATAGCTTTTTGGGAAGAATATACAGAAGACTGGTAATAGTGCCTTTGGGGCAAGGTCCTGAGTGTCTCTACAGTGTATCCCCTTTTGTACCTTTTAAGTTCTGAACCATATACATCTGTTACTTATTTAAAAGAAAATCTTATGTGGGGAAGATTAATTGATATGATTAGCTTTATTGAGCTCATGCACTAATTGGTAATACGTTAATAGTCTTGTATTAGTCAGGTTTCTTCAGAGAAACAGAACCAGTAGGAGATAAATTTGCAGATTTATTGGCTCACAAAATTAATGGAGGCTGAGAAGTCCCATGATCTGCCATCTGCAAGCTGGAGTCCCAGGAAAGCTGTTGGTATAATTCTAGTCCAGGTCCGAAGGCCTGAGAACCATGGGAGCCGATGGTGTAAGTCCCAGTTCAAGGGTGGAAGACCGATGTCCCAGCTCAGTCTGCTTCGGGTCTCAGGCCTGATGTGAGATTAGGATATTTTAAGGGCCCATCTTTGCTCAAGGCTCTGAATGAGTCAGGAGTCTATCAAATTAGGAGTTTACCAATTTTAAGGCAGAGGCTTGTCTTAGATTGAGGGCATAAGCCACGTGTGACATCAAGGTTAAACCAAGACTTTGAAGGCCTTTTCCAATTTGGAGATTCTCTGATTCCCTGTCAGGTTAAAGTATTGCTTTAAGTTAGATGAGAGTACTTTTAAGATCATATGTGTCTTTAAGTTTTCCTTTAGAAATATAGCTAAAACTTATTTTGTAGTTCCATTTAACTTCTAACAATTCACTAACCCAGAAATAATTGTGTACTAAAATGTATTGCATCCAAATTACTTACAATTGTGGGTGCATTTCTTTAAAAGGATTAGCCTATACAGTTTTAGAGTAGGAAGAGAACCTTACTAAATAGTTTCCCATTAGAATGCTATCAGTTTATGTATATGGAAATAAAGACCTTACGGAGATTGTTCTGGTTAAAGTCAAATTGGTCATTGGTGGCAAAGCTGGGCTTAGAATTTCCGTCTCTAGCCCCAAACAGAATGGAACTACTCTTTCTATTATGTGGCCTTAGCTACTTCACAATTTGATGGTTATCCAAACTTAACATTGTATTCAAATAGCATAACCTGTTTGGTCTGGGCACCTTTGGATATAAGCATAATTAGTATCTGTTCTGAGTTATTGAAAATCTTGTTTAGTGCTATACCTCAAGCCAACAGAGATGGCATATAAATTGTCAGACTTCCTTTTGATGAGCTACTCATGACATTTATAGTTTTCCTGAATTTAGAAAGTAAATTATCAAGTAAATTGTCAAGCAATTTTGTCTAAAGTTTTTTAGTGTTCTGAAATATCATTTGAAGATTATCTTTTGGCAAGAGAGGTTATAAATACCCCATTAGTCCACTTATAAATTATTGAACTTAGTGAGTTGATGCTTTAACATGATAAGTATAGGGCCAGATCTTACCAGATGAGTTTATACCAACCTGGTTGTAAATGAATATGTATATAGTATTTAATTCTACTCTAGGAAATAATGTTTATTAGGATCGTGTCCAGTGTTAATTGTGGAAAAACTTGGTGTTTTCTGGTCCCAAAATGAGAGTAACAATTTATGTGTTTTTTCTCTCTTCAGACTTTTGATAAAATTCTTATTGCTAATAGAGGAGAAATTGCATGTAGGGTGAGTAGAATTTTAATCTTATTTTCCTTTTTACTCTGTGAATTTTATTATTACATCCCTTTAAATATGAATCACTATTAATAGATAATATTACTATATTTTAAAATAGGTAATTAAAACTTGCAAGAAGATGGGCATTAAGACGGTTGCCATCCACAGTGATGTTGATGCTAGTTCTGTAAGTATATTTTTGCTTTATTTGAATCACGACCTTATTTTGGGTCAAGTAGAAAAAAAGTGAAAGATATAGATTCTTTTTTCTTGGCCTGAAAAGGGTATACACAATTTAAAAAAATATCTATTTAGTTGCTCACTCTTGTATTAAGCAAAATGATAGCATCATAGAGTCTTCAATGTATATCTTAACTATTTTTTTCAAGGCTTTAAAAACCTAGGATAGAATAAAAAATTGCTAGACTGATTGCTGGTCACCACTTTAAGTAGATTTAAGTGAAGCGTAAGAAAGATTCAAAGATTAATGAAATGTTTATACAGTGCTTGCCTTATGAGAGCACCTTCCTCACAGCATAAGTCCAGTCTCACTAATGCTATACTATAATTACTGTAATTGTTTAACCTTCTTAAATTTTTTTTTTTTTTTTGGTGAGGAAGATTGGCCCTGAGTTAACATCTGTTGCCAATCTTCCTCTTTTTGCTTGAGGAAGATTGTCGCTGAGCTAATATCTGTTCCAGTCTTCCTCTATTTTGTGTGTAGGAGGCCGCCACAGCATGGCTTGACGAGCAGTGTGTAGGTCCTCCACACCCAGGATCCGAACCTGTGAACCCTGGGCTGCTGAAGTGGAGCGTGTGAACTTAACCACTAGGCCACCAGGCCTGCCTCCTTCCTAAATGCTTCCACTATGTTAGCCTAAAAGTTTGATAAATGAAAGATAGGCTAATGCTAATTGGACATGAACAGAAGAAAATATAGCATAAAGCAGTAAATGCTATATAGTTTTATTGGGGATTTTTAGCACAGCAGACATTTTTTTAGCAGTAATGAACTATGAATGAGTAGAAAAATCCTGTGGGAAAAGAATGTGAATTATTGGAACTTTGTGGAATGAAATATAAGTACTTCCTCTTTTTGCTTGAAGATTCACCCTGAGCTAACATCTGTGCCAGTCTTCCTCTGTTTTGTATGCGGGTCACTGCCACAGCCTGGCTGCTGATGAGTGGTGTAGGTCTGTGCCCAGGAACCAAACCTGGGCCACTGTAGTGGAACACGCTAAACTTAACCACTAGGCCACTGGGCTGGCCCCTAATTCCTTTTAACTGTGATAGTTTAAATAGTAGTTTATATTCCTCACAAGATATTCATGAAATAATGAGAAAACTGTTACTTTAATCTTTTTCTTGATTGGTAAAGTTAAGGTATTTATCAACAGCAAACTCCGAGAAAAAAGTTTGTGTCACTGTCAAGCTAGTCATAGATTTAAAATTCACTTTTCTCATCTTGTGTTTCTTTTCAGAGTATTAGCTCAGGAGGCATTTTCATTCATGGATAAATTGAGAGAGAAAAATGTGTGAATTATGGACAATCATTGTTTTTATTTCAAGTCTAACAGTAACCTTTCACTTATTTTTTTTTCACATCAAAATATAGTTACCTCTCTATGCTGTGTGATCATGGAGGTGATTGTTGGCATGGATAGTCCAAAATAATTTATATTTTGATTTTTTTCCTACATATTTATATTTCTGCCTTGGTATTATAGAATAATCTATTTCTGTAAGTTGTTGCCCCAAATAGCATTACTGACTTTTCCCATTCTTAGATTTCTAGCTTTGTATTCTGATCTAGAGGTAGACAGTCACATTCCAGACTTGGAAAAAATTAGTTTCAAAAAAGTTGGTCTAAGTTTTAAGTCTTTCTCATTCATGTCCTTCCTAAAGCAGAGGTGGTAGTTTTATATTTTAAAGACTTATAGCCACTTTTGGCTGAAAATAGAAGTGAGGATACCAGAGATTATAATACATAATTTAGAATAAGTTTTGCCAGGCCCCACAACAGAAGCAATGCTTGCTCAGTCAAAACTTCCTCTTAGTATGACCTACTTTGTCAGTTTCTAGAAAGATACTGTAAATAAAAGCAGGATAATAAGGATGGTTGGAATGCTCAAAGTTTACTTTAAGCCTCAGCAATAGGGCCAAATCTGCCATTTGGTTTCTGCTTCAGTCTTAAGAAAGCCAAAAAGTTGAATTCCTCCAACAGCATATTTTGCTTCCTTAACACGTGATCACAAAGGTTACCGTAATATCTCATCAGCTTTACAATATTAGTAATGTGAACTAGGCATGCTATTCAGATGTATTGTGAATGTTTGAATGTTTATTTTCAGGAGGTGAGCATTGTAAATGTAACTTGGAGTCAAAACTCTTACATGCTTTATATATTCATAAATTTAAATGTAAATATTATTGTAATAGGAAAATACTGCAAGAGTTGATTGTGAATGCTATTAATTTTATGTTAAAAACAGTTAAGCAAGGGAAAAAGACTAATAGTTACTAAGTTAACTGCAACTATGAAGTGATAAGTCGCACAAAGGAGGAAAGCCAACTAACTTGCAAACAATATTTGATGGAAAAAAGTTAGCTTGTGAGGATGACTATGCAGTTTTCTTCCGTTGGTCCCTTTCCCCCCATCATGTTCAAAATTATCCTCACTATTCTTTTCTCTTTGCTCTTCTGTGTAAGTTTTAGGATGAGCTTGTCAAATTACAGACACTCCCACTATTTTTTTACTACTGTAAACAACGCGTCTATAGCCACTCTTTTACAAGTCTTTTTGTGAACATATGCTTTTATTTCTCTTGGGTAAATACCTAGGAGTGGAGTTACTGGGTCATAGGGTAGATGAGGGGCAAGCAACCTTTTTCTGTTTAGATAGTAAATATATTTCTGTCTGGATAGTAAATATATTTTAGACTTTTCAGGCCACTTATGGTCTCCTTTGCATTTTCTCCTTCTTTTTTTTCTTCACAATGCTTTAAAAATGTAAAACTATTCTTAGCTTGATGGCTGTACAAAAACAGTCCTTAGATTGGATTTGGCTGGTGGATGGGTGTTGTTTTGCTAACCCCTGGCATAAATAAATTCATGTTTCACTTTATAAGAAACTGCCAAACAGTTCTCCATTGTGGTTGTGCCATATTATATTCCCACCAATAATGTATGAGAGTTCAGGTTGCTCCACATCCTGGCCCACACTTGGTATTATCAGTCCTTTTGATTTTTGCTATTCTAGTGGCCATTATGTATTATCTCATTGAGGTTTTAATTTAGATTCCTTGAGGAATATTGATGTTGAGAATCTTTTCATGTTATTGGCCATTCATTTGTATTCTTAAGTGTTCAAACATAATGAAAAATTGCAAGGGTACTACAGTGAATACCTATTACCCTTCAGCTGGACTCACCAACTGTTAACATTTTGACATGTTTGCTTATATCTCTATCCATATATATGTGTCTGTAAAGTTATATACTTTGTGTGTGTTTCTTTTTTTTTTTTTTTTTTGCTGAAGAATTTGAAAATAAGTTACAGACATTGTGGTATTTCATCCCTAAATACTTCAGGATTCATTTTCCAGGAATAAGGTCATTTTCTTACGTATATATAATACCTTATCAAACATAAGAAAATTGCCAGTTATTCTGTAACATAATCTAATATGCAAACCGTGTTCTCATTTCCCCAGCTGTCTCCAAATGTTTTTTATAATATTTTTCTTTGGTCCACAGTTCAAAGTTCATGAATTACATTTGGTTATTGTGCCTCTTAATCTAAAATAGTCCTCCTACCTTTCCTCCTTTTTTTTTGATTTTCATGATCTTGTGTTTTGATGTCAGGCCAGTTGGCTTATAGATATTCTAGATTTGTCTGATTGTTTCCTCATGAATAGATTCAGGTTAAATATTTTTTTAACAAGAATACTTCATAAGTGATGTTATTGTATCATATCAAGAGATTCATAATGTTGCTTGGTTCTTCTGATTACGCTAAGTTTGATCACTTGGTTGAGGTAGCTTTTACTAGGTTTCTCTATTATAATGGTGTATTTTTCCGTCTTTTTTTAAAATTGGATTTTGGAGATGAATCTTTGAATCTGTGTGAATATGTTTTCCCCAACAACTTCTCATCTAATATTTTTGCATCCACTGCAAAATCCACTGATGAAAATTGCCTGATGTAATGATTACGTTGGTTGCATTTGTTATCTTTGCTGTCTGTTGAGAAATCTGTTGGTCTACTGCTCCTTTTTGAATAACCACACAGGATTGGCGAGAAGTCCAATGTGCTATCCTTTGCACCACAGAACCAGCTTACTGCTCCTTTTTTGAATCTGCCTGTTTTTTGTATTGTCTTTTTTCTTATGTATTTGAGTTCCTCTTTCATGTCTTATTCATTTTTAGCCTACTTCTTTTAAAGGTTCTATCATACAGTTATATTATTTCAAGTTCCTAGGTGGCTCTTTTTATTTCTGACTCTTCCTCACAATGAGTTGTTTCCTCCTGTGTGTAGATTTCAGCTTGGGACCTCATATTTGGTATCTTTGTTGTTGAATTCCAGCATGATGTGGGTTGCAGATGTGGCCCTGTTGGGTGGGTGCTGTAGTTGTTTCTACCAGGCCCTCTAGGGTATTGCTAATCTGGAACTAATTTTTGTATTAATTTCTTGGCATGAAGATTGCTAAATTGAGGATAGTGGAAAACACAGAATAAAACTACGTACGCATACACACATTACCCGTCCTTCTGTTGAAGGTTTCTAATTTCCCAAGGAGACTTTTTCCTTTACTTTGAACCACAGCAAATAATGATAAATATTTGTCTTCTCCCTACTTAACAGGTTGATATTTTTTCCCCCCTTTTCATTGAGGATGTAATCTTTGAGCACCCTGGCCTAAGGTAGGGAGTTTTCCTTCCAATCTCCAACTCACACGTGGTTCCTTTCTCGGCTGAGAGTTAAAACTCAGTTCTCTAGATTATTGAGATGCCCGCTTCCACTCTCCAAGATTAGCTGGGGTATTGACTGCAGTGGAGACTGTCTGACTTTCAGCTTCCTCTTTGTTTTTGATCCCTGGGGATTAGTTTTAATTTCTTGTAAGCCAAGCTGTTCATTTAAGGGATGTTTGTTATATTTAATCTAGGATTTTAGGTGCTTCTAGGGAGGGTTTGCAGGGTATCTAGTTGGCTTATTTTTGGATTTTCTTAACATAATATGACATCCTATTCTCTGTTGAGGAAGTTTCCTTGCTTTCTTTGAGAAGTAAAAACTGACCTAGAGCAGTCTCAAAGTTAGACTTTTCCTAGGAAAATAGTTCATATATACTGATGAGATTAGTGCGAGTATATCCAGGGGATGAGGCCACAGTGAACAAGCAGTGTAAAGGACTCCAATGGGAAATGGTTAGGGCTGGAGAAAGCAAAGTGAGAGTTAAGCATCTCATCAAGTCATGAATTGTCTTTTTTTTTTTTTTTTTTAAAGATTTTATTTTTTCCTTTTTCTCCCCAAAGCCCCCGGTACATGGTTGTGTATTCTTCGTTGTGGGTTCTTCTAGTTGTGGCATGTGGGACGCCACCTCAGCGTGGTCTGATGAGCAGTGCCATGTCCGCGCCCAGGACTCGAACCAACGAAACACTGGGCCGCCTGCAGCGGAGCGCGCGAACTTAACCACTCGGCCACGGGGCCAGCCCCCATGAATTGTCTTTTGTATGTCATTCTCCAAGTCCTTAATATTCTTTGGAAAAATTCATAGAGAATTGTTTATGAAGGGAAGATAGACCTAGTGGAAGATTGTATCATGCTGGGATTTTGATAGGGATTGAGTTATATCTGCAGATTAATTTGAGAAGTATTATTTTCTTGACATTTTAAATTCCTCCTGTCCATGAACATGGATATTCCATTTGATGCTGTTCCATTTATTTAGGTCACTTTAATTTCTTTTAACAATGTTTTGTTAGTTTTCAGAGTATAAGTTTGCGCTTGCTTTGTTATATTTATTCTTAAGTATTTTATTACTCTTTTTGATGCTATTAGAATTGTAATTATTTTCTTTATTTTGTTTTTTATTATTCACTGGAAATGTATAGAAATGCTGTTGATTTTTGTATAGTGATTTTGTGTTCTGTAACCTTGCCGAACTTGTGTATTATTTCTAATAGTTTTTTGAAATAGATTCCTTAGGATTCTCTCCAGAAGATCATTTTACGGGCATATAGAGATAGTTTTACTCCTTTCTTTTTCCTTGGGTTGCTTTTTATTTCATATTCTTGCCTGATTTCCCTGGCTTTAACTTCCAGAATGATGAATAGAAGTGGTGAAAGCAGACATCCTCTTTTGTTCCTCATCTTAGGGGAAAAGCGTCCAGTTTTTCACAGTTAGGTTTGATTTAGGATCTGGGATTTCCGTAAATTCCCATTATCAGGTTGAAGAGGTGCCTTGCTATTCTTAGTTTATTCAGTGTCTTTATCATGAATGGGTGTTGGATTTTTTCAAATGCTTTTTCTGTGTCCACCGACACGATAGTGTGGTTTTTGTCCTTTATTCTGTTGATATATGGTGTATTACATTAATTAATTTAGCGTTCCTGAGATAAATCACACTTGGTCATGGTGTATGGTCCTTTGTATATGTTGCAGGATTCAATTTGCTAGTGTTTTGTTGAGAATTTTTCATCGATATTTATAAGAGATAGTGGTCTGTAGTTTTCTTTTCCTGTGATGCCTTTGTTTTTGGTTACAGAATGATTCTGGCCTCATATTATAAGTGGGGAAGTATTCCCTCATCTTCTGTTGTTTTGGAAAATTTGTGAAGGATTGGTGTTAATTATTCCTTACATGTTTGTTAGAATTTGCCAGTGAAGCCATCAGGATCAGTGCTTTTCTCTGGGAGTAGTTTTTTATTTATTTTCTATTTTTTATTTTATTGAAGTCATATTGGTTTATAACATTGTGTAATTTCAGTATACATTTTTTTTTTTATTGAGTTATTGATAGGTTACAATCTTGTGAAATTTCAGTTGTACATTAATGTTTGTCAGTCATGTTGTAGGTGCACCACTTCACCCTTTGTGCCCACCCCCCACCCCACCTTTCCCCTGGTATCCACTAAACTGTTCTTAGTCCATAATTTTAAATTCCTCATATGAGTGGAGTCATACACAGATTATCTTTCTCTCGCTGGCTTATTTCACTTAACGTAATTTTCTCAAGGTCCATCCATGTTATTGCAAATGGAATGATTTTGTTCTGTTTTGCAGCTGAGTAGTTTTCCATTGTGTATATATACCACATCTTCTTTATCCATTCGTCTGTTGCTGGACACTTGGGTTGCTTCCATGTCTTGGCTATTGTAAACAGTGCTGCAATAAACATTGGGGTGCATAGGACTTTTGGGATTGCTGACTTCAAGCTCTTTGGATAAATACGCAGTAGTGGGATGCTGGATCGTATGGTAGTTCTATTTTTAATTTTTTGAGGAATCTCCATACTGTTTTCCATAGTGGCTGCACCAGTTTGCATTCCCACCAGCAGTGTATGAGGGTTCCTTTTTCTCCGCAACCTCTCCAACATTTGTTGCTATTAGTTTTAGATATTTTTGTCATTCTAACGGGTGTAAGGTGATATCTTAGTGTAGTTTTGATTTGCATTTCCCTGATGATCAGCGATGATGAGCATCTTTTCATGTGCCTATTGGCCGTCAGTATATCTTCTTTGGAGAAATGTCTGTTCATGTCTCCAGCCCATTTTTTTTTTTTTTTTTTTTTTTAAAGGAGCTTTTTTTTTTTTTAAAGATTTTATTTTTTCCCTTTTTCTCCCCAAAGCCCCCCGGTACATAGTTGTATATTCTTTGTTGTGGGTCCTTCTAGTTGTGGCATGTGGGACGCTGCCTCAGCGTGGTCTGATGAGCAGTGCCATGTCCGCGCCCAGGATTCGAACCAACGAAACACTGGGCCGCCTGCAGCGGAGCGCGCGAACTTAACCACTCGGCCACGGGGCCAGCCCCTCCAGCCCATTTTTTGATTGGGTTGTTTGATGTTTTGTTGTTGAGTTGTGAGAGTTCTTTATATATTAAGGATATTAAGCCTTTGTCAGATATATGACTTGCAAATATTTTTTCCGAGTTAGTGGGTTGTATTTTTTTGTTTCAATCCTGTTTTCATTTGCCTTGAAGAAGCTCTTTAATCTGATGAAGTCCCATTTGTTTATTCTTTCTCTTGTTTCCCTTCTCTGAGAAGGCATGGTGTCCGAAAAGATCCTTTTAATACTGATGTCAAAGAGTGTACTGCCTACGTTTTCTTCCAGAAGCCTTATGGTTTCAGGTCTCGCCTTTAGGTCTTTAATCCATTTTGAGTTTATTTTGGTGAATGGTGAAAAAGAATGGTCAATTTTCATTCTTTTACATGTGGCTGTCCAGTTTTCCCAGCACCATTTGTTGAAAAGACTTTCTTTTCTCCATTGTATGCCCTCAGCTCCTTTGTCAAAGATAAGCTGTCCATAGATGTGTGGTTTTATTTCTGGGCTTTCAATTCTGTTCCGTTGACCTGTGCACCTGTTTTTGTACCAGTA
This sequence comes from Equus przewalskii, assembly GCF_037783145.1. NCBI lineage: Eukaryota > Metazoa > Chordata > Mammalia > Perissodactyla > Equidae > Equus > Equus przewalskii. The sequence goes on from NC_091846.1 coordinate 69,143,014, forward strand.
CCATGCTGTTTTGATTACTGTAGCTTTGTAGTATGTTTTGAAGTCAGGGATTGTGATGCCTCCGGCTTTGTTCCTTTTTCTCAGGATTGCTTTAGAAATTCGGAGTCTTTTGTTGCCCCATATGAATTTTAGGATTCTTTGTTCTAATTCTGTAAAGAATGTCATTGGGATTCTGATTGGGATGGCGTTGAATCTGTAGATTGCTTTAGGTAGAACGGACATTTTAACTATGTTTATTCTTCCAATCCATGTACATGGAATATCTTTCCATCTCCTTATGTCGTCATCCAATTCTCTCAGAAAGGCCTTGTAATTTTCATTATATAGGTCCTTCACTCCCTTAGTTAAATTTACCCCAAGGTATTTTATTCTTTTTGTTGCGATTGTGAATGGTATTGTATTCTTGAGTTCTTTTTCTGTTGGTTCATTACTGGAGTAGTGTTTTCCATAGTGGCTACACCAGTTTGCATTCCCATCAACAGTGGGTGAGGGTTCCCTTTTCTCCACAACCTCTCCAACACTTGTTTTTTGTCTTGGTGATTATAGCTGTGCTCATGGGTTTAAGATGTTATCTAAGTGTAGTTTTGATTTGCATTTCCCTGATGGTTAGTGATGTTGAGCATCTTTTCGTATGCCTATTGGCCATCTGTATATCTTTTTTGGAAAAATGTCTGTTCATATCTTCTACCCACTTTTTGATTGAGTTGTTTGTTTTTTTTGTAGTTCATTTGTGTGAGCTCTTTGTAGATTATGGAGATTAACCCCTTATTGGATATATGATTTGTAAATATTTTCTCCCAGTTGATGGGTTGTTTTTTCATTTTGATCTTAGTTTCCTTTGCCTTCCAGAAGCTCTTTAGTCCGATGAAGTCCCACTTGTCTATTTTTTCTTTTGTTTCCCTTGTCTGAGTTGACACGGTACTTAAAAAGATCCTTTTAAGTGTGATGTCAAAGAGTGTACTGCCTATATTCTCTTTCAGAAATTTTATGGTTTCAGGTCTTACATTCAAGTCTTTGGTCCATTTTGAGTCTATTTTTGTGCATGGGGAAAGATAGTAGTCTGCTTTCATTCTTTGCATGTGGCTGTCCAGATTTCCCAGCACCGTTTATTGAAGAGACTTTCCTTTCTCCATTGTATGTTCTTGGCTCCTTTGTCAAAGATTAGCTGTCCATAGATGTGTGATTTTATTTCTGGGCTTTCAATTCTGTTTCATTGATTTATGTGTCTGTTCTTGTACCAATACCATGCTGTTTTGATCACTGTAGCTTTGTAATATATTTTGAAGTCAGGGATTGCGATGCCACCAGCCTTATTCTTGTTTTTCAGTATTGCTTTGGTTATTTGGGGTCTTTTGTTGCCCTAGATGAATTTTAAGATTCATCTATTTTTCTGAAGAATGTCATTGGCATTCTGATTGAGATTGCATTGAATCTGTAGATTGCTTTAGGTAGTATGGACATTTTAACTATGTTTATTCTTCCAATCCATGTCCATGGAGTATCTTTCCATTTCTTTGTGTCATCCTCGATTTCTTTCAGTAATGTCTTATAGTTTTCTTTGTATAGGTCTTTCACCTCCTTGGTTAAATTTATTCCTGGATATTTTATTCTTTTTCTTGCGATTGTAAATGGAATTGTATTCTTGAGTTCTTCTTCTCTTAGTTCATTATTTGAGTATAGAAATGCTCATTTTTGTAAGTTGACTTTGTATCCTGCAACTTTGCTGTAGTTGTTGGTTATTTCTAATAGTTTTCTGATGCATTCCTTAGGGTTTTCTATATATAAAATCATGTTATCTGCATAGAGTGAGAGTTTCACTTCTTCAGTGCCTATTTGGATTCCTTTCATTTCTTTTTCTTGCCTAATTGCTCTAGCAAAAACCTCTAGTACTATGTTAAATAAGAGTGGTGAGTGTGGACATCCTTGTCTTTTTCCTGTTCTCAGAGGGATGGCTTTTACTTTTTCCGCATTGAGCATGATTTTGGCTGTGGGTTTGTCATATATGGCTTTTATTATGTTGAGGTGCTTTCCTTCTCTACCCATTTTATTGAGAGTTTTTATCATAAATAGATGTTGGATCTTGTCAGATACTTTGCATCTATTGAGATGACCATGTGATTTTTATTCCTCATTTTTTAATGTGGTGTATCACGTTGATTGATTTGTGGATGTACAGCCATCCCTCTGTCCTTTGTATAAAGCCCACTTGATCATGGTGTATGATCCTTTTAATGTATTGCTGTATTTGATTTGCTAATATTTTGTTGGGGACTTTTACATTCATGTTTATTAGTGATATTGGCCTATAGTTTCTCTTTTTTGTGTTGTCCTTTTCTTGTTTTAATATCAGGGTAATGTTGGCCTGATAGAATGTGTTAGGAAGTGTTCCTTCTTCCTCACTTCTTTGGAATAGTTTGAGAAGCATAGGTAATAAATTTTCTTTGAATGTTTGGTAGAATTCTCCAGAGAAGCCATCTGGCCCTGTACTTTTCTTTTTTGGGATGTTTTGATTATAGTTTCAATCTGTCTACTTGTGATTGGTCTATTCTGATTCTCTATTTCTTCTTGATTCAGTTTTGGGAGGTTGTGAGAGTCTAAGAATTTATCCGTTTCTTCTAGGTTGTCCAATTTGTTGGCATATAGTTTTTCTTAGTGTTCTCTTATAATACTTTCTATTTCTGTGGTATCTGTTGTAATTTTTCTTCGTTCATTTCTGATTTTATTTATTTGAGCCTGCCTTCTTTTTTCCTTAGTGAGTCTGCTTAAGGGTTTCTGAATTTTGTTTATCTTCTCAAAGAACCAGCTCTTAGTTTCATCGATCCTTTCCACTTTTTTTTTTTTGGTCTCTTTTAATTTATTTCTGCTATAATTTTTATTATTTACCTCCTTCTGCTGACTTTGGGCTTTGTTCATCTTTTTCTAGTTCTGTTAGGTGTAGTTTAAGATTACTTATTTGAGATTTTTCTTGTTTAGAGATAGGCCCACGTTTCCATAAATTTCCCTCTTAGCACTGCTTTTGCTGTATTTCATAATAGTTGGTATGTTGTGTTTTGATTTTCATTTGTCTCCAGTTGTTTTTTGGTTTATTCATTGATCTGATGGTTGTTCAGTAGCATGTTGTTTAGTCTCCATGTATTTATGACTTTCTTAGCCTTTTTCTTGTAGTTGGTTTGTAGTTTCATAGCATTGTGGTTGAAAAAGATGCATGATAGGATTTCAATCTTCTAAAATTTATTGAGGCTTGCCTTGTTTCCTAACATACGGTCTGTCTTTGAGAATGTTCATGTGCACTCGAACAGAATATTCTGCTGTTTTTGAATGGAATGTTCTATTTATATCTATTAAGTCCATCTGGTCTAGTATTTCATTTAGGGCCACTATTTCCTTTTGACTTTCTGTCTGGATGATCTCTATCCATTGATGTAAGTTGAGTGTTGAGCTCCCCTACTGTTACTGTGTTGCTGTCAATTTCTCTCTTTAGGTCTGTTAATAGTTGCTTTGTATACTTTGGTGCTCCTTTGTTAGGTGCATATCTGTTCATAAGTGTTATGTCCTCTTGGTGGAATGTCCTTTTTATCATTATATACTGCTCCTCTTTGTCTCTCATTGTCTTTTTTATGTTGAAGTCTGCTTTATCTGATATAAGCATGGCAATACTTGCTTTCTTTTGTTGCTATTTGCTTGGAATATCATCTTCCATCCCTTCACTGTGAGCCTGTGTTTGTCTTTAGAGCTAAGATGTATTTCCTGCAGGCAGCATATTGTTGGGTCTTATTTTTCAATCCATCCAGCAACTCTGTGTCTTTTGATTGGAGAAATCCAATCCATTTACATTTTGAGTGATTATTGATATATGAGGGCTTAATATTGCCATTTTATATGTTGTTTTCCTGTTGTTATAGATTTCCATTGTTTCTCTTACCGTGTATTTCTGACTGCCATTTTAGCTTGGTGGTTTTCTGTGATGGTTTTCTCTTTATTTATGATTTGTGCCTCTGCTCTGATTTTTTTGTTTAGTGGTTACCATGGGGTTTGCATAAAAGATCTCATAGATGAGATAGGCAGTTTCCTGATAGCCTGTTATCTCCATTAGCCTAAGCAGATTCCATCCCTTTCCTCTTCCCCTTCTGACTTATTATTTTCACAAATTGTTCTTTTCTGTGTTGTGAGTTTGTGACTAAATTGAAGTGTGTTTATAGTTAATTTTGATGCTTTCTTTGCCTTTGTCTTTTATGTTACAATGAAGTTTTTGCTAGCCTGTTGTAATATGAAACTGCAATTTTCTGATTCTGTCTGTTTATTTTTCTCCTTGCTCAAGGTTTTGTAAACCTTTACTTTTTTAGTTTCAGATAGAAGGGCTCCTTTCAACATTTATTGTAAGGCAGGCCTAGTGGTGATGAACTCCCTTAGCTTTTGTTTATCTGCGAAAGCTTTTATTTCTCCGTCATATCTGAAGGATAGTTTTGCTGGATAGAGTATTCTTGGCTGAAAGTTTTTGTCTTTCAGTATTTTGAATATATCATTCTGTTCTCTCACATCCTATACGGTTTCTGCTGAAATAGCCAGTGAAAGACTGATAGGGGTTCCTTTGTAGGTTACTTTCTTTTGCCTTGCTGCCTTTAATATTCTTCCTTTGTCATTGACTTTTGCCACTTTTAATATCATGTGCCTTGGAAAAGGTCTTTTTGCATTGATATGCTTAGGAACTCTGTTGGCTTCTTGTACTTGTAAGTCCAGTTCCTTTCCCAGGTTTGGGAAGTTCTCAGCTTTTATTTCTATGAACAAGCTCTCTGCTCCTTTCTCCCTCTGGAATACGTATTATCCTTATGTTATTTTTCTTAGTTGAGTTGATTATTTTTCAAGGAATTTCTTAAGTTTTTAAAAATCTTTCTTCTCTCTCCTCCACCTGAAGCATTTCTGTATTTCTATCTGTTTGATCGCTAATTCTGTCCTCCATAATGTCAGCTCTATTTTTTATGGATTCTAGATTATTTTTATATCATTAATTGTGTTCTTCATATCCAGAATTTTGTTTTTTAGAGTTTCAGTCTCTTTAGTGAAGTATTCCTTCTGCTCGTTAACTTATTCCTGAGCTCATTGAACTTTCTTTCTGAGTTTTCTTGTAACTCATTGAGTTTCTTTATGACAGCTTTTGAATTCTCTATCATTTAGATTGTAAATTCTATGAATTCAGGATTGGTCTCTGGGTAGTTGTCATTTTCCTTCTGCTCTGAAGTCTTAGTGTAGTTCTTCATGGTGTTTGATGTGTTGATCCTTTGCTGGCATATTTGTGGTAGTATCAGGCTGAAGATTCCACCCACCACCTCGGGGAGTAGGGGCAGGAGCTGTGTTTTCTGATCCTGCACCATCTGCTGGAAGTTGTGCTCATAGTGCTGCTGTGCCTTTGCATGCTGGCTGCAGCTGCTTGGCACATCACATGTGCATGTGCAGGGGGACATCTGTGCTCCATTGGTGGGTCGCGCTGGTGCAGGACTGCTGCGCTTACCAGGGAACTGGCCAAGCTTGTGTGCTAGGTGGGAGGGGATGGGTGCTTTCTTTAGCTTAGGGGCTGGCTCCATACTTGTAGGTGGTTGGGCTGAGCTGCTGTGCTTGGTGGGGGCTCCTTCACTTTGGCTGAGCTGCGCCACTTGTGGGGAGCATTCCCACGGGTGAGGCTGCTGCAGCACAGAGGGCACTCCCATGGGCTGGGTTACAACTCTGAAAACCTTTGCATGCAGGCCACGCTTTGCCCACCTCTTACTCTCACGCCTGCCACTATGTGAGAACCTGCAGCCTAGATTGCTGCTGCTGGGGAGGGGAGGGTTTCGTCCACCTTGTTGCACTGCTTTCTAGGGATCCAGTCCCCTCACCTTCAGGTATGTGGCTGCATGGATCTCTCAAGTGTCCTCTTGTACTGTGTAAGGAATCCTGTTTTGGTTAATGAATGTCCATTTAGTTTTAACTTAGAGGGGAGAGACAAAAGAAACAACTCAGTCTGCCATGATGCTCTTGTGGGTAGTTTTTTGATTACTAATTCAACCTCTTTACTTGTTCTAGGTTTATTCAGATTTTCTGTTTTTTCTTGAGTCAGTGTCTATAGCTTGTGTCTTTCTAGGAATTTGTCCATTTCATCTAAGTTATGTAGTTTATTGGTATATGATTGTTTATTGTATTTTCTTAACATTTTTTAAAACTATTTATTTATTTATTTATTTTTAAAGATTTTTATTTTTTTCCTTTTTCTCCCCAAAGCCCCCCAGTACATAGTTGTATATTCTTCGTTGTGGGTCCTTCTAGTTGTGGCATGTGGGGTGCTGCCTCAGCGTGGTTTGATGAGCAGTGCCATGTCCTCGCCCAGGATTCGAACCGACGAAACACTGGGCTGCCTGCAGCAGAGCGCGTGAACTTAACCACTTGGCCACGGGGCCAGCCCCCTTCTTAACATTTTTATTTCTATAAAGTTGACAGTAATGTCTCTTCTTTCATTCCTTATTTTAGGCATTTGAGTCTTTTATTTTTTTCTTGGTCACTTTAGGTAAAGGTTTTCAATTTTATTGATCTTTCTGAAGAACCAACTTTTATTTTCACTGATTTTGTCTTTTTTTAATTCTGTACTTCATTTATGTTTAGTCTTTATTATTTCCTTCATTCTGCTTGTTCTGGGTTTAATTTGCTCTTTTGTTAGTTTCTTAAGGTAGAAGATTAAATTAGGTTGTTGATTTGAGGTGTTTTTAATATAGGTGTTTATACATTTTTCTCTAAGTATTGTTTTAGCTGCAACCATATGTTTTAGCATGTTGTATCTTCATTGTCTTTTCTGAAAGTATTTTCTGATTTCCCGTGTAATTTCTTCTTTGCCCCACTTGTTACTTAGGAATGTGTTGTTTAATTCCACGTATTTGTGAGTTTCCTAAGTTTCTTGCTGTTACTAATTTCTAGTTTCTTTATGTTTTCATTGGAGAACATGCTTTCTATTATTTCTGTCATTTTAAATTTCTTGATGTTTGTTTTATGGCCTAGCATATGATCTATCCTGGAGAATGTTCCATGTGAACTGAAGAAGAATGTGTATTCTGCTGTTGTTGGTTGGAGTTTTCTATAGATGTCTTTCAGGACTGATTAGTTCATTGTGTTATTGAAGTGTTCTGTTTTCTCGTTGATCTGGTTGTTCTATCCATTATTGAAAGTGGAATTTTACGTGCTTTTAAGCCTTTTAAAAATGTTAAGTAGCTATTTTGTTTTGCTCAATTTACAAAATTGGTGAAAAGTAATTATGTGTAGGCTTGTAACTCTGTGCATGAAAGAGCTTGAATAAGGTAAGAAATCATTGACTAAGAGACTCTAAGTTATTATGTAAGGAATGGAATAGAGTGTCCAGGCCTAGAGGTTCTCATAGTAATTCTTGGCAATTTTGAGGAAGCAGGAAAGTTTTATACTATTTAAATTGCTCTAGACTTAGAGAAAGAAAAATAGATTTCCTTTTCTTTTTAAGAAGCCAGCATGTTAACTCAGAAATAAAAATCTGGGCAAAGATAGGAAGCAAAAAAATAAAATTGCAATGACTATTGCTTACACATATATTGATAGAAGAGTCTTAAGTAATAGGAAATAAAATAATTTATTTAAATAATATGCTACAGCCCTGCAGAGTATATTTATGACATTTCAATATGGTTCAACATTAGAGACTATTAATTTAATTGACTACACTGAGAGGTTAGTGGAGGAAAACTATATGATCATCTTGATAGAACCTAAATGTCATTTAAAAGAAATTCAGAAATCAATTTAACCAAAGAGGTTAAAGAGCTATACACTGAAAACTATATGACATTATTGAAAGAAATCAAAGATTACATAAAGAGATTGAAAGATATTCCATGCTCATGGATTGGAAGAATAAACATAGTTAAAATGTCCATATTACCTAAACCCATGAACAGATTCAGTGCAGTCCCACTCAGAAGCCCAATGACATTCTTCACAGAAATAGAACAAAGAATCCTAAAATTTGTATAGAACAACAAGAGACTCTGAATAGTGAAGGCAATCTTGAGGAAAAAAGAACGAAGCTGGAGACATTACAATCCCTGAATTCAAAATATACTACAAACCTATAGTAATCAAAACAGCATGGTACTGGTAGAAGAACAGACACACAGATAAGTGGAACAGAATTGAAAGCTGAGAAATAAAACCACACTTCTATGGACAGTTCATTTTTGACAAAGGAGCCAAGAACATACAACAGAGAAAGGAAAGTCTCTTCAATAAATGGTGTTGGGAAAACAGGACAGCCACATGCAAAAGAATGAAGGTAGACCGTTATCTTACACCTTACACAAAAGTTAACTCAAAATGGACTAAAGACTTGAATGTGAGACCTGGAGCCATAAAACTCCTAGAAGAAAATACAGGCAGTACACTCTTTTTTTTGAGGAAGATTAGCCCTGAGCTAACTGCTGCCAATCCTTCTCTTTTTGCTGAGGAAGACTGGCGCTGAGCTAACGTCTATGCCTATCTTTCTCTGCTTTATATATGGATCGCCTACCATAGCATGGCTTTTGCCAAGCGGTGCCATGTCCGTACCTGGGATCTGAACCAGCAAACCCTGGGCTGCTGAGAAGCAGAACGTGCGAACTTAACCACTGTGCCACCAGACTGGCCCCGGCAGTACACTCTTTGACATTGGTCTTAGCAGCATCTTTTTGAATACCATGTCTACCCAGGCAAAGGAAACAAACAAACAAAATAAACAAGTGGGACTACATCAGACTAAAGATCTCCTGCAAGGCAAAGGAAACCATGAACAAAATGAAAAGACAACCCACCACTGGGAGAAAATATGTGCATATCATATATCCAACAAGGGGTTAGTCTCCAAAATAATAAAGAACTCATGTAACTCAACAACAAAAAACCAAACAACCTGATCAAAAAATGGGCAGCAGATATGAACAGACATTGATTCAAAGATATACAGATGGCCAACACGCACATGAAAACATGTTCAACATCACTAATTAGTAGGGAAATGCAAATCAAAGCTACAATGAGATATCATCTTACACTTGTCAGAATGACTATAATTACCAAGACAAAAATTAACCATTTCTGGAGAGGATGTGGAGAAAAGGGCACCCTCTTACACTGCTGGTTGGAGTGCAAACTGGTATAGCTAGTATGGAAAACAGTATGGAGATATCTCAAAAAATTAAAAATAGAAATACCATATAATCCAGCTATCCCACTATTCTTTTTTAATCCAAAGAACTTGAAATCAACAATTCAAAGAGACTGCACTGCTATGTTCTTTGCAGCATTATTTACAGTAGCCAAGATGTGGAAGCAACACAAGTGCCCATCAACTGATGATTGGATAAAGAATATTCCACACACACACAGTGGAATACTTTTGCAACAACATGGATGGAACTTGTGGCTGTTATGGTAAGCGAAATAAGCCAGAGAGAGAAAGAGAAACACCACGTGATTTCACTCATATGTGGAAGATAAACACGTGGACAATGAGAACAGATTAGCGGTTACCAGAGGGGAGGGGAGTTGAAGGGATGGTGAACAGGGGAAAGGGGCACATGTATATGGTGACAGATAAAAACTAGACTATTGGTGGTGAGCATGATGCAGTCTATACAGAATACTGATAAGTACTAATGCATACTTGAAACTTTGCAATGTTATAAACCTTAATGACCTCATAAAGTAATAAAAAATAAAAAGAAATTCATTGTCTTCTCCTTATAAAATCCTTAGCACAGTTTTAGATGAATATTGCTTTCCCATAATAAAAAGGTTATAGCTCATAGAAAGCATACTCATGAAAGTCAGTATGAAGACTGATACATTTACTGTCACTTATTTAACAGCTTTCTAGAAGTGCTGGGTAATGCAGCTAGGCAAGAGTTATAAAATGGTGGACAGGAAAGGCAGAAATAATAAGATTGTATTGAGTTTCTAGTTACACAGTCAACTAAATAACTCTTTAGAAACAGTAAGAAAAATCTTTGTGGTAGTTCAAGAATTTATACATAGAAATCTATAGCTTTTATATGTATCAATGAGGTAGAAAATAAAATATAACTTCATTAGAAGCAATGGAAAAGGTAAAACACTTTATGACATGAATTTAAAATGAACTTTGTAGGACTTATATGAGGACTTACTGTTTCTGAATAGGGAAACTGAATGTTGCAAATGCTAGTATTCCTAACTTAATCTACATTTTCCTATTAAATCCTAATAAATAATTAATTTTGGGGAGGAATTGATGAAGGAGTAAATGTTCACAAATGGCCTAGAGAATTCTGAGGAAAATTGAAGAGGGGACTATCCTAACAGATATTTGTCGGTGTCGCAGTCCAATGTACACATCAGGATAGATGTGGAGAGGGCTGATGGCCACTCTGAGTTTATTATAACCAGCGTTCCAATATATACATAGCTTACATCTGTTAAACATACACAGATGTTCTGGACAATGTAATTAGTGAATGCCAAGAATTCTTAGTGATTTCTCAAGGAGCCCTCCCTTGGCCTCTGTTTTGATATCATCATGTTATTGCTGTGCTCATATATTTTATCTCAGAGCATGCAAGGCCTCCTAGGCAACGGCCCCTCCTGCTCCCGATATCGTGTCTCCATCTGTGCCCCTGGGTGACCGGTGCCTGGCTTAGGTTGCCTCCCCCTGGAGGTCTTACCCGTCATTGGCTAACCAGCTTTCTCACCCCCGGGTCACAGTTTGTTGGCAAGCCTTTTCCAGTGATTATTAACCCTTCCTGCGTCAGGGGCGGCTACATTTCCCCCTTTTTTGTTTTTTAAAGCAAGGAAGGCATGATGTTGTGCTGAGGCCAGAAGGCCCATCATAACCAATGCTTGCTCTTGTTGCCTTTGTTGTTTTTTCAGGGAGCACAGCAGACGTAAAACATAAACTATTAACATGGATAAGATCAAAATCATACCAGCATTAACAAATATGCATAAATTGAAGTCTGAGAACCAATTGGAGGGCTCTAGCCAGTGTAACCCATTTTCAGTGTCTTGAAATATTTGTTGAGAGAACACCTTATGTACTTCTTGTAACTGCCTCTCTAACCGAGCTTGTAGCCCAGTGATGTCATTGGCCAGGGAGGTATTAAATGCCCCCGTAAATGTTTTTTTTTTTATTTCTTGCCAAGATGTCAGCCAGCTATTATACGGTAGGGGGGTAACACATTGCATGGTAAATTGCCAATCACATTTTCGTTTCATATGCATATTTAATGCATTTTTCTGCTCTCCCAGCCACTCTACTGCTGCCTCTAATGCCTGCAATCGTGACATTAGCCCTTTATCAATATCCGCCTGTGTCTGTAATTCTTGAGTGACATTTACCAAGACGGACTCTACCTTATGGGCTGTTTGAACACTGTTAACCAAGGCAGTAGTAGCTGTAGCGGCCGATCCAGGGATAATCACCGCAGACACAATAAACGCGATTAGTGTAGCCAAAAACCGCTTAGGGTGTAATTTTCTCATGGACTCAAGGAGGATATGTGTAGCATGCTCTTCGGACCATGTCCGATTTAGAGAAACAGGTAACCAATTATGTGCTATTCTTTTTTAACACCATTACATAGGTCATATTCAATGAGGTTACATTATAATGTGTTAAACAAACAGAATACCAATATGGGGGAGAAATATTAACCACATACATACCAGAAGATTCTTGGACAGCAGGGACACTGTTTCCCCATAATAACACATAAGGATGGGTGGTACAAATCATAACAGTATCAGAAACATTTTTGACCAATATTAGTAAATAATTGCCAGTTTCATTCCCATACTTGCCATGGGATAATTGTCGTGATATAAAAGGCAACCCGACCCTCCATATTCCTTTGTGAGGGGGCTGCACACTGTCTCATTGTGAGATAGTTGTAAAAGGGGTCCAGATAGGTCGTGTTCGCTCCATGTTATAGGTTTCTGACTTGATCTGTTGAAGGCCCAAGTATGACTGTCACTCAAAAGATGTCCATGAGGTCCCCAATACAGCATGTTGGCCCCAAACATGTTGCCCCATCTTGGATATGCTGTACATCAAGGGGACCACTGTACTGAGTAATGTTTGTAACGCCAATCAGTTTTTGGACGGCAAATTGGGACAGAAGGAACTTGTGTGACATTACTTTTGTCTTCGTAAGATGTTGATATAGCACTAATGTATGTCAGATTGGCTGCCTGTTGCCCTTTCTTAGGTTGGTAATACAAATACGTTTGTTCCTGAAAAGTGACACATGATGTGCTTTTGTTTTGATAAACCATACAAAAAGGTAAATTGTTAGCATACTTCACCAGAGGTGGTTCTTCCTTTTGGTGCAGGCCTGTATGCTGTTGTCAGGGTACCCTGGTTCCTCCTGTCCAATCAGAATCGTTAGAGGACATAGGAGGATCAGCATGCCATCAAGTAACCGGAGTAAAGAGAGGAAGATTAGGAATAAAGGCCCAATATGTGAGATTCTCATGCTCTGAAATCACCTCAACATGCATTAGAGAAGAAAAGAGGAAAAAGAAAAAAACTGATTTACTTATCTGTTTCTCCATTTTCTGGTAATTCCAGAGCAGGCTGTGCACGTTTTGATGGAATCCACTCAATGCCTTTATCTGTCAAAACACAAAGAGCTCCTCTCTTCCCACATTTAACCATAAAAGGGCCCTCCCAGATATCCATATAAGGACATTTTAATCCACACTTTGCCAAGATTTTGTGTTGAAACAGATGTGTGTAATGCTGGCCTAGTTGGGTCATATGGTTCTGAGTTTGACCCATATATCTTTCTGCAGCTGATGTGCCATCTTCCGCTAGATTCAAAAAATTTAAAGTAAATAAGGCGTGATTGAGAATACCTTGTGGATCATTCTTATAATACTCATTTCCCCCTTTCATTTTTTGTAAAGCAGCCTTTAGCGTTCTATGACATTGCTCAATAATAGCTTGTCCTGTAGAATTATAGGGGATGCCAGTTTTATGGATGAAAGTTTAAAACGGAGGGCAAAAGCGGGACAGCATTAGCTACATAAGTGGGATCCGTAAGAATATTCAAAGGAACAGAAGGAAAGGTGCACAGGGCTAGATATGATGCGGGGTCGGTGAGCCGAGGAGTCGAAAGAAAAATTTCCTGGACTCTCAAGATCTGGCAGTAGTGCTCTTTTATTTAGAGAATAGGGTGGAATAGCATGGGGACAGGACCCATGGACAGTCAGAGCGGCTGCTGCCGGCATGGGGACAGGACCCATGGGCAGTCAGGCTGCTGCGTGGGGACAGGGCCCATGGACAGGAGGAGCCACTGCTGCTGCTGCCCCGAGTTGAGGGTTAGGGCTAATTTTATAAGGCATGGGTATGTGAGTCATCTCTTTGCAAGACAAAGGAAAGAACATGAAAAAAAGTTAAAATGGTATCAGTGCAGGTGGGGTCTGGTCATTGGGTGATCCCATGACTTTTAGACAAGGATCAAATCGGATTAAGTAAAGGTTAGAAAGGTTAAAAGCCACCACCCTAAATCAGTTACATGAGATTGCCAGAGAGCAACCAACTTAAGTTCTTGCCTTCCCCATTAAGAGTTTCTAGGGACAAGGTCATCTCTCTTCTTCTTCCTGGTACAGAGAGGGAGGCACCTTTTACAGATAGAGATTTACCTTACAAACGTAAATGTGTGCCAACAAGGGCAAGTTCCATTCCCCAGAGCCTCCCTCCCTGTCCCAGTTTATCGAAAGCAATCAGCCCCAAACAATCCCGATGCCAAAGAGACATATCCTGGGGTGGCCAATTTCAGGTCCCTACAAGGTCATCCCCCCTTCCCTCACAAATGCAAATATCTCTCCAAGGGCAAGCAAATTCCAGTCCTCAGAGTCTGCTTCTCATCTGCAGTTTTTAAAATTAACCAGCCTAAAATCCTCATCAGATACACAGCTGCCGCTTCTGCAGTTTGAGTAGTTGAATGTCCGTGAGAGACTTTGGTCTGCCAGTCATTGTCAGCAAACCAAGCTATACTGGTTTTTCTGGAGCCGTCAGTGAAGTGGAGTTTGTGTACAAAAACGAAAGTGGATGGGACAGGGATTTAAAAGAAATCTCACCCATATAAGATTGCAAAGCCATTTGTATTTGTGAATTGATTATCATAACATGATCAAATTGAGAAGATGTGCAAGGTAAAAAAATGGTCTGAGGTTCAGTGCCTCGCAATTGTAAACACCATAAATGTCCCCTTTGAATAACCTCCTCTATCAAAATGTGTATAGAGTACCTTAGCTGGTGTGTGGGACAAGTATATCCACTCCAAGCATTTTATAACCTTGTCCGCTTTTTGAAAGACAATACCAGTAGGACTTTTAGGTGTGTTTATCACATAAAGGCATAAGGGAATTTCCGGATCAAAGCGATTTAAAAATTGGGAGGTTAGAGCCTTGTTTACTAGGCTTAGTTCTTGTTTTGCCTCAGGGGTAGGAGTACACATAGAAAACGGGGAGAGTCACCATGTAGCAAGGAAAACAAGTGACTCAGAGAATGTGTCGGGATGCCAAGAAAAGTATGCATCCAATCGATATTTCCTAAAAGCTGTTGCAATGTAACTAATGTTAAAGTATTAGGTATGGAAATAGGGGGAATGCATGGCTTTACCAGGTGTCTATCAATCATTAATCTTAGAAATTTCCAGGGGGAGGTAAACGGTACCTTATCTTGAGCCACAAGCAGGCCTTTGCGTTTTAGCAGTTCAGTTAATTGTTGGTATGCTGTTAATAATAAATTTTTAGTTGGCACTGCTAATAAAATATCATCCATATAATGGTAAAGTTGTATAGTAGGGTATTTGCTTCGAAAAGTTAATAACACATCTCCTAGTAATTGTTGGCATATGGTAGGACTGTTTTTCATGCCCTGAGGCAAGACCTTCCACTGATATCTCTGGGGGACCTCTTGATTGTTATAAACTGGGACAGTGAATGCAAACTTTTCCCTCTCAGCGGTGCACAAAGGTAGAGAAAAGAAGGAGTCTTTAATGTCAATAGCAATTTGGCAATTCTCAGGTATTAAAGAAGGATTTGGCAATCCCTTTTGTAAAGCCCCCATAGGTTGCGTGACAGCATTAATTGCTCTCAAGTCCTGGAGTAATCGCCATTTTCCAGATTTCTTTTTTGTCACAAATACTGGGGTGTTCCAGGGACTAGTTGAGGGTACGATATGGCCTAATTTTAGTTGTTCCTGTACTAGGATCTTTAAAGCCTGTAGTTTTTCTTTTGGAAGGGGCCATTGATCTATCCATACAGGCGTGGTAGTTTTCCCTTGAATAGGTATGGGAGGAATATTAATAACGTCAGTGACCCCTAGGAAAAAGGCTTAACGTTTAGAGATAGTTTCCATTGAGAAAGCAAATCTCGCCCCCATAGGGAGCATGGAGTTGGAAGAATGTAGGGTGTGATTAAGGCAATTCTGTTTTCAGGTCCTCTGACTTTGAGTACGTGATCACTTACCTCAGGCATCATAAGGCCCCCTACACCTTGTACAGATGCAGAGGTTTGATTTTTAGGCCAATGGGGAGGCCAAGTGAGCGAGGCTATAATGGTTTTATCAGCTCCAGTATCCAGGAGCCCTTCAAAGGGAATCTCCTGTATGTATACTGTAAGAATGGGCCGATTTAATGTTAATGACTGTATCCAGAAAGCACAGTCGCCAGTGTGGCCGAAGCCACTGGCGCCCCTCTTGACAGCGGAGGCGTGAGCAGTTGACAAGTAAGGTATTAATATAAACTCAGCTATCCTGGTAAAAGCTTCTATCACATAATAACTAGATGAACGGACCATGATTTTTATTTCACCTTGAGAGTCAGCATCAATTACCCCGGGAATGATGTTTAAGCCCTTCAAAGCTAGAACTAGAGCATCCCATTAATAACCCAAAATATCCTGATTGTAAAGGTCCGCATACATTGGTAGGAACAAGAAAGGTTTTGTCAGCACGATCTATGACGACTGTCTCTGAGGCCATGAGATCCACTCCGGCACTTCCTGACGAGGCCGCCACTAAATCATTCACATAGAGTTGGCCTGCTGATTGAGATCTCCCCAAACTTGGTTTTTCGGGGCACTGGGGATTGTGCCCCGTTTCGAGTTTCCTGACGCCAAGTTACCATCTACATTAATTTTAAAGCGACGTTGATTCACCCAGTGGAGTCCCCTTCAGCACCAAGGACATGGTTTAGAAGGCGGCTTTTTAATATCAGCTGGCCCTCCTTTATCAGGGATATCTTTTGGACTGGACTTGCATTGTTTTGCACAGTGTCCCGGTCTTCCGCACTTAAAACAGGCATTATCAAAAAGCACCTTTGGGCAGCTCAGAAAACGCTGCCGCCATTACTTTGGCCACATGACTATGAGTTCCTACTTCCTGACAGGCTCGCAGCATATCCCCTAAAGTATGAGTTTGCCCTTTAAGCTGAGACATAGCAGACTGGAAATCAGCATTAGCATTTTCAAAGGCTATTTTCAACAGGATAATTTGAGCTGCTTCAGGATGAGCTATTTGTGTCTCAATTGCCTGCTGGAGATGGTCAATAAATTCTATGTATGGCTCGTTTGGCCCTTGTCGGACATTCACAAAGGAGTTGGTGGCTCTGTCTGCTCCTGAAGGAGGAATAGCCTTCCAGGCTGCTAATGCCACCTCTGAACATTGTCTATGCAACATTCCATTTGCCTCAGCCTGTGCTTGAGGCGTCGCATATTGGCCGACCCCCCGTAACACGTCAGCACTCTTTGAGAGAGGGGGGTTTAAAGATAGATTATCCATAGATCGGGATACAGATATCTCGTTATACTCAGACCTGAAAAGAGTATATTCAGCATGTGACAAAAGAGTCTTTGCGAGCAAAAGCCAATCACAGGGTAGCATACGATAACTGGCTCCCAGTGCCTCTATCATCCTGACAGTGAAAGGTGATTGCATTCCATTCTCTCTGATGCTCTTTTTCAGCTCCTTAAACACCCAAAAAGGAAGGGATTCATGTTCTCTTCACCCATGATTGACCATTATGGGGAAGGCACAGGAAAAAACATCAGGATTGCCACGATTTAATCCTTCCCGAAGGCAATTATGAACCACACTATACTGCCTGGAATCAACATGTGGGGCTGGTGGACCAATGTTCATTGCAGCATTATTTACAATAGCCAAGACATGGAAGCAACCTAAGTGCCCATCAACAGACAAATGGATAAAGAAGATGTGGTACATATATACAATGGAATACTACTCAGCTGCAAAACAGAACAAAATCATTCCATTTGCAATAACATGGATGGACCTTGAGGGAATTATGTTAAGTGAAATAAGCCAGCTAGAGAAGGACAATCTGTGTATGACTCCACTCATATGAGGAATTTAAAATTATGGACTAAGAACAGTTTAGTGGCTACCAGGGGAAAGGTGGGGTGGGGGGTGGGCGCAAAGGGTGAAGTGGTGCACCTACAACACGAATGACAAACATTAATGTACAACTGAAATTTCATAAGATTGTAACCTATCAGTAACTCAATAAAAAAAAAAAACATGCGGGGCTGGTGGAGTACAAGGAGGAGCAGTAGGCAAGACAGGAGGGTTCTTGAAGGCGAAACGCCTTCTAAAGGAGGGGGGAATGGTAAATCGTCATCGTCTGAGGACATTTGTTCAAAATTTGTCTGAGATTTACTAACGGCCTTTTTATTTATTTATTTATTTATTTATTTATTGAGTTATTGATAGGTTACAATCTTGTGAAATTTCAGTTGTACATTAATGTTTGTCAGTCATGTTGTAGGTGCACCACTTCACCTTTTGCGCCCACCCCCCACCCCACCTTTCCCCTGGTAGCCACTAAACTGTTCTTAGTCCATAATTTTAAATTCCTCATATGAGTGGAGTCATACACAGATTGTCCTTCTCTCGCTGGCTTATTTCACTTAACATAATTCTCTCAAGGTCCATCCATGTTACTGCAAATGGAATGATTTTGTTGTGTTTTGCAGCTGAGTAGTATATATATGTACCACATCTTCTTTATCCATTCGTTTGTTGCTGGACACTTAGGTTGCTTCCACTACTAATGGCCTTTTTAAAAGAGTCTCTTGGTGGCGAGCAAGGCGGAGGAGGCAGGGGTGGCGCCTCCTCAGCTTTGCCTGAGGGGCGCTCGGGTGAAGAGGCCGATTTTTCCTCATCCGATAGATCCGACAAGGGGAACAGTGCAGTACTTACTGTTCCCCAAGTCGTTAAGATATGTACATCCTTTAAAAGGCCATGCTCAAAGCGAGACTTTAGTGCCTTACCAGGCTTTTCCACAACTTAATGTCCAAGGTGCCATCCCCTGGGAACCAGGGGTAATGTGTAGATATTGCCAGCAGTAGCCTCTGTAACTCGGCGAGAGAAACCGAAACTGAAATCGCCTTCAGCAGCTGCTGAAGTGTCTTAAAGTATAATTTCTGCTGGGTCGCCAATTGTTGGCCCATCATTCTCACGGTGGACCGCCGAAAGGTGGTTGAATTCCCCCATATCATTACTCACCAATAATGCCACAGATCTTGGATCACATCGGGGTCACCATATGTCAGTGTTGCAATCCAGCGTACACATCAGGATAGATGTGGAGAGGGCTGATGGCCACTCTGAGTTTATTATAACCAGCGTTTCAGTATATACATAGCTTGCATCTGTTAAACATACACAGGTGTTCTGGACAATGTAATTAGTGAATGCCAAGAATTCTTAGTGATTTCTCAGGGAGCCCTCCCTTGGCCTCTGTTTAGATATCATCATGTTATTGTTTTGCTTGTATATTTTATCTCAGAGCATGCAAGGCCTCTTAGGCAACGGCCCCTCCTGCTCCCGATATCGTGTCTCCATCTGTGCCCCTGGGTGACCAGTGCCTGGCTTAGGTTGCCTCCCCCTGGAGGTCTTACCCGTCATTGGCTAACCAGCCTTCTCACCTCCGGGTCACAGTTTGTTGGCAAGCCTTTTCCAGTGATTATTAACCCTTCCTACATCAGGGGTGGCTACAATATTAAAGTATCTTTTAATAATTTATAGAGCAGAAATTATTAGGATCACTCCATAGAATTTTGGAGCAAGAAGAGACATATCTATGGAATAAATTCGTTAGATGTTAAGCAGAAGACTGATGTGGGAGAATTTCTTAATTTGTTGAAGAGAACCTTTCTAATATTACATTGAGTTAGAAGCCAGGAGAGGTGGATTCTAGGGTTGTATGCCTCTAATCTGTGGTTTTAGGTAGTCCCAGAGAGATTAAGAAATATAAGGAATGAGAAATGTTTGATGGTTTTCGTGGCTAGAGCTTTCTAATTGGGAAGGTGTGTCCCATTTCATTGGTTAGTGGGAGCAAGCAGTTCGAGAATTAGAGATTGTTGTACTTCTCAAAATGCACATCAAAATCCACATTAGATAACTTTGTTTTTATGATAATTTTATCTATGTTTTCAAGTAAAAAGACTAATATGTCTTTCCATAAGAAATAGCAAAATGTCGTTATATTTGTATCAAATCTCTTAAGTTAGGGGTTTGATTTTTTTTAAAAATGGGATTAACTGTTACTGTACTTCAACCTTTGGTTATATTTCCCATCTAGACACCTAAATTGAACTTATCAATATTTTGTTGCTTTGTGTGTGTACAATAACCTTGGATTTAAATGAGAAATACCTGATATTTAATCGCATTAAAACCAGGGAACTAGTCATTGTGACTCACATGTTGGCCAGGCAGCCTGCTGTTTGAAGTATGATTCCTGGTGAGTATTGTAGTCTTAGTCTTGGGATTCAGTAATGAGATTGAGTGCGGTTTCCTGTGAGCACTCTAGGATGATTGACAGTAAGGTGAGGGGAATCATCACTTAGCATGCCTACCCTTGATAATATTTCCCTGCTGTCTGGGGAGGTACCGAGGACAAATAGGACTTCGTGATGTCTGTAATTAGCGTATGTTGGTTCCAGCTGAACAAACTGGAGGGTAATGATCAGGTAAATGGAGATGGAATACATTAATGTAGGCTAAGGTATAAAAGACCTTAGGGAAAAACTTATCAAAATTTTATGGGGTCATTAGGGCATCTTTTTATTTTATATCTTTTCATATTTATATGTATTTATCTATTTATATCTTTGTTAGAGTATCTTCAGTTTTATCTTAGCTGTACATAGAGATGAAAGCAGCTTAAAGGTAAAAACCACATGCATTTACTTTTCAGGATATTTTTCAACCTTTGTCTATTTGGAGAGGAGTTAAAGTCCTTAATTAAAAAAAATTTCTTTCACAAATTCTGTTAATGAATTATTAGTTATTTGCAACTAATGCAATCACTGAACCTCAAGTAACATAAATGACTAGAGTCAAGTTTGTAAAACTTTCTTTGGGTGATAGCTGAAAAATAAGATGACCCTTTATTGTTTGTGTGTGTGTGTAATTGAGATGGTTATTTAAATAATGTTTTCTTAAATTGCCTTTGTAGTAGAATATTTTAAGATGATGGCCATCATGGTCCCTGTTTCCCAGTTGGTCTTGATTCTGTCAGAAACCTTTCCAGTCATTTAGATTGCAGTAGAAAATCTATAGAATTCTTGATTCATTCTTGCAAGAATTACTATAGTTGTCATTATCTAACATCGTTTCCTTATCTGCAACATAAAGTTCAATGACAAAGCCTCTGATACAGTTGCTGTAATACTGCATTTAATGGGAAGGAAGGAATTGATTTCATTAATGTGATTTTGGATCTTGGAGTTATGATAGGTAATTAAAGGGTTTTTAAATAGCATACTTACTTCAAAACTAGCTGTTGCTTACTTTTCTGATAAAATTTAGCGTTGAGTAACCTTTTTGGATTAAAAATACAATACATCTACCCTTGTGTTTAAAACACTGGACTTTTCAGTGAATTAACTAATCAGGAGAAGAAAGCATTTAAGATGGTTAAATGTTTCTTTTTCTTCTTTTCTTTTTTGCTTTTATAGTCTTTGGAAAAACGTATTTTGCAGAAACATTACACTATGTCAGTTTAAACTTTTGATTATCTTTGGCTTGACTAAATTACTTTCTTTACATTTTTGGATAAAATGGTATAGGATAGGATTCCTGGCAGGAATTTGTTCACATTAATATGGCTCATCAGGGACATTATATTTAATTGGAGATCCTGCAGAATAGTAGCAGGAGGCTGAAGAGAATTATTTAGCATTAACAATGGCTCGTCTGGGAGTTGTGCACTAATCAAGGAGCTTGAGTGTTAGCAGTGGGGATGATGGGAATTATGACGATTATGACA
Source organism: Equus przewalskii (assembly GCF_037783145.1). Taxonomy (NCBI): domain Eukaryota; kingdom Metazoa; phylum Chordata; class Mammalia; order Perissodactyla; family Equidae; genus Equus; species Equus przewalskii. Next base: position 69,164,373 of record NC_091846.1, read on the forward strand.
TGTAAGCATGTCTGTGTGCGAACTGGACAGGCAATGAGTTAATCAAGAAGTATATTAAATGGCTCCCATGCTGATTCATTATTATCTACCGTAGTGCCTGTCAGGTTGTGTATTTAAAAAATACAGTTATTGCTGAATTCACTATGTGTAAATTCAGCTGCCATTCTTTGTTTTCAATAAAATAACTTCAAATTATCTAATACATATAAAAATAGAAAAATGTCGACCTTGCTGACTGTGGCTTGTGTATGAAGGTACAGTATCATTTTTTTTAACCCTTTAGAGAGAACCTTGAATTTCAGATTCATTTAAAAATTTGTTTGCTTTGCCCTTTCATGTATTTGTTGTAAATACTCTTGAACTTATTTTCTACTGCATGAAGATTTTGGGTTCAAAAGCAAATTTTTGTATCTTTATTTTTCAACATTAGAAAATAAGTCCAATATTTCAGAAAGATATTAGTATTTAACTCATGAAGCTACAGACAAATCATAGCATTAATCTTTTCCACCATCACAATGCTCCAAAATCAGGGGGTGGGTATGGTTGTGGTAAAAATCTCCTTTGCTCTAGTGGGTGGTCTCTTTGTGCCAGGTAGACCCATTCTGTGCCCAGCATGGTTAGAGCCATCTGTCATGGAACTATCAGTTAGAAATGCTAGAAATGTGCATATTTTGGGGAAATGGAACTAATACATTGAATTCCTTTTAGAAAATAAATTGAAATGCAACATAAATTCATGAGCAAACTGGATTATATCGATAGGCAAATTTATGGAGTTACTGTGCAGATGAACACACAGTTTCTTTTTTTTATTATTATTGTAAGCACTGCCAAATTTAATAAAACTTTTACCAAACTGTGACCTTCATGTATTAACTTAATTAAAGCAATATTATGGGTACTACTCAAAGTGTTAACTGTGGGCGGTTGTTACTGAAATCCATTATCTATGGAGTCAGTATTAGTGGCCAGCTGCATCAGAAATAAAACTGGTAACCAAGACCCTCCCTCGAGTGCTGTGAGCTCAGCAGGTTAAATCGTCAAAGCCCGTCAAAGCTTCTTAAAAAACTGATAGTTTAAGCCCCCTGGAGTTCAAGGTAAACCAGTCATTCCAGTCAGGAAGGACTATGACTTTATTTAGCAGCAAGGCAAAAATTGCATTTGGACAGGAAAAAGGATTTATATCAGTATCTCATGCATAAATTATTTTATTCATATATGTGTTTGTATACCTTGCTATTTAACTTTAATAAAAGCACTCCAGCTTCTTTTAATCTATGGAAAGTGACTTTTGAAAATTTTCCTTTATAAAATGGAAAAGGATGTCCCAAGACCTCCCTTAATTTTTGTTAATTATAAAAACTATCTTTTTACTTACTAAAATTTTAGTTTAAGAACAAAACACAGAGAAATATTGTGAGTATATCTTTTTGTGTATTTAAAAATTTCTGGTGAATTTAAATAGCATAGTTGGAAAAGAAACATTATGTGTCTCAATGTGATTAGTACCTGATGGTATGAAAAAGTACTTAATCACGGATTTACTTTTCTCTAAGCATCTATTTAAGAAGGTTTAGAAGTTCTGCAGTTTTACTGAAAAAGTATATGTTAAGTAAAAGATTTGAGAATACAGCTTACCTTTATAAATATAGTATTTTTGATATTGCAGTATTTTTTTGGTGAGGAAGGTTGACCCTGAGCTAATTATCTGTTGCCAATCTTCCTCTTTTGTTTTCTCTTTTTCTCCCTAAAGCCCCAGTACATAGTTGTATATCCTAGTTGTAAGTCATTCTGGTTCTTCTGTGTGGGATGCTGCGACAGCACAGCTTGATGAGCCGTAAGTAGGGGCACCAGGATCCGAACCCGGCAACCCCAGGCCGCCGAAGCGGAGTGCGTGAACTTAACCACTCGGCCATGGGGCCGGCCCTGACATTGCAGTGTTTAGAAAGGCCATGACTTAACTTGTCTCTTACAGCCTCACTCTTTTAAGACATCTTAGTGGAGGGAAAAATACGATCATTCTAAGTAATAAGTAACACTTATTGAGTATCTACAATATATTAGAGAATCAGAATAATTGTGTAATGGAAGTATTATTGTCATTTTTAGTTGAGAAATTGGGGCTTCAAGATATAAGATAGGTTGCCAAAGATTGTTTACTAGGTAAGCAAGCAATGGAGCTGATTCAAATTGCGCTTCTCCCATGTTGTACTCTTTCCATTGTAGCATATTTCTTCCCACACTAAGTATATGGAAAAGTCCTCTTCCTCCCCCAAAGAAAGTGAAGTTCATTACTTTGAAGGCTGGGTGTTTATTAGTGCCTGTTGTGGGCTAGATGCTATGCTAGTTGCTGGAATTAGAACAGGAGCGACATGATTTTCGCTGTCATGGCACTTACACAGTCCAGTGGTAGAGACGGATGTAAAATAAGAAAACATACAAATAAATAATTAGAAATTCTGGTGAGTGGTATGAAGGAAACAAACCAGTTGCTGAGAGAGAGTAATGGGAGACTCTTCATTAATAGGATGGTCAGGGAAATTCTCTCTGAGGAAGAAGATATAAGCTGAGACCTGATAGTTGAGAGTCAGCTATTAGCTAGGCTGTCAGCTAGGCAGATGGAACAGCATGTGCAAAGGCCCTGAGTCAATCCAGTACATTGGAACCTAACCTGTGAATCAGGACTGCTCAGTTTGTCTAGGCACTCATTTGCTAGCTCTCCACCTCCAGCTATAGGCAGTGCATTGACCCTTCTTGGGACAGCTTCTCTTGCTACTTGCTGCTGGTACTTCAGTGATCACAATGGCAACTGCAATTGCAGTTGGAGTAGCAAAGGGAGTTCATTTGGCATCTTGAGGAAGATAAGGCTGGCTGAAGAAGGAAGATGGCAGTAGTGGATTTATATCTGATATATTCATTTGAGCTGGAGCCTATCCTAAGGAAGACAGGCTCCAATTCAGATAAATACATCAGATATAAATCTATTGTTGCTGCCTTCATTTATGCATGTATTCAATATGTTTATTGCAAAGCACTGTCTAGATAAAGGGGATGGAGTGTGGTCTGTCCAATGGACGATTTGTAGACTTTGGGACAAAAGGCACGAACCTGTCTTTCTACGTGGGAGACTGTTAAATCCAGGTAAAACTGATAGAAATAGTATTTTTAAATGTCTTATTTTGTAAGCAACTAAGTGTTTAGTGTCTTCCAACTCTTCTTGTGAATTAATCATGTATTAGTTTAGTTTCCAAGTCTATAATGTATTCCCCAAATGGGTATTAAAATATTCTAGTAAAAGGGAATTTATGATTAAATATGGCAAAAGTAACTTCAGCAAACTATTCCAATTAAGTATTATAGATCCCCAGGCTACACTGATGACACTTAGCTGGGATGCTCTACATAGGGGAGAACAGTTTCAAAATGACACAAACCTATTTGTGAAGGGTTTCATATAATTTTTCCTCTTGATTAGAAATGTTTCCACCTATCACTTTTGGGAGTTTATTTTTTCTAAATCTATATATAAATTATATATTTAGGCCAATTGTAGGTTCACAGCAAAATTGAGAGGAAGGTACAGAGATTTCCCATATATCGCTTGGCTCCACGCGTGCATAGCCTTCCCCACTATCAACGTCCACCATCAGAGTGGTGCATTTGTTAAAATCGATGGAGCTACATCGACACATTATAATTACCCAAAGCCGAAAGTCCATAGTTTACGTTAGGGTTTACTCTTGGTGTTGTACATTCTGTGAGTTTGGACTAATACGTAATGACCTTAATTCATCATTATAGTATTATAGAGAATATTTTCACTGCCCTAAAAATTCTCTGCACTCTGTGTGTTCATCCCTATTCACCCCGTAACTCCTAACAAACACTGGTCTTTTTTCTGTCTTCATAGTTTTGCTTTTTCCAGAATGTGGTATAATTGGAATCACATACTATGTAGCCTTTTCAGATTGGCTTCTTTCATTTAGTAATATACATTTAAGATTCTTCTATGTCTTATTATGGTTTGATAGCTCCTTTCTTTTTAGTGCTTAATAATGATTCCATTGTCTGTATTACCACAGTTTATCCACTCACTTACTGAAGGACATCTCTTTTGCTTTTGGCAATTATGAATAAAGCTGCTATAAACATCTGTGTGCAGGTTTCTGTGTGGATGTGGGAGCATGATCGCTGGATTATATGGTAAGAGCATGTTTAGTTTTGTAACAGTTCGCCAAACTATCTTCCAAAGTGGCTGTACCATTTTGCATTCCCAGCAGCAATGAATGTGAGTTCCTGTTGCTCCACATTCTTGCCAGCTTTTGGTATTGTTAGTGTTCTGGATTTTGGCCATTCTAATAGGTGTGTAGTGGTATCTCATTGGTGTTTTAATTTTTAATTTGCATTTCCCTGATGACATGGGGTGTGGAGCACCTTTTCATATACTTATTTGCCATCTGTATGTCTTCTTTGGTGAAGTGTCTGTTAAGGTCTTTGGCCCAGTTTTTAATCGAGTTGTTTGTTTTCTTATTGGTGAGTTTAAGAGTTCCTTGTATATTTCGGATAATAGTCCTTTATCATATGTGTCTTTTGCATGTGTTTTCTCCTAGTCTGTGGCTTGTCTTCTAATTATCTCGGCACTGCCTTTTGTAGAGCAGAAGTTTTTAATTTTAATAAAGTTCAGCTTATCAATTCTTTCTTTCGTGGATTGTGCCTTTGGTGTTGTATCTGAAAAGTCATTGCCATACCTAAGGTCATCTAGGTTTTCTCCTTTGTTATCTTCTGGGAGTTTTATAGTTTTGTGTTTTACATTTTGTATTAGGTCTGTGGTCCATTTTGAGCTAATTTTTGTAAAGGGTATAAAGTCTGTCTAGATTAATTTTTTTTTTGCATGTGGATGTCCAGTTCTTCTAGTCCCATTTGTTGAAAAGGCTATTTTTGTTCCATTGTATTGCCTTTGCTCCTTTGTCAAAGATCAGTTGCCTGTATTTATGGGGGTCCTCAATTCTGTCGCGTTGACCTATTTGTCTAGTCTTTTACCAATACCACACTGTCTTGCTTACTGCAGTTTTATAGTGAGTCTTGACTTCAAGTAGTGTTAGTCCTCCAACTCTCTTGTTCTTCTTCAGTAGCGTGTTGGCTGTTGTGGGTCTTTTGCCTCTCCATATAAACTTTAGAGTAAGTTTGTTGATATCCAGAAACTTGGTGGGATTTTGATTGCATTGAATCTATAGATCAAGTTGGGAAGGACTGACATCTTAACAATATTAAGTCGTCCTATTCATGAACATGGAATATCCCTCCATTTATTTAGTTCTTTGATTTCATTCATCACAGTTTTATAGTTTTCTTCAGATAGATCTTATATATATTTTGTTAGATTTATCCCTAAGTATTTCTTTCTTTTGGGTGCTAACGTAAATGTTATGTGTGTTAAATTTCACATTCCACTTGCTCATCGTTGGTATATAGGAAAACATTTTGACTTTTATATATTAATCTTGTATCTTGCAACCTTGCTGTTAGATCCAGGAGTTTTTTTTTTTTTTGGATGATTCTTTTGGATTTTCTACATAGAAGATCATGTCATCTGTAAACAAAGAGAGTTTTATATCTTCCTTCCCAATCTGTATACCTTTTATTTCCTTGTCTTGTCCCATTGCATTGGTTGGGACTTCCAGTATGATGTGTTTTGTTTTTGTTTTTTTGTTGCAGTAACAATGGTTTATAACATTATATAAATTTCAGGTGTACATCATTATATTCTGATTGCTGTGTAGATTACATCGTTTTCACCACCCAAAGACTAATTACAATCCATCACCACACACAGGTGCCTAATTACCCCTTTCAGCCTCCTCCCTCCTCCCTTCCCCTCTGGTAACCACCATTCCAATCTCTGTCTCTATGTTTGTTGTTGTTTTTTATCTTCTATTTATGAGTGAGAACTTACGGTATTTGACTTTCTCCCTCTGACTTACTTTGCTTAGCATAATACCCTCCAGGTCCACCCATGTTGTTGCAAATGACAAGATTTCATCTTTTTTATGGCTGAGCAGTACGCCATTGTAGATATATATATATATACATAGCACATCTTCTTTATCTGTTGACCCCTTGATGGGCACCTAGGTTGCTTCTAAGTATTGGCTATTGTGAATAATGCTGCAGTGAACATAGGGGTGCGTGTATCTTTACACGTTCATGTTTTCATGTTTTTTGGATAAATACCCAGCAGTGGAATAGTTGGATCATATATAGTTCTACTCTTAATTTTTTTGAGGAATCTCCATACTGTTTTCCATAGTGGCTGCAACAGTTTGCACTCCCATAGGCAGCGTATGAAAGTTCCCTTTTCTCCATATCCTCTCCAACACTTCTTATTTCTTGTCTTATTAATTATAACCATTCTGATGTGTGTGAGGTGATGTCTCATTTTAGTTTTGATTTGAGTTTCCTTATAATTAGTGATGTTGAACATCTTTTCGTCTGCCTCTTAGCCATCTGTATACCTTCTTTGGAAAAATGTCTGTTCAGGTCCTTTGCCGTTTTTTTTGGTTTGTTTTTGTTTTTGAGGAAGATTAGCCGTGAGCTAACATCTGCTGCCAATCCTCCTCTTTTTGCTGAGGAAGACTGGCCCTGAGCTAACATCCATGCCCATCTTCCTCTACTTTATGTGTGGGACGCCTACCACAGCATGGCTTGCCAAATGGTGCCATGTCCACACCTGGGATCTGAACTGGTGAATCCTGGGCCACTGAAGCAGAATGTGCGAACTTAACTACTGCGCCACCGGGCCGACCCCCATTTGCCCATTTTTTAATTGGGTTGTTAGTTTTTTGTAGTAGAGATGTATGAGTTCTTTATATATTTTGGATATTAGCCCCTTATCAGATATATAGTTTGCAAATATCTTCTCCTAATTGTTAGGTTGTCTTTTCATTTTGTTGATGGTTTCCTTTGCTGTGCTGAAGCTTTTTAGACTGATGTAGTCTCATTTGTTTATTTTTTTCTTTTGTTTCCCTTGCCTGGTCAGACATGGTACTTGAAAATATGCTGCTAAGATTGGTGTGGAAGAGTGTACTGCCTATGTTTTCTTCTAGAAGTTTTACGGTTTCAGATCTTACATTCAACTCTTTAATTCATTTTGAGTTAACTTTTGTGTATGGTGTAAGGGGATGGTCTACTTTCATTCTTTTGCATGTGGCTGTCCAGTTTTCCCATCACCATTTATTGAAGAGACTTTCCTTTCTCCATTGTATATTTTTGGCTCCCTTTTTGAAAATTAGCTGTCCATAGATGTGTGGGTCAGTATGATGTTGAAAGCAGTGGTAAGAGGAGATATTCTTGCCTTGTTCCTGATCTTAATGGGAAAGTTTTGAGTTTTTCACCATAAGTATGATGTTAACTCTAGGTTTTTTTGTAGGTAGTCTTTATCAAGTTGAAAAAGCCTCCTGTATTTCTAGTTTACTGAGAGTTTTTATCATGAATGTGTGTTGGATTTTATCAAATGGTTTTTCTGCATCTATTGTTATTATCATGTGATTTTTCTTTTTTATCCCATTGATGTGATAGATTACATTAATTGATTTTCAAATGTTGAACCAGCCTTGCATGCCTGGAATAAATCCCACTTGGTTGTGGTGTATCGTTCTTTTTTATACATTTTTGGATTCAGTTTGCTAATAATTTTGTTGAAGATTTTTGCATCTGTATTTATGAGAGAAAATGGTCTGTACTTTTCTTTTCTTGTACTGTCTTTGCCTGGTTTTGGTATTAGGGTAATGCTGGCCTCATAGAATGAGTTAGAAAGTATTCTCTCTGCTTCTGTCCTCTGAAAGAGGTTGTAGAGAGTTGGTATAATTTCTTTCTTAAATGTTTGGTAGAACTCACCAGTCAACTCATGTGGGCCTGGTGCTTTCTGTTTTAGAAGGTTATTAATTATTGATTAAGTTTGTTTAATAGACAAGGCCTATTCATATTGTCTGTTTCTTCTGGTGTGAGTTTTGGCAGCTATGTCCGTTTCATCTAGGTTATGAAATTTGTTGGCAAAGAGTTGTTTCTACTATTCCCTTATTATGCCTGTCATGTCCATGGGCTCTGTAGAGATGGCCCTACTTTCATTTTTGAGACTAGCTGCTTTCACTCAGCATAATGCTTTTGTGATTCATCCAAATTGTTGTGTGTATCACTAGTTTATCCCTTTTTAAAATTATTGAGTAGTATTGCATTGTACTGATATACAGTTTGTATATCCATTTACCCATTGAAGGGCATTTGAGTTGTTTCAGGTTTTTGAGAATTATGAATAGAGCTGCTATAAACATTTGTATATAGATTTTTGTTTGAATATAAGTTTTTCTTTCTCTTAGATGCATAGCTAGGAGTGAGATTGCTGAGTCATATAGTAAGTATATATTTAACTTAGTAAAAAACTGCCAAAGTTTTCCAGAGTTGCTGTACATATTGCATTCCTACCGGTAATATGTGAGAGTTGTAGTGGTTTGGCATCCTCCAGCAGTTAGTATTGTTAGTATTTTTATTTTTAACCATTCTAATAAGTGTGTAGTGGTATTTCATTGTAGTTTTAATTTGTACTTCCCCAGTAGCTAAGGTGTTGAACATCTTTTTATGTTTTTATTTGCCATCCCTATATCCTTTTCAGTGAAGTCTTTGTTCAAGTTTCACCCATTTTTTAATTGGGCTTTTTATTTTCCTGCTGTTGAGTTTAGAGTGGTCTTTATATATTCTGGATACAAGTCCTTTGTTGGATACATGATTTGCAAGTATTTTCTTCCAGTTGGTAGCTTGCCTTTTTATCCCCTTACAGTGTCTATTGCTGATCAGAAGTTTTTAATTTTGATAAAGTCAATTTATCAATTTTTTTTCTTCCATGGATTTTGTTTTTAGTGTCATGTCTAAGAACTCTGCCTAATTCCGGGTCATGAAGATTTTGTTCTAAAAGTTTTTAGATTTGCCTATTACATTTAGATACAAGATCCATTTGAGTTATTTTTTACATAAGACTTGAAGTCTTAGTTGAGATTTTATTTTGTTTTGCTTTGCATGTAGATGTTGAATTGTCCAAAATCATTTGTTGAAAGAACTGTTGTTGCCCTGTTGTATTTTTGCACCTATGTAAAAAATCAATTGAAGATATTTGTGTGGGTCTATTTCTGGACTCTCTTTTCTAGTCTCTTGTCTATAAGTCTGTCCATTTGCCAGTACTACATTGTTGTGATTACTGTAGTCTTATAGTCAGTAGTATAATTGGATTCCTCCAACTTTCTTCTTTTTTATCCAGAATTGTTTCAGCTATTCTAGTTTCCATGCCTTTCTATATAAATTTTAGAATCAGCTTGTTTATATTTACTAAAAGTCCTGCTGGGATTTTGTTTGGAATTGTGTCAAAGCTAGATCATCTTGGGGGAGAATTGACACCTTTACTATGATGAGGCTTCCTATCCATGAACATGATTGGTCTCTTAATTTATTTAGGTCTTTGATTTCTTTCATCAGCATTTTGTAGTTTTCAGCATGCAGGTCATACATGTATTGTTAAATTTTGTACCTAAGTGTTTCAGTTGTTTTGAGGTTCTTAAGATGTATTGTTTTAAAAATTTGGATTCCCAGTGTACATTGCTAATGGTAGAAGTATGATTAATGTTTGTATGTTGACCTTGTATCATGTGATCTTGCTAAACTCATTTGTTCTAGGAGTTTTTTGGTAGATCCTTTTGGATTTTTGATGTAGACAATTGTGCTATGTGTGAATAGGAGCAGTTTTATTTCTTCTTTTATGACCTGTGTGCATCTTATATTTATTTTTTTCCTTATTGCACTGGGTAGGAACTCCAGTATGATTTGGAATGGGAGTAGCGATAGTGCACATTCTTGTCTTTTTTCCAATCTAGTGGAAAAGCATTTAGTCATTCAGCATTAAGTATGGTGTTAGTTCCAGGTTTTTTGTAGATGCCCTTTATCAGGTTGAGGAAGGTTCTGTTTACTCCTAGTTTGCCAGGAGCTTTTATCATGAATACTTTTTCTGAATCAATTGATATGATTATGTGTGTATCTGTACTGTAATATATTTTATATTAAGTGATTTTTTAATATTGAACTAACCTTGCATTTTCAGGGTAAACCCTGCTTGGTTGTGGTAAATTATTATTTTCTATATATTTCTGGTTTATATTTCTTAATTTTTTGTTAAGAATTTTTTTCGTTATTGTTATGAGAGATATTGGTCTACAGTTTTCTTTTTGTGTATTGTTTTCGGTACTAGGATAATGCTGGCTTATAAAATGAACTGCAATGTTCTTTCTCTTCTCTTTTCTGGATGAGAGTGTATAGAATTGGTTTTATTTCTTCTTTACATGTTTGGTAGAATTCTCCAGTGAATCCAGCTGGGCCTGGAGATTGCTTCTTCAGAAGATTTTAAGATATGAATTCAATTTCTTTAATAGCTATAGAAGTATTCAGGTTATCTGTTTCATGTTGGATGTTTGTTACTTTGTTGCTTTTGAAGAATTGGTTTATTTCATCTAAGTTTTCCAATTTATATGCATGGAGTTGTTCTTGGAATTTCTTTATTATCCTTTTAATGTCTTTGTAGTCTGTAGCAATAACCCCTCTTTTGTTTCCAATATTGATAATAACTTGTGTCTTTTTTTTCCTTTGTTGGTCTGGCTCAAAGCTTATCAATTTAATTCATATTTTTGAAGAACCAGCTTTTCGTTTGATTTTTCTTTATTGTTTTCCTGTTTTCAGTTTCATTGATATCTACTCTTTATTATTTTCTTCCTGCTACTTGCTCACAGTTTATTTTGCTCTTCTTCTTCTAGTTTGTTAAGGTGGGAGCTTGGATTATTGATTTGAGGTGTATCTTCTTATATAACATTTAATGCTATAATTTTCCTTGTAAGCACTGCTTTAGGTGCATCTAACAAAGTTAGATATTCTGTATTTTTATTTTTGTTTAGTTCAAAATATTTTCTAATTTTCCTCTTTTATCTATGGGTTATTTATAATTGTGTAATTTCCAAGTGTTTGGAGATTTTTCTGTTACTGATTTCCAGTTTAATTTCTTTAGGGTCAGAGAACATTTTATATGTTCTTTTTATTTTCAGTGTGTTAAAGTTTGTTTCGTGATGCAGGTATGGTCTATCTTGGTGACTCTTGCATGTGGACTTGAAAAGACTGTGTCATTTTCTATTGTGGGATGGAGTAGTGTATAAATGTCAGTTGAATACAGTAGTTAGTCCCTTACAGTTTTTCTTTTTTTGCTTTCAGGGCTTTTTTCTTTTTCTTTAGTTTTCAACAGCTTGATTAAATGTGTTTGGTCATGGTTTCTTTTTATTCTATTTCAGATTCATTGAGCTTCTTGACTCTGTAAGTTTATGTCTTTCACAAATTTAGGGAGTTTTCAGCCAATATTTCTTCAAATATTTTATTTTTTCTTTCTTTTTTTTGTGGGGGGGGGAAGATTAGCCCTAAGCTACCTGCTGCCAATCCTCCTCTTTTTGTTGAGGAAGACTGGCCCTGAGCTACCATCCATGCCCATCTTCCTCTAATTTGTATGTGGGATGCCTACCACAGCATGGCTTGCCAAGTGGTGCCATGCCTGCACCCGGGATCCAAACCAGCGAACTCTGGGCTACTGAAGCAGAACATGCAAACTTAACTGCTGCACCACCAGGCCAGCCCCCAAATATTGTCTTAGCACCGTGCTATTTTTCTTTTTCTCCTTGTTCCCTAATAAAATGTGTGTTAGACCTTTTATCATTGTTCCATAGTTCCCTGAAGCTCTGTTAATTTTTTCCGTTTTTTTTCTTTCTGACTCAGATTATACAATGTCTGTTGATCTATGTTTTTTATTGATTCTTTCCTCTACTATTGAGCCCATTCATTGTTTTAAAAAAATTCTGGTTATTGTATATTTCAGTTCTGAAATGTCCATGTGTTCCTTTTTACAAGTTCCATTTTTTTCTAATATTTTGTAGTTTTTCATTTGTTTCGAGAGTGTTCACAATTGCTTGTTGGAGTATTTTTATAATAGCTTCCTTAAAGTCTTCGTCATATAATTTTAACAGTTTTGTCATGTTGGCCTTGGTGTCTGTTGATTATCTTTTCTTATGAGAGTTGAGATTTACCTGGTTCTTGGTATGCCAAGTAATTTTGGATTGTATTTTGGATATTTTGAGTATTATGAGACTGTGAATCTTGTTTAAATTCTTTGGAGAATGTTGATATTTTTGTTTCAGCAGCACTTGACTTGCTTGACTTCAGAATGCATGTTCTTTTTTTTTTCCTGTGGACTGTGGGTCTTTGTAATGCTATTCACATCTGTTTCACATATGTACCACCAACCCGTCAGTCTGAGGTCTGTGGTCTCTCTGTTAGTTCAGTTTTTAAATTCTTTGGTTTGCTTATTAGGATCATATCTACCCATGCTCAACCTGGGGATGAGCCCAGGAGTTCATAAACAACTTTATTAGGTCGCTTTTTCATACTAGCTTCTCCCTCTCTGTTATCTCCACTTTCTTGTTACTTAGGCCCTCTCTCTTCACTCCTCTCATTTAGAAAGCTGGGATTTTAGTTACCTTCCACTGCTGCACACTTCCGTGTTCATAGCGAGGTGTTGAGAGTACAAAGAGAGACTCAGAGAAAATTGTTTCTTTACTCACAATGCTTCTGACACCAAATATCTGGGGTTTTTCCTCATATCAACAACCAGTTCTCCAATTCTCTGAACACTAGCTGAGGGTCATCCTACAACTTAATTAAATTCTAACACTGACTACCTGGAGTTAGCTAAGACTGTCCCCACTTCAGATGCTGGTCACAAGTCCTAATTTGTCGCCTATACTTTTCACCCACTGGCTGTAAATTGGAGGTTCCCACAATCCCCTCCTCAGGTTAAATAATTTGATATAATGGCTCACAGAACTCAGTTAAACACTTTACTTAATGTTTACTGGTTTATCATAAGTGATATTATAAAGGATACAAGTGAACCTAGATGAAAAGGTACATAAGGCAAGGTCTGGAAGGGTCCTAAGCACAGGAGCTCCTGTCTCATGGAGTTAAGGTATGCCACCATTCTGGCACGTGGATGTGTTCACCAACACAGAAGCTCTCTGAACCCCATTGGTTAGGGTTTTTATGGAGTTTCCATTAAATCGTTGGCCATTGATGATTAACTCAAATCTCTAATCCCTCTCCTCTCTTTTAAATTTGGGGGATGGGGCTGAAAGTAGCAACCCTCTAATCAGTCTTGATTATTCTGGTGACCAGCTCCCATCCTGAAGCTATCTAGGGCCCTCCAGCCCCTCATGTCATTAGCATACAAAAGGACACTCTTATCACTCTAGAGATTCCAAGGGTGGTCAGGAACTGGGGTCAAAGACCAGATATTAGAACAAAAGATGCTCCTAGCATTCCTGTCTATCAGGAAATAGCAAGGGTTTTAGGAGCTCTATGTAGGAACTGGGGGCAGAGACCAAATATATATTTATTTTTATGTCACAAACGAAAAAAGCAGTGGGAATTTACCTATCCTCTTGGGACAATCAGGTTTCAGTGATTGGAGAAGTTTCCTTCTCTGACTATTTTGGCTCCTGCAGGCTCCCATTTCTGCCACTGCTGCTGTAGCCAAAGAATTGTGTGGAGGCTGGAGCACAAAAGAGTGGAGTTAAAAAACAACCCAGACAAACCTCTGGGAGATGTCTGTCGTGTTCTAAGTATTAGGAGCTCCCTTTTCTGCTTCTTGATTCAGAAGAATAGGGCTTCTGGAGATCTATCAGCACCCCAGTGCCTGCTGTGGGTATCGGACTTTGTTGATCAGGCAGGAGGATCATGGAGGAAAGGAAAGCTAAAACTCATCACTGGTTTATAGTAATTTGAATTCTCTTCTTCCTCGATCTGCCTGCTACTATTTAGTTTTCCGAGTTCATAAATAGTTGATTCATGTTTTCTGTTCAGATTTCATAGCTGCATTCAGTGGGACAGACAGAATGGAATACGCTTCTTCCATTTTGCCTGGAATTAGAATGACCAGTGGTATTTCTTGAAAGTCGCTTAAAAACAAGTGTGGAAAGGAATTTGATGTAGCTGAATGGGTATTTGTATCCTGTATATTATGCTATATATTCCACATTATGGAAAAAAGTTTGGTTAGATAACATTAGAGGAAAAGAAAAGAGGTTTTCATTGTTGACAGCACTGCTTGTTAAGCGTCATCTGAGATTCGAGGGACAGAAAGAAGAGTGTTTTATAGCTAATAGCTTGGAATGGCCCAACTGCAGCAACCTAAGTAAGCTTCTGTTTATGATGAAGTATAGCATTCCTCACATGAACATTCTTTTCTTTTTATAGGAGATAAACATTGAGAGCCACTGACTTCTCAGTTAAAGCACAAACTGTTTACTATGGCATGGAAGATTCCTTCAAGCTGATTTTCCTTCTAGTCTTTCCAGAATTCTCTTCTGTCATCCTTTCCCATCAGTGCTTCCTTATACACCTTGATTCCAGACCATTTCACAGATTTTTAAATAGGCTGGGCCCTTTCGCATTTCCAGTTTTGAATGTGCTCTTTCTCTGTTGGTAGTTCTCTTCTCACTTTTTTCCGTTTATTAGAAATCCATTATACTTCAATAAGTGATTCTTCATGAAACCATTTTCTGTATTAGCTACTTAGATATGCTCTTATTTATTACTTTTGATTGCAGATGGTATAGAAGTCTATCTTTTGTACTGGACTGAACTTCTGGAGGGGAGAGGACTGTGATTTATCATCTCTTTCTACTCTGCTATAGCAGAGGACCTGTGATGAATGTGGGAATGAGTCAGGGAAGGGAGAGGGAAGCGTTCAGGGTTTATTTAATCCTAAAGGGATATGGTAGGTGGGACATAGAATAAATAATCAGAAAAGGGAATAGAAAGGAGAGACCGGTACTGTATAGATGGAATTAATAACTAATGTTCTTGGGGAAAATGTTTTATTATTTTAATTTTTTTCAAATAGTACTCGGATATTAATTTTCCTGGTCTTTTTATTATGCACAGTTTTTCTTTTGGTGGGGCAGCTTTTTCTTTAGTTCTTTCTGTCCAGAGAGCCACCTGCCGCAAGATTTTTCTATCTTGTGTTGTCCAGGTATTCCTTTTAATTTGAATACGTTTATTTACTCTTTCATACAAAAGAGGCATGCTGACAGCTGCCCCAAGTATTCTTTCCTAAGCTAGCCAGACATTTGGATTTGGAGAAAAGTTAGATTTTGAAATAAAAGACAAGTAGCTTGTAGCCTTATTAAACCATTTATTTTTTTCCTCACCCATTGCTCCTGCCAGGTTGGTTACCTTTTTACTCTGCCTTTATAGTACATCCTGTCACAAATCTATTTCCAGAAGTAACGAACTAGTTCATCCTGAAATCTCTGAGAAGGTGAGCCTTCCTACAGACTAGAGTTTGTGTCCTAGTACTTCTTTGCAGCTGGTAGGTACACTGAAGTTACATATGTTTGGGCGTTTATCTGATGATGTTTACCCCTGCCCTAGCTCCCTGTTAAGAGGCAGTACCAGAGGAGCTGGGTCATGCTCCAGCTTAGCAGGTAACTTCATCTCCCCTGACACATTTATGTGTTTTCCTCCTTTCTTGGGTCTTATTCTCCACCTTACATGGTGCTTCAATTCCAAGGAAGGTGGAAGGTAATAGACCTTTCTTTGTCTCAGTCCTGATACCCTTGCCCTGTTTATCTGAGTGTAGTTTCCGTAGGCTCTCTAGACTAAGTCCCCAAAGAAGCACTTCTCAGCTTTCATTCTCTTCCTGATAGATGGGCCCTGTCATCGAGCTGCAGGTGAATTTGATGAATGGCACAATCACTTTGGATCTATAACTCTTGAGGTTAATTATTAGGCTTGGAATAGGGAGAAATCAAAATTGTGTTTAGAGCTCCTTCAAAGTACTGATCCTGTCCACTGGTATAGAAGAATTTCTTCAGCTCATTGAGAATGACTGTGATAAAATTGCTTGAGCTCCTTGACTGCTTTTGATGGTTGCTGCTTCATGTAAGGGAGCTAACTGTAGAGTATGACAAATTTTCCGGAGAGAGGAACATTTGGGTGGTTGATTTTGCTATTTTTAATATTCATTTGAACCTCTTGGTGAGAAACTAACCAATCATAGAATGTAAGTTAAGGGTTTTATGTCTCTTATGAACACGGCATCAATATTGGATAATTTGCAAAATGGAATCTAGGTTAGAAAGCCAGGTTTTGGAGTTCCTAGGAATGCCTTGATGTATGGTAGAATGGATACTATGAGAAAGATACCAATCATTAAGATATATGAATAGAGGAATGGTGACGTGTGTTACCTATAACCAAGTTACATTTGTGGGTGTAATAACTTAGACACTATATGATCATTTTCACTTACCCATTTTTATACCAGATTAGATTCTCAGTAAGGATTTGTTGATATTTTTCATGGCAATCTTAAAAATAAGTTTTAATTTTAGAAAACTTTCATTTTAGAAAACTCTATTATTGTTCACAATTTTTGATTTTTAAATTAAAATAGAGACATGTATTCTATATTTCCTGTGGTAAGAAATACAAAATTTAAAAAAATCCTGGCTTCTAATTCAGACCAGTGGGATGAGTCAGACTTCCTCTTCCTGTCTCAAATTTTCAGGGAAGAGAAACACTTAAAAAGAAAAAAACCAAAAGAAAAATAACAAACCAGAATTTTTATGGAAAACAGAGGGGGACTGTGGTCCTGGAAATGATGGGGACTTTCTGCAAGATAGGTGGCAGATGGGAGCATTCAGTAGGAAACCCCAGGCTAAAATGGACAGAGGGGATGGCTGCAAGCGTGGAAGCAGCCCCAGAAGAAAGAGATCCAGGGGCAGGAAAGGACAACTGGGGCAATTGACAGCATGTCTGGTGAGGGAGCCTCATTATGATCCTCCAGCCGGGTGGTTCCTCCACACTAAGTGACCATCAGCAAGGGGAATGGTTGGTAAACTGGTAAAGCTGTATCTTAGAATTCTTTAATGGTTAAAAAGAATGAAGCAAATCTCTACATATTGACAGAACATCTCTGAGACATGTTAAAGATTGAAAAAGAACTTGTACAGTGACACATACAGTATAATAATACTATTGTTTAAAAAATTCCACAGTAAAAATATTTTATATTTTTATAGTTACTTACATTATATAAAAGCGTAAACCAGGGGTTCTCAACAGTGGCATTATTGGATTGGGTAATTCTTTGTTGTAAGTGGTTGTCCTGTGCATTGTAGGATGTTTTGAGGCATCCCTGACTTCCTGCTCACTAGACAACAGTAGCATGCCCCCAACCCACAGTTGTGACAATCAAAACTGTCTCTAGACATTGCCAACTGTGTCCTGCAAGATAAAACTGCTCCCTGTTTTTTGACATCTCATGACCTTTGGTGGCTATCTATACTTAAATTATTAGAACTGACATTTAGCTATTCATGTGGTTTAGAAACATTCTTTTAATACACTGATTACAATGGAGATTATATTTTAATCCTACTCCTAGAATTTTACTCTGCCATTTTTTCAGAAATCTGTATTTAGAAATTTGATATATCTGTATTTGTCTTGATTGTTAGAATCTTGAATGCATGTGTGATAGCTTTTCTTTAGTGAGTGGAAAATGATTACAAGCCAGAGCTAAGCCCACACTCTCATTATTGGTATTTTCTTGTTCTTTTTGTTTTCCTTTTTTCTCCTTTGTTACAGTTTTTCTCATGTGGTACTATTTATATATTTTTTACTGTATAACTAAGCTCTATGTGTTCTTTCACAATTGCTTGTCACTGATAGACTAGAAATTGTGATGAATCTGTATAGTTTTTTAAAATTGCAAAATATGCATAACATAAAATTTACCACTTTGTTAATATGTAATTCTACAATTCAGTGGCATTAGGTATGTTTACAGTGTTGTGTAACCATTACCACCATCCACTTCCAGAACTTTATCATTGACGCTCTGTAGATGTTAGAGGATCTTTTTCTAGCTTGTCTTGTGTCTTCATGGCCATAAGTTTGGCTGCAGATAGTGGTACTGTTTCCATCTTAGGGAATTCTGGTCAGGTTTGTGAACCTAGGCACACGTGCTCACATCTGTTAGGGATTTCTCTGAGTGGGGGATGCTCTCTCTGAAAAGTTCTATCAATCTGCAATCTGAAAGTTTTATTGAATACCTTGTGTGTGTACTGGGCTTTCCCAACAGTTACAGAGAAAGCAAAGTAAAATATCCTTGCGTTCCCTAGCATTACAGTTAAGCCACATAAAAGACTAGTCTGCACTTTTTCTTTCTTTTCTTTGTGTTTGCTCTTCAACCCAGGCTAGTCTGGCTTCTATTTATGTTACTCTACTAAATTGGTCCCCAAAGTCACCAGAGATCTGATTCGGCAGATCCTGCAGCTACTCTGAATTGTCGTCTTATCTGGTCTGTCTGTAGCACGTGGCACTGATGACTGCTCCCTCTGTTTTGGTACTTTCTGCTCCTTTCCCATTGTCTAGTTTCCTTCAAGCCTCTAAGCATTTGGTAGGCTATTTTTACTGCTAGAATGCTCTTCCCAGATGGCTTCTATCTAAGAAATCTTCTTTGTCAGCTGAATTCTAACTTTCTCTTTATTGGTTAGAGTTATTAATCAAACATTTATAACATATAGCACTGTGCTATGTGCCAGGAGTGTCTCACATAGCAGAGCGGATTTAAATTTTTTTTATATGAAATTTCCTGATTTTTATTTAATGGCTTTATTGAGGTATAATTTGCATGTCATAAAATTTACCAATTTTAAGTGTATTGTTCAGTGAGTTGTAGTAAATCTTTAGAGTTGTGCAACCCTCACCACTGTCCAGTTTTAGAACATTGCCGTAACCCAAAAAGATCCCTCATGTCCATTTGCAGTCACTCCTTATTCCCATTTCCACTTAGGTATCCACTGATCTGCTTTCTGTCTATAGTTCTGCATTTTCTAGAAATTTCAAATAAATGGAATTATATAATATTTGGTCTTTTATGTCCGGCTTCTTTCAGTTAGCATAATGTTTTTGAGATTCATTTATATTGTTGCATGTTATCAGTGTGTTCTTTTTTGTTTTTTGGCTGAGTACTATTGTGTTATATGCATATAATGCATTTTGTTTATCCATTCACCAGTTGCTGGACATTTGGGTTGCTTCCAGTTTTTGATTACTGTGAATAATGCTGTTATGAACATTTGTGCGCATGTCTTTGTGTGGACATATATTATCATTTCTCTTGGTATTATACCTAGGAGTGGAGTTGCCGGGTCCTTTGGTAACTATACTTAACCTTTTAGGTACTGCCAGACTATTTTCCAAACCAGCTACACCATTTTACATTCCTACTAGTAGCACGTGAGGGTACAAATTTCCTCTTGTACTTGCCAATGTTTGTTATTATGTGTCTTTTTGAGTATAGCCATCCTAGAGGGTGGGAAGTGGTATTGCATTGTGATTAATGGTATCTTTTTTTTTTTTTAATGTGTATTTTTGGCTTGATTATTGTTTTTTCAAAGATTTTTTTATTTTTTTCCTTTTTCTCCCCAAAGCCCCCCAGTACATAGTTGTATATTCTTCGTTGTGACTCCTTCTAGTTGTGGCATGTGGGATGCTTCCTCAGCATGGTTTGATGAGCAGTGCCATGTCCGCGCCCAGGATTTGAAGCAATGAAACACTGGGCTGCCTGCAGTGGAGGGCAGGAACTTAACCACTTGGCCACGGGGCCAGCCCCCAATGGTATCTTTTGAAGAGCAAAAGTTTTTAACTTTGATGAACTCCAATTTATCAGATTTTTTCTTTTATGGATCAGTCTCCAGGAGACTGACATCTATGGAGTATATCACTTGAGCTTCCTTGCCCTTTGCCTCTGGTTGGCTATTTGTCCCATCTCTGCTTCCTGCCTTGCTGCGGTTCTGACAGTGGCCACATTCTTCTAGGGTTGTAAACACTGTTGGACTGCCCATGTTCCCCAGCTCTAGTTATGTTCTTCCCACTCTGAACCCCTTCAGGACTGGGGCAGTAATGGCTTCCCACTGTTGCTAGTCCTCAGAAACCTTGCCATCCTTTGTTGATTCCTTTAACCCTTCTCATGTCTTTGTTATTTTCAGTTAAAGGTTTTTGAATGTGCCACTTTATCCCTGGCAAGTTCTGAGTGACGTATTAATTTGGACTGAAAAGCATTTCTAAGGCAGGGGTTGGAAAACTATGGACCGTGGGTTAAATCTGCTCACTGCATGTTTTTATAAATCTTTATTGAAATACAGCCATGCCCATTTGGTTTTGTGTTGTCTATGGCTGTTTGGTTTTTGTTTTGAGGAATATTAGCCATGAGCTAACATCTGCCACCAATCCTCCTTTTTTTGTTGAGGAAGACTGGCTCTGAGCTAACATCCATGCCCATTTTCCTCTACTTTATACGTGGGACGCCTGCCATAGCATGGCTTGACAGGCGGTGTGTAGGCCCATGTCTGGGATCTGAACTGGCGAACCTGGGGCCACTGAAGTAGAATTTGCGAACTTAAGTGCTGCTCCACCGGGCTGGCCCCTGTCTGTCATTGTTTTTGTGCTACAAAGGCACAGTTGAGTAGTTCTGATAGAGACTATGCTCTACAAAACCTGTAATATTTACTGTATAGTCCTTTACTGAAAGAGTTTGCTGACCCCAGTTCTAATGCATATAAGGTAGCTCACAGAATCTCCAGGAGGGCCAGAAGATGACAGACAATCCAGTCTGTCATAGAACGAACCCATTTCCACTACTGACCATTCTTGACAGTTGTGATGTTCTGGGATAGACCCAGAAGTGCTTATAGAGTTGTCCTAGAAGAACTAACACCTTTACTTTCATGCTTGTCGTGAGATGTAATCTGCCTGCAGGGGTACTGCCTCACAGTACTCTCACTTCTTTAGGTATGCCTGATTGGTGGAACTGAAGTCACATATATGCACCCTAGCTGCAAGTGAGTCTAGGAAATGTTCTTTTTTGCTTTTTGCTCTTGATAGAAGATAGAGCAAAGCTAGCTAGAAAGGAGTGTTGAAATGGTCATTTAGTGAGTCCTTCTGCAGCATCTGCTGTGAGAAGTATCAATACCTTTCCTTTTTAACATTGTAAGTTATGGAATTTATTCTTATTTTCTTCTCTCCCCTGCCCATAAACCAAACGCAAATAAGCAAACAAAAATAACTAAAATGGTTGTAAATCAAGGAAGTACCCCACGTCATAGAGGATGGCAAGGATTAAATTTGCCACAATTCCATCGATGCCAGAAGTACACAAGACTTCATCAATCAGAGCAAGACAGTTTACTGCTCTCAACACAGCAAATAGTAGGAGTGTCAGTATGGTAGCATCATTCGCTTGTTCATGAGTCCCACTTGGAGATGTGATCAGTCTTATTAGCAGCAACAAATACAGTGAGTTGTGTCATAGCTAAGGAACACAGGGCTGTCAAGAATTGTGAAGGGTCTGAGGCTTTACTGTATTTGCAAGCTAGCAAGTTAGCCTCTCACAATATCGTGGATGGTGGTAGAAGATATGAGACTGCTGGGTCAGAGATGAAGGACAGTTTATTACTCACAGCCATAGTAATGATCAGAGTATCAGCATTTTTGCCGTAGTTCCCAAAGTGCCAGTTCCCACAAGGTGATATGAAAAGGTTCCCACAAGGTGATATGAAAAGGGTCAAATGATACCTGCATACACAGTGGTTTGCATTATAGTGGAGGAACCCAGAGCTTAGGGTTCTGCCTGCATAATGAATCTTTTGTAATTGGCTGTTAGCCTCCCTGCCCTTTGCTTCAGTGTAAGACACTATCCTCCTCTTGTAGGGCTGTTGGCTATATAAACTTTAGCAAATATAGTTTCAAACAAAAGGCAGTCAGTGCCATGCTCACTTGATGTGCAGAAATGCAAAAGACTCATGAAAAATTTTTGCCGACTAGAGCCAAGAATCCGGTACCTTTTGTAGCAAGTGGCAAATAAGGCAGTGCTTCCTCCTCCAGAAGGAAGTAGTTCTTTATCAGTCTCACCGAGGTTGCTTGTCTTATTCACTTCCCTGTGGTTTAGACTTTGTTGTTTGGAACGTTCAGCAAGTATTTTTGGGGTGCTCAGGCCCCATGGTGAACTACCTCTGCCAAAAATATGTAACTACCAGTTATTTCCCTTTCTGGCTCTCATAAACTGTAAAATTGACATGGCCGTGTTCTATTGAAGTTACTACTTTCATTTCACTAATCTGATTAATAAGAATTGAGTTGGTGTTTGTGGTGGTGATTATATTAGAGATCTTATTACAAGTAATAAATATTGATATTAAAAATACAGTGGTTTAAATAGGGTGACTTTCAAATGTTCTCTCACATAACATCTGGTCATTTTAGGTAAGGGAGGCCAGTCTATTTCAAAGGATATCCAGGGGCTCTGGTTCTTGCTGGTTTGTTGCATGAGTTTGTTGCTGGTTTAGGGCATGAGTGGGCAAACTTCATGTAAAGACCCAGCTAGTAAGTATTTTCGGTTTTGTGGACCATACAATCTCTGTCCCAACTTCTCAATCCTGCCATTATAACGCAAAAGAAGCCATAGGCTGTAAGTAGATGAATAGGTGTAGCTGTGTTCCAATAAAACTTTATTTACAAAAAAGACATTGGACTGGATTTAGCTCTCACTGTAGTTTGCTATCCCCTGTCCTAGGGAGTTGCTTTAGTCTGCATAGTTGAATTTGGTTGCTGCAACATCTGTGTTGCAGAGCAAGGGAAAGAACACAGCTAAAATTCAGAGAAATATGCTTTTGTTTAAGTTGTAGATGATTTGGAAGTTGTGCATTTCACTTTCTGATCCCCATGACTCAAACTTACTCATTGAGATAAGAGAACCTGATAAATCTGGTCTCTTAGCTGGGTAGTCATGTGCAATGGGAGCAGGTGAATGAAAGTTTTGGGCACAATAGTGATCTGCCACTATGATGTCTGTAATTTATTTCAAACTCCTTCAGAACAGTGAGACATAAACCCATGTGTTAATTTAACCTGTACTATACGTCTGGTCAGTTCCTCTTATTGGAAATTGACTCTCTAGGGATGTTTCAAAAGCATTTACATCTTTCCATAACTTAGTCAAGATCAGATTCTTTTTCTTTTTGTCCCTCAAAGCCCCAGCACGTGGTTGTATATGCTATTTGTAAGTCATTGTAGTTCTTCTATGTGAGCCACCACCACAGCATGGCAACTGACAGGTGATTTGGTTCCATGACTTGGAAGCAGATCTGGGCTGCCAAAGTGATAAGCGCTGAACTTTAACCATTAGGCCATCAAGGCTGGCTGAAGACCAGATTCTTAAAGTAAATGGGTTTTCATTGGTGAAATTAGTGGTTTAATATTTAACAGTGTGGATAGTGGAAATGGATGCTTATTAGTCAAATGAGTGCTATTGAAGATATTTGGATTGGCTAAAATATATCGGAGACCTTTTACCCTTGCATAAACAAGATATATGAATCAAGCGAGGCATTTACCTTTAGGGATGGTGCCTTATACTTGAATTTCTTATTTTTGCTATCCAGCCATTGGAGAGGAAGATTTCCAGTTGCCTTCTAAAAGCTCTAAGAATATCAGAATCTTGCCTTTGAAATATTATTATGCCTCTTGTGATTGACCTTTTCATGCAGGGTGGTTATCAGACAAGAACTAAGACTTTATGCAGCCTGTGGAACAGGTTGTATGAACTGTTTTTTAGCTGTCTAGCTGAGAAATGTTTGCTTCATAAATGTCTGTATGTGTGATGGGATTTGGACTGAGTGTTGCTTTTATTATCACTTTTTAGCTAGATGAGGTAAGGGAGTAGCTAACTCTCACCCATCTTAAACTTCTTTGGTGTCCACCATCATCTCTAAAAAGAACTTAAGGGCCGGCCCGGTGGCGCAGTGGTTAAGTGCGCATGTTCCACTTCGGCGGCCCGGGATTCACTGGTTCCCATCCCGGGTATGGACATGGCACCGCTTGGCAAAAGCCGTGCTGTGGTAGGCGTCCCACATATAAGGTGGAGGAAGATGGGCACGGATGTTAGCTCAGGGCCAGCCTTCCTCAGCAAAAAGAGGAGGATTATTGGCAGATGTTAACTCAGGGCTAGTCTTCCTCAAAAAAATAAAAAAAAAAGAACTTAAGAGTTGTGTATAATGAAATTGCTTGAGTTGGTTCATTTTTTCTTTTCTTTTTTAAAAATTTTATTGTGGTAAGATCACTCAACATAAGCTCTATCCTCTTAATGAGTTTTAAGGGTACAATACATTATTGTTGACTGTAGGTACAGTGTTGTATAGCAGATCTGTAGTCCCTATTTATCTTATTTAACTGAAACTTTATACCTCTTGATTGATAACTCTTTATTTCTTCTTTCCCTATCCTCTGGTACCCACCATTCCAGTCTTTGATTTTGTGATCCCTCACATAAGTGGAATTGTGCAGTATTTGTCTTTCTGTGTCCAGCTTGTTTCAGTTAGCATAATGTCCTCAAGGTCCATCCATGTTGTTACTTATTGCAGAATTTCCTTCCTTTTAAAGGCTGAATAGTATTCCATTGCATGTATATACCACACTTTCTTTATCCATTCATCTGTTGATGGACATTTAGGTTGTTTCCACCTCTTCGCTGTTGTGAATAGTGCTGCAGTGAAACCTACTTTGAAAATTATATAAATTTTAACAGAAGAAAAATAGTAAAGTCATTAATTCTGCCATCCAAAAATAATCATGAATAAATGTGTCATGGTACTACACATGTAGTTTACAAAATGGAATAAAAGAGAATGTAATATTTACTGACTTAAAAAGAAATCATTATTTTCAAGGGATCAAATTGCCTTTCTAGAAAGGATGTGCCAGAATGCTAGTCTGTTGACATTTGTGTAAGTCTCTTTAGACACTTTGTATAAAATAGAGAGAAGAGTTCTTTTTTTTTTTTCTCTCTCTTAGAAATAGGATTTTATCTGGTTGTTTGAAAACGATTTTTCTTTTTCCTGGTTCTTCAAAATAAAGATTGATGCAGTTGGCTTCCTTTCTTTAACTCTTCAGTCTTTCAAGGGTAAGTTTTGTTTGTTGATAGTGTTAGATTTGGTGGATACTGTCTCGCCAGGTTGTATTGCTGTTCTCAGGCCAGGAGCACATCTAATCTATGCTATATTGTTCTCATAGTGTTCTACCCATTTGCCTTGAAGGCTATCACAGGGAAAACTCAGGTATTCATGATCATGGTAAATCATGTCCACGTGACTGCAGTTCTTGTGGAGTGATGGGTTTCAAAAAAAATCTCCAAGCATGAGAAAATATCCTCAAAGCTGCTTGTCTTCCCTGTCTTTCTCAGTCTGTACTAGTTTAGAAGGTATTGAAAACATTTCACTCAGATCTGGTCTAGCCTGCTTTTTAACACTAAGGTGCAACATATTTCATAAGGATAAGAACGAAGCAGACTATCTTTTTAGCATATTGTAGGCATCTAATGGACTAATATGAAATTTTCTACTAACTCAAAAATTTAAAATTCTGGCGCTTTATTTTTCTTTTTACTTTATTGAGATTATGATAGTTTATAACCTTGTGAAATTTTAGTTGTACATTATTGTTTGTCAGTCCTGTTGTAGGTGCACCACTTCACCTTTTGTGTCTGGCACAATTTTTAACCTACCTTTATCCAAGTGTTTAAATTCACTTTTAAAATGTCAATAAGGAAGATGAATTTTCTTTCTTTCTTTTTTTTTTAGTTCTAAAAGTTGTAAAACACACCCTTTGTTCTGCTAGATCATTCTTTGGAAAATAATAGGCTGATATAAGTAATTTTCCTCTATTTAAAGAGGAAAAAATTTCAAAATATAAAACTAAATCATTGAGGAGGAAAGTAATAATCTTTAAAAACCTCTATGGGAAACTTTTCTATTGGAAAAGTTTATGAAGACTGCTTTACTTAGTATTAGTACTTAAAGTCTTTTTTCTTTTTGAAACTTGTAGGTAGCAATATCCTAGTTAATTGATTAGTTTACCTCAGTTTAAACTTTCCTCGATTGTTATATTTTCCTTTTACTGTTGAAGTATATAAAAAGGAATTTGGTTTTCAAGATGCTGAAACTTTTGAAACATAAATGCACCTTGTCACTGTAGTCAATGATAGGTCATTCTTTGGGAGAGCGCTGCTTGAGTAGAGTTTTGTATTATTAACGCAAAGAAATCACCTCCAACGTTTAGTACAATAGTAACAGAAAAATTGAAACTTAATTTCTAAAGTTTTTTGAACTGTTCTTTCCCTGTTGACTCATAGGTATCTCCTTAGAACTAAGGCAGTGGAAAATTCTAGATTTTTCTTTCAAAGAGCTTTGCCCAGCATTTTTGCTAGTACTGACCTTAGGCTAGATGGTGGACTTGGTGAGGTGCTAGTATACTTTTCTACCCTAAAGTAAGGTTTCTGAGGAATAGAAGAAAAGAAGCCAACCAACCCGTTAGAAACACCATGTGTTTTGCCTTTCTTTGTAAAGTCCATAAGCAATCTTGACCTACTTTTGTTGTATAGTTTACTTAAATGTTTATTTGGACAATATTAATCATCTGCTAAAATATGTTAGGCTCTGAGCTAGAGTCTCAGCATGTTTACAAAGAGTTTGTGATAACATAGGAAAAATGTCTCTTATGATGTTAGTTAAAAAACAAAAGGATGCAAAATTATATATGCATTATGTCTACTGAAGTGTATTTAGAGAAAAGACTGAAAGTAAATAACTAAAAATACTATTAGGATTCCCCTCCTCTTTTACTTTTACTTTATTTTTTTTTTTTTTGCTGAGGAGGATTTGCCCTGATCTAACATCTGTTGCCAGTCTTCCTCTTTTTGTATGTGAGCTGCCCCCACAGCATGGCCACTGACAGACGAGTGGCGTAGGTCTGTTCCCAGGATCTGAACCCCGGCTGCCAAAGCAGAGAGTGCCGAACTTAATCACTAGGCCACCAGGCCTGGCCCCTTTTTTGCTTTTGGATGCATGTTTATTATAGAAATTTTGGACATATAAACATACACATATGTATTCATGTGCATATCTTTTAATTTCTTTCCCCCTCATTCAACCCTGAGTTCCCATATGTATTACTAAGGTGGAGAAGATTTAACTTGGTGTAGTTAGACTTTTACCTCAAAGAAACTGCTTAACAATGAAAGTTGTTAAATAAATTGCCATCCAAGTATATCTATGAGTTAAGAAGCTTTTAGCACATAACACTGTGGTGGGGGAGATTAGGAAAAAACAAAAAGAAATTTAAGACACAACCTCTGCTTTGCAGGACCTTATGATCTGGTGGAAGAAGGTGTATAAATTTTAACAGACATCATCTGTAAAGCGGTTTAAATGACATTGCTGGGCAGTATGTGATTAAATGCCAAAATTTGCACTTAAGTACTATTGGAGTTCAGATTAGAGGAGATTTATTGGAAGCTGAAGTACTTGGGAAAGACCTAGTAGTAGAAGTGAAACTTTATGTGCATCTTTAATAATAGATAGTATCTAGAGGGAAATAAAATATACAGAATAAATGCAGATTTAAGTTTAAAGACTTTATCCCCACCTGGCTAATGCATTCTTTTTAAGAGATTGTTCAGTGTTCAATTTCTTTTTTATAGAGAAAAGCCACAGCCTCAGTTACAGCAACAAAATTGCTAATAATAGGATCTTAACTGGGTAGAGAGAAGTGGAGGAGGGGATATTCTGGTCTGACGGAAGAAGAGCAACTTGAGGCTGAACAGCAACCACAAGGACAGCCTTGCTTTGAACATGGGGATATTTAGGATCCCTTTGTGAGCATGGCTGCCTTTCCTTGAAGTGGATATTATTAGAGAAATTACAGTGTATATATTTGAGTATTTTATATTAAGATAATTATCTGTAAATCTGTTGGGTAGGCATTTTTACCTTTCAATACATATTTTTTTACTTAATTGGAAAATATGTATTGAATTGATGAAGAGGACTCTGAGCTTTCTAAAAGATGACTTTTTTTTGTAGATCTCATTTAAAACAAAGTGCTTCTTAAAAAGTTACTTCACAGCTGAAGAATGTGACTTAGCAATGCTCAAAAGGATTTGCCCCCTTAGTCGGGACGGGGGCTCGTAAATGTCTGGGTATATGTATGTGCTCCAGTTTTCATATCTGCCTTGTAAGATAAATTTAACCTGATTGAGCGTTCCTTAACCTGGAAAACTGTTAGGAAAAGTCATTTCAAAAATATATGAATCCCTTCATTTTAAAGGAATAAATTTCTTTTAGAAGTGAACAACTTACTCTTTTCAGTATTGAACGCCTAGCTTCTATTAAGCAAAGAGATGTTTAAAACATTCTAGAGTGAGTAGTCTTAAAAATGGAACTTATGTTTATTCCTGAATTTTGAGTATATTTAGAACTTAATGCGCATATCAGTTCTTTTAGGGATAAATGGTAGAGGATCAAACGTGAGAATATTTAAATGATTCTCAAGATTTTCTGGTTCATATGTAGTGGTATTGAACTCTTTAGTCCTGGGCTTTAATTTGTGCCTGGTGCTGACCTGATGCTGTGCAGGGACACTCACTGCATCCCTTCATTCAGTCTCTCTAATTAT
The DNA here is from genome assembly GCF_037783145.1 of Equus przewalskii. Lineage (NCBI taxonomy): Eukaryota > Metazoa > Chordata > Mammalia > Perissodactyla > Equidae > Equus > Equus przewalskii. Next base: position 69,193,074 of record NC_091846.1, read on the forward strand.
CCCCACTTCCTGGGGAGCTTGCTTAGAACTGGGCATGAGTGCTTTTTATAATATTGGGCTACTCTGACTACATGTAACAGGGTAGTTTTGGTATAAGATTTATGTGTAGCTGAATAGGTGGCTAAAGTTGTTTGCTGTGATTTTATTTAATCAAATTGATAGGGAGTGTTATGGAAATTATTTGGTTAGACATTGCGTTAGGCTGGTAATCAATGGAATCATGATTAATATAGTACCTGAGCTTATATGTTACATTGTTATTTTTTAGTGCATATTCAAAAAGAGAACTGGCTATGTAAATAAATGATATGTGAAACAATCAGATTTGCAATTTTGTGTAGATTTACAGATGATGGTAGTTTTTTTTGCTGGGAACATCTGTTAATGTAGAGATTTGTCTCTTCAGGTTCATGTGAAAATGGCGGATGAGGCTGTCTGTGTTGGCCCAGCTCCCACCAGTAAAAGCTACCTCAACATGGATGCCATCATGGAAGCCATTAAGAAAACCGGGGCCCAAGCTGTGAGTCTGAATGAATCTATCTCTTGCAGCTGTTTCATATGTAGTGAGCAGAAAGCTAGCATTTGTATTTTTAAAAAATAAGAAAGAATGATTGAAAATGCTGTTGCAGTTAGTTCATGTCACGTGAATTAAATGTGGCCGAATTCGCTACTGGAAATCAAAGGCTTTGTAGCATCTGGCAGTGTTGGTCGCTGATCCTGCAGGTGGCTGCTGGATTCAGCTTTCACACCAGGGAGCAGTTTCAGTTCATTTCCAAATTTGCTAGAAAAAAAGAAGTCCCAATTAGTTTTGAGTTTTAACCCTTTCAGTGTAATAAGAGCATTAAAAAAAAAAAAATCTGTCTTATAAACAGGATTCAAAAGACCCTGGTTTAAATTCTGTTTTAATCATTTAAAAATTGTGTAAACTTAATTATATTTCCAGAAATAACAACAAAGCACTTGGCAATTATTTTAGTTCAATTATGTCAATAGAATATACATAACTTACGTGGAGAAATCAAGAATTCTCCCCACTCCTAATTCTATTTGGATGGAGTGTAATCCAAGGGAAAAAGACTGGCTTCTGACATCAGGAATAGTGTTTTGTTGTTGTTGTATGTTTTTTTTTTAAATATCAGAGAACTAAGTACATATAATGTTAAAAACCATGCAGAGTTATCTCTAAAATTGGATGGAAAAAGTCAAGACCAGCAATTAGACTGGAGTGCTTCAATTAGTGTTCACATTTCTTTTGAAAGAAATGTTTTAGTAAGATGCATGTTTAAAGAAAAAACTGAATTCATGAACCCATATTATAGATGTTTACAGTTTATTAGCAGAGTTAAGGTGAAACTTTTTTAGCCTTTTAACTATAGCTTGTCAGAATACAGTTTTTCGTTGAACATTTATTTAAAATGAAATTGATGGAGCAAAACTCTTTTCCTGTGATGTAGTAGTTTAAATTATTCGCTACCATGTTCATAAAGCTTAGTTCAGCAGTTAGAAATCTCAGATGTGTAACTACTTCTAGGTTATGATATTGGCTCCTTCAGAAATTTGACTTTTCTTGTAGCAGAATTGTTTTATTAGAAATATATTCAACACCGACTGATAATAGAATGCCTAAACTTATGTTTGGCCAGTCTGGTAGAGTCAAAAATTACTTGATTAGAACAGAATGGTGGGATTTAGATTGTAGCACTGTGGCTTGTGAGAGAGCACAGCGTAAAATAGCGGTGAATAGCTAAGTGGGATGAGGAGGGAGAGAAGAGTAGACATTAGAAGAAAAAAAAAATTTAGAGTAAAAAGAAAAAGTAAAACCAAACTTCCATTTTAGTTAGATTTGACTGAAACTGCTCATTGGGTAGTGGCTGAGTACATTAATGTTGTCAGGAATAAAATGTTAGTTGGCTTAGTCTCCAGAGTTTTGGAAAATAGCAGTTCCTGGTACTGTGAAGAAAGGAGATTTAAGAGTGTTTCATCCATTTTGCAAAAGATTCCTTTAACATAATTCTTTGACCTACCAGCCATTTGAAAAATTTTGAAACTTGTGGCCAAAGTTAGCTTCAGAAAAAGTAGGGAGAGTTTGAGTTGTGTTGAACAGTGTGGTCAAATGTAGGTGGGCAGGAGGCTGTGTAGGGAGATGGCCCTGACTGTGGTTGGGACAAAGATAGTGTTCCTGAGGTGACATGAAGTAGGAGGTTGGAGTCTGTGCTCAGGAATGTGAGTTGCAGCTGAACAGTATGTAAGAGAAGTGACCTTACTCAAGGGCCCTTGAACGATAAACACATTAATGCACTCTGTATTTTGCTTATAAAGGTTTTGCCATATGATAAAATTGAAAGTGCTTTTTGTCTTTATTTCTAAGGTACATCCAGGTTATGGATTCCTTTCAGAAAACAGAGAATTTGCCAAATGTTTGGTAAGTTTGTAATGAACCAGAAACTGTTAACTTATATTTCAGAAAGCAGGGTAATAGTGTTGCTTTTGTAAATGTGGGTAGTGATGAATTATAGGAATTATAGAATTTTAATTGACCCAACAATTCTTTGAAAACAGTTTGTAAAAAGTGAAGAGTTTTTATTCTGTAACCCGTCTTGATTTGAAGAGTAAAGATAGAAAAGTTAAATCACCATTACACCTTATGAATGACACCTAGTTTATTATATATTGCATGGACTTTGACTTTTAAATTTAAAAACTTAGTGTGGAATGTAAAGCCAGAAGTAAGATTCTATTTTTTTCCTTTTTATTGCATCTTCTGGCATTTAAGATCAAATTTTACTACCTCCTCTATTTTGGAAACAGGTTTCTTGTTGTTGCTTTTTTGGTGAGGAAGATGAGCTCTCAGCTAACATCTGTGCCAGTCCTCCTTTATTTTTTGTCTGAGGGATGCCTCCACAGTGTGGCTGACGAGTGGAGTAGGTCTGCGCCCAGGATCCGAACCTGTGAACCTGGGCTGCCAAAGTGGAGCATGCGGAACTTAACCACTTGGCATGGGGCTGGGGAAAACTTTTTTTATGATCTGAATATCCTCCTGATATCACCTTCCTGGTTAGGTGAATTAACCTGTATTTGCTGTTAAACTGATTTTCCAGGTTTATTTATAACTATATTCAAGGTGGTATTGAAATCTTAGTTTTCAGATACTAAAATATGATTTTGAATAATGTTTTTAAAAGTTACATCAATTACCCAAGGTATTAAATTATCTTAATTTATTGTTCTAATATGTAATCCTTTATTTCTATGGTATACATGTATTTTGTTCTTCCACAGATTTGAGATGACTTATGAATGTCATCATTGTTTTCTAGATGAAATTTCCGGTTAGAAATCTATAAATTTAGGGCTGGCCCCGTGGCCGAGTGGTTAAGTTCGCGCGCTCCGCTGCAGGCGGCCCAGTGTTTCGTCGGTTCGAATCCTGGGCGCGGACATGGCACTGCTCGTCAGACCACGCTGAGGCAGCGTCCCACATGCCACAACTAGAGGAACCCACAACGAAGAATACACAACTATGTACTGGGGTGCTTTGGGGAGAAAAAGGAAAAAATAAAAATCTTTAAAAAAATAAATAAAATAAAAAAAGAAATCTATAAATTTAATATGGAACAATTCCTTAAGATCATAGAGTTCTAGCTCAAAATTATCTATTTTTACTAGTTTACTTCATAGATTAAAAACTAAAGGCTAAAGATTAAACTAAGATCTAAAGAGGTTGTGACTCAAGGTCACACAGAAGGCTAATAGGAACAAGTGTCTGGAGAGGGCACATTTAGTGGAAGTACCTAAAGTTCCAGATTTACCAGGTTTTATGCAGTATATCCAAATTCTCCTGTTTATACCCCTTTTTATTTCTTATTTTCTTTTGAAATTTTGGCTGTAGTTCTGTTATTATGTAAGAAAATGACTTGAAAATAATACTTACATTTAAATGTACTTGTGTTAAATTTGTTTGCATAGATGAGGAGTCTTTATGGTCCATGGGCTGAATGCAACCTGCCACCTGTTTTTGTAAATTCTTTTGTTGGCAGACAGCCACGCACATTCATTTATGAGTCATCTATGGCTGCTTTTGCTCTGTAACAGCAGAGTTGTATAGCTGTATACTATACAGCTGAATGGGCTGTGAAGCATAAAATATTTACTGTATGGCCCTTTATAGAAAAAGTTCTCCAACTCCTGGTATAGGTGAATTTCTGAGTCCCAGATAAGTTAAATGACATGGCCAATATATTCATTCATACATTCATCCGATCACTAAAAAGTGCTTATTTGGTATCTATGTTTAAGGCATTTGAGAAGGATAAAAAATGAATCAGATGTGGGTCCTTCTCATGAGGAGCTCACAGTCATGTTGTGGAAAACAAGTCAAGTTCACAAATGACTTCAATTCAGGGAAGAAAGTGATGTGAAGAAGTTCATATTCTCCATAAATGAAGATAAGAAGGATTATTTCCATCAGGGGTCTTACATTAAAGAGTGTAGAATGTATAAGCACCTTCCTTAATTTTCTTTCTGATCTTGTCTCCTCCATTTTCCTTTGTCAATGCTATGCCTCAGCCAAGCCGCACTGCATGTTATTCCCAAACATATCTGGCTCTTTCCTATTGCATGATTTTCATCACTTCCCCCCATGGGCACACCTGTCGTCTTGTCCCACATTTCCAACTGTCTATCTATCCTTAAAGGCACGGTTCACATGTTACCTCTACCAGGATAGTTTTCCATATTCTTCTGGTGAGAAGTAGTCTCTTTCCTTTGTCTTCTAAAGCATTTAAAGCCTTTTTTGGATTTCTTATTTGGTATACCACTTTACATATTGTGTTGAAATTGTTTCTGTGTTTTAATCTCCTCTTGAGACAGGAGACTTGGTCTTACCAGTCTTTCTTTCCCTTTTGTTATCTATCCTAATGATTTCTGCATAGTAAGTTCAATGAATATTGTGGAAGGATTCAATAAATATTAGATTAAGAATTATAAAACAACCTGCAAGGGGGCTGGCTCCATGGTCTAGTGGTTAAGTTTGATGTGCTCGGCTTTGGTGGCCCAGTTTGGTTTCCAGGCGTGGACCTACACCACTCGTCAGCGGCCATGCTCCAGTGGTGACCCACATACAAAATAGAGGAAGACTGGTGCAGATGTTAGCTCAGGATGAATCTTCCTCAAGCAAAAGGAGAAAGATTGTCAACAGATGGTAGCTCAGGGCAAATCTTCCTCATCCAAAAAAATAAAAATAAAAAAATAAATTAAAAAAATAACCTTTGAAATCATATATAATCTCTTGTGTGTGTCTATCCATTACCTCTTATCATTGAAATAGGTAATTTTAGTACTTTTGTCTTTTAACCTTCATCTTATTTTCACAGCTGGTTGATCTGCTATCTTTACTATATTTTTACCTTTACCAGTGATTTTGTTGCCTGGGTTTTTTTGGGGGGGTTATTTTTTTTTGATAATTTTTTTATCCCTATTTGTGGTCATCGCTTTCCCACTTAAATAAGTCCCTTCAGCATTTCTTGTAGAACTGGTTTCTTGGTGATAAACTCCTTTAATTTTTGCTTGTCTGGGAAGCTCTTTATCTCTCCTTCCATTCTGAATGACAACCTTGATGGATAGAGTATTTTTGGCTGTATGTTTTTTCCTTTTAGCACTTTAAATATGCCATGCCATTCTCTTCTCACCTGTAGGGTTTTGGCTGAGAAGTCCACTGATAGCCTTATGAGCTTTCCTTTGTATGTCACTTGTTGCCTTTCTCTTGCTGATTTTCTCTCTTTATCTTTAATTTTGGACATTTTAATTATATTGTGTCTTGGTATGGGCCTTTTTGGGCTTATCTTGTTTGGAGCTCTCTGTGCTTCCTGTACTTGAATGTCTGTTTCCTTCCTTAGATTAGGAAAATTTTCATCTATTATTTCTTCAAATAAATTTTCTGACCCTTTGTCTCTCTCTTCTCCTTCTGGGACATGTATAATACGAATGTTAGTGCACTTGATATTGTCCCAGAGTTCCCTTCATTCTAATTCTTTGTTCTTTTTTCTGTTCTGCTTGGGTGATTTCCTTTAGTCTTTTGTCTAGCTCGCTGATCTGTTCTTCTGTATCCTCTATTCTGCTATTGAGTCTCTCTAGTGAATTTTTCATTTCCAGTATTGTATTCTTCATTTCGGATTGGTAAACAGTTCTGGTTTATATATATATATTTTCATATTATCATATCATATTTTAGTGCAGCACAGCGTTATGAGTTACAGTAGTGAGCTTTACCAGAAATTTCTATTTTAGATTTAGTAAATTGTGTTTTCTGTTTGAATCTTATCCGTGTATTTAAAAGATGTGTGTCTATATGCATATAGATAGTGAGTTCTATCCAAAATGCTCACCATTGAGGGTGTAAAAAGGAACTGTGGCAAGCAGTTGAGGTTTGATGAATATATGGTGTCATCTCCTTTAATTGGAGACTTTTTAGCAGGAAAAGGAATATAACAATGTGAAAACAATGAGATGTAATTTTTTATCCATTATATTAACCACAAATTTTAAAAATGCCTATAACATCTACTGTAGGCAAGCATACAGAAAAATTGTCTTACTCTTGGAGTGTTAATTATTTCAGCCTTTTTTTTTTTAGTGCCAGAAATTTGCTAGTATTTATCAAAATTTAAAATGTGTATGTTCTTTGACTTGACAGATTCCACTCTTAAGAATTTCACCTGCAAAGACATACTTTAAAAAATTTTCAGTGTAGGGTTGTTTATAATAGCAAAATTTGGAAATAGCTAAAAAATTTTTCATCTGTAAAATGAAGCGAGTGACACCTACCTTGCAGGGTTGTTATAAAGATTAGAAACAACATGTATGAAGAATTTAGCACGAAGTCTGGCATTGCCAGGCAAATCACTTTAACCATTATGGTGTTAATAATTATTACTTTACTAGATGGCAAGAGCTATCGAAGAATTTTTAGGAGAATGAGATAGTTATAATTAGTGTTTTGGGTCATTTAATCTGATAGTTTTCATGTGTCTTTTGAGAGTTTAGATTTTTTTTCTATAAAGGAGATTAATAATTTGATATTATTATGCTGCTGTGTACAAATACATAATACTGTAGCTTACAAAATACTTTGACATATGTGATTTTAATTAATTCATGCAACCGTTGAAGCTGGGTATTATTAACTGTGTTTAACAAAAAACTGAGACTGAGGTGTAGTGACTTGCCAACAGTCACACCATGCTACAAAGTATCAGAATCAAGGCTTGACCTAGGTTGGCTGATCCTAAGTACAGAGCACTTTTAAAAAATACTGTACTCTGGTTGGCTCAGTTGGAAAGAGTGAGGGCAAATAGTAGCCAAAGAGTGAAGACCAAACGACTGTAGTGAACTTAGGCAGAGCCCAAAGAAGTCTTCCCCCCTACTTTAGTAGTAATATAGGCAACTTGTGATCAGGTTGTAGGAAAATGAGTGTTGTTTAGATAGAAACATGAAGAAAGCCTTTTGCTAGGTCACTGCTCTTCAGTTAGGAGGTTGTAATCCATGGTGTGGTGTTATAATTGGGAAATATGTTGTAAGTACTTTGAGAATACTGAAATTCTGAAGTTAGCAAGTTTGCCAATGATTTTATTTAACAATATTTTTGTTCCTAAAATAGTTTAGAGTTTATTTAAAATGATCCATGTAATACTCTATTCACTCATATTTGAAAAATAAATTTTTTTTGAGTAGGAGAAAAAGGAGAGGCTTAGACTTTGCAAAGCCACTATGGTACATAACTCTTATTTGCTCTATATACACTGTAATCTAGGTAGCTCATGGAAGTATGTTTTGTATGTGACTGTTATTTCTATACGTCATGGCTTAAGGAAGATTGAGAACTGTTACTACAGTGTATTTGTAGACATCTAATTTTAACTATATGAATTTTCTCGTTAATATTATTAGATTTTCCATTTTGGACACAGATCTTTGACTTTATTAAAATTTTTAAATTTTGGGCATGTAAAATCTTAGGAAATTTAAGTCACATGTATACATTGAAAAATAAATCTTCCTCCATCTGTGAACCTCTGATCCCAGCCCCCAGTTTAAATCCCTAGAGGCTGCCCCTGCTGCCACATTTGTTTTCTTCTGGAGCGTGTGGTGTGTGTGTGGGTGTGTGCTAGAATTTTGCTATATACTTGTTATATAGGGCACTCGTATTTCCTGAAGTTGGATTTTATTTGTTTTAAGAAAATAAGCGGCACAGAGCTTTTCTTTCCTTCCCCCAGGCTCTTAAAAATAGGTATGGAGTACCTACCTACAGATATACTTGCACCGTTCTCATTTAATCTTCATGGCAATCTGTGCTGTATTCTTATTTTATAGAAGAATCTCAGAAATAAATGCCTTGCCTAATGTCACATAGCTAGTAAATGAGAGTATAGATTCCCACAGACGTCTTCTGACTATAAATCCCATGCTCGGTAAATGTTTGAAACTGCATCTAAGATGAATTAGAACTAGGCTGGGTTGTTAGTGTGTGTGTGTGTGTGTGTGTGTGTGTGTTTTAATTGATAGCTTTGACTGGCACCTGTTTTTGCTGTTGGTGAAACTGTCTCTTTCTGCTCCTTTTTTATCCCCTATTGGTATTCCATTGTTAAGAATTCGAAGAACAGAAGTCTTTCTTTTCTGACCTCGTGATGTTGGATGCCAGTGAAGTAAGTCTTCACTTGGATTTGTTGCTGTGTAAGTAAACTACTGGAGTGAGCTGGTAGAGTGACAGAATAGAGTCACTGAAGCCTTTTACCTCTCCATGATATTCTTATGTTGAACTAATCAAGTCTTGCAGGATTTAGAGGAGACAGTTTGGGGACTACTTTCCTTTTGATAGTAATTTTGTAATATATTTCTAACTGTGACTCTTAAATATGTTGTATTCAAAAGAATTTATGAAAACCTTTGAAAGAAACTTCGTACCCCTTATCATAACTGAAAGTCCTTTGAGATGCTTGAGAACATGTTTCTTTTCCTGCATATTAGAGTTCAGCTTCTAGAATTTTTGGTGAAGAATTTGAAGATGATGTTGAGTAGACATTCTCTAAAGAGGATACTTGAAAAGGAAGAATCTTCCTTTATTTTTAGGGACTCTTCTAAGGATGTAGATAAGGCAAATACATTTAGGGTTGTGGGCTTTGGAAGGATGGTTTCGAAGCAGAGCTTTGAGGAGGCTGGGATTTTCTTCCCTTTGCTTGACGTTAGAACAGTTTGAATTTTATACTCTAGCTTTCCTTCTCCTCTCTCCTTGCACTTATTAGCTCAGTCTGGAGTCAGAGTTCAACTTCTTGCTCTGCCACTTCGTAGCTGTGTGATCTTAGACGAGTTGCTTGTTTGACTCTAAAGACTCTCAAGTGTCTTATGCTTACTGATTGCGTGATATGTACTTCTGCATCTGACTCCTTATATTGAAAACGTCTGGTGTAGCCAGCATGTAGATGGGTCATGCTTTTTTAATCATTCTGATAATCTGTATCTTTTAATTATAGTGTTTAGTCTATTGATTTTTTGTTTGCCTTATTTTCTTCAGTAACAGCTTTACTGAGAATATAATTCACATACCGTAACACTCATCCTTTTAAAGTGTACAATTAGTGGTTTTTAGTATATTCACAAAGTTGTATAACCATTACCACTATGCAATTTCAGTAAACTCTATTAACATTTAATAAATTACTGATGTGGCTGGATTTATGTCTTCCATTTTATTGTTTGTTTTCTGGTTATCTCCTCTTTTTACCTTCTGTTTTCCTTTTCTGTCTTTTTTTGATTATTTTACTTTTTGGAATTCCATTTAAATTTGTCTATTGGATCTATCTTTTACATTTTTTAGTGGTTTTTCTAGGGCTTATAATATGCATCTTTAACTTTATATGGTATACTTAGCATTAATATTTCAGATAACGTGGAAATTTTGCAACCATAGTCTGCTCTTCCCTTCTTTCCATCACCATCCTCTATGTTATAGTCATCATATGTATTTCATATGCGTATATTATAAATTCCATGGGAAAATGTCATTATTTTTGCTTTAAATGTGCTTGAAGTGAGTTAGCACATCTCCTTCGTTAATGATCTGAATATCAGTCAGTTGAAATTAAGATTGTTTTTCATTTTTGTCCATATTTAGGGTACGTAGAAGAATTATTATGTTTTATTTTTATTTTTTATATATATTTTTAATTGTGGTAAATCATAATGTAAAATTTACCCTTTTCACCATTGTTAGTGTACAATTCAGTGGGATTAAGTACATTTACAATGTGCAGCTGTCATACTGTTCATCTCCAGAACTTTTTCATTATCCAAAACTGAAACTCTGTACCCATTAAACAGTAATTGACATTTCCCCCTACTCCCATATGTTCTACTTTCTGTCTCTATGAATTTGCCTATTTTAGGTAACTTGTATAAGTGGAATCATATAATACTTGTCCTTTTGTGTCTGGGTGATTTCACTTAGCATAATGTCCTCGGGGTTCATCCATGTTGTAGCGTGTGTCAGAATTTCATTGCTTTATAAGTCTGAATAGTCTGTTATATGGATGTATACCACATTTTGTTTATCCATCATCTATTATTTGTCACCCAATTTCTTTACAAGTGGAAGGCTGAAATCATACTTTTTAATTCTTTTGTATCATTCAAGAAGCTTTCAGTACATGCTTGTTAACTATTTGTTAGATGAGAGAAGTTGCTGAATTAAAATTTGGCATTCTGGAAAAGTAGAAAGGGCACTTTGAGAGGTCTTCCTGTATTTTTATTTTGTAATACAATTTTTAATTTATAGTAACTTTGTGATCTCCTAAAATTTATTTTCATTCATTTATTTGTATGTAACTCCTAAACTCAGAATTCAGTGGGAAAGATTTTATTTTTGTTCCAGTGAAGATAATAGATTGAAGATTTTGTTGGAGTAAATGAAGTAACATTAATTATCACTGTTACATATAGTTAATGATTCTTACTGCCCCAGATACATTCTAAAGTTAAAATTTTAAGTGCGTGCTTTCTAAAGTAGGTAAAGAGGCAGAAGTAATGAGATGCTTGCTGGGGCTTTGTTTTTAGCCTAGACCTTATCTAAAGATATTGTTACAAAGTTCCTGAGGCACCTTATTGAAGCACAGTATGTGATATGCTAATTTGCTAAGCAGAAAGTATTTTTTTCTTGTGTGTGCATACTTCCCAACATGCTTATGGCATATTTGTGTGCACCCCTGTGTGTGTGCCTATATGTGTATTTTCTTAGCTTTTTATTCAGTCCTTCATGCTAGTTGGTTGTTGAATACAGGTGTTAAGAGAGATTGAGAACATATCATTTGATAATAATGATGTATTGCATTTCTTAACCATTTTATTTTATTTGTAAGGCAATGTTTTGAATAATAGTGACAGCTTTAGAGGTGCTGTTGCTGATTAGAATGCCACAATTATATAAAATATCTTGAATATATACAGAATTGGTTATATATTTAAATATTACGTATAAAATGTCAGTATATTTCACTAGGGTAGCATGCATTAGCTCATTGTATGATATTAGTTGTATAATGGCATAATATTTGGAAGGCTAACTTTGGTTACACTACTGCTGCAATACCAAATTTAAACTAAGTTTTAAAATAATTGTTGAATCTAGGTGATGAATAACTGGGGATTTATTGTACCATTCTGTCTACTTTTGATTGTTCCAACTTTTCACTAAAAAAAAATATATAGAAGGAAATACATTAAGCCCAGAAGAAGTATGTTTTTATATCCTATATTGTTCTGGGAGGCCAGATTATCATAGAGCATATAGTAGATTGAGTGTTAATTGATTGTCTTGGAGAATATATTAAACTTGGGAGACATTAAAGCCCTCCTTCACATCCAGTATGAGGGGATTTCAGCCACTGTCTTTGAAATGTTCCCTGTTATCAAAATGTCTGCTTTTACTCTTCTTCATCCCTTATACTTAACATTTCCATGACCAGAAGAATAATGTTTTGTCTTTATCGTTTAATATTAATAGAATAGACACCAAATTAAAGTCAAAGTACGCTAACTAAAAACATTAACTTTTTCGAGGTCATCTTGATTTGTTGCATCTTGATTCAAGCATGGCCACCATAAAGAGTAAAGAAGTACCCTTCTCATGTGTATAAACTGGTAATTACACTAGAGGGGAGATCTAAAAGGAAACTCCCTCCTGGGTGATGTCAGTCACCAAAAAAACAAAAACAAAAACAACCCTCACTTGTTAAAAGGGCTTAATCTAGAGTGGTAAAGACTAACTTTCATTATCCCAAGTATCACATTAAAGTATTTTATGTTTTATGTCCCATGATGGTAAGCTACTTCTGCTAAGACTTATCTATTACATAGCATTGCATTTCTCAAAGAGCTTTTACCATGCTATGCTGTTATTGTGTGTGCTTGGATTAAAGCAGACAAAATTATCTCCAGGGCAGATTAATTGCTGCAAAAAATAGTATGTTGATTCACTTGTGTTTGTTTACAATGGAATATTGTTACCTGCCCTTACAGAATATCCATTAACGCTTGGCACAGTTAGGAAAAATGATGTGGTACAGTAGGACGAGTAACTTCCAGTGAGAGTATATTTATTTTTTAATTGCAAGGAACAGAACAGGTGAGCTCACTTGAGTTTACAGAGCAAAGGGTAAGAATCTATGTGGAATAATGTTGGATGAAATACAAAAATGGAAGAGACCATTATTTCATTTACATAAAGAGATTTATGTCATACCTTCTGGCAAGAGTGGGAAGATACCAGGCACTGTTCTAGGTAGTGTATATATTCAGTGGTGAATAAAACAAAAATCTGAGTTTTCGTAGAGTTATCTTCTAGTACGGGAGGTAGATAATTAATGAATTAACAAAGTCAGATCATGATAAATGCTGTAAATAAATTAAAAATGGACGATGCAAGAGAGCACTGGTTCCTGGGGCACCTGGGTATCCTTGAGACCCTTTCAGAGACTCTGCCAAGAGAAGACTGTTTTCATTAATAGTTTTTTCCCCACTCATTTTCCCACGATTGTGCAGCAGGGTCTTCCAGCGGCTACATGATGTATGTTATCATAACAGATTGAATGCAGAACCAGATATGAGAATCTAGCTGTCTTCTATTAAAGCTGGGTCTTAGAGATTTGCAAAAATGTAAAACATTTCCACTCTAATTTATTTGCCACAAAAGTGTTAATTCTAGTTGTTAATTTTAAATGGGTTTATTCTTTTAAAATTAATTGATAAATATTTTTAAAATGTCTTCATTTTGATGTAGTAAATATTGATAGATACAGCACACATAAGGAAAAGCTCTTTGAGATGATCAGTTTCTTAGAACTATAAAGAGATTCTGAGCCCAAAATGTTTGAGAAACACTGTGCCAGAAGGTGAATGGATAATCTCTTTAGATAAGATGGTACCAAAAAAACCTCTTTGAGAGGATGAGCTGTACTGAGATTTCACCGGAGAAGAGCATTCTAGGGAGAAAGAGCAGGATTTCTCTGACTACCCTTCCCCACTCCACTTCCACATTCTTTTCTGGCCTTATTATAATTACTTACGTGTCAGTCAAGGACCTTTACTTATTCATCTTTGAATTCCTCTTGTTTACTACCTTACTTACTAGTCATTAATAATTCTTTGCCAATTTTAATGGAATTGCTTATATGCATTCACAAACATGAGAAAAACTTTTGGAAACAGACTTAATCTCTTTGTTATTCATGCCAAACTAATTTGAAATATATTTTTGTTACTTTTAAAAAATTAACAAATATTTGTTAGGATCTGTTATTTCCTATTGAATTAATTCCTTTTGCGTGAAAAAAATCATATATTGGATTTCTATATATGACTTTTAGTATACTATGGCTTTGTCTTCCATATATGTTTGTTAATGGTAAATTTGTTTTGCAATCTTTATGCTTTGGGATTTTAATTTGGGCCTATATGTATTAGTGTAGTATATAAAGACTCTCTGTGGTTTTTGTTTTCATTCCTGTTATTACTATCCTTTATTATACCATTTAAAAGCAAGAGCAATTTTAAAAATGAATAGTAGAGAAAGACAAAAAGGAAATAATGAGTTTAGATAAAATCAGAGTACAACCTACAAGCTTGATTGTGATCGTAATATGAACGGGCGAGATTTCTACCTTTAGGAAATCATTAACTTTTTTTGAGTCTTTACTGTGTGCTGGCACTATTCCAAACACTCTGTGTACTAACTCATTTGCTTTCAATAATAGACCTACAGGTGGATAGTACTGTCTTCACTTCAAGTGTAAGAAGCAAAAGGAAGGTGAGTTTAAGCAAGTTTCTCAAGGTCACACAGCTGTTAACTGCCAAAGCAAGGATTCAAACCCAGGCATTGCCTACACTCCTAACTTCTGGGCTATGCTACCTCTGAAGAAGAGATTGTATGGCTTATTGTGGAATAAAACAAAACCTTAAAATCTTTTCAGCTCTCTTTTTCTCACCCATCAATATTTTTTCCCTGTAAGACTATATATATAATTTGTTATAATTTTATAATTATAATTTGTTAAGCCTCTTGATATCTCCAGCTTGGAGAACAATTCCAGACTCAAAGGGACTATATAAAGACTTGGCTGTAAAAGTTCAGCTTTTCATGGGCCAGCCTGGTGGCATAGTGGTTAAATTTGCGCACTCTGCTTTGGCGGCCTGGGGTTCATGGGTTTGGATCCCAGGTGTGGACCTAGTGCTGCTCGTCAAACCATTCTGTGGTGTCATCCCACATACAAAATAGAGGAAGATTGGCACAGATGTAGCTCAGTGACAATCTTTCTCAAGCAAAAAGAGGAAGATTGGCAACAGATGTTAGCTCAGGGCCACTCTTCCTCACACACACACACACACACACACACACACACAAAATCCACCTCAAGGAATAAAAATGTGAACCAAGAAAAAAAAATGTTCAGCTTTTCCCCCTAAAAGCTAAAAGTGGGAAAAAGAAGCAGATGAAATAAGTAGAAAAGCACATAGAAGAAAGAGAACAGTGGAAAGCAATGATGGTTTGTGGTGGAGCCTGTAGTGTGATAGTTCTGGTTGAGTCAGTATGAGGCAACCAGATCAGCAACCAAGAACATGCATGTCGGAGGACTCTCTGTTCAGGTGCTTTGGCCAGTATAGTTTTAGTGACTTGGAGGTAGTGGTCTTACTAGCAGTAATAGTTTTTGGTAGAGATTAAAAACTGTATTGGGAATGATGAACTACAGATATTGGAAGATTCCAAATAAGGAATAAGATAGAAGATAAAACAGTTCTCTCTGAGGTGCCAAAAAGTAGCCATTAATGCAGAAATGTGTATCCTGTAGAAGGTAGACAAAAGTTTCTGTCTTCTGGAGAAATTACCTGGATAAATGTACATTTTCTTCAAGGTAAAAAAAGTCCAGAGCTCCTGGACTCCTGATCTGTGGGCAGGTATACTTCTGAATAAGAGAGAAGACTTTGTTAAATGGCTCTCTGGTAGGGAAGGATGAGGATTTGATTTCTGCTGAACTAATGGTTCTCTTGTTTGGAAGATTGTTAAATATTATAAAAAGTGATTTCACGTGTGCTTTTTTTTCCCAACCTCTGTATACCCTGTGATATCGTTATCTCTAATTTATAGATGAAGAAATTGAACCAGAAATAAAATAATTTTCCTAATCATATACTATTAGATGGTCTGTTCTTTTGATTAAGTCTTTTGTTTTTTCAAGCTCTGAGCATTCTGAAAAGCTAGAGTTTAACTACATACCATTATATGGAAAACTTAAGTGTAGCCGGAAACCACAAAGAGAAAAAAATAACCAGATTTTTAGCATGGTGTTGTAGAATATTTGTTGTGATTAATTTTTTAGGGGCTTTAAGAATCTGATATGCTTTTTAGGTCATCAGAGAAAGATAAAATTACATTTAAACATGTTAATATTATGAGTGCTTACTTGTATTATTCTTTGGAAAAATAATTGTCACACAATAACTTAAATAGTAAATTAACATATTAATGGTACCTGTATTCATTTATTCTATTGCCACATTTATTTTGAAATTTTCACTTAAAATTCTTTAATTATGAAAATCACAATTTATTTTAAAAGTTAATAATAGATATTAGGTGTCTGTGCACATTTCATTTTATATTTTTCCACTGTAAATTGCAGATTAGATTATACTGAATAGACTAATATTCTGTGCCCCAATAAATGAGCCCCTGCTCATTTAACCAAATATTTTATTTTGAAATCTAAGACATTAGTTCATATGGTTTATAATTTTTTTCTTGGCAAGTTTCAAGACTTTTCAGAGTCTTACCTAGTCTCTGGTGAGCTTGGGATCAGTAAGTCTAGGATTTGTTGACTGAACAAAAGAATAAACCAATAGATTAATACATTGTTGATTTTTTTTCTTTTTCTTTTTTGCAGCCAGAGATTTTATTTTCACTTTTAGGACTTTGAAATAAAGGCAGCTTTTGAAGAAGTTTCACAAATCTTAACCAAAGCTGACCACATTTACAGTAATCTTTTGCATAATATTTTTAGTCAAGGAAGTGTAAACATTTCATATTTGTCTTAGCTTTTCTATGAGATTAAAAGTGGTGGCAGGGTAGCTCTGTTACTATTTTGCAGCTAGCTCTTGTCATTGATGTTGCATTGTGGCCTTCCGTGCACACAGGCTTAAACAGAAAGGTTGCAGTCATCTAGTGAGCATTTTTCCTTTAATGTGCTCATTAGTGGTGGCAAGTCCAGATTTCAGCACATGTCAGTAATTTACATTTCATTGCTGAGTGGCTGCCCTTGTTCAAGAGTTGTTTCTAAGCCCGATGAATATATATTGGGAATAAACAGAGTAGAAGAATTGAAAGCCAAATACCCTGCCAGGCCTTTCAGTTGGTTCTGAAGCTTCCATTGGATCTCTGATTAGCAATGCATGAAGAAGGATGAAAATGCAAAGATGGGCCTACAAAAGTTGTCACAGGTAGCCTATCCTCTTAAATCCCCTTTTTGTGACCACCTTTCCATTAGGTCCTCCCCAAATTCTTCTTTCGTGGCAGACTTTCTGTTAAAGTGCAAATTGTTAGACCTAGTCAGTGAACAATAGAGGATCAACCTGGTCCCTTTCCCCATTGTAACTATTAAGCCAAGTCTGATTGTTATGCAATGAGTCTACAGCAGCAAAGGACTTGAAGGCTTTACAGCTCCTAGGGACCCCCTTATTGTGATTGGGATCTCTGTAGTGATTCCTTCGGGGATTCATTTTTCCCTCTTTGCCTGATTGGTACCAGCTTGTTCTGGCTTTTGAAAGCTTGCGTAGATCATTAAAGGGTAATCTGTGGAGCTACGGTCAGCGTTGCTGGACATAGGGACAGGACTCAGGTTAATGTCTTTGAAGTTAGGATGTTTGGGAAAAATCCAGAAGTTTTCTTTTTGTAGAAAAACTTGATCTGTCATAATGAAGCATTTTTAGAACTCTTGATTTTATTCTCAGTTACTTCGTGCATAGATGGAGCAGCATTAGGAAACGTTGGTAGCTATCTTTAGAAGATGAACAATGTAATTCTTTATACATTTTGTTTATTTACATATATGTGGAAATTTGGGGTTCTTGCAAGAAAGTAGGTGTTAATATTGCCGGTTGTCTGTGTTTGTATGATCATCTGTTATCTATTCATTTATTTTCCTGGAGTTTTTAAAAACATTGAATTTGAGAAATTTTGTTCAAAATTCATGGTTAAAATCAAAGGTAAGTGAATTTATGACTGACAATACAGTATTGAAAGACGTTGAAAAATATGAGTACTCAAATCTGATTATTATTATTTTATGATAAAGTCAGGTGGATATGATTTAGCTCTTGGATCATTTAACCATGAAGGCATGTTAAGCTCAGTTTATTAAGTCTTTGTATTAGTTTTTTTTATTAACTAGACTTTTAATAGAGGAGCAGCATGGTTTTTGGAAATTATGTGTATGAAGGTAAAGTTGTGAATCTTGAGATTATTAGTTTAGTAATGTTCTAATCAGCATTTGTAGGCTTTGCAAAAATGTAACAATAAATTTACCTTCCAGATGACTACTTGAAACTATTCCTTTTGGATGCTTGCCAGATCAAAGCCCCGTGGGATTAAGTTCTGGAAAATCACTTGCAAATTTGTGGGGGATATCAGTGACTTCGAATATTTAACTGTCCAAACTGTCATCTACATGTGTTCTGTCTCTGCACTGGGTAAAAAAATTAGAAGTTTGTCAGCCAGTTAGAATTAAAGGTGACATCTGCTATTAATTGGTGTTTTATTTTCTTCCAAGTCAGTAAAAATTCAGTAAGACATGAATTATCAAATTTTGCAATGCTAAGCAACTTGTCAAGTGACAGTAAGCACTACCTTGAGTGCTTGTACAGATGGGAAGTGTTAAAATGTTGATTAATCGTCTGAGTTCTGATTATGGCTTTAGAAGGCTAAAGCTTCTATAACCATTGCCAGCTTTCTAGTGTCAGATAGTATTCATTTGTTAATTTTGTGGGCTTTTTTCAATTACTGGCAAATTGCCTCCTGTATAATGAGCATTTAACTAGTTTTAGTGATACTTGGTCTGGTAGACTTTGAGTCAGATAAAGCATTGTAAAATTCTTCTGTTTCTCAAGTCTATTATTTATTTAGTTAACATCTTTGTTAAATTTTTTTTGGTAAAAAAATTAAAAAAATCTAAAAGTGAGCTTTAAGATGGTATTTTCTGATACATACTCATGTCATATTGAGAAGAGAGTATCTGAGTCTTGGCAAAGGAAGCCTTGCATGGACCCCCTGTTGAAAAAGAAAGTAGATTATTTCTCTTTTTACCATTTCCAAAACATTTTAAGATATAAAACATAAGGATAGAGAAATCAGTTCCTTCAAGAAAAGCATGTAAAAATGACTCAAGATTTCAAATATTTTTAGAACTAAAAGAGACCAAGGAAATATTCCCATCATTCAGATTACATTTTAAGTTTCTAGTTACTGAAAGTTTTGGCATGGTACTAAGTAGTCTCTCTACAGAAAGTGTGTCCTTTTTTTTTTTTTTTCTAATTGTTAATGTGAAAGTGGATTTTCTCCATTTCCTGTTTGAATAGAATTCTGTTTTAAAAGTGGTTAGGACTTGTAGCAATATTTCTCAGATTAGTTTCTTAATATTATTAGATTTCAGTTTAATTCAGGTTTTCTTTTTTATCGTCCACTTAAGAATATCTGATGTTTTATGTAGTAATGTATTTTTGCTACTGGAAAATCATTGGGTTGTTTAATTTGATGCAGAAAATCTGTCCTGTTCAGTTACTTGGATGTTGTTTAGGTTTTATTTCAACTTAAAAACTAGAAAAGACACTAATGTCAATTAACTTAATAGTTTTACGTACAGTTCGTAAGTGGCATCTTAAACCCAAGGGCCAAGTTTAGCAGTTCTGATATATTTTTAGAAAATAGCTGAAAAATAGAAAATTTAGATCTTCTAGCTAAACTACACAGAACACTTTTTTTAGTCATTTCAGTGCCTGATAACTTCAGGGTTCATTGCCCCTGTACATTTTTCAAATTATTTGCTTCTCAATACATGAGGCTTTAATTTACCTCCTACTGGCAAACCCCAATTGGGTTTTTAAGAATTTTGAAAGTAGACTGCTATAGTTGTACTTCAGCACTGGCTTTGATTGCTGACATAGAATTTCTTAAGACACTCCAAATTTAGAAGGATGGGAGCATCTTCTGAGCAAATGTAAGGTGTTTTTTTTTTCCAGCTACAGAAGTACTTTTTTTTATAGCATTTTTCTTTCTTTGAGTCCTGTCTTAATGCTTGTTTATTTTAAAAAATAATTTAGGCTCATGATTCAACATTTTTTTCACTGTTAACTTAAATTTTTGTTTATATGGCCTTTTTTAATCTTGACTTTTAAAAAATAATAATAAAATTAAATATTTGTACCTTGAAATACCCTAATGCAATGATTATTGCTTCTGTAAATAACTTTGATATCATTAGTAAGGGTAATTTATATACTGATGAAAAATACTGATAAATAATATCTTGTGTATATTCTCATAGAGGTGTTCAAGGGGGCTTTCATGTCATCCTTTTATGTTTGCTGTGTTTTTAAGGAATAATACCTGTATTTTACTGAAAGTAGACCAAAACCTACAGCTAGCGTTTGAGTTGGGGTAATAACTTACTTTTTTGGCCCTAAATGCTCTCACAATCTTTTAGGAAACTGAGATCATGGTAGACTTGACTCATTAATTATTTCTCTGTTTTCGGTTCAGTTTGGTCACTAATACTTGACTTGTTACTTATATTCTTGCTTCTCTTTGCCCCATTGCATGCAGTTCCTGTTGTTTAAATTACCGAGCTTTGTTTATCATGTGATCCTGTCACTCTATTGACAGTTGATTGGATCAAGGATTAGTGTCTGACCCAAAGGCAGTCATCTGTAGAAGGGTCATGGCCCAGGGTGTGTGTGTGTGAGTGGGGTGGATGTGGATGTGGATGTGTGTGTTGGGGGTTGTGGGTGGTGGTGGGGTGCCGAGAAGGTTGTGACATTTGAACTGAAATAACTGAAAGATGAAAAGGAGCAGCTGGGATGAGATCTGGGGTAAGCCCTCTCTCGAGGCAGAGGGAATAGCGGTGTAAATGTTCTGAGGCAGGAATGAGATTAGCTTGTTGGTTTGAGAGAGAGAAGCTGGTGTGGCAGGAGAATAATGAATGAGGAGGCATGTGGTATAGGATGAGGCCGGAAAGACAGGCTCAGGGCAGATCAGTTAGGCCTATTGTAAGTAGCTGGGATTTTCACCTAAGCAGCATTGGGGAGCCGCTGGGGGAATTTTAAGCATGTAATGACATGATGGGATGTATTTCTGTATTACTATAACAAGAATGCATATCAGACCGAAGAATTATGTGATTAGAAGCAGTTATGATAATAGGAGTCAAAAAAATTTAAACTATAAACTAAATATGACAAGAAACAGTGCCATAGAAGAAGTCCATGCCGGTCCACCTGTAGAGTCCTCACTCCTTCATTGTGTCCTAGTGTTCTTAGGACACATCTCTTCGTGCAAACAAAGCTATCTTCTAATTTATAGTTTGCAAATCATCTACTTTTCAGTTAACCCTGCCCTTACCTTTAGAGGTTAATCTAATACTAAGAATCATTCTTCCTCCCACAGTGGTTTATTTCCCTAAATCTGGATTATTCAGTCTTGAAAAATGCTCCAGGAAGACAGCCGGTAGGAAACTTTGACCCTTTAAGTCCTAAGAACAGTTAGGGAGTAGGTGTGGATACAAAGGGAGTATATGGTATTCCAGTTTAAGGTGGCCACTGGAAATTCTGTCTCCTTTGATGCCTTCCTGCCAGTGAGAATTCCTGTTGTGCTGCTTTAACTTTCTGTTGGCTAGCAGGCAATGGTTCCACCACACAAATATGCTTCGGTGAATGCTTTTATGTCATAGGTGTGCACGTGTGCACACATACACTCACATTCCAGTGGACAGTTTGTCTCTCCAGCATCCTTTCCACCACAGGTGATTTGTTTAAGCTGGTTATGATCATCTTATCTTCCCTGACAATTATTGATTCAGGGATGAATCAGTGAAGGCTTAAGCCAGTTTGGGCCAGTGAAATGTGCTGAGAGGCTTTTTGAGATTCCTGAGAAAGAAACTTTCTCTTTCTTAAATGAGAGAGGCATTGGTGCTCAAGCTTTCTCTCTCCCTCCCCCCACCTTTTGTGAATGAGAGGGCTTCGTGTTGTTGGCAGCCACATTGTGACCCTGAGGATAGCTAGCTGAAGGACAGATCTGACTTACAAAATGGGGCAGATCTGAGACAATGGCTGAGAAATCCAGAATTGGGAGATAGACTTAGAAGAATTTCTCTCTGAAAGTGTTGGTGGGGTATGTGTTGGGGGAAAGGGAGAGTAGGGATATTTAAAGGGTTAACAGCACTTTGTACTTTATCAGATATTTATTGAAAAGTTTTCCTATCTTGTTGTGCTAGACACTAAGGAACTTAGTTAAAAAATAAAGTAAGGCGGGCCTGGCCCCGTGGCCGAGTGGTTAAGTTCACGCGCTCCGCTGCAGGCGGCCCAGTGTTTCGTTGGTTTGAATCCTGGGCGCGGACATGGCACTGCTCATCAGACCACGCTGAGGCAGCGTCCCACATACCACAACTAGAAGAACCCACAACGAAGAATATACAACTATGTACCAGGGGGCTTTGGGGAGAAAAAGGAAATAATAAAATCTTAAAAAAAAAAAAAATAAAGTAAGGCATAGAACTTTTGCAGGAAACTTATTTATGGGTATTGGATTTTGATTTCTTCTAGGATTGGACTGTCCCTTGTATTGGATTTGGGGACTGAAAGAACACTCAGTTATTGACATAAAGTTGAAAATTTTAGAAACCCAGAGCTTAAAACAATAACCCTTATTAGGAAGCCAATGTCAGGGCTATGAGTTGCTTTAATGATGCTGCTGGGCAGCTAGAACTATCTGTATATTACACGTGGCTGTTTTGAGAAATCCAAGATTGAGCAGATAGGTAGGCTTGAGGAAAGTACTGGAAACAGAGACTAGCCAGCTGTCGATTCTCATTTCTTTCTGTGTTTATGCTTCGTTCTTTGAAATCTTTCTGAAAGCCCGTCTACTTTAATTCTCTCTTCCCTGCTCGCATGGCCCTGTGGAACGTGCTGACTCCATAGCCCCTGACCTTACGTGTTTTAAGTCTGGCATCCTGAAAAGAGGAAAGCCTCTTTTTTCTTTCTGTCCCCATTCCTAGGCAAAGGACTGTGATAAATCTAGTTTGGGTTAGCTGCTTTTTGCAACGATCATCTGTATTCAGGGGACAACGTCACATCATTCAAAAGGGCTGCAGTTGAGAGATGTTTTGCTGTGGTTGGGAAAAGGGCAGTTCAAGCAAGTTATGAGCTGGCTAACTCTTCCACAGAATGTCTGCTATAGCACATAATTACAGGGCAGTATGATAATTGCAGCAATCAGAGTATATCTAGTGTAGGTGTGACATGAAGGTAGTGGTTAATTCTGGTAGGTTGCGGGGTTGGGTATAGCTGGAGAGAAAATTGTCAGACTAAATAAGAGGAGGTTGTGTGTATGAAAGGGTTAGTGAAGAAGAATATTTTGTATTTGTATAGCTATTGGTGTCCTCTCTAGGAGTTTATTCCTAGAGATAAAGCTGAGTTTTATAATTATAGCATCATTAAAATTAGAAAGTACATATATAGGAAGAAAATCATGGACTTTTTGAGCCAACAAGAACTTAGAATTTATCTAATTTGATGGTTTGGCATATATCTTTTGATGTGGCAGATACTGGTGAATACAAAGATGAAGCAGGTTCACTACCCTGAAGGAGTTTATAGGGAGGAGATACAACAGGGAAGGGAGACAGAGGAAGGACTTTAACTTGTGAGAGAGCGTTGTAGCTGGCCTTGTGGAGAAGTCAGATGATGAATTGATTACTTTTGATGGAGGAGGAGTGTCTAGAAAAGTCTTATGAAGATGATGGCATTTGGGTTTTTTTTTTTTTTTTTTTGAGGAAGATTAGCCCTGAGCTAACATCTGCTGCCAATCCTCCTCTTTTTGCTGAGAAAGACTGGCCCTGGGCTAACATCTGTGCCCATCCTCCTCTACTTTATATGTGGGACGCCTGCCACAGCATGGCTTGATAAGTGGTGCCGTGTGTGTACCTGGGATCTGAACCTGTGAATCCTGGGCTGCCGAAGCTTAATGTGTGAACTTAACTGCTGTGCCACTGGGCTGGTGCCCTTTTTAAAAAAATTTTTATTCAATTTATTTAAACTAAAAGAAACAAAAGAATTCACCCCATTTCTCTTACACCCCCCCCCCCCTTGCCTCTTACAACTACCAATCTGTTCTCTGTATCTGTGAGCTTGGTTTTTTTTTTTTTTTTAATTCCACATATAAGAGAGGTCGTATGATATTTGTCTTTTTCTGCCTGACTTATTTCACTTAGCATAATGCCCTCGAGGTCCATCCATGTTGTTATGAATGGCAAGATTTCATTCTTTTTTATGGCTGAATAATATTCCATTGTATGTGTATATATACCACAATTTATCCATTCATCCGTTGATGAACACTTTGGTTGTTTCCATATCTTGGCTATTGTAAATAATGCTTCAGTGAACATGAGAGTGCATATATCTTTTTGAATTAGTGTTTTCATTTTCTTCGGGTAAATACCCAGAAGTAGAATTGCTGGATCATATAGTAGTTCTATTTTTACTTTTTTGAGGAACCTCCATACTGTTTTCCATAGTGGCTGCAGCAAATTACGTTCCCACCAACAGTGAGATTCCCTTTTCTCCACGTCCTTGCTAACACTTGTTCTTTCTTTTAGATAATAGCCATTCCAACAGGTGTGAGGTGATATCTCATTATGGTTTTGATTTGTATTTCTCTGATGTATGATATTGAGCATCTTTTCATGTACCTCTTGGCCAACTATATATCTTCTTTGGAAAAATGTCTGTTCAGATCTTCTGTCTATTTTTTAGTTGGATTGTTTGTTTTATCGCTGTTGAGTTACATGAGTTCTTTATATATTTGGTTATTAGTCCCTTATCAGATACGATTTGCAATTATTTTCTCCTGTTCAGTAGGTTGCCTTTTCACTTTTTTGATGGTTTCCTTTGCTGTGCAGAATCTTTTTAGTATGATGTAGTCCCATTTGTTTATTTTTGCTTTTGTGGCTTTTGCTTTTGGTGTCAGATTAAAAAAATCATCACCAAGACCTATATCGAGGAGCTTTTCTGCCTATACTTTCTTCTAGGAGTTTTATGGTTTCAGGTCATACAATCAAGTTTTTAATCCATTTTGAGTTAATTTTTGCGCATAGTGTAAGATAGCGGTCCAGTTTAATTCTTTTACATGTGGCTGTCCAGTTTTCCCAGCACCACTTGTTGAAGAGACTGTCCTTTCCCTGTTGTCTTGGCTCCTTTGTCAAGAAGGTGACATTTGAACGAGGTATTGAAGATAGGTAGTATTTAGATAGAGAAGATGATAAAGGAAAAGAATGGTGATACAAAAGAGGAAAGGACCTTTTAGGAAAGGGATGGATTTTCCTTGCTCTACCTGCAAAGTAAATTTAGAATCTGACCACTTCTCACCACTACCAGTGCTACCATTTATTTCAGTCACCAGCATCTCTCATTGTCACATTAGCTTCCTATTTGATCTGCAAACTTCCATCCTTATCTCCCTCTAGGGTATTCTCAAAACCCAGTCAGAGTGATCCTATGACATGTAAGTCAAATGTCAGCATTTCTCTGCTAAAAACCAAACAACAAAATACCTTTAATAGCTTCCCATTTCATGCAGAGTAAGAGCCAAAGTCCTTCAAGCCTCCCCACCAGCCTTCTCACCTAATTATTTTACTCTCTTTCTCACTGTGTTTTAGCTCTTCCTTGAGGTGTAAGGTACACTTACAACCCCAGGGCCTTTTCTCTTGCTGGTTTCTTTTTCTAGAACACTGTATCTCCAGATACACCTTCTTTAGGCCGTTACTCCAAATCATTTTATCAAAGAAGCCTACCCTGGCTATCCAAATTACACTGGCAAGTTACCATTCTCCTACCACCTCATACTCTCAATTCCCATTTCCTAGTTTATTTTTCTCTGAAATACTCAGTGCTGCCTGCTTTATATTTTATTTATTTAGTTTGTCTTTCTCTCCCACTGGAATGTAACCTACACCACCACAAGAGGTTTTTTTTTTCTCTTTTGATCATTACTGTTTCCTCAGAACATTATCTGGCTCATATATATATTTGCTTAATGAGCAAATAATTGAATAAGAGGTGGATTGTCTAGCTGTATTTTTGGGCCATTCATGGGACAGATTTGATCCCCTAAATTCTCTCTTAAGTAGGCAGATGTTTATAAATACAGAAATCACTTCTAAGTCATCTCTGCAAGATGGCTATTCAGCTGTTGCTCATGCTTATAGTGACTAGAATTTTAAACCCCCTTCTCATATAGGCCAGCATTTGGCAAACTTCTTCTCTAAAGGGCCAGATAATAAATATTTTAGACTTTGCAGGCCATACTGTCACAGCTATTCAACTTAGTTGTAACTACATAACTCTGCAGTTCTAGCATGAAAACAGCCCTAGACTATAGGTAAATGAATGAGTATGGCTGTATTCCAATGAAACTTTATTTATGAACACTAAAATTAGAATTTTATAATTTAGAAATTTTATAATTTTAATTTTTAACGTGTCATGAAATATTCAGTTTTTAATTTTTTTAACTATTTAAAATATTCCGTTTTAGTTGGACAGAAATCGACTACTTTGGTCTGAGTATCGTATCTGAAACAGCTACATATCTGCACAGATATATTTAATCTAATACACATTTCACTATTTTGTTTGTAAGTACACATGTAGTTATGGCCTCTAAAAAGAGACTTTGGGTGACATGAATAAAAAAAGCACATGGTACAGTTATTTATGCTGATCAGTTGGAGTGTATAGTAGTGTGGAAAATAAAAAATAGGAGTAATAGACAAGTAATCTGGGAATTAGTTGTATAATTAAAATGTGTAGGACCTAGTGATGATATGCAATAACATTAGATTTACATTTTCTCTAGTGCATGTCAATTGAGATGATGAATTCAGAAATGTGTGGAGAAATTATTTTCAGAATTAAAAATTTTCCGTGGATAATTGAGAATTAGTCCCATTAATAAAGTATATGTAAAATATATTAGCTTATGTACTTATTAATGTTGGATTAGATTTATAAAATTTCTAGTTTTCCCAAAAGATTTGAATTATGCCCTAGAAGAAAGAAGCAAAGGATTCACTCTCCCAACCCCAAATATAGTGGCGCAGGATTTGGCAGAGTTGAAGCACAGAGATTTAAAAATACCCCATTGTGTGGGTGTTTAATGCATTAATACCTGTTGATTGTTAATGTTTAAGTTTATGGATTAGGTATGATCCTCTGTGATGAAAAAGTTGGAGGAAGAGGGTAAACACATAAGAAGGAATCAGAATTACATCTTTTTGTGTTGAGACTAACATGGGAAGAAGGAATTCTTGAAGTAAAAGTCAAATGGGATCTGTGAAATAAATGCTAAAAGAGGTTTTTAGGCAAATACAGCATTTAGGGCTGATTTTTTATTGTTAGTGCCATCAAGGTGATTCTGACTCCTAGTGATCCTGTGTACAACAGAGCGGAACCCTGCCTAGTCTTTTTATGCCATCCTCTCAGCTTCTGGCGCTGTATCAGACACTGCTCCACTGCTAGTCATAGGATTTTCATGGTCAGTTTTTTCAGAAGTGAGTTGTCACGTCCTTCTTCCTAGTCTGTCTTAGTTTGGAAGCTCTGCTGAAACCTGTCCACCATGGATGACCCTGCTGGTATTTGAAATACTGGTGGCATAGCTTTCAGCATCACAGCAACACGCAGCTGCCACAGCAGGATGTCCAAGGTGGCGTGGTTCTCTGACCAGGAAACAAATTCTGAGCCATGGGGGTGACAGCGCTAAATCTTAACCACTCGACCACCAGGGCTGTTTTCACTGTGTTCATTTTCAAGGTGCTGACCACAAGGTAGCGATGATATATTGTATGTAATCTCTGGATGACCTATGACATCATCCCAAGTTGTTGTGATAGAGACTTAAATGATTTTAAAGAACTTTTTTTCTATTTTATTTAGAAATTTACAGTTGAGTAAGTTTAAAACTATTGTTTTGCAGATGTATCTTGACCATTTAGTAGTGCCAACAATGATTATAATTTTTCATTGTTTCATGTTACTGTAAGGTTCTTATTTTAAACCTACAAAGTTATACCTTTTTAACCTAACATCATCTGTGCTCTCTTCTCATCACAAGAAGCCCTGAAATCAATTTACATATTGTTAATTTGAAAATTCTTTGCTAGATTGGACAACCATATTAGAAAAGGACTAATCTCTTGAGGGCTTTGTTATAGGTAACCTAAAGAAGATAGAAGAATATATTTAAAATTCGTTGTATTTCACAAGGTGTTGGCCATTATTTCCTGGTAGGTCTTAACTAGAGTCAAGCCTCCTCTTGTGATATTTGAAAATTCCTCATGGCTGATTAATTTATATCATCAGAAGACTGTTTTCTGATTGGTATGGTGGGTAGGCCTCAGTGTATGGGGAAAATGCCTTGGCATGTCATCCCAGATCATGGATTTCATCTTTGATTGCTGTGTATGTTCTCCTGACTTCTAATATTCTTTCTATTCAACTTCCAGTGTGGATATGAGAGCCAAAAATTCAAAAAGGGCATTCTAAACACAGAGATTTATAGCATAAACAATAATACTCCAAAACACCCTTTTTGTTTTGGAAGTGAAGTATTTAAGGTAATAATAACATGAGTAAACTATTTAAAATCCGTCAGAAGTAGTTCACAGCACAGGACGGTAGTGATTATACAGGTGAATGTGATATCATCAGCTTTGAAAGATTTCAAGTGCAGAGTAGTTTATCAAAAGAAATTGTATTTACAGTAGTCTCCCTCCTGTCCGAGGGGGATACATTGCAAGACCTCCAGTGGATGCCTGAACTGAACCCTATATATAGTCTGTTTTTTTCTATACATATGTACCTATGATAAAGTTTAACTTATAAATTAGACACATTAATAGATTAACAGCAATAACTAATAATGAAATAGAATGAGTATAACAGTATACTCTAATAAAAGTTACTGTAGATCTTAGCAACCTCAGCATACCATTTTTTTCTTATTAAGTTGAGAACTTTTACCTTTTCACTTAAAGGAAGCACTCTACAGCTTCCCTTTGGCATATCCAAATTGTCAGTATCACTACTCTTGTGTTTTGGGGCCATTATTAAGTAAAATAAGAGTTACTTGGACACAAGCACTGTGATGCTGCGACAGTCAATCTGATAATCAAGATGGCTACTAAGTGACTAATGGCCAGGTAGTGTGTACAGCGTGGATCTGCTGGACAGAGAGAGGATTCACATGCAGGGTGGGACTGAGCATGACGGCAAGAGATTTTATCATGCTACTCAGAACAGCAAGCAATTTAAAACTTATGAATTGTTTATTTTTAGAATTTTCCATTTAATATTTTAGGATCGAGGTTGACTGCGGGTAGCTGAAACTGTGGATAAGGGAGTATTACTGTATTATTGGTTGGTGTCTGCTTTATTGAAGACATTTCCGGGTCCATGTAAGAATGTCTCCAGTAGAACCCCTCCCCTGCCTCTCCTGCCTCAAGTCACGTATGTGCAAAATGAAGCTTATCCTTGTAACTAAACTTGCTTTTGCTTCCCTGTTTCAATTAAGTTTTAGGGTCTGCAAACCTTATAGTCATCTTTGACTCCTCCCCTCCTTTGTACTTCCTAATTTATTCATTCTCCCTAAGGCCATTGCCAGGTCTACTATTAGTATTACTGCAGCTTTTCTCATTGCTTTCTCTCCACTAATTTCCCAGTGCTTTTTTTTTTTTTGAGGAGGATTAGCCCTGAGCTAATTACTACCAATCCTTCTCTTTTTGCTGAGGAAGACTGGCCCTGAGCTAACATCCGTGCCCATCTTCCTCTACTTTATACGTGGGATGCCTACCACAGCATGGCTTTTGCCAAGCAGTGCCATGTCCATACCTGGGATCCGAACCAGCAAACTCCAGGCTGCCGAGAAGCGGAATGTGTGAACTTAACCGCTGCACCACCAGGCCATATTACTTCCTCATTTATTACTTTTCACCTGGACCAGTAGTCTTTTCTCAGTCTTTCCTCCTTGTAGTCATCTCAATATGGCTGCCAAACTGATCTTCCTGAAGTATGTGTTGCAGAATTCTTCAGGGGCTTACCATTGTTTGTAGAGCTGTCATTCCTCGAACTGGCAGTCATGATAATTTCATTTCTGTCTGTCTTGCAACACTGTCTGTACTTGCTCTCTCTGTAATTTCTGTACCAGACGATGCCTGGCTGCTGTATTGTGGTGGGTATTATAATGTTGTACGTGCACCATCTTTCCTTCCTTGAGAACAGTGTCTTGCTCTGTTTTGAAAGGGTGCTTGCCTCTTCTGTAGCCGCGTGATGGAAGGACGAGCAAGTATGCATGCAAGCAGGGTCTGAGGCTGAGAGAAAGGAGCCAGTTGAGAGGAAGAGGTGAAAGGGGTAGGGAAAAGGTAGGTTTAGCTTCTTTAGGAAGGGTCTGATTTAGTTGTGGCTAAGGGGCCCACAGCAGTAATACTGTCTCAGGAACAAGGCTTCTGGAATGCATTAAACATCTGCACGCAGGAGGGCGAGCAGGGAGTCCTCACCAGCCAACAGCTGTGTAACTGGACTTCTGCATTCCTTCACATTTGTGTAGCAGCTTGCTGTAGGTCTCCTCTGTCCTAGGTGGGTTTCATAGATTATTTCATTTAAACCTCACAGATCAGAAACTGAGGCACAGAGTGATTAAGAAACTTGTCCAAGGCTAACCAGGTAGTTTATGGTGGAACTGGAGTTCAGGCAGGCTTTACTGCCCCTGTTCTTAACCATTAGACTCTCCTGCTTCTAGTTACTGCTTTTCTTTCATAAAAAATATAATTAAAAACCCTGCCTGACAGTTGTTTTGTATGATTAAAAGAAAGCGTGGGAGGTGAGGGGGGTATAGGTGGTGTCAGTCATAACTTCAAAACTTCAAAAGACTGTGTAAGGGTAAGGGTGGGGATGGCGTACGTTGGAAGGGAGTCACATTGGTTGGTAAACATTTTAAGAATATCATTTTGCTGAGATTAATGTTTATGCTTACTGGTAGTTGATAAAAAGTGAAGCTTAGTCTCTTGTATACAATGTCAGTGTTTTCCCTCGTCAAGGCATGACTTCGGTGAGGAAAGATTTCATTCACAAGTGTCGTTTGTGTAGAAGGTTAGGAATGCCCTGGTTGGACTTTCTGAGAAAGACAAATATCAGGTGATCTGAGCATGTTAAAATCGTAGCAGTATTTAATATGAACTGAAGGGAGGAAATCTCTGAGGCAAAGGGCAGAAAATTTTTATCTTGCAAAGAATCCCTTTGTGTTATCATTGATGCAATTGATTGAAATATTGTACTTCACGTATAATAACCTTATGTCAGCTTGAAGTTTCCATCATGTTTGCTTTATTTCAGTTACCATTGTTTGTTTCCCAGTGTACTCTATACTTGCTCTATCACGGTACTCATCCTTTATTGTCATGTTAATTGCTTGTTGTATTGCGTCTTCCTAGTTGGTTTGTCACCTAAGAGAGGGCAGTGATACATCTGTCGTGTCCATCATTGTATCCCTAGACTTAGCACAGAGCCTGACGCATTGTGGGTGCTTGGCAGGTATTTGTAGAATGAATGCATGGCTTTAAGTGTTAAATAGGATACTGAAGAAGTATACAGTTGAGATCTGGTTGTTGTAAATTTAAGAGAAAGCGAGGAGACCCTTTTGGATGAGCACTGATTGTGTGTAGCCTCACCATATTCTCTGACGATCATAGGACCTTTTACACACCAGGGAGAGAAGTGTTTTCCTGTATAGTTGAATGTTTGTTTTCCCATGCTACTTTTCCAAATCCTTGTTGTTTTTTTCTCTGAAGTGCTGCCCTTTTTGTGAAGCCTCCCTGAATTCCCCCGTTGGACTCAGTTCACAGTTAAATGCCTGATTTTTTACCTCTTTTAGTGCATTTACTGCTCTCTATCATGTGTTGTTTTTGTTTGGTATGTGTTTCTTTTTCTACTAGACTGTAAACTACTTTGTGTGCAGAAACCAGGTTTGTTCAAACCAGCGTGCTTCTGAAAGTGGAAAGGGGTGCTAATCAGATGGGATGCTGGGTAACTGGTGTGTCCTGGGGCTGTGTCAGGCAAACCTGGTATCTGATCGTGTCCTCCCAGGAGTCAGCACATGGTCTTTGGCTTGGTGAATAAGCACTGGCCACCGGAACCTATTCACAAGCATGTGAAATGGGCATGAGAAGCCAGCAGAGTCATAGATAAAAACACTGGTTTGGGTTTTAGTCTTATCTCTGTTACTTTACTTGTTTAGTGACTGTGAGCAATTGATTGCATCTCTCAGATCCTCATTTTACTGACATGTTAAGTAGAGGTGATTATTTATGTCCTGCTGGTTTCTTAGGCCTATTTTCTTTTTTTTTTAGGAAAAAAATGATGTAGAAACGCCTTTTAAAACTATGAAATGTTATACAATGTAAGATATTACTGTGTAATTCTAGAATAAATTAAAGACTTGCTAGCTTTGTAAACAAACTAGAACCTGATGACTGAAATGTTTATCTATAAAAT
Organism: Equus przewalskii; assembly: GCF_037783145.1. NCBI lineage: Eukaryota > Metazoa > Chordata > Mammalia > Perissodactyla > Equidae > Equus > Equus przewalskii. The sequence goes on from NC_091846.1 coordinate 69,225,474, forward strand.
GGTTTTTAGAATAAAGTAAGCCTTACTACAGTGCCTTGTAAACTATGCTAAATAAGTAAGTAGATAAATTTGTTGTTATTGTTAGTAGTATTACTTTCCTTGCTCTTTTCCTTTCTTTAAACTGAAAAAGAATCTTTCCACCTAGAGATAAACTAATCTACTTGGGTTGTTCTGCTACATGTTCTTGTCACTTTTACTTCATTGCATCCTTGTTAATAACCAAAATGAAGAGTGAAAGTAGCAGGTTGGTGGGTTAGACTGGTACTGAGTAGGAGTGGGAGGAATTATTCAGATGCTCAAGGCAATTAATTGGAAATCTTGATCTCTGCTTTTTTAGCATTCCATTCAGTATTTGAAATAAGCTTTATAATGTAGGCTGTATTAGAGCACAGCAATTAAATGTGCTAACAAAAAAGACTATCCCAACTATAGGTAGAGCATGCTTTTATTCAAACCATATGACTCTTATTTCCGTTTAACGGTGGTATCCAAAACTTGATGTGTTCCAGAAAACAGTAAATTAAGCAAGGAGTGTGGAAGAACTTTTACTTGTAGTAAATTTTAAAGAAGTTCATAAATATTTTTAAAGGAAATAGAAAATACGTAATTCAGATACTATCCCAGGGCAATTTAAAAAGTTTAAAAATTAAATTTAATATCCAGTACTTAGACTACATAAAAGATCTCTAGCCTTTCATCACTTTACCAGCTTGCTATTCTTATTCACTAGCGGCAGTTCAGTAAACACTAAGGGACTGTGAGAAATGAACAGGAGGCAAGTCATGAGGCGTCTACATTAACATCCTCTCATGCTACTTTGAAGTATTATTAAATCTTAATTTTTTTTACTTAACTGTAAAATTTCTCATCTAAATTCATAGTTATTATAAAGTATATTACAAAATTGAACTGGAAAAATATTATTTTGCAACCCAAAAGTACCAGTTAATTTTACTCTTCATGAAACAATAAAAATAATTGGATCAGGGAGAAATGAAAGCAACTCATTTTTAGTATCCAAATTATAGGGATATAAAATAAAAGTAATTTATATGAAGCGCAAGAAAGGGGAATTATAGTGTCATAACTAAATAATTCCTATGACCAGTTTACAGAAGGAGAACCTTAGCAGTGCATACCAGATTTAAATGTGAAGCTTCTTACCTTGTCCTCTTAAAAGATACATCTAAAAGAAAAACTGTAAAATTTGGTCTTGCATCTTTAATTAAACTATTATCACTTTCATAATATAAAGCAAAAATAAACTTCTTGAAAATGCCACATGGCTGAGTAGTATTTAACAATTTCATCTAAGGAAATTTAGTGTTGTTTAACTGATTATCAGTATTGTGCTGATGTTTTTGTTTTTTGTGGTGAGGAAGATTGGCCCTGAGCCAACATCTGTTGCCAGTCGTCTTCCTTTTGCTTGAGGAAGATTGTCCCTGAACTAACATCTGTGCCAGTCTTCCTCTGTTTTATATGTGGGTTGCTGCCACAGCATGGCTGCCAACAAGTGGTGTGTGTCCATGGCCAGGATCTGAATCTGTGAACCCGGGCTGCCAAAGTAGAGCATGTGAACTTAACCACTGCGCTGCTGGCCCAGAGCCTTAAAAGTTCTAATATTAAAAACTAGAATTTCTTTAAAGAAGGGAGGCTAACATTCATCCCAAAGCCTGACTTTTTAGTTCACTCTAGTTTTCTCAGTGTTACTGCTAAAGAAGTTATTGGATTGATTTTCTCTGAGTATCTTCTATATTGCTTTTCTTTGATTCTTGCCAGTGCGACCAGTCTGAGATTTTACATGAAAAAGGAAATCTGTGGAACTAATCCTAGAAACCTCTTTCTGTTTTCTCACATAACACTGCCAGGCACGGAAAAGACCGAATACTTCATTTGCATTCTTAAACATTAGGAACCTAGAATGAGTCTTTCAGCTGGAAATGTTATTACATCTACATTTCCCGAAGAAAAAAAAGGTTAACAGCCCACTCAAGTTTATGTTAACTCATCTCTTTTTAGTATCCTGATCTTCACAAAGAGCGTAGAATGTTGAAGCTTACCCGCCCAGCCTGTTTCTTCTTTACGATCAGCTAGACTCTGGAAATAGATATCAGTGCTGATTACAGGGAAATGAAAAGAAGACATCAGATATGCACAAAGAGAAGTGGCAATCGCTGACAAACTTTCATCTTAGTCTTCTAGAATGGAAAGAACATTTCCAAAATTAATATTGAGTATAGTAACTAGGATTTTAAAAAATAAATTATTTTTCCCATAAGCTTGAAAAGCTTACCCCAAAAGTACAAAGATATTCAGAGATTTATAGTTTTTTTGTTTAAATGGTTTTTGTTAAATTAGTAAGTACCAGAAACTTCTTCTTAGCTCTAAGTACCTTTGTCAAAAACCCAAAACATTTAATAAAAGAGATTTAACAATTTTCTGACTTAGTAATAGCTGAAAAATAGAAATGGAAATCATGTCACTGCTAAATATTAGAAATAAAGTGTTATATTGCTGTAATGTTTGTTCACTTCCTATGCGTGAAAAACAAGGTTTTATATTTAACTATATCCCTTAACTAGAAAACCTGACTTCTGCCAATTGTTGTGGTGGAGAAAGTTACCTTTACCCTGTTTCTCTAACTAAATATTGTACATGACTGTCATCTGGAAGTAATAATATTACTTGAGTGCATTGTGCCAAGTGGACACTTAATACAAAGTATACATTACACTGAATGAAATCCAGATACCGCTAATACCGAAAGAGTAAGTCATGATTTCCTTTGGCTAAACTGAGTCACAGTATACACAGTGACTTAAGTTAAATACAGTTTGTATGTCATCAGATTTCAAATGATCTTGCAATTAGCATCCCAAACAAATTAAAGAGCTGTGTTGGTTTATAAGTTTATATTTAGAATTTTAAAATAGAACCTTTGCTCCCTCTACCACCCATTCCCCATAGCGGTCAAATTCCTTAATGTTCTTATCTTAATGAGTCACATAAATTGGGTTCTTAATTTACAACGAGCTGACTAGCACTTAAAGAAAATTGCTCTGTAAATGTAGGGAGTTGGTGGCTGATGGCACCTTCTTCTAGGTCATTCTGCTCCTCCCTTTATTGATGTCCCACAGCCAATACTGGGGAAAATGAATTAGGATTCATATTCTAGTCTCCTCTCTTCATGCTCTGCACACCGCACAGCCTGGGGCCTCCAGCAGAATGTTGAGTAATGATGGAACTGTTCATCCATACCTTGTACCCAGTCTTGGGGTAAAGACCCAGGTGACTGGTATTTACTCCTTACCACAAAAACTACACTGGGGATGTTTCTCTCATCTGTGTGTTTAAATGTTCTCCTTATCTTTTGTTTTTAATGATTATTTTCAAAAGTACACTGAGTTCAGGGTAAAAACTAACCACCAAAATAGATTTCAACATGTATCTCTTAAGCTGGGAGGAGAAGCCGCCCTCTTTTGCAGTGTAACTCTTTGGAGCCCAAGTGCCAGCTTGCCTAAAATTCTTCCTGGTGTTAAAACTGAGTTGTTTGTTTGTTTTTAACTAAACAATAGGCTGAGTAATACTACATAGGAGTACCAGAAGTGGCTTTAGTGGAAACAAAAACTATTTATATTAAATAAGAAATCTGTTTTCAGGTTTCCTCTGTGACATTTACAACATAGTCTATTAGACTATAACCAAAAGCATAGTGAAATATAACTTCTGGCACTCAGTACAGAGTGAGCACAGTTTGCCACAGGCTAGTTAAGTGGAGGTAGTGAAAGGGGAGGGAGGAGTGTGGGAGGAGGACCACCTCTCCCCTTTGACTTCTGGTTTCATGACTGGTTGAACAGGAATCCAGCCTATTACACAGCCCTCCTCCACTGCTGGCACAGATGGCCTGAAGTGCCGGTTTCTCTTGGTCAGAGAATGCAGTCCCAGCTTAGCAGCAGCATTCATGGCATGGGGAAGATCCTTTTTCTTTGCAAACACAAGTAAGACGAAATCCCTGATCAACCCTTCTGCCGCCATCCTAATGAGCTGTTCTTGGGTCTCATACAGAGAGCAAAATTTGAGTGTTTTGGAAGTAGTGATGCTTCAGAAGCTGGCTCCTGTCCTGGTGGTGGTGGTGGCCAAGCCGTGAAGCTGATGTTTTTGTACTTTACTGTTTCCACATTTAACCTATGGTGGCAGTAGTTGTTACCATTTCACTGTGTTTCACTTCGTACAAAATTATTGTCTACTGCAGCATCTGAGCCAAACATGAGAACCTATCTTTTTCATTTTTTTTTAAAGAGAAAAAGGCTCTGAAAGAGGTCAGCTCACTGACCTGAGAAACACCTTACTGGTGATGGGTACCGCTGCAGCTACTCCTGGCCCAGGTGATGGTTTCACTCCTACGTGCTGCTGGCTACTCTGAAATTGTTTTCAAAATTTTTATTGTAAAATAAAAAACAGATATAGAAAAACTACACATAACAAATATGTGCCTTAATTAAGATGATTAATCTTGTAATCATTACATAGGTATAAACATTAGATATTTGCCCTGAATCCTGGAAGACCTGTCCATGGGACCCATCTCAGTCCTAACCTCTGATCTCTCCCTATATGTACTCATTACTTTGGCTTGTATACTAATCATTTTCTTGCATTTTAAAATAATTTTACTATCCAAATGTGCATCTCTAGACACTATGATTTGTTTTGCCTGTTTATTTTTAACTTTAATGTCTACTAAATTTCTCTTACTCCGTAAGCTCTCCTTGCATACCTTTTTATCTTTACAATTTATCTGTTGAAGAACCTTGGGCCATTTGATCTGTAGAGTTTCCCTCAGTCTTGGCTTAGCTGATTGCATAATCATGGTGCAGTTCAATATTTTCTTCCATTCTTGCTTTTCCTACAAATTGGCACCTAGATTCAGAGATAGGATCAGACTTAGGTTTTGCTCCCTTTGGCCAAGACTGTAGGAGGCAAGTAATGTCTTATTAGCACTATTGGAGGTCTAAGCAGCCTTCATTGCTTACTGCCTGTATCTAGTACTTCACTGAATTGCAAAATGGTGATATTTTAATTCTAATATCTTTTTCATTAATTAATTGGAATATGTTTATAAAGAGAATTCTCATTTACTGTTCGGTTACTTAGTGATACAATTCATATAGGAAAAGCAAGGTAGATATATAATTATTTACCTTTATTTACTAGTTTTTGAGGTGATGAATAGGTTTCTTATCCTTAAAAGTTAACCAGTTCTTTTTAAAAATATTGTTACGAAGTCGTAGATTTAAACATCTTTTGTGGGTTTAAATCTGTTGGAATTATTAATGAAGCTCAAGTTGTCTGTCTTTGGCCAGTGGGACCTAAGTTGGCTCCTGAGCCTTTTTTAACTTGACCCTCATAATCTTTTACGGCTTCCTTGCTCTCTGGTCTGACAAGATATTCTAGGCTCATGTTTTACATTTCCTGCTCCAGATCTTTAGTCAGACTTTTCAAGATACCTTGGTTTCTTTTAATGGTATTTGGAGATCACAGTCTGGGTGCCAGGCGTGGTTATTGCTACTGATGGTCATTGTTTTTAGAACTTTTTTAGTTTACGGGACTAGGAAATAAAATATATATATGGACAGGTTTCTAACATTTGTTTTATGTTATATATGTTTATTACATATAATATGTGTTATATTAACCATTTTATTAATAGAATATATAATGTGGATATATTTAATATATAAGTGTATTTAGATATAATGCTAACCCCAGCCCCAAACAGAGTGTGTATGTATGTGTGTGTGTGTGTATAACAAATTAAATATATAGATATTAGGTAATAAACATGCTAAATTAATAAAATATAACATTTTTTATAATAATATAACATTTATAATAACATTTTTTATAAAAATATAACATTTTATAATATCTAGTGTATATAACACAATATCAAATTATAATTAAATATAGTCTATATTTTATGTGAAATAAAATGCTTCCTGTGTTCATAGTGATAGTTTCAATTAAAATTCAAGGTTGTAGAACTTTTACTTAGTTTCTTCTTTGTTGCCTCTGTATCTGCATTCTTCTGTATTTAGAATTCTGACTCTCAGGGATAGGGGAAATGATAGAATTAGAATACCTCATAGTTATTTGTCTTGCCCAGTAGTACACACACAGCAATCTCAGTATAATAATAATAATAACAGTATGATTACTGCTGAAGACGTTTAAAAAGTTTTTGTACATCATTTCCCTATTCTTCCTCCACTTTTAAAAGTAGTTATACTATTTCTGTATTGTCAGAAAATATAGCTGTTATATGCTGTACTCTCTAACTTAGCCTTCATTTAGTTTTACTTCTACAAGTAACACCCCCCCCCCCCCCCCCCCCGCCTTTATGTTTATCTCTTCAGTCATTTTGGTTTCCTGAAGCTCATTCTCTAGTACAGGAGTGGGCAAACTTTTTCCGTAAAGGTCCAGATAGTAAGTATTTTTGGCTTTGTAGGCCATATGATCTGTCGCAAGTCCTATCCTGGTGGTGAGAAAGCAGCCATACAACATGTAAACTAATGAGCATGGCTGACTTCCAATAAAATTGTCTTTCAGTACCATGTAAGTTTCGTGTGTCATGGTGTAGTATTCTTAAATTTTTTTCCCAAACAATTAAAAATGTAAAATCCATTTGTATATTCTGGACTGTACAGGGATGGATATCAGGTCAGATTTGGCCCACAGACTGTAGTTTACAAATCCCTGTTCTGTTAGATTCCTCAGAAAGAAGTCATGGATTCTTGCTGGTTGTTACATTTTCTCTTCCCTTTGTACTTGGAAGTCAGTTTTGTTGGATTGAAAATCCTTGGCTCATACTTTCTTTTCTTGAATATCTTATTCAGTGGACTACAGTACTCCATTTCTTTTGGCATGAATTACTGCTGTCAAAGTCTGGTGATAATTTAAACTTCTCTTTTGTATAAGTCACATTTTTTCCCCCAATTTTTTTTCTTTGTGTTAAGTAACATTGCTAGAATGTATTATGGTGTTGGTTACTCTGGGTTGAATTTCTCAGGTTTGCTGTAGTTTGTTCTTTTGATATATATTTTAAATTTTTATTTTAGGAGCTTTTCTTGAGTTATAGGTTTTAGTATTCTTTTTCTTTAGATTTCCTCAAAGACTCTTCTTATTCATATGTTGGATGTTCTTTGTTTATCTTCAGTATTTGTTATTTTCTCTTGCGTTTTAAAAAAAGTCCTTATTCTTATTGATATTTAAATTTTTAGGAATTTCCTCCTTTCCCTTTTATTTCGTGTAATGCATTATCTGTTTATTCCCACTTATGTTCCCTCTAGTTTAGCCCTCATTTCTGAAATGATTTTCTTTTTTATTTGTAATTCTGTCCTAGGTGCTATCACCTCATTTCTAATTCTGATTTATGCTATTTCATATTTTCGATCATTTTAAAATGTCTTTCAGCTTGTTTTGAAACAGCAGGTAACAGTTTTGATGTGTTGTGTTGGCATGTCTTTCTCTTGTGGTTTCTCCCCCTGCGTGGATGTTATTTTAGTACTAATTTTCTTATAAAAACGTAGTATGGGATTTTACCTTGATATTTTTATTTTGCTTAGTTTTATGTGTGAAATTAGTTTTCCTCTATATTGTTTTTTAAAGAGCTATGTATTTTTTAAAATTAGTGATACATGTCCAAGAAGTTTAAATACTTGAACAAAGATAACAAGAAAAGGTTTATTCTGAGGTCTTTAAAAGATGGACTAACCTTATACTCTCCTTATTGTTATTATCATTATTTTTTATTGTGAGGAAGATTGGCCCTGAGATAACATCTGTTGCCAGTCTTCCTGTTTTTGCTTGAGAAAGATGGTCCCTGAGCTAACATCTGTGCCAGTCTTCTTCTGTTTTGATGAGCAGTGTGTAGGTCTGCGCCCAGGATCCAAACCCGTAAACCCTGGGCTGCTGAAGCAAAGTGTGTGAACTTCACCACCACCCCACTGGGCTGGCCACTCCTTATTATCATTTTAGATGCTCATATTGTCATCACCGTATTCAGTGGGTAGCCCTTTCTATCTGCTACTCTGAACTTTTGAGATAACTGTATTAATTTTTGCAAGCTTTCTTACTGACTCAATTTGTCTCATGTGCTAACTTCCTTGCACCAGTCCTGGAACTGGCCTTTTGTACCAGAAACTCCTTTCCTTTAGCATGGAATATATTAAAGTCCAGAATCTGGGTCTTTTGGGCAGTTCAGCCGTTTTTCTATGGCTGTTTCTCCTGTCTGACTCTGGTTTTACAGATGTCCAAGTAGTAATTCTTGGTGAGCCTAAAGTGTATATATTTTTTAACATTTTGAATTTATAGTATAGCAGTTTACTAACTGTCATGGTATTTCTAAGAATGAATTATGTATCATACCTTTTAATTGGTACAGTTGGTACAGATGAGAATTATTTCTGTCCTTCGTTTCCAACATAAAGCATATTGTAAGTTAAATCTCCTTGTTTCCCTAACATATTGCTCAGACCCAACCCTTCTTCCCATTTTTTGTATCAAAAGTTGACTAGAACCATAAAATCACAGAATTTAGAATATGAAAGGAATCTTAGAGCAGTGATTTCAACTTTTGGTAGTTTCTTTCCTATGTATCACTATTAAAGTATTTTCCAGTGATGATGAAAAATGCCCACTTTTTTCATGACCATAAAACATTTATCTGCATTCAGGTTGCATGTTTATCATTCATGGTAAATTTAAAAGGACCTTAAAGAGCACATTTTTTGAAGTGAATTTTACTGCTGTGGCATGTCAAAAAGACTTACTAGTAATTAAGGAAAATGGATAATTAGATGGATAACAAAAGATACAGGGTTAACAGAAGAGTATCGAAAAGTTACTGGTGGATAAATTCTGGCCTTAAGTTCCAAATTACACAAATGACTCCGGTCAGGAACTCAGGACTTTGAAACATGTTCTATCCCTTTGCAGTTACCATATGGTCTTACTCTGACCTCATCCTGGCTTTTTTTGGTCAAAGAATTATGGGAGTCAGGAGCTAGGATACTGCTTTCTTATTTTGCTTTAATTACATTTAAAGGCTAACCCAAGAAGTACTACCGAAATATATAGATAAAAGGAAGTTAGTTATTGAAACATCCGTTTGAGTAGTTACCCAGCTTACTGCTGGTTATTTTTCTTTTGTGTTGGATGGGACAAAGAATAGTCACTGAACACTTGATGTGAGCTTTTTTCTTGGTAATTTTGCATTTTGACATGAGTAATTTTCCTCAAATTAGAATGCATGAGAAAAATGTGGTTAATCAGTGGTTCCTGGTTGTTGGGGTCTTGTTAATCAGAAGTTTTACTGTATAATCATAATGTATTTTGGGTGTTCTCATTTATGTTATTTCTTCAACTCTTTGTCTGTGTGGGTATTCTGATTGCTTGATTACATCTGCCTGGCATAGTGGTATTTAAAACAGCATTTATAATAAAAATTCCTCCATCTTAGCAAGTAAAATGAGAATATGGAAAGACAGTTGATAGTTGAAACATGATTGTTTCTTCTTGACTTTACTTAATGTTTAGTGGGTTGTAGGTTCGGGATAAAGAGAAAGGAATGTGGTTAGTATTATGGTCTAAAATCAGTAGTTTATCCATCTGGAGACATAGAGTATGTGGAGATACAGGCCTACCACCCTTTTCCCTCTTACAGAGCAGCTCCACTTTTCATATGTTTTACATTTTGTGGGCTTCACATAAGATTTTTCTTTTTTTAAGAAAATAAGGTTCTACTATTAAAACTACGTACATACATTTGGTGGAGAGGTATTTTATGATCATGCATTATGCCTGAAGAGGTTTCTTATCTAGCATGCTGCCACTTCTAACACTGATAATTGTAGATGTTTGAATTCCTATAATGTATATTGGGTCCTACGGACCTAGCTGTCTTATTTTTTTTTTTTCCTCTCCAGAGCCCCAGTACATAGTTGTATATCCTAGTTGTAAGTCCCTCCAGTTCCCCTACATGGGATGCTGCCTCAGCATGGCTTGATGAGTGGGTGCAGGTCCATGCCCAGGATCTGAACTGGCGAACCCTGGGCCTCCAAAGCAGAACGTGCGAACCCAACCACTCGGCTACAGGACTGGCCCCGTCTAGCTGTCTTATTATCCTAGTGTTCTCTTTTTATCAGGTCTTTTGGATAGGGGACGAGAGCTAACAGTTGTGGCACTCAGCTTTGTGTTTCACATTATTATTTTATTCAGTCCTTCAGTCAAACTTGCAAGGTAGTTATTATCCCCATTGTCACACAAAGAAAAGGAGGTTTTAGACTCAGAATCTAAATTCTCTTTTCATCTGCCTTGCTTTTGGGCAGGAGGGAAAGAGTACATCCTGAGTTTAAAAGCATTGGCTTTTCCATACATTTTCTCTGAATGATTTCATCTATAACTTTTAATTCCCTCCTATACTTGATGCCTTTAGAAATCCATACCTCAGCCCGGACTTGTCTTATAACCTCCAGACCTCTATATCTGCCTCCTGAACATAGGCGCTTGACTATTCCACAGTCAACTCAGCACTTTGCACATCTCAACTCAGCATGTGCAAAGTGAAATGACCATCTCATGTCCCAAATATTTATCTCTTGATATACTCCTTTTGTTGATTCCCTGTTCTACTTCTGGTCTGGGTGAGTTTAATCCTCTTGGGCTGTAATGGCTGAGAGAGCAATCCAAGCAACACGCTGCTCTAGTTACTCTGGATAATATTCTTATTAGGAGAATGAAACTCCTTTTTCAAGTCAAGAGTCCTTTCAGGCAGCAGTGCCAATAGATAGGATATGTGACATCAAAGTGATATATAAATACATGATTTATTCTTTAGACCAACCCTGACCAAAGGTCATGGGAGAATCAACAGTTAGGCACCTTACTCTGATGATGCCCAGCATACAGACCTTTTTTTTCCCCTTTCTTTATATTTAGCCTGAATTCTTTACCTAATGACCTTATTCTTTATCTCAGCAAGCTCATCTATTACCTCTCTAGACCATGCCCTATGGTGGTGCTCACTGCATCGTATTTTGTTCTGTTCCTAATTATTATGTACTTCATTAGCATTTTATTATAAGACGTAAACACAGAGAGGTGGATCCATAGCTGGGGAACTAAATGTGATTTATACAGAGCAGTTTTTATTGAAACCGTACTCTACCTGGTAAATTTCCACTGTATCCTTGACTCATCTCTTGTAGTCACAAGGATGTAAACATTCTGTGCTTTATTTTTTCTATTTCTCTGGGGTATTGGTGATCTGTTCACGTTCTGTGGAGTTAGTTGATATCCTCTGGTTTTTATCCATATTATCCCCTACATTTAGCTCAAAGACTGGCACAGAGTTGGTATTCAATAAAAAGATATTTGTGTTGAACTAGGCACTCCTCTGCAGAGTATTGCAAATACAAAGATTTATAAAGCATTTTAAGGGTGAACTTACTGTTTAGATTGGATGATAGGCTATTATATATAACAGCACAGAAGTTGCTTTTCCAAAGTATACTGTTAATATCAAGCAGGAGTTCTTCGTTACTTTCAATTATTTTTCTTTGTCTCATGTATTTATGTACACATGTACTATATGCAATACAGTATTATATATTTTAATGTTTTGGCTTAAATGCTTACTTTTGAGTTGTTTTTAGTATGTGAATAATTAGTAAATATACATATGGGTTTTTCTTTTTATAAACTAGTAACTCCATATCAAGCATCGCAGTGTTTTTGTTATAAATTTCTACTTGTATTTCTCCACAGGCAGAGGAAGATGTCATTTTCATTGGACCTGACACACATGCTATTCAAGCCATGGGTGACAAGATTGAAAGCAAATTATTAGCTAAGAAAGCAAAAGTTAACACAATCCCTGGCTTTGATGGAGTAGTCAAGGTGAGGAACTGTTTCACTCTAATCTTTATGGTACATGCCCTCAAGTCAAACATTTTGTCAAGAGTGTAAGATAAAATGCAATTATTGCTTTTTAAAATATATATTTGTAGGTGTAAAAAAATCAGTGTTGTTTATACTTGGATTATTTTAAATGGCATAAGTTAAAAAGAGCAAGAAACCACTTGATACCTACAACTAAGATATACAACTGTGTACCAGGGGGGACTTGGGGCGATAAAGCAGAAAAAAAGAAAAAAAAGAAGCCACTTGAGCATTGTATTTAATGAATCAGTATGACTCAGACTTTCAAAGGAAAAATCTTAGTGATTAAAAACTGTGTCATTAGAGCTCCAGATTTCATTTAATGGTGGTGTATATTAAATGTTTGAAACATTGTGAGATTCTCTTTGTATCTTTACAGTGAGTTTCTGTTCGGTTACGTAAAATGTAAACTGTAATCATATTTCTAGTGGAAAGTAGCATAGCTGTGGATTACTATAGATCCTAGGCATCAGCTCCTCAACTAGCAAGTGGTTTCTGCACCTGAAGGCTTCTAAGAAAGAAATGCAGAAATTAGAGTATGTGGTTCCGTACCGTCCGGGAAAAAATATTCACTTTTTCTCATTAGAAGAGAGTCCCTGTGTAGACTTTAACCTTGTGACTTGAGTTAGTCTGCAAGAACTCTTCATCTCAGTGTTTCTTATTACTACTTTTTGGGATGGACAGTTCTTCATTGCGCAGGATCATTTCACACATTACAGGTTAGTTAGCAAGCTTGGCCTCTGGTTAATAAATATCCTCAGCTTCTTGCCCATATTTACATTAATCTGTATTCATCCATTTTTTTCTTCTCTCTTGTTACAAGGAAGAGAGGTGCTCCCCATCTTCTGTAAGCCAGTTCTTCCTCTTATGTTCTGGATGTATCCGTTATAGCCTTCATGTACTACAGTCTTCACTGATTGTCTTTTCTTTCTTCTGTGTCTTAGAACTCTCCTTGTCTTTATCTCCCTTCCATTACCGTTGCTATAAAAATACTTAGTCACCCAACAAATGTCCTGATCCCTTGGCTGGGTGGGAACGATGTGGTGATAAACAGGTTACCCAAGATCCTTCACATAAAGGCGCCTCCAGTTTAGTAGAAAGAAATATGTGTTCCTCCTCTTCATAGAGCACGATAACCCCTTATCAGTCCACAGCTGCCAACTGATTTCTCTCTTCCCTTTCACAGCCAAATATCTTAGAAGAATTGTCTTCACTCGTTTTCATTTCCACAGTTTTCACTTAATCTTTAATCTTCTGCAATCTGGCTTCTTTCCTCATTTCTACTGAAATTTCTCTTTCAAAATCTACCAGCAATCTCTTTCTTTCACTAAATCAAATATATACTTTTCGGTCCTGATCTTATCTTGATGTCTTACAAGCATTCAAGTCTTTCTTAGAAGCACTTGGTCACTTTTTCCTTCTCGAAATATTTTCTTCTGACACATAACTCAGTTCTAGTTTTGCTGTTGTTTTTGTATTTGTGTTTTTGGTTTGTTTGAATCTCCTTCTTAGTTTTCATGCTGACTGTTCTTCCTGTTTTTCTTCCTTAAATGTTGGTTTTTATTCTGGGTTCTGCGTAGGACATTTTCTCTTATTGTACAAACTCTTGCCAGGCAATCTTACTTATTTTCATGACTTCAGTTAACCACCTTTTCTGACAAATCTGAAACCTATATATTTGTCTTACATATCTCTTTTGAACCTCAGAACTGCACATCCAATGACTTCTTAAACAGCTTTACTTGATGCCCCTGAGGCACCTTGAAAGTAACAAGTCAAAAGCTGAACTCATCATTTTCTCTCTAACCAGGGATCGGCAGACTATAGCTCCATGCATACCTGTTTTTGTAAATAAAGTTTTTTTGGAACATAGCCATGCTCATTTATTTACATATTGTCTGTGTAGGCTTTTCCACTACACTGGCAGAGTTGAGTAATTGTGACAGAGACCACATAGCCCACAAAGCCTAAAATATTTACTACCTGGCCCATGAAGAAAAAGTTTGTTGGGGCCACCCTGGTGGCTCAGCAGTTAAGTTCGCATGTTCTGCTTCTCAGCGGCCCGGGGTTCGCCGGTTTGGATCCTGGGTGCAGACATGGCACCGCTTGGCAAAAGCCCACGTATAAAGTAGAGGAAGATGGGCATGGATGTTAGCTCAGGGCCAGTCTTCCTCAGCAAAAAGAGGAGGATCAGCAGTAGTTAGCTTGGGCTAATCTTCCTCAAAAAAAAAAAAAAAAGGAAAAGAAAAAACAATAAGTTTGCTGACTCCTGCTCTAAACTTCTCATGCTTCATTCTTTCCTGCCTGATAAGATGGTGACATTTTTCCACATAGCAAGTTTCTCAGCCTAGAAACTTTGGGTTGTTCTTGGTAAATACTGTTACAGAGAATTAGCTTAAATGTCTTTCAGATTCATTTACTGCTTTCTTTCCTCATGCTAACACCACGTTCCAGCTACCATTATCTAATCTGGGTTACCTCATCAACCTGTTACTTGGTTTCCTTGTAGCCCATCTTTGTCCCGTCCAATTTTTGACACACAGTTTGAGTGATCTTTCCAAGACTCAGATTTGGTAGTATGCCGTGTTTCAATCCTTTAAATAGCTGCCTTTGTTTCTCTCTTCCAACTGATATTGTGCCAGTTTACCCTTTGTTCCGTGTGCACCATTCGTGTATGACATTTTAGTTTTTGAAACTTCTATGCTTGATTCTGTCAAATCTGTGTTGATTCTGCTGTGGTCTTCCTTCTTTATTGTCTCCTACTCATTGTTTAGGTGTTGGCTTAAACATACATTCCTCACAGAAGCTTTCCTTGACTGTCGAGATTAGATTAGGCCCTCTGCTGTATTTTCCCTTAGCCTGCACTTGACCCATCACATTTTAAGTCATTCAGTCATTCGTTCTTCAGTGAATATTTAACAAGTGCATACTATTTGTCCCACATTGTTTGAAGTGCTGTGGATATAGTAGTGAACAAAACAGACCAAAAAAAAAAAAATTTCTGCCCTCATGGAGCTTACTCTATAGAAGAAGGAGACAGACAATAAACAAATAATAAGATGGATAGTACATGCTATGGTGAAACATAAGACAGGGAATGGGGAATGAGAATATTGGAAGGCAGGGTCTGGTCACAGTTTAAAATAGGTTTAGCATGCCATCTGAAGGGGTGACAGAGCAAAGTCATGTGGATATCAGGGAGAAGAGCAAAGCAGAAAGAAGAACTAGTGCAGAGGTGTTAGGGTTGAAGTGTGTCCGACGGTGAACAAATAGCAAGGAATCACGTGATTGGAGTGATCAAGGGAGACAGTGGTCAGAGATGAGGTAATAGAGGTAAGACGTATAGTGAGGAGCTCAGATTTTATAGGGCCTTTTAGCCATGTTAATGATGGGTTAAATGTTTACTTATTGCATTGAATTGTAAGCTCATTGCTGGCAGGGACTGTGCTGTTTATTACTACATCACTTGCATATGGTACTTGGCACATAGTCAGTGCTCACTAAATACTTGTTGGATGAATAACGTTCTAGGAGATAAATTCTACACATATAACTGTTGTGTACACATTTTCTGTCATTTAGTACATATTTATTAGACACATCAAGAGAAAGGAACACGTATGCTCTAGATATTGGAGTAGGCTGATAAGGACTGTGAAATAACTATGATTAATATGTTAAAGAAATTAGAAGAAAATGTGAGTGAGATAGATAAACGTATAAAGAATTTCACCAGAGAATTTGAATCTATAAAAAAATTTAGAAATTCTATAACTACAAGTATATGCAAATAAGGACTTTAGATAGCTTTAACAGTAAACTAAGCAGAATGTAGGATCCACACTGTAGCATGTATCAGTATTTCATTCCCTTTTAAGGCTGAATAATATTCCATAGTATGAATATACCACTTTTTAAAAAAATGCTTCATCAGTTGATGGACATTTGAATTATTTCCATCTTTTGGCGATTATGAATAGTGCTGCTATAAATATTTGTGTACATGTCTTTGTTTGAATACCTATTTTAAGTTCTTTTGGTTATATACCCAGGAGTGGAATTGCTAGGTCTATTCTATGTTTAACTTTTTGAGGATTGTAAGATTCCATCTTAACCGTCCAGAAAACAAGATTCTAGTTGTTGGCTTGATGAAGTAAACAGCAATATTGAGGAAACGCACATGACAGCGAACTCCAGGCAGCTTCTAAGGTAAGGTGAGGGTAACCTCCCTCGAGAGCTGGCAAAATGGTGGAGCAGTCAATCATACAGCCACAAGGAAATAAATTCTGCCAATCACCTGAATGAGCTTGGCAGCAGATTTGTCCCCAGTTGAGCCTCCAAATGAAGATGCAGTCTGGCCCACATCTTGATTGCAGCCTTGAAGACCCTGAGCAAAGTATGATGACTCTTTTCTTTATTAGGCTGTCAACTGTTGGGTTTTAGTCCTTCTTTACTGTCTCATTTTAGAGAGTTGTGCAGGTTTGGGTAGTGGTTTGAATGGGTCGTTATGAACCTTGATCTGTTCAGCGCCAATACTTCTGCCAGTATAATTTTAACTTTTTTCTGACAAAAAATCTGGCCTTCTTAAGTCTTCAATTTGGGCTTCATTTGGTCACAAAGGATGTGTCAGAGTCTAAGTTAATTCTGGCTTGATGATGAATAGCAGAGTTCTCAGGAGTTCAAGGAAGGGGTCATCAGGAGAGCATTTGATGTGGAAATTCTGTTTGTACTGTGGAATCTTTCTTATGAAGTCAGTGTCCCATAGGAAGAGAAATATTCCTTGAATAAAGGTCCAAAGGTGACAGCTGTGGGATGGGACATGGGAAATGTGAAAAGTTTTAGAGATACCCATTATTGAGTAGTTTGTTGACTCTGAGAGAGAGCTTGTGTAGCGACAGCAGGATTTAAGGTTAATAGTGTACTACCTGTATCAATAATTAATAATTAGTGAGATTTCTCCTTTTGAGTTGATGGATAAAATGGAAAATGAGTACTTGATTCACTGTTGGGACATTGCCGATTATATATTTTTTCCTCCTTTTTCTTGGCTAATACAGAACAATTGTTTGTCCATTGTCATTTCTGTTTATAATATCTGCAGGTGTCTTTAACAAAAGACCAGTATTTAATTTCTGGAGTGGGAGCTTCTAGTTTTATCTGTAAGGCCATCAGTTTATTCTGGGTCTTATTCTGCTTCTTTTTTCAGGCTCTTTTGAAATGTATAGTATGGAATTGAAGATCTGACAATGTGACTATTTCCCATCCACTTTTTGCTTGTTTATAAAATTTCTATTTGTGGCCTTAAGGCTGCTCACAGAAAGTAAGGAAAGAGCTGGGGTCACAACTGTTTCAGGATCTCCTCCTGAATGATGCCTACAGGTGTTAGAGAGCCCATCTCTGAAGTCTCCAGTGGACTTATCCTTTCTTTACTGGCACATCTGGATTAGATCCAACCCATTTTCACAGGAAGGATTTTGATGGTAGCCTTCCAAGGACATTGTCCATCATTTATAGCTTTTCTAAACCTCTCTGATTTCCTATGTGATTAGGGATCTAAAGTCACTCTTAGGGTCTTCTTATTCTCCCCTTTAATCCAATATTTTCCATCTGAGGTTCTAACTGGCAATATGAACCGATTGATATAAATCTGGAGACCCTAAATTATACATTCCTAGAATATTCTCAATTTCTCTGTAAATCTCTATCTTGTGTAGGCTTTGGAAAGTCTTTGGTAATGCCTCTCAGTTCATAATGAGACTAAGGCTTTAATTCAGCCATAGCATCTTGCCCTGTTCTGACAGGGGCTTAATTTTAAAAAGTGGTATTGCTTTGAGGGTTTCCGGACAGCCAGAAGAAAAGGGGAGCAGGTCAGAGGAAGAGTAGGGCAGGGGAGGAGCATAGGATGGAGAAAAAGGAATAGCAGGATAAAGACCATCAGGTTCAAGCGAGTTTTACTAAATTGTTCGCATTTTTCATTTGGCTTTTCCTATGCCTTTTCTCTTCCCTGTGAACTTTATCTTCTCTCTGAGTTTTGTAAGGAAATAATTTTGGAATCTGAAATTCTTTTGGAAGCTTCCTCATGTTAATAAAAAAATGCAGAATACTAGGTGTTTGAGATCTTTCTTCCTTTTTTTTCCCTAAGATGCCTCTCAAATGAACCATTCGTATCAAAAGCTTACAAAAAGGTCTACTATGATTCTAAATCATCCTTGGTGAAATTATGCCATTTAGAAAAATAATGTGATTTTGAGTTACAGATTTAATGTATTTAAGGAGAAGTCTGACTCAGCGAGAGCACAGACCTACCCTGAGACAAACCCATGAGAGTCTTGTAATGGCATATCAGATACGTTGTTTGTGCGCCTCATGTCTTAGGCCCCCAGACTAATGGTTGGCCATCTCTAGTTGCAGGCCTGACAATGTGCAATGCCTTGTTGGTTTAAGATTTGAAGGAGAGCTCTCTTCCAGACCCATACTCCCGTGGTCAAAACAAGTCAAGACAGGAAAGTTGTCAAGAAAACCCATATCAAAATGATATAGATTTCAAAGCAAATTTTGTCCTATTTAGATGCCAATCTGAACTCACTGGCTCCTGGAGCCAGCGTGAAGATGAACTTACAGGTCTTATGCTTGTTTTCTTCCATAATGAACTTTGTCTTATCGACTTAGAACAAAAAGTGTTGAGGATGTTTTGTTACTAATAAGAAAGATTTTGTTAGTAATAAGGAAGGTTTCTTCCAATAGCAAACTTTCAAATCTGGTCAGAAAATCAGAGAGTTCCTCATTCCTAAGGTTCTTGAAAAGGAAATTGGAGCTCTCCCGGTGTGACACTTCTCACTCTTTTGCTTGGAGAGACCCCTGAGTGTCTCTCACTGGGTGTCAGAGGAGCACTGCAGTTTTTGAATCTAGGATCTTGAGCTCTGGCTTTTAGTGGGTCTTGAACAGATCCCATTGTAAGCTCCAAGATTGCTTCAAAGCGGTGATATCCTTCCCTATAGTAGGTAATAAACTTGGTTTTACTTGTTCAACAGGTTATTTTGGTTGTCTTTTCAGGAAGGCTGCATTTGACAACCTGCATTTGAATTTACAACCTCTGTTAACTTGGAAAATAAGAAAAAGTAGAAAGTAGAAGAAAATAAATCCACTTATCTTTTCAATTTTGTCTCCTTGTATGCTTTAGGTGCTTTTTAAGATCCTGTTACACTCACAAATAGTGATAGGTTCTCATTATCTTTGTTAACTTTAACCATAGTATACAGTTCTTAACACCTATTGTCTGAATTAATTTGCCACAATTGAACTGGCAGTTTATAGTTTTGAGATAACCATTTAAAAATGAATTTAAGGAATCCCCTTTTGTTTCTCTGATAAATTTTAATTCTAGTTTTGTTTGTAGTTTTCTTTTAATTGTTTCTGATATGAGACTGTACATATTTTTTTTCTTTTAAATTTGGTTATTAATTTAGATTTCTTGTGCAATAACTCCACTTTCATTTGGAACTACACTACTTTTCACATTTTGTAGTTAGATTTCTTAAGTAAAAGATTACTTTTGAGGGTATCTGTGCAGACAGAGGTTTGCTAATGAAAATAAATAGTGTAAATTTTTGGAATACCTTGTGGTTTCGGCAACTGCCTAGCAATACTTTTGCATTGGAAGAATGTATGTGCTAATTATAGATAATTCTATTTTTTTAAATCTTTGGATTTTTTAAGTCCTATAGATTTTTAAAAAATTAACCTGTCTTATTTATAAGACCAAGTTCTTTTTCTTGGCAACTATGTTATATTCTACTTTTTATCCCCCAAGTAAGTTTCATCTCCAATTTGAGTAAATTAATGTGGTTTCAATTTGTTACATTTCTCCCTAAAACTTTTTTCCTTTCCTATTTGAATATTTAGAATGTTGTATGGAGGTTATATGGAGATGGTTTACCATAATTTTTAAAAACATTGTGTGCAGCATTTAAGGAGTCTTTTGGAACAGTTTTCCTTATGTCTTGTTCTTGAATCATCCTTTTCATTAGAGAGAAACTAATGTTGTTTCAAAGTGTAATTCTCAGGGAGTCATGTGGTATCAAGTATTTGCTTTTAACAAGTTTCATTTTATTCAGCATCTTTTTAACTCAATCTTGGGAATTTAAGAGCAGAGTCACGAGTGTGCATCTGAAGCTGTTGGATGATAGGTTTTGGAATCCAAGCCCACTTGTTTGACAAAGAGTAACAAGCTGCAGACCCTGATTTCACAGAGCTTCAAGTCTCCTGAGAGAGATCTATAAGTAGAGAGGCAGTTTAGTACATTTTAATGATGCTAAGTTCAGGGTGCATGGGGCCCGGAGAGAAGGGGCATCTAACCTAGCTTGAGGGGGTTATCGCAGATCTTCCAATGGAAGTGACATCTAAGTGAGACGTGAAGTCTGAGAAGTGGTGTTATCTAAAAAGTGAAGATGATGATGGAGACACAGCTCAATGGTCAGTGAAAACATCTTTTTGTAAAAGCCTGGAGCTGAGAGACAATGCGAGCTTTAGAAGACTGCAGGTGTGCAGTGTGAAGGCTCTAGTTAGAGAGCTGGAGAGAAAATTAGGATCCAGACATGTATGGCCTTGAATGCTGTGCACCTGGGTTTGGAGGTTGTTCTTGTGGCTTTGGGAGCCTCTGAATGGTTTCATGTAGAAGAGTTAACGTGATAAAATTGTGGAATTAGTGAACTTATTTTGGTTTGTCGTGAGGAAAATGTACTAGAGCAGTGAAAAACTCAAGGTTGGTGGATGAATGAGAGTGCTCTTCCTTTAATCCAGGCAAGAAATGATAGGGGCCTAAAGTGAAGTACTGGCATGGAACAAAGTAGATTGTGTGGTGAGAGATGGTGGAAGTTGAATCTATAGGTTTGTGTGATCTGTTAGATGTCAGGTGTGAGGCAGTGGGAGGAATCCCCAATGGTTAAATTGCCGCGTTCGATTGTGATACCCTTCAGCGTACCAATTGGAAGGAAAATTCATGGAACTTCTCTGAGTTGGTATTGTCCTTGAAGAGGGAATACTAATACCCATTTACCTCTCAGAGTAGAGTATGGTAATGTACTTGAATGATGTTTATAAATTATGCAGTATAGGTTTAAATTAGTAATAGTTTTTATCACCCTAATTAGCCGGATTTTAAAAATTACACTCTTGTTTTAGCAGAAAGAGCCAAATAACAACAACAAAAACTAAAGTGGAGGGAATCATTTAAAAAAACAAAAATGTCCCAAATTGAAAAGCTGTGTCCTAGTAATTACAAAATACAGTATTAGACATCAGTATCCTTTTCCCCTGCTAAACCAAGAATAACTTTCCTGATTATGCTGTAAAGGCTTTATGTATATATATCCATATTTTAAAGATTGGCTCCTGAGCTAACAACTGTTGCAAATCTTTTTTTTTTTTATTGCTTTTTCTCCCCAAATCCCCCCAGTACATAGTTGTATATTTTAGTTGTGGGTCCTTCTAGTTGTGGCTTGTGGGACAGCACCTCGTCAGTGTGGCCTGATGAGTGGTGCCATGTCCACACCCAGTATCCAAACCGGTGAAACCCTGGGCCACCGAAGCAGAGCGTGTGAACTTAACCACTTGGCCACGGGGCCAGCCCTAGGCTTTATATTTTTGAAAAAAGACCCAATTATGTTTACTATGCTGTTTTATAATTGTAGAAACATATACTAAATTTTAGAAAGATTTGAAAGTATATGAAAACAGTCTTCTGCTTGACTTGGAGTTATTTGGAAAACACAGTTGTGTGGAACCTATTTCCTGAACCCAGGATTGTTGAAAATTTTGCTTTACTTTCTATAGGAATACAGAATAGTTTGGGGATCGTTTGTTGTGTACAGATACAGCTTTGACCCATTGTGCCTTGAAGCAATGATCTGTTTTTGCAAAAACAGATTTGTTCTAGAACCAGCTGAGGAAAGTAAACTCCCAGGTAGTTTCCCATGTGAATGCGTAGCAGTGCTCATCCAGTGAGCACAGAAGTCAGGGGTGGTAAGTAGGCTGTACGTAACAAGTGAGAAAGGAGAGGCGTGCTTTGAATCGTGGATGGTAGAGTCAGTATTTGACACTGAGGTCACTGTAGAAGTTGGGTGTTCACCGTCAGGGAGAACTATTTAAGTTGGCCTGTCTTTGCTATAGTCCTTCCTTCCCCTCCCTGCCCTTCTCCCTTGCTCACCAGCAATAACGAGTACACAGATCATCTGATCTGGTGAAGTGTACTGGAGATGCAAGTGCACATTTTTTGCAGTCTCGTAGTGCCAGTATTCTATATTATACAGGTTTAGAGAGTGAGTGGTGACCACAGGATGTAACAACCAAGATCAGGCAGGAAAGAAACAAACTTAGCAGTTTGGGGTGGCAGGCTGCCCATTTTATCATAGAGTGCCAACGTTGAGTGCTTACTGTGCCAGATACTGTACTAGTATGTTTCAGCCTTAACTAATTTCATCTTCTCCATATCCCCATGTGATAGATATTGTTATTATCTACATCTTACAGATGAGGGAATAGAATTCCAGAGAGGCACACTGGTAGTAAGGTAACTTGTTTACTGTCACAGAACTAGTGTTGGAGTCCGTGCCTCCTGGCTCCAGCACCTGCACTCTCAGCTGCTGGGCTTTGCTGCCATGAAGATGGGTGCCGTAGAGTATTAACAGATAAATTAGGCTTGCAGACAAGGCCCCCAGTTGCTGTTAGCTCCTTTTTACATTTTTGTGATCTGCTTTGTGTTTGGATAAAGTGACATCACCCACCCCTCCCATCATATTCTCTGTAAAACAGAATTTTTCACTGTTTTGTTCTTGGGTTGGATGGTAGAGCTCACTTAATGTAAGTTGTGCTGAAATAGAGTTAAAGAAATGGTTACTGGTTCCATTGGCTTCTTTCCTTTTTCTCCATTTCTTGAACTGCTGTTTTGGAATTGTATAGGTTAAGGCTTTCCTGCAACCCTTTCTTCGTCAGTGTTCCCAGGTGTTAAATAACTTCATAAGCTGAGTGTGGCTTCTTTCAAGACAGGCTGGATTACAGAGTGAACCACAGGGATTTTTATCACTTACAAGAATAGAATCAAATGGTATTGTTGGGCTCTTCCTTTTTCCTACCGCCTGATTCAAAGCTGTTAGGAGTATTATTATTGCTAATGTATTTTTCATTTATTTTTGTACTTTCCTGTATTTTCTCAATTTTATTACCTTTTTGTTTTTTTTTGAGGAAGATCAGCCCTGAGCTAACAGCTGCTGCCAATCTTTCCCTTTTTGCTGATGAAGATTGTCCCTGAGCTAACATCTGTGCCCATCTTCCTCTATTTTATATGTGGTATTCCACCACAGCATGGCTTGATAAGCAGTGCGCAGGTCCGTGCCTGGGATCCAAACCAAGCAAACCCCAGGCCGCTGATGTCGAGCATGCTAACTTAACTACTATGTCACTGGACCAACCCCTCAATTTTATTACTTTTGATGTGAAAATGAAAATATTATTCTAAATACTTCAGTTGAAAATTGTATAATGGAATCAGTAACATTAAATTTCTTTTATTGAAATTTTTCTTCTTTTGCTTTTTTCTCCCCAAATCCCTCCAGTAGATAGTTGTATACTTTTAGTTGTGGGTCCTTCCAGTTGTGGCATGTGGGATGCCACCTCAACATGGCCTGATGAGTGGTGCCATGTCTGCATCCAGGATCCCAACCGGTGAAACCCTGGGCCGCTGAAGCAGAGCGTCTGAACTTAACCACTCCGCCACGGGGCCGGCCCATCTTTTATTGAAATTTTTGTCTTTGACTTTTCTTCCATTTTCAGGGGGATTATTGTCCTATCTGTTAGAAATTCTCTTTTAATATATTATAGAATATTATGATATTGAACAATACTTGAACAGAGTCTGCAGTTTTAATCCTTTTGGTATTTTCATAGTTGTATTGTATGTCATCTAATTAATAGATGTGAGACCTGTCTTAAGAATGTTTTAAAACTAAGACTGAAAAGAAGAATCAGTTCTGCTTTTCCTTCAAATATTGCTAAGTTGGATTTGTGAAGAAGTAATGATGTTTTGCTTAAAAGAGATTTGTTTTACATAAATAAAGAGCAAAGCGTGTTTGGTCAAATAAAATGTAATTTTTATTTTACATTTTTATTGAAGTTTAATATCTTTAAATTGAAATGAACCTCCTTTTTATTACTTTTTAGTATAACTTAAACTTGTGGCCCTTTAATTTGAAAACTTAGTACCATATAAAGTTTGATTTTTTAAATTAATGAAATATTTATTTTAAAATTACAGTTTCGGTAGCACTGTATATATATATTTTTAAGAATAGGTTTTGTGAAATCCTAGTTTCAACATTTTGAAGTTGCATGATGCAGTGAAAAAGTGCCTCAGTGAGAATTTCGAGACAAGGGTATATATTTGGCTTGATGTTGCCCAACGTCAACAATGTTTCATGGAGTGTACTTTGTTTCAAACTGAAGCAAAACCCAAGCCTATCTGGTTCTTGAGCCCCTGCTCTGAACTACTGTGTGGCACTTCCTTACTGTATATCACTTAGATATGTGAATTTGAAGAAGCCACTACATGTCCTTGGATATGAGTTTACCCACTTATAACACCGATGCTCTGGAGATGAGTAGTTCTGTTGGTGTTGGACTAGATCATTTAAGAGATTGTCTTATCATAACAGACTTATTTCTAGGAAGCTGATGGATACTTGTTTATTCATTTAACAAATAATGTGTTGATTGTGTCAATTTGCTAAGCTGTGGAGATTCAGTAGAGAGAAAGACTAGAGCTAGTCATTGCTTTCATGGAGATTAAGTGTGACAGGGGCTGTCATAATGGAAGGACAAAGTGTAATGTGATCACACAGCAATGGCACCTAGCCTGGTATAGGAGAACTGGAAAGGCTTTCTAAAGCAAGTGACATTTAGGTGAAACCTGAAACGTGCACCCCTGAGTATAAGAGAAACTGGTAATTTTTCTCTTACCTAGACTACTGCTTCCCAACTGGACTCTCCGTATCCCTCTCACCTCTCTCCAAACTGTTCATTTGGTGCGAGTTGGAGAGGGACTGGGGATGAGACTGGTGGCTCAGGCAGGCAGGATCAAGTATTGAAACTAAGTTAAGGAGTTTAAATTTGGTTCTAAGGCATGGGGAGTCATGAAGCGTTTAAGCAGATTTAGGGAATACTAGTTTGTTTTGGTAACATTTAATGCCCTGGAAGTCATTAATTAGATAATTTGAATAATACCTTCAAGTGTGGCTGATTTAATTTTTTTTTTAAAGATTGGCACCTGAGCTAACAACTGTTGCCAATCTTTTTTTTTCCTTCTTCTTCTCCCCAAAGTCCCCCAGTATATAGCTGTATATTCTAGTTGTAGGTCCTTCTAATTGTGCTATGTGGGATGCCACCTCAGCGTGGCTTGAGGAGTCGTGCTGGGTCTGTGCTCAAGATCCGAACCAGCAAATCCTGGGCTGCAGGAGCAGAGTGCGAACTCAACCACTCGGCTATGGGCCAGCCCCCAGAGTTATCTTCTTAAAACCTAAATCTAAGTCGTCATTCCCCTGCATAGAGCCGTGGCATTTGGAACTCCGTACTGAATCCTGGCAGGTCCTTCCAGGACAGGCCATGCCTTCTGCTCGTCCTCCATCCTCTCCTTTCCTGCCACTTCCTTACTGTGCTTCACTTCTCGCTTCATGGACCTCCTTTCAGCTTCTAGAACATTTAATTGCCTTCCTAATCTAAGGATTTGTACATGTTCTTTCTGTCTGGAATCCTTTCTCCCTAATCTTCCCATGGCAGCTGGCTGATGTATCTTCAGGTTTTAGTTTAAATCTTACTTCAGAAGGACCCTGTCTGAGCTGTGTATCTAAAACAGGTTCTCTCGCTTTCTCTCCCTCAGTACTATTTGGTTCCATGTATCATTTATTTCAATTTTCAATTGATTTTACTCTCTTTTCTGTTTCTCTCATTAGGCTATACAGTTCCATGAGGACAAAAACTATTTCATGTAGTATTGCCTGGTAAATATTTATTGAATTAATGAGTAAATGAATGAATAAGAACAAATGGATCAACCTCATTTTTTTAAAATAAGGCTATGTAATATTTCATTTTATGCATGTACTGTTTATGGTACCAGTTTGTTATTGATGACCTTTAATCTTGTTTTTCTGATTTTCTTTGCTTATCAAAACACCAACAAATTGAAAATAATAAATTTCTTTATATATTTCTCTGTGTTCATGCATGTGAGTATATCTGTATGATAGCTCCCGAAAAATGAAATCACTGGGTCGAAAGGTGTATGTCCTCAAACCTTTGATAGATACTGACAATATCTTTTTAAAAAGATTGCACCATTTTGTACTGCACTGGTAGTAAGAGCAGTGCCTGTTTACCTTAAGGTCATCTCTCCTGGCTATCATCAGACTTTGGCAGATGAAACGTGGTGTCTCATTGTTTTCATTTGTATGTCTGTAATTATGACTCAAGTTGAACATATTTTATATATTATGCTTTTGGATTTCATTTTATGTAAACTACTTATTTAATCCTTTGCCCATTTTTCCTGATGATTGTTGGTCTTTTTCTTGTTGATTCAAGTTTTTTATTAAAATTTTTTTTCTACCTGTATCCTTATAGGGAAGTTGTACTGTGTGATGTGTCAGTGCCACTGAATTTGGAGCTATTTGGGGATTTTCATCTCTGTTAAAAGTAGTTTTATGTAGCCTGATAAGAAAAGTAAATGTGCTGAAAGAACATATTGGAGCTGACTTTATTTAATAGTTTATTGTTGAAACTGACAGTGGAGTTTTTTTTTAATGTTTGGTACATAATATGTCCTCAATAAAATATTTTGGGATGAATGAGTGACAAGTGAAAAATTAATTTTTAAGGCAGTTTGATTTTACTTGGAAGTTCATTTAGTAGAATTTGATTTTCACTGTGAGGAAACTTAAAGCATATTGATTAGTTAAAAGACAAGATTGTTTTGTGGCAGTTTATAAAAGTGTTGGATTTGTGGCAGTTAAAGAATTTTTAGAAGTTTTGCTTTGTGTAGATCTCTCTCTCTGTACACACACACATACATCCATACTATGTGTATATATTAATAAATGACAAAATATGACTAATGAATTCTATGAATTATTTTTTAACATTTGCGTGTTAGTTGTCTCAAGGTAATGAACTTTTTAGATAGCAGTTTGTTTTCTCTAGAATGTCTTTTGCAAATATACTATTACATGTTTGAAAGAAAAGACATGTTGAAAGTTTCCTTCTAGGCCTCTTATAATCCAGTCTCCATCAGCCAGCACTCTTCCTGTATTTTGTTCTCGAGGCACTAATTGTCTGCATTTGGCAGGTTTAACACTTCCTGACAGAGAGGCTATTAAGGGGAAGTATTCTCCAATAACTGTCACTGGCTTGAACAAAGAATCTTCAAACTCAATGTGTGGAAACCACTAACATTCTTAAAT
Organism: Equus przewalskii; assembly: GCF_037783145.1. Lineage (NCBI taxonomy): Eukaryota > Metazoa > Chordata > Mammalia > Perissodactyla > Equidae > Equus > Equus przewalskii. The sequence goes on from NC_091846.1 coordinate 69,252,977, forward strand.
GACCCTTTTCATGGATTTTTATCCCTTTAAGCTAAAATTTGGAGAATCTAGGGTCAGCGAAACAGCAAGGTGTAATAAAGCAGTAAACCTTGATTTTTCGGGGGTAGAGTGGGAGGTATAGATTTATCTCTGACTTGAAAACAATTGTTATTTGGAAAATCTCATTAGCAGATGTGACTGCTTGGAGTAAAAAAAAAAGAGACTTAGAACTGATGTCGCTCTCAGGACCGCTTTGAACTTAACAAGCACCTATTTGTGGAGCAGACTGGCTAATGAAAGGAAATTAAATTTTTCTGACAACTTCCCCTGCCAACCTCCTTATTCAGGGGATGTTATTAGGTACTGAAGACTTTTAAGGAAGATTTTTTTTTATTAGACATAAATGAAGCAGTTATAAACATCCCCCACCTCGCTTTTGGGGGAGGATTCTGACATGGTTACTCTACTTTAAAGTGTTAGCTTAAAAGCTTGAGAAATACCAGCTTTCACTTTAACATTTTAAAGTTATTTTCTAAAAATTCAGGCATTCTTACCAGCTAGTAGTCTCAAAACGTTATTGTCATTCCTTGTGATAGTTTTGTTTATGTCACTGAATTATAAAAAAAGTTGAATTTAGTAGGGGGTTTGGGTTTAATACCTTTTCAGCTTTCTCTTTATGGGGAAATGTATCGGGAGTGTTCTATTTTGAGTGTGTTAGGTGAGAGTTACTAATCAATGAAATGGTTTGGATGCAAAGGAAATTTTTGTCCTTTCAGTGGCATTGGTTGATATTTAGTGATACTTAATCCTTACATTCATAAACTCTTACCTTGCACTGTTTTGGAACGCATTTTCTTTCCTTGGCTTTTTGAAAGTTGCCTCCCTGCTAGTTGGTTTGTTGAATTTAAGGTTTTAATTTATGTAACAAGATATAACTGGTAAAGATAAAATATGTATACAAAAAAAGGATGAAATAAAAAAGGAAAAGTAATGGAGATCACTAAAGGAATTTTCTGGGGGGGAACAATTGGCAATTCCTGTAGATACTGGAGATTTACTTTTTTATTTCTGGAAAATCTGTTGAGCTCCTCCCAAACAATAGAGAATCAACTCCCCCTGCTGACAGAATCTAGGAAAACATGACATATAAATATCAGAGAGACAGAAACAAGCTGGCTGTGGACAAGCTTTAATGATCTAATTTATGATTCAGTATTGATTGTAAAGATCTAAATTCTGCCGTTAAATTCCAGCAACTGCACCAAATCATTTGGCAATTCTGGTAGTGCTTCCTGCCAGCTCATTTCAAACTGCTTTGAGTTTCTTAATATAATAATGATGAGGTAGAATTTACATTCCACTTATGGTATTAATTTTACATTTCTCTGAATGAAAAGAGTTAGAAGGTTGTAAAATTGAACATTAAATGAATCAGAGGAGACAGTAGTGCAATATATGACTGCCCTAAAGACATTGTGCAATGGCTGATGGGATTAATGTTGGGTCTCATTTCCTGCTTTTACAGGATGCAGATGAAGCTGTCAGAATTGCAAGGGAAATTGGTAAGTTCTTAAATTAACTTTGGTAGAGTTTCTATGTCTTTCAGCAGATATGGTTGAGTAAACATGTAATAAGCAATTCCTATAGAGCAAGTCATTTTTTAATAGTTTTAGCTTTCTGATTACTTCTTGCTCTGGAAGAATTTATCAGTTGAATTACCATACTCCCTTATTAAAGTGAACTTTAAAAAGTAATTTGACCTGAAGGATAGCTTTTTTGTAAGATGAAATCACTGGCTAATTAAAGGAAGGAATTGTCTTACGAATTCTTGAGATTGGATGTAATATAAATTTAGATATACATAGTTGAATACATCTTATTAAAATGAAGGACATACATGATTAAGATGAAGATATCATATTTGACAAGGCTCTTCAAGTTTTCACCTTTTCCTAAGATTTAAATATCAATTTAGTAATCTTACTAGGAAAGAGAACATAGAATGTGAGAAATTAGAACTGAATATTCTAAATTGGAATCAAAGGTAAAGTGAAGGACATTTTAAAGACAGTTTACTTGACTGTTTTAGGTGTAATTGTCCTGGGGCAGTGCTTCTCAACTTTTTATTTTCGAAAGTATTCCTGGTGCTCATGACAACTGTTGTATTTTCAATATCTGCTAATTAGGAAAATACATGAGGGCATACTGTTATCATAGGTTAGCACTGCTATTAAACAACTTTACAATTTTGTTAATCAAGTTAGTTTTTGTAAAACATTTGACTGAAATTTGTGGATATGTGAGAGAAATTAGAAAATGCTTGGTAATCAGGAATTCACAGCATCTTCTTGCATTCCCACACTAGGATAGGGCCAAGCTTTTCTGCATGCTACATTAACATTTCTTTAGTCCTGTTTTCTCATTAAGATTGATTATTCAGAGTTATTTCATACATTTGGAGAGCATTTGATTTATCAGTTTGCATAGTTGTGATATGTAGAAATATCTTATTGGTCTGAAAGTAACCTCTTGCATGACTAAATATATTCTGTGCAGTAGGAGCAGTCTAGCTTAGCAGTTCTTTAGTTATTTTAAAAGCTGTTTGGCTTGTTGCACCTCTGTTGGATTGGCTAAATTATTTGGGTTTGGCTCATTGTTAAGTGTGTTTTGTTGTTTATTTGTTTTGCAAACATTTTTCTTACCGATATAGGTCATGGACTTTTAAGATCAGGCACTAGAAAATCTTACTTTATCTGACTACAACATCTCTTCATTAATCATTTCTTCAGACTCCCTCAGTGTTTTCAAAAAGCGTGTCAGTACTTCCCAGGAAGATTTGCTAGATTGCTGAAAACTTGGAGTACATGGAACTGATTTGTGGTTTATTTCTCTGAGAAAATCAAAAGTTTCTGTGGTTTGAAACCACTGGCATTCCTGATAGCCTAAGAGGCATGTGGCATACCTGCTAGCTTTTGAGGAGACTTTCCTAAAATAATTTCATTGTATTCTATTGCATACTTTTAGATTTCAGAAGTCGTTTTTCCTAGTTCTTGTTTGATAGTAGTGTTTTATCTACATAGTAGGATATAATAATACTATTCTCACGATAGTATCTACATAAAAAGGACAGAATATTTGGAGGAATTTGGAGAAATAAGAAGGGATTAGGAGAAAATCCTGAATAACATTGGCATGCCACATTGTGAATTATGAATCTTCAACTCTTGAGCATTTCCTTTGTGTAAAGGGCAGGCTGCAGATTCCTTGCTTGCTTTCATGCCGTGTCTTCTAAATTTTTAAAAATAATCTGTGACCTTTAAAACAACCAGTTAATGATGATATACTCTGACCAGTTCTCATCACTTGGCTTTCCTCCCTTAATATTTTAATTCTGTGCTTCACCCGCTTTCCAGTGTTTTACTACTGAATTTACCTAATTCAATCTAAGGTTCTTTTCTTTCTATTTGGGCACATCTTTTATGACTTCTTCCTCTTCCCTATCTTTCTTCTTATTCTTCCCTAATTACTCCTTCTCATTTCTGGAATAAATGATGGCAATCATGGCAAGTAAGTATAAGAGTGCTTGTGTTTTGCTTATGCTGAAAGAAAGGGAAGCCATAAAATTCGAGGTGAAATAAAACATAATAACTAGGGTCATCAGTTTTATAAAGCTTTTGGAATTTCCCTGAAAACACTTTCTTGAATCACCACGGAAACGTCCCATAAAATCTTTTCCCTCAGTGCTAGCTTCTAAAATAAATGAAATTACATATTATTAGAATCCCTTGGTTTTCGGTATTGTTTCGTGATTCATCAGTTTTGTTTTCTACTAATTTTATTGAGAACATCACATTTAAACTACATTATGATTTCAATGGACCTTTGTGAGTTTGTCTAAGAGGTGAATTCAACAATGATTCCATGGGAAAATATGTTCCTAGTTCTAAACAACTGAATTATAACTAAACCTTTGAACCTATCTATTTGTAAGTTGTGGATTGACCACGTGTCATACTTATTCATGTTTTACTTCTTTCTGTGTTACATGGTGAAAATGAAATTGATTATTTTTTATGTGATTTTCTCCTCTCGTGTCTCTACTTCTCTTCTGGAAACAGGAGTCTTTGCTGCCCAAGGAGGAAACTGACTGCCTTAGCAGTGACGAATTAGGTGTCTTTTACATAACAGTGGCTCTTGTTTACGGAGCATTTCTTCCATGTAGTGGGTGCTTTGTGAATGTTATTTCTCATGCTAATTCTTGGGTTAATTATTTTCATTTACATTTAAGAAACTAAGGATTAGATATGGTAAGTAATTTGCTCAAGGTCACAGAGCTACTGAGTGGTGGGCCTGCTTTAAATTTAGGTTCATTTAGCTCCAAAGACCATGGATTTTTCATTATACTTTGGCTAAACTAATGAGATTAGAGAATGAGAGCTAAAATTTGAGTCACCACTTTGTGTAAAATACTGTAAGGCACTTAAGAATGTTATATGTGGAATTAAAGAAACACCCTTTTATCCTTGATGGGGTGAGAGACAGTTAAGACTTAATATGTAACCTCTGTGTACTTATTTTTTGGTCTTCCTTGTCTCCCTCATTCTCACTCCTGATTTTTCCCTTTGACCTCTCTAGGTTTAGAGATACAGGGCTATTGATCCCCAGTTTCTCTTTAACCCCAGAGATAGACAACGGTAATCAGGGAGCTTGATTTGCATTAAAGGTTGATCTTTTCATGGGATCAAAGGTCCTTAATACAATCAAGCCAAAACTGATTCTTAAAAGGAAAAGAAATAGTAAATCTGAAACCTGTTCTTTAACAACTTGCAGATTATTCTGATTCTTTTCTTTCCTTTTGCTAGTCTTTCTCACAATCACAGATCATGCCCAATTTAAATAAAATTTTTTGGATCCTCAGGTCCACCATTCTCCACAACTCCTTCTCCCACAGTTTCTACATCTCAGTAAATGTCACTCCATTCTCTCAGTGGCTAAAGCTGAAACCTAAAATCTATCCTGGTGTCTTTTTCCTTGTTATTCTAGTATACTCCATCAGTAGATACAGTCAGTTCTTCATTCAGAATATCTCCCATATTCACTACTTAACCATCTTTACTCCTAGCACTCTCCTCTAAACTACCATTGTCCTTCCAGGAACAATAGTTTCTCTGCTTCTTTTCTTAAACAGTTAAAAGCTGTTCTTCACATAGCCGTCAGTGTGATATTTTAAAACTGGTAAGGACACATCCCATCACATCCTACCCCACCCCTGCTTTAAACCCTGGTTTAGTGGTTTTCTGTTGCACTTAGGTAAAATCAAAATTCCTTACCCTGACTACAAATCCAAATGATTTGCCACCTGCCTTTCTCTCCAATCTCATTTCCTTGCCTATCCTTCAGTCACGCTGGCTTTCTTGAACACACCAAACTTCAGGGCCTTAGAATAAGATTTTTTGGAGACAGGGGAGAGAAGGGAAGCCTGGAATACCTTAGCTGATAGCTTCACATAGATGGCTCCATGTAGCCTTTCATTTCTTTGCTTAAATATCATGTCTTCAAGAGAAGACACTCTAATATTGTCATTCAGTCATTCTATCTTACAACAGTATTCTAAATCTCTGCGTAGTACTCATGACTTTTGGATTTTTTTTTCATGTTCGTTGACTTTTTCCTCAGTATATTACTTTGAAAAATTTCAATCAGACAACATATTGAGAGAATTTTACAGTGTGTACCTATATACCCAACACCAAGATTTCACTTTTACTAAACTTGTGTTATCACTTATCTATCCATTTGTTAATCCATCTTAATTTTGGTACATTTCAGAGTACATTGCAGATATCAGTATGCATCCCACTACATACTTTAAATTACACGTGATTAACTGCATTCAATATTTGTATACAATTATGTTATTTTGAGGTGAAATTTGTATACAGTAACGTGAACAAATCTTAAGTCTGTATTTGCTGATTGATATATGCATACGTCTGTGTAACCCAAAACCCCAGCAAGATACTGAACATTAATTACTGTCACTCCAGAGAGCTCTCTCATGCTCTTTCCAACTCAGTCGTCATCCCTGACGTCCAGAGGCAACCTGTTCTAAATTTTTATGCTAAAGATTAGATCTTTTTGAATTGAGATAAAATTTAAATACTATAAAAGTGTACAAAGTGTACAATTCAGTGGTTTTTAGTATATTCACAAAGTTGTACAGCCATCACCACTGTCTAATTCCAGAACATTTTCATTACCCCTAAAAGAAATCCTATATCCATTAGTATTCACTTCTTATCCCTCTAGCCCCTGGCAACCACTAATTTACTTTCTGTCCCTATGGGTTTACCTATTCTGGGTATTTCATATAAAAGGAATCATACAATGTGCGACCTTTTGTGTCTGATTTCTTGCACTTAGAGTTTTCAGAATTCATCCATGTTTTACCATGTATCAGTACTTCATTCCTTTTTATGACTGAATAATATTCCATTGTATATATATACCACATTTTGTTTATCATTCACCTGCGGATGGACATTTGAGTTGTTTTAACCTTTTGACTATTGTAAATAGGGCTGCTATGAACATGAGCATACATGTGTTTGTTTGGGTACTTGTTTTCAGTTCTTTTAGGTATATATTTAGTTGTGGAATTGCTGGGTTATATAGTAAATCTGTGTTTAAATTTTGAGGAATCTCCCAAACTCTTTTCTATAGTGGCTGAACCATTTTACCTTCCCATCAGGAATGTATGAGGGTTCCAGTTTCTTCACATCCTCGCCAACACTTATTTTCTGTTTTTTAAATTTTTTTTATTTTTTAAATATTATGGCTATCCTAGTGTATGTGAAATGATATCTCTCTGTGGCAGATGTTGGCAGAATGGATAAAAACGATGATCCAACTATATGCTGTCTGTAAGAAACTCACTTTAGTTCCAGAGACAGAAATAGATTGAAAGTGAAAGGATGGTAAAAGATATTCCATGCAAATAGTAACCAAAAGAAAGTTGGGGCAGCTGTACTAACATCAGACAAGATAGACTTTAAGTCTAAAACTGTTACAAGAGACAAAGACATTATATATTGATTATTATAAATGTATTGACTATTATAAACATATATGCACCATGCAGCAAAGACCCAAAATATATGAAGTAAACATTGACAGAATTGAAAGGAGAAATATTTCTACTATAATAATTGGAGACTTCAATACCACACTGTAAATAATAGATAGAACGTCCATAGACAGGATCAATAAGGAAATAGAGATCTGGAACAACACTATAAACCAATTTGACCTTATAGATATAAATAGAACACTCTACCCAACAATAGAAGAATATACATTTTTCTCAAGTAACTATTTGTTAAAAGAAAGAGTGAAAGAGTGAATGTTTGTTATAAAGAATTTTTTAAGGAAAGGAGAAAATAATATCAAACTGGTGCAGTGTCTCATGAAGTGTGTTCCTTGTCCTGCAGTATTCCCATGGAAATACCTCCCTGCCCCTTTTATTGAAGTATCTTGATGGATTGCCTTTTTCTTAAAATAGTGTGGGATTCCCTACATTAAATAAATTCTGTTTATCTTTGCAAAGGATTGTTTTATGTTCATTTGGTTACTGTTTATAGTAAAAATGACCATGGATTAGTTTTCTTTGTATTTTTAGTACTTAAGACAATGTTCCTCACATAATATATATTCAGTAAGTGGTTATTCAGTGAATGAATCCATGAGTTTAAAAATGAATTAACTAATTGCACATTTTAAAGTTTCTTTCCACAATGTTTATAGATTATACTTTGACAGTAATTTTCTCTCTGTTTTTCCTTAATCTCCAATTTTATAATGGAGATACCTGGGAAGAACAGGAATATTAAGTAAGCCATGATGATCTGTCAACAAATAGATAATTTTTAAAAAATCTAGGATTATTCAGGTAAATTTAGTATGTGCTTATTAATGACTCCTACTCTGAAGTTCTTGCAGGCTATTCTTGGATTCATTAGGCTGGACTAATGGAAGTTTTTAGGAATCTTAAGATTCAAATGTATGAGAGTCTTCTGCTGAGCCTTATTGCCTTCACACTAACCTGTGACAGTGATGTCTTACATTCTTCGCAATTTAGGCTCTCCCATGTGTTTCTTCTTGATGTTGGTCTTCTAACTGCCTCGGCCTCTGTCTCTGATTAGTGTATAGGGACTTTGGTTGTCCTTTCTTCTGTGCCCTGTCTGTTTTCCCTTACCTATTCCTCCCATCTTTCTTTTCACATGGTTTAACATTAAAAAAAGAAAAAAAAGCTGCTCGTGTTTTTTTTATATGGAAGAATGATATTCCTACTTAGGAGGGATAAAAATACTTGGCCAAGCCCTGCAATCTTTTATTTCCTCTATTTATTTCATGCTGCTTAGAAAATGTTTTGCATGTGGTATATGACTCTGTGGTTAAAGATATGTTGAAGAAACCTTTGAAAAAATATTGTAATTTATACCTTCTGATCAAGAGGTCAAACGTACCTATTAGAATGTTCAAATCTCGTAGTGACGTTTTTGGCTATTTGATCAATTTTTGAAAGAATAGATTTCCAAATTTTCCCTTGCTTGTCAGGTTTTGCCTATGAATATTCTCAAGATAAGTTAATAAATAATATAACAGTTCAACATGTGTCTTCTTGGCTAATTTTACTTTTTATCAAAATGTAGTGACTTTCTTTTTGCTTTCAAATCTGATTTTATATGATCTTAATATGCCTAAACTAGCTTACTTTGGTCTTTTCCTTGTATGTTGCTCTGTCTTTTCAACCAACCAGTGAACTGCTGTTTTAGGTGTATCTCTTGTAAGTATATGGACTGATGTTGGTTTTTCTTTTTCTAATTAGATTGGCCGTGTCTTTTAACCAGAGAGTTTTAGTCCATGTACATTTATTGTATTTACAATAATTTGAATTTTTTATATTGTATGCTTTTTATTTTTGCTGGTTCCATTTTTTTTTATTCTATTTTTGCTAGTTTCTTGGCTTCTTTTTTTATTTTTTTTGAGGAAGATTAGTCCTCAGCTAACATCTGCTGCCAAACCTCCCCCTTTTTGCTGAGGAAGATTGGCCCTGAGCTAACATCTGTACCCATCTTCCTCCACTTTATATGTGCGATGCCTGCCACAGCTTGGCCTGATGAACAGTGCTTAGGTCTGTGCCTGGGATCTGAACTGGCGAACCTCACGCTGCCAAAGTGTAGCATGTGAACTCAACAGCTACGCCACTGGGCTGGCCCCCAGGAGCTCTGTGTATTTTAGATACAAGTCCTTCATCAGATAGGTATTTTGAAAATATTTTCTCCTACCCTATAACTTGGGCTTACATTCTCTTAAGAGTATTTTGTAGCAGAGCAGAAGTGTTTAATTTTTTTGTTTCTTTTGAGGAAGATTAGCCCTGAGCTAACATCTGAAGCCAGTCCTCCTCTTTTTGCTGAGGATGACTGGCTCTAAGCTAACATCCATGCCCTTCTTCCTCTACTTTATATGTGGGATGCCTGCCACAGGATGGCTTGACCAGCGGGGTGTAGGTCCGGACCTGGGATCCGAACTGGCAAACCCTGGGCGGCCAGAGCAGACCCTGCAAACTTAACTGCTGTGCCACCGGGCCTACCCTGGAAGTGTTTAATTTTAGTAAAGTCCACTTTATCAGTGTTTTTCTTTTATGGATTGTGCTTTTGATGTTGTATGTAAAAACTCGTCACCAAAAGCAAGGTCACCTAGATTTTCTCCTATTTATCTTCTAGACATTTTATTGTTTTGTATTGTATATTTAGGTTTAGGAACCACTTTGAGTTATCTTTTATGAAAAGTCTAAGGACTGTGTCCAGGTTCTTTTTTTTTTTTTTTTTTTTGGGTGAGGAAGTTTGCCCTCAGCTAACATCCGTTGCCAATCCTCCTCTTTTTTTTTCCCTTGAGGAGGATTGTCACTGAGCTAACATCTGTGCCAGTCTTCCTCTACTTTGTATGTATCAGCCTCCACAGCATGGCTGATGAGTGGAGTAGTTCCACACCCAGGATCTGAGCCTGTGAACCCTGGGCTGCCAGAGCAGAACTTGAACCACCCGGCCGCAGGGCCGGCCCCCAGATTCATTTTTTTTGCATGTGGATGTCCAGTTGTTCTAGTACTATTTGTTACAGAGACTGTCCTTTCTCCATTGAATTGCTTTTGCTCCACTGTCAAAGATCAGTTGACTATATTTCTGTAGGTCTGTATCCAGGCCCTCTATTCTATCCCATTGATTAATTTGTCTGTTCTTTTATCAATACCATGCTGACTTGATTACTCTAGCTTTATAACAAGTCTTGAAGTTGGTTAATGTCAGTCTTTCAAACTTGTTGTTCTCCTTTAATATTGTGTTGGCCATTCCGGGCCTTTTGTTTTTCTAGATAAATGTTAAAATTAGTTGGTTGATATTCACAAAATAACTTCCTGGGATTTTTTTAAAGATTTTATTTTATTCTTTTCCGTTTTCTCCCCAAAGCCCCCCAGTACATAGTTGTACATTCTTTGTTGTGGGTCCTTCTAGTTGTGGCATGTGGGACGCTGCCTCAGCATGGTTTGATGAGCAGTGCCATGTCCGTGCCCAGGATTCGAACCAATGAAACACTGGGCCACCTGCAGCGGAGCCTGTGAACTTAACCACTTGGCCACGGGGCCAGCCCCTACTTCCTGGGATTTTGATTGGGATTGCATTGAATCTATAGATCAAGTTGGAGAGAATTGTTATCTTAACAATATCAAGTCTTCCTATCCATGCACGTGGAATATTTCTCCGTTTATTTAGATCTTCCTTAATTTCAGTAATCACAATTTCAGTTTTCCTCATATAGATACTTTGCATATTTTGTTAGATTTATGCCTAAGTATTTTATTTTTTTGGTGCTAATGTAAATGATAATTTGTTTTAAATTTCAAATTCCAGGTTTTCATTGCTAGTATATAGGAATGCAATTAACTTTTTTTTCCCCTGAGGAGGATTCACCCTGAACTAACATCTGTTGCCAATCTTCCTCTTTTTGCTTGAGGGAAATTCGCCTTTAGCTAACGTCTGTACCAGTCTTCCTCTATTTTGTATGTGGGTCGCTGCCATAGCATGGCCACTGATGAGTAGTGTAGGTCTGTTCCCGTGAACTGAACCTGGGCCACTGAAGAAGGGTTTCCTGAACTTAACCACTAGGCCATGGGACCAGCCCTTAAATTAACTATTTTATGTTATCATTGTATCCTGCAATCTTGCTATAATCGCTTATTATAGTTCTAGAAGATTTTTTTTGGTGGTGATGGTTGATTCTTTGAGGTTTTCTTTGTACACAATCATATTACCTGCTAGTGAAGAGTTTTATTTCTTCCTTCCCAATTTGTTTGCCTTTTTCTTGTCTTATTGCATAAGCAAGGCCCTGTGCTAGGATGTTGAATAGGAGTGGTCAGAGGGAATATCTTTGCATTGTTCTTGATCTTAAGGAGTAAGCATCTGGATTCTCACCATTACTTAGCTGAAGGTTTTTTGGTAGATGTTCTTTATGAAGTCTAAGAAGTTTCCTTCTGTTCTTAGTTTGCTGAACTCAGTGGTTGGATTTTGTCAAATCCTTTTTCTGTATCTGCTGATATGTCATATAGTTTTTCTTCTGTAGCCTGTTGATGTGATGAGTTGCATTAATTGGTTTATTAATGTAGAACCAGCCTTGCATACCTGGAATAAATCCCTCTTGGTCATGGTGTATAATTCTTTCTATACATTGTTGGATTTTTTTCCTTTCAGTCATTTTACTTTTATACCTAGGAATTCCATTTTTAATTTTTTATATTTTCTATCTCTCTTCTCTTTATGATCATTTTTCCTTTAAATCCTTTCCCATACTTACAATATTTGTAGTAGCTATAATTTGTAATAGCTGTTTTAAGGTTTTTCGTTTCTGGGTTTGTTTCTGTTGACAGTTTTTCTTCTGTTGTGGTTCACATTTTGCCTCTTCAGATGTCTCTTAATTTTTGATTGGACTGTAAACATTTTGAATGTTATATTATGTGTTTGGATTTTGTTATTTTTATTTAAAAGATGTTAAAGTTTATTTTGTTTGTTAGATCAGTTAATTGATGTTCAGATTAATACCTTCCAGTCTTATTTTTTTAAAGCTTTCTTAGGGCAAGTCTAGCATAGCCTTTTCTGGTATTCTGATTCAACGTGTATGTTAGGCATCTCTCTCTGCCTTACATACTTCCTATACTAGAGTTCATAATTTCTATTTCATTATACGTTTATGGTTCTTTCTTAGTACAATGTAAACCCTTAGTGTTTTAGGCAGGAGAGAGAGGTGATCTTATAATATATTTTAAAAGAATCTTTGACCGCTGTGTAGTTTGATGGGACCAACTATAGTGCAGGGAGTTCTGTTAGGAGGCTATTACAGGAGTCCTATGAAGAGGTGATGGTAGTTTCTGTGAGTGTGGTGATAATGGGGATAAAGAAAAGTGGAAAAATTGGATTTTTAATAAAGACTTTATAAGAGTTGCATACCATCCAGCAGTTGTATTCCTAGACATATTCTCCAGGAATCTCTTACACAGGATTGCAAGCAACACATAGAAAAATATTCATAGGAGTATTGTATGTATAAATCTGATTGTCTAGTCATAGTAGAATGGATAATGCTTCTGTATGCTTATGCAGTGAAATATGTTACAGCAGGGAAAATAAATGATTTGCAATTACTGAGATTATTAATGAATACGTTTACTTACTATTATTTTGCATGCTATTCTCCAGGCGCTCTTAGCCACTGGGGGAACAACAGTGAGGAAAGGCAAAAAACTACGTCTTCATTTTTTTAAACTCATCTTGCTACAAACAATGTAGAAATTACTTAGAGCAAGAATCATTAATGTTTATTATTACCATTGGGTAGACTATTGTTTGAGGATAGGATATTCACAGTTTCCAAGTGTCAACCTAAAGATTATTTGCTAGTTACAAACAGAAAATGACATATATTTTATGAGGAAATTTAATAGATGCCATCTTACTCAAGTAATCAAACCTAACTTCATCAGCAAAAGGACAAATGGATGTTTTAAGAATGAGAGTACAAAGTCAGCTATGTAGTATTTTTAAAAAATTTGTATTCTGAATCCAATAATGAGGAGACAATCAGGTAAATTCAAATTGTGGAATATTCTATACAACCACCACCTTGGATTTTTCAAAAATATCACTTTCATAATAAAATCCCTCAAAGCAAAAAGGTAAGTTAAGTATTTTACATTAAAGGAGAGTAAAGGAATATAACGAATGCAATGCATAATGGTTGATTTTCCTGTAATTATAATGCACGGCCTTCATCTGGGGATTTCCTTCCTGTCTGTTGTGAATTTTTTTCCCCCTGGTTCTTTTGTTTTAGCTTTTGAGATCACGTTATCAGAGCCTCTTTTGTCCATCTAGAAGACTGTCTTACTCTCTGAAATAGCTTTCTTTCCTTTTTCCTTTGAACCTTTCTTTTAGGAAATACAGGCCTTTTAATTAATTATAAGTGTTTCCTAACTCTTTTTAAAAGAGGACAAAAAAGAAAAAAAAATCACACCTTCTCTTTAAGCCTTGAGAGATTTCTGATTAGCACCACCAAATTAGGAACAGGACATTTCCCAAGACTTACTTCGCTTTTCCCTTCTTGTTAAGTTTTCCTTCTCCATTAGTCATTATATTCTATGAATTTTAATTCAAGAAACTGTAGGTGGAAAAGCTACATAAAATTCTTTATTATATGACTCTTTGGACTATTGCATCATGAAGGTGTCGTTTCATCAGCCTTTAAGTTGCCAGGTTATTTCACCACGTATAGGGGCAGGTTTTGCTTGAAGGGGGAGGTCATTTATTGTGTCTTGTGCATATCAACATGGTGCTATCAGTTGATCAAAAAAAAAATGAGTTCTTTTAGTTTTGGAATCCATAAGTAAACAAGAAAGCGCCTAAGCTCCTGGAGTCTTCCTTCATTCCTTTAGCATCCATATCCAAACTATCAGCAAGTCATGCTGACTCTACCTCTAAGACAGACTTCAAGTCTTTGTCTTTGCTTCTACCAGCCAAGTCTAGGTTACAGCTCTCGTTACCCTGGGCCACTGCAAAAGCTTCCTAATCAATCTCCTTGTTCCCATCTTTGCCCTTTTATAATTCATACCTTGCAGAACAGCCAAAATGATCTTAAAAAATGCTATGTTAGGTCACTGCCTTCTCCTATATAACCTTTCCAACTTGTTCCTTCTGTCAGGAATATTCCTTCCTCATTGATTTTCAGAGGGCTAGCTCTAGTTCATTCAGGTCTCAGTTTAAATATCTGTTTTTTCGGAGAAGGCTTTTCAAGGAAAAGTAGCCCTAATCATTCTCAATCACATCTCTGTTGTTTTATTATAGCACTTATCACAGCCCTACCTGTTATATATGTTAGGATATGTATAATATATATGTGTATGTATATTTAGGTGTATGTATATTTATATATAATTCTCTGCTAGATAGTAAGTGCCACGAGAGCAGATAACTTTCTGAATTGTTTATCTTTGTATCCTCCCAAGCCAGATCAGTGTTTGGCATGTGGTATTTATTCAGTATATGTTTTTGAGTTCATGAATGACAACTTGTTGGTAGAGCTAGAAAGAGGATCTCTGGTGTATGGTTGAAGGGGATATGCTGGATTGCTGGAAGGAAAGGAAACCAGTTAAGATGTCATCCCATAGTTAAACCTGCCCTTGGAGATTGAGTATAGAGAAGTAAGAATAGAAACCTTTAGTACTTTGGTAACCTATATTTTCTTAAATATTTAATTTTTTTCTTGCATAATATTTAGTAGATTTCATTTTGGAAGCACTGTGCAGAAGGGAAATAAGAAATAGAGACTTTTTGCTGGTGGAGTTGGAGGAGTGTTGTAGGAGAGTCACATGTCTCTGGGCTGGGAGGGGGAGGTCAGGTGGTGGAGGAGGCGTCCAATGAGAGGAGGGTAAAGATAAGGAAGAACTTGCCAACAGTACCAGGACTGAGTTGTTTTTTTTTTTTTTTTCAAGTAATCTTTTTATACTAAGAGATTCATCTCCTTTTGAAAACCTTGGAGAATTTTGTTTTATTATGATAAGGGAGGTGGTTCTGTTTCAAACATGTCAACTGAGGAATATAAAGTTAAAGAAATGCATCATAGACAAAAGAACAGAAGAGTAAGTACTCTAATGGATAAAAAAAAAAGTGTGAGAGAACATTAGTAGAAATTTCATGTCCAGACTCTAGCTAAGGTGAGGGGTAGCGATAACTGTGAACTTGATCATTTCTGGTTTTTCTGGGAATGTCAGCTTTTGACTGAATCCTTTTTTTCCTTTTTCTTCCAACTCCTGGCACCCCATGACTTACCCTAATTAGAACCGCAGAGATTCAATAAGAAAGTAGGGATGAGGGACTGGACTTTTTGATATTATTTAACATCACTTGTGTGGAATATTCTTTTTCTCCTCTTCAAATGGCTAGGTCTTGTTTATTCAAGGCATGGTGACAGCATAAAAATATGCACTGTCTGAAATTTAGTGATTTATTTGGCATAAGTAGGAAACCTTGGCATGAGTGCAAAACCTTAACCTTTATATTATTTCCACTTATAGCTCAAAAATTAGATTGAGTTAGTGACTATAATATCACTAACTTTTGCCAGTTTCTCCCTCCCTCCCAAATGTTTTGTATTTGGCTTGTTAGATTTTTGTCAGGGAATCTTGCCTTTCTGGATTAGACGTATTCACAGGTTGAATGCTGCTTTGCCTTCTTTGGGGGGACCATATTGTAATTGCCTTTTTATATATTGCCCTATTGTCTAACAGCTCCTCACTTTCTCTGAACAAGTAATAATTTCTTGTTGACAAGTTATTTTATGTGTTTTATTTCCCCATCTAGTTCCTTGTGACCAAGCACGATTTCCCAATCTTATTTCAAACCTCACAAATCACTGCATAGTTTGTGGTCCATAGTAAATGACTAAGATGAGATTAAACTAGAATAGAATAACTGTAAATTTCCTAATCCTCAGATGGAACTGAAAATAGTAGAGATATGGGATGTGGATATTATACCTCTTGTGGTTTCCTATTTACATGGATAAATAGTTTGTGATGGTGAATTGCTTACATGGCTTTTTGGGGGGCGGGTATGGATCCATTTGTTTAAAACAAGACCTTATGTTGTTGTGAAAAAGATTTCTCAGGCATGCCAGTTTCTAATTTTCAGATATTGTTTCTTCACTGCTCAAAAGCAGGCTAATTCTTCTTTATTGATTTCAATCTAATTCCTTTATATGACACTCATTGTGAGGCTATAGCATTGAATGAGACGAGCACCATTCTTGTTACTCTTATGCAGGGTCTGTACTATGCAAAAGTAGATAGCATACTTTGCCCCCAGTTGATGTTTTCAGTTCTCTTTTCCTCTGCCATCCTACAGATACTTTATACTTCAGATGAATTGTTTTGGTCATTTCTTAAACTTGTCCCATGCTTCCCTGCCTGCTTTATTTCTGCTGTTCCTGCCTAAAGTGTTCCAATCCAACTCATCCTTCATATCCTCCTATAATGGCCCTTTCTATAATATGCTTTTCTTAATCCCTTTTCTCTTGCCTTCCTATGATCCTTTTCTCTTCTGAATTCCCAGTGGTAGAATTATTTGGGTACTGTCCCTCTTTCTTCCTAGATTATAAGGCTCACAATGTGAAAACAGTATGCTAGTTTTTCTTCTCCTTACTGCGCTTATAAAGCATTATTTTTAAAATGCTATCTTACGTGAATCTATCCCACATAAACACAACCAACATCAGAATTTTTAAAATTGAATTAATTATGAAACACTTAGGAAGCAAGTGGCATTTTAACTAAGTTGAAGTTAAGAGTGATGTTTTGTGGTTCAAGGGTCAAAGGTCTGTGACATTTAGCCCTCTCTTTCCTTTTCCTCTAAGATCCTATAGCTAGAGTTTAGTGCTATTAGAGCATCACAGTCCAGGAAGAGTCCTTTATGGGCTCACTGACCTCTCCTTTATTCAGAAAAGATCGTAAACAAGTGGTCTCAGAGATGAGTATCTTCACCTTCTTTTCAGAAAACCTCTAAACACGGAGACTACAGCTTTTCTTGATAAATCATTATAGATGACTCATGCTGTCAAAAATTTTACTGTATAAAAGCTAATCTGAATACTCAGTCCTATTAACTAATGGCAGTTTTATGATTTTATTTTCTTTTATAAAATTTTAGCCGGAAATGTCCTTTGTTTTGAACCTTACTTTATATTTTCATAATATTCACTAGTCTAGGCATTTCCTGTTGAATGAATGGAATAGTGCAATACCTTCTCCATTGATATCAGTGAAAGCTGGATCTTCTGCTTCAGCCTGTGATATAATAACCATGGCTTAATTTTTCCCCAAACCATCATGTCGATTCTTGCTGATAAAGCTGCAGAGGGTCCCTGTGACTTTTCAGTTGAAAATACCTCAAGTACCTGTAAATCATTACTTTTGAAAGAAGGGAGTTTAATTTGTTATGTGTACAAACAGCAGTTTTGGGAAATCTTAAGTGTGCATGTGTGTGTATGAGTGTGTGTGTGTGCATGTGTGTTTCCTTAATGCTATATGAGTTGCTTCTTATGTCTTTGGTTAGTCAATACTTTTCTACTCCTATTTTTGGAATCCACCGTCAAATAACTTATGTTTTCTTAGCTTTTTATTTCACTACTGGGGAAAATGTTATATTTATTGATACAAATAGTCTTTTTTCTTTTAAAATGATCACACTCTCATTTAAAAAAAAATGTAAGATCATTACACTGGTGTTATTTTCCTAACTCTAAAGAAAGGAACTTTTAAATAAATTAGTTATTGTCTTCTGCGTTATTGAACATGTGGTCAGTTGTCATGTTCACGCATCCAAATGATCAAAGTCTGAACTTCTGTCTAATTCTTCCCTGCTGTTAGGCTACCCTGTCATGATCAAGGCCTCAGCAGGTGGTGGTGGGAAAGGCATGCGAATCGCTTGGGATGACGAAGAGACCAGGTGAGATGCTGTCCAAAATATACTTTTGATGAAAACTGCAGTTACTAGAGTGTTATTAAACTGACAAGTAAACAGATACCGAAAGTATAATAGAATAACTACAATAAACATCTAATTTTTACTCTTTTACATGGGGAAGAACTCGAAATTATGCATAAAATGTTCTTATTTATATTTTGATGGTGATTATCCTATTATAGAAAGATTTTTACTTTCTTAAATAGTGACAAAGGATTTTTTTTTGTTTTTACAGTGTATTTTAAAAAGTTACAACTGCGATTCTATTTTCTAGGTAAAAATTACTAACATTTGGCTGTAGAATTCTGAATGCAAAGATTTGAACCAAATATATTTAAAAGCAGTCAGAATTTCATTTGTTTATGTATTACTCAGTATGTACTTGCTTGTCTTTGCTTGTTTAAAAAAGTAGTGAAATACTTTGATAATTTTATAGTGTGAAATATATTTCCTTTTGAATTTGAAATTACTGTATGTCCTTTATATGCAGTGTACTCTATTGTAAATTTAGAATACTTTCTTATTAGTGGTTTCAGAAATCAAAAGTAATTTTTAAAACAAAGTTTAAAAAACCCAATGCATTGATGACATTATGGTGATTAGAAAATAACTTTTTGAAAAACTACCTAGTACGAACAGGTTTCAGGGACTCTATTCAGATTTGTATTCTTATTTATTTTCAGGTTTGGCAGC
Organism: Equus przewalskii; assembly: GCF_037783145.1. Classification (NCBI taxonomy): domain Eukaryota; kingdom Metazoa; phylum Chordata; class Mammalia; order Perissodactyla; family Equidae; genus Equus; species Equus przewalskii. The sequence continues at coordinate 69,271,765 of NC_091846.1, forward strand.
AAGAGAGATTTATGTCATTTTTTGGAGGAGAGGGATGAGAGAAATCCCTGAATTATTGTTGTTAATGCTGCCTTTTCTGACCTTTCTCTACCCAGAAGTAATTTGGTCTTCCAAATGGTTAGTTCTGCTTTCTCCCTTTTCTTCCTCTTTTCCTTTCCTCCACACTCCCCCAAAATCTCTTAAAGACAGAAATCTGGATTATTTGGTGTGATAGTTGTCCAGTGCAAACCTAGTTCAGAAGTTAGGTTCTAAAATGAACAAGTAAGGTGAAAATCTCCTAGAGGCAATGTATTACCCTTTAAAACCTTATGAGAAGACACCATGTTACAAACTTGTGCAGATAGTTTTAATTCAAAAAGAAAATTGTCTCAGAACTCCCATTGTTTCTTTGGTTGAGCATCAGAGAAAATAATTGGCTTGGGTTTGTGGGGCGATGATATATGACAAATATAGGTCTTTAAACCCCAGTCTCACTCTCACAGTGGCACTGATACCAGACGTTGACTGAGGTAACATCAGGTTCTCCTCTTCCATCTTAAGCTTACCCAGTAAGGAGAAACTCATTGCGTGGATTGGCAATATTTATTGAGAGCCTACTGCATGACAGGGACTGTTTTATGTAAGGTTCCAGGAATACAGTAATGAACAAAAAAAGACAATCCATTCCTCCATGTAGTTTTTACTCTAGATCAGGAGTTCCTAACCTTTGAATTCATGGACCATAAAGTTCAGGGGAAGTTCATGCATCTGGATGAAGAAAAAAGTACATATTTCTTTCACTAGCCTCTAACTGGAATTTAGCGTTTCCTCCAAGATAGGCAACAAACGACCATAGTAGTAGTATCTGTGGAACTTTCCACCACTTAGGAAATCACATATGTTATCTTATCACATTACAGTGGTGGCAGAAATCTCTACAGTGATTATTAGATTTGTTGTTGGAGCTTATTAATAAATAAAGAGCCACATATATTATATCCAAAATTTGTTTTAAAAAATACTTTGATACCTGTATTTCAGTATAATTTGTGTCCATGTGATCCTATACTTTTTCCTTTATGCATTTTTTTATTATTATTATTATTTTGGTAAGGAAGATTCGCCCTGAGCTAACATCCATTGCCAGTCTTCCTCTTTTTTTGCTTGAGTAAGATTAGCCTGGAGCTCACTTCTGTGCCAGTCTTCCTCCGTTTTGTATGTGGGGTGCCTCCACAGTATGGCTGATGAATAGAGTAGGTCTGCACCTGGGATCCAAACCCGTGAACCAAGTCCACTGAAGCAGAGCGCACGGAACTTCAACCACACAGTCACGAGACGGCCCCTCTTTTATGCATTTTAAATCACTTTAAGCCTTATTTTGACAAGCGATTCGTATGCTGTTGCAAAAGGGATTCGTAGCATAAACAAGGTTTAGAAACACTGTTTTGCTAAGAAGAGAGAAACAATGAACGAAATCAAAGTAACTCATATACTATCATGGAAAGTGGTAAGTAGTATAAGAAAATTAAAAGAGGAAAGGGAGAGGCATGAGGAGTGTTGGAGGGAATTCCTATTCTAAACAGGATTGTCAGGGTTGTCCTCATTGAGAAGGCACATTTAAGCAAGGAGGTAAGGATCCAGACAAGGGAAGAGCAAGTGCAGAGGCCCTGATGCAGGGGCATGTCTTGAGAGGTCTAGGAACAACAAGGTGGCCAGGTGGGGGAGGGAGGGAGGAGTAGAAGGAGATGGGGCAAAGGATTTTGGGTGGAATGGGGTTAGTAGATTGTGCAGGACCTTTAGGCCATTCTTAGTGAGATGGGGAGCTGTTGGAGGGCTTTGGGTAGAGTAGTCACAATCATGGGCCTTCAACAAATGCCTAACATTATTTACATTTCTTTAATTATAATCATTTCAAACATATGAAAAAGTAGACTATAATGAACCTCTGTTTATGTATCATCCAGATTAACCAGTTATCAAAATTTTGTGGCTTAGGTTTTAAAAGGATCATTCTGGTTGCTGTCTTGGTAATTGACTTATTGGGGATGGAATCATGAACTCTGGAATCAGAGAAACCAGTAGGGAGGCTGTTGCAATAATCCATGCAAGAAACACGGTGATGGTGGCTTTCACAGTGTCGTGGTGGAGGTGATAAGAGAGAGTTAAATTCTAAAAGTAGAGGCAACAGGACTTCCTGAGTGATTGGATACAGAGTGTGAGAGCACTCGAGGATGACTTTCTGGCACTGTTTTAAGTTATCTTATTTTTGCTCTTATTCTCTCTTTGGTCTTAGGGTTGAGTTATATGAATTAAATGCATATGCTGCAACAGTGCTTGACTTGAAAATTTCTTGGGAAATGCTGAGAGGTTAAGGTCAGAGTGAGGGCTTTTATCTTCAAAATTGAAGAATGGTCTGGAACTTTTTGCCTGGCTTGGTTCCTTTTGATAGTGGAGACTTGCCTTTATATTTCAGAGCATTGGTTAACTATGTAAAATGTTTAAAGTTCGGCTGGCTGGTTGCTGTGTGTGGCTGGAAGCAAGCATAAGAGGAGGTGGCATACTTAGTCCCATTTTTACCACATAACGCGTGTTATTTGGCCTTTGTCTTTCAAAGTTCAGGTGTTGAAGCTATCTCTTGTGCTTTATTTGTAACCCCTGTGTGCCAGTGGACCTCTCCATGGGGGGCATGGACTTCTTCATAGTATAGTGGCTTTGGACTTCTTATGTAGTGACCCAGAGTTCCAAGCACAGTTGTTTCAGATCCAAGTGGAAGCTGTATCACTTTTTATGATCCAGTCTCAGAAGTCACACAGGTTCCCTTGCACCATATTCTGTTGATTACCAGTGAGCACAAATTCTGCTCAAATTCAAAGGGAGGAGAATTAGATTCCACTTCTTCATAAAGGAATGGTAAGATTCTTAGAGGAGCACATGGAATGGGAGATACCACTGTGGCCATCTTTGGAAAAGACAATCTGCTAAAGCCTCTTTGTAGGAAAGAATGTTGTTGTGAAGATATTAAATATAACTTAATGGTTTTGGAAGAGATGTGTATTTTACAAACTTTAATATTTTTGTCATTGTTTTCCCCTTTTTCTATGGCATTTACATAGCAATTTCATTGAAAGCCTTAGCACTTATTTTCCATTATTCTTAGGATCTCAGATTTCTTTTCTTTCTTTTTTTTTTTAAAGATTGGCACCTGAGCTAACAACTATTGTCAGTCTTCTTTTTTTTTCCCTTTCTTCTTCTCCCCAAAGCTCCCCAGTACATAGTTGTATATTCTAGTTGTAGGACCTTCTGGTTGTGCCATGTGGGACACCACCTCAGCATGGCTTGATGAGCAGTGCCGTGTCTGCGCTCGATCTGAACTGGTGAAACCCTAAGCCGCCGAGGTGGAGCACACGAACTTACCTACTCAGCCATGGGGCTGGCCCCTCAGATTTCTTACTAATCATTTCTCTGGGGCTACTGTTATAACATATTCCTTTATGGTGGGGATTGTTCTTCAGTTTCTTGGCAGTGACATTTGCTGTGTTTCTGTTGACCTGTGGATGTTAATTTAAAATTGTGTATTTTCAGATATCACTATATACGTTCATATATTAGGCGCCTTTTGGTAAATAATATTAACCCCTTCTTAGACAGTAAATGGCACATTGATTCAAAATATGTTCATATAATTAACAGAGACACATAGATAAATAATTTTCTACCTAAACCAGTACTCTCTTCAACTTGATAAACCATCTCTGAAACGTTGTTGAGATTAATAAAGGTATGACACTAGTTGATTTAATGATATGTGCCCCTCATTTTAAAAAGTTGCTATATATCCTCTCTTAACTTGGAAAAATCAAAACTACAGAAAAATTGAGAGAACAGTCCAGAAAACACCTAAATATTTGTCTTCTAGAGGTCACCAACTGTTGGTATCATGCTGCACTGCATCTACTCTTTCCTCCCTCCTTCCCTGAGGAAGAAATTTTTTTACATAATCCACAAAATAAAACTTAATAGCCATTAATTGTTGTCTTATTTTATTCCAAGAAGTGTCTCCCTCTTGTAACATCTTTCCTAAGCTTTTTCAGGGAAGAAACATCTATAACTTGGCTTAGAATCTTTAGAACACCTGAAAGATTTTTGAAAGAATAATGTTTATTGTTATTATATAATAAATTAAGGTGAAACTCATGAAGGTTGTTGAAAATAGCCTTAGATATTTTTTACAGTCACCTCTGGCTTTCTTGTCTCTATCTAAATTTAAATGAAATGTCATGGCATGAATGGAAAATTGATCATGTTTGCATTTTGGAATACCCCTCAGAGTTTAGGTGCTCTGAGGGCAGTTTTTTTAAATTTTTGTATTCTCATCATCTAAATATGCATCAGGCACATAGTTTTATGATTAGTAAATATTTATTGAATGAATTTTTAACTGAGTGTAACAAATGCTGTTCTTAATACACTTTTCCATGAGCTTCAAAATACGTTGGCGATGCTTTCAAACTTGATAATTTATTTGGGTGACTTTGATGTTTTTTCTTTTGATGTTCTTGGTTTAAACAAAATGAAAGCTCTCAGTCAGTACAGTAGAGACAAACTGTAAAGTGCTGTTTTTTCTTTGTGAATCATCATATCCCATCTAATAAAAAGTTGGTTATATAGTATTGAATACAGTGATTCATTGTGCTGTAGTTTCTTTGAGGTTTGTAGCCTCCTGAGATCTAAACTCCATTTCCCTAAATCAAGGAAGTAATGGAGGATGAAGAAACCCTGGTACTTTTTCCCTGAGAACTCTGAGAAATAGGAATTTTTGCAATATGTTTTGAAATTTATGGTCCAGTCAGTGTTAACTTGCAATGTTGTGTTTTTCAAGCACGAAAGCAAATGAGATAGTTATTTCTAATATTGTTGGATGGAGTGTCTGAAAATTAAAGGCTTGGAAGAATTTTAATATTGTACATTAAATGCAGGTATTTAAAGATTAAGAAACTATTAATTACATGTAAAAGAAATATATCAATGAATGGAAAATAATATGCTTAAATAGTTTTAGGTAAAAACAAGTTTGAGTTTTTAATAGACTAAATGAGCTCATTTCATATTGTGTGAATTTAATAAGCATAAAATAATGATTTCAGTTATAGTTTGAGAATAGCATGTATAAAGCAATAATTAATCATATTTTTATTTTCAAAAATTGAACTTTTATTATTTTTGAACAATTTTAAAGAAGATAAAATTGTAATGATCTGTATGGATTGTGGGAGGCAATTACATTTAAAGGTGTGTATTTAAAATATCAGGAAATGTTCCTGAGGATCCTCCTATTGTATGTTCGTTCTCACTGAGTGTATTTGCTGTCGTTCTGCTTCATTTGTGCAGTTGGCTAGGCCCTTTACAATTTGTCTGCGTCTTCTGACTTTTGAGTCAAGTGGATATGCATTTTTATATTTTTTATTAATGAAATTAAGGTGTATTAAGGTTGAAGAAATGGAATTTTATATGATTTGTATGGTTTATTAAAAGAATCCCGTTTTTAACAGTTGGTGAAATAAGTATCGATATTCCTATTTTGATATAAAATTTAGGATCAGGGAAATTAAATTGCTCGCCCAAGGTCACAGAGCTAGTGAGTGGAAGAGTTGCAGTTCAACCAAAGTTAATTTAGTTATTTGTACATTAAGTGAATTTTTCTCTTTTTTGTTCAGAAGTAAGCCAAAATAAATATTTAATTGATCTGTTTTCTTCCTATTGAGGGCTGTATTTGTTTAGTTAGTTTGACTGTTCTTCTGTTTTCCTTTACAGGGATGGTTTTAGATTTTCATCTCAAGAAGCCGCTTCAAGTTTTGGCGATGATAGACTACTAATAGAAAAGTTTATTGATAACCCTCGTCATATAGAAATCCAGGTTGGTACATTTTAAGATACTTCCTAGTTATTTTGACTTTAAAATAATATAATTTATTTCTATTGGAAACACTTCCTTTCTTCCATTTAGGATGATTGTGAGTTGTTCTGATATATTTGAATAAGTACAAAATAGGAAATGTATATAAATTGATCACCTCCCTTTTGGAATCTGGTATACTTTTTGTTAAAGTGCCACAATGTTGGTCAGGATGGGAAATGATACATAAATCCAGCTCCAGAAAGAATCAGTCCCAGGATATCTGGCCAGGCTAAATATATTCCACCTAGAGACTCATTCAGTCCCCTTCTGAGATTGGACCATTTTGGGGCATTTTTAAAAGAAAAGTGCCTGGACTCCTGTGTCATTTCAGTTCACCAAATATCTGTGTGGCTTACTGTGACAAGTGTTCTGCTTGGAGCCGGTTGTGTAGAGATGAACAAGTCATTTCTTTACTCAGAGTAAGATTTTGATCCAACCATTAAAGTGGTTGTGGAGGTGTGGATTTCAGCAAAACAAATGGGTTTTCTGAAGTAAAACACAGAAGGAGAGAAGTCTGCTGAAGTTTTCATTTTTCTGTTGGAAATGCCTTGTGCTAATTTTATACATTGTGGCTATGAATTGATATGTAACTATTAAAATTGATAAAATAAAAGCATCAAATTAGAAATCATATTGAAATGTAAGTATATTTCTTTCTTAATTTGGTGCAGATAGAGAACCAGAAAACTAAATAAAAGGTTGTTTGCTGCCCTTGTCCTTTCTGCTGTGGCATAATATGGTGAAGACCTACATTCTGCCATTGTGTTTTTAAGCTTAATTATTATTTTACATAGATATTATTTATAGGTGGAAAATCTTCATGTAGATTTTCAAATTTTCCAGAGTGGGGAAAAAATTTGCAAATTAGATAATCAATTTATATTTTTAAAACATTTAGGGGCTGGCCTGGTGGTGTTGTGGTTAAATTTGCCCACTCTGCTTTGGCGGCCCAGAGTTCACAGGTTCGGATCCCGGGCATGGACCTAGCAGCACTGCTTGTCAAGCCATGCTGTGGTGGTATCCCACATAAAGTAAAGGAAGGTTGGCACAGATATTAGCTCAGCGACAGTCTTCCTCAAGCAGAAACAGGAAGATTGGCAACAGATGTTAGCTCAGGGCCAATCTTCTTCACAAAACACAAACAAAAAAATTGAATGTAATGTATTTCTTTCTGAGGCTAGCAAGGTTTGTCTTTGTTTTTAGATGTTCTAAATTGAGATATCACACATATACTGTGAAGTCCACAAATCTTAACTGTACAATTCAATATAAAATTTTATATACAGATATAACTTGGTAACAACTGTCCAGATCTATATATGGAACATTTCTGTTACATCAAAAGTTTCCTTCGTACCACTTCCCAGTCAATCCCTCTCCTTGGCCACCGAAAGTCACTGCTGTTCTAACATCTAATACTAGAAATTATTTTTATTTTTTCTTAAACTTCATAAAAATGTAATCATACAATATATACTTGGTTGTCCCTGGCTGCTTTCACACAACATCATATGTTTGAGATACTTCCATGAGGCTGTATGTTATCAATCACTTTGAGAAATTGCTCTGTGGTGTTCCGTTGTTTGAATAACCTGCAGTTTATCCATTTTACTGTTGTTTCCACCTTTTTGATATTATGAATAAACCGCTATGTTTTTTTAATGGACAAATACATTCTTTCAGATATGCTGAGGAAAGGGGGTGTTGGATTACATGGTAAGCTTATGTTTAGTTCTAGTAGATACTGTGGTTGTCCTAATGAATACTCTCACCAGCAGTATATGAAAGTTTCCACTGCTGCCATCTCCAACACTCAGCATTCTCAATTTTTTTCACAGTTAGCTATTTCGGCACACATGTAACAGTATCTCTTTGTTTGAATTTGGATTTCCCTGACTATTGATGTTGAGCACCTTTTTATACGTTTATTGCCCATCTGAATATCTTATTTTGTGAAGGGACTGCTCAAGTCTCATCCTTGCTGCTCTTTTTTGAATTAGATTTTTAAAAATTATTGAGTGCTCAGAGTTCTGTATCTATTTTGTTTATGAGTACTTTGCCAAATATATGTATTGTGCACATCTTCTCCTTGTCTGTGGCTTGTGTGTTCACTTTATTAATAATGTCTTTCAAAGAATAGAAGTTGTTAATTTTATTGAAGTCCATTGTAAGCCCATTTTGCACACCCAAGTTAGGAGCTTTATCTTTCAGGTGTGATATTTAGGTCTGTTATTCTCCTTGTATTATTATTATTTCCTTTATTTGGTGTGAGATGAAGTCAAAGTAAGTTTTTTTCCATTCTGGTATCCAGTTTCTCCAGAATCATTTATTGTAGTGACCATTTGTTGTAAATTAAGTGACGTTTGGTCACTGTCTCAATTATTTTGGTTTTATACTAAGTCTAGAAATCTGGTACTGTAAGTGCTCTAAATTTATTGTTTTTCTTTATATAGTTTTGACTCTTTTTAGGTTCTTTGAGTTTCCTCAAACTTGTCAACCCATTCCCCCTCTACACCACTCCCTGCCCCCAACACACACCTGATGGGATTTGGATTGTATTAAATTTAGAGATTATTGTGGGGAGAACTGACATCTTAGCAATATTGAGTTTTCTATTCCATGAACTAGAATCTCTCTTCATTTATTTAGATCTTCTTTAATTTCTCCCAACACTGTTCTGTAGTTTTGAGTATAAAGGTTTTGTTTGTACTTCGTTAGATTTATTCTTAGATATTTGATAATTTTTGATACTATTATAAATATTATTTTCTAAATTTCATTCACCTATTGGTTGTTGCTTGTGTATAAAAATAGTTGATTTTTATATATTGGGCTTGTATCTAGTATCCTTTCTAAATCCAATTGTTTATTTTATATGTTTTGGTTATCTGTTGCCGAGTGACAAACTGCTCCAAAATGCAATGATTTGCAACATTTAAGGTTGCACAACAGTGTGAATGTACTTAATGCCTCTGAACTGTACACTTAAAAATGGTTACAATTGTAAATTTTATGTTGTGTATATTTTGCCACTATAAAAAACAATACAACATTTAACTCTTTCTCATGATTCTCTGGGTCGATTGGATTCAGCTGGGCACGTCTTTTGTTTCACATGTTGTCTGTCCCCTGGGGCAGTAGTCGTGCTGGCACTTGGCTGGTTTGGAGCATCCAGCGTTAAGCGCCTTGGAGGGTTGACTTGAAGAAGAGCACAGCCGAGATGCTGGGGCAGCTGGGCTTCTCTCTCTCTCTGTGCACTCTTAGAGCATTTCCACATGGCTTCTCAATGTGGCATTTCTATATGGATATTCAGACTTTTTACGTTGCTGGTCAGAGCTGCTTGAAGGAGCTGTCCAGCCTTTTTAAGGTTTAGGCTCAGACTGGCACAGTCACTTTTGTCGCATTTTTCAAGTTAGTTGGCCAGCCTAGAATCATTGCTATATGAGATTATACAAGGGTGTGAATACCGTGATTTGTGTCCTATTTGAGGCTGTCTTTGAATGCTATCTATGACAACCCATTCTCTGGCCCCCAATGATAGCAAAATATGACCCCCCCCTTCCTTCCAAGACCAGGATCTCACCTACACATTTTGGTCCAGGTCTGGTTGAGACTTCTTCTATATGGTTCCTCAAGAGCAGTTATTCTCTTGGGAACATCTCTGAATTTAAAGACAGTCTGACACCCACTCTTCCAACATACAATGATGAAAAACGGATATGATACTGCAGTAAATACCCCTATTCAACAAGATAGAAAGAGGGAGGCACACACTGTTCACTGATTCTTTGCAACTGAAAACCAGCAATTGAAGCTGAGAGATTCCTTAGGAGGTTTTTGTGGTAATTCTAGTGAGTGATGCTGGCAGCTTGGGCCAGGGTGTTGGTAGTGGAGGTGGTGAGATGTGATTGAATTCTGGATATTTTGTGAAGGTAGACCAGATTTTCTAAAAGATCAGATGTGATATATAAGAAAAGAGTAAGGCATCCAAGATAGCTTTAGAGTTTTGTCCTGGGGAATTAGAAGAATGGAACTGTCTTTTACTGAGATAGAAAAGACTGTCAGAGGTGCGTGTTTTGGGGAGGAAATCAGTTTATGTTGGGCAAATCAAGGTTGAGATGCTCATTAGATATTAAAGTGTAAGTGTTGAGTAGGCTGTTTATATTTAAGTCTGTAATTTAGGGGAGATATTTTTGGCTGCCCTTCCTGCATTTCTTGTAATTTCCAGGGTCAGAATTAATTTTCCCCTTCTCTATATTCCCCATCTAGCACTTGTTTATGCTACTAGAAGATCACTTATGTTATTTTCTCTTTAGCTATCTGACTTTTCTGATTGACCAAGAAGTTCTTGAGAGCAGAGGCTAGGTCTTACTCAGCAACCAGACCAGTGTCTTTCACATTACCAATGCTCAATAAATGTTTGTTAAATTGTGTTAAGTAATTATATATTTACTCAACCTTTTAATTTATTTTAATTAGCCATGGCATGTAGTCTAGGTGATATTTTTAAACATAGGTGAAAGTATCTCTCAGTAGCTTAAATAAATTGGACTCAGTAGCTTAAACAGACGTTTTCCATATCTGATCTACACTTGGAAGGTTTTTTATTTACTTATTTTCTTCAAATTTTATTTCCTTATATTAGGTAATTTCTGTGTAGGATAGAGAATACTCAATGAAAAGTAAGCATCCCTTTCATCCTTGTCTCTATGTCCCCTGGTCTCTATCCCGAGAAGCAGGCACTGGTAATGTTTCTTGAATCTTGTGCCATAGTCCTGAAGTATATATGTATATATTACCTATCAGTTTTTACGTATGCTGTCGCATACCATGTCCTTTCTTTTTCTGGAGCTGCGCCCGGGCGGTGAGGATGGTGTCACTCTGTGTGGCTTAAACCAATGATTCTCAGTCAGGGCACTCCTGGTATTTCATGGGCTGGATCCAGGGATGCTAAAGGGCTTGCAGTCTTTCATGATGAAGCTCTTCTCAGTAAGCACTGTAGTATACCTGGGAGATTTTTCCATGTTGAGTACATGCATTTCTATAAAGGGCTGTATTAAAGTTTAAAAAAAACTCATGATGCCTTTAAGGATTAACTTTTCTTACAAGCACTTTTTATTTATTTCTGTTTACTTAGTCTCTTCATTTATTTAATGGAATAAGTGGTCATCAAATTATTTTGTTGACTGCTTAGTAAATGACAATTTTTAATAAAGAACTGGGAGACTACACAGAATTTAGAGAAAAACAAACTCGTGATTCTATATGTGAATCTAATACTTTACAGTTGGAAATGTTGCTGAGAATTCTTGGTTAATTTGGCTTTATTTCTTAGAGACTAAGTCTACTTTCATTTCCTTGTCAACTAGGATTAAAAAAGAGTTTGAGAGTTATAATGATTTAAAATATTTTTAGATGTACTTCATACAGTCACCTTTAAGAATCTTAGAAACAAAATTCTAACTTAGTGGCATTTCATTACTCTAATGTTTTCCTTTGTTTGGAATCCTTCTTGAGGTTTAGGTAGATTTTTATTCCTAAAAATTAACTTTGCAGTCGTATGTTAACTATTCATTTTATTACCCTACCTGTTATACCCATGATCCTTTTTTATCTGACTTTTTCAGTATCCATGTAAGATATTAAGATTGTATTATCTACTGTTTATAATGCATGAGGAAACAGAGTGACTTGCCCAGGGAGGTTGCATAGCTGTTTGGACCTAGAATTAGTGCCTAGTCTTTTGGCTTCTAGAGCAGTTTTTTCCTCTGTGAACTTAATATATGCGTTCAGTAATATGCATCTACTCTTTAATCTTGAAAATAGATTAATCCATCCCTGAAAATCAAACATTCTGTGCAAAAATATTAATGAAGAGACTGTTTTAGCATTGCCAGATTTAGCTGATAAGATAAAAGTTAAATTTAAGTTTCAGGTAAGCAATGATTTTTTTAAAAAGTAAAAAATATGTCCCATGCAATATTTGGGACATATTTTTATTAAAATTTTTTATTGTTTATCTGAAATTCACATTTCACTGGGTGTCCTGTTATTTTATCTAGCAACCTCAGCTTATTTCCCATTGTTACAAATGGGAAAAATCATAATATTTTATATATGAACTCCAGACCTTTAGTAATTTCCTGTAACAAAAATAAAGCACAATAAGAACATCCATATGTAAGTAACAGATTACATGTTGGATATAAATAAAATAGCATTTCCTGATCAACAGACATTTAATATGTTAACAACAAACAGATATTTGTAGTAACAACTCGTGGTTCTCCTAAGCACCATTGATATCTAGAATGTATATCCCCTTTATTGACACTCAGTGTCTTTCACTAAATTTGTACAGTTGATTCTGATATTTTACCTAGTGTATTGAAAATGTAACGTGAGAATTTTTTCCTCAAGTTGTTTTGATAAAAATGTTTTGAGTTTTGAGGTTGTAAATATGAAGTTTTCGTTTATTAACATCAACCAAAAGAGGAACATATTTGAGAGGTCGTAGATTCTTTGAGGTTTGAGTATCAAAAACCAAGGGGTGTGGCATGGAGAAAATGTTAGGGGGCACATGTTCTATGGGTACGGCTGTGTGCTTTTTCAAATGGTATTGCGCTTTCAGGTTTTAGGTGATAAACATGGGAATGCTTTGTGGCTCAATGAAAGAGAGTGCTCAATTCAGCGAAGAAATCAGAAAGTGGTGGAGGAAGCACCAAGGTAAGAGTCTCTCCCAGTGAACATTTATAATAGTCTGCTTTCATGTATTTCTTATATTTCTTTTTCACTTTATTGGCTAAAATTGCTTTCATAGTCATGGTAGAATCTGTTAACGTGTATTTTTATAATTAAGAATTTGCCACTTGATCTTCCTCAGTACTTCAGTGCATGAAAGTGAGAGAATACTTGAAAAAGTAAGTTGGGGTTGAATTAGAGAAGAAAGTATCAGAAGTCATTTTTATGACTCCTGTAGGCTTCTAGGTAATATAGACCCTGCTGGTGTTTCTGGGCATGTGGAATTTCTTGGATACATGCCTTCTAGCGTCTCCTACTGGTGAAGGTTTCATAAAACTAATCCTGAATTTCCTGAATTTATCCTAATATGAAAAGGCTTCTGGGGCATGGTTCTTAGAAATTCCTTGATGTATCAGAACTACTTTGGGCACTTCTCCAATCCACCTTTCATGTGTTTGGTGTAGCAGTTTCATGGAGCCTCATTTCTAATTTGATGCTAGGTTGGTATTTGTATATATTCTGGTTTTGTCTTAGTTTTTAAAAATCCCGAGTTGCATGTACATCGTTCTTTTTAGTAACCAGGCACTTAGGAATATTGCCAAGTGTTGTTTTAATCAGCATAGTCAGTGTGCTTTGATATAATGCATGTATAGTTTCTGAAAAGAGTAGGTGTGAATATGAATGAACTTTTAATCACAGGGTAATGGTAAAAATCAAATCCTACTGTAATTATATTAGTTTTTAAAAATATGATGCAGTGTAGTGGTTTTAAAATACAATCCCCAAATCCTTTGCCACTTCTCTTCTTGAGGAGTTGGGGGAGGGATCTATGTTCCTTCCCTTTGATTCTGTGCTCTGGGACTGCTTGACCAATTGACTACGTGGAAGCGAAGCTGTGCCCAGGCCTTATGAAACTGCCAGCTTCCGCTTCCTGTCTCTTGGGATACTTACGCTTAAGAAGCAGTCACGATGCTGTGAAGAACAGCTCATTGCAGCCTACGAGGGGCATGACCCACTACCTGTGGTGTAGCCCTCTAACTCAGGGCCCAGGACTAGGATGGAAGAAAGGAAGAAGAAAATGCAAAAGGAATGCTCTCCGCATGTCTTTAGGAAGGGTCCCAGAGCCTGCCAGTATTGATTACCTGGTGGTGATCTGGAGTTAGCCACTTTGCCAGGGAGGCTGGGAAATGTCTTTTTTCCTTAAGTTACCACGTGCTTGGCTAAAATTCCAGATGTGTGGAAGAAGGGGACAATAGATGCTGGTAGAACAGTAATAGTCTCTGATACTTCTTTTTTTTGCAATTTTATGTTGTGCGTTCTGTTGAATCTTGTCCAATATAATTAACTTTCTCTTTTCATTCAAAATTCACTGAAGTCTTATCTGAGATAGAAGTCTTTCACAGACGGAAATCTTGAACCATGATTTTGATTTATTTCCCCTCTCTCTCTCAAGATGTAAATTTTTCACGTGAACATCTCATTAATTAATTTAGAGGAAAAAAAGAAGAACATTTAAAGCAGTAGGAATCAAAATTTTAAAAAAACCACCCTAGAACTGATTGTTATTAGTGACTTGATATGTATTTGTGTGCTGTGAAATATTAAAGTAGTTGGAATCGGTAGTTGTCAGTTCCTAGAGTGAGAATTTACCACTGTGCTTTGAGTGCAGTGATGAAGTTGCTTATAGCTCTGAGTATCACCAGCAGAGTTTATGACAATGGAAAGGACAAGACCAGACAGGACAAACATAGTTTTACTCAACTGTACTTGAGATTCTCCAGGTATTATGACATTAATCTTTGGTTGTATTTCTTTCTTTTGGTTTCATTAATTTTGTCAGCCAGTTATTGTTGAAATATCTTCTATGCCTATATCCATTAGGTTAATGCAGCACTGTTATTTATAAGAGGTAAATAAGATTCATAATGGTAAAATCCAATGGTTAATCCTAACGCCTTCAAAAGGAAGACAGTAGGCAGCACACTTCCCACCTGTGAAGTGCTCTTGCCTTCCCCCGACCAATTCAACTTGAGTATATTCAAGGCTCTAGATCTAAGCAGCAGTTCATAAGGAATAGAAATATGATACAGATGTGAAAAGACACTGAGGGCTTGCATGCAGCCGAACCTAAAACGTGAAGAACGAGACAGGAAAATGACCATATCCTTGGCGGAAAAAAAGGGAAGAGGGCATTACAAGTTAAAAGAATTGTAAAGATGTTAAAACCAATCAAATGCAGTAGCTGGACCTTATTTGGATCCTGATTCAAAGAAATTAGCTGTAAAGATATTTATCAGATAATCAGGGAAATTTGAATACTAACTGGATATTAAATGCTATTAAGGAATTCTTGTTTATTTTTAAAGTGTGATTATATTGCAAAAGAGCACCGACAGAAACAGAGGCGGAAATTTTTATGGATGAAATAATACCTAATTTGGGATTTACTTTAAAATAAAAGAAAAAGCTGGGTTGGCCTGGTAGAAAAGTGGACTTGCAACAAAGATAAAACAAGAATGGCTAAATACTAATAATTATTACATATGGGAAATATGTACCTGCAAGTTCATTATACTATTATATAAGAAAGCTTTCATAAAATGCTATCTAAATCTTACTTATTTGGGAATAATTTTAGTCCAGAAGTAGAAAAGAAGTCAGTGTTCTGTTTCTCAGAGCCTTTCTTGCATAGAAGCAAAATCTGTGAAAATGCAGAAATGATTTGATAATATTCTTTTCAGAGTTCATTGGAAATATTTCAACTTTACTTGCCTGCTAGAATGTGATTTTGATATTGTAAAAAAAAGTTTTGAGGATTTATTAGATGTACAGTTGATTCTTGTTATTTGTAGTAGTTATGTTCTGTAAAATTGCTGTGAACACGAAATTAGTAAATATGGAAGCGTTGCTCCTAAGGGAAATACAAGGTTAGGTTCCCGTGATCCTCTAGTCAGAACATTTTCATCAACTGATCAGTACATAACCTTGTTTTATATGTGTTTCTGTTGAAAAACACCTTGCTTAATATCTATTATTGATTCATTAACAGTGAACTCGTAGTCCTGGCCAGCAGGGCCATAACTTATGCCTGAGCAGAGTTCATTTGTTGCACATTTTTTTCTCTGTAAGGCCCATCACAGCCTTCTTGCGCTTAAGAACACCAGACTGCACTTCAGTGTAACACTTGGGCTGTTTTAGACAGCGAAATCACCAAAAAGAAAACCACACACACACACACACACAAAAAAAACCCCTGCAAAAATGCAAAGAACATGGCAATAAATAAACTGTGAAAAGGACACTTGTTTACAGTATGAGAGCTGAATCAAGAAGGCAGTGTTGCCTTGTTCCACCTCTGCTGGAAACACGCATATTGGGAGTGTCATAAACGACTGTGAAAATGCTGCGAGTATTAATTTTGGGGTTACAAATAAATTTTAGCAAATAGGCAAATTTGAAAAATGGTATCCATGAATAACAAGGATCAATTGTATATGTTAGCTTCCAAGAATTTATTTTTTTCCCAATTTTAGCTTGAAGTAATTCTGAATATATATGTTAAATTTTACTAACTGAAACTACTTGTGCTGAAGTAGTTGTATATTTTATAAACCAATTAAAGTTGCAATATAATGTGGAAAGTTCAAATGTTAGTTTTCTAAAAATCTGAAATTGATGTATTTAAATGTTATGCTTAATAATACAAGCATATATTATAAGCATATGCAAAGCATATAATGTGAAATCTTAAATTGATATAGATGATCATATCTGAATAAACTTTAAGAAAACTTTTATGTAAAGCACACAGAAGAGTACTTGAGTTTTGTTCAAAATGTAGATTATTACTCTTTCTGTATTTGTAGCATTTTTCTGGATTCTGAGACTCGAAGAGCGATGGGAGAACAAGCTGTAGCCCTTGCCAAGGCAGTGAAGTATTCTTCTGCTGGAACTGTAGAATTCCTTGTGGACTCAAAGAAGAATTTTTATTTCTTAGAAATGAATACGAGACTTCAGGTAACAAAAACTCTGTTTTTCATTCCTCTCCATGCCTCTGTATTTTACCCTCCCTCACCCACCCCTTTTTGCTTTGTAAAAGTTAAAAATCAACTTCATAAAGTGTTAAAGAAAGATTTAGTGTTTCTGCTTGTGCTCAAACGTGTTAGACATGCTGGGTGAGCACCGGGTCAGTTGAACGTCGGTGTCCAGCCCTCTGCTTTATTACTGTTAAGTCTTCAGATTGGGAATTCCACTTTGGTTTTTTTCTTGAGCCTCTCTCGATGAACCACATTAGTTAGCGTTACTGTGCTGTTAAGAGAAACTAGTCTAGGTATGATAAATACAAAGAGATTAACTGCTTACAAATGCTTAGAAGGGATGGAGGAAGGACAGGTCGGGTACCCAGAGCGAACTTTCAGGAATGACTCTCAGAACTATACCACCCAACCTGGCTTCTGGAGCAACTGGCTCCTTTGCCATGGCTATGAGCTTGAGAAATCAAGTGGCCACCCCTGAAACTGTTGACTTTACGGACATAACTACCTCATTCCAATTAAGGTCTCAGGAAGCCATTAGTGCTATTAGCTAACTGGTGGCTTTATTTCCTTCCTTCTTCCCTTTTTTCTTTTATTTAAACTGTAAACTAAAATACACATAGAGAAAAGTATATAGAACATAAATGTATAGTTGGAAAAATTTTTATAGCAAAAAATCCATGTAAGCGTCGTCTGGATCTAGAAGTACCAAAATGCCAGCCCTTCTTACCACCCGCAACATTTTCCCCTTCTCAGTTATTCCTCCGCCATGTTCCTAGAGCCATTCACTCTTCTGACTTAGTTCTAAACACCTCTTTGCATTTTTGTATAGTTCTTCCTTTTAATTATGTACATCTAAGCAATATAATTAATTTTGCCTGTTTCTTTTTTAAACTTTAAATCAGTGGGATCATATAATGTATAATTTTTTGTACCTGGCTTCTTTTCTCAACATTATGCTTATGAGATTATATCATGGGACTGATTTTCATCTACTATGGCAGAATTTATGTATCTAGATGCATTTTGAGACCAATATCATACATGTTTGAAGAGTTTGTGTAGGGAATAACCTCAGTAGTTATTGCTCAAAACTTGTGACACTTCCATTTGAAATTACTTTATAAGTCTGTATTGTATTGTTGTGAATATCTTTAGAAGTGACAGAATTTTGCCTTTTGGAGATAAATTTGATTTTGATTAAAAATATGTCTTTATAACAAAGTATGTCTAATTAGATAATTAGCTGGGAAATCATGTTTTTGATTAAAATGGAGACTTTATTATGTCATGATGAAAATAATAGCTCGTAATGTGATTCTGAAGGCAATTTGAAGTGACTATAAAACATTTGTATTTTATTCCAGATGCAAAAGATACTAGATTGTTTAGTTGGAATGCTTATCAGAATTTATGGAATTAATAACCAATCTTTTTAGGATACTTTATTACTATGTTCTTGTGTGTGTGTGTGTGTGTGTGTGTGTGTGTGTGTTTTCATTTGTTTCTAGCTCATTTATCTCAGCCCATAAGATTTTTCAAGTTTGTCCCATGGTTGTTTTTTGTATAAGACCTCCAGAAGTTGGTATTTATATCAAATAATTCTATGTAGTTGGTCAAAATCATTTAGGTACCTATGTTTATATTATGTATCTTGGATAGGCCAGGAAATTATGTTCTATACCCTCAACAAAGATTATATATGAATTTCAGGAAGAAAATTAAATTCATAAAGAATTCTATCATATTAGATCTGATAGTACCTAATTCTACACTACCTACTAATATCACACTTTGATACGTTTGTGTCTCCCATTTAATGTTTAATAATATTTCTTTTTTTGTGCATTTATTTCCAGTGACAGTAATCCCATGAGTTACCAGACAAATTAATTTAGATTCTTTTGGAAGTATGTATGTGATGGGGAAATATTTGGTGGTGGAGGCTGTACTTGAATGGGAGCATGAGAAAAGAATCTTGGATTTCATAGTATGCAGAAAGCCATTCTTACATATTTCAAAGACTTCTTTCTGATATTGTTTAAATAATTTAAATGTTCTTTTAATAGTAGATTTTCTCTTTCGAATTTCTTAACTAAGCTTAAATTATAATACTTAAGGCACATTCACCAAATTCTTTATCTTCAAAGATATATGTTATCTCTAATTAGTGTTTCAGTTTGAGCTTGCAGGGCTGTAATTTTCTTTGTTCTTTGTTTTTTTCCTTGAAATTTCCTGATTGAATTGCCCCTTTTCCAGCTTTGGAACTTGTACATTTTTTCTAGTAACAGATATGTGAGTAACATCTTCATTTTGCTAGATTTCCTTAAGAACGAAATTTGAAATAATAAATACAGTTTTTCCTTAAAGAGATGTAACACTGAGAAGTCACCAGGTTTGGTGCATAAATACTTGGTTTACTTGATTGGTTTTATTCTCAGTCTGGTCAGAATTTGTGTATCAGAATTAGCTGTACTATCTTTGTATATGTTTGTTTGTTTTTAAAGTCACTAGTTTTCTGTCGCTTAAAGATAAAATTCAAATAGTTTTCTGTTACAAGTTCTTTTCTCTGTGGCTTTAACTCCCCTCAGAGTCCTCTTTCCTGCCACTGCCTGTCTCCGTGTACTAGTTTGGAGAGAATCCTTTCTTTCCCTGCAGTCTGTCATTCAGTTTGACCTGCGTGTGCCTTTATCATGTTACTCCCTTTGGTCGGATGCTCTCTGTTCACTTCTTGTACTAGAAACTCATGTGTTGATCCACACCCATCTCACTTGTTTCCTCTTTGCATGTGAAAGATGAATAGATAGATGAAGTACTCTACCAAAATATGCAATTTTGTTAAAATGCTATTTTAATGGACTAAATTATATGTAATTTTGCTCGAATAATTTTATTATTATTATTTTATTGAATGATAATACTAAGAATTCATATAATTGGTAAAAAAGAAATCCAAATGGTTCAAAAGAGTCTGTTGGAAAGTAACTCTCCCTACCACAGTTTTATCACAAGCATTTATTTCTCCACTAGAGGCAGCCTTTGTTTTACTTAACAGTGTATCTTTGGTAGTGTTCCATACTCAACTTAAAGTGTTATCATCTTCATTTTTATGATTTTTAATATTCAGTTGTATGGATGAACAATCGTATTATTTCACCAATTTCCTATTGATAATTTTTCCAGTATTTTGCTATCACAAATAGTCCAATTATGAATGATCCTTCATGTCATGATTTTGCACATGTGGAAGTAGAATTGCTGGGAATATAATATGGGCTTTTATAATTTAGTTAAATATTATCAAGTTGCCTTTTATAGGAGAGCTTATTTCCTCACTCCCTGGCTAAAAAGATCTTTGCCTTTTGATCTTTTTCTCTATAATAGTGAAAAATGGTATCTCATTTTCATTTTCCTTATTAAGAGTAAGGTTGAATTTTTCTTCATAGATTCATTTACATTTGCTTTTCTTTGAATAGACTGTTAGATCCTTTGCCCTTTGAATTTTCTTATTGACTTGTAGATGTTCTTTATATTTTCAGGATTTAGCCATTTGTGATATTATCAGGAAGTGATGCTTCATGAATATTTTCACATTTCTACACAGTGAGGGCTTTCTAATCAAAGACCTCTGGCACCTGGATTAAAGGATAGCAAGTTAAAAGATAGAGTGCTGGAGAGAAAGTCTTATTCTCCCCAGAAGGATGTGTTTGCATTCCAAGCTGTGTTGGCTCTCCTCCTCCAGAACGGTGGAAGGAGGGCTATGCCGGCAACACTCATGTAAGCTCTGAGCTGAGTAGTTCTGGGGTTCCTCTCCTGTGGACATACCCCTCTGCCTGCACAGGGATGTCAGGCCCCACAGAGAAGTAGGGTGTGGGGAATGGTGCTAAGATGCTCTGCAAGTAAACTGTTCGTTTCTTCTCTGATCCAGAAACTGTTTCATGGCAGGAATGACAAATAAATGTATATATAAAAACATAACAGATATGATTTATAGCTATTTTTGTCTTAGCTGTTTTACCTTGTATATTGTTTTTTTCTTCCCATGCAGGAGATTTTTGTTTCTAAATCTTGCAGTTGAATTTTGAAATCTCTTTCTATCATTTCTGGTGTTGTGACATACTTAGGCTTTTCCTTCTCTATGATGAATTAAACATTTTCCTTCCATGTTTCCTTCCCATACTTATTTAATCTTTCCTGGTAAAATTTTCACTGCATCTGGAATTTATTTTATTTATTTCTCAAATGGCCGCCTGATTGTCACAAGCATTATTGAATAATCACTTTCTGCACTAATTAGAAGTCACCTTCATTATAGACTGAATTCTATGTATGTGGATCTGTCTACTTGACTGTCTTTTTTTAAACCTTTCCATTTATCCATGTGCTAGTCGCACATTGTTTTGATGTTATATCCATATAATAGTACAGTATCCAGTAGAACTATGCCTTTCTCATTAGTCTTATTTTTCTATATGATATTTTTAATTAGCTTATTTTATTTATATTTAACAGAAGAAAGAGAAATTAAAGTGATGAAATTGCTGAGCTACTAGATAAATGTTTCTAATTTTATACAGAGATGTTAGTTCTTTTCTTTTTTTTTTTTCTTTTTGTGGGGAAGATTGGCTCCGAGCTAACATCTGTTGCCAATCTTCCTCTTTTTGCTTAAGGAAGATTGTTGCTGAGCTAACATCTGTGCCAATCTTCCTCTGTTTTATGTGGGATGCCACCACAGCATGACTTGACGAGTGGTACTAGGTCCACACTTGTGATCCGAACCCACGAACCCCCAGCTGCCAAAGTGGAGCACAGGAACTTAACCACTATGCCACCAGCCAGCCCCAAAGAGAGATATTAATTCTTAAAAGAATGAATGGAAATTGGCACATTTGTGTTTAATCCTGCTTGCTTTCTTCTCTAACTCTTCGTTTTTGCTGTTTCTATGATTGGTTTTAGATTATTGTAACATTGCTTCCTTTTCTGTAGGTATGAGTCTCCCAGTGTTTTCATCTTACTTTTGTGTTTTAACTTGTTTTCATTATCACCATCAGCATCTTACCACAACTTTATGGTTAATCAATTCTTCATTTTGATTCATTTATGGTTATCTCCTTTTTTTTTCTTTTTTAAATCAAGAGCTTATTTTTGAGAGGTATCCATGGGTGCTGTATTCTTTGAATTCTTAGATGGGCGACAAGGTTATCCTTATATTTGAAGACTTTTCACCTGTGTATAAAATTGTGGAGTTTGAAATATCTGAATTAACATGTTATTAGTTTTTTGACCTAATGTAAACCCTTGATTAACTACCAAAACCTACCAAAAAAAAAAAAAAAAAGAAAGAAAGAGAAAAGAAAAAGAAAGAAAGGAGAAATGAAAAATCGTTTGGAAGAGGGAAGGCTCTTGGAGCTGATATGTGTGGCTCAGTGCAGCTCTGAGCAAGGAACAGCCAGCGCTGCTGAGGGAGGAAAAGGGGGAAGGAAAGCTCTCGCTTCTCCTCTGCCTTTGTTTAGGGACTGTTACTGCCTCTCCCTCACAGGGCAGCCAGGCATTGATGGCTCTGACCAATTTCATTATTTTAGCTGATTCTTTTAACATTTCTTGTATTGGGACTGGCCCTGTGGCTGAGTGGTTAAGTCCGCGTGCTCTGCTCCCACGGGCCAAGGTTTCGCCGGTTCGGATCCTGGGTGTGGACATGGCGCCACTCGTCAGGCTATGCTGAGGTGGTGTCCCACATAGCACAACCAGAAGGATGTACAACTTGAGTATACAACTATGTACTGGAGGGCTTTGGGGAGAAGGAAAAACAAAAGAAGAAGATTGGCAACAGTTGTTAGCTCAGGTGCCAATCTTAAAAAAAAAAATTTCTTGTATCTTTTTAATAGACACACCTATGTTGGTCCTTCTTGATTTTCCATTTTTTTTCTATGAGCTTGCCTTTGTGAAAGATGACATGTATCAGTACCACACCCAGGGCACAAATGCACACGTCCTAGCCTCCTCCTTTCACCATGTCGTGATTGGGGTTAGCTCAGTGTTTGGGATTTTATTGTGATCGCAGTATGAATGCTGCTCACAGCAGTCATGTTGTCAGCTAAGGTTATTTTCACTTTCCTGCACCAGTTTGTTTTCTCTGTAGCTAAAAATTTCCTTTTTTTGTTTGTTTGCTTAGTTTTCCATGTGCTTATCACTATTTATCCATAGACTTATCCTGTTTTATTATTGTGTGTTTTATTATATTCAAACACATTGAATTTTCTGCCACTTTCTCCTTGTCGTAGAACTCTCTGGTTTCCTTCGACCTACTATAGTCTGGAGAGGTTGCCCTCTGCAATTGTATCTTGGCTTTCTAGCTGAGATTTCCCCACTTTGTCTTGAGGATTCCTTATACTTCTCTTTTTTGGATCTTTTTCTCCTGGATTTTTGTTTTAAACACTGTTTTTTTGTTCTCTTTTTTCTTGGAGCATATCTTTAAGTAGCTTCCTGAGAACAGGTGCATAGGAACTAAATTATATGAGAATTTGAAGGAGCGAAAATGACTCCGTATTAACTTATTATTGAAAATAAGAACAATGGTTTTTATTGTGGTATAATCTGTGTATCATAACATTCACTTTTTTCAGGTATACAAATACAATAGACTGAATGTGTCCAACTCGTGAGTGGATAAGTAAAATATATGATATGTGTCAAGTTGGTGGATATTTGAATTGTTTCCAATTTTTGGCTATTATAAATAATGCTGCTATGAGCGTTCACACATAAGTCTTTGTGTGGACAAATTGTTTTATTCCTTTTTTTCCTTCCCAGCCCCATGTGTCTGTCTTTCTGTCTGTCTTTGCTTCATAGTAATTTTCAAACATACAAAAAGTACTTAAGAATAGCAAATCAAATAGCAAATCAATATCACAATGAGATAGCAGTTCATATCCACTAGAATGGCTATCGTCAAAAAGACACTCAAGAACTACTGTTTGGGAAGATGTGGAAATGTGAAAAACTGGAACTCTTACACATTGCTCATGGAAATGTAAGTAACTTAATCTTGTTTAAAAGTTTGCATCCTAGATTCCACATTGAATTAGGTCATGTTACATCTCCTTCTTTTTGTTTTTATTTACCTGTTCTTTTCTTTGAAAGCGTTATCACTTGTTTTAATTGTATTTTTTAAGTTCAAATTAAAAAAAAACCAATCTAACACTTAGTATGAAAATTTAGTCCTTCTAATTTTTTTTTTTTTTTAAAGATTGGCACCTGAGCTAACAACTGTTGCCAATCTTCTTTTTTTTTTTCCTGCTTTATCTCCCCAACCCCACCCGCCCCGTACATAGTTGTACATCTTAGTTGCAGGTCCTTCTAGTTGTGGCACGTGGGACGCCACCTCAGCGTGGCCTGATGAGTGGCACCATGTCCGCACCCAGGATCTGAACCCTGGGCCACCACAGTGGAGCGCGCAAACTTAACCACTCGGTCACAGAGCTGGCCCCCAGTCCTTCTAATTTTAAATGCTTGATTTTATTTCATCTTTACTTTTGTTTTATAATTAATATTCCATTTTTTCTGTTTTCCTATTTGTTGCTTGAATTAAATTGCTAATTACTCCTATTGTTTCCCATTGATAAATTGGAAATTCTCTTGTCCTTTAAAATTTTATTTATTTTCATCCTCTTATTTGGACAGACGTTATCTCCATTAGTATTTGTGAAGGTGATGTAACGGTTCTTCTGACTTTCCAACACTAAAAATTCCCTGAGATAATTTCATACTTCTAGGCTACTTTTGACTTTCTCCTGTGGTTTATCTCTTGTTTCCAAAGTCTCTTACCAGCTTCTCTATACACACCCCTGGACGTGTCTCTCAGTTACTATAGCTTCTCTGTCTTTTCCCATTTTTCAGACTTCTGCCGTAGTTCATTTGTTTGTTTAGAAAATCTTTTCATGTAATTTACTCAGCTGGAATATATGGATGACATGCTCTGAAATGCCACATTGTTAGATATATTCCTTTAGCCCTGAAAGGAGAAGGATATTTTTTTATTTTTTATTTTCTTATTGAGTTAATGATAGGTTACAATCTTGTGTGATTTCAGTTGTACATTAATGTTTGTCATTCGTGTTGTAGGTGCACCACTTCACCCTTTGTGCCCACCCCTCACCCCACCTTTCCCCTGGTAGCCACTAATCTGTTCTCTTTGTCCACATTTTTAAATTCCTCATATGAGTGGAGTCATACACAGATTATCCTTCTCTAACTGGCTTATTTCACTTAACATAATTCCCTCAAGGTCCATCCACATTATTGCAAATGGAATGATTTTGTTCTGTTTTGCAGCTGAGTAGTATTCCATTGTATATATATACCACAACTTCTTTATCCATTCATCTGTTGATGGGCACTTAGGTTGCTTCCATGACTTGGCGGTTGTAAATAATGCTGCAATGAACATTGGGGTGCATAGGACTTTTGGAATTGCTGACTTCAAGCTCTTTGGATAGATACCCAGTAGTGTAATGGCTGGATCGTATGGTAGTTCTATTTTTAATTTTTTGAGGACTCTCCATACTGTTTTCCATAGTGGCTGCACCAGTTTGCATTCCCACCAGCAGTGCATGAGGGTTCCATTCTCTCCACAACCTCTCCAACATTTGTTACTATTAGATTTAGATATTTTTGTCATTCTAATGGGTGTAAGATGATATCTTAGTGTAGTTTTGATTTCCATTTCCCTGATGATCAGCGATGATGAGCATCTCTTCATGTGCCTATTGGCCATCCGTATATCTTCTTTGAAGAAATGTCTGTTCATGTCTCCAGCCCATTTTTTGATCAGGTTGTTTGATTTTTTGTTGTTGAATTGTGAGAGTTCTTTATATATTATGGATATTAAGCCTTTGTCAGATATATGACTTGCAAATATTTTTTCCCAGTTAGTGGGTTGTTTTTTTGTTTCAATCCTGTTTTCATTTGCCTTGAAGAAGCTCATTAGTCTGATGAAGTCCCATTTATTTATTCTTTCTATTGTTCCCCTTCTCTGACTTCTCATGGTGTCCAAAAAGGTCCTTTTAATACTGACATCAAAGAGTCTACTGCCTACGTTTTCTTCTAGAAGCCTTATGGTTTCAGGTCTCACCTTTAGGTCTTTGATCCATTTTGAGTTTATTTTGGTGAATGGTGAAAAAGAATGGTCAATTTTCATTCTTTTACACATGGCTTTCCAGTTTTCCCAGCACCATTTGTTGAAAAGACTTTCTTTTCTCCATCGTATGCTCTCAGCTCCTTTGTCAAAGATAAGCTGTCCATAGATGTGTGGTTTTATTTCTGGGCTTTCAATTCTTTTCCATTGATCTGTGCACCTGTTTTTGTACTCATACCATGCTGTTTTGATTACTGTAGCTTTGTAGTATGTTTTGAAGTCAGGGATTGTGATGCCTCCCGTATTGTTCTTTTTTCTTGGGATTGCTTTGGCAATTTGGGGTCTTTTGTTGCCCCATATAAATTTTAGGATTCTTTGTTCTAATTCTGTAAAGAATGTCATTGGGATTCTGATTGGGATAGCGTTGATCTGTAGATTGCTTTAGGTAGAACAGACATTTTAACTATGTTTATTCTTCCAATCCAGGTACATGGAATGTCTTTCCATCTCCTTATGTCGTCATCCAATTCTCTCAGAAAGGCCTTGTAATTTTCATTATATAGGTCCTTCACTTCCTTAGTTAAATTTACCCCAAGGTATTTTATTCTTTTTGTTGCGATTGTGAATGGTATTGTGTTCTTGAGTTCTTTTTCTGTTAGTTCATTATTGGAGTATAGAAATGCTACTGATTTATGCAAATTGATTTTGTACCCTGCAACTGTGCTGTAGTTGTTGATTACTTCTAAGAGTTTTCCAGTGGATTCTTTGGGGTTTTCTATATATAAGATCATGTCGTCTGCAAACAGCGAGAGTTTCACTTCTTCCCTCCCTATTTGGATTCCTTTTATTCCTTTTTGTTGCCTGATTGCTCTGGCCAGGACCTCCAGTACTATGTTAAATAAGAGTGGTGATAGAGGGCATCCTTGTCTCGTTCCTGTTTTCAGGGGGATGGTGCTCAGTTTTTGCCCATTGAGTATGATGTTGGCTATGGGTTTGTCGTATATGGCCTTTATTATGTTGAGGTAGTTCCCTTCTATGCCCATTTTGTTCAGAGTTTTTATCGTAAATGGCTGTTGGATCTTGTCAAATGCTTTCTCTGCATCTGTTGAGATGATTGTGTGGTTTTTATTCCTCAGTTTGTTGATGTGGTGTATCACGTTGATTTATTTGCGGATGTTGAACCATACCTGTGTCCCTGGTATGAATCCCACTTGATCATGATGTATGATTCTTTTGATGAATTGCTGAATTCTTCTTGCCAAAATTTTGTTTAGAATTGTTGCATCTATTTTCATCAGTGATATTGGCCTGTAGTTCTCTTTTTTCCTGGTGTCCTTGTCCGCCTTTGGTATCAGCGTGATGTTGGCCTCATAGAATGTGTTAGGAAGTGTTCCATCCTCCCTAATTTTTTGGAATAGCTTGAAAAGGAGAGGTATTAAATCCTCTTTGAAAGTTTGGTAGAATTCCCCAGGAAAGCCATCTGCTCCTGGGGTTTTATTCTTTTGGATGTTTTTGATTGCTGTTTCAATCTCTTTCCTTGTGATTGGTCTGTTCAAATAGTCTGCTTCTTTGAGTGAGCTTTGGGAGATTGTAGGAGTCCAAGAATTTATCCATTTCCTCTAGGTTATCCATTCTGTTAGCATAGAGGTTTTTGTAGTATTCTCTTATAATCTGTTGTATTTCTGCAGAGTCTGTTATTTCACCTCTTTTCATTTCTGATTTTGTTTGAGCTTTCTCCCTTTTTTCTTTGTAAGTCTGGCTAGGGGTTTGTCAATTTTATTTATCTTCTCAAAGAACCAGCTCTTTGTTTCATTGATCCTTTCTACTGCCTTTTTCGTTTCAATAGTATTTATTTCTGCTCTGATTTTCATTATTTCTCTCCTTCTGCTGACTTTGGGCTTTATTCTTCTTTCTCTAGTTCAGTTAGCTGTAGTTTAAGATTGCTTATTGGGGATTTTTCTTGTTTGTTAAGATGTGCCTGTATTGCGATGAATTTTCCTCTTAATACAGCATTTGCTGTATCCCATATCAGTTGGTATGGCATGTTATCATTTTCATTTGTTTCCAGGTGTTTTTTGATTTCTTCTTTAATTTCTTCAATGATCCATTGCTTGTTCAGTAGTGTGTTGTTTAGTTTCCACATCTTTGTGCCTTTCTCAGCTTTTTTCTTGTAATTAATTTCTAGCCTTATAGCATTATGATCAGAGAAGATGCTTGTTATTTTTTCAATTTTTTTAAATTTGTAGATGCTTGCCTTGTTTCCCAACATATGGTCTATCCTAGAGAATCTTCCATGTGCACTTGAGAAGAATGTGTATTCTGCTTTTTTAGGTTGAAGTGATCTATATGTGTCTATTAAGTCCAATTGTTTTAGTTTTTCATTTAATTGCACTGTTTCCTTGTTGATTTTCTGTCTGGATGGTCTGTCCATTGATGTGAGTGGGGTGTTGAGGTCCCCTACTATTATTGTGTTGTTTTTAACATCTTCCTTTAGGTCTGTTAATAGTTGCTTTATGAACCTTGGTGCTCCTATGTTGGGTCCATAGATATTTATAAGCGTTATTTTTTCTTGATGAAGTGTCCCTTTGATCATTATATATTGTCCCTCTGTGTCTCTCTTTACCTGTCTTATCTTGAAATCCACTTTATCTGATAGAAGAATTGCAACACCTGCTTTTTTTTCCTTGGTATTAGCTTGAAGTATTGTCCTCCACCCTTTCACTCTGAGCCTGTATTTGTCCTTGGGGCTGAGGTGTGTTTCCTGGAGGCAACAAATTGTTGGATCTTGTTCTTTAATCCATTTTGCCGCTGTGTGTCTTTTTATTGGAGAGTTCCATCCGTTTACATTAATAATGCTGTCAATTTGTTGCTCATTATCTGCCTTTCCTGCTTTTCTCTTCCTGTGTTCTTTATCCTACCCATTTGATACTGCAATTTCTTATGCTGGGTTTCTTAGATTTTTCCTTATTTATGTTTTGTGGCTCTGTTCTGTTTTTTAGTTTATGGCTACCCTGAAGTTTGTATTTAGAATCTTGTGTATAGTATAGTCTATTCTCTGGTGGTCTCTTACTTACTTGGCCTAGACTGATTTAGTCCCTTTGCTCTTCCCCTCCTAAATTATTATTTTCATTTCTTATTCCAACTTGTGTTATGAGTTTGTAGTTAGAGTGATAAGATCGTCTTTGCTTTGGTGGTTTCCTTACCTCTATCCTAATGCTGTAGTTGAATATTTGCTGTCCTATTCTGGTTCTATCTATCTGTCTCCCTACTCTGTGGTTTGTGACCCCTTTCTCCCTTTTTTTTTTTTCAGGTATGAGAACCTTCTTGAGGATTTCTTGTAGTGGAGGACTTCTGGTTACAAATTCTCTTAACTTTTGTTTTTCTGGAAAAGATTTAATTTCTCCCTCATATCTGAAGGATATTCTTGCTGGATAGAGTATTCTTGGCTGAAGATTTTTATCTTTTAAAGTTTTGAATATGTCACTCCATCCTCTCCTAGCTTGTAAGGTTTCTGTAGAGAAATCCGCTGAAAGTCTGATAGGAGCTCCTTTGTAGGTTATTCTCTTCCATCTTGCTGCCCTGAGTATTCTTTCTTTGTCTTTCATTTTTGCCATTTGTACTACTATATGCCTTGCAGTAGGTCTTTTTACATTGACAAATCTAGGAGATCTGAAAGCTTCCTCTACACACATTTCTCCCTCAATCCCTAGATTTGGGAACTTCTCTACTATAATTTCATTAAGCATACTTTCTGCTCCATTTTCCTTTTCCACGTTCTCGGGAATTCCTATGATCCTTAAATTTTTTCTCCTCACTGAATCTGCTTTCTCTCTAATACCTTCCTCATTCCTTTTAATCCTTAGGTCTCTTTCTTCCCCTGTCTGGAGCCATTCAGCCTGTCTATCTTCGATTATGCTAATTTGCTCTTCTATGGAGTCTGCCCGGGCATTCAGGGAATCCGTATTCTGTTTTATCTGTTCCATTGTGTTTTTCATCTCTAGTAATTCTGTTTGGTTCTTCTTTATAATTTCAATCTCTTTTGTGAAGTAACTCCAGAACTCGTTGGCTTGTTTCTCTATCTTTCTCTCTGCCTCATTGAAGTTTTTGATTATAGCTGCTCTGAACTCATTTTCACTTAGTTTACCTATTTCCAAGTCCTCAGGACTTAATTCTGTGTTTTTATTGTTTTACTTCTGGTCTGGGGCTTTTATAAATTGCTGGATGGTAGCGGAGTGGCTTTTTTGCATGGTGGTAGAATTCGGTTGCAGTTACAGCCTGTCGCCACTAGATGGGGGTCGAGAGCTGGGCGTTCTGAGCTCTCCGCCTTTGGGCAAGATGGCGGCGCACAGTGTGCTTTGCCAGGAGGGAGGGGCAGGTTTTCTCAAGCAGCAATCTGGGTTCAGATCAGTTCTGTTCTCTGGTCTCCCGGGGCCCTGGGTTTATGGGGTCCCTGCACACGGAAGCTTTCCCCTGTCAGCGGGTTTCCACTGTACTGGTGGCGGGAGTCCTAGATGATCCCCCGGTCATATGGCCCCTCCCCTGCTCCTTCCCGGACCTGTGCAGTGATCCCAGACTTTAGGGGAGGGAGTGAAGTTCTCTCCTACCCCGTTCCAGCTCCTCCGAGGCCAGCAGCAGGGTCTCCGTCCTCTGTCTTTTGATACTGTAGGTCTCCGAGTCCTAGCATTAGGTTCATTAGCTGAAATTCAGGTTTTTTTCCCAGTCCTTTGTTGTACTTTGGAGGGGAGAGAGTCCTGGATCAGCTCACCCCGCCATTTTGCTCTGCCCCTCTCCAGGAGAAGGATATTTTGATTGAGCATAGGATTCTTCAGTTTCTGTTCTTGTCTTTCAGGAGTTGATGCATTCCACTGTGTTCTAGCTTCTAGTGTTAAGTCTGATGTCATTCTGATTTCTCTGCCATTGCAGGGAATGTATTCTTACTGTCTGAAAGGTGACCTAGTTTTCTCTTAATTCTTGGATTTCAGAGTTTTTTCCCCCTCAACCAGGATATGACTGGTGTGTGCTGTTTACTCCGTGTGCTCTTTCAGTGTACAGATTTCAGTGTTTCTTCATTTTAGAGGAAGTTTCTTCTCTTAACTGTTTCCTTTCCTCACTTATAGTTTTCTCCATCTGGAACTCTTGTTATTTGTGGGTTAGGTATCCTGGACAAACTCTCTAAGGTTCATACGATTACTCTCATTTTGTATTTGTATTCTGTTTCTTGATATTATATCTTTATGTTGCTCTTCCAGGTTACTAATTCAAGTTCCATTGGTGATCATCTTCTCCTTTAAGTAGTTGACTGACTTGCGTAATTGGGAAATCATGTTGTTTTATCCCAGAAATTCTAATTGCATATAAGTGTATATCTGTGCATGTATTGCTAGTTTTCAAGTTTCTAAGTGCCCTTACTACTTTTTGGATAAAGGTTTTTTCTGTCTCTCAGCTGCTCTATTTCACTCGGCATATTTAATCATTATTCTGAATGCTTGTCCTTTCTCAGTGGGTGAGCCCCCTACTGTGGTTTTACTACAGTTGTTTTTGGGTTGTCAGTACTGAGTTCTGTTTGTTGTAATATTTTAAGTGGCAGTAGTCTTTCAAGTTGTTGAAGACACAGCCATGTCTACTCCTGATAACAGGAAGACCATATGCCTCCTAGCATTTTCCTCATCTCAAGGACAGAATCCAGCTAACATTTGTTGACTACTCGGACTTCTTGGCAAACAGACCAGGGACTCTTCTGGAGCCTTTATTGACTTTCTCTCCAGGGTCCGTGGATCTCTGCAGGCCAAGCTGTCTCCAGGATCTATTCCTTTCATGTACTTCCTTGGCATTTTCTAAAGCTAGTTTCTAAGTTTTGTCCAGAGAAAGGAGCCCATTTCCTGTTCTTGGCTTTCACTTTCCTCCAGATCTCAGCATGTGAGATTTCTTCAGCTGCTCACTGACTCTGGGGAGATAGAGACCATGGAATTTGGAGTGGAGAGGTAGTGAGCCAGGTTGGTTTTGCCGTCTTCCCAAAGCAGAAATATCTAACCTGGGTTGTCTGGGTCTCTTGAGTGAGCTATAGGGGAGTCTGAATCCTCTGAAATTGAATACACACTTTTCTGGGGAGAAATTCACTGAGGTTCTAGACCCAAAAATGGTTCAGAACAACTCTAGCTGATTAATGGGGAACTCTGTTTTCATTAATTACAAACATCCACTATTTTCACTGAGTGCAAGTAAATCCTAGCTCTACACCTCCTAGCTGTATGACTATAAGCAAATTCCTTAACTTCTCTGTGCTTCATTTTCCTTATATGTAAGGTGAGAGTAATTATGGCACTTGGTTTAGAGGACTCTGAGCATTAAATGAGTGAACACACTTAAAATGCTCAGAACAGTGCCTGTTTATACTAAGCACTCATTCTTCTTCCTAATGTGGAAATCTGACAGTAATATTCTGCGTGCTATTTTTGTTAAATATTGGTTAACGTGTTTACTTTTACTGTTGTCATTATTATTACTAAATCCTGTCAGTAGTTATTCTTTTTCAGATGGCAAACTGAGCCACAAATTAATAACGTTCTCTTATTATTCTTTTGTCAGTTAACTGCAGAATTATTGTTACAAATGAACAAATATACTTGAAATATAAACTGCTTTGAAAGAAATCTTTCCATCATAAGGGTGTTTATGTAAGAGTCTAGCAGAAAAATGGAGATGGAAATCTTTCTTCTAAAAATGAAACTGAGAGATAAAAGTGTTTGTTACAATGATAACCTATTTCTGCTTAGGCCTTTGTGCTAAGATTAATATTAGCACACTGAATACACCTTTCCAAATTTGTTGTGTGTGTGTGTGTTTGTATGTGTAATTGTTAAATTCCAAATCTAGGTTACTTTTAGGTTTTAGTTTTTTGGAAAAGCAGCCTTTATATAGTCTACAAAGATGAAAATAATTAGAAAACTCCAAGTAGAAAGGAATAAGGCTTATAGTAATTAAGCCCAAACATGATCATCTGCCTATGTCATATCCTTCGGAATAGAGTGCTAAATTGTCCCACTTTTGTTAGACCTTAGTCAGTTGCTTATATTGATTGCTACAGTGAAGGAGGAATCTACTTTTGCTGTGGAAGAAAAAGTGCAATAGAGTTGTTGAAATTCTATGGAGGCCAGACACCCTCACATCCCATCAGAGGTAATAATGTACCATATGGAACCTTTATATTCCAGAAGGATTTTTAGAAACTCTTTTGTAGCAGCTTGATTCTTACCCTTTGCTATGTCATTTATTTAAAAATTAAGAACTATTGCAACCCAAATTCTGGTTTCTAAGAATTGACTATAACTGAACAAATACTATATTCTAATTTCAGAGCAGTTTTAGATTTAAATAATATTCAGGACTTTCCATACTAAAAGAGTTTGGTCTTTTATGGAGTTGGAGTGTTTGATTGAAAGAATAACTGTTGGGAATAGGAGAAAATATAGGGAAATGTATTTGTAACTAATTTGTAAAATTCCATTCTTGCCAGAGGGGTCATTTTAGATCTGGGCAGAAGTTGACCTTTTGTATTATATCTAAAGTCATACAGGCCGGGGTTCTCACACTGACTAGAATAAGCCAGAGCTGGGATGTTCTTGACTATTTGAAGTCAGTCTCCTAGGAAACTGAGAATATAAAGTAGGATATGTGTTACTTTCCTTTAATATTTATGCAGTCTTACTAGAAAGTTGGAGGAAAGAAGTTTTTATTATACAGATATGAATAGATAAACTTGTTAGGCACTTTCAGTTAGGTTTTTCTTTTAAAGCATATTGTAAACTATTTTGGTGTCTTTGAGTTCTGGACTCTTCTCTAGATTTTAATTTTTCAAAATTTGTTCCTGTATTAGTTTCCTAGGGCTGCCATAACAACATACCACAGACTAGGGGGCTTAAACAACAGGAATTTATTCCCTCGCGGTTCTGGAGGCTGGAGGTCTAAGATTAAGGTGCTGCCGTGGTTAGTTTCTTCTGGAGGCCTCCCTCGTAGCCTGCAGAGGACCGTCTTCTCTGTCTGCACGTGGTCTTTCCTTTGTGCTGTCTGTGTCCTAATCTTTTCTCACATCAGTCATGTTGGATTGGGGCTCGCCCTAATGACCTCATTTTAGCTTAATTGCCTCTTTAAAGACCCCATCGCCAAATACAGTCAGATTCTGAGGTACTGGAGGTAGGGACTTCAGCATATGAGTTTGGTGGTGATGGGACACAGTTGACCCATAGCAGTTCCATTATCCTTTCTTCATCTGATTTTTGTGTTGGGGTCAACAGGGAAGTGCTGTGATAGAATCTGTTCAATTTTTAGTGCCACTCATGAATATAGCCATTATTTTCAAGGTGAGTTTACAGGAATGCTATGTCGGGGCCTATTTCCCAACGTGCTTTTTATCTTTGAGTCCTGTGGATCAAAATCTAACAACTTTAGATCTTTATTTTGAAATCCTGTATTCTCAGGAGGTAGAGCTTCAGAATTTTAATAGGTATATCTTAGATTCTGTTCTGGACAAAGAATCTCTCTGAATCAAAAGAACAGAACCAAAAATAATGGTATCAGTTATCCTTTCAGGCTGGAATAACAACAAACTAAAAAGATAGGGACTTATTATGCCAAATACCATCATGAAACTCAATTTTATATAACAGGACAATTTCTTCATATTTGAACAGGTAAATCATACCTATACTGCTTTCCGGAGTTGAATCAAACAAGTTCTGCTTACAAAAGATAGCTTTCGCAAACCAAGTCTTGTAATATCTGTCAGTTTAGACTTGATGTTTTTTAATAAAGATGTTACTTAAAATTACATTAGTTTAAAATAATATTATTTCAATATTAGAAATTCTTAATATTAAGAATTCACTCACCTTATACCCCTTGTATCTCATGTGCCTTCTCTGTAAACTGATAATGGAGCATTGAGGGACAAGTTTGTGCATATGAAGGGACTTTGTAAATTTCACTGCCATACAGATGTTAGTTGTGCTGTGTACGTTGGGTCTTCTACTTTTGGGGACAGTTTCTGTTTTGACTATCAATTGGTATACCACTCAGCAGCTGACAATTACGACCAAATATCCCTCCATTCAAGGAACTTTGAATACTTTTCATCACCGCTCCTCTGTATAATTCCAAGTTAACATATATTTTATTGATCTGAGGTCTTTCTACACTTTTTGTGACTTTTCCCTCCTTTAGTCTTCCCTCAGTTTTAATTCTCATTTGAGGTTAACTTAAGTGTGTAATTAAAATTTGCCTGAATCTTGCTTCTGTTGAGGGACTACTTGCCTGTTACCTATTAAAACCTTAGGAATTATTAGGAAAATAAAACAATAAAATATTTAAAAGTTTAAGTCAGAGAAAACCTATTGAACAAATTATCTGCTATTGATTATTTCACATAGTGGAAAGGTTTTGATTGAAGAGAAAATAACGTTGATCAAGTCAGATAGCTTTATTTTAATAATGTTTTGTAATGTAAAAACAAAAAACTCTTTCTAGTGACATTGCTTTACTTTTTCTTTTGAAATTATTTCAGATGTACAGAAAAATGCAAAATATTACAAAGAATTTCTGAACAGCCTTCAGTAACATTTATATTTGCTCATCCCTATATCTGTATCTGTATCTATATATTTCTGTATCTGTATCTATCTTTTTTACCTGAAGTAGTTCAGAGTAAATTGCAGACCTGGTGCCCCTTTACTTCTAAACATGTTTCTGTTTCCTAAAAACAAGAAAATTCTTTTACATTACCACAGTACCATTATCAAAATCAGGATATTAACGTTGACATATAACTATTGTCTAATCTACAGATGATGTTCAGATTTCACCAGTTGTCCCACTAATGTCTTTTATAGCAAAAGAAAAAAATTTTCTTGTTTAGGATCCTGCGTTACATTTACTTGTCATGTCTCTTTATGTTCTTTCCATCTGAAACAGTTCCTTATTCTTTTGTTGTCAACTATGATATTTACCTTTTTTTCAACGAGTACAGGCCATTTATTTTATAGAATGCCCGTCCTTTTGTATTTGGTTTTTCATGATTAAATTCAGGCTTTGCATTTTTGGCAGGAATACTACAGAAATGGTATTGTCCTTCTTTCTCCTTTACCACATAGGAGACACACGATGTCTCTTTATTCCATTACTGGCGATGTTGGTTTGGATGAGGTGGTATCTCTCAAATTTCTCCATCACAGAATTACTATTTTTCCTTTATCATTAATAAAATATCTTATGGGGAGATACTTTGAGACTCTGGAAATATTTCATTAGGCTTTCACTCCCTAGTTTTAGATACTTCCTAGTTTGTATTTAATGAGGAATAAGGCTGAAGATTACAGTGGCAGTGGCAGAATTTATGACTATAATTTTTAGAATCATAAAGATAGATAATGACAGCACAATACCAGAAAGATTGTTTTCCTAAATTCATTACTCTTGAAATTTTATACATCAAGAACTCACAGGTGAAGCAAAACCTAATTTACCTCACTGTTGCATTTGACAGGGTCAGTTATTTATTTTTTTAGGAAATAATTTGAAGCAACAGATTAGTAAAAGGCAGTGGCAGAGGTCTAGATGTGAACACTGAAAATAGTGACAGCTTGATGGTGACCAAGAAGACAAAACTAAATTAAAATAGCAAATAGATCTCCAAAAAGCTAGCTGTTTGTGACCGTCTAACATAGGCGTATATAACCATAGATGTTCATTCTAGTCCCTGAGAGTGATTATGTCCTATAATGTGGCATTTGATGATTGTTGTTGTTTGTACTTGTTTGGAGGGGATTCATGGCGAGATAGGGGCATTGCCAATACAAACTGACTTATCAGCTACTAATAGACTTTGAAGAGTGGTACTATTACCTTGATGAATATCTTACTCAGTAATTTACCTTTGAGGATTCAGAAATTCTAACTTGATAGGGCTTACTCCTTTTTATTGCATGTGTGATTTTTTCCTCTCTTCTTTTTGGTTAGGTCTTACTTTTGCTGACTAAATCACAAGATTTATATACTAGGATGTCAATGTATTAATCTCCAATGCATAATCATTCTATCTGGGGGATCCCCCTATTCATATGTTTCTTGGAACTAGCACACATTTCTGCTGGGTAGGAAAATTATATGTGAAGCCAAGTTCTCAAAAATTTCTTTGGTGAGTATAGAGTCACAATAAAGAAGTCATTTTTGTATTTTGAATATATAAGGCCTTATTTCTCAAAGTGTGTTCCATGGAATTTTCAACCCATAAAGATACTCTACGGAAGGAGGAAGTGTGTGGTAAATAAATGATGTATGATATCCTCCTCTTGGAGAGTCCCAAGACATAGTGATGTATTAATGAGTCTGAGGAGTCTTTCTAATTAAAAAAAACTAAAACTATTTAATTTAGGTTAACTCCATGTTTCCCAAATAGAAGTGACACAACTCCCATCCCCCTGACCACACACATAATAGTCCTCAGAATAGGTGTTTATTACCATCATCCTTTTGTAGTTAGACTTTTCTTCTAGGTTGGACAAGATGAATTTGTTGGCTTACCAGACACCGATCTTTGACGTTTTTTTCTTTTATAACCTTTTGTTCCACTTAGTCACCTTCACTTTCCATTGACCCTCCCTCCCTCCCTCCCTCCCTCTCTCCCTCTCTCCCTTCCTCCCTTCCTCTCTTCCTCCCTTCCTCCCTTCCTTTCTCCTTTCCTCTCCTTTTAAAGATATTTTTAAGACTATTCAATTATATTTTGGCCTTGGAGCCATTTGTCTCTTTATATACCTCTGTTCTGATCTCTTAAGTATTAACTTAGGAGAGAAACGATTTCTAAGTTCTCAGGGGTGGGGGATATACATGGTTATTTAAACAATGTTACTCTTAAAAGATTCCTGATAATAATAATACAGAGTCTAGAGGAAATGTTTCACATATCCTGTTGAACAACTTTGAAATTCTATTAAAATGTTTTGAGAAAGATTTTTTTCAAAAACGTTTAAAATTATAAATTTTACTTTAAAAAAAGTATTTCTGTTACCTGAAAAATTCAGGCATGTTAGACTATTTTGTAAACTTTAACAATACTTGAACCTCAATGGATATTTTTTTAAAATTCTGTAATAATGATTTTTGTCTTGAGCAGCTAGATATTATTTTAGTTATCTACTTAATTACTTTTATTTTGAAATGCAGTTCACTAATTTATAGTTAATTTATATTTAATTTATTTTAAAATATATTTATATTTTTTAAGTGTTGTGTTATGTTCCTGTTACATAACTCTAAGTAGGGTTAAAGTGAGTCTATGTTTGGATTCCATTCAATATGGGTCTGATGTACTTTTTTCCCCTACAGATTATAGGGAGATCTCTAAGATAAAACAGAGCCCTCTAATGAATTGGATCTTTAAGCTTTCATAGTAATATGTTTTATAAAAGACAACAGCACATAGTTATATAGCCATTTATGTTGACTACATGCTTTTTTATACATTTTTCCGTGAGGAAGAACAAGAAGGTTATACCATCTCTGGGGTGACATAAATTCCAGCCCTACCTCTACCACTTAGTATAGGTGTGACTCTGGATTTGCTGTGCATTCATTCATTCAATATATATTTATTTGCCTAGTATATAGTACATACTTCTCTGGTCACTAGACTTAGAAGGATGAAATTAAATCATTCACTTAGCTTTTAAAATTCTTTTCTCACCTGACAGGGATATGTGCACAGTATTGATACAAAGCCCTTAGCACATAGTAGGCTCACCTCTTGAGTAGTTAGTGTAGTAAGATGCTTTCTCACGTGAAGTTTGTTTCTAGTAATAATAGAGAGGTTCTACAGTTTCTTCCTTTCTTATTGTGTTTATCATACAGTCTTGTTTCTCGCAAAATTCTAATTTGCTTTCAAAAATATATTTTTTAAATTATCTAATAAGATCTTTATTTAGTGTCACATTTATTTTACAAAGGGCAGATGCTTATTTTAGTGATTATTTGTCATTAAAATTATGTCAAAATGTCTTAAAATGTTGTTGAAACTGTAAACAAACTCATAACACACACAGAGCTAATTATGGATGCCATCTGTTTATTTTTACAAAGCTTTTTTTTTTTAAGACCATGGCATTGTCTGCTTATGATAAGCTTCAAGATTATTATAATGACTAAGTCCTGTCCTTCAATTAGTGTAGCTGAAGATGGAAAGACAATTCGTTTGTTCACTGACCTTTTCCTGTGTCAGAGTGTATGAAATATGACGTGTCATGATAAAGAAACTATTGTGAAGTGCATTTAGAACATGCTTAATTTTTATGAGAAAAAGAATTGGTGTCAAAGCAGCAGATGTGGCCAAAGTTTTAGTTAAATTTTTAAAACTTATTCAAGGTTTAGATGAAAGACAGATTATCTCTTCTTTGCTAGTGCCATAAGTGGCTTTATTTTAGCTAAGTTTAGGAACTTGTAAGCAATCGATCAAATTTATAATGTGTATCCCTGTTAGTATCCCTATATGTTGGTGCAGGGTTTTATACATGTGTAGCCCATGTGTTAGTGTGGAAGGCCAGGGATCCCCATGACAGCATCATCCAAAGTAGCTCTCAGCAATTTGCTGAGAGAGCAGTGATTTCACTGGCTCAGTTTTGCTATTGTGCATGCTAAGCACTCCCCATGTAAGTCTGGAGGGAAAACAACCTGCAGGATCCATCTGCTCCTTTCTGCTACACTGCATTGATGTAAGAGTACGCTAATCTGGTTGCTTGTCAGGACAGGTTAGTGAAAGCATGCAAGTGGGTGAGACTTCGGCTAGACTAGTGCTTTGGAAAATCATAAGCTGCTTCCATAGATGCCATGCTAAGTGTAGCAGAATAGGTTGATTATCAGCCACATTGAAGATTGCCCCTGAATATGTAATTCTCAGTTAAGAATTAGTTTCAAAATTAAAAGTGTTAAACATTTGTGGACCACATCTGATTAAAAACTGGGAAAAGTAATATAGATAGTTTACAAAATACTTTTTAGGTGTTAGTTTTTCTTATCATGCTTTGTACTATATTGTGTTTATTCTTTAATTTTGTTCTCAGATAGTTTTTTAGTCAAATAGGATTAAATGTTAAATATAATTAACCTCATTTTACTCAAAGGTTGTTGAAATTCTTCTTGCTTATTTCTGTTTATTTACCTTTTCCTACACCTATTGACTGGCAGATATTGGCCT
Organism: Equus przewalskii; assembly: GCF_037783145.1. Classification (NCBI taxonomy): domain Eukaryota; kingdom Metazoa; phylum Chordata; class Mammalia; order Perissodactyla; family Equidae; genus Equus; species Equus przewalskii. Next base: position 69,311,841 of record NC_091846.1, read on the forward strand.
TGCAGGTTGAGCATCCTGTCACAGAATGCATTACTGGCCTGGACCTAGTCCAAGAAATGATCCGTGTTGCCAAGGGTTACCCTCTCAGGCACAAACAAGCTGATATTCCCATCAACGGCTGGGCAGTTGAATGTCGGGTTTATGCTGAGGTAAAATGAATGATGTTGGGAGGAAGAATGGTGATTGTGTTCCAAGTTATGGGACCAGGTATAGGTAAACAAGATAAAGTTCGGGTTTTATAACCCGTGTCAAGTATTTGATTATGTAATCCAGAATTGAACCAGGGGAAAGGTTAGGTAATTTTGACATAATTCAAAATAGTTTCAAAGGATTGAGTTTAATTAATTTTTGTATATTTTTTCTGGTTGGAGGAATAGCTACTAATCAGTTTAAAGGGCAACAAAGCATTAGTTGAATATTCTCGTGCTTGAATGGACCATGGGTTTTTTTTGTTTGCCTGTTTTCAAACCTCATTTGAAATAAACAGAAGCGTTTATTTCTATGGTTTTATCTTTTGTTTTTTTGAGATCTTACCCCGGGTACATATTAGTTGTTAATTCAATATTTACTTAAATTTTTTCTCATAGCTTTTTTCCCTAGTAATTTTATCCCTTATGGTTATATGAAAGTAACAACTAAAATTTAAATTGCAAAGCTTTCATTCATAATTTTAATTATAGATTTTGCTCAGAAACTCTCAGTTTAGTACTTTCATATTAATTTATAACTATATTAACCAGATAATAAAGCAGTCGACACCTGAAAATGCTTTTTTCAAATGATTAAAACAAGAATGCAAGGAAACATTTAGACTATCTTTTACTTTTAGATATTGCAGCCTGTCTGTCGAAATAAAAAATAAATTAGCACTATCTTCATTTAAGAGTACTGAAAGTTGTTTTGAAATGTTTTTAAGGATCTTGAGAAATATGTTTTGGCTTGGTTATTGTTCTTGCTTTTTATTATGTTTTAAATGTGTTTTCTTCCTTATTGTTATGACACTGAACTTATTTAATATTTATTCTGATGACTTAAGATATTTACAAATGGAGCACATATCTAGTAGCATGTGCAAAGTTTCTTTTCAAGTCTTTATTTGAAGAACCAAAATTCTCAAATTTTACCATATGCGAGCTGTTTTGAGAGTAAGAAAAACAAATATCTTTAGTGCACTACATTTGTTGTTCTGAACTTGAGTATGTTTTGATGTAGCGCCTAGGTTATTTTATTTTTGCCCAAGGCATTCTAAGAAGATTTATAAAAAGTTGGAATTTTACCAATTTCAATAAAGTATGATCAAGGTCAGGCTAAATTCTGCTTACAGTTCTGTTTGATTTTTAAATACACTTCTAAGTTGTCTAGAGTGAGTATAAGACAATGATATTCTGAAATCTGTGATTTGGTAAATACAGTATGTTGAAAATAGACCTATAAATCCTTCTTCATTGTATAAATATTTAACCTTACTTGTGCTGATTTATATTTCAAAGACTGTGCTTCCTTTCCTTTGAACTTTCAGGACCCCTACAAGTCTTTTGGTTTACCGTCTATTGGGAGATTGTCTCAGTACCAAGAACCAATACATCTACCTGGTGTAAGTCATTAAGCTATAATACCAAGTGAGGGGTTAAAATCTTGATTTATGTCATACTTTTATGTTAAAGCATGTCAACACCAAAGGGTGTAAATTGAAGGACAAGTAAAATTCATGGGGAATCAGTTTTTTATTTTTTAATATTTTGTACTTTATGATGTGGAGGAAAATCAGAGTTCACTTGATGGGGGAAGTCCAGAGACATCTGACTTCTAAATAAATGATATTTTACAGTGTCACAACTTTTTTGAAAATTGTAATGAAAAAGATGATGGAATCCTAAGAGTCGGAAATGATTTTTCTGTGTTACAATTTAATCTTTTTAATAAATCTAATCTAGCTTGCCTGTATAGTCAGATGTCAAGAAATTCAAGTACAAAATAAGCTTGTTAACTGAATGGATTAAGGAAAACAAACTGTACCTCATTCTGTTAAGTGTCATGGACTCTAAGAAGTATATATTATTTACACCAGTTAAAGAAAAGTGATTACTGTCTGCTTTATTCATATTTCCTCTATATTTAATAGCTGTTCATTAAATAGTTTTTTTTTTTCATGAAAAGAACAAGGACATACCCTGTCTCTTAACAAGGTAGTAAGTGCATATATATATGACATTACGTTAGCTAGTGGATGACGAGGCTGTACCATCTGTGAATATGATTATTCAGTTTGATTACTGGACAAAGATGGTGAAAAATTACAGGAAGAATTCTAAATTTGAAGATGTTATTGGATATATGATTTATTTCAGTTTTTAAATTGTTTTTGCCCATGTGCTTTCTAAAGGGACTTGACCCTTTCTAGGCTTGGAGACTTCATGCTGTGTTCAAAGCCTGAAGGCAGAAAAAAAATTGTAAAGATTTAACAGGCGTTATGTGACGTTAAATAGCAGATGAGAAAACAAGTATCATAGGGACATATCTAAACATTTTTTTAATCAAACAAAAAAGTATTAAATAAGAATTCATAATGATTACTCTAGTTGTTAGAAGTTTTCACCACGTTGTAATAGCTAACAGGATGTCAAACATTTTGCCCTCGCAAGTTTTTGCAATTTGCAATTTTCAGACGTGAGACCTGTTGAAAGTACAAGTGATAATGGACAAACTATACCCCCTACAGTCTTTGTCCCACCAAATCTTTCTTCAATTAATGCTGCAGCAGGAGTTTTATGTAATAACATTTGCGCTTGTGAGCCATCCATAGAAAGAAAAAACAATTAAAATGCCTTAAATGTTCTGCTTACTGCTGTTATTTGCTTGTGTGAATGTTGCATGTCAGCTAAATGGACCAAGGAATAGATAAAGTGATTGGGTGCGGGAGAGTGCACACTAAGCTTTGTCTATCATTATTGCTGGGAGCAATCAAATTGATGTCAGCAGGACAGTAGATGCGTTGACAGCTGTAATTATGTATCTCCATGGTGATCACTTTTGGCCTGTCATGGAGGCCCACGAGTCCCCTCCCTTGGAAGCATTTAATCAGATTGGGCTGTCACTTGTCAGGTAGACGTGGCGGGCTGGGAGTTGTGCTGAGGGGGAGAGGTGACTCGAGAATGCAGGGTGGGAGATGGCTCATAGTTTCACAGGGTCCACTGTTGGTACAGAAAAAAAGACATTTGAATTGTGCCAGAGGTTTCTGAGCAGTGGTTTTAGACTCATACACAGGTGCTCGGGAGGTGGTGGTGGTGTTTGTTTTTCCTCTTTATCTTCTTAAACTAGATCAGTTTTAACTTAGGAAGCCCTTTGTGGCCCTTATCTTTTTTGGTCATAAGAATACATACTTCAGTGTTAACTTACAGTTTGTACGTTTCACATGCTGCTTTAAGCCTAAAATTTATTTATATGGCAAAGATGAAGATTTTCTTTTTATCTTTGATCACCATATTTTGTAAATTTGTTCTTTCAGACCACAATTTTGTTCTGCTCAGAAATTTGGTTACAATTCCATTTGACTTTATCCTTAAAGCTTTTAGTGCAAAAAGCTAAAATATATGTATTTTTGCATAACGTTTTTTCCCATGGAGGGATGGAGACTTAATTTGACTTTTAATTCATTGTTGAAACTAAAATAAGCTGATTATTATTTGGAAAAAGCTGCATAAACAGTAAGTTATAAGTCAGAGTCTTCATGCTTTGTTACAGTTTTAAATTAGAAATGTTAATTTGCTTATACAAAGATATGTGTTGATTATATATTATACAAGTTGATTTTACTCTCTGTATTTTTAAATTAAAATGACATACCTTCTGTGATTATAATTTTAGTAAATAAACACATAGTTAGATCTAAGAGCCCTAGGTAACTTAACTTTTAGGATGGTGTTATCCAAGGTAACTAAAATTTTAAGTTGTGAACTATAGGAGAATGTAATAAATGTTCTTTATTGTCTGTGTTATTTTACCAGTGGGTTGAACATCAAAGTTCCACACTAGCTTTGTAGCAGTTTATGTAGCAAATAGTAGGATATGTTTAAAGTCAAAAGTTTTAGAACTTGTACCAATCTCAATTTTAAACCCAACTTTAGCAAGCATGCTGTCATTTTAAATAATACATGGTGGTAAAATGAGCTCTTTAACTTTTTGCTACAAAAATTAAGAAAATACAAGTTCAGAGATGTCCTTTCTGCTATATAACTTGATTACCAGTTCCATTTGGGGGCTATTTAAATGTGGGAAGAAGGTAGATTATGATTTTATTACTTTCACAGCTGCCCCATTAATTCTTTTCTAGGTTTTATAAACACTGTGAATTTCATAGAACTTCAGTTTATGTCCTGAAGTATGTTTTTGGAAAATAGAATGCCAAGTATATTTTTTAAGTGCGCTGAGTGACTTCTATTTAAAATTAAGATTTTCACATGTGAATGTGAATACAAATATCCATATTTTTGTTTGTGTTTGCAAATACGGAAATAGAAGCACTCTGGGTATGTTATAATGTTATTTTCTGAAACCTTACAAAGAGAAGAGTAGTGTAATTTTTTTTTTCCGAGAGAATGAAACTGTGCTTTATCTTTTGATGTCACCATATAATAAAGCCATCATCATACCCTCATGTGGATATCCTAGACAAGAGGTTCTACATGTGGTCCCTTGATAATTGCCTAAATTAAAATATTAAAGGCCTAACAGCCGCTGTGTTGACCTTTTTCTGCCTTGCTGCAGACAGATGAGCTGCTGTTTGTTAGGAAGGCTTCTTCCCACAGGTGAAGAGCTACGTGAGCTTCCGCTCATCTCTTCCCACCCCTTTACAATGTTGGGCATCAAAGTCCTGCTGTTCCAGCAGCTTCGATTAAATTCCTCTGTCCTCAAGATCCCTAGGACATGCTTGACAGTCTTCAGTATTTTGATTAGCTTTTAAATACTTCAGATTCCAAAACAGAGGCACAATAATTTAATAAATATTTCATCCGCAGCAACTGCTCATTTTAAAAGTTTTACATGGCTAACCTCTGTGCCTTACGGCTGATATCAAACTGGGAGATGAAAACAAGAATCAGCGATGTACTAACTAACTTGTTGGCTGGTTAACAGCAATCAGGCTCTTCAAAAGAATATTTTGAACTTGTGCTATTTTTTTTCCCCATGAAAATTGCAAAATCGGAACTCTAATTGGGGCTGTGTCCTTACAAAGCAAAGCCATGAGAAAAGCTGTGTAAACATTAAAGTCTCAGGGGACTAACAGTAACAGAAAAAAAAGCATTTTACAGTTGAGAGGGTGAGACAAAAAAGGAAAGTGTTATAGACATGAAAGCCCCAGGACCAGCGTTCCTACGGAGCTGACGGTGCTCCGAGTCCTGCTGCATGGCTTGACTGGGGTCCTCATTGGGACTCTCAGAGGGTACAGTGGGGAGTGTGACTAGGAGTGGCATCACTCATGCTATGCTTCAGTTGGAAGATACCATCAAATAGCTACAAATGCATCACAGGATAGTGATGTATGAAGTATTTTTTTTGTGTGTAGTTTCTTAATTCCTTCTTTTATTGGGAGAACAAAAAATATATGTTGCACTGCATATTAACAGATCAAGGTAATTTGCTTTCTGTATACTTTGGATTGTTTTTCTGTTTTCCACAAGCTGAAATGTTATTCGAGATTGAAGTTATCCATCTGTTTCATGGAAATTAAATTTGTTATGAGAAAAATATCTGCACAATACTTTCACTTCTTTCTTTCTTTCTCTCAGGTCCGGGTTGACAGTGGCATCCAACCAGGAAGTGATATTAGCATTTATTATGATCCAATGATTTCAAAAGTTAGTTCTATTTCTTAATGATTTCTTTCAGTATTATTCTGAAAAGACAATGGACGTATTTAATTTAAAAGTCTGAAATTGGGCCTTTACCTGAATCATGTGCTACAATTAAACGAGTATTTATGCACTGATGGAAAAGCGAAAGCAGAGCAGATTTTCTTTAAGAGAGAAATTTCAACATCGTGTTAGTTTGCAACACTCTCTCCTCCCCAATCAAACTAAACTATCATCCCCTGCCCCCTCAGTGACAAACTTATCTACCAGTGGCACCGACCCTGCCCATGGCATTCAGAATGAATTGGGGTTTTTTTCTGACCATTCCTGAAAATCACCTGAGCTGACAGTATGAATGGCAGATGGTGTCAAGGAGTTGAGATGATAGCTGTGTTTGTTAGAGTACTTTTACCTTTTTCCTTTTTATGAATCACTAATTACTTATGTAGATTTGACATAATTAAATTTTATGTGAGAGTATAAGATGTCTTTTTGCCCACTTATCTTTTTGCAATTTGACTTTCCAGAATAAATTAACGACTCCACTTAAATTTTTAGATCTCTTAAAATCTTTAGAATCTTAAGATCTGATGAAATGTAAAATTCTACCTGCAATAGCTAAAACTGTGAATTTTATTTAAATCTACAATGCTATTTTCTCTGAAGTGTTAGACCTGTATTGAAGGATGATTTCTTTACTGAAAATCCTATTTCTCAAGATGGTTTTTCTCCCAAATTGTACTTTTTTATGTAGTTGCGGTAAACAAACCATCTTTTATTTTTCTTTGTTCACTTAAGTTTTTACACTAATATTGTTAAGATGAACTTTAAGTATTTTGTTTGAGAAACACTAATTTAAAAATAAAAATACGTATAAATAGATTTATTTTAATAGATATGGTTCCATTTTTGGAGCAATACATTTCTGTTCAGAAAAATGGCCTGCAAATTAAATTTCAACCTGGCTTGATACTAAAGAGCTGAGAAATGTACTAAAATAATTGTAAACAACAAATTGATTAATGTAATACCCAGAAAAATATTTTATGAATAGTTACTTTTTTACTGCTAATTTGTATAAGATACATATAAATGGGCACAAAATCATTTAGATCAGTAAGACCTTTCAGTTTTTCTAATGCAAGTACCCCTTGCTTCTGTGCTATGTTATATGTACAAGTTAGCTATTCAGGGTGTCAAACTTGGAAACCACAGAAAAATAGGGAGAGAAAAAACAAATCTTGCCTAATCGTCTACTATCCCAGATGTTCATATCCTATCTCAAATGTTCACATTTTGATATCTTTCCTTTTAAACATTTTATGCTTGTTTTCTTTATGTCAAGGAGCTCTTTTCTGTGATAGTGAAATATAGGAGAAAAGTCTGATATAGCTTGATTCTAATATTTATTTACTTAAGAAAAATCTTAGTTGACATACTTTATACTAAAAACTGGTCCACTGTGAAATTTCAAAAGCTGCTCTGGGAGGTCTGTTATGAAATACTTTAATTTTTACTGGGATGAATCATTTGACTCATAGATCAATGGAGCTACATCTCTCTATGTAAAACGCTTTTTCGTATGTTTGCTTTCAGCTAATCACATATGGTTCTGATAGAACTGAAGCACTGAAGAGAATGGAAGATGCACTGGATAATTATGTTATTCGAGGTAAAAAGAAACATTTGAAGTGCTGCTATTGTACATGGCGTCCAGTTCTGGAAAACAACTTGAAAATTTAATAATTAGAGAATTCGATAGAACGTTTGCTTACTATGTGTTTAAATAGAGATAAGAAAAGCTTGAATTAATTAAACTGACTTTCTAATTAAGAATACCTGTTTCATATTCTTTAGCAGTCCTGTGCTTTACATATACATTTTGAATTATTTAATTAAACATATGGTTTATGACCTTTCCTGGATGAGCATTTAGTATTTTATAGGTATGTCTTGTATTTAAAATGGTTCTTTATTCTGAAGTCTTTTATTGGCCAGTGTAGTTTGACAGAACATTTGCTACATTACTGCCTTTGTATTTTTGTTGTTGTTGTTTTGAAGTTTGAAACTTGAAAACATAATGGAGATATAAAATAGAGTGACCTACGTTTGACTAATTTGAGAGTAGAGGGAATAGCTCTGTGCTTCTATAAATTAGAGAAATTATAGAATATTTTCTAGAAAATGCACTTTTGTTACCTTATGTATATACAGGATAGTTCTAATGCCTAACACGTGTGATCCTACAAGACTTTCAGGGGTGTAGTGAGAACTGAATTAGGAGCAGCCATTACATTTAAATAACTAAAGCAGAGTTATACTTATTCCCCTTAAGGAGTAAATTGCATTCTAAATTTTATTAGCAACTTTCCATTAGTAGTGAAAAGATCATTTTACTTTAGGCCAGCATAAATTATCATAAACTTCAGAATAATGGACTTTAATATGATATTTAAAGTGTAAAATATAAGTTCATTTTGAATTATGAATGAGTAGTGTGGATCTAAGAACATTCTGTAGGAAAGACTGGCTGTATAGTTTTGCTCTTTTCTCAGGCCTCACCAAATAGAACAGTGGGGCTAGGAGGCTAGATTTTGGAGACTGACAGGGTAGAATGGTGGTGGAATATGACTGCACAGCCTCCCTCAAGCCCATATGGAGTTTGAATGCAATTTCAAAAGCCCTCCCTTTGAGTGGACGAAGCCTGTAGATTGTAAGGCTTGGCAAGTGTTCTACAACTTTGTGTAAATTAGAAGTATCCTGTTCTCTCAGCGTGTCCAGCCCTGGGAAGGGGAGCCCAGCTTAACAATGGAGCATGTCAAGCCCTTACTCTGCCTCCTTGACCAAGTGCCTTTTTGCAGTGAACAGTTGGTACAACTGTACAGTAGTGGCCCATGACAGTTTAGTGACTCTATTTGTTTGCTTCTATCTTTCCCTGCTGATTTTCCTCTATTTGCATGTGAGTCATGCAGTCCTCACTTTCCTCGTCTTTTCTCTTGTCAGATCAGGAGAAATTTCTCCTCCCTTCCTTATTACTCTTCCCCTCTTTTCTTCCCATTTGTTAACTAACAAGTGGCAGTGATTGTATCTACTGTCATGTGCTAGTGATTCACCTCTGTCAATGAAAGGAAAACAGTAAGCTCTCAACTGAATCTAGATGTAATAAAAAAAAAACCAGTAGCATCACTATCCAGAGCATCTAGAAATTTGAAAAATCTCCTTCACACTCTTTCTAGCTTATCCTCTAATTCCTTTTCAGCCTTAATTGTGGAATATTAGCTGGTTTTATAACTCTGCTACATTCCAGCATAAGCGGCAGATACAGATTCTCTCTGTGTGTTGGCTAAATAGGCCTTGAGGGGTCGGTTTTCCTACAGAAATACTATTGCCCCCTGGATTACTTTAGATCCTGTTTGGAACACACATCTAATTTGAGTGTGTGTTTAACTGCACGTATATAGACATAAACGAGGGACTTGAGAACGTTGTTCCTGGAGGCCTTTGAAGTATTTGTAAGAATTTTCTACAGATTTCTCTCTCCCTTCCCTTATCATTGTATTTTTTATTGTGGTTGTTGAATTATTAGACTTTGGTTAATTTAATTTTCACTCTAATGATCTTGAATAGTAAATTCATTAATTTGAGATAGTCTGAGTAAGAAGATTTTATCAGATCACATCTCTTTTGAGCTTTGATATAACATAGTGCCATGGCATATGGACAGTTTGTCAAAGTATTAGGTTAGTATTGGTCTTAACTAAAAGTTACCCTTCTATTCTGTCTGGCTTTTGAAAGGAATACTCTTTCATATTAACAGAATACACTTTCATGTTTTATATTTAAATGAACACTTTTTCCACTGATTTACTTTCTATACTTTATATAAAGATTTGCCAGTTAATATATTTTTTAATTAAGTGACTTAAATACAAAGTAGACTTAAGATTATTCTCCTAACTTTGTATGTATCACAAGTAAAAAAAATGTATTTTATTGGGCAGAGAGATTTTTAGGCAGTCTAAAATTTCTACCTTTGAATCACTGTGTTGCAATAGAAAGACAGGCATGGGGTCATATCCTGTCCTGACAACACTTAGTAACTGTGACTTTTGTCAAATTACTTTGTTTCTCTGAATCTCATACACCACATTTAAGAATGGAGTGTTGGGGCCGGCCCCGTGGCTGAGTGGTTGAGTTTGCATGCTCTGCTTTGGTGGTCCAGGGTTTCACCGTTTCGGATCCTGGTCGTGGACCTAGCACCACTCATCAAGCCATACTGAGGCAGTGTCCCACATGCCAAAACTAGAAGGACCCACAACTAAAATACACAAGTATGTTCTGGGGGCATCGGGGGAGAAGAAGGAAAAATTAAAAATTAAAAAAAAAAAAAGAATGGAGTGGAATGGGCACACTCAGGCATCTTTGGAGTGTGACTTGCTATTGTCTTTTGGGAAAATAATCTGGCATTAGATGTTAAAATAAAAGTACATACCTTTGACCTAGCTGTTCAATTTTCGGCAATCTATCCTATAGAGTAAAGGACTGAATTGTGAGATGATGTTTACAAGGACGTTTACAACAGCATTGTTTGTAGAAGCCAAAATTCTGACCAACCACAGTGTCCACTAAATGGATGGATAACTGAATAAATGACTATGCATCTTCACTGTAACATACTGTGCAGCTAGGTCTTGAAGGCATATCCATATGTGTTGTGAAGGTAGAAAAGCAATTGGAGAGTAAGATGTACTGGCGCCTCTTATTAGTTAAACCACCTTCCCACCCTAAAATGTCTTAGTTGTGTTTGGACGAGCACAGAGAAAGATGTGGACTTATACACATCAGATTGAAAAAAATATATGTGTATTTTTTTTTAGCTTAAAAGATTTATCAGAGAGGGATTTTTCTTGATACATTGCCCTGTAGCTTTTTATTTTCGGCATTTCAAACTTATAGAAAAGTTGAATGACTAGTATATTGCACACCTGTACACTCTTCACCTCAATTAATTGTTAAACTTTTCTACACTTGCTTTTTTCCTCCATCACACCCCTTCTCCCTTTCTTTGCCTTCTCCTCCTTTCTCTTCACTCTTCCTCCTTCCTTTCCTCTCTCCCTTCTCTCCTGTGTTTTTTCCTGAACTATTTGAAAGAAAGTTGCAGATGTCATGACATATCACTCCTAAATACTTCAGCATGCATCTTAAGGGTAAGGTCATGTTCCTGCAAAACCGGAACACCATTATCACACCGAAGAATATTAACAGCAGTCTCATAATATCATCTAATGTACTGTCCATGTGCAGGTATCCCCACTTGTTCCCCAAAGTGTCTTTTTTTATCTGTTTTTTAACCTCATCTACAGTCCTAAGTTCGCACGTTGTCTTTGGTTATGTCTCTTTACTATCTTATGCTCTCTGTATATCATATCATTAACACTTTAGAAGAGTGTGGGTCAGATGACATAGACTCTCACGTTCTAGATTGGAAGTTTCAGTATTGGTCCAGTGAGGGCACTTGGAAAATGAGCTAGAAAGATGGGGGTTGCAGTTGGAAAGTGATATATTTGGAATTGATTGTGAGTATGGTGCAGTTTCTGAAGATTAGATGATTTCAGGGTGTGCCTATGGGACTAGATGGCTAAAGTAGAAGGATAGATTATTCAAGATGAGATCTAAGAACTGAGCAGTGAGTATGTTGCACGTCTCATCCACACAGGGGTGATGTAAGTTAGGATCAGAAAGAAGGTCATGAGTCAGGTAACGTAAATTCTTTAGTGAGTATTGGGTTGTGGCAAGGATGTTGATAGATGATGGGGAACTGGAGAAGATTTTATGACCAGATAAAATAAAGCTCCAGGAAACAGAAGTTTCTCCAAGAATTGGAAGAGGTAATGTTCTGGAAGTGGCAGTGCATTGCAAGGGAGGTGTGTGAGGGTTGCTGGAAAAGTGAGGTCCTTAGGGCATTGAGATTTTCAGCTGAGGCAAGGAGGAGGATGGAATATATTCATACACACACATACATACGTACACAGTGGAATATAGTCTTGTTCACACCACTTGCTCTCATGTCCTCTTTTTTCCTGCTTCACTGTTTTCATTTCCTGGGCTACACCATCCTCTGCCTGAGGACCTTAGTACTTAGGCTATAGTTTAAGCACTTGTAACAGAGAATCAAAAATACAGTGACCTAGTAACAGAGAATCAAAAATACAGTGACCTAAGACAGATATGGTTTAATTTCCCCCCCATGTAATAGTCCAGAAAGGAGATTGTTAAGGGCTGGTAGGGTGACTCTTGCATTCACAGCAGATGGTTTTCATTTTGGTGCCCAAAGTGGCTCCTTTCGTGCCCATCATTGAGCCTCAGCAGGAAAGTGGTGGGGACAGGAGAGTTCACTCGCATTTTTTTCCAGGGCATAACCTAGAAAGCACCCTTTATTTCTGCTCCCATCCTATTGGCATTTAGTCACATGGTCATACCTACCTGCTAGGAAGATGGGAAATACAGATGATATCAAGGTGGCCATATACTAAGCTGAAAAGTAGCATTTCTCTTATTAAAGGAAGGAAGGGAGCTTAGATATTGGTGGACGACTAGGGGGAATAAGAATATATTCATGCTTCTGCTCATTTGTGGAAACACACTCATACACGAGCCCAGAACTAATAAGATGGCATACCTACAGGAGGTGGAGGGAGGATCTGGTGGAAGTGACTGGGGAATGGGAAACAAAGTACATGGGATGAAGGGGAGAGGCTTCTTTGATTATACAGTTCTGTGTGATTCTGACTTTTAGATCCATATTAATATTCCAAAATAAATAAAATAATTTGTTTTGAGGAGAAATTCAAAATGGAATACAGACAAACAAATGGACAAGACTGTATGAATAGTTAAAATTATGCTGAAGGCGAGAGAAAATATAAGCTGACCTAAATAACTTTTAACAGTATTTTGACTGGATACCCTCAAGCTAAAGACAAAATATGTATAAGCAAATATTAAACTCTGGTTAGTAGGTTTGTTTTTCCTAGTTCATGAGTTAGCAGTTCTGAAGCCAGTTTATGTATATTCTGGGATTGAGGAAATAAATACATGTATTTATGTATTTATGTGGATAAGAAGAGCCAAGTTTCTCACTGTCAGAATGTGGGAATGGATAAGAGTATAAAGAATCCTATGGTAGTGAATTGAAATTGGAGGTATCAGTGTGAACCCATGGTTTTTAACATAGATTGAGAAATAAATATGTTATTGCATGCGTGTGTGTTTGTGTGTGTACATGTATATTCGTATTCTCTAGGTCAGGGTGTCTTGACTTTAGCACTATTGACATCTTGGGGTAGACAATTCTTTGTTGTAGGAGGGCTGTCTTGTGTATTGTAGGATGTTTATCAACATCCTTGGCCTCTACCCACTAAATGACAGTAGCATCTCCTCAGTTGTGACAACCAAATATTTCCAGATATTGCGATATGTCCCCTGAGGGGCAAATCGCCCTCCATTGAGAACCACTGCCCTGCTAAGAGGTCATAGAAGCATTGACACCCATAGCAATGAGCACACTAAGATCTTGTTTTCTAAATACCATTCTCCCATAAATGGAAGCGCTACTCCCTGATAAAATGGCTGATTTCAGGAAGAGTATAAGATGAACCTGAAACGTCTTGTGTAATAAAGTAATCAAGTGCTCGAAAAATGATTACAGGTCAAAAAGACTCAGGAGCCGGCTTTAAGGGGCTTTCACTGACCAGTCTGGGAAAACTTTAACAACAAAATAAATAATGCTAGCAATGGATTACAATCTTTGGAATCAAGTAAGAGTCTGTGAGTTCATATTGAGATAGATAAGAAAGATAAATGAGGGAGGGAGCTCAGCTCTTTCTCACAGTAGATTTTTAACTAATAAGTGTAGAAAAATCACCATTTGGGAGACACTAAATTGTTTGGGTAAGACTTATCAATGACGGATGCTAAGATTAGTGGGTGAAAATATGGTGAGAAACAGGTATGTGCATAGTTTCATATCTTCCCAGGAGATACTAATTAATTACAATGGGATAAATAGTACCTTTAAAGTGGAGAAACCTAGCAACTTCCCAAATGATCAACATTAACATCACTGGTAATGGGTCAAAGCAACATCAAGCACCTCTTGATATGATGCACTGAAAAGAGCACTTCATTTCTGTGATATTCTTGTCAAAAATGTATAACCTGAATATAATCACAAGGAAACATCAGACAAACCAAAATGAAAGACAGGGTACAAAATAAATGGTTTGTAGTCTTCAAAGGTGTCAAGGTCAAGAAACACAAAGAAAAGTAGATCAACTTATCTAGATCAAAGGAAACTAAGGACACATGACAACTAAATGCAACGTGTGATCTTGGATTAGTTGCTGGACCAGAAAAAAATGTTTTTCTTTTGTAGTAAAGGTCATAAATGGGACAATTGGTGAAATCTGAATGTCTGTAGATTAGGTGATAATACTGTTATCAGTGTTAATTTTCAGATTTGGTCACTGTATTGTGATTACATAAGAGACTTAACTTGGCTTTAAGAACTATAGTCTAAAGTAATTAGAGATAAAGTGCATCGTGTCTGCAACTTACCTTCAAATGTTTAAGAAAAAAATTGTGTGTATACATAAAGAGAGAGAAAATAAATGATAAAATAAATGTGGTAAGATGTTAAATTTGGAGGAAAAAATGTTTCTAGGTAAAGGATACACAGTGACTCTTTGTACTTTTTTGGGAATTTTTTGTAATTCTGAAATTATTCCAAAAAGGTTTAAAAAATAGGTGAAGAGGAGCATATACTGCCCCCCAAAACTAACATTTAAGAAATAAAAACAGAGATGTATTGTGACTCATACATCATTCGTCTGTTTAATTCTAAAGGATAGGGGAGTTTAAATTTGTTTTATGAGGGGCAGAAAAGGAAGGACGGTTTTACTGTCTAGTTTGAGAACTGCTTAGTTGCTCAAATAAGAACTTTTTTCCTGAGCTGATTGTGAGCTTTAGTTAAGATAAAGAATCTTTAGAGCAAAAACGTAATTTGGTTAAAGTTAACTTCTGAATCCCCATGAAATAAGCAGTGGCTTTTGGCCTCTGTTTGATCCTGGCAGCGTGTGCAGCTAATGTCTGGCCAGTGTTTTGGAAGCAGCAGGTAGTCAGGGGAAAGCTGCCTCTAGGGGTCCTCTCTTCGTGGCCTGGTCATGATCTCCTATACAGACGAGACCCTGTGAACTTTGGCAGAGGTCGTCCTCAATTCCCAGACTAAAACTCAGAGTCATAATTTTTATGAGTATGTGATTAATAATATGGTTGACGTTATAAGCTAAGTCTCGGAGAGTACCTCTACTATCCACTTACTGTCTGAACAAGGATCTGTGTAAATAGCGTTGTGTTTCCTGGGACAAGGAAGGAAAGTAAACAAATAGAAATGGTAACTTTCAAATGTGTGGGAACTCTTTTAGCAGTTCAGTGATTTTTCTCATTTATCTCATCTTTTGAGCTTTTGAGGTATGAAATAATTTTTTGATTATTCCTCTATTTGGCTTTAGAATTAATTAATGTACAGAAGTTTTTAGAGCAGTCAGTTGAAGCACCTAGATTTTGATTGTCTGCCATTGGCCGTTGTTTCGCCTTGGAGTCCTTAGGAGAGAAAAACAGATAATGATTTGATTTTGAATAGTAGTATGTAATATTTTTCTCAGAGAATGTTAAGGAGAAAATGCTTTTCTGTATTAATTTTATTCCTGAAACATCATTTAGCAAGATAAAAGTCTGTTTTTTCATGCTCTATTTACTATTCAAGTAGAAAGATTTTTAAAAGTCCATGCTTCATTTGTGTGCTTGAGTGACTCTGTTCTTTGCTATCCAAATGTAAATTAATGTTTGGTTATAATTCCTATGCATTATGTTTTCTACAATCAGCATCTCTTTTTCAACTTTGAATATGGAATAAAAATACAGCATATCATTTATTCTGTAAAACTGCATACATTTTAACTTTTTGGATGTCGTCAGTTACCAGCTGAGCACTGGGCATCAGAAAATGGTCTTACTTTTATTCAATTATCATTAACTATTTCTGAAAGCTCTTTTACTGAAGACAGGGTCTGATGCCAACTATTTTGGCCTTGGCCACAGTTGTACCAGCCCTGGACTGGAAGAAGAAAGCTGGTAAATTTAAATAGGAAATATGAAATATATGAAGTGAACAGTATTATTTTTATTTAACTGAAGGAGGGAAGTTCAAAAATCCTGACAGCTTGCCTTTCTAAGTTCTCTATTATTTATACAAAAAAGGCTTATAAATTGAAACATTGTGAATTGTTAATTTGTACATAGTACCTTTTATCGGAAATAAATTACAGCTGCACCTCGATCTTCTAACTTTCATCCTTTCCAGTCCCTCCTTTAGGATCTTATTTTTTTCAGAACTTCAGTTGCTATACATGATTAATTTGCACATTGCTGGTTTTGCTTTACATTTCCCACTATTTCCCACTCTGTTTTGGATTCTGTCATGTGGATGCCCACCTCCATGACTTCTGTATTCTGATGTGTATGCATTCTGACCTGCCTGCTCTTCTGAGGTCTAATCATTTGGGCATCATCAGTCTCATTTCACAGGCATCTCAAATTTAGCTTGCCCAAAATGAATCAGATTTTTTCCTCTCAACCTGTTCCTTCTCTGTAAAGGGCATCTTCTATTGTGTAGCAGAGCCAAAAGTTTGGATGTTGTGCTTGACTCGTCTCCCCCATTCTTTTTTATTTTATTTTTCTTGTTGAGGAAGATTAGCCACAGGCTAACATCTGTTGCCAATCTTCCTCTTTTTTTTTTTTTTTGGCGTGAGGAGGATTAGCTCTGAGCTAACATCTGTGCCACTCTTCCTCCACTTTATATGTGGGTCACTGCCTCAGCATGGCTGACGAATGGTGTAGGTCTGTGCCTGGGATCTGAACCCACAAAGCTGGGCTACTGAAGCAGAGTGTGCCAAACTTAACCACTGTGCCAGGGGGCCAGCCTGGTCCCTCCTCGATTCTTGATGTCCACTAAATCACCAAGCCTTATCTGCCTCCTAAATCTCCCTCAAGTCTAGCTACTTTTCTCCATCTGTATTGTCTACACCCTAGCTGTGACCTGAGCTCTTGCCATTTTTCAGTGTGTCTCCTGCAATGGTCAGCTAATGGTTTTTCCCGTCTTCACTCTTGCCCCTCCCCAGTAGCAGCCTGAGTGGTTCCTGGAACGCACGTATCTAGTCGTATCTACCCTCCTTTACCCATTCAACTTGATCTCTCAAGGTAAAGTAAAATCTGTGTGTGGCTCTCAGACCCTGAATGCCCATGTTTGGTTTTTCAGGCACGTAGTTTTCTCCTTTGCTCCCGCACTTCAGCCTTGGTGTCCTTCTTTCAATCCGCTTCATAGAAATGCCTAGTGGTATCCATTTGCTTTTTACAATGAAAATTCTTAAATACTTTAAGTTCCTCCATAATACTACTCCTCTTTGTGTCCTTCTGCGTCTGTCTCTATTCTCTTTCCCAGCCAGGAAAATTTGTGTAAGTCGCAAATATTTTCCTCTTCCTGGAACACCACATCTGTCATTTCCTATGCATATAAATCTCTCTGGCAAGCCATAACCCTTTCCTCCTTCAAAAGTGCTTTAGTTTTGTCTGTCTGTAAAACGTATGACAAAGGGATTCATTTCCCTTTTATAGCCTGACTTCTTTCAGGGAGTCTTTGATTTTAAATTCTTGCCTACCTAGTTTGTCTTTCTAAGCATCTTAGCACATTGCCTTCAGTTGCTTTTCATTTTTGTCTATCCAAATATCACTTATAATATAGGCAATGTCACATTTTCACGGTGATTTGTTAGGTGTATTGCTGTCATCAGAAGTTTCCTACACCTTCCAATACTTTCCTCATATAAATATACCTAATTACAAAAGCCCTTTGAAACAATACTTATTGAGTATAGGCTAAGGCATTACCCACAGAGCAGGGTTGGGAAACTGCATTTCTCCTGGGCATGTGCTGTGAAAGATATTTATTAGATCATTGTCTATTTGGGATAGCTTCTTCCCTAGAATATTTGTGTAGCTAAAAGAATTGCATTAATATTTGAATTTTGGAACTTTCTCAGAATGTTTTGAGGTAGTTTGAATAGGTTGAAAATTGACTTTTATAAAATTATCGGTACATAATATCTTCTGAATCAGAAACAGAGATGCTCAGAATTTTGCATATGGTCTAGTATAAAGAGATGCATCGAAAAATGCCTAGAAGAATGTATTCAGTTGTTAACATTGGTTGGCTCAGAGATAGGTCATATTGAAAAGAACGCCCTTCTTCTGCTTGTTTACATTAGGGTACAGGGTAACCTGCTGCAACAAAGATGCTTAAATACGATGGTATAAATAGCATAGAAATTTATTTAGTTCTCATTTAACAGGCTTGCTGGTCCATGCTGATGGGGAAAGTTAGTGTCCTGTGGCTATTCCAGGAGATACACACAACCATACACCCGTTTTGTTGCTCCGCTTTCTCTGCGTTCCCAAAGCTGAGTTACTGCCATGTCAGGAAGCCTATAGGAAGAGAGAAGGAAAGGAAGTCCAAGCAATTTTTTTTAAGTAACTGCGGCCTGAGTCGGATACATCACCTTAACTTACAGTCCCTTGTGTGAGGATTAGTTTGTCATGTTTAGCTAAAAGACAGACGGAAAATGAAGTCTGTGTCTTGGTGGTCTTTTGTTCAGCTAAGAACCTGGACAAAATGAAAAGCAAATTTTAAGGGAAACCAGCAGTCTGTCACAATATACTTCTATATTAAAAATTTTCTTTTATATATATGACTATTATAATTTATATTGTACTAAACTTTAAATGAATGATTCAGCCGTTCTGAATCACTATTTTCTTTTTTAAGTCTCCCTTTTCCTTATCATTTTCTTATTCTATAACTGATTACTGAAAGTTCCCCAAAAGCAGGTACCATAATGTTAGTTCTCATTTTTCTTCCGATGATATCTAATTGCTGCATGAGTAGTAGGTGTAGAATAAATGTTGATAGATATAGATTAATTTGCTCTGAATAGCAACTTTGTTAAAACCTCATAGCAAACGTCAGCAAATGTTTTTGGTAATGGGCTAAGGAATAAATATCTTAGACTTTGTGGGTTGCACAGTCTCTGTTGCAGTTACTCAACTCTAGTGTTGTAGCATGAAAACAACCATAAGTAAACACTGCTGTGTTCCAATAAAAGTTTATTTATAAAAATAGGTAGTAGGCTAGATTGGGCCTACAGGCCATAGTTTGCTGACCCCTGCCGTATAGGATGGGCACACCCTCTAAATAGAAATAGGTGGAAACTTAGATTTGTGGAGCTGCACTCTTACAGAATATGAAACTGGAAGTAGGTAGGTACGTAGGTAGGTCGGTCGGTCGGTCAGTCAGTGCTGAGGCTTAGGATACAGTACAACTTCTGTCTAATGTTTATTAATCACATATTGTCTTCTCCCTATTTATCCTCATATAAAAAAAGGATAATAATATCCACAATGATTCTAATGCACCTTCTTGAGTGCCTGGCGTTGCATTAAGTGTTATCTCATTTGTACCTCCTGACAATCATACTGAATAGGTTCTCTTGTTATCACCATTTGACAAGTGAGGAAACTAAAACTTCGAGAGGTTAAATAGCTTACCCAACGTGAGACGTAGATGTGGTACTTGAACCTGAGTGATTCTTAGCTTACTTTATAATTATTCTTGTAAAAGTAAGGACTCTCTAAGATTTGAATAGGAAGATCAGATTCAGGCTTTCTAGGTTTGTTATGCAGCGTAATGGTACAGATTAGACCTGTACAGAAGTGGGCTAAAGAAATTGGAAGGAATTAACAAACCTCTCTGTTTACTTCAACTTCAGTTGTATTATGTTCCAGTGGCCCTGCTCTTATTGAAACCTGATCTAATTCCTGCTTTCCCCGGATTTGAAATGCCTCTTTATACTACCTTTTATTCCTAGTGAACATCTTTGTAATCTACATTGCCAAGATCAAATAATTCCTTCATTAGATCTTTCTATGTCATAGAACTCTCCTGATACCGTTTGTATCCCTCTTGTGGCAGTTACCTATTTGAACCTTACTTTGGAGTAGTTGTTGTGTACCAGGCTCAATTTTTCATACTAGATCACAAGCTTTTTTCATCTTCTTCTTCCTTCCTCCTTCTTTCCCTTACCCTCCCACTTTTCTCCCCTTCCCTGTCCCTTCCTCCTCCTCTTCTTCCTGCTTCTCTACTTATTGAGGTATACTTGACATATAATAAACTTCTCATATTTAAAGTATTCAATTTGACATAGGTATACATCTGTGAAACCATCGCCACAATCAAGACACTGAACATTTGTGTCAAGTCCAAAAGTTTTCTCATGGCCTTTGTAATCTACCCGTTCTCCAGCCCTGTCCCAATGCAACCACGTGATCTGCTTTCTGTCACTGTAGGTTCATTTGCATCTTCTAAAATTTTGTATTGATTGACTCCTACCATATGCATTATGTTTGGTCTTGCTTCTTTAATTCTGCGTAATAATTTTGAGATGCGTCTTTGTCATTGCATGTTTTAGTGACTCATTTCTTTTTATTGCTGAGTGGAATTCCATTGTATGGACAAGCTACATTTTGTTAATTCATTCATCTGTTGATAGACGTTTTAGATTATTTCCAGTTTTTTAATTGCAAATAAAGCTGTTAACCTTTGTGTATAAGTGTTTGTATGGGCTTATGTTTTTATTTTAACTTGGGTAAATACTTAGGAGTAAATTGTCTGAATCATATGGTGAGTATATGTTTAACTTTTTAAGAAACTGCCAAACAGTTCCAAAGTGGATGTACCAATTTATATTCCCACACAGGGTGTGACAGTTTCGTTTGTTCTGCATCCTCACCAACACTTGGTGTTGTCTATCTTTTAACCTTTAGCCACTTAAATTGGTGTTTGGGAGTATCTCGTTGTATTTCTTTGACAATGACGTTGACTGTCTTTTCTTGTGCTTACAGGCAATTTGTATATCTTTTTATGAAATGTCAGTTTAGATCTTTTGCCTATTGTTTTACTTGGTTTAGTTGTCATGTTGTTATTGTATTGTAAACATTCTTTATATATTCCAAATATAAGTTCTTTGCTTGTGTGTTGTGAATATTTTCTCTCAGTCTATGGCTTGCCATTTCATTTTCTTAACTATATCTTTGAAGAGCAGGCTTTTAAGTTTTGATGAAGTACAATTTGTTAATATTCTTTTTTATGGTTCCTGGTTTCTGTGTAGTACTAAGAATCTGTTGCCTCAAGGTAACAGATCTTTCTCCTGTATTTTCTTCTATAAGTCTGTCTTATAGTTTTAGGTTTTATATTTAGATTTGTCATCTGATTTGAGTTAATTTTTGTGTATGGTATGAGTTAGGGTTGAGTTTCATTTTCATTTTTTCTCAAATGGATATCTAGTAGTTCTACCATTTGTTGAAAAGACGTTTATTTCCTCATTGAGTTGATTTGGCAATCACAAGCTTCTTATGTTAACTTTTAGTGTTTTATTGCTACTTCAAGTTCAGATATTTTTTTGTTGTTACTTGAAGTCAAGGAGTTGAATTATCTTGCATGGTTTTTGCTAGATCATAAGACACTGATGATAAATTTCACCAGATAAGAAGAATTAGATTTTTAACTGACTCATTATTCTCTGATTCAATCTGATATCATTTTATTTTTAGGTGTTACACATAATATTGCATTACTTCGAGAGGTGATAATCAACTCACGCTTTATAAAAGGAGACATCAACACTAAATTTCTTTCTGATGTATATCCTGATGGCTTTAAAGGTTTGTATGCATTGAAGTATTTTAGTATATTAAAGTTATTTTTTATGCTTTATTATAATGTATAACTTTTTCTAGTTTGAAATTAAGACCTTTGACCTATATTATACATGATTTATTAACATACTTAGAGTATCCTAGACAATTGACATTCATGATTTTGAGTATTCATGAGTGACTCATGAATGTGTAATAATCTGTAATTTTGTTAAGTGAGGAATTCAACTATGTGGAATGGTGTCAGTCTGGTTTTGAAGCAGAAATATATAGGCAGAGCATTAACCTACCTCATTTTCTGGTTTCTGAAAATGAGTTCAAATTTGTATCCCTGCTGATATGAGTATATGCAGGAACACTTCTTTTAATGATTAAAACTATATCTTTATGAAAATTAGCACTGAAAATTACAGAATACCAGATGCTATTCCTATTAATGAAAATGAAGATGTCTAAAAAGATGATGGTTTTCGTTCTGAAAAATGAATTTATTGAAGGAACAAGTAGAATGTGAGATTTAGCACTGCAAAGTTATCAGTGTTTCCACGTAGTAGAAAAATTGCTCATCAAGTGAGAGACAGAGAAAACCCTTTAGTGAGCATAGAAAACATGGTTAATGAGATGGTAAGAAACTGACAGGATCTGCAGGAGACAATAGAAATGTTATTAAGGTGAAAGCCACAAGCCTCTACATATATTTCTAATGAACTTGGGGATATATGAAAATTAGATGTTCTCTTACTAGTTTCAAGTGTTCTTTATGTCCATTTTAAAGTGTTTTAGTATGTAAAATGACCCAGTCATTTTAGAAGCTATATATAGATTCAAGTCAACTTCATGTAGTTAAGCTATTGAATACATTAGAAAGCAATTTCTTACAATGTAGAGTTTTCATAAGACTAACTGTGGATTACTGATTTGATCTTTCTTTTAAAACTTTAGTATTACAGGGTTTCATCATTAGTGCCAAGGTAAATGAAGAATATTTCTTTTTGGGAACTCAAAACGCAAGACAAATGAATCATCAGGATCTTTTTCTTACAGCCCTAACATGATTACAGTTTTATACTTCATTCATTTTCTTTAATATCTGTTGGTTTCACAAAGCCAGGAACTACTTATGTTATTGCTTCTTACTGTATCCCTAGCAGCTAAAACGTAACAGACACGAAGTAAATATTTGTTGAATTAATGAAAAGAACCTTATAGTATTGATGAAAAGGGATTACCTTGGATATATTTAATTAACTGTACGTCTATCCAGATTACCAGTTAGTTCTATTTTGATCCTAACGTTTTGGCTTCTTGTCGTGTCTGAAGTTTTAATTAAAAGTTGTAGTAAGTTGTGAAGTGGACTCAGGATTTCCATATGCTTTTATGTCTGCCTCACTAATGCTTTTGTGAAGGTGATATGACATGAATCAGTAAGCAGAAGGAGACAACGGGTCAAAACTTCAGGGAAGCTTTAGAATAAACATATTGGGGCTGGCCCAGTGGTGCAGCGGTTAAGTGCGCACGTTCTGCTTCAGCCGCCCGGGGTTCACAGGTTCGGATCCCGGGTTGGGACATAGCACCGCTTGGCAAGCCATGCTGTGGTAGGTGTCCCACATATAAAATAGAGGAAGATGGGCATGGATGTTAGCTCAGGGCCAGTCTTCCTCAGCAAAAAGAGGAGGATTGGCAGTGGATGTTACCTCAGGGCTAATCTTCCTCACAAAAAAAAAAAAAAAAAAACAGAACAAACATATTGATGTGGATGGTATTTATATATACATACACACATTCATTACGTGTCTGGATATATGGTATTATATTCTATTACCATGGAGAAAAAAATGGGGCATTTAAAATTTCTGATTGGAATTGATTACTATGTACATGATTACTAATTTCTAATTGGAGTTGATTACTATGTATTGTGTGTTGTACATTCAGCAGCAATTGAAAATGTTTCAAGTTCTCAAGAGAACTTAGAAATTTACTTGAAACCCAGTATTGCATGGGGCCAACACCATGGCATAATGGTTACGTTTGGTGCACTCCACTTTGGGGGCCTAGGTTTGGTTCCCAAGTGTGGACCTACACCACTCGCTGGCGGCCATGCTATGCCGGTGACCCACATACGAAATATAGAAAGATTGGCACAGGTGTTAGCTCAGGGCTGATATTCCTCAAGCAAAAAAGAGGAAGATTGGCACAGAGGTTAGCTCAGGTCCAATATTCCTCAAGCAAGAACAGAGGAAGATTGGCATAGATGTTAGCTCAGGTCCAATATTCCTCAAGCAAAAAAAGAGGAAGATTAGCAAAAGATGTTAGCTCAGGGCCAGTCTTCCTCAGAGGAAAAAAAAACAACCTAGTATTGCAGTTTTCTGTGATAAACTTAATATGTTACATTTCTTTTTTGGTAGGGAATTATCAGCACAGACATTAAAATTCTGTTTCTTAGGCTTATGCAAGATAGGAACACAATTTTTAAATTGTTATAAGTTGTTAGAAGAAAATTTAGCAATTTTTAACCTCAGCCTTCATTTTACGTGTGAGGAAACTAAAGCCCAGAAAGATTGATAAGACTAAATGACCAGTAATGTAATAAAACCAGAAATTCAACTTTGACTTTTCTACTTTTGTTTCAGGACTCGTTCAATTGTGCTAGGATTTAAATTCATAAATCACAAAAGTCTTCAGAGTATGCTATATGTTATCATATTGCCTGTAAGGACTTTGAAAGTACACACCTATACTTGCCATTCTTAATGTCTACTTTTTATTCCTTCATGTTGTTTTCGTATCAGTTCTTTCTTCTCTGAATGGCAACTCTCTCTCGTTCTTCCTCAGATTACTCTATTTCTCCTTCCTCGTTTTTCCCCAGAGCAGGTCTTAGATATATTAAACTGTATCATCTTTGATTGTTTGATATATGTGCCTGAAAGAGACAGCAGGAAGTGGCAACTGAAGTTAATCCAGGATCTTCTCCATATGTTTGAGACTGGGTCATTTTGCCCCTTTGGGATTACCCATCTGCTTCCCATCTGTCCAGCTATCCTAGGCACTGTTCATAGGCAAGTGCTTGTTTTTATAACTGCATTAACATTTTTTATTATATATGTTTATTATCCCAAGTTTATTTGTAGACTAGGGCAGTGTTACTGTAAGTTCTTAGATTGAACTTTGAATGATTGTGTCTAAAATTTAAAAATAAAATACACAAGAATTTGTTCTTCATATCAACTTATTAGATTCTGATGTTGAAAGGCTATTTTCTTTTCACTCTGAAAAATAAATGGAAAATGGAGAAGAAGATATTTTGATTCTGGAATAAGAGGAAGAAGGTATTTTAAGAACTATTATTTCACTTGGCGTGTAATGAACATTTTGGACTTATTTCTCTGCTGCCTTGCCGTACTTCAGCCACCAGCCCCATCAAAAGAAATTATTAGAATTATATTTCTCTTCTGGAAGTTGCAGAATTTTTATAAAAGTTTGATTTAACCCAAGAATTATACCGTTAATTATACTTCTCTTTTTTTCATTGAATTTAGTCAAGTATTTCTAAACCTTTAAAAATAGTACTATAATATATAGACTGAAGTGTTGCCTTTAAAAATTCAATCATTAAAGTCATTTAACAGATAATTAGTATAGGTTCTAGAAGAAAACCAAAGATGCATGATATATTTTTCCTGCCCTTAAGGAGCTTACAACACGGGAGAAATAAACATAGAAAGAACTAACTACACAACAGGACAGAAGAAAATAAGTGCCAAGTGAAGATAGAAGCAAAGTGTCTTGAAAGCAGAGAAAAAAGAAACCAATTCTAATTTAGGGAATCAAGGATGACTTCAAGAACACGGTAGCATTTAGACTATTGAAATACTTCTCTAAGGACTCTATTCCTTAGGCGCTGGGGCCACCATGCTGCCTTGGGAGAGCCACTGTGTGCATCTCTTCCTAATGCATCTTCTTTGATATAGTATTGGTAGTTTGAAATCAGTCTTGGAGAAAGTATTTACAATAAGGAAGTTAGCAAATGCTGCACACTGAGGCATTTCTCCTTCCTTCACACCTCAGTTGGTTGTTAAACATTTACCAGCAAGCTACTGCCTAACCCTTTGACCTGACTATTGAAAGCAAACAGAGCCATTAATGTACAAAGGGAAAGGATTACCCATCTAGGAAGGAAGACCTAGAAGAATCCCTGAGGACAGGTGGTCCTCAGTTTTAGAACTGCTGGTATGGGAAGCAAATGACTACTCTTACTGAAAAATAGTAACAACACCTAAGAATATTAAATTAGAGGAGAAAGACTTTAATAAACTAAAAGCTGTGAGTTTTAGAAATAAAACATTTCAGCAAAATGAAAGCATGGTCACTGCTCAGAACCAAATTATAGTGACCCAAAGAAATAAATGGAAGACATATCTCAAAACATGTAGCAGAAAGGTAAAGAGAGGGCTGGCCCCATGACCGAGTGATTAAAATTGTGTGTGCTCTGCTTTGGCAGCCCAGGTTCATGGATTCAGATCCTGGGCACGGACCTACTCTGCTCATGAGCCATCCTGTGGCAGTATCCCACATACGAAATAGAGGAAGACTGGCACAAATGTTAGCTCATGGTAAATCTTTCTCACAAAAAAAAAAAGGTAGAGAGATTGGAATCATGTAGGAAATGATGAGAGATGTGGAGGGAAGATCCAAGAGATTTTATATGTAGATAAGCTGAAAGATGATTCTTAACTGACATAGCAACCTAAGAAAGTTGAATCCTAAGCTGACAGTGTAAAAACAAAGTAGCTCATTATCACTGCAGAACCCTTCAGAAGTCTCAGTAGTTATTAGTTCCAAGTACCTTTGGAAATTCCCAAAGGTGGAACTGTTGGTCTAAAATCTCTGATAGGTTTTCTCCATATTCCCTCCCTCACTCTTCAAAGCAGGGTGACTCTCTCCTCCACCCTGGCAAAAGCTTTGAGGTTCTTCTCTGTAGAGAGTAAAATAGTCTGCACTGGGGGACACCAGGCACAGTTGAACAGAGGATGGAGTGAATGTGGACATACTGAATGTGGTGACACTTCCTCCCCCCAGCCTTGATCCCCACTTGGTTCCCAGAGTGCTGGCAGGCAGGCAGGTGCTGTCAGGCACAAGAGTAGAACATGCCTCTCTGAGCAATCTAACCAGCCCTAGAGAGGTTACCTATGGCTCTCCCAACAAAATGATCTGGACAGATTACCCTACACCTGAAGCCCATAGTCGGCAAAGCCACATCCCACAAAGAGGTGAGAACACGTGTGACTTAGAATCAGGACATCTGTCAGAATTGTTTAATACAATACTAGATTTAAGGGTAACCACCAAACGAGTGTTAAAAATAGATGATAGAACTAAAACCTTTTAGGAGAAAACAGATCAGGCTTCTTAAAAACTCGGTCATGCATATGAGGATGGATAATAGCATGAGGTTTGCAGAGGTTTCTGGCAAAGGTACTGCTGCATCGTTTTGGCCTCCAGTAACTGAGGGCTTAATGAGCAAGGAGTGGAGAACCTAAACATTGTTTAGGTCTTAGGGCATTTGTTTGAAGTTGTCCCCCAAAAGTTTAAGAAAGTGAGGCTTAATTGTTAGGAGGAAATTTTTCTCCTTTTAGTCACATATATTTACTGAACCCGTTAGGTCAAAGGTAGTGGTCTCAGCTCTAGAGGTAAAACTATTTCAAAAAGCCAAAGGCTTTTTAAACCAAGAACTGCACCTTTTTCCAGCCATGTCTTCACCAGAGAGTCAGTTGTTCCTTGACTTATTGACATCACAGTAGAGGTTTCAAGCCTTAATGCTCTGAACATCAAGAGCTAGGTTTGAGAAAATCTTCGAACTTCACCTGGGCTAAGGGTCTACTTCCACGTAGAAGTGGCGTGCTCCTGTTGAAGATTTCAGCTGTTAGAGTGCTTGAGGCTGCGTCAGTCCTGTGGAGGCTGGAGGTTCAGACTTTCTGCCTTCTCACCAGTCCTATCCCACAGCTTCCCGGAGTCATGCCATGAGTCTTCTCCATCAGCATTGGCAGAGGGGTGACAAACAAGTGTCAAATTGTAGTGCTCTCTTAGTTTACATTCACACTCGACAAAGGAATAGGAAAAATGTAAAAGAATTTAAATCTACTTTGTCTGTATCCCAGAGTTCTAGGTGCTTAGGATTTATCAGTAAACAAAAGAACTTGCTGACCTCATGGGACTTACGTTTCAGTGAATTAGCAGGCAGCGTGCATTCTCAACTCCCCTTGTAATGACTCTACAGGATTTTACAGGTGAGAACCTGCTCAGAACAAACATGGATGAAGTGCACTTGCCTTAGCTTTTCCACCTAGAGCAGGAATTGAATGCAGGCATGGCTGACTCAACACCAAACTAGCACGCTGCAACCTAGCCTGACCTGCCGTACTCTTGCCTAGCCTCAAAACTGCCTTCTCATTGGCCTGCTCACTGTCACCATTGCACATTCCAGTTCACTCTTTACTCAGCAGCCAGAGTTAACTTTTAGAACCAAATCAGATCTTTTCCCTTACTTTGAAAGCCCTCAACGGCTAAACAAATTGTGGTACATCCGTGCTATGGAATACCGCTCAACATTAAAATGGAACAAATTACTGATTCATTCAACAACATGGATGAATCTAAAAGATATGTGCAAAAGAAGCCAGGCACAAAGAAATACTTACTTTGTTCCTTTAACGATCATGTGTCATATAGTGATGTTTTGGTCAAGATCAGACTGCGTATACAAAGGTGGTGCCATAAGATTATAATGGTGATGTCATAGCCTTTATTATGTCATAGCACAACACATTACTCATGTGTTTGTGGTGATGCTGGTGTAAACAAATCTGTGCTGCCAGTCATATAAAAGTATAACAATGAAGTTATGTACTGTATATAATACGTGGTAATGATAATAACTATATTACTGGTTTATGTATTTAGTATACTTTTTATCATTATTTTAGAGTGTACTCTCTCTACTTATAAAAAAAGTTTACTATAAAACAGTATGCCATGTTATGCCAGCAGCAGTCTCATACATCTCATGTTTATTGCGTTTATTGATTACATCATTTTCTTTTGTGCTTGACTTAATGTCATGTTGTTTTCTTCATTATGGCCCCTGAGCATACAAAATCAACTGCTAATGTTGTCAATAAGAGGCCACATTGAATAATTGACCTGGAAATGAAATTAAAAGTGATTAAGGCCTGGGGCTGGCCCCGTGGCCGAGTGGTTAAGTTCGCGCGCTCCGCTGCAGGCGGCCCAGTGTTTCGTTGGTTCGAATCCTGGGCGCAGACATGGCACTGCTCGTCAGACCACGCTGAGGCAGCGTCCCACATGCCACAACTAGAAGAACCCACAACGAAGAATACACAACTATGTACCGGGGGGCTTTGGGGAGAAAAAGGAAAAAATAAAATCTTTAAAAAAAAAAAAAAAAGTGATTAAGGCCTATGAAGGTGGAAAATCAGTGATGGTTATTACCCACCAGTCAGATGTGTCCCATTACACCATAGCTATGATCTTGAAGAACAAGGACAAAATGATAGAAGCTATTAAAGGTTCTGCTTCATTGAAGGCAACGAGACTAACAAAAATTCGAGAAGGGCTTAAATGAGACATGG
Organism: Equus przewalskii; assembly: GCF_037783145.1. Lineage (NCBI taxonomy): Eukaryota > Metazoa > Chordata > Mammalia > Perissodactyla > Equidae > Equus > Equus przewalskii. The sequence continues at coordinate 69,341,218 of NC_091846.1, forward strand.
AGAAACTTCTGCTCATTTGGTTTTAAGACCAGACATAGAAGCATATCCCTCTCAGCACCATGATGATTATGGCCAAAGCAAAAAGTTTGTGATATTGAAAGAAGAAGCTGGTACTGACTATGATGTTGAATTTATTACTGGCTCTGGGTGGTTTAAACAATTCAAGAATCGTCGTTCATTACATAATGTGAAATTGAGTGGTGATTCTGTGAGTGGTCACGTGAAGGCAGCTGAAGAATTTTTGGAAACTCTAGAAAAGCTGATTGTGGAAGAAAATTACTTACTGGAGCACATATTCAATATGGATGAAACCTCCCTATTCTGGAAATTGATGTCTGAAGGGACTTTTATCCATAAGGAGGCCAAGTCAATGCCAGATTTCAAGGCTTTTTAAGTCTTGCTTGGGGGCAATGTTGCAGGCTACAAATTGAAACCCTTTGTGATCCAGCACAGTGACAACCCCAGGGCCTTCAAGCACATCAGTAAGCACACACTACCCATGTACTACGGGAGCAGTAAGAAGTCATGGAGCGCCCAGCTTCTGTTTCAAGATGTCCCCCTGAATTGCTGTGCCAGAAAAATGGAGAATTATTGTGTGGAGAATAACATACCTTTCAAGGTTTTGCTTGTTGTTGATAATGCTCCATTGTTTTATTGGTGATCTTCATCCCAATGTCAAAGTGGTGTTTCTCCCTCCAAACACCACCTCTTTGATCCAACCAATGGGTCAAGGAGTTATTGTAGCTTTTAAGGCCTACTATCTAAGGAGGACCTTTGTCCAGGCTATTGTTGCAACTGAGGAAGACACTGATGCAATTCCGGAAGTATTACAACATCTATGACTGCATCAAGCACCTTTGTTGGGCTTGGGATGAGGTCACCAAGGAATGTATGAATGGCATCTGGAAGAAGATATTCAAGAGGTTTGTCCATGACTTCAAAGGATTCGCCAAGGATAAGGAGGTTGCAAAAAGTCAACAAGGCTGTGGTTGAGATGGCAAACAACTCTAACCTGGGTGTGGATGAGGATGACATTGAGGAGTGACTAGATGTGGTTCCTGAGGAATTGACTAATGAGGAGTTGTTGGAACTGGAATAGGAATGCATAGCTGAAGAAGAGGCAAGAGAAGAGGAAACTGTAGAAGAAAAAGAAGACTCTCCAAGAAATTCACAGTGAGGGTTTTAGAAGAAGCTCTTGCAGACTTCAGCAGGCACCAAAGAGTTTGAAAATATGGACCCTAGCACCATAAGATTTTCATTAATAGGAATATTCATGATGTATTATTTGCTTACAAGCAAATCTGTGGTGGAAAAAAGAAACAAAGCAAACCACCAGGGTCATATTTCCAAAATGAATGATACCTCCTCAAAAAGAGCCTCAGGCAGGTCCTTCAGGAGGTATTCTAGAAGAAGGCATTGTTATCATAGGAGAAGGCAGTTCCATGCATGTTATTGCCCCTGAAGACCTTCCGGTGGGACAAGATGTGGAGGTGAAGGACAGTGATATTGATGATCCTCACCCTGTGTAGGCATAGGCTGATATGTGTGTTTGTGTCTTGGTTCTTAACAAAAAATTTCAAAAAGTAAAGAAAAAAACCCCAAAATTTAAAAATAGAACAAAACTTATAGAATAAGAATATAAAGAAAGAAATTTTGTATAGCTGTACAATGTGTTTGTGTTTAAATCTGTTATTACAGAAGAGTCAAAAAGTTAAAAAAAATCAACAAGTTTATAAAGTAAACAAGTTATAGCAAGCTAAGGTTAATTTATTCAAGAAGGAAAATTTTTTTTTTTATAAACTTTGTGTAGCCTAAGTGTACAGCATCTATAAAGTCTACAGTAATGTACGGTAATGTCTTAGGCCTTTATATTCACTCACTACTCACTCACTGACTCACCCAGAGAAACTTCCAGTCCTGTAAGCTCCATTCATGGTAAGTGCTCTATATAGGTATACCACTATTTATGTTTTATACTGTATTTTTACTATACCTTTTCTGTGTTTAGATACACAAATACTTAGCATTGTGGGTGGGGGGGTTGGTGTTAAGATGGTGGCATAGGCGGAGTCTGAACTCATCTCCTCCCATGGACACAATCAATTTCCAACCATTCTTGGAACAATTACCCCTGAGAGAGAACTGAAAACTGGATAAAAAGAACCCCTTCAACAAAGGACAATCTTGACTGAGGTGGAAGAGACAGAAATTCTTTCTGGAGAGAAAAAAAGCCACATTTGTGAGCCGCAGAGCTTCACAGCCAGCCTGGAGCAATCCTAAGGTATGCAGCCTTCTCTGGAGGACTGGGGGAGCATTACCAGTATAAGAAGCCTTTGGACTCAGCACACCTGAGATGAGTCTCATAATATCTGGCTTTGCTGGCTATTAAGTACAATGGGGAGGACCCTGGAAAAGCTGTCAGACATAAGTGAAAAAAGCCGACTCTTAAGGGGCCCATGCACAAATTCACCCATTTTGCAAAGCAACCTAAAACCACCAGAAAGAAATATGCACAGTCCTTTTTTGAAAAGAAACTTACCTGATAGGCTCTGGGTTCATCTCAGTGAGAGGTGAGACCTCTCCAGGGACTGAGACATTGGTGGCAACCATTATTGTGACGTAGTATAGGCATGCTGACACAGATGCTGTCAGATGCCATTGGACTTTCTTTCCTGGCCTGTTAGCCCAGGGTCCGCCCCACTCACTACAGCAGTGATTTAATCCAGCCCAGCCAGGGCAAGCAGCCTACGCTAGGGAATGGCCTCACTCAACAGCAAGACCTTGGGCTAGTTGTGGGCTTGCATAGGTGGGGTGTCTGGATGCTCTGCAGGCAGGCAAGTGGGTGAACATCTGCAGGGCAGGGCCTGTGCAAGGAGTGGGTGGAGTGTGTGGGCGCCTCTGCAGTGGGGTGACTGGGTCTGCTTCAGGGGTTTGGGATGTGACATAGGCCAGAACTGTGTTCACCATGTGTATGGACCTGTGGGCTGTGGGGCTTGTCACCTGCAGAAGACTTGTCCTTCTCAAAGAGCCATGTAGGGGATTGGCCCCACCTTCCAAAGCCTGCAACGATTTGGTACTCGCATGCCTGGGGCCAGCCCCCCTCAGCTGCAGTCCTGAGAAAGCTTACAACAGCCTTGCAGGCTGGAGGCCTACAGAAATTGTAAGCCCCTGAGCCTAGCAACCAGCCACACTGGGGGCCTACTCACTTAACAGAAAAACTGCAATGGGAATGTGCTATTAGACTTTGCAGCCAATGGTGCTCGGGCTCCCCAAACCTGATAAAGTGACTGAAGGGTCCACAGTAGCCACATGCAGTTGAGAATTACAATTAGCTGGCCAGGGGGACAGGCTGGCCTTCCTGGGGACTTGTAGCAATAGCAACCCTGCCACAACAGAAGGAAGCACATAGCCCACACAGGGGTCACTCCTGGAACATTTAGAAATGGTGATGAGAGGGAAGCACACTGTTGGGCCTCATAAGGCATCTCCTGCATAAGGCCACCGCTCCAAGATCAGGAGACTTAGCTGACCCACCTAGTACATAGATATAAGCACAGAAAAGGAGGCAAAATGAGGCGGCAAAGGAATACATTCCAAGCAAGGGAACAGGTCAAAACCAAAGAAAAAGAACTAAATGAGACTAATAAACAATCTACCTGACAAACAGTTCAAACAAAGTCAAAAGGATCCTCACTGATCTTGGGAGAAGAATGGGTGAACTCAGTGAGAACATCAACAAAGAAGTGGGAAATATAAAAAAGAACCAATCAGAAATGAAGAATACAATACTGGAAAGGAAAATTTCCCTAGAGGGACTCAATAGCAGAGTAGATGATACAGAAGAATGGATGAGCAAGCTCGACAAAAGACAAGAGGAAATCACCCAAGCTGAACAGATAAAAGAAAAAAAGATTCAAAAAGAAGGAGAAAACTTTCAGTAAGCATCATGGCGGAGTGAGCTTGCCTGGCACTCTCTCCCTTTCCACATACAATAAAAAAGAACAACCATATTACAACAAAATAATATCCTAATAGCACAGAAATCCTTGGAGAGCCATAGCAGCCAAACGACGGAGGGTGGAGAGGCTGGAGACCCCCTCGGAGCAGCTGGAATGGGGTAAGAGAAAACCTTGCTCCCTCCCCTAGAGACTGGGATCACTGCCTCTGGAGGCTCCGTGAGGGAAGGAGTGGGGGAGGGGCCACACGTTAGCAGGATCACCCAGGACTCCCACAGCCATGCAGCCCAGATGGAAGCCCTCTAATGGGGGAAATCTTTCGTGTGGGGTGACCTCAGCAAGCCAAGACCCCAGGAGAGCAGACAGCGAGAGCTGATTGGGAAACCGGGTCTGCAGGCAAGAGAAGGTGCCCCTCCCTCCCCGAACCTGCGCTGTGCCAGCCATCTTGGCTGAAGGTGGAGGACTCATCATACATGGCTCTAGACCCCCATCTAGTGGCAATAGGCTGTAACTGCAACCAAATAATAGCGCTATGTGCAAAAAACGTTCTAGCATCAAACAAGTCATAAAAACTCCAGACCAGAGGGAAAATAAGCACCCAGAATTATGCCCTGAGCACTCAGAAATAAGTAAACTAAACGAAAATGAATTCAGAATAGCTATAGTCAAAAAACTAAATGAGGTAAAGGAAAATATAGAGAAACAAGTCAACGAGTTCTGGAGTTACTTCACAAAAGAGATTGAAACTATAAAGAAGAATCAATCAGAAATACTAGAGATGAAAAATACAATGGATCAGATAAAACAGAATACAGAGTCCCTGAATGTCTGTGTGGATGCCATAGAGGAGCAAATCAGCATAATCGAAGGTAGACAGGTTGAATGGCTCCAGACAAAGGAAAAGGGAGAATTAAGAATAAAAAGGAATGAAGAAAATCTCTGAGAAATAGCTGACTCAATGAGGAAATGCAATATAAGAATAATTCGAATCCCTGAGGGTGATGAAAAGGAGAATGGAACAGAAAGTGTGCTCAAAGGAATAATAGCAGAGAACTTCCCAGATCTAGAGAATGAGACGGAAACACGTGTGGAGGAAGCTTTTAGGTCTCCTAGATATGTCAATGTAAAAAGAACTACTGCAAGGCATATAGTCGTAAAACTGGCAAAACTGAATGACAAAAGAAAGAATACTCAGGGCAGCAAGGCAGAAGAAAATAACCTACAAAGGAACCCCTCTCAGACTTTCAGTGGATTTCTCTGTAGAAACCTTACAAGCTTGGAGAGATTGGAATGACATACTCAAAACTTTAAAAGATAACAATCTTCAGCCAAGAATACTCTATCCAGCAAAAATATCCTTCAGATATGAGGGAGAAAAATCTTTCCTAGACAAACAAAAGCTAAGGGACTTCACAGCCATGAGACCCCCCGCCCCCCAAGAAATCCTCAAGAAGGCCCTCATACCTGAAAAAAGAAAAAAAGGGAGAAAGGGGTCACAAAACACAGAGTAAGGACACAAATAGAATCAGAATAGGATAGCAAATATACAACTATAGCATTAGGATGAAGGGAAGGAAAACACCAAAAACAAAGACAGTCTTATCACTTTAACCACAAAGTCACAACACAAGTTGAAATAAGAGATGACAATAATAACTTAGGAGAGAAGGAGGAAAGGGACTGAATCAGTTTAGGCTAAGGAAATAAAAGTCCACCAGAAAATGGGCTATGTTATACACAATATTCTGAATACAAACTTCAGGGTAGCCACTAACCTTAAAAACAGAACAGAGACACAAAAAATAAGTAAGGAAATAAGAAACCGCAGATGTCAATGGATAGGCCAAAACACTCAGGACGAGAAACAAAGGTAATGCAGGAAAACCAGAAAACGAGTGACAAAATGACACCATCAAGCCCTTATGCATGAATAATCACCTTCAATGTAAACAGATTGAACTCTCCAATAAAAAGACACAGAGAGGCAAGATGGATTAAAGAACAAGATCCAACAATCTGTTGCCTCCAGGAAACACACCTCAGCTCCAAGGACTAACACAGGCTCAGAGTGAAGGAGTGGAAGGCAATACTCCAAGCTAATAGCAAACAAAGGAAAGCAGGTGTCGCAATACTTATATCAGACAAAGTAAAATTCAAGATAAGGCAGGTAAAGAGAGACATAGAGGGTCAGTATATAATGATCAAAGGGACAGTACATCAAGAAGAAATAATACCTATAAATATTTATGCACCCAACATAGAAGAACCAAAGTTCATAAAGCAACTATTAACAAACCTAAAAGAAGACATTAAAAATAATGCAATAATAGCAGAGGACCTCAACACCCTACTCACATCATTGGACAGATCATCCAGACGGAAAATCAACAAGGAAACTGGAATTAAATGAAAAGCAAAGACAGTTGGACTTAATAGACATATAGAGAACACTTCACCTCAAAACAGCAGAATACACATTCTTCTCAAATGCACGTGGAACATTCTCAAGAATAGACCATATTTTGGGAAATAACGAAAGCCTCTATAAATTAAAAAAATTGAAATAATAACAAGCATATTCTCTGATCATAATGCTATAAAGTTAGAAATTAATTACAAGAAAAAAGCTGAGAAAGGGACAAAGATGTGGAGACTAAACAATATGCTATTGAACAAGCAATGCACCATTGAAGAAATTAAAGAAGAAATCAAAAAATATCTGGAGACAAATGAAAATGATAACATGCCATACTAACTGATATGGGATACAGCAAAAGCTGTATTAAGAGTGAAATTCATTGCAATACAGGCACATATTAACAAACAAGAAAAATCCCAAATAAGCAACCTCAAATTACACCTCACTGAATTAGAGAAAGAAGAACAAACAAAGCCCAAAGTCAGCAGAAGGAGAGAAATAATAAAAGTCAGAGCAGAAATAAATGCTATTGAAACAAAAAAGGCAGTAGAAAGGATCAATGAAACAAAGAGCTGGTTCTTTGAGAAGATAAATAAAATTGACAAACCCCTAGCCAGTCTTACAAAGAAAAAAAGAGAGAAAGCTCTAATAAACAAAATCAGAAATGAAAGAGGGGAAATAACAACAGACTCCGCAGAAATACAACGTATTAGAATACTACGAAAAGCTATATGCCAACAAAATGGATAACCTAGAGAAAATGGATAAATTCTTAGTCTTTTATAATCCCCAAAGCTAAGTCAAGAAGAAGCAGACAGTCTAAACAGACCATGACAAGGAAGGAGATTGAAACAGCAATCAAAAGCATCCCAAAGAATGGCAGATGGCTTTCCTGGGGAATTCTACCAAACTTTCAAAGAGGATTTAATACCTCTCCTTTTCAAGCTATTCCAAAAAATTAGGGAGGATGGAACACTTCCTAACACATTCTACGAGGCTAACATCACGCTGATACCAAAGCCTGACAAGGACAGCACGAACAAGGAGAACTACAGGCCAACATCACTGATGAACATAGATGCAACAATTCTAAACAAAATTTTGGGAACTCGAATTCAGCAATACATCAAAAGGGTCAGACATCATGATCAAGTGGGATTCATACCAGGGACACAGGGATAGTTCAACATCCGCAAATGAATCAACGTGATACACAACATCAACAAATTGAGGAATAAAAACCATGTAATCATCTCAATAGATGCAGAGAAAGCATTTGACAAGCTCCAACAGCCACTTATGATAAAAACTCTGAACAAAATGGGCATAGAAGAAAATTACCTGAACATAATAAAGGCCATATATGACAAACCCACAGCCAACATCATACTCAATGGGCAAAAACTGAGTGCCATACCCCTGAAAACAGGAACAAGACAAGGATGCTCTCTATCACCACTCTTATTTAACATAGTACTGAAGGTTTTGGCCAGAGCAATCAGGGAAGAAAAAGGAATAAAAGGAATCCAAATAGGGAGGGAAGAAGTGAAACTCTCACTATTTGGAGACGACGTGACTTTATATATAGAAAGCCCTAAAGAATCCATTGGAAAACTTTTAGAAGTAATCAACAACTACAGCAAAGTTGCAGCATGTAAAATCAACTTACATAAATCAGTAGCATTTCCATACTCTAATAACAAACTAGCATAAAAGGAACTCAAGAACACAATACCATTCACAATCGCAACAAAAAGAATAAAATACCTCGGGGTGAATTTAACTAAGGAAGTGAAGGACGTATACAATGAAAACTATAAGGCTTTCCTGAGAGAAATGGATGAGGACATAAAGAGATGGAAGGACATTCCACGTACATGGATTGGAAGAATAAACATAGTTAAAATGTCCATACTACCTAAAGCAATCTACAGATTCAATACAATCCCAATCAGAATCCCAATGACATTCTTTACAGAAATAGAACAAAGAATCCTAAAATTCATATGGGGCAACAAAAAACCCTGAATTGCTAAAGCAACCCTGAGAAAAAAGAACAAAGCTGGAGGCATCACAATCTCTGACTTCAAAACATACTACAAAGCTACAGTAATCAAAACAGCATGGTACTGGTACAAAAACAGGTGCACAGATCAATGGAACAGAATTGAAAGCCCAGAAATAAAACCACACATATATGGACAGGTAATCTTCAACAAAGTAGCTGGGGGCATACAATGGAGAAAAGAAAGTCTTTTCAACAAATGGTGCTGGGAAAACTGGACAGCCACATGTAAAAGAATGAAAATTGACCATTCTTTTTCACCATTCACAAAAATAAATGCTAAATGGATCAAAGACCTAAAGGTAAGACCTGAAACCGTAAGGTTTCTAGTGGAAAATGTAGGCACTACACTGTTTGACATCAGTATTAAAATGATTTTTTCGGACACTATGTCTTCACAGAGAAGGGAAACATTAGAAAGAATAAACCCATGGGACCTCATCAAACTAAAGAGCTTCTTCAAGGCAAGGCAAAACAGGATTGAAACAAAAAAAAAACCAACCCACTAATGGGAAAAACTATTTGCAAGTCACATATCTGACAAAGGGTTAGTCTCCATAATATGTAAAGAACTCACACAACTCAACAACAAGAAATCAAACAACCAAAAAAAAATCAAACACCAAAAAAAAGATGTAGAAAGGCATTTGATAAAAATTCAGTAGCCATTCCTAATAAGACCCTTTTCTAGTAACACCTTTCTGGTAAAACAGAAATAAAAGTTAATTAATTAAATTTGCTAAAAAGACTACTTACTGAAAACTAAAACATCATTTTCAATGATGAAATGCTAAAATAATTTTCCAAATATAATGAGATCTATAAAATTACCAGTATTATTAAACAGTTTTGGAGGATTAAAAAGAAAGTAGTTGGTTTGACTATTTTAAAAGGAAGAGACATAATCTTTCCTTTTTTTCCATATGATTATATCCCTAGAGAATCTAGAAGATCCTACTAAAAGCTTCTAGATTTAAGCAAATTTGGCAAGGTGGCTTAATGCAACAAGATAAGTATGCAACGTTAGTGTTTCTTATTTTAGTAAGAGCCAGCTTGAAATGAAAGTGGAAAAACCCAAATCTATTCATACTATAGTATCTTGTTAAGACAGTAGACAAAAATTTATTAGGGAAGACATAGACCGTATATGAAGACAACTATAGAATCTTGTCAAGGAATAAGAAACATATCTGAACACATGGAAAAATAATCAGATAATTGTTGGGAGGACTCAATAGCATGTGAATGGCATTTTTCCTCGAATTACTACACAGATTTTATATAATTCCAGTTAGGTTCACAAGGCTTGCTACATAAGTGATTTAAAACTTATCTGTGATCATAAATTTCTGAGAACAGCCAAGAAAATTATGAAAAATAATAGAGGAAAATTGGCCTTCCATGTATTAAAATATATTGCATGCAAAGACTGTATTTAAACAGTATGACATAAGGGATAAGAATGGAATTGCTTGAAAGAAAAACAGAGAAATGGATAAATGTATCATTGTATATAATGTAACGGAATAGGGAACTTATAAATGGAATTTAGTATATGTAGGAATTTTTTCTCTTACTATATAGAAAATGTGAGATGCTTAATTTATGCCAGATACAAAAATGAATTCCAGAAGATTAAATTTAAATTCTAAAAAATAAACACAGAAACAATTAGAAGAAAATTGAGGAATATAATTATTATGTAGAGGTTGGAGTGGTCTTTTTAAAGAATATTGAAAAGATTTCTAATGAAAACTAATGATATAACAATGTTCTGTTTCTTTGACAAAATATTAACAGCTAATTTAGCATTTTTAAATAATTCTGATTGGTCCATAAACTTGAAATTAGTGCTGTTGTAAAAAAATATTTAGTTTTCCTCTCAGATGATTATTCTGTGGTCAGTGTCCATTAAATGGCTAACACCCAGAATTTTTCCTTTTTTTAGATTTATATTTCAATTGATATTAAATTACTTGTTGAAATTTAGCAGTGGGACATTTTGTAATTTTTAAAAATTAACGATTCTATATTATACCTTAGAATCTATGAGAACATCAGCTATAAATATTTTTTAGAAATATTGCTGCTTTATTTAGAAGTTAATTCAGAATTTATTAGATTATAAGAATAGTCTAATATTATCTGATATTGGTCCATGGTATGATTGTATAACCTCCAATCACAGTGTTTGACATTAAGACAAAACTCTTTACATTTTAACATCTATTATTTTCATGATTTGCAAAGGTGACTATTGTTAGAAAAGAACTAAAAAACTATTCTTTCATTTTTTGTGTGTATAAAAGAAAGTGATTGTGATGATGGAGACTCAGAAATCCATCTCACGTCAAGAACTCTGAAGGAACTACAGGTAGTTAGCCTGGAGAAGAGGCGACTAATTAATAAAGAATATTGTCATTAACGTGGTCCAGTTGTTGTGCCCTGAGCATTGCTGACTTGTATTTATTTGTTGACTATATCCAACAGGCAAAGGGTCACTTTTGCAGTTGGTAAGGCATCCCATATATTGATCACACCAGTGAGAGAGAACCAGATGATGAACTAATGCTTATCTCATTACCCAAGAGGAAATCAGGGCCGCTTTCTTCTGCCTTGGAAGCGCATTCAGGTCTAAATGGCAGTGTTAAGCTGGATTTGAGTCTATTGTAGTGAGGAACAATAACATTTGGTACATGTATTTCAAGACACCAGGGCCAACCATGACACGGATTTCAGCAAGGTAAAAACCGGAGGACATACAGTTAACGGAGAACATTGAGAGGGAGTCCAAGGTCAGAGTTAGAGCAGAGACACTGTAGTGGGTATCAGGCCGTGAGGGAACATGCAGGAGTCAAGGCCACTCCAGTCTGTGATCAGGAGTAACTTTATGCTATAGCTATTACCATAAGAATAGTTTGGTTATGATAGAATCTTTTGTACAGTGCCTGTTTGGACTTGAATACTTCTTTTTTGACATGACTAGGGTACCCCAAGAGTGGCAGGATATAACCAGTCTTTTATTTAACTAGTTTTAGGATGTCTAACTACAGTCTATATCCTTCAAGATTGATAATGTACGAGTGTAAGAGAGAATAGAATTATTCTGTCTTACTTCAGATTGGAAAAGTCAGATCAGTGGATGGAAGTCACAAAGAAACACTCTGATTCAGTATGAGAAATAACTTCCTAATGATTTAGAAATCCTTAAAAGAGTTTGTCAGTTTTCTGTATTGGAGGAATTCTGGAGATCCTAGATAACCATCTGTCAGACAGCACTGCAGAAGAGACATCCACACTGCATGGAGGATGAAGTAGATGATCTTTGCAATACTTCTTTATTAAAATTACCTGAGATCCCTAAACAAATTGTAGAAACAAATTTAGTTGAACTGTAGAAGTTAAGAAGTCTTCCCTACTCTTATATCAGGAAAATTTATTGAGAGTTAGTCATTGGTAAAACTTGAGAATCTGTTCCAGTATCAGTAAAAGAATTGAAGTTGTTATGCGTTGTACCAGTTTGCCTGTAAGATGTGATGGATGGTGTTCAATTTTATCTGGGAACCTCCTTTCTCAATATTGTCTGAGTTCAGTGCAGCTAGCAGTTTATTAGACCAGAAACGCTGGTTCAGCTTGTTGTAGTTTACAAGCTTCCCATAATGTATTGTGTTTTCTCTGCTGATGATTTATACTGTGCAGATCTGTCTAGAGCATTGACTGCTTTGACTGTGAACCACTGTAAACAATATATTCTACCCCGTGACTTTGCACACACCCACTCATGAAAAGTACTGTGTGCAAAGTGCTCTCACAATTTGTCTTTCTGGTCATGACCCACTAAAGTAGTTTCATGAACTACCAAGTGGTTTGTGTTACACAGTTTGATAAACATGAGCCTCAAACACTTCTATTCGAAGTGAGATCTGTAGACCTAAAGCAGCAGCATCGCTCTGGATCTTTTAGAAAGACAAATGATCGGGCCACACCTCAGACTTATCACCAGTCAGTCTCTGCATGTGGAGTACAGGAATCTGTGCTTTAATCTAGATGATTCTGATGCACAGTGAAGTTTGAAAAGCACTCGTCCTCTTTATACTCCAAAGAGCTTTTGTGGTTTTATCTATTGATATTTGCTATATTATGAATTAAAACTTAGGAACTTTAAAACTATTTATTAATTCATTTTTAAAGGAGCAATAATAAATTCGTTATATGTTGACATCAGAGAAGTGATGTCATCACATGTCATATATCTCTCTAATCAGAGTAACTCTACTACTGTATATTCCTAAAAATGTGAGAGAAAAAAAAGCACATTTAGCTTTATTTTGAAAGTAGTTTTGACCTTGCAGACCCCCGCAGGGCTTTTGGAGACTCCAGTAATCTGCAGGCCACACTTTGAGAACTGCTCTTGTAAATTGTGTTTTTGAGAAGACTGAGACCAAATTTCTGTAATCCTCAGATAGGGTACTTTATTATGGAATTATCTGAGATGTTTTCATCACTGCTTAAGTGTTGGGGAAACTCGCGAACTTTTCAAAGCCTGTAGAAGTGTGGTTTATTAGGCTATTGAGGGTTCTATTACTGAATTCCTAGAACCAGTTGATAGATCCTGCACTGGTCTTATAGTTTATGGAGCTTCTGGGTTTGTCTAAAGGATGGTGGATTACTGGGGCTTTCCCTTCCCTCCAGTTTCATGAAACACTCCACCTTTCAGTTTCACGAAGCACCTTCCAATAAAAAGATGTGCTTCAGATCTAGAAAGTGTTTTTATTCTAATTATGAATATTTTTAGTGTTATTTCTATTTTGAGTGACTTTTTAGGCGTAATGCTCAAATTACTTCATTTCTTTCAAATAAATTTAAATATCTACCGGATTGTTTTTTCTTTTTTGAATTGCACAAGTACCTTTTATTGCTGATGATCCAGCACGCAAATTGTTTGTACTGTACCATTTAATACTTTGTTAACTGTGTATGGCACTGTGGTAAATAAATAGTATTAGAAATTGTAGTGAAATTACACAGCTCTCAAGGGGATGTGTTAACATGCAGACCCTGGAGTATCAAATCCTGCCTTGACTCATACACTTGTTGAAGTATTATGCAACTAGAGCAGATTTCCCTGCTGTCCAGCTTGCAGCCAGACTTCCCAGTCTTCCCAGGCCTTGTCAGGCTAGACCACTGCCCCCAGGTCCCGCTATATTATGGTCAGAAGAGAGAGTGAATTAAAGAAGGAGAGAGATTGATTCGTTGGCTGGTTGACTGATTGGGATTCAAACTCTTACTGCACATATAGAGGCAAGAGAATCACACCTTTATTCTCTTTTAATCCTTCACATTAGAAAACGTAGCCGAGCCAATATATTTGACCAGCAACACTCCTTTTCTGCTTACCCTTTATCCTCACTCTCCTGAGAAGTAAAGTTGAGGGTGGGGAGTGGTAAGCAGAAGCAGATGCCAGGATCCTTAAGCTTTTCCTAGAGGTCTCTGTGAATATGCTTTTCTTATTTGTAATTATTTTGTTTTGTGCATCTGTTTAACATCTTCTTTTCTAAATTAGACTGTAACCTTCCAGTGAGCAGGGGTTTTTGTCTTATTTAAACAATCTTGCTAGTCCTCCTCCCCCAACCTGCAGGCTCCAGTGCCTGGTAAAATACTAGCTCCATAATATATGCTTGATTGATAAAATATTTGTTTGATGGACTCATAATTATATAATATAGAAGCACAGATGTTAACGTTATGTATGTAATTGATTTCCCTCAGGACACAAGTTAACAGAGAATGAGAGAAACCAGTTATTGGCAATAGCATCATCATTGTTTGTGGCATCCCAATTAAGAGCACAACGTTTTCTGGAACATGAAAATTCAAGGTATGTTAGATCGTTTATAACAGAATAAATGAGCAGAAAAATATTGATGATCTAATCTGCATAGAAATAGCTAATAAAAGATCTAATCTCATTTCTGGATCTTCTTATGAAAATGCTATTGCTTCTATTTTGTTCAAATGAATTTTTTTAATTCAGAAATAAAAAAAGGATCTTGGCCCCTCTAATTTGAATATTATTGGAGGTAAGAAGATATTCTGAAACCTTACAGGAAATCTGTTCAAGTAATTTGTATTTGTTATTTCTGTTTTATTACTTTGTTAATCTTGAAAAAATTTTTGAGAAGTGTGATAATGCTAAAAGTTAGGAATGAATCTGAGCAGTTAAAAAAATTACGTATAAGAAACTCATTTATAAGATACAAGAAGGAATTAACACCAGGATGAGTTAGTTACTTGTGAGCCCTAAGGATACCTTTTAGCTTCCTAGTGACCTAAGTAAAAGGGAATACATGCTTTATAACAGGGCAAATAAAAACGTAATCATGGTGACATAATGCTTCTAAATAATAGGATTATTTATTGTGAATGTCTGTGTACTTGCTAGAATAATCCTATGTTAGCAAGTGCGGTCCATTACATGCTAGAGTGATGCTGTTGGTAAAATTGTGTTACTTCAACTTCTTTTCCTTTCTTTTTGCTTTTCCACAAGAGGAAGAACAAAGATAAAAAATAAAAAAGATGGCAGGTGACCAATCAGCTTCGACGAGCACAGATCAGAAACTCAGAGTACCCCTAAAGAATTAGGCAGAAGAAAAATGAAATTGGGTTTAGGCTATATCTTAATAGCTAATGTTGTTTTACATCGGAAATCTCAGAGTAATGGCTCTTCATTTGTTCTCATTCTCAAGAGAAAGTAAAAGATGTTTGATGTATGATCTTTTGTTAAGTTATGATTCAGTAAATATCTAGGGAGAGAGGAGAGGGTATAGAATATCAGTAAATCACTGAATGACTGGAAGGAGGAGGAAAATGATCAATAGAGCCGTGGTTGGTTTTTTCTCCCCTAAAGTTGTGCTGTCCAGTGTAGTAGCCACTAGTCATCTGTTTTTATTTGAATTAAAATTAAATTAAAAATTCAGTTTCTCAGTCACGTTCCATTGACAATATCAGTGCCATCTCTAGGTGCATTTCCAATGCTTGCTAACCACTACTGTGTTGTAGTTAGTGGCTACTGTATTGGGCAACCAAAAGAACCTTTCCATCCATTGCGGGTCTAGTGCCATCAAGCTCTGTTGGACAGTGCTGTTTTGGGGGGATGTGTGTGTAGGAGAGATCCTAGCTTTGGTTTTAAAACCAGAATAATACCTTGTATCATTTTTTATTATTCTTTTGGTAAATACAGTATTCATATCCTGATTCTGTTACATTCAGATGTTATTTGGACCTTGATTATTTCAGAAGTTCTGAGTGTAGCTAAAGATAAATTGGTTTAATCTTCAAGAAATGTATGCAGGTTGTTTTCACAGAGGGCCGACTTACCATTGGTAAGAATCTGAAGAAGGTATGAAAAGGAGAAGAATAAATAGTACCTGTAATCCCACAAACTCTTCAATAACCACTTTTAACATTTTGATATATTCCCTTCCAAGTATACATATATATGTGTGTATATTTATATAATTAGATACATGTGGCATATATACCTTACGTAGTTAGAGTCATCCTGGAAGTATTGTTTGAATTCTGTTTTTTTAAACTTCATATTATGTTGTGAATATTTTCTTCTTATTCACTGGTCTTTGGAAGCATATATTTTTTTGTTTTTATTACAGAGAATTTAAGACATCTGCAGAATAAGCTTTCAAATTTCAAAAGAGACCGTCAAGAACATTATAAAACAATATAGAAAATGGCAGAATGTATTCAGAGATATATATCCAATTTAGAACTTAAATCTATAATGTATAAATAATTCTTACAACACAAAAATAAGTTAGACAACCCAATAAAAACAAAAAAGATTTAGCATAGACTCTTTATCAGAGAAGTAAAACGAATGGCAAATAAGTTCGTGAAAAGATGGTGAACATCATCAGTCGTTAGGAATTATAAACTAGATCACAATGCTATGTCACTACACACCCATGAGAATAATCTATATCAAGTGATGAGTGGATAAATAACTGTGGTATATCCATATGATGGAATACTATTTAGCAATGCAAAACAATGAAGTACTGATACGTGCATCAACATGCATAAATCTAAAAAGAAAATTATGCTGAGAAAGGAACCAGTTAAAGATTATATAATGTTTGATTTCATTTATTTGAAATTTCTAGGAAAGGCAAAAGTATGAAGACAGAAAGATTAGTCGTTTCATAGGTGCAGGTGTTGATGTCACAGAATTACATCTTTATATATTCTGTGCCAAAAACCGTAAATCAATAATTATTTTAAATGCATTAGTCTCTTAAATTATATAGAAAACGAACTGTGGAGTTTCAAACCAAAGTTACAATGATACTGACTTTTAGTCTAATAATTGACTTTTTTAATGCATTAGTCCCTTAAATCATGTAGGAAACAAAAAGTAGAGTTACAAGCTATTGTTACAATAGTACTAGCTTTTCTAATTGTCCGTGTATTTACCTTTACTGAGATAACTTATTTCTTCACCTGGCTTCTTGGTACTGTCTGGTGTCCTTTCATTTCAACCTTAGCATTTCCTGCAGGGGAGGACTAGTGGTAACAAACTCCCTACACTTTTGCTTATCTGGGAGTGTCTTAATAACTCACTCACTTTTGAAGGACAGTTTTGCTGGATTTAGGATTCTTGGTTGACAGTTTTTTTCTTCTGGCACTGAATATATCAGCCCACTGTCTCTGGCCTCCAAAATTTCAGATGAGAAATCTGCTTGTAATCTTAGTGAGAATCCCTTGTATGTGATGCTTTGCTTCTCTCTTGGTACTTTCAAGATTCTCTCTTTGTCTTTGTCTTTTGAAAGTTTGATTATAATATGTCTTGGTATAGATCCTGAGTTCATCTTACTTGAAGTTGGTTGAACTTCTTAGATGTTTTATATTCATGTATATCCTCAAATTTGGGAAGTTTTCAGCCATTATTTCTTCGAATATTCTATCTGCTCCTTTCTCTCTCTCTCTTCTTCTGGGACTCCCACAATGCATACATTGGTCTGCTTGATGGTATCCCACAGTTCTTTAGGCTTTGTTACTTTTCTTCACTCTTTTTTCTTTCTGCTATTTCAGACTTGATAATTTTTACTATCCTATCTTCAAGTTGCCTGATGCCTTCTTCTGCCTCCTCAAATTTGTCTTTGAATCCTCTAGTGAGTTTTCAATTTCAGTTATTGTACTTTTCAGCTCCAGAATTTCTTTTTCATTTTTTTTGTAGGTTTTCTGTCTCTTTATTGATATTTTCATGTTGTTTACACATCATTTTCTTGACTTTCTCCACATCTCCTTTGGTTCTTTGAGCATCTTAAAGTAGTCTTTGTCTACTATATCTGCCATTAGGTCTTTTTCAGGGAAATAGTCTGTTGACTTTTTTTCCTTTGAATACTTTCTCCTTTCTTTGTATGACTTGTGATTTCTTTGTTGAATACTGGACATTTAAATCTAATAATGTGCTAACTCTGGAAATCAGAATCTTCTTCTTCCCCAGGGTTTACTGTTTTTTTTTTCTTATTGTTTTTGTTTATTTAATTGTTGTAAGCTTCCTCTGTGCCAAAGATCAGCCTGAGATGTAAAGTTAAAATTTTCTCAGGTCTTTTCTGAGCCTTTCCCTGGGTATGTATGGTCACTTTCCAATTTTCCTCATATATGCAGTTATTTTTGAATGTCTTAGTCTTTAATATCTGACTTCTAAAGAGGAAAAAGCAAAAAATGAAGAGGGCAGGAAGGGGGTACTAGCCCTTTAAATCCCCTAGAAGTCACTTCAGCCAGAGGGGGAGGGGCTTGCAACTTGCCGAGAAGGGTAATAACAATGGCTAACTGTCTTTTTGTCTGAACCTCTGTGATTAGAAGCAACAGTTAGCAATCAGAGCACAGCTCCCCAATATTTGGAGGACAGGATCCTTTTTGTCATCCTGGCTTCCATAAGCTGTGTGCAAGCTGTTCCAGGAACAGGTGTGCAGCTGCCTGCCACATGGCTGGGGATTGGGTGGATGGGTAGCTACTATTGTGCTAAAAGCTGAAATTGATGAAATTGACTACAATTTTTCATCCAGGTCTTCCCCTGAAAGTTGCAAGTCTTCCGCTGGACTCCAGAGTTCCAAAATAGTTAGAGCGATTCTCCCAGTGTAATAGGAAGCAGATTCCTGGTGCCTCCTATTCTGCCTTCATCCCAGAATCCTCCTCTTTTATATTACTGTTGAGCTCTTTACCCTTTAGAAGTTGGGAAAAATTATATAAATGAAATATGTAGGCCAAAGCTCAGTTATGTAGATAATTGTGCACATATTGCCTATGTGACAAACAGTATTTATTTTTGGTGAGAATGTTTTTCTTTTGAACTTATCATTTGTTTATCAGGCCAATTTATTGTAAAATTGGTGCCACCCATAACAACAGAGACCTATAACATCTAGTAAAATATCTTGGTCTGTTTGACAAAGCGTGATCTTGTTTAGGCAAAGTGAATCTAAGTTATTTTTGCTAGTTTGCTGAAGAGGTCCCTGATACCAAAGCTGTTGTAAGGTGGTTGAATCTTCACATTTTGGCTTCAGAGTTGTGTTTTCATTATTGGCTTGGGAATGGAGTGTACGAGTCAGCCTCCAGGTGTGGCTCCACATTACTCTTTCGTGGGTGTGCTCAGTAATGTTTATGCTTCCAAACCCAGTAGCCCACAGCCCTTCCTTTGAGCTGCTTGTTTTGGCTGCTGATCTTATTTTCCCAATTTCTCTGTGGGTTTTACTCTTTCATCATTTATGACTTGGAAAAAGACATTAATAATATGTACCCATAGTGTTTGGATAGTAAAAAGATAGCAGTGCATTTTAGGAAAAAAGAAAAGTTAATGTTAGAAACAATAGCAGTTTTTCTTAGGATGACTGTAAATAAATTTGGAGAACATAATGTAAGTTTTTACATAAATACATGCTGACTTATGGAATTATTTTTCTTTATAATCATTTTTCATAAACAATTTTATTGACAGAAATGAATCATTAAAAGTTAAACAATTGTGTTAAACAATTGCTTTGTGTTATTTGAAACTAAAATTATTTTGTTGGCATTGTAGTTTGAGATAATAATTTGCCTCACTAACTGATAATGACTGGAGGCAAAAATACTAAAGAAGACCATTTAGTCCCTTTTAGTAAAATTTTATTTAATTTTGCTTAAAATGCCTGTTTTCCTTAGATCCAAATGTTGTTCGCAAGTCAGCAGTCACCTTTCTGAGCTAGGACCTCCCCTTCCATTACCTTGGTTCAAGTGCCCCTCTGCCATCCCAAGCTTCTCAGACACCAATGAGAATGCCGCTCTGCCCTCTCTAAATTTCTCTACTTCCTGCCTTTCCCATTGTTACTTCTGTATCTGTCGCTTTCTTTTGTTAGGTTTTGTAGCTATGCAAATTGTCCTCCAGGCTTTCTTATGTTTTATCACTCAGACTTCCTAATTCCATGATTATCTTTCTGCTAAGCTGTCTGACTAACTTATCATTGTAATGATGATCACTTCTAGGGAGAGCAAGGCCCCCTTTCCAGGTAGCAGTATGACTGGTAACCAGAGCTCTCTTCCTGTCAGAGGGCTGTCTTGCTTTCCCATGTTATCTTGCGTGTTGTAAGAATTTGGTAGGGGATGTGGCTCAGAATAAGCCTTTGACTCCCATTTGGATGTCAGTCCTCAGGGTTAAGCCATGCTGAGGTGGACATGGGCAGTGTTATCTGTTCTCATATTAAATCTGTTTTAAGATATTTGAAAGTAAATGTTCATTCCATGGGCTTTTAAAAAATATTTTTTAATGCAGATATATAGCAAAGTCATTACATTTTGTTGGCTTGTTTTTGCTTGCTTGCTTCCTTTTCCTTCTTCCTTTGCGCTTTTCACCATTCCTCAGAGCATGTGTTTAAAATCCTAAACATTTATTTTATATGTGAATTATTGGGAAAATTAGCAACATTTAACTCTTTAATCCATTTGGAATTCACTTATGTGCATTTTATGAAATGGCTTTCCTCTTTGTGATTTGGTAGCTTATTTAATTTATAACATACTCCAACCTCCTCCCCAAATAAAGTGGTATCTTTTTATAACTCAAAGGATGACAAGACAGAAATATACGTGAGTGTCTTAATCACTTTGGGCCACTATAACAAATTACCATAGACTGGGTGGCTTAAATAACAAACATTTGTTTCTCACAGCTCTGGAGGCTGGAAGTCCGAGGTCAGGGTGCCACCATGGTCGGGTTCTGGTGCAGACTCTCTTTTAAGTTGCAGAAAGTCTACTTCAGTATCCTTACGTTGTGGAAAGAGGGCAAGCTAGCTCTCTGGCCTCTTCTTATAAGGGCACTAATCCCATTCATGAGTGCTCCACCCGCATCCCCTGATTACTTCCCAAAGCCTTCTCCTCCAAATACCATAACATTGGGCATTAGATTTCAACATATGGATTTTGGGGGGACACAGACATTCAGTCAACATTGCGAGTGTATGCTTGCTCTCAAATGCTCTCTCCCCGCCATCCCTTCTTCCCTCTCCTGTTCCTCTCTTCTCACCCCCCTCTCTCTGCTCTCTTACCGGTGCTCTCTCCTCCCTCATTCTCCTCTTCCCTTTCCCGTCTCTCTCACTTGTGTGACTTGCATGTACACACACAAACATACAACACACACATGTAAGTAGGTATGCATAGGTTCATAAATACTTTCTTTGGGTTAGTGGAAAAAACTAGACTTTAGAACTAAAGTCTGGGTTTTAGTCATAACTATACCATTTATTAGTAATGTAACCATAGATATATTACTTTAACTTAAGGTTACTTGTAAAATGGGAATATGTATTCTGTCCTGTTTCATAGAGTTTTTGTAAGACTAATTGATCCTGTATAATTATGTTTCAATACCCCCACTTTTTTTTACCTAATTTGTTATAAAGTAATAAAAAATGAATTCCGTATTATAGTACAAAACCAAATAACTGCTTTATACATAAGCAAAAAAGAAACTATCAAGAACAGGGAATGGCATTTTTTAATTTGTTTTATATCAGGTAGCTATAAATATGATAAAGTAGAAATTGTGGTATAAACTAAAACTAAACTATTTTATAGTTTTCTTTTATTGCACTGGCATTTCATATTTCGAATTTATTTTGCAGGGTGATGTGAGGTTGAGATTTAACTTTAGTTTTTCATATAGTTAACCAGTAGAATTAATCCTATTTATTGACTCGTCTATCCTGTCCTTATTGATTATTAAATGTCACATTTATCCTATAAAATTCTTAAAGATATTATGGTCTATTTCTGGATTTTTTTCTTCATTTCCATTTGTCATTCTATCCTTATGTTAATAATTTACTTTCTTCTCCTAAAATTTATTGATCATTCTTCTAGCTGAGCTTTGAAAGCACTTTGATATTTGAATTGCCTTAAAGTTATAGTAAATTTGGATAGAATAGACATCAAGTATTGAGGATTTTCAAAAAATATGATATAGCTCTGTATTTATTGAAGTCTTTTTATTTCTGTCATTAAAGCTTTATAATTTTTCATATTGTAAGTGTATCTTTCTTGTTTATTCCTAGGTAGTTTATATTTTTGTGTTATTCTTAGGTTGTTTATATATTGTATTATTATTCATGGGATCTTTTTCTCTTTTTCTAAATGATTATTGATATTATAAAGAGAAACTACTGATATTTGTATTTTTTTTATTGTGGAAAAATTGCATAACATAAATACCATCTTAACCATTTTTAAATGTACAGTACCTTAGTATTAACTATGTGCACAATGTTGTGCAACAGATCTCTAGAATTTTCGTCTTTCAGAATTGAAATACTATACCCATTGAACAACTTCCCATTTCCTCTCCTCCCATCGCTTGGCAACCATTAGAGCAAAGGCCTGCAGGAGGAAGGGAGTGAGTCATGTGACTATCTGGAAGAAGAACCTACCAGTCAGAGGAGATAGCAAATGTAAAGCACCGGAGGTCAAAGTATGCCTGGCCTGTTGGATAAAGAGCAAGGAGGCCAATGCAACTTCAGAGGAGTAAGCAAGTTATAGAGTAGCAGAGATGGAGTTGTATTAGGTAGGCTGTTGTAAGGACTCAGGCTTTCACCGAGTGGGATGAGGGGCCACTGCAGGATCTTGAGCAAAGAAGAGCTTGGTGTGACATGTGCATTAGCAAGATCATTGTGGCTGCAGTGTTGTAAATGACTAATGGGGTCAGAGTGGGAGCCAGGAGACCAGTTAGGAGTAGAGGTCCTAGGCCTGAGCCTTGGAACACTCCATAGTAACGAGTCAGGAAGAGAAAGTGGATCTAGCAAAGGAAACTGAGAAGGAATAGCAGAGGAGTTAGGTGGAAAAGTGGGTGGTTTGGAGAGTCAAGCAAAGAAAAGGTTCAAGGAAGCAGGCGTGTTCAACTGAAATAGATCAAATAATGAAAAGTGACTACTGACCATTGAGTTTAGTAATGTGGAGCTCATAGGAGACCTTGATAAGAGCAGTTTTCAAGAATGTTGAGTGGGAAGTGATGGTTAAAGTTGGATTGATGGGGGTTCAAGAAACATGGAAAAAGAGAAATTGAAGACTGCAAATACCAGCAA
This sequence comes from Equus przewalskii, assembly GCF_037783145.1. Lineage (NCBI taxonomy): Eukaryota > Metazoa > Chordata > Mammalia > Perissodactyla > Equidae > Equus > Equus przewalskii. Next base: position 69,364,288 of record NC_091846.1, read on the forward strand.
CTCTTATGAGGATTTGCATTTTTTCTATATATGTACATATAGTTAATGCCTTATTTTGATTTTACAGAAAATGGGCCATTCTACTTGAAAAGGTATCTTTTTTTTTTTGACATGCCATTATGTTGTCAACATTTCTTTGTATTAAATAATTTATGAAAAAGTGGTTTTCAAAGACTGTGCAACATTAGTACTTAAAAAAATTAACATATGATTGAGGCCAGCCTGATGACGTAGTGGATAAGTTCACATGTTCTGCTTCTGTGGCCTGGGGTTCACCGGTTTGGATCCTGAGCACAGACCTATACCCTGCTCATTGAGCCACGCTGTGGCAGCATCTCACATATAAAATAGAGGAAGATGGGCACAGATTTTAGCTTGAGGACAATCTTCCTCAAGCCAAAAGAGGAAGATTGGCAACAGATGTTAGCTCAGGTCCAGTCTTCCTCACACACACACACAGGAAATCAACATATGATAGAAAATCTTGCTTTTATAGATTGATAAATCCAGAGAATCGCTTTGCATGAGGATATGTGATATTAGTGGTCGCTGGCAGCACAGAGTTCTGTTGTGCACCCCACATCCCTTAAACACTGTAAATGCATACACAGAATTCTCTAGAGCTTGTTTTATTTATGGCAATCCCTCTATTCAGTCATTCGGGCTAGGAAGATTATGTCATCTTCAGTTCTTTTGGCTCATTCCCCTGGCACTGAAACGTCAGAGTGGTTGGCATGGTGCAGTGGAAGCAGCACTGAGTGAGGTGTCAGGAGTGGGGATTTTGGTCCCAGCACCACTACCAAGTATCAAGGTGGTTGGTACAAGCCTTCAGTTTCCTCCTCTGAGAAATGGCAGTGTTGGATTGGATGATTCCTGAAATCCTTTTCAGCTCTGATCCTGATTGAATTGTATGAGGCAGACCCTTCTAGTCTCTCTCTTGATGTTTGAGCAGAAGTTAAAGACTCAGGAACAAGAACGCCTTCACTATGGCCTGTGATAATGCTGAGGAAAAGACGTCAGCCTGAAAGGTTTTATAAAATGTAACGTTTACTTTTGTAGAGGATTACTTTGTGCATATGGAGTCAGAGTATAACCACCACTTTAAGCTCATACTTAGGAGAACATATCAAGTATCTTGACTGGCTGCAGAGCCTGTCATCAGTTTAACTCGTAGTCACAGATGCGTAATGGAAAATAACACTCACTTGGATTACAGTCGTCGTGTCTACGTTGTATTGTATTTTCTTTCCTCATCTGGCTTCCTGATAAAATGAAGAATCAATTTTTTAGAGATTTTTACCTGACAGGGGCAATTATCTAGTTTCTTTCTTGCTATTAAAAAAGTGTCCTTTCCTGGTTTTAGATTTATAGTTCATTCACCCATTATTAAGTTTTCAATTAGATGATGAAAGTTTAAGCTTTTGAAATATGATCTTAATCTTTGAAAGATAACTGGAGAAAGAAACAGAAAAAAGTAGCCTCGTGAAAATAATTCCCAAGGAAAAGCAAGTATTGTTGGACAGTTGGATTTTGGCTCTCTTGCTTAAATGTCTCTGAGTGTAAACAAGTATATCAAATTATTAACACATTTACACCATCTATGACAATAAAATACAGCTTATGAATCATACTTGTTTTGTTTATGTTCTCAGATAAGTTACTTCCTTGTGACAATGAAGTTAATATACTGATAACTGACTATAATAAAAAATAGTACTTTGAGTGTAGGTTCACAAACATACATGGTCATACCATGCCTTTGGAAATATCTACTTTCATTTGAGCAAATAAATCCCCTGAAAGCAGCAAAAGGGGAGAAAATGTTAATTCAGTCATTATCCTTTAAGCTTGTCTTACTTTCTACTATCTCTGTTATGATATTTTCAGTTACTTAATATGACTTTGCCTTGGATGATTTAGAAATCTGTATGAGATTAAGCACAAAATATTAAGTGGATAAATTGTTCTATTTATACATTTTTTGCTAAATATTACATTTAAAAATATTTTTCTTTTCTTTGATTCTACTATAAGAGCTGAATAGAAGAGAGAATGGCCTCATTATTGTAGGAGAATTTCTCTGTTCTCTGCAATGATTCCAAAAGCTCTTGCACACTTCATCAGTATTATTGTAATTCTTTGGCTGCAGGATATTTGGCAGCTGTTGCACCCCACTGGCAAATCCTATTCATACTTCTTTCCCATTCACCATTGCCATTGGAGAATTGATTTCTCTCTCCTCTACTCTAACCTTTCCCAATTCATTTTGGATTGTTCAATGTGAAACATTTTAATTTCATATCATACAGCTATTCAGCTCACAATCCCTTTTTTAACCTGTCACCAGGGTAACAGCATAGCATGCTTTCTTTAGGCAATCAAGTTTTTATTTCACATGCTTAATGTTGCATTAAATGTTTGCATTTTGTTTAACCCCCCTTAAATACTTTGAACTCTGGATATGTTTTATAGGATAATGAAATCCTTGATTTTTGAATTGAAACTAAATCAACACTATCTCTATATTCATAATAAAATGTCAGATGATTAATTTACGTAATTCAAAGGTTATTATTAAAATTTCAAGTTGGCTGATCTGTATAAAGCAATTTGCTGTAAGTAATGGAGGAATATTTGTACATGTTTATGTTTATCCTTGTTCCAAAAAAAGATTTAAAGGTAGTTTAAGGAGATTTCTCAGTGAGATAAGTAAAAATTTAAAAGAATAGTGGAATTGGTACAAATGCAAAAATATATCTTTTGAAGACGTTACTTGATTTTTCGGTATAATGCTTTTTTCTCTATTTGTGTGCTTGTGTATGTATATATATGTGTATATATATGTATGTACGCAGGGAGAGAGAGAGGGACTGTGATGATTTATGTATTTGATGATGGATGAAGAAATGTGTTATAATGAAATTAAAAGTATCTTCGAGGACATCAGTTTGGGCGTTATGTTTATTGACATCTGTTTATCAATTTACTTTAGTACTACCTTTTCCTTAAAATAAATAATTCAATAGAAGTGATAGATTAGTGAAGATGAAAATGCGTATGTTTAGATCTGGATTCTTTGAATTGAATAGACTTGAATTTCTCTTTATAGAGCTACCTTTTCATTTTTATCCAAAATAATAGTTTCAGTGAAATTTGTTCTATGAATAAATTTTATGAAATTTGGAATATTCTAAGAAATGTAGAGAAATATGTAAGAAAAGGAAGAACAGAGACTAGTATCCCATGTTGCTTGAAAGCGCTGTTATTTTAAAAGATATTGGCATAGTAGCTGTTTAAGTATCCTTATATTTCATTATATAAGCACTCAATTTTCACATTAATCTATAGGATAAACTGAATTAAGCTGCTCGTTTTTTTCATTTTATACCATAAAAATCTTTTTAAAAACTTTTTATGATTTAGTGCTCTATATGATTTTTGATTTCTCACAGTGTGTCAGGCTAATTTAATATCCTGAGTGCTCATATGTAACTAATGACTCTGAATCTTGATGACATTGGTCTAGATGACCAGTGTGCTGGCTGTCTGTTTCACAGGGTCACTTTCTTTCAGTAGAGTAAATTTATGAATATATATTTAATGATGATAGCATTTTACCTTCAGGATTCGAGTTATTAGATCATTCAAAAAATAACAAATAGTACTCCTTGTAATAAGATGCTTGGGTTTAGAGTAATAACAAACCAGTTCGTGCCCTTTAGGAAACTTAAAATAGAACAAGATAGGCAGACATTAAACAGATAATTGTCAACTGTGAAGACAGCTATAGGAAAGGTGCAGGTTGTTATCCTGATGAGGGGAAGGATCTCATTTGCAGGTTTGCCACGTTATCTAAATGTCCAGTTTTCAATGAAAAGTTACAACACACAAAGAAACATGAACGTATACCCCATTCACAGGATAAAAAATCAATAGAAACTGTCCAAGAAGGGGCCCAAATGTGCTTATTATACAGTGACCTTAGGTAACCTGTTAAAAATACTTTGAAAGGAAGAATGGAAACCAGATATGAAGAATTAAAGGAAGCATGGCAACTATGTCTCCCTAAATAGAAAATATCAATAAAAAGATAGAAATGGTAAAAAAAAATCAAATAAAAATTCTAGAGATGAAAGTACAGTGCCTAGAGTGAAAAAGTACACCAGAGGGACTCAACAATAGATTTGAGGTGGCAGAAAAAACAATCAGCAAATTTGAAGATGTCAATTGAGATTGTCTAGTGTGAGGAACAGAAAGAAAAAAAGAAGAAAAATGAACAGAGCCTCAGAAACCTGTGGGACACCATCAAATGTACTAACATACATGGTGAGAGTCCCAGAGGGAGAAAAGAAACATAGAAGAGCAGAAAGAATATTTAAAGAAATCTTGGCTGAAAACATCTCAAATTTGATAAAGAACATTAATCTGCACATTCAAGCAGCTTGTTAAACTCCAAGTAGAGAGCCACACCTATGCACATTATAGTCAAACTGTCAGAACCCAAAATGAATCTTAAAAGCAGCAAGAGAAAAATGACCCATCGTGTAAAAGGGATCCTCAGAAAGATTAAGAGCTCACATCTCATCAGATACTGTGGGACCTAGAAGAGAATGGGATGGTGTTTATAAAGTGCTGAAGCTAAAAAAAGGAATGTCAACAAAGAATTCTATATATACAGCAAGACTTTAAAAATGGAGACATTAAGAAGACCTTCCCAGGTAAACAAAACCTCAAAAAATCTGTTGCTAGCAGACCTACTCAACAAGAAATGTGAAAGGAAGTTCTTCAGGGTGACATGAAAGGACACTAAACAGAAACTTAAATGCACATGAAGTAATAAAGAGCACTGGGTAAAGACTACTATATTGGTAAGTATAAAAGACAGTAAAAGTGTATGTTTACTTTGTAATACCTTTTTTTTTTCTGATTTAAAAAACAACTGCATAATGCAATAATTACATTCTAAGTTGATAGGTACACAATATATACAGATGTAATTTGTATGACAATAAGAAGACAAATGAGAGCAGAGGAAACAATGCTATACTGGCGTAAATTTTCTGTATGCTATTGCAATTGTTAGCATTAATCCAAATGATAGTGTTTAAACATAAGGTGCTAAGTGTAATCCCTGGGGTAACCACTAAGAAAATAGCTTTAAAAAGTAGTAAATGAAACATCAAGGGAATTGAAATGGTACATTAGAAAATATTTATTTAAACAAAGAAGACAGTAATGAAGGAATAGAAGAACACAAAAGTATGACAGAGAAAGCAAAAAGCAAAATGGCAGATGTAAATCCTACTTGATGAGTAATTATATTAAATGTAAATGGATTAAGCATGCCAATCAAGGACAGATATTGGCAGAATGGGTAAAAACCAAGATCAAACTATATGCTTTCTATGATAGACATACTTTAAAGATTTTGTTATTTCTTTTTCTCCCCAAAGCTCCCTGGTACATAGTTGTATGTACTTTTTTTAGTTGTGGGTCCTTCTAGTTGTGGCATGTGGGATGCTGCTTCAGCATGGCTTGATGAGGGGTGCCATGTCCGTGCCCAGCATCAGAACTGGCGAAACCCTGTGCCGCCGAAGCCGAATGCGCGAACTTAACCACTTGGCCATGGGGCTGGCCCCTATGATAGACGTACTTTAGATTCAAAGAAAGAGAAGACTTAAATTGCTAAAATTAGTAATGAAAGAGGAGAGGTACATGCTGGCCTTATGGAAATTAAAAGGGTTTATACGGGAATAATGTTAACAATTGTATGCCAGCAAATTAGATAACCTAGCAATGGAGAAATTCCTAGAAAGATGCAAGCTACTGGCTCAAGAGGAACTAGAAAATCTGAATAGACCTGAAAGAGATTAAATTAGTCATCACAAAATTTCCCAGAAATAAGAGCCCAGGACCAAGTGGCTTCACTGGTGAATTCAATGAAGTATTTAGAAAGGAATTAATTAATACTAATCCCTCACAAACTCTTCCAAAAATAGAAAAAGAGGGAAAATTTGCAACTCATTCTACGAAGCTAGTATTACTGTGATACCAAAACCGAAGAGCAATATCGCTCATAAATATTAATACAAAAATCTTTAACAAAGTACCAGCAAACTGAATCCAAGAATGTATAAAATGATTATAAACCATAACCAAATGAGATTTGTCCTAGGAATACAAAGTTGGTGTCATATCTAAAAATCAGTCAATGCGATAAACCATATTAACAGAATGAAGGAGAAAGATCACAGGATTATCTCAGTATGTACAGAAAAAACATTTGACAAAATCCAGCAGCATTTTATGATAGAAATCACTCAACTGATTAGGAATAGAAGGCAACTTCCTCAACCTGATGAAGGCCATGTATGAAAAACCCACAGCTAACATTATATTTAATGATATACAACTGAATGTTTCCTTCTAAGGTCAGGAATAAGACAAGGTTGTTTGTTGTTACTTTTTGTCGACATTGTACTACTGGAGTTCCTACTTAGAGTATGTTGGCAAGAAAAAGAAAAGGTATCAAGATGGAGAAGAAGTGACATTATATCTATTGGCAGATGACGTGGTCTTATATGTAGAAAATCTTAAGGATCACAAAAGATTTATTAGGACTAACAAATGAGTTTTGCAAGGTTGCAGGATATAAGAATAATATGCAAATATTTATTTTTATACAGTAGGAGTGTACAAACCAAAAATGAAATTAATAATTTTATTTACAATATTACCATAAAGAATATAATACTTAAGCATACATTTTTTAAAAGAAGTGCAAGACTTGCATGCTGTGAACTACAAAATAGTGGTTGAAATAAATTAAAGAGAACTTAAATAAATGGATAAACATCCCACATTTGTGGATCAGAAGACCTAATATTAAGGTGGTAATACTCACCAACATGATAGACAGATTTGGTGCAATTATCAAAATCTCAGCTGTAGTTTTTGCAGAAATAGTCATGCAATTCCAAAATTTGTATGAAAATGCAAGAGACTAAGCCATAGACAAGACATGGCCAAAACAGTCTTGAAAAAGAAGAGCAAAACTGGGGAACTCATACTTCCCGATTTCAAAACTTATTACAAAGCTACAGTAATCAAGACAGTATGGTACTGACATAAGGATAGATGTGTTGAACAATGAAATAGAGTTGAGAGTCCAAAAATAAATTGTTACACTATAAGCAGTTGCTTTGAACAAGTGTATGAAGATAATTCAATGAATAAAGAATAATCTTCAATAAATGCTGCTGGGGCAACTGGATATCTTCATGCAAAGATTGAAGTTGGTTCCTCCCTACACCACACACAAAAATCATAGACCTAGAAGTAATAACTAAACTACAAAACTGTTAGAAGAAAATGTAGGAGTTAATCTTTGTTACTTTTGGTTAAGCAATGATTTCTTATGTAAGATGCCAAAATCACAAGCAACAAAAGAAAAAAATAGATAAATTGGACTTCATCAAAATTAAAAGCTTTTATGCTTTAAAGAGCAGCATCAAAAGAGTGAAAAGAACTACTGAATGGGAGAAAATACCTGCAGATCATATATTCGATGAGAGACTTTTATCTAGAATAAAGAACTCTTTTAACTCATAAAAAGACAACCCAATTAAAAAATGGGCAAAGGACATGAATAGAAATCTTTCCAGAGAAGATATACAGATATCCAACAAGCCCATGAAAAAATGCTCAACATCATTAGTCATTAGGGAGATGCAAATCAAAACCACTTTACACCTACCAGGATGGCTGTAATTGAAGACAGACAATAACAAAATGTTAGTGAGGAAGTGGAGAAATTGGAACCTTCATACATTCCTAGTGGAAATTTATGAGTAAAATGGTGCAAGCCTGGAAATAATTTGGCAGTTTCTCAAAATGTAAGGCATTACCACGTAACCCAGCTGTTCCACTCCTAGGTATTTAACCAAGAGAAATGAAACAATTTGTCCATACAAATGTTGTATACAAACATTCACGAATGTGCATTTTTAATAATAAGCAAACAGTGGAAACAGCCCTAATGTCCATGAAATGATAAGTGGATATATAATATTAGATGAAATGTGACGTATTTATATAATAGAATATTATTCAGCAATAAAAATAAATGAAGTATTGATACTTCCTACAACATGGACGAAATTTGAAATCACTGTGCTAAATGAAATAAGACAATCACAATAGACCACAAATTTTGTCATTCTGTTTATATGAAATGTCTAGAATAAGCAAAGCTATGGAAATAGAAAGTCCGTTAGTAGTTGTGTAGAGTTGCGGAGGTTGGAGGTGCTAATGAGTCCAAAATTTCCTTTTGGGGGTTATAAAAATGTTTTAAAATTGCTTGTGGTGATGGGTACACAATTTTATGTCAATAAAGCTGTTTAAAAATTTAAAAATTTGTTATGTATTTTATATTTAAGAATTTATTTTCCTAGTGGTATAATAGAAGTTCAAATTTTAGGAATTAAAATGAGACATCATTGTATCTTTCTTTAGCATGATGGAGTCTTTATTAAGAATGTCTTCTCACAATTATAAGATACATTTGTATGACTGCTCAGAATTTAGTGATGTGAATAACCTTTGCAATTTGAGGCGTCAGGTGTTCTCAGGCTACTACCTGGCAGGCAGAAGTGGTGCACATATGTGATCCGGTATTCTTCCATCCTTTCTTTCCTCCTCTACCTTTGAATGTGAGTGATCCAAAGCTAAAACAACATGAGAGAAGTTCCAGTTCCTGCACTGGTGGTGTAGCTTATTTCCAACTAACCCTCCTCTAGATAACAATTATAAACTCTGGGGAAGATAGACAACTACTTGAAGGCTCTGGAGAACAACTAAAAGCAGTCCGAATTTGAAGATTTTGACTCTTCATAGAAGGAAAACACACGGATGAGATCCACATTTACCTGACCTTTCCCCTGAGGGCAGTCACCATTGTATGCACCAGAGCATGGCTGGAACTCAAGCAGTTAGCCATAAGCTTATTGGTTTGAGGTCTTGGGAATGATTCTCAGAGTTGTCAGAACTGCTGGAAATTGAGCAGGGATATCATGGCAAAAACGTGCAACAGAGTGAGGAGTTCCATATCTGAATTTAGCTTCCCTCAACTTGTTGGTTGATCACTGAAATATGCATGTATAAAGAAGACTCCATGGAACCCAACATATAAACCCTGCTGGAAGGCTGAATGAACTGAGCTGAAATTTCAGTTGCTGCCCACCAAGGAGATGATAATGTTTGGAATTTGAGTCTCACCAAATTTGAGGGGCTTGTAAACACCTTGAATTTTCCACTAAAACCCTAGGAGGACCATGTGTAAGGAGAAAACACTATGGTTTTGGAGTAAGTGATTTGGACTTTTAATTCACTAAGAGCAAAACCAAATAGACACATCCTAGCACAGCATAAAGGCAAGCCTCCATCACTTTGGGTGATCTGATCAGCCAATAATTCAACTTCCTGTTGTAATAAAAATCAGTTCTTTTCAGGGGAAGATAACAGGAAAACTAGAGTCTCTCCAACATATCCACAATCAATTATACAATAAAAATTCACTTGGCATACAGTCAAGAATTAAAGCTGAACCATAGGACAAAAAGCAGTCAGTAGAGGGAAATGCAAATCAAAACTACACTAAGATATCACCTTGTACCCGGTAGATTGGCAAAAACATCCAAAACCAAGAGCGACAAATGTTGGAGAGGTTGTGGAGAAAAAGGAACCCTCATACACTGTTGGTGGGAATGCAAACTGGTACAGCCACTATGGAAAACAGTATGGAGATTTCTCAAAAAGTTAAAAATAGAAATACCCTATGACCCAGCCATCCCATTACTGGGTATCTATCCTAAAAACCTGAAATCAGAAATCCCAAGAGTCCCTTGCACCCCTATGTTCATTGCAGCGTTATTTACAATAGCCAAGACGTGGAACCAACTTACATGCCCAGAAACTGATGATTGGATAAAGAAGATATGGTATATATACACAATAGAATACTACTCAGCCATAAAAAAAAGACAAAATTGGCCCATTCGCAGCAATGTGGATGGACCTCGAGGGTATTATGTTAAGCGAAATAAGCCAGTCAGAGAAAGACGAACTCTATATGACTCCACTCATAGGTGGAAGTTAACATATTGACAAGGAGATCTGATTGGTGGTTACCAGGGAAAAGGGGGAGTGGGGGGAGGGCACAAAGGGGGAAGAGGTGTACCCACAACATGACTAACGATAATGTACAACTGAAATCTCACAAGGTTGTAATCTATCATAACATTAATAAAAAAAAAATTTAAAAAAAAAAGGCAGTCAGTAGAAACCAACTGTGAGATTACTAAGAAGGTGAATTCACGGACTATTAAAATTATTTTCAAGTATTAAAGATAACATGAGGGAACTGATAAGGAAAATCAGCATTGAACTGGAAACTATAACAAATTACCAAGTAGAAATTCTAGATCTAATGTGTATTATATCTGTAATGGAAAATTTACTGGATAGGCTGAAAAGCATATTGGTGCTGGCAGAAAATAAGAATTGGTGAACTTAGAAGAACAGAAATTACACACTCTGAGGAAGAGAAAAAAGATATTTTAAAAAATTGAGGAAGGCCTCTGTGACCTGGGGATAATATCAGGAAATCTAACTTACATGTATTTGGAGCTACAAAAGGAACAAGAATAGAAAAGGGCAAAAAATATGTGAAGCATATTGAAAGTTGTTTTCTTCAGATTGGGAACAGGGCAGAGTTGTCTGTATTTATCACTTTTATTCAACATTATACTAGATATCCTAGCCAGTACAATAGGAAATAAAAAGAAATAAAAGGCATGGAGATCAGAAAGGGAGAAGTAAAGTTGTTCACAGAGTACATAATGGTTTGCTTAGAAAACCTTAAAGAATCTATAAAACAATTACTAGAATAAATTTAGCAAAGTTGTAGGATGAAAAGTCAGTCAAATATAAATTGTGTTTCATAAACCAGCTCCAATGAGAAAATGAAAAGTAAAGATCCATTTAATATAGCATAAAAATACTTAGTAAATACTTTAACAAAATAAATTCAAGACTGTCACTAGTCAGAGTACTAAGGCATGAAAAAATGGTAAAGCATAAAGATTGGAAAGGAAGCTTTCCAGAACAACTTAATAGGTTACTTAAGAAAACTCTAAGGAATCTATGATACAGCTAACAAAACTAAAACAAAAATAGATATAAATTTAACAAAAGAGAGTCAAGACTGCCACACATTGCTAAGAGAAATTCAAAATGTAAAAAGATAAGAGGCTGGCCCCAGGGCATAGTGGTAGAGTTCGGCACTCTTTGCTTCAGTGGCCTGGGGTCACAGGTTTGGATCCTGGGTGCAGACCTACACCACTCATCAGCCATGCTGTGGCAGTGACCCACATATAAAGTGGAGGAGGATTGGTGCAGTTGTTAGCTCGGGGCTAATCTTCTTCAGCAAAAATAAGTTAAAAAAATGAGAGCTGTATCATTGTCATGGGTAAGAGGAGAAAATATTGTTAAGGTGTCCCTTCCCCTTCCATTAATGAATAAATTCACTGCGGGCCCACTCATCATCCCTTAGGGTTGTTTTGGGGAGGAAGGAGAAGAAATTAACCTGTTCGTTTTGAAATTTTTATGAAAATGCAAAGGGACCTAAAATAACTAATACAGTCTTACAGATGAACAAAATTACAGAACTTTACAAATTTTCTTCAAACAACTAGATGAACCTCCACCCCTATCTCGCATCACACAAGAAAATTAGATGAATCGTAGGTCTACATGTAAACCTCTAGAGGAGAGCATATGAGCATATCCGGTGGGCCTCGGTACAGTCAAAATACTTCTTAGCAAGAACATAGAAGCACTAAGCATAAAAGGAAAAATTAATACGATGTTTTTATTAAAAATTTCCATTAAACAACAAAGAGATATCATTGCATGCCTACCAGAATGACTAAAATTCAAAACCTTGACAATACCAACTGCTTGTGAAGCTGTGAAGCAGCAGGGACTGTTCCTCATTGCTGATGGCAATGCAAAACGGAGCAGCCGCTTTGGAATAGTTTGGTAGTGTCTTAGGAAACTAAACATCTTCCTCTTACCATATGATCCAGTAGTTGTGGTCCTTATACTATTTGGATATTTACCCAAAGGAGTTGAAAACATGACCACACTAAAAGGTTCATATGAATGTTTATAGCAGCTCTACTCATAATTGCCAAAACTGAGAAGTAAGCAAGAGTCCTTCAGTAGGTGAATGGATAAGTAAACTGTGGTACATCCAGACAACATAATATTGTTCAGTTATAAAAAGAAATGAGCTATCAAGCCATAAAAAGACATGGAGGAACCTTAAATGCATATTACTAAGTGAAAGAAGCCAATCGGAAAAAGTTACATTCTGTATGATTTTAGCTATATGGTATTTTGGGAAAAGCAAAACTAGAGAGATAGTAAAGGTCAGTGGTTGCCAGGGACTCAAGGGGAAGGAAGGAAGGTTGAATAGGTTGAAGATCACTGGGGATTTTTAGGGCAGTGAAACTATTCTATGTGAGATCTTAATGGTGGATACATGTCGTTATATATTTGTTCAAACCTGTAGAATGTACAGCAGAAAGAGTGAACCCTAATGTAAACTGTGTACTTTAGTTAATAGTAATGCATCAATATTGGCTCATCAGTTGTAACAAATGTACCACATTAATGCAAGATGTTAATAATGGGGACACTGTGTTGGGGGTTTAGTGAATGAGGGTATATATAGGAATTCAGTACTTCCTGCTCAATTTGTCTGAAAACCTAAGACTGCTCTAAAAAATTGTCTGTTAATTTAAAAAAAAACTGCTGAAGTTAAGACATTTTTAAGAAAATTAATAAGCAAGCCAAAGAGGAGAAAATATTCACAATACGTGAATCTGAGGGAGGTTTCTATCCAAAATAAAGAACTCCCACAATTCAATAATAGGCCAACGTAGTGATAAAAAATGGGCAAAAACTCGAATACAAGTGGCTAATAAGCACTAATGTTGAGGTGCTCAACATTATTACTCATAAGGGAAACGTACGTTAAACTCTAATGAGATGTGGTTTCTCAGCCACCTGTCTGGCTGGAAGTAGAAAGACTAATACCACCAAATGGTGGCAAGCATATGGAGCAAACTCCACTGCTGGTGGGAGGATAGATATGTTTTAATACTTTGGAAAATAATTTGGCAGTTTTTATAAAATTAAACATGTCTACCATAGTATTTCCACTCCTGGATTTTTTTACCCACAAGAAATAAAGACATATGTTCTCAAAAAATGCTTGTACAAAGAATGTTCATAGCAGTTTTGTTCCTAAGAGCCCCAAACTGGAAACAACCCAGATGCACATCAACAGAAAAATGAACTAATTTTAGTGTGCTTGTACAATAGAGTACTATTCAGCAATTAAAAAAGAATGAACTATTCAACATGAACAAACCTCAAAAACATTATATTGGGCAAAAAAAGGCCAAACACAAGAGTGCATATTTTTGGAGTCTGTTTATATAAAGTTTTAGTCTAATCTATAGTCGAACTACTGGGGAGAAGGGGCAGATTTACTGGAAAGGTAAATGATGGAGTTTAAGATTTTTTGAATTTCGCTGTATTAAAATTGTATATTAATATTTAAAAAAGCATAACAGGTTTGTTGAAATAGTGGAGGAAGATTTCAGATTTTATTGCACTGAATTATGATAATGGTAATGATAACTCTTATTTAGCATTTATGTGCCAAGCACTAGTCTAAGCATTTTACACCTTTTCTCTCTTTTAACCAACATGTGAATCAGGTATTCTTATTATCTTTGTCTTACTGAGAAGAAAACTGAGACACAAAGAGGATAGTAACTTGTAAAAACTCACATAGCTTTTGTGGTCAGTGGTCAGTCAGACTGTAGGGTCTGCAGGGGTGATGGCTATACTACATTGCCTTTTCCTGACTAATTGTGCCCAAAGTTTAAATTGAGAATCTAAACCCTTATTGGTGGAAGAAGGAAATAGGATCTGCATGATAATAAAATATGTAAGATTATAAGTAATGTTATTATTCATTTCTAGATTCAGGTGTCATTTGTATAATTATGTGTAATGCTAATGACACCAAACCTGGGGACGTTCCCTATTTCTAGGCACTATTTTGTGATTCATGCTCTTCTACATAGTCTCGTGTATTCTAACGGATGCGTTTTAAATTGCATATAAGTAGAATTCTCTTCCTTCACTATGACAATTCCTAGCTTTGAAGAGGTTCTCTGAAAATGCTGCTTTTATCTTTCTTCTGCTGTGATGAACTTTAATGTTGGAGTGTTGTAAGTTCTCACATAATAAGGCTTAGATTTTTGTTTGGTTTGGCAGTAGACTTCTGTTTAAAATTCCTTTAATCTGTTCATTCCATGCTTTTTATATTCATTTTGATAGCTGATGGCTCTGGAAAGAATTTTATATGAATTTATGGCACTAATGAAACTTTTATTTGTGACTCTTCATCCATCCCAACTTGCTGAAGGTGGGTTTTTCAGTGAATTGCTGAATTTTTGTCTTTAGATTTTTTTTTCCCCTGGAGGAAATAAGAAACAATTCATATGCTAGATCTAAAGTTTCATTAAAATTGCTTATGCCCTGTTTCAGGCATTTTAAGTGGGCCATCTGTCTAAACATCTCTCCCTTTTTTTTTCTGATCATTTCCTCGACTTATTCATGAACCATGGGAGGGCTCCTTTGTAGTCTCCATGTAGCTGGTTCTGTCTACCCCCACTGAATACATCTATGTGCTTGCATAACATATCTTTTCACCGTGCTGGAAATTCTCTGAACTTGGTTCAGATGAATGGCCCACTTTTCTGAAGGCCTTTTTCTTCCTGCAAAGATTTGTATGCAGAAGCTGACCTCTGTGGCTATGGAATGCAGCATATTATTCTTGATCATTTTACAGACCACCCACTGTGAAAGTTATGATGAAGGATTGCTTAATGATTCTTTGACCACTAACATTGTTTTAACTCAGTATTTTACTCCTAAATAGGTGATGGCGCAATTGAAAACCAGCTTTTCTGAGTGTCTGATAATGTGGTTTTGAGATGCTTATAATCCTTGATAGCTAAAGATGCTGTTATGTTTACACAAAATCTGCTTTAAAAAGACATGCAATAGCAATGTATTTGAGTATTGCTTCCACTTTTTTGAGTAAAATATTCCAATAAGTATATTAGCATTAACATTTGTGATAATCAGCTGGCGGTTTTTACCATAAAATATGGAAAATTTTAGTTTTGTTGAACATACTCATTCTGGCTGGCTGATGATAATCAAAGTAGACAGGTCTGGGTAAAAGCTATTATTTGATTTGCTTTGCAAGTAGCTGTTTATGTGAATTCTTTTTTACTGGGGTTTTTGGGTTTTGTTTGTGTTTTGAAGTAGTAGCTTAAATGATATCAGCTTTGCAGATAACTAATCAGTTGTAGAGATGAAATTTTTGATTAGATGGCAGCCTCTTTCACTAGACACTTCAGTAAAGGAAGCTATTTTCTGGGTATCATTACTGTGGTGAAGTGAGTGAAGATCTGAGACTTTTTCCCCCTCTTTTCAGAGAGTTGTTCATAAAAATCTCCTTAGAGACTATTTTGAATTTAATGGATAAATGTAATTCTCTTCTAGAATTACAATTTAGGTGATTGTTACCATTATAAACGTGTGTGTGCTAGTGGAATTGATATCACTGTTTTGAAGTAATTATTATTCATGTAATTTCAATGATTTTCCAGAAATAGAGCATATGTACTTTCAGGTCGCTATGTATTATTATCTTTATATTTTATTTCTGCTGCAGAACTTATTGATATTTATATTTAGCACATATGCCCAACCCCATTCACTTTATTTAAAAACAAAACAGAACTACTGTCCAAGTTATGTAAAAGCCAGAAGGAATCCTAGCAAATTTTGATTGTAAAAGAGTGAACTCACGAAGAGATTCCACT
The DNA here is from genome assembly GCF_037783145.1 of Equus przewalskii. Lineage (NCBI taxonomy): Eukaryota > Metazoa > Chordata > Mammalia > Perissodactyla > Equidae > Equus > Equus przewalskii. The sequence continues at coordinate 69,380,325 of NC_091846.1, forward strand.
GTTTCACCATCTTTTTGTAGTATCTCAAGGTCTTGCTTTCACAGTGAAGGCTCTTTCCTATATCTGTTAACGTATCACCTTAAAAGAAATTGTTATAGATGTGCCACTTCAGGAGTTGTGTGCTCAGAAGAAGCAACAGCTCTCCCTTGTCACCTCCCCACCTCTGCTCTGATCCGTATTTTACAGGTGTGGAAACTTTGGTTCAAAACGATTGAATGAGTTCCCTGGGACGTTGCTAGTAAGAGAAGGGGCTGAGATGAGACCTCAGCTTTCAACTCAAAAGAGCCTGTGTTCTTTGTACAAGGTCCCTCTTGGGGCAGGTTATAGCATATATGAAACAGATGTGGATCAAAATAAAACAATGGAAAAATAAATAGTTAGGTTCTGAAGAATGGCACCTCTATGTCGCCACCATCTATAAGATTGCTTTTGGTGGGAAAAGGCATTCTGGGCTCAAACAGGATGTCAGGATCAACAATTTCCCAGCTCCTCTGGAAACAGACTTGTCGCATAACTAAAAAGGGTCTCACATTTACTTGAAAGAGTGACCTCCACTGGGTCACTAAATTGTGAAAAATATTAAGCATGTAAAATAGGTTAAGTAGAAGAGAGATCACTGAAGTTTGTGTTGTGATTAGGGAACAGTTTAAGAGAGAATATTTTTCTTGAAAAATCTTAGTTTGAGAAGCAGAGAGGAGAAGGAATAAAGGGATTTCAGTGATGGGGGGAAAGGAGTATAGGCCTAGAGTTGGGGCTGATCATAATAATACAAGTTAACATTGACATGTATCATTTAATCCTCAATATATCACTGTGATGCAGATACAGTTATTATCTTTTTTACATAAGGGAACTGAGAACAAAAAAGCCATTCGCTCAAGGTCAGAACTAGTTAATGGCAAAGCTGGGTTTTGTACCAGTTTCTGCAAGTCACTAGAGCCTGAGTTTGTAACCAACGTGCTTAGTTCTCCTGCTTGGCTTGGCTTGGTTTGTAAAGCAGTTTAAGGGCTTGGCCCTAGCAGATGTACAAGTCAGAGAATATTCAGAAATGAAATTGAATACAAAGAGTAGGGCCTTATTTTTAAGAAACTTAAGTAGTAGGTAGTTTAATTAAGATTTAACCTGGTAAGAAGTAGAAAACCATGGAACAGTTCTTGAGCAGGAGGGTAACGTAGTTACCGAGGATAGCAAAGATTTAAGGAAGCCATGTTGCACAGTAAACTAGCCATGGGGTTATTTCTGTCATACAATACCCCTGAGAGGTCAGGTGTTGCCCCCATTGGAAGGTGAACAAAGTGCAGTCCAGTGAGGTCATCTACGTCGTTCAAGAACCGCTGGGTAGTAATCCCGGAGCCTGAGGTTCACCCTCCTTCAGGAGCTCCTGCTGTGCTCCTTGGGTGACACGGCCCCTCCTGTGCAGTGCTTGGTGCATAGGAGATGCCTCTCAAATTCTTTCCTACTCGCCCACACTCAACCCTTTCTCCCCAACCTGTGCAGGGGGCTGGAGATATAAAAATAAGGCATGATCTTGGTCTTTTAGGAGCTCACAGGCCAATGGGAGAGACAAGCAGAAACAAGCAAATGCCCTGTAAAATGGAGCGCCCAAACGGAGGTCGAGGTGGGACGCCACAGCCCTCCTCCCTTTCCTCTCTCTGCCCCATGCCTTCGTCTCTCTCTCCCCTCTCCGCTCCGCCTTCTCTCCCTCCTGTGTGCTCCCATGTTGTTCTCTCAAGCTCTCATGGGTGAAGCTTTGTCCTCTGAAACAGCCCTCTTCAAATTGCCAAGAAAGGATCTTCCAGGCGTACAGTGGGCATTATTGTTGATTTGTTGATGCATTTTTTTACTTGAATTTTTATTTCTATAACATTTAAAATATTTGTCTTCAGAAAATAAATCAGTAAATAGTGGGCCAAATACAAATATTCACCTAAGTTATTAACATCCTTCATTAGACATTGTCTAGAGGTGATTTGATTATAATGATAGTTTTTGTGACTACGACTTTTTTAAAATTGAGTATGCAGAGAATTCTTTCGAAATTCAGGGGTAAATTCAAACATAACCCACAACATTTTTTCAGAACTAGGACTTAAGCCAGAGTCTGGATGCTACTTGTTTGGCGCTTAGTAGATATTATGTCACAACTATAAATAATGTAAACATGCAAGACTTAAATTAGGTTAATTCAAAAATCAATAGAATTTTGTTACTTTAAAAAATTGTGAGAAAGATTTGTATTCTAAAAATGTTTTTGTCTCTGGCTGCTTGACCCAATTTTTCTACATATAATATTGATCATACACAAGAAAAGACCTGTGCATTAAGACTAGTATCATTGATGTTGTACTCTTACCAAAACAAACAAACAAACTAAAAATCAAAACAAAAACAAAGGGACACAAGAAGACTTTGGGAGGTGACGGGTATGTTATTACCTTGCTTGTGGTGATGGTGACACAAGGGAGTAAACACCAAACTCACCGAATTGTGTGTGTTAATTATTTCAGTTTTGTTTTTTTTTTGAGGAAGATTAGCCCTGAACTAACATCTGCCGCCAATCCTCCTCTTTTTTTGCTGAGGAAGATGGGCCCTGAACTAACATCAGTGCCCATCTTCCTCTACTTTATATGTAGGGTGCCTGCCACAGGATGGCTTTATAAGCCATGCATAGGTCTACACCTGGCATCTGAACAGGTAAACCCTGGGCTACCAAAGCGGAACATGTGAACTTAACCGCTGCGCCACTGCCTGGCCCCAATTATGTGCAGTTCTTTTGTTTTTTTTGTTTATTTTTGAGGAAGATTAGCCCTGAGGTAACATCCGCTGCCAATCCTCTTTTTGCTGAGGAAGACTGGCCCTGAGCTAACATCCATGCCCATCTTCCTCCACTTTATATGTAGGACACCTACCACAGCATGGCTTGTGAAGCTGGGCAGTGTCCACACCTGGGATCCGAACTGGCGAACCCTGGGCTGCCAAAGCGGAATGTGCAAACTTAACCACTGTGCCACCAGGCCAGCCCCTATGTGCAGTTTTTTGTGTATGAATTATAGCACAAGAAACCTGCATAAAAGAAAAGATTTGCATTGTAATTTTTTAAAAATAGTCTTGAACAGTAACCAAATATTGAAAAGAAATTAATCTTGCTTAAGGAAGATTAATTTTTGAAGGACTGTCACAATTAAGCAACTCAAATTCACAGACTACATGAGGGTACCACACTTATACCCAGTGACTGCTGTGTCTTGGGAGTGTCTCTGTGTTTTTTGTTTGTTTGTTTTTAACCCCTCTAGTTTAAATCCAAGAGCTTTTTTCCAATAATAGAACCTTTTGAAATAAAATGTTCTAAAATACAGCTTTTGGCAGTTTTACCCTGCACACTTAATGTGAGAGGAAAATCAGTTTACTGAGAGAGACTAATATAAAATTAGTAACTGTTTTTCTTTTCTTTCTACTTCAGAGTACCTATTATTAAACCGCAAGTGGCCACCTGGGAGCTCTCAATAAAATTGCACGATGAAGTTCATGCTGTTGTAGCATCAAACAGCGGGCCCACCTTCTCTGTGAGTTTTTCTTTATTTTTTTGTAATCTTGAAATTATCTATGAATATTTAAAGCAATTTTTAACCTATTCAGTGACTCTCACTTTTTGAATCTATAATGCAGCCGTGTCTCTGTTTCGTCTCCTTTAGGAAGCTGAATGTAAATGGGCATTTTTATTCTCTTATGTTAATTAGGAAATGCGTTCCTGGATTTAGCCACAGTGTCAACCCACTTCCTGATACCTCGTTCATTTTTCTGTTGTTGAGAAAGTAATACTTTTGCCTTTGTTAGAGAGAAGAGCATCTTTAATTCAAATTCCAAACATATGATAGCTGTGGTAGGTGAGCACGCTTTGAAACAAGTAATCTGAAGCCTCATAGAACATGTTTTTGAGATTTCATGTTGTGAGACATGCTTGAGCTTATTTACCTTATGGTGACATTCCTTTTGTTTTCAAGAATTTAGGCCCTTGCATAGTATCCATGACAGAACTGCTTTAGTTTAATTCTGATCTATACTGAACAATGTTACAATAAGATAGAATGTTTGTACTGTGGTCTGAATGATATGTTTAAATTCTGTGATTGGAGATTGCCAGAAAAATACCATAAAGAGTTACTATTTTCACTTGTGTCTTTTTTCACTTTCAACATGAACCCACAGCAGCTGCTGTATAGTTAGGATCATGAATACTGTCTTAATCTACGTCTCTTTTCTTGTGGCTAAGTTGCATTGAAATGTCATTTTGTTTTAGGGAAAAAGTGACTTCTTATCAAATGATTTAAAGAGGATATGAAAATCCAAATAATATAATGTCACTGAAATAAGACCTGGTGAGACTTGAGGTGTATGGCAGTTTCTTAATCCCAGCTAGAAATACTGCAAGTCAAGAATTAGTGAGAATTCATTTATTCAGCAAATATTTATTACATGCCTACTGTGTGCTAAATAAGTGCTAGGCTGTTACACTGGAGAAGCTGACATTCTTATGTGGTAGTCAGAGTCCCAAGTAAATAAGATTAATTCAAGAATTAAGGATAGTCTCCTTGGTTGTCTTTAAATTTTGTGATTTGTTCTATATGCCAAAATTGTTAAAGCATTTGTTACTAAAAGATATTTCACTCAACTCTCTTAAAGTGAAAGCTATGATGAAGTTAAACAATTGTCTTATGATATATTTTTACGATTAATTTATGTGATTCTTTATATTCCTCTTTTCCATTTGATCATTTAAAAAAATAGCTTTGTAGGGGCTGGCCCTGTGGCCTAGTGGTTAAGTTCGTTGTGCTACACTTTGGTGGCCTGGGTTTGGTTCCTGGGCACGTATCTACAGCACTCATGGGTGGCCATGATGTGGCAGCAACCCACATATAAAATAGGGGAAGATTGCACACATGTTAGCTCAGGGTGAATCTTCCTCAAGCTAAAAGAGGAAGATTGGCAATGGATGTTGGCTCAGGGTGAATCTTCCTCAGCAAAAGAAAAAAAAAAAGCATTGTAAACCGTAGCAAATTGTATATATTAAATACTAAAGAGTATTAATATTATAATGTAGCATTTTCCTGGGGGAAGGTTAACCTTACAAAAATTAGCATAATTTTCAGTTCTGTACTCAGTCACCATTTGAAGTATTACTGTTAATCTGATACTCTAATACAGTGTTTTTCTAAGCATTACCTTAATAAGAAAACTGCCCAGATTATTTCTTAGAGCTGCTGTTTCTTTGTGCTTGTTTTAGATTCCGTGTTGGAAAACTAGACACCATTGGCTTGTCAGTTCAAGTGATGTCTTTTGAATTTTTCCCATAGAATTACCTCCTGTTTCACTTCTTAGCTCCTGAGGAAGTAAGGCTGTTTAAAAAAACACATCAAAATTAATGCCATAAAAATTTCTCTGGAAAATATTTACCTTGATGTATATAGTATCAAAAACTACTTTTCATATTTATTGACTTAGCTATTATGAGAAGCATCAAACCTAATTAGAAGTGAGTACTCCTGACGGTGTATCCCTTTTTCCTAAGCATATTTGGATTGAGCTTCATTTGACATCAGTATTGTGAAAGGAGTCCAGTTAAATAGTGTAGACTAAGTAAAGGCTCATTGGTATGAAGATTTTAATACTGTGGAACCCTGCTTTTAGGATGACTGTTTACTTGGTTTTCTAGATCACTCACTGCCACATCAAGAAAAAATTAATTAGCCTAGAGGTGACAGTCTAGGCTGGTGACCCCAGAGGTGGTACAGGCAAAGTGATATTTGTTTAGCCCATGGTAGTGCTTCATATACCCGATGTTTTCAGAGTTCTTTAATTTTTAAAAACTTTAGATTATAAGATGTTTCAAATGAGGAAAGTGGAGCAAATGTACAATATTCTATACAGATCTCGTATGAAAAAAGAAGACTTTCATAGGTACAGCTAAATCCTTCCTTTGTATCATCCCATTCTGCCCTCTTCTTCCCCAGAGGTGACAGCTATCCTCAAGGTGCTGGGCGTCCTTCTTGTACATGGTGTTAAACTTTTTGTATGTATATATGTACCGTAATAACGCTGAAAAAGTTGTGAAAATGTAAACACATACTTTTTTATGTAAGATTCAAAAGTAGACAAAGCAAAACAATTCCATTTACAATAGCATCAAAAAGGCTAAGATATTTAGGAATAAACTTAACCATGGAGGAGAAAGACTGGTATGCTGGAAACTACACAACATTGCTGAAAGACATTAAAGACGACACAAGTAAATGGAAAACCATCGTGTTCGTAAATTGGAAGACTTGATGTTGTTGTGATGTCAGTACTACCCAAAGTGATCAATAGATTTGATACAGTCCCTGTCAAAATCCCAACTGGATTTTTGCAGAAATAGAAAAATCCATCCTAAAATTCATATGGAATCTCAAAGAACCCCAAATAGCCAAAACAGTTTTGAAAAAGAAGAACAAAGTTGGAGAGCTCACACTTCCTGATTTCAAGACTTATTACAAAACTATAGTAATCAAAATAGTGTGGTACTGACATAAAACAGACACATAGACCAATGGAACAGGAAGCCCAGAAATAAACTCTTGGATATATGGTCAAATGACTTTTGACAGGAGTGCCAAGACCATTCAGTGGGGAAAGGTCAGTCTTTTGAACAACTAGTATTGGGAAAATTGGATAGCAAAAGAATGAAGTTGGACCCTTACCTTACAAATGTGCAAAACTAACTCAAAATGTATCAAAGACCTAAATGTAAGAGCTAAAGCTATAAAACTTAAAAGAAAAAACAAGGGAAAAGCCTCATGACGTTGGATTTGATGATAAATTCTTGGATATGACATCAAAAGCACAGGCAACAGAAGAAAATTAGATAAATTAGACCATATCAAAATTTGAAACTTTGGTGTATTAAAGGATGCAGTCAACAGAGTGAAAAGGCAATCCATGGAACAGGAGAAAATGTCTGCGTGTACCTGACAAGGAGTTATCATCCAGAATATATAAAGAACCCCAACAATTCAAAAACAGAAAAAAAAAAAATTTAAAAATGGGCAAAGGGCTTGAATAGACATTTCTCCAGAGAATATATACCAATGGCCAGTGAACACATGAAAAAATGCTCAATGTCACCAATTGTTAAGGAAGTGCGGATCACAACCACAACTGGATACCACCTCACAGCCCTTAGGATGGCTACTATCAAAAAACCGCAGAAAATGGTAAGTTGGGTGAGGAGGTAGAGAAATTAGAACCCTTGTGCACTGTTGGTTGGAATGTAAAATGGTGTAACTGTTGTGGAAAACACTATGGTGGTTCCTCAAAAAATTGAAAGTAGAATTACCATATGACCCAGCAATACCACTATTGGTTGTTTATCCAAAAAATTGAAGGCAGGGTCTTGAAGAGATAATTGTACACCTGTATTCAGCAGCATTATTCAGAGTAGCAAAGAGGTGGAAGCAACCCAAGTGTCCGTTGACAGATGAACGGATAAACAAAATGTAGTATATACATACAATGGAATGTATTAGCCTTAAAAAGGAAGAAAATTCTGACACATGCTGCAACATGGATGAACCTTGAGGACATTACGCATAAAAGGGACTACTGTATGATTGCAAATTATGCAGTCCCAGAGTAGTCAGATTCATAGACAGAAAGTAGAATGGTGGGTTACCAGGGGTTCGGAGGAGTGGGGAATGGGGAGTTATTGTTTAAAAGATACAGAGTTTCAGTTTTGCACGATATGAAAAGGGTTCTGGAGATGGATGGTGGTGATGGTAGCACAAAAATGTATGTGTGTAATACCGCTGAACTTAAAAATGATTATGATGGTAAATTTTATGGTATGTAAAAATTTTAAAAATACGCAAACCAATGCAAATTAGTATTTTTAATGAAAAATTTAAAAGTAGGGAGGATGAAAATTTTAAGGAATGAAGAAATCATGATAGAAGTGAAGGTTAAGTGAAGAAGTAAAAGTTAAGATAGAAGAAAAGTTAGTAGAAGTGAAGTATTTTATGTATTTTAGGTCTTTATTCTGATTCTGTATACAAGTATCAGAATGATCAGCAGAATTAAGAAGTATAAAACCTACTACATATGAGGTTGAAATAAACTAATATTGTATATAGCTTATTAAGATGGTAAATTTGAATATCAAAAACAAACTGATTCTTATTTATATTTTCATGATTCCCTTCTGGATTCTCAAGATGGTTTCCATTTCTCTTTTATTCTGTGTGACACAAAACTGGTCAAAATAGTTCTTGGTAGAGGAAAAGATTAATGCATTTGTTGTTTTAAAGATGATGAAGGGCTAAATTCATATTGAGGACAATTCATTCCAAAGAAAAATGTCAGATGCAAAAATCGAGACAGAGATCTTCAAAGAAAAATGTCTTGATGGGAAGAAAATTAGCATAGGAATTCAGCTTTCCCAAAGATGGAAAATGAGCACTGTACATGCGCTTAAAAAAATTTTTACCTGATATTTCATGTTAACTACTAATAAACTAGAAAAGTTATATATGATTCTAGATATTGAATTAGATACCCTTTGTTACAATAAGCCAGTGATAGAAATTTTTCTGAAGACCTTGTAAACTATTTAAGAATAACCAGAATCCTTAGGTTATTGACTTTTCACATACCAATGTGATTTTTGTGCTAATATTAAAAAGAAAACTCTAATCTAAATGATCAAAAGGAATGTTTAGTATGGTCAAGGAAAATAATTCTTTTCAATTTTCTTTAAGTTCTTTTCAGTTCACTTTCCAAAATGAGATTTATTTTTTCTTCTTTTTTTTCTTTTTTTTAAGATTGACTCTGAGCTAACATCTGTTGCCAATCTTTTTCTTTTTTCCTTGTCTTCTCCCCAAAGCCCTCCAGTACCTAGTTGTATATTCTAGTTGTAGGTCCTTTTAGTTCTGCTGTGTGGGACACCACCTCAGCATGGCTTGATAAGTGGTGCTGGGTCCGTGCCCAGGATCTGAACCAGTGAAACCTTGGGCCGCCAAAGTGGAGCACACGAACTTAACCACTCTGCCATGGGGCCGGCCCGTTTTTGCTTCTTTAGAAAGGTCAAAACCTTACATTTTGATAGGCATAAAACTTTGCTGCAGTTTTAAATTACAATCAGAATCCTTTCATTCTTCCAATTTTAAGTAAGTTATGTATTGATAAAATTTGTATTAAAAGTTAAATGGCAGAGATCCACTTCTGGAACAGGAGTTCTATGCAGGAAACTAACTATAATTCGTGAAAATTATGAAAATCTCTATTTGCAGATGACATGTTTTTGTACGTAGAAAAATCCTAAGAAATCCCTTAAGAAACTATTGTAAGTAATGAACAAGTTCAGCAAGGGTGCAGGATGCAAAATAAATATGTAAAAATGAGTTATATTTCTACTCACTTGCAGTGAACAATCCAAAAATAAAATTATGAAAACAATTCCATTAACAAGAGCATCAAAAGAATAAAATACTTGGGAGTAAATTTAACAGAAGTGTAAGTGTAAGAAAACTTATACTGAGAAAACTACAAACTTTTGAGAAACATTAAAATCCAAATAAATAGAAAGCATTTCATATTCATGCATTGAAAAACTTAATGTTGTTAAAATGACAATACTTCCCAAAATGGTCTTCATAGTCAGTACAGTTCCTATCAGAATCCAAGCTTTATTTTTGTCAGAAATTGACAAGCTGATACTAAAATTCATATAGAAACTTAAGGGTCTCAGAATAGCCAAAACAATATTTAAAAAAACGAATGGAATTAGAGAACTCAGAGTTCCCCCTTTCAAAACTTACTACAAAACTGTCTTGTAATCAAGTCAGTGTAGTACTTGCATAAAGATAACTGTATATCAATGGGAAAGACTTGAGAATCCAGAAATAAACTTATAAATATATGGTCAACTGATTTTTAACCAAAGGTGGCAAAATAATTTGATTAGGGAAAGAATAGTCTTTTCAACAAATGGTGCTGGAACAAGTATATATCCACATGTAAAAGCATGAAGTTGGATCCCTACTTCATATTGAGTTAATATACCAAAATTAACCTAGAATGGATAAAAGATTTAAATTTAAAAGGTAAAACAATAAAACTCTTAGAAGAAAACGTATGGGTATATCTTTGTGACCTTGCATGTGGCAGTGGTTTCTTAGATATGACACCAAAAGCACAAGCAACAAAAGAAAAAATAGATAAATTGGTCTTTGTCAAAATTAAAAAGTTTGCTGCAAAGGATACTAACACAAAATTGAAAAGACAAACTACAGAATGGGAAAAAATATTTGTGAATCATATATCCAATAAAACACTTATATTTAAAATACATAGAGAAAACTTACAACTTAATAAGAAAAAGACAACCCAATATAAAAATGGGCAAAAGATCAGACATTTCTTAAAAGAATATATACAATTGCCAGTAAGCACATGTAAAGATGCTCAGCATCATTGTCATCAGGGAAATGCAAATCAAAACTATAATGAGATAGCACCTCACACCCACTGGATGGCTATAATAAGAACAGTCAGATATTAGCAAACGTTGCTGAAGATACAGAGAAATGGGAACCCTGATACACTCTTGGGGAATGTAAAATCGTGCAGCTGCTTTGGAAGAGTCTGGCATTTCCTCAGAAGGTTAAACATCTGGGTTATCGAGAACCTTGACTCCATTACATCATGAGTATTTAATCATGAATATTTAAATAAATATTTTTAGACTTATTTATATCCTTGTTACTATGGTAGATGTATTTTATCTTCCAAATAATATTTCAAGTAATAATTTTTCCAAATAATAGTTGCTGGGCTAGATGGCAGCAACTCAAAAGATGAATTAAATAGGAATAATGTTCATTTATCCTTTTTGCAAAATAATTTGGTAACTTTCATCAAAGACCTTTAAAAATATTCGTATTTTTTGGTCCACTAAATCCACTTCCAGAAATCCATCCCAAGGAAGCAATGAAAAATTGTTAATATGAACATGATATTGTGTGGGGAAAAAAAATTAAAGGCAGTGTGCGTTGGAGCTATCCATGTGAACAATCTCTACTTATGGTGGTAAAGGGAAGGCAGACGTGGAAGTGATTAAAATACAGCGATAAATGCCTTAACAGAGGTGCTTCAACTAATTAAATCCATGAGAAAGAAAGAAGAAAGCACTCAACTGCCTGAGGCAAAGGAAGGATTTAGGGGAAGATGAAGAGTTCTGCTTGGCAGAGAAGACTAATGAGTACCAACTTAGAACATGATTTATGTGTGAGCTGCGACTTGCCGTGAAATCACAGTATAAATAGGTGAGGAAAAACAGAGGGACGAGGTAGCATAGGAGAGGTAAATTTGTTGAAAAATCAGAGGCATCTTCTATAGATAAATAACTTTAATTTCTTGTTATGGAAGTGTATGCTTCCTTAATTTTATTACTTGGTTGCCGTAAACAGTAAAGTGAGGAAGGGATTTCCCTTTCTTCTTCTAGTTTTTTTGATACTTATTTTAGCCTAGTCAAAGGTATTTTCATGAAGCAACGGATTACTTTCATCTGTTTTATTGAATATGTGCCTTGTCCCAGGCACTGTGATAAGCACTTTACAAACATTATCTCTAAATGAGATAGTCGTAAACCTGAAGGTAGATGTCAGTAGCCCCAGTTTACAGATGAGTGTGGAAACTGAGGTTCAGAACTACTAACAGTAGCCGGAGTCACAGAGCTTGTGAGTGTAGAATCTAAGACCAAACCTAGGTCAGTATGATTCCAAGGCCAATGAGCTACTACCTTTTGGTATCTCATTCTACAAAGTAGTTTTTTTTTTATGTTTTCTTCTTCTTTTTTTCTTTTTTGGTGAGGAAGATTGGTCCTGAGCTAAGATCTGTTGCCAATCTTCCTCTTTTTCTTTTTCTTCCCAAAGCCCCAGTACATAGTTGCATATCCTAGTTGTAAGTGATTGTAGCTCTTCTACGTAGGATGCTGCACAGCGTGGCCTGATGAGTGGTGTGTAGGTCCACGCCCAGGATCCAAACTGGTGAACCCTGGGCTGCTGAAGCAGAGCGCACGAACTTAACCACTTGGCCACCAGGCCCGCCCCTGCAAAGTAATTTTGATAGGCAAAATTCTGAGAAATAGTAGCACTGTCGTGGAAAATTAGTTCTACTAGACTGTAGATAGATCATCGTTAGTACAAGGAATAATACGTTCATTTTTAACCAGAATAGTTTTATCTCATGATAAAAGGAATTCTCTTTGTGATATGCTGAAATTAAGGCTCAAGTCATACCATTAAAGGAATCCATGAAAGCATCACAGGAACTTGAATAAATCACGAAAACATTATGTGACACAATATTATGTACACAGTTTTAAAGGTACACAATTAGAGATACTGGTTGAGAATAGCTGTTAGAAAGCATTTTTAATATCTTATTACCTCTTGTAGGTGTTGATGGATTTTTCAAATTGGTGTTAAAATTCAAAATATTGATTTTTAGCAGTGATTTTACAGTTTTATACAAATAAGTAATAGTTTTTGAGTGCAAAACAACATTTGAGCTAGATAAGATTTTGTGTCTAAAACAGTTTGTGCTTTCATTTTGTTTTCTTAATAATGTTCGTTTTAGTTGATATAAAATTGTCTCATCTTTAGATGCCTGTGGTGGAGGGAGGGAAATGTTTTGTAGTATTCATATCATTGAAATTACCTCCCTATATTTTTCTTCTCAAAGAAAGAATATGGTGATGAACATAAGAATAAAAAATAATAATTACATATGGATGCCTAATAAGTAATTATATATGCATTGTTTGAGGTTTTCTTTCTCTAATATAGCCAACCCTTTCCCATTTGTTTTACCACCATGTATTCTGTTCTAGATTTCTTGACTAAGAAAACATTCCACCAGAGTTTTTTTTTGATATTCAGAGAGCACTTTGATAATGTGGTTTTAAGTAGAGCTGTTTAAGTATTTTTACATAATATTTTCATAAAGATGAAGAATTGAATGAATTTAGCATATACCAATAAATAATCTTGTGTACAAAATAACATTTTATGTTTTCAAATGTTGGTGTAGAGAATCTTAAATAAGAGTTTATACCTACGTTATACACCATAATCTCTATTCCTTTTCCTGTTTGTAGAGTAGAGAAGTAATGCTAAATTGTGTGGTTACTGGAATTTTTATAGGGACTTGGTAAGAATCATGGTTCTTTTAAAGAAATAGTTTTCAAATGCCCTTTCTAGAAAAAATACAATATTATTATATCAGTCCTTTGCCTCTAAGGTCAATTTTTGGATTAGACTCATTCTTGAACATGAAAAAAATATCAGCAAACAAGATCAACTCACTATTACATTTGTACCTACTATAGGCTTTTTATTAAAAAATTATCTATGGCTTAAGTGCACAGTGGGTAGACAGAACAAGAAAAGGATATTTTTGTAGTAGCATTTTTTTTCTTCTTCTCCCCAAAGCCCCCAGTACATAGTTCTGTATTCTAGTTGTAGACCCTTCTAGTTGTGCCATGTGGGACGCCACCTCAGCCTGGCTTGATGAGTGGTGCTAGGTCCACACCCAGGATCTGAACCTGTAAAACCCTGGGCCACCAAAGCAGGGCACGTGAACTTAACCACTTGGCTGTGGGGCCAGCCCCTATAGTAGCATTTTTCACTGAATACCATACTACTGTTAAGCGCTTATAATAAAGGACTATAATCCTATTCAGAATTGATTTATAGTATGTGAGAAATGATAGAAAATTGAAGTAAGTTTTTGAAGTTATGCAATATTTCATATTTAAAATAAAACAAATTTTTTCTTTTAACAGTAGTTCAATGTTATCACGTAAAGTACTTCTCTTGTTAGGCAATTGTTTCACTTAGACCTCCCCCCCCCCCCCCACCCAGTGTTAAAGAGTATACTACACAAAGTAGCAAAAAATTTTATCCTATTTGCAGAAAATATTTTGTTATCAATGAATTTCTTTTCTGAAAAAAGTAATACGTGTAAACATGAAATTCTTTCACTTTGGCAAAAGCATTTCTTGATAAAATTATTTTTCCATTTGAGAAAAAAATTACTCAGAAAATAAGTCAGAGTAATGCTTAAAAAATGTCAAATTTTTCTGCAAAAAATGTAAAAGCATCATAAGTAGAGCCAACAGAGAAGCCAACAGACTAGAGGGAAAATTTGTGGCTCATCCTAGTGACAAAACAGAAATGTTCTTAATATATAAAGAACTCTTATACATCGACATGAAAAAGACCAGTCACCTATGTGAAAAATGTTCAAAGACAGTTTATAGCAGAGAAAAATAAATGGCTCCTGCGCATATGAGAAAATGTGCTAAACCACACGGAGAAATTCAAGTTAGAATTATGATGAGGTACCATTTTCCACCTACTTCCACCTATTTCTACTTCCACCTAAAGTTTTGGCAAAGATAAAAAATTTGATAATTCGCTAATTTTATAAGGTGGCAGAAAAATAAGCCCACATATATTACTGTGGGAGTATAAATTGATAGATCCCATGGAGAACAATTTGGCCAAATGATTTTCTCCTATAGGATATGTTGACGTGTAGGAGATGCACAGGTATGTTCAGGCAATATTGTTTGTAGTAGCAGAAGACTGGAGACAACTGAAACGCCCATCAGAAAGGGGTAATTAAATGTAACACATCCATGTCATTGAACTATGGTATGGCCGTTAGAAAGGCTTGGAACAGTCTCTGTGCTGATACATTAGGCGACAAAAGCAACATACTTTCATATGTAGAAAAGAATATATATATATAGTTATGCTTATTGTGGTATTGAATATCTTGGAAAGAGGCATGAGAAACTGATAACCATGATTCCCTTTGAGTTGGAGAGCAGGATGGCTGACCCATGACAGAAGTGAGAAGATACATACCTTATATTGGATGTGTCTTTAGTACTTTTTGAATTTTGAACCCTGTGTAATGCCTATCTCCCCCACCACCAAAAAAAAAAAACGAAAAAAGGAGAGAGATTTCAGAACTGTGTAGTGGAAGGTTCTGCAAGATGTGAGACTAGTGAAGTAATGGAATTTTAATTACCTACAAAGAAACTCCTGCAATGCCTGTGCCGTGCAGGGAAGTAGTCAGATGAGCAGCTGGCTCACTGAATGAAGAGCTCTGGTAGGACACATGTAACTACATAAAGTGCAATTCCTGGAACTCCTCCGGCCAGGGCTCTGAGCTTGAAAGTGGTTACTGAGATCACTTAATAGGCTATGTTAAGAGGTTGATCTAATCTGAGTTAAACTGGGAAAAGCAAAGAAAGGCCTGTGACATGGGCTAGAGTTAAAGGACTGAGACATGGGTTTGGACAGCTCCTCCAACAGCCTGTCATTTTTCCTTCTTTAGGTCTCTAAACCACCCAGAGAGATTACTGTTTAGAAGAGTTAGAGAGCTGTATGCCTTGCTCTTGGCAAAAGGGTAGTGAGAGCTCACTCCGAAAGTTTTGCTCAGGGTCCTAGAATTCATAGTAATTTCTTTGGTCCTAAAACATGGCTGGTGGGATGGAATTATTCTCCCTGGTCCTTGGTTTAAGGAAGAAGATCCAAAAGTAACTTGCTCTCCAGTGTTAACTTCTTTACCTCAAGCTAGAGTATCCTTTCAAAGCGAACTCATCCAAATCAGCTTCATGTCTGATAGGAGGGGGTCAGATAAATGAGGCTGTGGAAAAGTCACGTCTGAAGAGTAACCTTGCACAGCTTGATCTGTTTACTTTTTAAATGCGGCCTTGTTCAGTGGAGTATGGTACTGTGCTTTTGAACCATAGGACCAAATTTTCATAAAAAGGCAAAGCTCCTGCCCATGTAATCTGGAAAATTGCTTGTCTAATTGGGTGCACATTTGCACCTGTACCCTCTTGAATGACTCAGTCATGTTGTGCTCAGGAGTCAAGTAACTTGTTATGTGACTAAATGAGAGAAAAAAAGTTATAACATCCAGTTACTTTGGAAATGAAAAACACTAAATGGTATTGGTTGTTATTATATTAGAGTTGGCAAATACTATAATTAAGACTTAAAGTGATTTTTAGTATTATTCTCTGGTTGTAGCCATTTTCTGAAAAATTTTATTTAGAATAAAACTTTGTTGACACCATATATTCAGATTGAGTTCAGTTCAATTTTATAAGCCCTTATAAATAATCCATAGTAGTCTAATGGCCTGTTATGGGTACTGGTAAAATTTCTACCATAAAAATTTATTAAAATTTATTTTATTCATTTTTCTATGATATTATTGGCCCCTTAAACTTATTAATAAATAAAATGAACAGTGAAGCAAACCATTAAAGTGCCTTTGCTGAGTGATTCCACCATTAAATGAATTTTAATATATTTATAGGCACTATACACTTATCATTTCAGTTGTGATCTAGTTTCTAAGCTGTTTATTGAGTACCTCAAGTGACCTAGGTCCTGGAGAACCAGTAGTAATCAAGAGACTGACATCTGACTCCTTATTGACTTTGCCATCTGTTGAGGAAGAAAAGGACAAAGAGTGTGTCAGTCAACTAGAACAAGTGAGTGTTGACAGGGAGAGGCAGGTACTGTGGAGAACACATGGGAAGCCCTAACCTGGATGTGGAGGTGGTTGTGGAAGGCTTTAGGATGGGAAGAATGGCTGAACTGAGACCTAAAGAAGGCAGGTGGGGGCCAGCCCCATGGCCCAGGGGTTAAGTTCACACTCAGCTTCAGTGGCCTGGGGTTCGCCAGTTCAGATCCTGGGTAAGGATTTACACACCGCTCATCAAGCCATGCTGTGGTGGCGTCCCACGTAGAAGAACTAGAATGACTTACAACTAGTATATTCAACTATGTACTGGGGTTCTGGGGAGAAAAACAAAAGAGGGAGATTGGCAACAGATGTTAGCTCAGGGCCAATCTCCCTCACCAAATAAGAAATACTGTTCCTTATTTAAAAAAAAATAAAGAAGACAGGTAGAGGGTGAGGTAGGGCAAGGGGTCAGAGTTTTGAATACGTATATAAAAAGTATAAAAAGAACTAAAAGATTGTATGATATGTCTGAGGAAATGGAAGAATTTATCTATGACTGGGGCATGGAAAGCCTGAAGTAGGGGACCTGATGGTAGAGATGGAGGGTGGTGAGATGTGAAGGAAAAGGCCATAATGAGCGAATCAGAGACCTGATGATGTGGAAATTTGTAGGCCATGTTAAAATGGTCTGGATGTATCTGGAGAACAGTGGAGAACCACAGAAGGCCTTCCTTTAGGAAATTGATCAACATTGCCTGTTAGAAAGATCACTCTGCTTACGTTATGGAGAATAGATTGGAAGAGTGAAGGAGTGAAGACTAGAGTGGAGAACTGTCAGAAGGCTACTGGAAAGTAGTAGCGCAATGGAAGATATTAATAACCTCAACTACAGTTATTACGGCAGCAGGAAAAAATGGATTGATATGAGAGACGTTTAAAATGTAGAGGCAGCTACACATGGAGAGTGATGGTAAACCAGCATTTGTTGAATGGTAATAATATTATCTAATATATATTACACATTTAATATATGTCAAGCATGGTGCTAAGAGATTCCCAAGCAGTATGTGATAGAGTAACAAGCACAGCCATTGGGTACTAAGTGCTGTCCTAAGTGCTTCACATATATGGTCCACCTTAATCTCTACATCAGCCCTAGAAGGCGCAAGTACTAGCGTTATTCCTGTTTTAAGAATTAGGGAACTGAAGCACAGAGAGGTTAAGTATTTTCCTAAAGCCACACAGGTAGTGGCAGAGCAGGGGTTCCCATCCAGGGATGCGAGTCCAGTGACTGAGCTGGCACTTTCACATGATAAGCTGTCTCACGTCAACCCTGTGGTTTAGTGTGAAGGGAGAGAGGGGTTAAGGATTCTGCCTTCCTGGGTAGCTGATTAGATGATTGTGCTGTTTGCTGAAATGTGGTGTACAGAGGGATTTAGGAGATAGGGCGATAATTCGAATTGTGGACATGTTGTTGTAGGTGTCTGAGATATAAAAGTGGAGATGTTTACTAGGTCATTGTATTAAGATTCTGTGTCTCAAGAGAGTGTTTAAAGAAGGTGAAAAGGTTGATGCTGGTGAACATTATTAAGAGGTTGCAAAAAGAAAGAAAAAACCTGAGACGTGTCTGTTGGATTTAGCAGAAATAATTGATCAGGGAGAGAGCAATCTCAGTGGTGTAATGGGAAGAAATCAAATTGTAGTGGGTTAAGACGTGTGGATGAGTATAGGGAACAACTCTTCTAAGAAAAGGAAGGAGGTGAGCATGGTGGTTGAATGGCTCATAGCATTGAGGGAGGATTTGCTTGTTAAAGGTGGAATAAATTTGCGTATTTTTAAATGCTGATGAGTGAGTGCCAGAAGAAGGAAGTGTTTGAAGATTAAGGGATGAGGAAAAAAAGAGCAGAACTAAGAGAAGGGATTCTGTTCCATTTTGTGTGAAGGGAAGAAGGAAAAGATGAAGATGAAGGGAAAGTTGGTGATGTATTCTCTGGTGGCAGCTACTATGTTTCCTGTGAAGTTGAAAGTGGGATGGTTTGCTTAGACTGAGGGGGAGCAGGTTGTGGCATTAGAAATCTGAGGTACATGGAATAGATTTTAAATGATTGTTGTTGACATTAGGAGGGAGAATTGACTTCAACACAAGAGCTAGGCACACCGGAAGTCCATTTGAGGTTGTAGATCAGGATTTGTAATGGCATCGTTGCATGTGCTCAGAGAGCAGAAGGTGGTTCTGCATGCCTGACGCAGGGCTTCGGAGGAAAGGCGGGAGTTACCGTGATGCAAGTGACGATGAGCAGTTCCTGAAAGGCCTCTTAAACCACGGGTTTCGATTTTATTCTGAGGTTGTTTGTTATTCTGGCCGTCTCTTATTAGAGCCGTTTACAAAGTATGTTCGAGAAATACTGTTGATTGACAGAGGTTTTTTGAAAGTCTAAATTGTGTTCAAATTGATATGAGAATTAATAGACTTTGTACTTTGATCACTGGTGTAAATGAATAAATTTATGTCCTATTTTTAGTAAACCCATATTTGATGGCAAGTTTTTTACTCTCTAATGCTGGTAAGTTGAGAGTTTTGTTTTTGTTTCATTTTGTCTTCGTTGTTGTTTTTACATGGGAAAGCACGAACAGATTTTGGGCCTCTTAAATAACACCATAGTTACTTGCTATCATGTCACAGTGTTTATTTCCTTCATTGCACTTGTCATAAACTTCAATTATCTTCTTTTTTTCTTTGCCCACTTGTTTAATTTCTGTCTCTTCACACTAAAATACAAGCTTTATAAGGATGAGGACCTTGTCTTGTTTATCTTTTGTACTTCTCAGGAAATGTTTTTTGAGTTGAGGGGATGGTAGAAGGAAAATAAGAAAGGAAAAGGGGGAGGGAGGAACACCTCCCACAGTGGGACAGGCAAGAGAGTGAATCTACCATTGAGTTTGCTTACAGTGAATGTGGTGTCTCCTGCACTCTCAAACTTAAGGAACACTGAAGAAATGTGGGTTGGAACTTTTTTTTTTTTTTTGATGAGGAAGATTGGCCCTGAGCTAACATCCATTGCCAATCTTCCTCTTTTTGCTTGAGAAAGATTCTCCCTGAGCTAACATCTGTGGCAGTCTTCCTCTATTTTGTATGTTTTGTATGTGGAATGCCACCGCAGCATGGCCCAATGAGTGGTGTGTAGGTCCACGCCTGGGATCCGAACCTGCAAACCCTGGGCCGCCAAAGCAGAGTGTGTGAACTTAACCACTACGCCATGGGGGCAGCCCCTGGGTTTGAAGTTTTTAAAAAGTCCCTTTTATTATTTTTGTGTATACTGTAGTCATCTATACAACAAATAGGCTGAAAAATGTTTTCAGTTCTTTAAATGTTGTTAGCAGTAAAAGTCAATTATTGTTTTGCAAACTAAGTTTTAACTATCAAGTTTCAATCTTCCACTAGAGCTAGGAATGATCAGACCTTTCTAAAAGATCATTTTCTAAAGGATCAGTTTAATGTTACTGACATTACAGATTGAAATGAATTTTAATACGTATGCTGTTAGTCTTTGTGTTCACATAGGACTTTGATGGAAAGAAGAAAAATCCACATTACTGCTGTGACATGACTCAAAACATAGCTTGATGTATCAGTCAGGATCAGCTGGAATTTCCTGCAATAATAACTACCCTAATATTGCAGGGACTGAAAACACCAAAAGTTCGTTTCTTACACGTTGGGTGTCCTTTGTGTGTCTGCTGGGATGCATCCTTACCAGGAGGCTCAGGCTGCCATGTTGCTCGTTGCCTGACAAAAGAAAAGGAGTATGGGGAATTATGTGCCGGATCTTAGAGCTCCAGCCTGCATCCTTCTACTCACATTCCATTGGCAAAAGCAGGTCGTGCGACTCTGCCCTGCCCTTAGGCCATGGCAGATGCAGCCCTACTATGTTTCCACATGGAGGAGAACAGTCCTAACCACTACTCTGCAAGATAGCAGTTGGGTTGAAAAAGATTTACTTTTGTTAAAAAGAAAGTTGCTTGCTACACCAGTAGTGTGCTTTTAAAGAAACAAACCACTTTTATGAGTAGGTTAAGTGCAGAGTAAATATCCATTGCGTATTCTGGTTGAAGGTTTTGAAAATCTTTACATCGAAAAAGTATATTTCCCTGAGTTTTATTTTTCATTAAATTTTCAATGAAGTTATTAGTAAAATTCACTTGAACTTAAGAGGTTAACTGTTCTGATAAGTGTTACATTCTAACTTTATCAATGTGAAGTACATCTTTACAGAATGTTATTATCTGATCATTTTTGAGGACAAATCAAAAAATGGAATATGTTTAGATTTGTAAAATTGCTAAAAATTTTTAGGATATAGAAAGTATTTGATTAATATATTCTTACAGTGCTTCAGATTTCCTCAGAGGCTTAGGAAAAGAAAAAGTGAAATGTTAGTATGAAGAGATTTTGTTGGACTTTTTTTAAGCGACAACAACAAAGGGAATTTATAAGGCATTAGCTCTCCACCAAGAAGAACATGACTGTGATCTCTTAAAAGGCAAATTTACCTGGGCTCTGCGGTGCAATGGATAGGGCATTGGACTTCTAGATTTGCCTTTTAAGGCAAATCTAGGGAACATAGTCAAACTGATTAGTTTCATTTGTGCAATAGAAAGAGATAACCATTAAAGCAAATTCAAATTAATATTATATTTGGTCATCGATAAAAATGAACACCTTGAATGATAACAAGAGATTAATCAACAGTGGAAACTGCAGGTATAATGGCTTCATGTAAGAAAAAGGAAATAGTGTTGATATGACATATTATTGCAACAGGAGGGCAACTGGCCCATTTGAATATGTCACCTGCCTACCTAAATTCTGCAGCCTATTGAGTGATATTCCCAAACTTCTCATAACTCTTATATGGTTCTTGTTTACACATTTTGTGTATTTCATTAATTTTGTTATAAATGATTAATAGCATTGGTTTTGAATACATTTTAAAGCTATGCAATCCACATATGTTACTACAGTGTATCATGCTTTATTGTTTTGAACTTAGTAGGGCATTTTATATTTGATTTTTCTTAATCTGCTCTAATTTTTATACTTTCTTAATATTTCTATTTCTAGCACTATAATTGGTACCCATATAAATTAAATGTATACTTTTTCTGTAACTGACATTTTAAAATCTGAGATCAGCCCCATTTGTGGATAATTCCTATTACTGAATGTAAATTCTTGAGTATACAATTCTAGGAAATATTTTAAAATAGATAATAATGCCAGTGTTTAGAGGAAACAAGCTTTATTTTTTTTTAACATGGTTTTTTCCTCTGTCAGTAATATAGCAATGTGTATTTGTTTCCAGAAATTTATTCCTTGATAAGAAATTTTCTCTGAACTGAAATGTTTGAGTTGGAGTTAATTTACTAAACTGTCCTGGCATGCCCAGAATTTTCTTGGGACAAAGAGGGTAGCAGAGAGGTGGGGAGTTACTATGTTTATAACTGTAAGTAGGATTAAAAACGGAACCTATTTTGTGTTGTCACGAGTTCATCACAGAATTTTAGAAGTTATAAGAATTTGGCTCCCCTAAGCCAACTCTTTGTTGAACGGTAGAGAACACGTGAGGCCTGGAAGACTGAGTGCCTCGCCCAGGGTTGCTTGGTGAGTGAAGAGAGCACAGCCAGAGCCTGGTCTCCTGATGGCTCATCCCCTTTTTATTGAGCTTTCTGCCATGGAAGAAACTCTTAAGTTTAGCAACTGTACAGATGGTGTTAGTTTTATCTCTATAATATATTGAAAAAAAAAGTTGAAGTATTGAATTTCCCCTATTTAGGGAGCTTGTTGCCTGCTGTCACATCTAATAGTGTCCCTTAAGAAAAAAATGTGATTGCTCAATATGATTCTATAAGCTCACCATAACCAATTACAGAGTTAGAAAGGCTTGGTAGGGGGGACACCAAGACTGCTTTATTCTGTTGGAGTAATATTCCAAATTCTGAATATAGCTTTTTCCTACCACTTCATAACCCAAATAATGGCTGTTAAACAAAATATTTTTGTCACACCAACAAGTTTTTTGTTTTGAGCTGCTTCTACTGACTTTTATTAACTACTCAAAAATCTTAACATCAAACTCCTAGTTTTATGTTCCAGGAAAAAAAAGTTAATTGTGCAACCATGGCTAATTCTTTTATGAATTTTGTAGCCACTTTCCCTCAGTAAATGTATGAAACACTTTAAGTATTGGCGCACGTCCTGGGTTTTCCGAGGTCCTTGTGGAAGACCCACAAGACTCGATTTGGCGCCAGAAAGAGATTCAGACCGTGACACTAAAAATGCTCTGCCTTGACTCTGAGATCTTAGTGATGAAATAGTGTAAACTCTTAACATTGCTTTTATGGAGCTTTGTAGTCCATAAAAATAACATCGTTGTGGAGCCCCGATGTGCGTCATCTGTGACTGGAGGTTTTGATGTCTTTGCAAAAGGCAGAGTGGTGCTTTCCTTTGAAATGTGTCAGGCAGTTTTAGATGCAGCTTCTCAGATGGATTTAATTAGTCCTTCATAGGACTAGATGTCCGTTTGTTGCAGCTGAATTCTCATTTCATTCACCCATAACTAGAAACACCTCGCTTCAAACGAGTTTCTTCAAAGAAAGAGGGGTTTAGGGTTCTGTGTTTTACTGCTTTTTGATGTTGGTTTCCCTTTAACTGAGAAGACCTTATGTTTATACAACTGTTATTATTAAGAAAACATAGCTTTCTTCACCGGGGTTCCTTTTGTATCGGTGCTGGTTATTGGTGGAAGTCAGAAATCTGTGGAATAGATCTCGCTCTGTCAGACGATTAGAGCAGCTGTGTGTTTGCGTGTTTTGCTTGTGAGAAGCGTGAACTGAAAATGTGGCATAAACTTGTGGACTAATTCTATAAACCCAAAATTTGAATGCCAGTATAAGGTGAAAACTAGTAACTGAATATGTTAATAGGGTGGTTGTTTGTTTCAGTAGCTTATAATATTGACCACAAAGACAGAGCAAATCAACTTACAAGAGTTGCCATAACTCGAATAGTAATTGTGTTTTGATTTACTCTGCCTACAGTGCATGACTCCTGGTATGCTTTCAATAAATATGTTGAAAGGATGAAAACATATTCTCCACAGTAAAATTATATATGTTTAAAAAAATGTATCCTACTAATAGTTTTTTAAAAAATTATCCCTAAACCTTCACATTTCATTAGGATAGCTAGTTGAATTTACCCTGAAAATAATGCTCTTTCTTCTCTTTTCCAGTTAGTGTGTCTAGGGTCTGGCATGTTTCTTCATCAAGGCAGCTTTTATCTTCTATGCCCGCAATTCTAATTACATTTCAGGGGTTGTGATCTCTCCCATAATCCTGGTCATTCTTTGTATTTTGGATGAAATGCTTCAGGGGGTTTTGGGGCTGTTCACTCACGGGCACAGGTTTGCATCTCTAAAAGTTTCTCTTGCTCTAACATCCTGATTTATATAAAAATTCTAAAAGGTACTCTTTAACTTCTTACTATTCTTTCCTTTTTATGGAAAAACAAAGTTAATTTAGACTATTCAAACTTAAAATTGTCCCAAAGCCACAGATCACACTGAAAAATACATAGTAATATATCCCACAGATTCTTTTGGTGTCTTGTTTCAATATTCCACCCAAGAATCTGTAGAATCTCAGGCTTGTATCTCTGCCTTGTTTCTTAGCCATAACTGATATCGCCCATCTTATTCACCAGACTCAGTTCTATATAACTGTGCCAGTTTCTAAAACTCAGATGTCAGAGATGTGCCACCATTGAAGATATGAAAAAAAGATCGACAAAAGTTTAAAAACAGTCTTTTAAAAAATATTTTGGGGAATGCTCAGAATAAATCAGAAAGGGATTTCATTGAAAAGGCCAACACATTGTTGGGAATTGATATGTGTTCGTGGTTTTGTGTTTTGTGACTTGTGACTATTTTGTGGAAATTGTGGTGTTAGGAGAATAGTGACCTGTGACTCAGGAATACTTTATTACATTTATGTAAATCTAATGATTTTTAAAATTTTTATGGATGTGATTTGTTTTAAGGAGTTCTTTTAATGATTCTGCCTTTAGTACAGTGTTACATGGTTTCACAGCATTTTTATTTCTTGCAAATACTCTAAAAATCTAGGTAGAAATAAAAAGTCTCAAGTACAAAGGGCAGAACATTTGTGAATTATCTTTTATATCGGTTTGCAAGACAACATGTTTAAGGAACCCTATTCCTAGAGCATTTGAAGTTAATAAAACATACTGCAGTTAATCATGTTTTCTATTCTGCAAACTGGGCTGTCTTATAAAAAAGAAACATCAATCACATTGGATATGGGGACGTAGGCAATCATATTCTTCCTCCATTATCTTCAGCTCTAAAAACTGTCAGCATTTACTAATAAGGTTTAGTTTGGGGCTAGGTAACATCGTAATGGAGAAACAGTAATATAACATTATATTTAAAACAACAGTGTTTGAAGACAGTAAACCTCCTTACCAGTCACTTATCAATTATGTAACTTTGGAAAAGTTCCTTAACCTCTTAGAGCCACTGCAGCAATAGTGTTCTCCACAGATGCTGGTACAGAGGAACACGTGAAGCCTGTGAGTTAGATGGAGTTGGGTTTAAATGCTGTCCTGAAACTGCTGGCTGTGAAAGCAGTGGAGTCAGTCATCTTTTCTGAGCCTTCATTTTCCTCGTCTATGAAATAGGGATAATATTCTCTAGGGTTTTTGCAAAAATCAAGTGAGATAATGTATGTAAAGCCCCTGGTACAGTGGCTGGCATGTAGTAGGCCCTCGAAATGATCTCCTTTTCCCCTTAAATAGAGACATTTTGCTTTTTACAAGAATCTGAAGTAGCTTTTATTTTGCAAACAGTTCTTTTCCATTGTATGAAAAATTCATAGAAAGTTTTGAAAACAAGACTAGAACATACACAGTAAACATTGGCAAGGCTTGTCAGTATCGAGTAATATTCTAAGATTCTAAGATTCTTTGATTAGAATTGTATGATTCATTTATTTCATGAAGCCTCTTTTGAGGCTACAACAGAATACCTGGAGAGTAGTTATAGAGGTAATGGTCTCTTAGTGATTCACTTTGGGAAATTTTTCCAAGTGAGGATAGTGAGCCAAACACTGCTGGCCCCTTACCCCCTTCCCGCCCTCAGACCTGTTGTTTGAAAGCCATGAAACCTGCAGTTCCTTCTTCCTCCACTGTAGGGCGTGCCTACGCCGTTTAGGTCCAAGGCTGACGGGATCAGGCTCTCTGGGGATCTGTGCCTGCTCCTCCCAGAGCCTTTCTCTTATCCATGGATACTCTACTGGCTGTCTGGTAAAAACTCCAGACATCATGGAATAATGACACCGATTATTGTAGTGTCCATGCTTTGCAATAAAATATTGACCCTTGCTATTGTATTTTCCCTCCAAATGAACTTACCAACAAATATCTAAATTGACTCGGTCGAGGTGTAATCAGATCAGCCTGGGTTGGAATACGCTACTTTGCTAGCTGTGGAACTTTGAGCAATTATTTTAATTTCTCTGAGCCTCAGATTTGTCATCTATAAAATGTGGTTAATAACATCTGCATTGTAGGATTACTCTGAGGATTCAGTGAGTTTAATGTTTATTAAAATACTTGATTGCTGTTAGGTACTCAGTGCATGTTCCCTTTCTTTGATTTAGACTCATTTCTCTGAACAAGTGACAAAAAGTTGGACAGCTGCAAAGAAAACCGAGGAGCATTCATAATCTGGATATTACCACCACTGGAGTTTATATTCTGGTTCAGTGTTGTTTTCTTTTTTTAAGGCATTTTATTTCTAGGGAGATATTATAAAAGAAACCATGCTATTTGTTTCTAACTCAGTGTTTAAATCTCAGAAAAGGTAGATATTGTTTGAAATTTTAAAGTTTAGTGCAAATGACTTTGGGCACAGCTCTGCGTGGATATGTTTGCTCTCAGCCATATTTATCATGCCAGCATGATGGTGGGTTTCTATTGCTGCTGCCGCATTTCGTTACTTGGCTTTTTATAAAAACTGCTGACTCTGTTTAGACATGTGATGTGTGTTATCATATGGAACAAGAGTAAGGAAACCAGCTGGAGATTAAACATAGCATAATCCTCTGTTGTAAATAACCGTAGACAAACTGTGAGTAGCTACCAAATTCGTCCAACTGGGCAAAAAGTACTTATGTTTAGCTTTTAAAATCTAGTGATGGTTACTTGAGAAGTGGCTTAAATCTATCTCCTTATAATGATACAGCTTCAGAGTGATTAAAAGTAGAGTTGTTGTTGCTTACTGTTTTTTATGATCACATTTGAAACAAAGTTTAGAAGAATTTATGATTTTGTTTATAGCCAACTACTGAAAACACCAGTAAAGTGCAAGAGTCTGTGGTGATTGACAAGGTTGCTGGTAGTGAGTGTTGCTTCCATTAGTTTGACTTATCAAAGATTGAAGAAAGATCTGTTCTGTTTCATTCCACACTACTGGTTTAGGAGCATTAATGGATGTTTTAACTACAAGTTTAGTCTAAATCAAGTCTTTCAGGTTTAATCTGTTCTATAGGGTTTTAAAATATCATATATCCATATCACACCACACCACACATTGAGAACTTCACCTCAATAGGGAGGTGTGTCCTTACTTGGAATTAAGCTGCAGTACAAGAAGTATACTAACTTACACAGAGGATATTCTTGCTAGCATTCTGTATATATCATTTGCTTATTCAAGCATGTAAAACTTCAACAAGAGGAGGTAATTTTGCTTAGATTTCTTGATTTGAATTGTTCTACTATTTGGCACAGGGTGGATAAAGGAAAAAATCATATTGAAAGCATTGTTCTGTTAATGAAGTTGCTTGTCCTTTTTTGTGCCAAATTTGGCAGGTAAAATTACCATTTATTCTACTTGCTAGAGCTGAAGAATAGATTGTTGGGGAAAAGTAGCAATTTCAGTAATGACACTAGATAGAATGTGGTACATTACATACATCTCCTGTACTTTTAGATATTGACACGTAATTTTTATTTCTCTTTAGTAATATACATTGTCTTTAACCGCTGTATTATATCCAGTAGCTTTACGTCCATCAGCTACTTACAATTTGCTTCAACTGTGAAATTTTAAAAAATACTATGTTGTTATTACTTATAATAAACCAAAGAGAAGCATTTTGACCTGAGGATAAATTAGCGATTGTATTTTGTTCTGGATATTGCAAAAGTATTGCATGCTTTTTGATAGGAACAGTTATTTAAAGTTTAAAAAGTAAAGATGAAATATGCACTTTATTTAATATGAAGAAATATCATTAATATCAGATTCCAGATGTTCGTGATTTCTTCCATATTAAATATATTTTGCTCTTTTTTATGTGCTTTAACTTTTGGTTTGCAAATTCTAAAAGAGAAGTTTTAATCAAAAATCTTGTTCTAAAATGAGAGACATCTCATTCAAAATATGAATAGGTGGTTTTTAAAAAGTTAATCACATATTTAAATGAAATGCATAAATTTAGCATTTTTTGAACTTTGAAGTACATATATGATTCACTAAATTTCTTATAAATTAGGTTTTCTCTAATTATAAAATTTCAGATTTTTAAAAAATTATTATTTCTGTAACAGTTTACAATATAATAGCTAAACTTGACCTTCCCCTAAAAAAGAAGAAATCCTCTGTAGAAACTAATTTGCAAAATATGTTTTTTAAAAAAAGCCAATTGGTGAACTTGTAGACTTGGAAATGTTAACACAAAAAACAGGATTTGGTGTTGCTGAAACTTGTAACCGTCAGTCACTTCTTTGTGCCCACTAAATTCAGTGGTAGGCAGGTGCAGATGTTACAAAATCTAACATTGCAATTGACACTAATTGGCATAGTTGGTGGCAGTCTTATCAGAAAGCAAAGGGCTGAATGGTTGAATGGGTTTAGAGAACTTGAATGATAATAAGCATTTTTATATGCATCTTGAATTACTTTCATGACCCAGACTAACAGGAACGCTTCATTCTGACCTCATCCTTCAATGAATAGAAATTACAGAAAGCATAATATGCAGTGTATGTGATTACTGATTGTTTTTCAGGTAACCTTTTACAGCTATCCGCTCCATTGCCCACTTTCCACCTCCCCTCACCCTCCCTCCCAGGGCTCAAAGAAACCCAAGTATATGTATGGAATAAAAAGGAGATAACTGTTATTACTAAATATTAAATTAACGTTTTTTTGCTTGAGGAAAATTGGCCCTGAGTTAACATCTGCGCCAATCTTCCTCTGTTTTATGTGGGACGCCACCACAGCATGGCTTGACAAGTGGTGCTAGGTCCACGCCCAGGATCCGAACCTGTGAACCCCAGGCTGCCAAAGCAGAGTGCACGAACTTAACCACTACGCCACCAGGCAGGCTCCTAAATTAACTTTTTTGATTGATTTATTGGTAAAAGCTTGATGTGTGTCATAGTACTTTAGGCTAAACTTACAAAAAAGTATTTGTTGAATTTATGGATGAAACAATAAGAAATCTGGGCCTCGCGTCTACATGGTCTTGGAGCAGGTAGGCAAATAAGTGGGATATAAATGAAACAAGATCGGCTTTATGTGGGTAAGTTTTGAGCTTGGGTGATAGAAATATAGGGCTTTATCAAGCTATTCTTGCGGTTTCTGTATATATTTGAAATTTTGCATGACAGAAGGGTTATTGTTTTTTTTGTTTGCTTGTTCGCTGTGCTCAGCCACCTCACCCCCTACTGTTGTAAGGTTTTCTATACTTGCCAGTTCCTTCCCAGTACCTGCTTTTTAGAATTTTCCTAGTCCCTTTTATCAAAAATGATTCATCTAAAGTAAGGGCTATATAACCTAATAAACTAATCCGTGTGCTCATGTACAAATAAGTTAACTTCTAGAAAGCAGTGTGGATTTTAATAGTTTTCCAAAGACACTTTCTAAATGGAAAGGAGTGGCTCTCAGGGTGGAATTTTTAGTCACTGAGTTGGTTCTTTATGCCTGTTTGGACTATACGGAGACCGCCCCTCACAGAAGTGTTAACAATTTTAGGTGTTGTGTAATGATTCATCTTAGCTTTCTTGTGCTTGAGGTAATGATATATTTTTCTTCACTAGAAATACTTTCTGTAAAGAGTTTTTCTTTAGGTGAATTAGGAGAGAGAATAACTATGTTATTTAGCTTATGTTTGCGCATGTCGGTATTTTTATATGTTTTTGGTCCCCTCCCCACCCTCAAATAATTTAGAATTACCTATGTTAAACAATAGAATTGAGTCTTGTGTCAGTCAAAGGTCCCTTTTGCAAAGGGGCATCTGGGAGAGATGCCTGCCAGAGGGTTCAGTTTGAAAGTTAAAGGCTGAAAACAGTTACTGTAACATTCCTTTCTGTCTCCTGGTTACTCCATAGATGAGTAGTTGTTGTAAATTTTGTACTCTGCTGTTGATCCCTGTCCCCTTGAGATTTATGACAATCAAGTAAAAGTAAACTTTTTAAAAGATGTTTAAAATGTTGATCCTTGGCTCCTAAGGGATGGAGAAACCAAGATAATTTTTCAGACTGTTGCTCCTTTTTCCACACTTTTGGTCTGTCCTGAGAATTGATTTGAGTTGATCCTTGTTTCAAAGTAGCATTACTTAAAGTAGTTTAGACTTTTTATAGCTTTCTAAGGAATTAAAATATAAAAATTTCACTACTTGTCGGTTTGTATCTCTGGAGGTCGTCAGGAATAAATGTGGTTTGCTCATTAATTTCTTATGCTCTTCCCAGTTGTTCTCTACTTGTCCTTTTCCTTGTTAGCTTTCAGTTTGGCCATGATTGGTGTATTATTTCTAGTAACTGCTACCAAAACTGATATATTAGCCATGCCTTTCTTCAAGGTTCCTGGAAAAGTGCCAGTCTTATTCTTTCAGTTTGGGACCATAGTTTTACAAATAATAGAATGGTCTTACTTTGCAGTCATCAGACTTAAAAGGATTTATCTAACAATTTGAATAGATAATTTTATTTGTGTGGACATGAAAGCGAAACCCTAGAAATGGGATAGAATTTTAAGTGGCATTTTTAATTTGTTTTGAAATTCTTTCTGTTTTTCTTTAAATGAGCTAGGTTAAATAAGCTTGGGTGTGTATGTGTGAGTGGGGGATGAGGTGTTCATCTCCGATATACTAGATCCTCTGTGGATTTTATATCATAAAAGGGCTTAATGGAGTCTTTTATATAGTTGGAATATCTTTAATCTGCTATTATAAGCACATATGGATTTTTAAATACAAGTATTGTCAACATTTTATAGGGCATTATGACTAAAAGTATTTTTACTTAAAAGTTACTTTATTAGTCTTACCAAAAGCTGCCTTGAGGAATTTCAAATTAGAACTACGTTGTCAGTGGTCAACAATCTAAGATAAAAGCCATTATCTGAACAATATGCATCAAGAGTATGAAAGCGAGTCATTATGTTTTTGTCTGCTTTGTGTTATGATATTTACATTTTCAGCTACCAAATAAATAAGAGTTAGATTTTCTATCTCACTGAATTAGATAATCTTTATTTTGAATATAATAGATGCTTATCAAAGATCTACCAATCTTCAATGTCAAACCTTTGTGCTAAGTTCTTCACGAGGGACATGAAAGAATAGGGCACTAACCCGCCCTCATGAGCTTCTGGTTTAGATGGGAAGTGTTGAGATCGATAAATTAATATTTGATAAGTGCATAGAGATATAAAATGTTACAGAAATTCAAAGAAAGGAAAGACTCCATCCAATATAGCAGAGGACTACGGATGGCGTAGGTGGGTTCAAGGGGGATGAGGCAGAAAGTCAAGAGCAAACTTGACAAAGTAAATAGCATATGTTGTAGGTAGTGAAGAATGGATGGTAGTAGAAGTCTGTTAGGCTGAGTTGATCTTCCTAAGTTTAGGAACTAGTAGGCATAAAGTTCAGGGAATGGGGCCTGTGCACATTTGTTGAATGTAAGAGAAAGAGGAAAGAAAAATCAAAATGATATGTTGCTAGATAGAGGCATTAGTACAGAAGACCTTGAGGGCCATGTTGAGAAGTTAAAATTGTATTTATTAAGCAACCAGAAGCCAAGAAAGATTTTTGAGCTGAGAAAACACCTAAGACATGATAAAGCCACATTTTTAACTGGTCAGTGGAAGTAAATAGACTCGTAGCTGACTGGTGATAGGGCTTTGGGAAGGTTTTCTGTTTGGATAAGTTGCTAGTAGGAAAAGAAAGAGAAAGGAACAGAGTTCATATTTGGCTTAGTAGTTGATAAAGAATTTGGGAAGATGGACTAGAGAGATGTCAGCAATAGTGTGAGGGGAAAGGGCCAAGCAAGCAAAACTTAGTAAATGGAGTATCTTTTAGAATGCATCAGCTTTTGTCAGCCCCACTTGTGATGTGGCTCAGTCTGTAAACCATCTCTCCCTATGGCCACATTGGCTTGATAATTAATTGACACTATGAACTGGAATTCTTTGGTACCACACATGACTGTCCAAAGTGTTGGCCTGAGCTGACGATCTATTTTCTTTGACGTTTTACTATGGAAAACTTAAGGTATACACAAACTTGAGAGGGTAGTATGATGAGTACCATGTGCTGTTCTTGTTTTAAATTTCTAGAGTATTTTAAGGCACATATTGCACATCATATAAATTGATGCTCTTTGTTTTATTTTAAGTTTGTTGAGTTGCAGAAGATCTTTCAGTGTCCTAAATTCCCAAACTCGTGTCCACTGAGCATCTAGTACATTGTTCCTTTTTTTCCAAAGAGAAACCTATTTCTTTTTAAATTTCACATTAGTATCAAATCAGTTGACCTTTTTTAGTTAAAGCACTATCATACTCTTTTTCTAATATATACTCTTTGAATTATCAGGGAATATATCTAGGGAAGATGATATATATGTATGTTGGACAAACTGAGAAAGAAAAAAGTAGCAAACTTATTAGTTAAGTGGATCATGAAAGGCAGGTTTCTCACTGTCAGAGAAAGGAATTACGAATACAGAATGGGGGAGCTGGAATGTACCTCGTGGTGTTGGATTTGAATTGGAGGGATCAGTGTGAACTCATGGCTTTTTATAGGTAGACTAAGAAACAGATGTAGATGTATTTACCTAGTGCTCAACGTTACAGTCAGCAAACTTGGCAGAAACCATCTTTACCGTGATAAAATCACCTCACTGGCAATGGGACAAATTGACAATCATGTGCCTCCAGTATTATGTTGAGAAAAACACAACATCACTGCTGTAGTATTCCTGGTAAAAATGCATAATTGTGAGGAAACATTCTCCCAAATTGAGGGACACTCTA
This sequence comes from Equus przewalskii, assembly GCF_037783145.1. Classification (NCBI taxonomy): domain Eukaryota; kingdom Metazoa; phylum Chordata; class Mammalia; order Perissodactyla; family Equidae; genus Equus; species Equus przewalskii. The sequence continues at coordinate 69,413,309 of NC_091846.1, forward strand.
CAAAGTAACTAGTCTATACTCTTCAAAAATATCAAGGTCATGAAAGACAAGGCAAAATTAAGAAACTGTTCCAGGTGGACAGAGACCAAAGAGACATGACAACTAAATGCAGGAGCATAAATCAGATCCTGGACATACTGTAAAGGGCATTATTGGGACAATTGGCAATATTTAAATATGGTTTGTGGATTCAGTGGTAATATAGGATCAATAGCAACTTCTTGATTTTGCTGGCTGTAGTGTACAGAGAGCGTCCTTGTACTTGGGAATGCATGCTGAACCATTAAGGGGCAATGAGACATCATAACATTCTTTACTGGCAAAAAATAATAATGACTAAGGAATCTGAGCTTGATGTACTATTGCTACAGTTTTTATGTACATTTGAAGTTATTTCACTAAAAATGAACAAAATAAAAAGAAATGCTTTCCCAGACCGTTCATTAGAATGATAGAAACTAATTGCATTGTTTTTCTATTTCCTGTTAAGAGCAATGAAAAAGTACTGGTAACTCTGTTAACCTTATGCCAATGGTTTATAGAGCTGATAAGCTTTCTGTTGACTTTTTCCAAGTGCATCATTTATTATGATCAACTTAATGGATAGCTAGATTTTTACTAGGGTCCTCCTTGAGATATAATTGACACTTAGAGAGTAAAAGGCTGATAGTTTATTCACTGGATGGATTTGATGAGTAGTTCTTGGGCATCAATTCCTGCATCTCACCCTTATCAAAGAAATTGGGATAAACAATGATAGCAAAAAAAAAGTTTTATTTTTCTGCTTATAAAACATTCTTTTATTAGATTTGTAATCATGAGAAGTTATAAGGACATAAATATATGTACTAATTCTTTTGGAAGTAAATTTGCTACTGTAATTAAAAGATGCAAATAAAACTATAAAGTATGTTATTGGTATTGCAATGTAGAAAAGGGGTAATTATCTTAGTTTATGTATTGGAAATAATGTCACTGATGGCCACAGAGGCTGAGAAAAGAGTACAGAACTGCTGGATAGTTCTTGGTAGGGAAGAACATAGAAAATAGAATATCAAATATATTTGTTATTGGCTAGGAGAAATGGGCTATTAGGGCAAACTGTGTGTGCCTATGGATACTATTAGAATGCTAAACAGTCATGTAAATGAGGTAGGATTAAGAAATAGCATGTTGCAATTTCAGTGTATGGGAATTTAAGAAAAAGGAGGACTTAGACATTATTGTGAAAGTCCTGTAGCCCATTTAGCATGTGTGGGTTCTGTGGTGGTGAAACACCAGCTTAGGTAAGGGGATTTTATTGGGGGACATCTGTGGTGGCGAAATACATATGAAAAGCAAAAGAGATGCTAATAGGAATCAGATGAGCGTTAAAAGGATAAATAATGGAGGAAGTATTAATGGAAGAACAAGCAAAAGTAGATATGTTTGAAAAAGGAGAAAAATAGATCCAGAATAACCATTGTTGTGGGAGGAGTACATAGTATTACTAAGTTGAACTACCAATAACCAGCATTTATTGAGGATTTATTATGTGCCAGGTACTGTTCTAAGGGCTTGGCTTTATTCCTCAAAACCACTCTGTGAGCGTAGATTTTACATATGAGGAAACCGGAGACGTGAACGAGTAAGTATTATGTGGACCTTAGGTTCTGCTACAAGTATTCTGACTTTACAGTACTGCATAGAAAACACAGGATTCCTCCAAGATTTGGTAGATTAGGTAGGAGAAGAAAAGGCAGCTTCACTTGCTTCTTATTTTAAACTCATCTACCTACAGTTATTCATTAAGATGATATAATTTACAGTATTATCTGCAGAGAATGACCTTATCACACCAATGCAAAAGAAACTACTACTATAATTAAACTGGGGGCAAAATAATGTGGGGATTTTTTTTAAACCATACAACTGAAATTAAAGTTGTTACTGATCAATTAGTGAGGCGATAATTAAACAGAAACTAGTCAACCTGGCTGATTATAGATCAGTACCTAAAATTTGTTTTTGCAGTTCACATCCTTTGAGATATATTAAATTACATTTGTAACACATGCATATTTAATGTAATCTTTTGTGATAGATTAACAGATCTTTACCATCATGTCTAATTCCTCTTGATGTTTTTGTCATTATTACATATATATTTGGGAGAGAAATAAAAGATTGTTTCCAAGGTGATAGTGATAAGGGAGAAACTTATGAAAAATGGTTGACTCCTTTGTTTTCAGAAAACAAGCATCTCATTTCTCTCTAGAGGAGCACTAGGGGTATCATAACTATGTTTTGGAATAGTAAAGTATTTTACTAACTAGAAGAGCAGGATAAAGATTACCTACCCTTTTTATGTTATATTAAGATATAAGACTGTGTTATAGTTTATATTAAAATGTTAAGAATCATTAATTATTGTAATAGAATAAAAATGTTTGGTTGTTTTTGTCGTGTTTTACCTGAGAAATTAATGTTGAAGCAGCTAACTTAGCAAAGTTATTAGATCTAAATAACAGGAAAATTATATGCTTCTCATTGCCAACATCTTAACTTTTAGAATTTTTTAAAAAGTATGTTTGTGTTTCTCATATCTAGTAGCAGTTTATGTAAAAGTTGGTGAACGATAATGATGTTAGATGGTGGCAATATCCCAATTTAATTAACTGCATGGCACATAGATTTCTTTGTTATTGGGGAGTGTGGATATACTTGATCTATTTGATGTATAATTTAATAATCGTATTTTTGTTCGTAGTAATTAAGAGATAAGACCCAAAAAGAACCATTAAACATCTTTATCTCTAGAACAGTCTTTTCTTACAAGGTACAAATATGCAATGGGAGTCTACTATATGCGAGCACTGTATCATATGTATTTAGATTACATTTGTTCCTTTTACTTTTGACACCTGGATTTAAGTGAAATAGTCTGAGGAGAATTGTAAGATAATTGCTTCTATAACTTACATAATTTAGATGGCTCTTTAATTTCCTTATTGTGAAATAGGAGGAAGAGTGGGTTGGGTTGGAATATAATGTTTCTGGGGTCCCTTTCAGCCTAATAGTCAAATCAGAAAAGTGCATATCTTTTTCCACTTTCTGTGCAGAGTGATTATTTTTAAGATACACTATGAAAGCCTATTAAAGGGGCAGAAACTAGTTATTCCTTTCTGAGAATTAGTTATAGCTTGATCCACAGATCTTTCTTATCCTTCATATTGTTTTCAGAAATAGAAGGAAGATATATGACCAAAGTCTTTTAAAAATAGTGGAATACCTTGATTTTTATCTTAGATTTAGTTCTTCACAATGCTAGTCTTCCTAACATTTGATGACAAAAAATAATTTAGAATTTGTGTATAACAAAAAAGAAGACTTGTAGGGTGAATCAAAAACACTTCTTATAGCCTATATCTTCCCAAATTTTTATTATTTTTGGAAATGCTTTTTGGCAAATATCTTGTTTTGTAAGTTTTATATTCCTATTGTTGAAAAAAATTGTTTAGCAGCTGCCTACTGCAATAGAAACTATAATATTTTAACTGTGTCATGAGGTATCTCTGAGGAAGTGCTTTTTTTGTTTTTTAATGGTAAAGGATGTAAGTAATCTCTCTCAAATGTCAAATTAATTTAGGGTGTGTACTTTCTTTTTCCCTTATGATTACGTAGATAGGAAAATTGAATGTTCCAAACAACTCATGGAAAATGTTCCACATCAACATTATTTGTACCACAAATGCAGTTCAGTGCTTTTAATGAAATACAAAGTTACAGGTAGGTTATTAAATATGAGAAAATGCTTTCCTTGAAATAGGAAAGAAATCAAGTTTTTGAACTCTTTTAAATATAAATATTCTCATTAGGAATAATTTTCAACTAAACTGATCTCTTTAAGCTAGGGGAAAGTTTTCAGAAAATAGAGCATGTTGAAATGAATTTCATGAATTCCACCCACCATGGCTTTGCTCTGATTAATTTGAACTTATAATGTCATTACTTAAAATAGAATGTAATCTTTAAATGATTACAAGATGCTGAGACATATGATGTCCTTATACTAAAGATGGAAGTCCTACACATCTCTTTTGGAGTTTACCCTTTTCAGAAGCAGGCAGGACCTGCGTTTGATCATTCTCACATTGTCTTCCTTTACCCTTTATCTCTGATTTTGTAAATGGTCAGTTTTATGTTTACAAAAGATTATTCTGCCTGTAGTGAGGAGAACCAGTTGGAGATATGAAGGAATATATGTGGGAAGACTAATCTGTTGCAGTAGTCCCGGTGAGAGCTGGTGGGAGGTTTGGTAAGATGGGAGTGGTAGAGATGGAGAAAAGTTGAGCTCTTTGAAAGCCTCTCCAGTCGTCCGATTATTCCTAAATCTGTTTTCTATGCTCTTTCATATAGTCTCTCCACTTCCTCTCAACCCTTTCCACTGTGCCTTCTGTATCTCTTGTTTTGTCATCAACAAACTCCCCTGTCTTCTCAGCTTTTTCTCTGAGTGTGCCACCGCTTACTTGCCTTCACAGAAACCTGGTGATAGTTTTTCTCATACCACGTGCAGCTCGGGGATGGGAGGTGGGGTTGTTTTTCTTCTGTGTCCTTCTAGACCACTCTTCCCCTCCCTTTTGTAAAAACCTTGCTCTTTGAGGTTCACATTATCAGTCTACATCACTACCTCCCCTCCCTCTTGGCAACCTTCAGGCTCCCTCCCTTTCATCCCTCCCCCTGCAATTAAAGGCCAGCAACCAGTTCATGGTCTGCCTCTGCCTCAGTACAACCAATAGTCCTTATATTTTCTCTCCATCCATGGACCTGCTCCTGTTTTTTCATCCTTTATCCAGCTTAGAGTCCTTGGGCTATAATTATTTTCAGTCACTTACTAATACCTTAACTTCCTAAACCCCTTCATTCTTCCATCAATCACAAACTTAGATGAACTCAAAATCCTGCCTTTTTTATGCCTCCATCAAAGTACCTGAGCGTTGCTGGAAACAATGACATACCAAGGGCAGATTCCTATCATTACATCTGCATGACGTCCCACTGCAGCTGAGCATCCAACACTGTAGCAGTTTTACTGTTTTTCTAATAAGCTCACCCTTCTCCTTTTTCTTCAGTGACTATTTCATATCTTGACCTCTGTATTCACACTTCCCACTTTCCTTCCCCAGTTTATATTACTCCTGAATATCCCCCTTCTCTCCACTACTAATAATCTAGACATAGTCAACATAATTTGTATTTTTGTTTCATCCAGTTCATTCTCCAAGCTGTAGCCAGAGTGATCTTTTAAAAACATAAAGCTGATGTTGTCCGTCTCCAGTTGGAATCCTTTAGTGTTTCCCATTGCTCTCCACTCTCTTCAGGTACCACTCTCTCCTTTGTTTTCTGTGTTCTGCACACTGGTTTCAAATAAGCTAAGCTTTTTCTTGCCTCAGGGATTTTTATTTTTACGTGATATTCCCTCTAGGATATTCCCTCTGGATAGTTCCACCCACCTACCATAACCACACAAATTCCTGCTCACTCTTCAGATCTTGCTTAAAGATCACCTCCTCAGAGTGGTCTTCCTTCCTGTTGAGAAGTGAAGAAAAATGAGAATTGAGAGAGTATAAAAATTGCTGAAGACGATTTGTGACCTCTCAGAATAGAGCAGCCAGATCATTGAAGGTTAGGGGGAAAGGTATGTAGTAAGAACATAGATACAGAGCACTTGCTCTAGAACTTGTCAGAGAAAAAGAGAGAAATAGTTTGGTAGTTGGAGGGCATTGTGGGTCAAGTGCATGTGCTGGGAAAATATGGGAGTCCTGAACGTCTTAGAAAGCAGAGGGGAAGCAGCCAGTGTGTGAGGTATCAGTAAAGGAAAGAAGATGGTTGATGATGCAAAAAAATAAGAGGACTTATGTCTCATGGCTTCAGTTTTGATAAAGAAAAAGAGAGGGTCATCTGCTAACAGTATGGGTCAGTATTAATATGATAATTAACATAAATTTGGTGCACTTGAGTCCTAGGTCTGTTTCAACTAAGGATGTAAAATCTTTAAGTTTGAGTCAGTGTTTCTAAACAGAGATATTGTATCTTTGGATTGGATTGTTTTTAAAATACAGAGTTTTAAAAAATAATTAGAATATTCTAGTGTTTTCAGAGATCTAGAAATTTCTACAGTATTATCTGCCTTGAAAGATGTGAAATTTTACTTAAGTCCCAGAGTATTATGTCATTTGTCACTTTACCTTGGTCTATATTTCATTTTATCACCACACTGAATTTGACTCCGTTTGTTAGCTTTTATTGTCTGTTAAAGGGAAGATCTTAAGAACTTCAAACCCCAAATAGAGGTGCTTGAGTAAAACAAAAATCCTTTTCTAGTATTGGAATTTTCCAGATCAGAAATTAACTGTCTAAATATATCTTAAAGGGCTTTGCAACCATAAAACTGTAGAATTTTAGACCTAAAAGAGATCTCCAGTTGCCTAATTTTTAGATGAGGAAGAGAGTTGAGAAAGAGAGATTGTCTGAAATACATTGTAAAATTGGATGCTGTAGATGAAATCAAGAAATCTGTGACAAGAGAAATTGAAATAAGTATTTTTCTGTTAACCAAAATGAAGTTTTAAAAGAACAACTACTGTTCTTTATGTGTCTTAGTGAAAGGTCTAAAGTTGGTATTGATTGCATCCTATAATGAGAGAGGGAATTAGGCACTCACACTTCTCCTCACTTTTTAATTTTTTAATATATAATGTGTACAGGACAAAATTCGAAAAATAGAAATGGATTTGCAGTGAAAAGCAGTTCCCTTCCAACCTTGTCCCTCAGCCCCTCTGCTCCTCTTATACATTTGTCCAGAGATATTCTATGCATTTAAAAACACACGCTTATAGGGTTTTTGTTTTCTTAACAAACAATAGCATAATGTATACACTGTTCTGTTTTCTCAGGGATGGTTTCATATGAGTATGTATAGAGGTGCCTCCTTTTTAAAGAAGGAGCCCTAAGTTCTTACATGCTACAAAATATATTTATATGATACACTTTAAGGACATCTTAGCTAGGTATAAAATTGGGGGGCAAAATTTTTTTTTTTAAGTACTTAGACAGCATTGCTCTGTCGTCTTCTCTATCAGTGTTGCTCTTGCGAAATTATGCTGAGCTAAGGTTTTTCCTTGCTTGTGCATGATTTCTTATCTTTGCCTAAATACCCACATAATTCTCTCTTTATTCTTAAAGTTCCGTAAAGATCATCATTCTACAAATTCAAGGTTTAATTTATTTTGAAAAGTTTTACCCTGTCATATCTTTGAATTTACATTTATTCTTTTTTCTTTATAAAAGTCTTTTTGAAGAAGACTTTTGTGTATTCTTTTGATTCCATTTCTTCCTCCTCCATCTCTATTGTCTTCTCTATAAATTCTCTCTGTATTGTTGGTCTTTTCCATTTTGTTTAAATGATTTCTCCATGTCCTTATTTTTCTTTTTAGTCACATTTATTCTATTTTGGGTTGCTTCTTAATGTGGCTTTTAACTCTATAATGTTATTTATTTCTTCATTTTTTTTTTCTAAATTCTACCAGCTTGATTTTCGTTTCCTTCTGTTGGTGTATAGTCTCTTCTTTGAACCTTTGTTTTTCTTCTTTGAGCTCATTTTTTTAAAGAGGGGTCACGTTTCCTATGGTTGTCTTTGAGACTTTGCAGAATTATTTATCTGGACTCTTCCTGTGTTTCTTTGAATAGTTCTTGTGTTGTGTGCTCTTAATTTACCTTTTTCTCTTTATAAAAATATTTTTTGCAAGTTATATGCGAAGATCCAGTATTGGTTATTTTCTGATTATTATTTATGTTGCAATAGGGTAGATGGTTGGGTATAAGCATGGGCAGCTTGCAACTTTTCCTTGTTAGGCTTGGTACCCTAATTCTCTCACAAAATCTGTTATTTCCTTTGCCCTAGATTTCATTTCACACTAGTTTTGGGCATTGAAAAGATAGGGTGGTTCCTTATGTCAGCTTCTCAGTGTCATAACAATGCAATGCCACTTCCACTCTACATCTGCTGCTTCAGTCACCCTTGGCTAAAGAATTAGGTGTAAATGATATATATGGCATAGTAACAAGAATTCTTCTCTTCAGTCTACCCATACCTTTCTATGGTATTAAAATGTGGTGCAAAGAAACATTCCCTGCCTCTCCTATGGCTTATACTTACGTCTGATTTCACTCACCTAATGATACCATCGGTAGAATCATTGCATTTGCTGTTTAGAATTATGCTTTTTGGAGAAATCTGTTTACTGCTTGAGCCCCAAGAAGGCATATAATGGCTTTCAGCATGTTCTCTTCCCTTATTTAAAGCTTGCAGCTGTGTTTCATAGTTCATGATGTGGAGCTATGATAGCTTCCTTGCTTCAGCTATATAGTGAAGTTGCAAAATTATACTCAGTACTTACCAGATGTACTAGGAAATGTAGTTTCTTTATTGTCTATCATGTGTAATCTTCTTCCTGATCCCTCTACCTTTAGTAAGGGGGGAGGAGGAAGAAAGACTTGCTGAAAAACAGGATCTTTGGGCTCTTTTGGTTTAAATAGTATCTTTTCAGGTACTGTAGTGTTTCATCTTTCTTCCCCTTCCTCCAGCTTCTACCAAGGTGGAGTCTGGGTGCATGTAAGAGGGACCTTTGGGAATGTGGTCACACTGGCCTCATAACTATGGATGTGGGCAGGATAACTCGGATCCACACTGTCCTTACAAGACTTTGTTGCAAGGACCCAGACTGGTGACTGTTGAGTAATGGTTCATCCTATTTGGCATGGAAGCCATTGAAGAGGCTCCTGCTGCCTATAGTCCTGATTACTATTTGCCTACAGTCATGTAGTCTCCTGTACCATATGGGCTTCGTTCTGACCCAGACCTTCTCTAGTCATCTGAGTAGGACAGGTAGAAACTTCTGGATTCCTACCATGATGTACTTGGATCATCTGTCCAGTCTCTTCCTCCATCCATGATATGCTGTTACTCCCATACCATGTTAGGAATGCTGTGAAACTGAGTACTGGGCTTTACTAGAAGCCTGTAGCCTCCTCCAGACTGTATCTCAGAAGCAGACCTCCAGCCCAGATATTTTTAGGGTACCTGATACCTGTCAGAATGTTTTCACCCATCTTTCTCCACTGCCACTCTCCTACCTGTTCCCAAGGTTCCATGCAGAAAAGGAAATAGGGAGGACTCTAATATCTGATATCTTCATCTTCCCTCTGTACCTTTTCTTCATGTAATCCACAGGGACCTGAAAGGGCCTTTTTTTATTTTCATGTTTCCGTCTGGAAGGAACTTTCCTTCCATTCTTCTTGCCAAGTTAACGTTCACATCCACTCATCCAATAGCAGAGGATGCAGGGAAAGAAATGAGTTTATCAGGAAGGGAAGATAAATCAAGGTAGTTTAAAACTACTCCCTTCAGTTTTTGAAGAGGTAGATTTTTCTCCCTCTGTTTTCATTTTTTAGAAGTCAGATTTATTGGGGTATAATTTATGTAAATTTATGTAAAATTTACTCTTTTTAATGGTACGGTTGGTTTGGGTTTTGAAATATATATATAGTTGTATAATCACCACCAAAATCAAGACTTAGAATATTTCCATCACCCCAAAATGTTCTCTCATGCTCCTTCCTAGTCAAAGTCGTCCTTGTACCATTAGCCCCTAGCAACCACTGATTTGATTTCTGCCTTTTCCAGAATTACATATAAGTAGAATCATATAGTATATACTCTTTTGTGTCAGCCTTCTTTCATTTAGCATAATGCTTTTGAGATGCTTATTGCTAATTACCTTTCCATTGTGTGGATATGCCATATTTGTTTATCCTTTAATCAGTTCACAGGACTTTTGGGGTTTTTCCAGTTTGAGGGTAATGTAAACATTCTGCTATATATATTCTGCTATCATAAACAAGTTTCTGTGAATATTCATGAACAATCTTTGTGTATACATATCTTTTCACTGCTGTGGGATTTTCTAAAGTGGGTTTACCATTTTGCATTCCTACCAGCAATGTATGAAAGTTCTGATTGCTCTACATGTTTGACAGCGCTTATTATCATCACTCTTTTTCATTTTAGACATTCTAGTGACTGTGTAGTGCTATTTCATTATAATTTTAATTTGCCTTTTCCTAATGACTGATCAATGATGTGCTTATTATCCATCTTCTTTGATGAAGTGCCTGATCAAATCTTTTGCCCACTTTTTAAAAAATTCAGTTGTTTTTCTTATTGAGTTGTGAGTTCTTTGTATATTTTGGATATAAGTCGTTTATCAGATGTGTGTTTTGCAAATACTTTCTCCCAACTCATGGCTCAACTTTCCTTTTCTTAACATTTTGATGAAGTCCAACTCATCGTCTTTTTCTTGTAGGATTTCTATTTTTTGTGTCTAGAAATCTTTGCCTGGACCAAGGGCATAAAGATTTTCTCTTGTTTTCTTCCAGAAGTTTTTTAGTTTTATGTTTAGTTTTAATCGTTTTGAGTTGATTTTTATTTTATTTTATGATGTGGGGTAAAGGTCAGGGTTTATTTTTTTGAATGTGAATGTTCAGTTGTTCCAAGGCTATTTGTTGACAAACTGTACTTTCCTCATTTAATATCTTGGCACTTTTCTTGAAAATTCATTAACCGTTTATGTGTGGGTCTCTGAACTCTCAATTTTGTTCTATTAATGAATATATCTATTCTTAACCAGTATCTTGATTACTGTAGCTTTATGGGAAGTCTTAAAATCAAGTGGTGTGAGTTCCCCAAATTTGCTAATATTCAAAATTGTCTTCACTATTCTATATCCTTTGCTTTTCTATATATATTTTAGAATCAGCTTATCAATTTCTAACAACAAAAAACGCCTGCTGAAATATTGATTGGAATTACATTGAATATATAGATCAATTTGGGAGAGAAATTAATGTCTTAATAATTCTAAAACACTTCTAATTCATGAGCATGGTATGGTATCTCTGTTTTGGGGTCATCTTTAATTTCTCACAAAAGTACTGTTTCCAATTTCTGAAAAATTAAAATTCCCCCCTCTGTTTTCATTTGTTACTTACTTATTTATTTATTTATTTTAGGAAGATTAGCCCTGAGCTAACATCCACCACCAATCCTCATCATTTTTGCTGAGGAAGATTGGCCCTGAGCTAACATCTGTGCCCATCTTCCTCTACTTTATATGTGGGATGCCTACCACAGCATGGCTTGACAAGTGGTGCCTAGGTCCACACCCGGGATCTGCACTGGGGAACCCCGGGCCGCCAAAGTGGAGTGTGTGAACTTAACCGCTACGCTACCAGGGTGGCGTCTGTTACTTATTTTTTAATAGCTTTATTGAGATATAATTCGCATACCATACAATTTACTCATTTAGAGTGTATAATTCGTGGTTTGTAGTATATTCAAAGAGCTGTGCACAATAAGCACAGTCAATTTTAGAACATTTTCGTCATGCCAAATAAGAAAACCTGTACCCCATAGTTGTCACCCCTCAGTCCCTCCATCCATCCCCATACCTCTACCCCCAGCTCAAGGCAGCTGCTAATCTACTTTCTGTCTCTATGGGTTTTTCTATTCTGGACATTTCATATAAATGGAACTATATAATTTGTAGTCTTCTGTGACTTGATTCTTTCAGTTAACATATTTTCAAGGTTCATCTATGTAGTAGCGTGTATCAGTATTTCATTCCTTTTTATTACCAAATAATATTCCATTGTATGGATATGTCACATTTTGTTTGAGCATCCTTAAAAATGGTTTATTTCAGTTTGTGGTAAATTGATTTCTCCTTTAACATGATTTGAGTAGATTAGGTTCTTTTCTCAGTTCCCTCTCATATGCCCTAAAGATAGCAATTGCAATTTTATTCTGCCAGCCTTTGTATATTTGAAATTAATATCAAATACAAATTTTAAATGATTATCATTCAAAATCTTTCTTTACAGCCTCTAACTTTCTTTTTTCACAAATAAAACAAAACTTTTATAATGGATTATTGAACTTTTTTAACCTCTTAAATTTAGAAGCCATTTCAAAGCAAATATTGTTTTCAGTTTTAAAAAGCACTTACTATTTGTAAAACCTTATCTATTGAAAGCTTCTTTTGGAAATCTTTCATTGCATAATATTTAATTTGGAGGTGAGGGAATAAATAGGATAATTTTAAAATGTATTATTGCTGCTTTAATCAAAACTACAGTCTTTCTGCTGCTCAGATTTTTATCATGTAGTGTTTTAATAGTAAATAATTTATGAGATAGTATGATTATCTGACCTTATTTTTAAAACTCATTTAAGGGTAGTAAAACCATTAGAGACAGGAGAAGGGGGAAAATATTTAGGACCTACCATGACAGGAATATTGGTAGAGACTTTTGAATGTTAACTTGTTTAACCTTTACAGCACCCTCTTGGTTAGATATTTTACTGTATTATAGTTTGGAAACTGAAGCTCTGAGAGGTTAAACACTCCAGCTTGGTAAACAACTCCAACTTAGCAAAACAGAAGTGAGACCCAAGGCGGTGTGATTTCGATGCCACTGTTTTTTCCTCCCAGTTACTGAACTGTACTGTTTGTACAGGGAGGCCACTGAAGTCAGAAACACATTCCAGTGCATAATATAAGTCCTACTGATACTTCATTATGTAGCCGATAGCATATCTTTGTTTCTAGACTTTATGACCACACTCTAGGGAAAATATATAAATACATAAACATCTATTCAGACAAACTTCCATATCTACACGTATGCTTCTCAACAGTGTAAGTCCATGTGTCTTTTATTTTAATAAGTGAGTATCTTTTAAGAGAATGAAGTGATAATGAAGGAATTGTTAGGGATCATATATCTTCGCTCTGCTATAGGTTTATTTTGAAACTTAAATATCTGTTTATTGGGTTGCTTACTGTGGACTTAAAATAATAACATTCTTTTCTCTTACCTCTCATATTGAAGAGTAGGGCATCAGTGAGTGAAAAGGAAGAAATTACTAATGGGAGTTTTTATTTTAAATTAGCTTTGATTTTTTTCAGTTTTATATTATTTAAAGTTAGAATTTTTCTCTTAAACTATCTCTGTTTTAAAAGATTATGTGGGGTTTTTTTTTTGCATCTTCATAAATGATGACTTGATGAAATTAGTCATTTATGATCAACAAAAATATGCCAGAACTTTTCAAAGTTCAAATGGACTTTTAACATTCAACATCAAAGAATTTTGCCTAATTAAAGCTTCTGTTTAATTAAGATAACAATGCATAGTCCTTCATTAAAATTAACACAGAAAAAGTTCTTTCTTGGTCCTTGGAGAGGATATTATATGCAAGCCCTGTTGTGTGGGTTGCAAAATGTCACTGGAATTTATATGCATTACTTGTCTAATTGCAGTAAATGTAGCATGTCCAGATAGGTTTAGAGTTAGAAGGCTGTTTGTTACTTACTGGAAATCACTTGAAACCTCAGTACCCGGAGGCAGCTGTGCCCAGGTCCTTCACCTCTCCCCAGAGATGGCTAAGAAGACTCTTGTTGGACCCTGTCTTTCATGGCGGGAGCAGTAAACATGACAGGTTGTTTGGGAGCCATCTGTTTAAAATGGCTGCTGCTTTGTATGCAGCAATGAACTTGAGATCAGTTTTCTGTCTTTCTTCGTGGTAACAGTCTTATTTGGTGTCACAACAGGTGGAAGTTGATGGGTCGAAACTAAATGTGACCAGCACGTGGAACCTGGCTTCACCCTTATTGTCTGTCAACATTGATGGCACTGAGAGGACGATACAGGTAAATAGTCTGATGATTTACTTAGAGGGCTCCATCAAGTCCACAATCCTTACCTGTACCTGTGTGGTTAATACTTACAGGGATAGTCCATCTCATACATTTTATAGTTGAAAACGTTTTTTTCTTATTTTAGAGGATCTTGAGTGAAGTCTTATTCTGAAGAATCAAGGTTTTCTTTTTTTGAGAAATCTAGGAAAGTTAGTGTATTACCCTTTGTTGTAAATAAAGCATCCTGCATGGTTTTCTAAAAATATTAGATTAGCAGTTTTCTTTGTCATCGTGAGTTTTTAGTTGTGAAATAGAACTTACTTTCTTGCCTTCCTTTTCTATGCAATTGAAGTTGTATAGTATTAGATCAACAGAAACATGAGCTGTTCAGGCTGACTTTCCATAACACATTGATGCCTTTTGAAAAGTGAGTAATCTTAATTTGCTAACCTTTCTTCCCCCACCATATAAAATGTCTTGCATCGAGGAGATGCCTTGAAATCCAGAGTTGCCTGAAAGTTCTTTGTGATCAGTGACCTACATTTTAAAGTAGACAGCTATGAAAAGAGATTCTGCCTAAATTCCTTCACCGCACTTATAGTTGAGGTTTAAGGCTCCAGAAAAAAAAAATAAAAAATACCGTGGAACGTGTGGCTATCACATGCAAATAAAAATCATAACCCCCCCCCCATAGCATTAAATGCTTGTTCTTTTTTCTTTTTTAGGAAAATGTTTCTTGCATTCCCTTAATTGGATTTTATGCAGGAAACTGATTTTTAAAACCTAGAATAATCAAGAGAATCGCAGATAAAGATTACTCTAAACTAGATTCATATATACTTCTATTAGAGACTGTGGGTCAGAGGATTCAAGACACCCCCAGTAAATATTTGATGACTAAACTAATTTCCAAGCCAGGTTCAATTGGTATATTATCTCTGGGTTTCTAAGAAATATTGAACTCTCTGTAATGAGTTCTGTATTTTGACTTTGGTTTTGTGACTTGTTCCAGTATATTTTTTCTCTCATATTTTCTTTCATATTCTAATGAAGTGAAACACTTTGAGACCGATGGAAAAAATATCAGTGCCTAATTTCACATCACTTAGATCCATTTATTATGTCTTCAAAAATGGGTTATGTCACACTTGTTTATGCTCAATAGAATATACTCTGCATTGAATGTGCTGTGGCTCAGGCATTCGTGTGTTTTGGTCAGGAGGAGATAGTATGACCTCTCAGTTCTGAGTAGAGAGAGATACGAAGTCCTACTATCCAAATCTTTCTATCATCATATTTTCAGAGTCCTCCTCAATGACTGTGCACATAGATGTCTTAATGGCACTTTTACACGTGGAGTTTCTAGCTAAATTAACATTGGATATCTTAGAATATATTTGTATATATATTTATATTAATATATTTGTGTATTCTAAATAATATACTTAGAATAATCCGTAGAAATATTTTTCCTAGCATAGGGATAATGTTCAATAAATCCCTTTTAATTCTTGCAAGTTCTTTGCTTAAAAAAGAAAAAAATTAATGTGAAATAAATGACCCCTCAAGGCAGACCCTTGGCTCTTTAGAGGAGGTCATTGCTTCCAGTTAAGTGCTCTCTCGTTGGAAGGAAATGACCTCTTTCAGAGAGGTAAATGGTATACTGGAAAAGAAAAGTCATTTACTTTAAAAAAGGTGAGCAAAGTTTTTCCTTACCAGAACAGATTAATTTTATTTATTTTCTATGGGAAGTAGCTTTCAGTGTTGACTCTTTTTATCTCCAGAATATACTATGATCCTTGTCAAATTAATAACATGATAAGAATAAATAACACATAGTGCTTACTGCGTGGCAGGTATAGTTGTAAGCACAGCTTCTTCGCATTTCATCTTCACAACAACTGTATGAAGTAGGTACTATTATTTATGCTATTGTAAATGAGGCAGCGGAGGCCCAGAGAAAGTAAGTGACTTGTTCAAGGTCACCCAGCTAATAGGAGGTGGAGCCAGTATTTAAATCCAAGCAGTCTTGCTGTGGGATCCGTGTTGTTAAGCAAGCGTTGCACTATGCTGAGGCAAGCTAAGTGATTTCCCTGTGATTTCAAAGCCAGGAAGAAGCTGAGCAGAAATTTGAAGCCTGGTAGTGTGACTCAGAGTGTGTGCTTCTAACCACAGTGCTATCTAGGACTTTTCTATTTTCCCCATCAGGGTTCTTCAGTTAGTAATTTACCTCTCATTCATACTCATAAACCAGTGATGCTCAAACTTTAATGTGCTTCAGAATCAACTAAAAGACTTGTTGAAACTCAGATTGTCGCACCTGCCTGCAGAGTTTACTCTGATTTAGTAGGTCTGGGCAAGGTGTGTATTTCTAATAAGTTTCCAGGTACTGTGGGGACCTGAAATTGGCCACCCCAAGATATATCTCTTTGGCATCAGGATTATTTGAGGCTGATTGCTTTTGATAAACTGGGACAGGGAAGGAGGCTCTGAGGAATGGAACTTGCCCTTTGTTAGGACACTTACATTTGTAAGGTAAGTCTCTATCTGTAAAAGGTGCCTCCCTCTCTGTACCAGGAAGAAGAAAGGAGATGACCTTCTCTCTAGAAACTCTTAATCAATACCAAAGGCAAGGACTTAAAATCTGCATTTTATTGTGCTAGTCTGGTAACCTCCCGTAACTCACTTCCCTCCCCCTCCCAACGTTGGTATTTCTTTAAGGATTAAGCATCTTTCCTTAGGCTAGGAACTGGTTGCTGCGCTCACCTGTGACCGCCCAGCTCCAGACGATAGACTTGCCTCCTGCTACGCCCACCAAGATAGCAGACTGTGTCCATCAAGCACTGTGCAGACAGGGCAATCTTGTGACTATTGTGGGAGGGACATTTCAATCACATGTGAAACACCCTGTTTGGGGGTATATAACCACTCTGTGCACCCCACTTCTTCGGTGCCCTTTCTTCCTTTGGGAAGAAAGGACCCGGGCGATGGTTCCTCATAAAGCTTTGTTTAATTTTCTCTTGCTATTCTGTCTCATGTGAATTTAATTCGTTCTCCGGCCAGACGAACCCCCATTTGGGAAGAGGAAATGTCTTCCTCCCCTACATAATAATGATGCTGTAGGTCCAGGGGCCACAGTATGAGAACCACTGCATTAAACCTTTGTAAACAGACTATGTTGGGAGTGATGAGCAAAATTAAGGTAAGTAGGAGCCAAGTCATTGGTAGCTTTGTCAGTTACATATTATGGGCTCTGCTTTATCCTTAAGCCAATGGGGACCCATGGAAGAGTTTTAACCAAGAAAGTGATGATGTGAACACAGTTGGGGTTTACATCGTAGAATGGATTGAAGAAGGGTGAGACTGGAGGCAAAGAGAGAAGTTAGGAGGTGTTACAGAAAAGGAAGTAGCAAGTCATTTTGCCTGGAAAATAGTAACAATCAGGATGAATGGCACTGTGTGATGGAGGAATTTGGAAGAACAACAGGAGGAAATAACTGGTAGCCTCACAGGGTTCTTTGTTGGTTTCTTTTCCACCTGCCTGTTAGCATCGGCACATCTTCAAGATTTATTCTTAACTCTTTTCTCTATGCTGACTTCCTGGGCTGCATTGCCCAAGATGTTCAGCTCACTACTTCCAAGCAAATAGCTATGAAAATATTACTATGTATCTGTTTGTATTTCTCTTGTCCTTGTTTATGGTAAGTTCAGAGGAGAACTGTTGGATGGATATTACCACAGGTATTTTTCAAATGATTTTACAGCAGTAACTGCTGTTCTTTTTTTTCTGGATTTTTGTAAATAGATTAAAACTTTTTATTATTAACTATTTTGTATACACAAAGTAATGCTTACTAATCTTATAACTGCTAAAGAATAACACAGTGAACCTGTTTACCCACCATCTAGATTAAAAAGGGAATCATTACCAATACTATTGACTTTGTGCTCCCCCTTGATTAACATCTTCCTTCCTCCTGCCCTAGAGGTAACCACCATCCCGATTTTTAAATTTATCACTCTCTTCCTTTTCTTCAGGGATATTTACATATAGAATAAAATTGTAAACAATACATTATTTAGCGATTCCTGTTTTTGAACTTTATGTAAACATCACCGTACTCCCTATGCTTCTGTGTGCTGCTTTTTCCTCCAGTCTTATGTTAGTGAGATGCATGCAGCCTTAGTTTATTTTCATTATACATGTTAATGTCATATTAATATGCCACAATTTATGTATTCTTCCTCTTTTAGACATTTTTCTTATTTGTTTTGTTACACAAATAATGCTTCTACGAACGTTCTTCTAGTATTATATGTTTCTTCTTGAAATGACAGTTTCTCCAAGGAATATGCCAGTGGAATGGCTGGGTTGTAGGGACCATGCATCCTTAATCCTACTTGGTAATGCCAGAAGGTCTTCCCTCTGTGCCTGTACCAATTTACATGCCTACCAATAGTGATGATGATGATATTAATAATATGAATGATAAGCTAAGCTTATCGTATACTTATGATGTCAGGCACTGACTCTTCTAAGCACTTCTTTGTATTAATTTATTTAATCTTCACAGCAGTCCAATAAAGTATGTACTAATGTTATCCCTCATTTTGCAGTTGGGTAAACAGCCCTGTAGAGGCTAAATTGCTTGCCCAAGGCATTCTCCTAGTAAATGGAAGAGCCAGAATTTGAACACAGGCATCTGCACCGTGAACATTTTGTTTCACATCCTAGTGGACGCTTGGTATCCAGACTACTTAAGTTTTTCCTGACTGGTAGATTTAAATGGTATCTCTTTGTGGTTTTAATGTATATTTCTCTGATTAATAATGACAATGAGCATTCAAAAAATATGTTTATTGACAGTCCTGTTTTCTCTTCTCAAGATGCTTGTTCATGGCGTTTGCCCATTTTTAAAATTAAATTGTCTTTTTTTCTTAATTCATGAAAGTTGTTCATATTTTGTGGATCCTGATTCTTTGTTAGTTATATGTGTTACAAATAACTTCCAGTCTGTAGCTTATATTTTTACCTTTCTAAGTTAGAAAGTGAAGTTTTAAATCAGAGATTTACTATCAGAATTTTCAATCTTTTCCTTCATGGTTTGTGTGTTTTGTATTTGCCTAACAATCCTCTTCTACTGCCAAGCTCATGAGTAAAGATACTTACCTATATTTTTCTTCCAAACCTTTTAAGTTCTGCTTTTCACATTTAAATCCTTAATCCACCTGGGATTGATTTCTGTGTACGGGGTGAGTTAAGATCCGCCTTTACTTTTTAAAATATGGATGACCAGTTGTGCCAGCACTACCTGTAGTCATGTGTTTCTCTCCCTTACCAGCTTGCTGCCTCCTCACCCTTTCCAACCTTAGAATTCTTTAGAAGATTTGTTGTGTTTATGAAGTGTTTCTCAATTAATGATAAACAAAAAAGTGATTTTTCCTTTAATATGAAATTCTGGTCACTATATTTACCTTCACAAGCTACAAGCTCTCTGTCAGTCACTCCCTTTCATTTTCCATTTGTCTCTAGGGAATCTTTAGCCACTTTAAAAGGGTGTGTGTGTCTGTGTCTGTGTCTGTGCATGTGTTGCAGGCTCAGGGCATCAGATGATATTTGAGACACACCTTAGAAAAGTATGTTCATAAAATGGGAGATGGATTGGGAAGCATTGAGGTAGGGTAGTAATGCAAGCTAAGTGTGGGGAAATAGATTGGAGGAGCCAAGTTATGAACAGAAGGTTAAAGAGGCTGTGCTTTTCAATCAACAGTGGAGATATTGTTGAAACGTTGTTACAGAGGAAAATAATGTCCATCAAAATGCTGTTGTGGAAGGTTAATGTGCCTTCACAATAGAAGAGAGGTTAAGGGATTGAAGGGGGAGGTAGGAAGGACTTCCTCTAGGAGATAACCATATTACTTCACTCCTGAGGTAAGAGATCCTAAAGTAGGGTGCTGGCAGTGTAAAGAAAAAAGGGGGTTGGGTTGAAAGACGTGGGTGATGAGAACTTGAGACAATTTGTTGAGTGTTCTATGCAGCAGTGGGTACCATAAGGACCGCAAAATCCTGTATCCAGCAAACACTGGTCCCCTGCTTTGACCGTTTTTTTTTTTTTTTCTCCCCAAAGCCCCAGTACATAGATGTATGATTTTGTTGTGAGTCTTTCTGGTTCTTCTATGTGAGCCACCACCACAGCATGGTTACTGACAGACGAGTGGCGTGGTTCTGTGCCTGGGAACTGGACCTGGGCCACCGAAGCAGAGCGTGTCAGACTTTAAGCACCAGGCCATCAGGGCTGGCTCTGTCTTTTCGTTTTTTTAATGAGCTTTTATCAGGCTTACCTGTCATCATCAGGTGGCTGTCTCCTTAAAGGCAAGGTTTTAAAAGTGATCCCTACATTCTGTGCTTTTACAAACTAAGCCACCAATCATCTATCAGTTTCTAAAAGCAGGAGAAATATGATAGAAGTTCAGAATTCTGTGCCAGTTTGAGATTAGGGCTATTGTTCTTTTATTAGGTTTTTCTTTTTTCAACACTATTTTGTAAACTTAATTGGATTTTCTTTAATTATGGTAAAATATACATAACATAATATTTACCATTTTAACCACATTTAGATGTATATAGTTCAGTGGCATTAAGTACATTCACATTACTGTGCAACCATCACCACTTTAGAACTCCTTTATCATCCTAAACTGAAACTCTGATTCCATTAAACACTAACACTCCTCTCCCCCTCTCCATAGCCCCTGGCAACCACCATTCTGCTCTGTCACTGTATGAATTTGACTAGGTACCTAGTCTAGGTACCGCATATAAGTGGAATCATAGAGTATTTGTCATTTTGTGACTGGCTTATTTCACTTAGCGTAATGTCTTTAAGATTTATCCATATTGTAGCATGGGTCAGAATTTCCTTCCTTTTTAAGGCTGAATAATATTCCATTTTGTGGATATACCACAATTTGTTTACCCATTCATTTGTTGATGGACATTTAGATTGTTTCTACCTTTTGGCTATTGTGAATAATGCTGCTGTGAACATGTGTGTACAAATATCTTTTTGAGTCCCTGCTTTCAATTCTTTGGGTTATATACACAGAAGTGGAATTGCTGGATCATGTAGTAATCCTGTGTTTAATTTTTTCAAGAACTACTTTCCACAGCAGCTGCACCATTTTACATTCTACCTGCAATGCACAAGTGTTCCGATTTCTCCACATTTTTACCAACACTTGTTATTTTCTGATTGTTGTTGTTTTATCATAGCTATCCTAATGGGTATGAAGTGGTATCTCATTGTGGAACAGGCTTTATTTAGATAGTTATTGAGAAAGTTACTCAGAGTACTTCCCAATACTTGCCCTTCCTTTGTCTGTTTTACTGTGTAACCAGTTCACTGGTAAATGGAACTTTTTTTAGTACAAATAGAAGCAGCTTTCTTACAAATGAGTTTCTAAAACCCATTCTCTCAACTTCTTTCCTCCCCTGCATAAAATCAGGTATAATTCGCGCAATCTGTATAGTTATTACCAGGTAATAAGCAAGCAGTATTCTATTTGGAAGAGGCTGTGTTTAAAAGTCTAGTTCATTATAATGTCAAAACTGGTAAAACCTCTCCTGAACTCAGTTCCACCTCAGACCAAGAAATTTTCATAGAGAAGCTGAGAGTGGTGCTTTCTTCTTTCTTGCTTTAAATCCTCTCCCACTTCTTACCTGCTATCTGCAGTCTCTCGAGAGTTGCAGTTTGGGGCAAAGACAAGAGGTTCACGGCAGGAAGAACTAGGGTGACCTGGGCAGATGTCAGCTGGCATTCATTCTTTTCAGGCATGGCAAGTGTCCAACGTTGGCTAGTGTCTTTTGGGACAATTTTGTGAATTTGGGAGAACACCTTTTCTGCAGAACCCTTACTGTGTGCTCTGTCTTTTCCAGTTGGCTTCAGCCTCTAGATTCCCATCCCTCCTGATGTTCCTGTTGGGGAGCTCTCTCGTGGTGACCCAGCCTGGAGCTCTTCTGCACAATCCCCATCTGGGCCACAAGAGATAGTTATAAATCCTTGCCTTAGCAAACTCTTTTCTTCTTGTTGTGTCACCAAAAGGATTGCTGATCCTTCTCTAGGTGTCCCTTAAAATCCAGGAGCCACATGGGAAACCATGTGATTCTCATGAAGTCCCTTTCACTTAGTTTAAGTGTCCAACCTCGAATTCTTAGCTCAATGATTCAACCTCTTCTGATGAATTTTTAACTTCTTTCGTATTCTGTTGAGGTGGGAGATAGGCAATTGCTGATTTTACACTTTCTTAGCATGTCCTGCTAGGTAGCATAGTCTAACATTTTAAGGATATGTGGGTACTTAGCACATACTTATTTTTATTGCTGAATCTCTGTGACTACATTTAAAATAGTGGTTAACGTCTTTATCTCACTAGATCGTGAAGTAGTTGGAGAGGAAGCATACCTTTGCTTTCGGAATTAGCTCCCTATTCATCCAATCAAATCCAATCAGATCACATTATTCACTTTCCCGGTTTTCATTAGTAAACCTTATAAGCTTGATATTATCCATTAATCTCTTTAAAAATAAATTGTATTTTGGCATGTACCATCATTTAGATAATAAATTTCATACGTTCCTAACTTCCTTTAATTGATCTAAATTACCTGTTTCAGTTTTGATTTGATCTTGAATTCTCACTGCCTTGCTGAGTTCCTGGCACATGTAAAGGCCCAATAACTGAATGGATGGATGAATAGTGGGTGAATGAATGGATAGTCATCCTGCATTTTGTAATTTCAGGAGTAAATCTGTCTTATCAATACCTTCATTTTAAGATTTAGATTTTATTTCTTCTAAGCCTTCATCAGAAAAGCTATGTTCATAAGGTAGCCTTCTCAGCCATTTTATCAATTCTTTTCCATTCCCGACCTTCTAACATTTGCAGAATCCATACTCTATTAAGTAGAACAGCTGATTGATCTCTGCAGATACAGAATCACTGTAGTTTCTGTGAGAGCAAAGAGAAACAAGAGGGCTCCCGAGGACCCGCCCACAGAAGTATCTTGCCTGTCAAGCATGCTTCTTTCCAATCTTTCCTATTTACCTTCATTTGCTCTGGGTAGCACTTGAGCTGTTTAAGGCTAATAGTACCACCTATTGATAGGTATTGATAGGTATAGAAAAAGGTCCACCTCAGGCTATTCCTGATTTCCTCTTTCTCAGCAGTTGTGCACACGTTGTTCCGCTCTCTCTCACCTGGTGTCACTAATTACTCGTTGCTCAGTGAAGCCTGCTTCACACTACCTCTTACTCCAGGGTAGCCGTCTGGCTGCTTTAAGTTGTCTTCTGACCTCAAGAAAATCATACTCTTGGACAAAAATTGTAACCATTGTTGATAACTTTAAATATAAAGTTAGTGTTGCATCTATCTGAAAGGAGGAGGAGGAGGTCGTATATGTTAAAATGAAATAGTTTATAACAAAGAACTGGGAATACTAACATTGAAAACTCTTGAAGATACTTAAAGGTCTTCTTTATAACTTTGTAATTTTTAATCTTTCTTCATTTAATAATTAAACCAAGTTTTCCTTAAATATCATTATTCAAGGAAAATAAAATGATAATATTTCATATTTATTTTCTTTATGTAGGGTATATACCAGTATTTTTCTACTATTTTGATTGCAAATGTAGAGTCCATCAGTAATGATGTTTATTAAATAGGCCTCAATTGTATGATCTGAGAACCTAACAATCCTTTCTCATTCTTTTGTAGAAAGGTGTATTCTGATTTCCAAATTACCAATTTAAAATGTTGTGGAATGAAACAGCATTGTCCACTAGAAATCTAATATGAACCATATATGCAGTGTTAAGTTTCTTAGTAGCTACATGAAGAAAGTAAGAATAAGTGAAATTAATTTTACTAATTCACTTAATTTAACCCAATATATCCAAGATGTTAGCATTTTAACATGAAACAATATAAAAAAATTATTACTGTGATGCCAGAAATGACATACACTCCTGACGTGCATGTAACAATGCAACAGTAATATCTTAAAAAAATGGGACAATTAAAATAAAATACCTACCAAAATAATGAAGTTGTGTTTAACAGGAAAAATGTATTACACTACTTCTGTATTTGAATTTAAATGTTAATTAATAACAATTAAATTAAATAGAAAATTTAGTTTCTCAATTGCGCTGGTCACATTTCAAGTTCTCAATAGCCATGTGTGGCTAGGGGTTATTGGGTGAGACAGCTCACAAGCAAAACCTTTTGTAAATCAGAGATTGCTTATAGAAGGAAAAAACACATAGTATTTTTCTAAGTGCTCTCCCATGTGTCAACCACGGTTTTGGTTTTTGTCATGTAAAATTAGGAACAGATAAATTAAATTGATTTTTTAAACAGAAGATGAATTTATCATCTAGTTGACAAACTTTATACATTTTAATTTAGAAGCTTAACAAAAGTTAGAACTATTTTTAAAAAGTGGAATGATTTCCTGCCTGTAGCATATAATTAAAGTGTTGAAGCAAAACAAAGGATTTGCTGTGTTCTATATGTGTTGAGCTCACTCTCTTTTTCCTCATACACCCCAGCACTTTCATAGTGTGGACATGCTGGATGAATAGAACTTGTTTTTATTACTCTGACTATACTGTATTCCTGTTAAGTAATTTTTAAAATCTTGACAGAGGCTCTTCAGTTTTACTTTGAACAGCTCGAGTAGTTTTCCATTTCTTATAACGTCATTTGTCTGCTGGGACTTAATATGTTGTTTCTTGTTAGTATTTTACAGACTAGATTTTCATGTTGTGTAGTCACGTTGTTTGAACATTTGCAAGCAGAGCCGACTGACTGCCATTGGCCTGTTTCTTTGTGTGGCATGATTTCTTCTATCCACCTGCTCACAGCAGGTTGTCTACAGGCCTGAAGAGTAGCTAAATACTTTTGAAAATATCTTGAGATCCTGCTAAGGTCTAACAATTTCTGCATTTTTGTGGTGTGAAGCTATTCATGGTATACCTTTGAAGGCTTTTTTCTTTTTATTTCTCAGATTCTTGCTTAAATATTTTCAAAAGAAGATAAATTTATTATAAATAACAGTACAAAGCTGATTGCAGCTCTATTGCGTTCTACATTGAATAGGTCATTGATATTCAACTAAGTGGAACTAATTTTCTATGTTAAAGCAGACAAATTTGGAATAGTTGTCACATGAATCTCATGTTATTTACTACAGAATACCAGATTAAATGAATTACTTGTGAATTGATTGCAGTGTTAAATAGATTATATAACATGATAACTTAAAATGCTCAGTGGGCCTGTGTAATATAGAATACTATACAAGCACATAAATATGATAGATGTTATTGTGTTTGCGGATTGAATGACTACCTGTGATATATTTGCAAATGCTTGTCCACACAGAATTTGAGTAGGTTTTTAGAATTTAACCTTAATTTTCTGTTTTTGAAGAAAATGAATTGATTTTCACACCACTTGGGAAAGAGAAGTTAAAAATAAGTTATTTTCTTTTTTTGTTTTTTAGATTAAAATAATTCCCACAAATTCTGAGAACAAACTTTAACTTTCATCCTAATAAATGTGTATGCATGCTAAAGTAAATATTTTAATAAAAAATTAAATGAAGTTGCTTACATTTTCCCTTATACTTTGCTAATACAAAAAAAAGTAGATTTGGAAATAACCGTCTTATGTTTTTGTTCCCAAATAAATGTTTTCCATGTTTTTAGATGTTTCTCCCCACCGCCACCTCCTTAGAAGTAATTAGCTGTTATTTGTACTGTATGCGTGTGATTACTCCAGAGTCATCAAATGTATTATGAAACCGTCTATTTAGGATGTATAGGATATATAAATGTATAACTTAGGATAAGTAGAGGTTGGTATTTTTTCCTAAAGAAGTAGGAAATGAAAGAATAATTATTAACCATCTCCTTTCACATTCCTGAAAACATCAATTACAGTTACACATCTCAGAAACAAGCCTACCGGTGGAACAGAAATAACTCCTTTCACCGTGCTTCAAAAAGTTTAATCACAATTTAACAGCTGGAATGTATTTACAACTATAATTTAAAATATTAATTTTGATGCAAGTCTACCTGCTTTTGTTATGCAGTCCTAGAAGCTTAGCAGTTTTCTTGTCTCTAGTGGCATATGTTTTATGATTTGGTGTTGCTCTTAAAAATTTAATATAATGGGAAAATGTCTTTCTGACCGCCCCCCATGCACACACATCCTTTTTTCTCCTCTACTATCTATTAACTAGAAAATTGTATTTTAGTAACTGCCAAAAAGAAGAGAATTTTGAACAGTATAAACACTGATTGTAGCAAACGTGGAAAATAATACAAGCAGCTGCACTGAAGACCGATAAGACAAATCCCATAGTAATGGCCTTTGAAACAGATTATCAAGTTGGAAATCAGTGAGGGGAAAAAGAAAACTATTACTATTTCTTCCTCTTACTGTTCAGTGAGATTACTTTTGAAGGTGAAATTGCTTCTGGTTTTATTATCCTAGGAAGACATTTTGGGAACATTTGATTTATTATTTTGTGAATGTTTTTACTTTTTTTGAGTGAGCAACCTTGCTAATTTCATATGAATTTGATTCTAACAAATGTTGAAATCATTTTGTTAACAATCTTACTTCTTAAATATTCTTTTCTTTAAAGACAAAAAGGAGTATTTTTTGTAAATGTTGGAGCAAACTATCAAAATAATAGAAGGAACTTTTTATCTGGTTATGAAGTGCCACTTAAATAGGAAAAGGGGTAAAATTTTTGGAGGAAATATTTTAATAAGTATGGAATATATTTTATGAAAGTACAAATCTTAATTTTTACTTTATTTTACATTTTGTTGTTAGTTTATCAAGTGGTCGGTTCATGGTTGTTTTGGCATGCCTCAGACTCCTTGTAGGCATCAAGTACTTTGTTCTTCGTGGATTCTAAAACTTAATTGTCTTAATCCTAGAAGGTGGGGAAAGTGTATATTCCAGTTTCCTGTATAGAGGTAAATTCCAATTTTGAATGGAATTTTATTTCTCTATTTTCTTTACATCAATCCTTATTGCTGAGATGTCAGGTTTGGGCACTTCTTTTCTTTTCCCTTCTTTTCTTTGCTTTGCTTTCTATGCAAGTATATAGATTGTGGTAGTGTGCTGGGGATAAAAAAGCTGATAGTCATAATGTGTGTAATCATAAAACCTGCTTTAAATTGAATGCAAAGTTAAGGGCAACTTATTGGTACTTATATTTATGGTTTACATATTCATCAATACAATTTAAATGTTTTTAATGTGAAAATTTAAATTTTTAAACCTATTTCCATTTCACATATTGCAGAAATACTTCTATTTGCCTGGGAATCAGCCTAACCCTTGTAGGGTAAAGAAAAGAAACTATTATATTTTTTTTAATGTCTCTTACATAGAAGGTAATGCCAAATATGACCTAAGTGGTATTCTAGATTCTGGAGATACAGAATTGACCAAGACTTAGATTGCAGCAGGAGGATGTAGGTACCAAACATGTAAACACATAAATAAGGTAATTTGGGTACTGAGAAGGTCAATAAAGACTTTAAAACAGGGTAACTCATGGGAAGTACCTAGAGGAAGTAGCTTTACCTAGGGTGGCTAGGAAATCATCTCTGAATTGAGTTGAGACTTATGAGGAGAAGGGGGCAGCCATGTGAAATTTCTTCTTTTTGAAGAAAGTCCCAAGTAGAAGGAATGGCAAGTACAAAGACCCGAGACAGGAACAAGCTTGGTTAGTGTTGAGGCTAGAGGGCAGGCCAATGTCTTGCGTATGGATTTTTGTTGTTGTTAGTGCCATCAAGTCGATCCTCCTAGTGACCCTGTGTACAGCAGAGCAGAGACCTGCCCAGTCTTTTTGCACCATCCTTCTCACCTTCTGAAGCTGTTATCAGACAATGCTCCGCTGCTATTCAAAGTGTTTTCATGGCCAATTTTTTGAAAGTGGTTGATCAGGTCCTTCTTCCTGGTGTGTCTTAGTCTGGAAGCTCTGCTGAAACTTGTCCATCGTGGGTGACCCTGCTGCTATTTGAAATTCAGGTGGCAGAGCTTTCAGCATCGCAGCAACAGGCAGCTGCCAGACTATAACAAGAGCAGAGGGGTGGTGTGGTTCCCTGACTGGGAAACCAACCTGGGCTGCAGTAGTGAGAGCACCGAATGTTAACCACTAGACCTCCAAGGCTGGCTTGAGCATAGTTAAGAGAGTGTAAAAGATAGGCAGGGACCAGATCACTTCGGGTCCTTGTAGGCCAAGGAGTTTGGTTTTTAATGAATTCCTACTATGAAGCTTTTGTGGGATTTGAATAGAAGAATTATATGATGTGATTTAAAATCCCTGCTGTGAGGAGGTCAGACCACAGGGGCCAGTGGTGGAGGCAGGGAAATCCTTTATCTGACCACTGCAGTCCTCCAGGTGAGAGGTGCTGATGGCTTAGACCAGGAGTCGGCCAAAGCCAGCCCACTGCC
Source organism: Equus przewalskii (assembly GCF_037783145.1). Lineage (NCBI taxonomy): Eukaryota > Metazoa > Chordata > Mammalia > Perissodactyla > Equidae > Equus > Equus przewalskii. The sequence continues at coordinate 69,441,658 of NC_091846.1, forward strand.
TCTTTTCTACGGCTCACAAGTTGAGGGGTTGGTACATTTTTAAATGGTTGAAAAAAATTGAAAGGAGAATAATATTTCATGACACGTGAGAGGTATATGAGATTCACGTTTCAGTGTTTGTAAATACAGTCTTACTGGAAATAACCATGTTCATTTGTTTCGATCTGTCTGTGGCTGTGTGTGGAATTTTTGTTATAAGTAGAAGCTTAATGCCCCAACTTTCCCTATCACACAGCAGTTATATATACCACAGACTTAGCAGTAGTAAAGTTTATTGTGATTTTTTTGAGCTTAGCACAAAGATTGAAGTTTTTCTGAACAAGAAGAACTGCCTTTAACCACTTTATTGAACGGCTTTGAAAATTAGCTTATGCCTCAGACGTGAAAATGGTCCTTAATGCATTCAACCTAAAATTGCAAGACGAAACACTGCTTACATGCAAAATTTACAGTGTGGGGGTTTTAACAACAACTAACATTTGAATCACAAGTAGTGTCAGGCTGCTTTTCCCACTTCCCAGGCTGTCAGATTAAAACAAGAAGCAAAATGCAGTTTTAGCAGCATTTTTCAGACCTCAATGCAAGAGCAAAGGAAATTTCTTTTGTTTTCTTTCTTTTTTTTTTTTTGTGGTGAGGAAGAGCTAACATCTGTTGCCACTCTTCCTCTTTTTGCTCGAGGAAGATTGTCGTTGAGCTAACATCTGTGGCAGTCTTTCTCTATTTTGTCTGTGGGACGCTGCCCCAGCATGGCTTGATGAGTGGTGTGCAGGTCTGCGCCAGGATCTGAACCTGTGAACACTGGGCCGCCGAAGCAGAGCACGCAAACTTAACCACTACGCCACTGGGCCGGCCCTGGAAATTTCTATATTTTAAAATCCATTTAACTATACAATTGAGGATCTTCCACCTAACCTCCAATTAAGAGTGATTAAACTGCAATATAATTTTAGGCTAAAGGCAAATATCAAGAGAAGAATCTAAGAAAATTCTATAAATGCCTTCCAAGCAACGAATATGCTCAACTACAAGCATATGCCTGTGGATTGATGTTGGTATTTGGCAGTATCTGTCTGTGGAAAAAGATAGTTTCAAAGGTGAAATGCATAAAATCTTATTACAGATCAGCATTAACAGATGCATATTTGCAACTGATTTTGGTGATAGGGAACACTAACTTTGAGCACCAATTAAACAGAATTTTGTCCCTAAATAAAAGAATTCCATTCTCCTTATTAGTATTAGTATTATAAAAAAGTTGTGCTTTATTATTGTATTTTGAATGTTGTAAAACAAAAACGTAAAAAGTTTTCTCTCTTGTTATATAAGTAGCTACATAATATCCTCAGTTTTGCCGCTGGGCTCACAGAGCCTAACATGTTTACTGTATGACCCTTTACAAAAAGAGTTGGCCAACCTTTGCTTAGGCTAAGATGGTAGCAGTGGGGATGGTAAGAAGTGAACTAATTTGACATATATTTGGGAGGGAAGACAGAAAAGATTGACAGATGGATTAGATACTGGGTGTGAAGAAAGTTAAAGAATTGAGTGAGCAATGGAGTGAATGATGGAAATTATTTACTGAGATAGGTGTGATAGAGGAGGAGCAGAATTTGGGGGCCAATCAAGAATTCTGTTTGGACTTGATAGGTTAAATACATGCATTAGATATCAAAGTGTTGATCTCCAGTTAACAATTGACTATATGAGTCTTGAACTCAGAGGACAAATGGGAGTTGAAAACATAAATTTCATAGCCATAAGCATGTATATTTTCTCTAAAAGCATGGATCTGCCACATAAAAAAGAATGAAATCAGACCTTTAACTTATACCATGTACAAAAATTAACAAAAAATGAATTAAATACCTAAATGTCAGACCTAAAATTATAAAACTCCTAGAAGAAAATATAGGCAAAAACTTCTTAACATTGGACTTAGCAATGGTTTCTTGACTATAACACCAAAATCATAGGCAACAAAAACAAACAGAGACAAATGGAACTGCCTCAGCCCTCAAAACTTTTGTGCATCAAAGGACATAATCAACAGAGTGAAAAGACGGCCTATGAAATGGGAAAAAACATTTGCAAATCATATATCTGATAAGGGGTTAATATCTAAATTATATAAAGAACTCTTTCAACTTCACAACAAAAAAACAAACCTGATTAAAAAATGGAAAAAGGGGGCCAGCCCCAGTGGCCTAGTGGTTAAGTTTGGTATGCTCTGCTTCAGCAGCCCAGGTTCAGTTCCTGGGCACGGACCTACACCACTTGTTTGTCAGTAGCCATACTGTGGTGGCGGCTCACATACAAAAAAGAGGAAGATTGGCAGCAGATGTTAGCTTAGGGTGAAACTTCCTCAGCAAAAAAAAAAAAAAAAAAAACATGGACAAAGGATTTGAATAGACATTTCTCCAACAGTCGCATACAAATGGGTGACAAGCATATGAAGAGATGCTCAACACCACTAATCATGAGAAAAGTGCAAATCAAAACTGCAATGAGATATTACCTCACATCCATTAGAATGGCTACTACCGAAAAAACAGAAAATAATAAGTGTTGGTGAGCCATGGAGAAATTGGAACCTTTTGCACTGTTGGTAGAATTGTAAAGTGGTGCAACTGGAAAACAGTATGGGAATTGCTCAAAAAATTAAAAATAGTGCTAGCATATGATCCAGCAATCCCAGTTCTAGATATATATATAAAAGAACTGAAAGCAGGGTCTTGAAGACATATTTGCTGCCCATGTTCACTGCAGCATTATTCACAATAGCCAAGAGGTGGAAACAACCCAAATATCTACAGTGGATGAATAGATAAACAAAATGTGGTCTATACATACAATGGAATATTATTCAGCCTTAAAAAGGAAAGAAATCTTGTCACATGCTACAACATAGATGAACCTTGAGGATTACGCTAAGTGAAATAAGCCAGACACAAAAAGACAAATACTGTGTGAATCCACTTAAATGAGATATCTAAAGAGTCAAATTCATAAAGACAGAAAGTAGAATGGTGGTTACCAGGATCTAGGGGGAAGGAGCAAAGGGAAGTTTTTGTTTAATGAATATAGAGTTTCAGATTTGCAAAATGAAAAAGTTCTAGGGATCTGTTTCACGACGGCATAAATATACTTAAAACTACTGAACTCTATACTTAAAAATGGTTAAAATGGTAAATTTTATGTCATGCATTTTACCACTAAAAAATTTTTTTTTGTTAGTTGAAAATCATAAGAGCCAAGATAATTTTTAAAAAGAAATACAAAAACTGATTTCAAGACTAACTGAAAGAGCAGTATCAAGACAGTGTGGTATTGGTAAATAGGCAGGTGGTTCAGGAGAACAGAATAGAGTCTAGAAATAGATCCAGATGTGGATGGTCAGTTGATTTTTGTATTCAATGGGAAATTCTCTTAAACAAGTGGTGCTGGGACAACTGAATGTCCATTTGGGGAAAAATGAGCTCATTTGTTAGACGGCAGATTAGTGCTTGCCTGGAGGCAGGGACCGAGGTTGGACCGTGAAAGCCAGGCAGAACCTTTGGAGGTGGTAGAAATGTTCTGTGTCTTGATTGCAGTGGTGATTTTTTACAACTGTCAAAAAGTCATTGAATTCTATACTTTAAATGGAATGCAGTTGTTTTTGCATACATTATGCTTCAATGAAGTTGATTTTTTTTTAAGTGGGTATCAGAGGATTAGAGGGGAACCATAGATGAGATCACACAGAGGAAGAATGTGGATGGAAAAGAGAAGAGAGCTGAGGACTGGGTCCTGGGGCCAGCCAGTAGTTAGAATTGAATGAAGAGGTGAAGCCAGCAAAAGAGGCTAGGAAAAAGCTGCCAAGGAGGTAGGAGAACAACCAGGAGGTGAGGTATCCCGGAAGCCAGTTATAGTGTTCCTGAATACGATGAGGACAAAACTGATGGATAGGTAAGGCAAGATAGAAATGGTAGGTGACCTTGACAAGAATGATTGCGGATGATTAGTGGGCACAAAAGCCAGATGACAGTGGGTTCTAAAGAGAATGAAAAGTGACAAAATGGAGACCATGAAGATAGACAACTTTTCAAGGAGTCTTGCTTTAAAGGAGAAAAATAAATGGGGTAGTAAGCAGCTTGAGGGAAATGTCTATGGATTTTTTTTATTCTTTGCATTTTATTTGTGGAAGGAACTGGATTGTTTGTCCTGTAGAGTTTTCCATTGCCAGGATTTAGCTTGATTGCATCCCAGTGGTGTAGTTTAGCATATTCTCTCGCCTCTGTCTTCTATAATCAGATTCAGATGCCTCTGTCTCTGGCATGACAAATCATAAGTGACCTGGTATGCCTCCAATAACAGGCACATGCTGTCTGGTCCTCTCTCTGTTGATGCTCAAGCTTAGGTCAACAAATTCATTAAGGTTTACAAAATGATGATGTTCTCTTTTTGCCTTTCTTTCTTCATTTACTACCTGGAATAATTCTTTAAAGAGAAATTCCGCTTCAACTACTTCTTGGGTTACCCAGGAGTACAGTTTTCATAGGAAATAAATGAATGCTTGTTCCTTTCTTTTTACTTGTTAGTGCTGTTGAATGGATTTCACCTCCCAGCGACTGTGTGCAGCAGAGCAGAACCCTGCCCAGTGTTTTTGTGCCATCCTCTCACCTTCTGGCGCTATATCAGACAATGCTCCACTGCTATTCACAGGGTTTTCATGGCCAGTTTTTTCGGAGGTGTGTGGTCTGATCCTTTGTCATCGTCTGTCTAGTGTGGAGGCTCTGCTGAAACCTGCCTAACATGGGTGGCCCTGCTGGTATTTGAAATACTGGTGGCATAGCTTTCAGCATCACAGCAGCACGCAGCTGCCACAGTATGGCAACCTACAGACGGGTAGTGTGGTTCCCTGACCAGGAAACACACCTGGCCTGCAGTGGTGAGAGCACTGAATCTTAACCATTAGACCACCAGGGCTGGCTTCCTTTTACTTATTAGTTCTCAAAATAAAGAGTTGGTTTCCTATCATTCTCCAAAAGTGACTAAATTAGGGTATTTTGTTTTTGTTTTTCGGTATCCATTTTGAACTCATGGGTTTAAACATACTTGATATGCTTTAATTCATTGCAGTTATCATCCTTATTGATGGTCAAATTGTCCCATCTTTGGCCAGAAAGAGTTTCTTCACGTTGGCTCCTGAGTCTTTTTGACATGACCCCAGTCTTTGATAGCTCCTTTACTTTCTGATATGACAAGTTGTAGCAGCCTCACTTCTGCCCCAGACCTGGGATCAGCTATTTTCCCCAGAAGCCTTGATTTCTTTGAGTGGAAATGGTATTTGTAGACAACAGTTGGGGTGCTAGGGATGTTTGTTGCTACTAGGCCTTTTCATGTTTCTGGTGAAGATTCAGAAACTATGCCACCATTGCCATCTTCTCAGAATCTAGTGGCCACACTTTTCAATCAGATAATTTCTCATTCTGAAGAACTGTTATGGTTGAATCTGTGCTGTATTATCAAGGTGATTAATTTACTGACTATACTGATAACTATGACTAGACCCTGTGGCTCTTCTTTTCTGCCACAGGCTTCCAAGGAAGGACCATTGAACCACCACTAGGATGAGTCCTGGTCTGGTAGTATGGGCATGCTTTAACTGAGTGTTTTCCTCACTACTCTTAAGACCTCAGCAGTATCAAAGTCAGCATGTTATTGGACTGCCTATCCACAATCTTAATCATTCTACACCACTCCTTTCACTAATTTCTTGACAATTACACCTCTAATTTTCACCAACTAAAACTTCTGCTAGACAATTGAAGATTGAGAGATATATGGGTCACTCTTATATTTCATAGTATGGAAAAACTTCAGAATTCTTGGTGAAGATTGATCTTATGTTTCCATTTCTGCAGCCACTGACTTGTATGTTGTTGAGATTAAGGAGGTAGTGCAAGAAATGGTCCTTGTCCTTAAAGAACTCATCATCTAATTGACGATGTAGTCTAAGACATTGTAGAGATATTCCATCCTGCACAGTCAAAATGCTTGGTTTGGGGTTCTTATTCTCCCACTGCAATGTAGGCAAGTTACTTTTTACATTCCTATAACTTTAGTTTCTTCCTAAGTGAAATAAAATTTAGACTTTCAGTTCTGTTTGCCCTCCAAATTCTAAGTTTCTGTGAATGAATCAGGCTTAGTTGTACTGTTGTGTTTGCCTAGCCCTTGAGTCCTCCTACCTGAGTGATTGCAATAGCATTTTCCTTGGCTCACAGGCCAGTGCCTCTTCTGTTCCTGTATATCCTCAGCCTTACCTCAGACCATCAATCTTTCTGAAACATAAACATGTTACTCCCCAGTTTAAGTATAAGAACTTTGTAAAGTATGAACTCTCTCTGTGCAAGATGTGACCTGGCTCTGGAATTCCTTTTCAGTTTCCTTTCTTGCCTCTTCCCTCCGTCACCCAGACCTATCTCTGGCTGTGCTGAACTACTCACTATTCCTTAAACTCACCATGCTTTTTCTTCATCTGGAATTTGCATAAACTGTCCCATCAGATCAAAAGTTTCTCTTTTGCTTCCCTTTTGGAGAATTTTTAATACCCGTCTCTAATGTCTCTCTGCAAGTCTTCCTTAACCTTTCTGGGCATTTAGCTGGTCTGGCCTCTTATCCTATAATACTTTGTACATTTTGTACTATGGATTCGTCATATTGAATTATAGTTTATTTTGAATTCTGTTCTTTCCTTTAGTCTCCTGGAGGGTGGATCTTAATTCAGCTATCAGTGGTCAATACATAGTGATGGATAGATGGCTGGATGGTTAGATGGATGACTAAAGTAGAAGTGCCAGTATCAGAACCTGGGATGCAAGACTCAATTCTAATCCCGTAGAGCACTGAGGGAAAGAATCTATTTTATTCTATTCTGTATTATTTCTTTTTTGCGTTTATTAAGTTATACATGTCCATATAGAAGAATAGGAATAACAGCTAAGCCGAAAAGAGAGGTCAACTAATATCTTCCACCCGGGAATAACAGTTAACTGTTTTATGTGCGTTATGTGTATTAGAATTTTATTTATAACATACAGAATTTTTTAATAAGAGTTATTCTGAATATACTGTTTTGTTTTTTCTTTTTGCACTTGGAAATATACTATAACATTTTTCATGTCTCTGAAATTGTTAAATGGCTGCATGGATATACCATAATTTATTTAACCAGTTTGTTTTGCTTATCATTTAGTTTGCTTGAAATTTTTAGATTCTATAAACGACACTGTGATGACATTTTTGTAGCTGTATTCTTCTGCCTACTCATGACTTTTTTCCTTGGGATAAATTCTTAACAGTGAAATTAATGGATAAAAATACCGTTTTTGAGTTTTCTATACTGTACCACACCACCTGGAGTATGCTAGTCAGATTACTATTGTGTCAAGTCACTTGGCAGTATTTTCGGGTAGGGGTAAACATTTTGGTATCGTTGTATATTAAACCATTTTCCTTCTTATTGATCTAACCTCCCTCAATCAAGGAATCAGGGGCTCAACCTGGATTCTGAAGGTTTACTCTGGATTCTATGACTTTAGTGGTCATAAAGATGGGAGTTGGTAAACCTCCCCTTTTAAAAAGGAGTAAAATTAGGCTACTTCCATAATAGTTCATGACAGACAGTTGTGTGAGGGTCACTAATACTCCCTCTGGGGCTACATCTGGGAACTTTAAAAAAATTCATAGCTACTTAGTTAGAACTGCTTTATATGTTTGTATAGTCTTTGAAGCCACTGGATCCTCTCTGATTAGCACACGAAAGGAAGAATTTTGAAGAACAGGTTAGGATAAATAGAGTAATTTTACTGATGGGAATTATCTGGAAAAAGTGTAATTTACTTCCAATGTACTATTTAGTTATCCATTTTTAGTAAACTAAAATTCAAACAAGTAAGATACGCATAAATAATATCATATTCACTTTGAACTTATTTTATTTACAAATAAATGCATAACATAGAGGTTATTTCTTTTTTTATTACTCTCTGAACATAGAAGAATTGTAGTGTTCTCATTGTTGTCTTAAACAAATATGAACTCATTTTTTATAACAACTTTATTGAGATATAATTCATACACCATACAGTTTACCCAAAGTGTACAACTGAGTGTCTTGTAGTTTCTTCACAGAGTTATGCAATCATCACCACAATCAACTGTAGAACATTTTCACACCCCGAAAAGAACCTGCATCCTAATTAGCAGTCGTGCCCTGTTTCCTCCCAACCCTCCTCCCCCAGGCAATCACCAATCAACAACCAACCTTCCATCCTTCTTTTGTTATTAAAATGGGAATTTAATTTGTACTTTATGCCTGATTTTTTTAAAAGTCTGGTAGAAGCATGACTGCTTCCAGAGTTAGCATGGCATGTTAGTACTTAGACCAACTGAGAAGTAAATAGTCATTAACTATTTAAAAAATTTATTAAATTTTTATTAAATAATTTATTAAATAAATTTTATTTAAAAATTTATTACTGAAAACAATTTCTTTATAAACCACTTAACATCCATTTACTTTTGTTTGTAGACTATTATCCAAGAAAAACAAAATAGTAAATTAAGAGTTCTGTGGGCTTCAGAAAGGTGTGGAAACTATTCCTGAAGAAATTTTTTTCTTTTTCTCTAAACTTTTCTTCCTTGCCTCAATGTGGGCTTCCTTCTCAAGTCTCACTCTGACAAAATATTCTGCATAGGGCATTGCAAAGGATCGTTTCCTACTGTATCTCCTACTTAGGTATCAAGTACAGGCCACTTCTTGAACCTGTGCCAGATGAATTGTCCGAAGATGTCTCTTATCACCAGATCTAGCTTTCTCTTGAGCAGTCTGAAGAAGCCTTGGGATATCTTCTCTTTCCTGGACAACTTTAATGCCTCCATGGAACCTGCTACCTTTTCTAACCATTCTAACTTTTCTAACTTGGCATTGGCAATCTCTGCCACTTGGCCTCCTGCTCTAGAGTTCGGAGCATGTTTCTTCCTTTAGTAGGGCATACCAAAGTTTATGTATTTCTTCCTTACTTTTGTTCCTTAATTGCTGACAGATTCGTGAAGCTACAAGTTTCACTTTTTCTTCCCCCTACTTCTTTGGGTCATCAGAAAAGTCTTCCAGTCCTTTCCTTAACAAAATGATATAAAGTAATCTAGATTAGTGAAAAGTTGTAACATCTGTTGTAATCTTGGGCAACAAACTAAGAGAAAACCTACAACTTGTGCTACCCGGGGCCTGAGCAATTATTTTTGACCTGAAAGTCTTCAGAGCAGCTGAGAGTCTCTGCAAAGAATGTCGAAACTGTTCAGTCTGCTTCCTGCTTCTGTGGATGTGTCTATTCTGGACATTTCATGTTAACTGGAATCACGTAATATGTGATCTTTTGTGACTAACTTCTGTTGTAGCATGTATTAGTGCTTCATTTTTTATGGTCAAATAATATTCCATTGTATAAAAATACTGTATTTTTGTTTATCCGTTTATCACTTGATGGACATTTGGGTTATTTGGCTATTAAGAATAATGCTGCTATGAACATTCATATACATGTTTTTGTGTGATTGCAAATTCATTTTACACTTCTTTTTTTTCCAGTGTCTTTCTCGAGAAGCAGGTGGAACCATGAGCATTCAGTTTCTTGGTACGGTGGTAAGTATGAAAGAATTATTACTTTGTATATTCTCTTAATTTACTGAGAAAAAAAGTGTTCAACTAGTTTTAGCCCATGTGTTTGAACCTGGCTTCATCGTGGTTCTAGTTTGCTGTTAAATGAGATGTCTTGGTATAACGAAATGGGTTCTTTAATGTATTAGTGAAGTTTCCATGATAGAATAACTTTTGCTATTTCTTTTTAGAGAGAAAATAGTTTTTAAAATTATTTGCAGTTTGTTGAGTACTTTAAGTGCTTTTTTCTACTGGAGGTTTTCTCCCTGTTTTTATAATAAAAATAAGAACGTATTATATAAAGATGCTTTTGAAAATAGTGGCCTCAATGGGTGTTTTTTGCTCAACTTTTCCTTCTAGTTTTCTCTATTAGGTCCTTTCAAGTCCACATTTCTAATGAAATTGAATTATAATTTTGTGTCTTGATTTTTTTCTCTTAAAAGCCTATTAATCGTTTCCCATATTGCTATAAAATATTTATAAGCATCATTTTAATGGAGCTATATTTAACATTCTGATGAGTAGAGGTGACATATTTTACTTATCCATAAGTTCCAACTATTGGATTTTTAAGTTACCCCTAACTTTTTGCCATTACTAATGGTGTTCTAATGAACAATGCCATGTGTTTTGCTTTTTTGATGTTTTGAATTATTCTCACACTTATATATTTTCAAAAATTTGTAAGTTATATTTCCTTCTAAATAGAGTCAAAACCATGAATAACTTCATGGCTTAGTTACATGTTGCCAATTTGTTCCTATCTCTTTAGAACACCATTCATCATATATTATAATACCACTTTGTACTCTCACTAATATTAGTTATCATTTTCAAAATTATTTAACTCTATCTGGTGAAAAGAAATTTATGGTTATTATTTTTGCTTAGAAGTTTATAATTATCATATTATTAGTAGTCTGTTATAATTTTCAAAATAATTTAACTGTTTCAAAGATACTTTATTGTTATAATTAATACCTACCTGTTTATTGCTATTGTGTTTGAATATTTCTCCATGTATTCATTTGCTAAGCATCATTTATAATTTGTAAAATGCCTGTTCATGTCCTTTGGGTACCTTGTTTAGATTGCGTATTTCACATTGGATATTTCTGTTAGCTCTGTGAGTTTATTGAGAATATCACAGAGGCTTGTGGCTTGGATCAAAAGAGTAGTGATTTTGCAGCTATTGAGAGAGGAAGGATACTACTAATAATGTGCATTTATGAGGTGTAATGGAGTTTACGTATTAATAAGTACATGTATAGTATATATATATATGGGCACTTGCCCAGTATAATGTAAATATTAAGTGTTGTACCTTTGACTTGCAGTTATTCTTATTTTTCTGATTAAAAAAGTATACATGCTTATTTTTTTAATTTAAAAACTTAAATGTTATTTAAATGTATGTTGTAAGAAATTGCATTAGTCGGGGTTCTCCAAAGAAATGGAATCAACAGGGGTGTGCGTGTATGTGTGTGTGTGTATTATTTATGTAAATACAGAGAGAGAGAGAGGGATTGATTGATTTTAAGTAATTGGTTCACATCATTGTGGAGGCAAGTCCAAAATCTGCAGGGTAGGCCAGGGAAGAACTGCAGTTCAAGTTCAAAGACAGTAGTGTGCTTGCAAGATTCCTTCTTGCTTGAGAGATCAATCCTTTGTCTTCAGTTGGTTGAATGAGGTCCACCCACATTATGGCGGGTAATCTGCTTTGCTCGAAGTCTACTAGTTTAAATGTTAATGTCATCTAAAAAATGCCTTCATAGAAACATCTAGAATAATGTTTGGCCAAATATCTGGATACTGTGGCCTAGCCAATTTGACACATAAAATTAACCATTATAGTTATATGTAGCCATCCCATCCCCGAGAGGTATTTAAGTTATTAACAATAGGTATATCCTTCCAGAAATACAATTATGCGTCTTTTCATGCAACAATAAATTGTGGACATCTTTCCAAATCATCTGTGTCATTCTTTTTAATGGCTACCTATAATTATATCATGTGGTGGTATTTCTGTACCTCAGTGCTCATGCTAGAAAGGGCACTTACACTGTCTCTGCTACTTAATGACTCTCCTTGGGTTCTAATAGATTTCTCAACCTTCATATATTGAAAACTGAGCTCTTGATAGCCACAACCTGCAAAAAACCAAGCAAATGAAGTTTCTCCTGTAATTTTTCCTATCTCAAACAATGGCAACTTGAGCTAAAACCTTGTATTTTCCTTGATTCCTCTCTTTCTTCTACCACTCCCACTGCCCACATCCTGACCAAAGCCTTTGTCATCTTTTGCCTGAATTACTACAGCAGCCAAAGCCTTCCCATGTCCTCCCTAGCTCCCTCGTCTATTAATAATAATACAGCAGTGAAAGTGGTCCTTTTAAAAGATATATCAAGTTAGTTGGCCTTGTTACCCTTCTTCAAACATGTCAGGCACACACCTCAGGGTCTTTCCATTTGGCTTTCCTCGGCTAGGACTGTCTGCCTGTAGATATCTGCATAGGAGGTTCCTTCACTTCCAAGACTTCACACAGTAGCCGTCTCCTTAGGGAAGGCTTCCTAGTCACACCGTTTACAATTTTGACCACCGTGTCCAATGTTTTATTTCCCCTTTCCCCCACTTTATGCTTTTTCTATGACATACCATATATTTTACTTTTTAAAATTTATTTATTGTCTGTCTTTCCCACTTGAATGAAATAAGTTCCACGAGCATAGGGCTTTTTGTCTGTTTTGTTCACCACTCTTTGCCCAGCACTCAGAACAGGGCCCTAGTGTATAGTAGGCAGTCAGTGAAGACTTGTCGAATGAATGAATGAAATCCACAAGTGTTGGACCTAAGTATTGGATTTGAAAAAGAAATGTGAAGAAAGCAAATATAGAAACAAATGGAGAAAAAGAAAAGTAGACTGTTTGGGACCTTGGAGATGAACTAATCTGTCTTCCTCAGGTAAGGAAACTATGCATCAGGAAAGAGAATTCGTTTTACCCAAGGTTTCACCTCTAGTTTGGTGGGGAGAGCTGAGAAGAGTGCTCAGATTTCTCAGGTCTCAGCCCAGTGCTCATCCCATCAGTAAATGCCCATTAACTTTATTCCCTTTCATCCACTTGAGGCACCCAAAACACGCTGGAAAAAAATACCTCAACAACCAACAAAAAGTCACCTGAAAAAAAGGACAAGAGGAAAGGAGAATTTTATGTAGCTGACACTTCCCTCTTCCTCTAGTAAATAAATGATTGATTACTCGCTAACAAATCCCAAAGTGGCTCCGTATCCCCTTTATTTATATAGTTTATACAGAAAATTTATACAGTCAATTTCTAGAGCAATTTCTAATTACCATAAAATTCTACAACTCAGCAGTTTGGATGGCCGATGTAGTTTGTTATGATGTGTTTTTCTATGTGTATTATTAGCAATAATAGATCAGTATGGAAGAGGGAAAGAAAGTTTTGAGATAGTGGGACTGTTACCACAGATATGGATTGATTTCTAGCTGGCATGTGCTGTATCAATCCAGATTGTCTAAAGCAGACGTGGTTTCCAAAACTTGCAGGTCAGGAAGAGCAATGGCATGTCATCTGGCACAGATGGGACTTCCATACACATTTGTCTTTGTGAGAATCCTTGTAGAATTTTCTATACAAGTTGTTTTTTGTTTTTTCTTTTTGATATTGAGAACATGACCTTCAATGTTTGAAGAAGAGTTTAATTTTAGACTTTGAGAAGTAGTTTTGTTGTATCAGTAAGGTTCAAAAATGTTACTGTTTCAACTTAAAGAAGGTCCAGACTTAAAAGTAATTAATTTCATTCATTTTTTACTCACTCTGAACTTTCAAAAAATATGTTTATTTTCATTTTCAATAAAATAAATTTCATTACATTTTAAAAAGTTGGTTTTGTTAGATATTATATTATGTAAATATTAAATATTCTATAAATGTTAAAGATAGACTTTACATCTTTGTAAAATATGTATAAAATAACATTTACAAAATATTTGTAAGTTAGTAAGAGTAGTGATACAACAAAGACTCGTATATTCCCTGTAGAGTTTTTAAAAATAATAGTATTATCATTGTTTTGGAAGTTCACTCTGTGGTCCTCCCCAATCCTGTCACCCTTTCTCCCCCTTCATGGAGAGCTTCTTCCTGATTTTTGTCACTCTTTGCCTTTCTTTATAATTTTTCCACGTATTTGCTTCCTAAATATTATACGTCTTAGTTTTGCATGTTTTAAACTTGAAGTACATAGAATTGTATTCTGTAATCATCTGTGACTTGGTTATTTTGCTCTGTGTTGTTTGTGAGACCCACCTCTACTGCTCATGGATACTTGAGTGGTTTCCAGCGTTTTGCTGTGACTCTCAACACTGCTGTAAGCATTTATGTACATGGGTACCTGTATCCTGGTTGCACATGTGCCATAATTTCTTTAGGGTTAGGATTTGAGTTAGTTTATGTGCATTGAATATGCAGTGAATGAGTTATTTTGTTTCATATCTTCGCTAATACCTGATATTATCAGAATTCTTAATTTTCGCCAGTGTGAATAGTGACCTCATTATGGTTTTAATTAGCTTATCTTATTAATGAGGTAGAACACCGTTTCCAGTGTTTATTGGCCATTTCCATTTGTTGACTATTGAGTCTCCTCCTCTGTGAAGTACCTCTCTTCAAGCCTTTTGCCCATCTTTCTATGGATTGAGACTGCATAAGTATATTTTAGTCTATTTATGTCATTTAGATTTTTAATAATAAGGCAAGAAGGGTTAGGTTGGGACCATATGATTAGTTCCAACAAGGGCCTATGGATGGAACTGATTGTCAAGAACTGCAGAGGGTATGAGATTTTACCCTATTTGAGACTACACATTAGTCCACTGAAGAGACTCTAGGGTCGGAGATGAAGGACGGTTTATTACAGCAATAACAGTAGCCAGAATATCATTATTTTTGTACCAATTCCATGAGCCCCAGTTCCCGTAGGGCATGTGAAAAGGGTAAGATGACAGCTGCATATGCAATGGATTGTCTGGTGGGAGAGGGACCTAAGCTTAGTGAACCCGAGTCTTTTATAAGGGGCAGTAAGCATGCCTGCACTTTGCTCTGGACGGAAACACTGTATCTTCCAAGGCTGTTTGCTATATAAACATCCTGAGAAAAATAGTCTAGAACAAAGGACAGTCAGTGCCTTGCTCACAAGAAATGAAGGAATATGAGGGACCTGTGGAGAGTTGTCTCCTTATAGTGATATATGTCACCTCTGGTCAGAGATAGCCAAGAGCAGGTTTGAGCTCTCCAGGCCCTACTGTGTCCACCCTGGAAGCTCTGTGTTTGGTTGTTGAGCCCCTATCAGTGTGGGTCCCTGGGTGAATAGTGGAGCTGAGCACTGCCACCTCTAACCTTCAGTGGACTGAGATTTTAGTGTATAACATAGCTTATCCTAATACACATCCTTGGAACGTAAAGGACTATCTTCTGTTCATAGAACCACTTATCTACTTATATAGATTCAGATTCATATATAAGTTACAGATTTGAGATTCAGAAGATCTATTTTAAAGCCTTTGGCTCATCAACTTTCAATCTAAGCATAAGATCTCTCCTTTTTGTTTTGCTGTTATTTAGAAATTGTCAGGTAGTGTTTTTGTATAATGAAAGGCATAATCTTCCAAATTAGTACAATGGGGCGTTGAAAGATGAAATTTGTACCTCTGTGACCCAGAGGAATATTTGAATTGGGTATACATATAAATTCAGAACATCCCCATTTTAACCTTTAGTATCTATCAATTTCATTATTGTTCCTAAAATGTAGTATATAGGACTCTCTTCATTTCCTAGGGCTGCTGCAACAAATTATGGCAAATTAACAAGCAACGTGGCTCAAAACAACAGAAATCTGTACTCTCGTAGTTTGGGAGGTCTTAAATTGAGGTGTGGGCAGAGTTGGTTTCTTCTCGTGACTCTCACAGAGAATCTGTTTCTGCCTGTCTCCTAGCTTCTGGTGGCTGCAGGCATTCCTTGGCTTGTAGCTGCATCACGCCAGTCTCTGCTTCCATCCTCACGTGGGTTTCTTCCTTGTCTGTGTATGTTCATTCACATAAATGCAAGGATACCAGTCATTGGATTTAGGACCCACCCTTATAAAGTAAGACCTCATCTTAACTAATTACATCTGCAAAGACTCTATTTCTAAATAAGGTCACAATTTGAAGTTCCAGGTGGATGTGAATTTTTGGATGACAATATTCAACACAGTACACACTCTGTATGGGCATGAAAGCATATTTGACATGTTTTAAAAATTAAAAAATTCCTCAGGCAGTTTATCTGCAAATATATTTTATAAGTAGAGCATTATTCCTTAGGTCTGTACTTTATTAATACCTGACTTGAGCACTGCCATTTGTTTTTCCAAGTATTTTTGACCCTGTTATCACCACCCATATGAGTGGTGTCATGTATCCCCTACTCAAACACGCTGAAACACTGATGAAAGTTATGCCTAATTTTCGGAAGACAAAAGTAAGCATAGAGAAGTGAAATGACTGTTCTGTGCCAATAACTAGTCTGTGCTAAAAACCAGGATGCAAAACCAGGTCTCTCTGACTTTCAAATCAAGCTGTTAACCATCAAAGTGCCTTAAAAACAAATTGCTTTACTGCATAATCGAGGGAGCCCTTTGCAGTTACTACTCAGTTCAGCTCTCTTCGTCAGCTTGGGCTGCTATGACAAAATACCACAGACTGGGTGGCTTAAACAAGAGACATTTGTTTCTCACAGTTCTGGAAGCTGAGAAGTTCAAAATCAAGGTGCCAGCAGATTTGATTCCTGGTGAGGGCCCTCCTCCTGGCTTGTGGGCAGCCACCTTATAGCTATATCCTCACATGGCAGAGAGCGAGTGCTCTGGTCTCTCTTCCTCTTAGTAAGGATACTAATTCTATCATGAGGGCCCCACTCATAACCTCATCAAACCGAATTACCTCCCAAAGGCTCCACCTCAAAATATCATCATATCGGTGGGTAGGGCTTCACATATGAATTTTGAGGGGACACAAACATTTAGTTCTTAATATACACTTAGTTGGTAAGCTGCATATCCCAGAATTTTTCCAGGGTATCTGTGCCTTTTCAAATTGTAGGTTGTCTGGGTTTTGTTTGTTTTGTTTGCATGTTTTTGGTGAAACTGAGTTTGTGTATATCAGATAATATAAGCTCACAAAGAAACAAAAGAGGGCTAGTGTTTTACTTAACCTGAATTCCTTTCTTGGAAGCTGCTTCACAATAAGGATGAATATTTTGTAATTTAAGAATGTAGAAGTTACCATTTTATTCCACATTTTTGTATTGCAATCATTGTTTGTATTTAATTTATAAAGTACCATTATTTTTAAGGTACTATAATATTAAGGCAAACATATCTCAGTAAGACTGATTTTTTTTTCTTGTAAAAACAATGCATATTGCCCAAAAGAGAAAATAAGCCTTGACTATATTGAACAGCTTCTTCATAGCTGTGTTGTTGGCATTTACCCAAAGACTCTTGAGGAACTATCAAATTATATGTCTTTGAAGCTTAGCCAGAGATCTTAATGAAACCATATCATGCTAAAGTTCTTAAAGCTAATTTAAATCTCAAATTATACATTTTAAATTAAGTTTTTATTGATAATAAATATACTTTATTTCTTATTAGCCTTGAAAGCTTGAGTGATAATATCAGTAGAATAAACATGTTTTACAAAGATTTACCATTAAGAATGCTATTAATGTGACCCTTGATACACTGGCGCAATTAGATTTCAAAGTAAGCATTTATGAAGTAACAGCGATTAATGACAACCATCGAAAACAATTTTGAACTCCATCAGTTTAACTCAGGAGGGTAAACTTAATATGATAATTCATCTAGTTGAATTGTATCAGCTTAGCAGGAAAGTATGTAAATATGTGACCCTTACCTAGCTTCTAAATGGATGCTGTGCTGATAGATTTATCAGTTCCATTAAAGAACTTTGGGGAACTTTGGAATTTCAGCAATTGTTCCCTTGGAGGCTGAAAACCCAACCTGGTCTCATACTGGGACCATTCTGGTCTGCATATTTCCATAATTTGCCTTTGCTACTAATATGACAGCAAGACACAAATAACTGTTTCTAATAATATCAGATGGAGTTGTGGAGGACAGCATTTTAATGTAGTAAAAGACCTCCCCGTGGGGTTGTTATTGCTGCTATAGAACAGCAGCTACACAGTCGCAACTGTAGTCTCTTAATTGATTCGTTTAATTAGCACGAGCTGAAGCTTGGGCTGTATCTGTCATCTGATATCATAGGACCCACAATCTGCATCATTCATATTTAGAGATGTATAAACATCATCAAAAAGTTCTACTCCTTCTGAAAACTCACTTATGGACATTGAATTTTAATAGAGTATGCCTCCATTTGTTTGAAATCCAAATAATTGGAAAATGAAAAGAACTAGGTTTGTTATTGTTTTTCTTTATCAGTACTCTTTTGAGAAGTAAATGATATCGTGCATTTTTGGTTATTATTATCTTCCAAAAATAAACTTCCAGAGAACTTCTTCAGTCTTCTCTACCTTATAAATAGATAAGCAGTCCCTCTGTTTACAGGTCTGACTCATCTCTAGTCTCCATTTGCCTTTTTCTCCCTTCTGTATCCCGACCCTTTCTCTATATCAGTGGGGTCTCAGGAGTGACATGATGGCATATTGGCATTTCTTGTGCGCTAGTCCATGTCGCAGCCTACCTTTGCAGCCACCCTGAGTCTTGCCGGTTTAGGCTTCACACTTGTGTTCATCCCTTGGCAGGGCATCTTGCTCAATTGCTACTTGAGACTTGCACACCTAACCCAAGCTTCACTGGTCCCGATTCCCTTGGATGGGGATAAGAGGGGTCATGGGCAATGTCTGGCATAGAACCCCAGCGCCTTCCTCTGATGGCCACTTCCACCCCATACACGCAGGGCTCCGTCCCCACTGGTGGGGGTCAAGCTCTGCCTATTGCTGCCTTTTTCCTATCCAGCCATAGAAAGCAGATGATGGCCATAGAACAGACATATTTTGTGAAAGATTTTAGATACATTTTACAATGCTAAGAAAAAATAAATCTGTAGCATTCCATCTTGGCTTTTCCTCAAATACGCAAAATTTCAGCCAAAATGTGGGTAAAATAAGGTTTTACGAAATGGACTGTGAAATGCAATCCTAATGTTGAACATCATTTTGTGGTAACATGTGATCTGTATACCATGTGACCAACCTAAGAACAAATTTTTGGAATATAACTAAGTTTACTTTCTGTTTCTCGTCTTTTGAAATTGGCTTGCTGTATATAATTTGAAAGTGCAATTATTAATATCCTATTGTGTGAAGCATTTTGAACAAAACTTTTAAGAAATCGCGGACTGCCTGTTCCACTGCATGCTATGAAGTGTGCTAGATGAATGTGTCTGGGTCTCTGCCCTTAAGTAAACCCTGGCTGCAGGTAAACACAGACCAGCCGGTACCATGAGTACGTGGAAAGTGCCAAGATGGTTATGCACAGGCTGATGTGGTGGCAGAGAAAATTGTAGATCTTTTAGCTTTACTTTTTTCTTTTTCTGATGCAAAAGCTGTATATATCGGTAGATAAAGTATAGCCATAGGGCGTCGCTCTCGGATTAAGAGTCTGTCCCTGTCTTATTAGACGTTGTGTTTGTTAGTGCGCACGAAGCCTAGCACTTAATGGTAGTCCTACTAGTCAGTCATCACCTGTTACGTGGTAGACATTGAGTTCCGCTGATTCAGTGGAAGAAGGTCTCCCTGCCAGCAGTGAGCCCCCTGTCAACTAAGGATATAGCAATATTAGTGTGGTGAGAGTGATAATAGAGGTTTGTATGCAGTGGAGGTGTTCTGGGGCTTGGGAAGAGGCACTGGAGGAATTGTGAAAAGCTCTCCAGTGAATATGGACAGCTCATGCTAAGACTTGAAGGATGAATAGAGATCGCAAGCAGGAAGACATTTCAGATGGAGGGGAACAGCATCTGCAAAGGCCCTGAGACAGCATGTTCAGGAACTGCACTCTGTGATGATGGCACAGAAAGCAAATGGAATAAAATGAATGAAGGTACGAAGGCATGAGGGTGCCCAGGTGTTTAAGGAAGGAGCAGGTTGGCTGCTGAGGGTGGTAGATACGTGCCCAAGATCTGAATGGGAGGTGAAACTAGAATTGCAGGAACTAGATGTTGCAAGACCATGCTAAGGAGATTGGGCTTTATTCTCTAGACTTTGAAGGATTTTGAAAGAGGAGAATCTGAGGTATGTTTTGATTTGATTTTAAAGAGAACTTGTGGGAGCAGGCAAATGAAAAAGAGGGAACATTGGAGAGCCTCCTCTTGAGGACTCAGTGTCCAGTTACATGTTCTATGCAGACTTGAAATGAGCCTGAGGTTCCTAGATCTGATAACTGATGCAGATAACTGAGGGAGAAAATCAAGAAGAGAAGAGTTACACCGGAGAAAAGGTGGAAAAGATAATGAGTTGGGTTTTTGATTGTTTTAAGTTTGAAATGCCAGAGAGACATCTATGATGTGAGGAAAATTTCTAGTCTGGAGATCAGGAAAATGATTACGGGTGAGGATGTAAGTTGGTGCTTCGTGGACATGTAGAAGTGAGATCTGAAGGCCAGAAGTAGGTGACATTGCCCAAGGGGACAGTGAAGAAGGAGAGGACAGGCCCAGAAGGGACCCCTGGAAAATAGCCACATCTAGTAGGGAGGCTCCTAGCCTCTCTAATATCATCATTTAAAAATTACGTTATCTATTGTCCAAATCATTTATATTATAGGTGGCTATTGGAACCAATTTAGTGTAACGTCAATCATGATTTCACAGTATCCTAGGGTGTCTCTAATTATTTCGGAGTATCTCAAAATCCTGCTACCATCTGCCAGAGATCCTCAAAATAAAATTAATTTTAATGAATAACATAATGCCTTATATTTGTATGATGCTTTAGGGTTTTAGAATGCTTATTCAATTTGATTCAATTCCTAAGATAAACAAGCCATACAGCACCTTAGAGTTAGTTGTAAAAATTAGACACATGACACTCTTTGAAATGTTGTCAATTTAAAATATTTGAAATTATTGAGTTATATGTTTGCAAGAAATTTCATAAACCATTACTAGAATGCTAGGGAATATTGGGGCGGGCGGTGGAAGAGGAAGAAATGCTAAATAAAGCTTGATTCCTCCCTCCCCCACGTTTGAATCTCAAATCTCTCACTTGCTAGCTTTGTGAACTTGAACAAGTTACTTAACCTTTCTGTTCCTCAATTTTCTTATCAGGAAAAGATCTACTTTTATGGAAGTGGTGTGGATTGAATAAGAAAATGTTTGTAAAATGCCTGAAAACAGGAGGCACTTGGCATAAAGGAACTCAACTATTACTATTGCCCCTGAAAATATTTAATACCTCTGTTTGCTTCATTTTGCCTCACACTTTTTTCTCCTTTTTCTTGCTTTCTTGGAGACATGCTAAAATCCGAAATTGTAATCTCCACTGAAATCACACTTGGTGTGCAGTCTACAGAGAAATTTGGAAGGAAAATATTTCTCTTTTATTTGGAGAGTCTAATTTTTGTCCATCCACGGTTATAACCTCCTGAGGTAGTTAACATATTATTTATCACTGAGTGCTAAATGTAACACATGTATTTAAACCTGTACCTTGTGGTAGCAAGATACTTAAGAACATCTGCTTCCTTGAAGAGTAATGAAGTTCCCCAGGAACAGCCTTGACCAGGGAAGACTCAGTGCCTTGTGTTTGAAAGGCAAAACACTTCTGATGTAGGACAGTGGTTCTGATTTTATGATGGCGTTTATGGACCTTCTTTCCTGCAGCAGCCTCACGTTGAGGGTTATTCTTTGCAGTGGGCCATTTAAGGCTACTGTGGTGTGGTACTATAGATTGCTCATCTTGCGTGCCTGTAAATTATTTGACTGTTGCTATTTAACTCATGATGCGAACGATGTGGAAATGGCATCTTTTCTCATAGAAGCAAGGTCTGACAGTGGTTCTCAAACCTGAGTTTGTGTAAGAATCACCTGGAAACTTGCTAAAAGTGCAAATCCCCGGGCTCCATTCCCAGCGAAGCTGATTTCCCAGGTTTGAGGTGAGACGTAGGGATCTACATTTGTAGAAATAGTTTAAAATATACCAGGAGTAGGATTTGGAATATATTTTGACACTTGATATGTGATTAGTATCTAGTTTAGGAAAAGGTTACCAAGAAACACATTATATTAATGGTGTTAGGAGTCAAGCCTAGGAACAATGTTCTGAATATTTCTTATTATGACTGGATGGGACAAGCATTTGATTATTTGAACTAATTGGTAGATTAGTGTATATGTTCATAATACGTAACTTTTTTTAATCAGGGAAGGACATGATAAGACCGAAAGTATAATTACATTTATAGTATCATCAACTGTATCTTTTAGGTTTACTTATCAACTGCATAGTGGTTTAGATTTAGTCTGATTGATTTCAAATCCTACACCCACAGGACAGTGATAATTTTTATTTTTGGCCTAGAATGGGGTTTCTCAACCTTGCAGTATTGACATTTTGAACTGGATAATTCTCTGTTGTAGGAAACTATTCTGTGCTTTATAGAATGTTTAGCAGCATCCCTGGCCTCTACTCACTAGATGCTAGAGCACCTCCTCAGATATAACAACCAGAATTGTCAACAAACATTGCCAAATGGCTCTGGAGGTGAGGAGGGGGCAAAATCGCCTTGAAATTGCCTTGAAAACAACTGGCCTAGACTACATATAATAGTTGGGGTTTCAGAGTCTTCTTTCCTATTTCGGTAATAAGTCTAATGTTCTAGAGATAAAGTCTCTAGAACAGATGTGATACTTCCCGGTGTATTATACACATCCTGACCTACTCAAATGCCTTTTGCAGAGAAGATAACAACAACCTTTAGGTAGCCTCATGCTTGATTTGCTTTAGGAATGTGTTTAACTGTTGGCTTTGTGGGAGTGTGTAAGGGTTACTCTTTCCTAGTCTTCCTCATATTGGATCATAAACCAGATGTGCCACAGATAGCCATTCGTGAAAGTTAGAAGTTCTAGTTTGTGTAATTGCACTCTGTTCATGTGGATCCTTTTTACCACTGGAATAGCTGTACTGTTATTGTTACCAGAGACCCTCACGTCTTGAGTCAACAGAGAGAGTGTATAGTTAATGCCTTATCCCAGAAGCTGCTGCTCTTCATCTGGTCCTCAATTTTGTAAAAGTCCTGTGATCTTCCTGGTGAGATGTATCAAATAGAGTATGTTACAAGCACCACCTCACAATGGCATTTGCAAAGAAGTATTTTCCTGTTCTTTTCCAGCTAGCGTAACTCTTTAATATTTTGTAGCACTTTCCCTCTGTGTGTGGGAAGTATGTGGCAGGATGCCTGGCAAGGCATGTGGGAGTCAAATAGTAGTGTCTCAGGTGCATATTTCTGAGAGGTAGCTTTCCCAAGCCGGCATATGTTTTGTATGGTGTAAATTCCCAAGATTGTGGGGGACAGCTAAGGTAATTACTAAGGTATCGGTGCTAATTACCCTAGGTAATTACCAAACATCAGGGGCACGTGAAACTGCCAAGTGCCCTTGTTTGAAATACCTGCCTAATTTAAGGGGAGGGAAATAATTAGTGTGTTAAGTCCTAACCATCACCCTTAGAGTGTACCATGTCCTAGAGTGAGCACCACTCCTGTCCTGTCTCAGCTGCTCAGTAAACTGGTCTTTAAAAGGGTGGCCAAGGACACAATGCTCCCTGAGTGCCTGCAATGCACCCGACGCTTTTCATTTGTCACCTCATTTAGTCCTCACAACGATTTGAGATCATCAGCAGAACCCCCATTTTACAGATGAGGTAACGCCTCTGTTGTAAATTTACAGAAATAAGCGATTTGTCAGAGGGGCAGCTATAGGATTTAAACCCAGGTGTCAACCTTGGCTTCCTTCACACTGGCGTCTAGGTGGCTGGGATTTAGGTCTTCCAGTGGCCCTTTGCACTTATTATTCCTGACTACCGGGTGGAGAGCAGCTTGTGGGCTTAGGGCCCAGCCACTAACGGGCTGGAATACTCCAGGTTCAGTCTCCCCTGCTTCCCCATGTGAGTTACTTTCATATTTGGTGGGGGGGAGGGGGTGTTCTTTTCTTCAGAAGGTAACATTTATCCAAGTAATTGTTCTAGATATTAAAAACAGATTAAAATTGCAATTTGATATATTTGATTTAGAGCCTTTCCTATCAATTAGAGTGTAAGAAAAGCTAGCTAATATTTAAGGGGATTAGTTTATGGAATACATGTTAAAGTGTGCTGTGAAAGATTGTCATTTAAGTATTTAACCTCTCTCTACTCTCCACTACTTTATTCAACCAAGCTGTGAGCCCCCTTGAAGGATTTTAGGAATAATCCAGGTGGTTTTTGAAGTATGGGTGCCTAGCAATATTTTGTAGTATTCCAAGTCTAGACCGGTGGTTCTCAACTGAGGTGATTTTGCTCCCCAGGGGACATTTGGCAATGTCTGGAGACATTTTGGCTGTTAAAACTGGTGGGCTCCTACTGGAATCTAGTAGGTAGCTTTCCTTAAATTTATTTATTTATTTTTTTAAAGATTTTATTTTTCCTTTTTCTCCCCAAAGCCCTCTGGTACCTAGTTGTATATTTTTAGTTCTGGGTCCTTCTAGTTGTGGCATGTGGGATGCCGTCTCAGCGTGGCTTGATGAGTGGTGCCATGTCCGTGCCCAGGATCTGAACCGGCGAAACCCTGGGCCACTGAAGCAGAGCGCGCGAACTTAATCACTCGGCCATGGGGCCGGCCCCTCCTTAAATTTATTGTAAGCATCACCAGGGATGCTTCTGAACATCCGGCAGTAAACAAGACAGCCTCTACAAAAGAATGATCTGACCTAAAATATCAATAGTGCTGAAGTCGAGAGTCCTTGTCTAGACAGTAATTATGGAAAGGCCAAACATCTGTGACCATCTCCCCAACCTTCACAGAGCTCTCTGACCCTGTGCAAACTTACTCTTACGTGTTCCCTGGATAAAAGTCCACACCTATTCCAGCCTATTCATTTTAAGTTATCTCATGCAACCTTAATTTGTAAATTCAAAGAACTGCAGGCATCTACATCCTATTAGAGAAAGAACTGGGCTCCATGTACATATATGTCATATATTTTGTTTTACTATTTTGTCCTAAGATTAATGATTCTCGTGTGTGCATTTGTGTCTTCACAAAATTTTGACCAACATATCATTCCTATAAATGAAGTCTTCTCTTAATAAGCATCTGCAGTTATGATCTGACGGACTTTGATATTGTTTTTTATATTCTCGATTGTAGACAGATTTCTTTTCAAAAAGAACAAACTTCTTGCAGTTCGAGCTTGCTCATCAGTAGAATTTCCTTGTTGGATCATCTCTGTTAATGCCACAGCTACTTAAAGTAACATATCAATTAGATATTGTTGTATCAATTTATCAGTTTGTTGAAAAGAAACCTACATAAATACATGCTGTGTGCTCCATGTGTGCACCCAGCACGCCTGAGCCTTTGATAAGGCCTGTATCTTCCAAACGGCAGCTCTTGTGGTTTGAGAGTGGGGTTGTGAGGAGCTAAGAGTGGTGCCTAAGCACCAGCTTTGTGGCCTCACCCCCTCAGTGACCCTCACTGTTCGGTCTGCATTCTGGCCCTCAGTGGTTCTGCAGATCTTGTCTTCACTTGGCAGTGTGTTCCGAAATGTACCTGCAGGAGTTTAATTTATGGAGGTGACCGAGTGCCAACACAGAGAGGTTAATGCCATTGAAAGAAATTATTATGTCCATTTCCCAAGAGAAGAGGCAGCCCTGTGCCACGCAGGTCCAGTGCAAAAGCACCAGGGTTGGTCAGGAGGCAGAAGGGAGTGAGGAGAAAGCATTGGCAGGAGCCTTTATTGGGGTTTCCACAGGAAAGGCAATGATGTAGGGCAGGGTAAGCAATTTCTGATTGACTAGTTTGAATAATGTCAGTGAGCTTCGGGCTACAAGGGTGATCTCTAGCTGTCTGGTACCTGGCCCGGTGATCATTTAGTGGCTTGGTGTGTGAGTTAGCTAAAGGGGTGGTTAGCTTGCATAAGAAAGGCAGGCTGCTGGGTAAGTTGTTCACTATCTTTTGGAGTTAGCTAGCCTTGGGAGGGGCAGTCTCTCTCCAGGTCTGTAAGGCCCCCAAGATGTCAAAACATTATAAGGTATAGAAAATAAAAAAAACCCATGATTAATACACAGAGAACCTGGAAATAATCAGATCCAAGGGAACTGACGTACAGTAACTAAACTCACAAAGACTGATGTCTAAACCAAAATGTGCATTTACTAATTTGAGGTCAGGAATATTTCTTCCAGTCATCACATCTTTGTCTGCCCTCCAGAACATTGACTGAATGGTGGTATCAGAATAATTAGGAAGCTGAGTAGTCAGAATAATTTGAGAACTAATCTAGTTTATGTACTATGCTTATGCTGAAACCTGGCGAATTGCTTCTAACCTTCAACAAGAGCACCCTCCAGTGTCTGCCTCTTTGTCTTCCCTTTTCTATGCCTTAGCACTACTGTTCATCATCTTCCCGCAGAAAGGACTTGTGCAGTTGATTAGGTTGTAGCTAGCTATAGTCACAAACCTGAACTGTAGAGAACCCATAGTCCTGCTTCCCTTGGGCTGACATGCAGATCACTTTGCTTGGAATTTTGAGTGTCCCCAAACTCTTTGGTCATGCACTTTCACAGATGGTTAGTTATAGCTCTTTTATGTGGAATTTTATAAGCATAGCTCTCAGAAGTTCCTAAGAATTTTCCATTTCTTAGGTAACACACTCTGTAGGACTTATACTCAAACAGGAAAAAGATTTCAGTAAAGAGCCCTGAAGATCTCATGTCCAGCCCCAGTAATGCTGTACACTGGTCGTGTGACCTTCCTAGGCTCCTGTTTCCTTTGTTGTAAAATGAAAGGTCGGGGTCAGTGACCTCCAAGGTCTTCGCCAGCACCGTCCTGCTCTGAGAATGATTACATTTGCTGAAATATGCAGCTGGCTTCAAAACAGCGCAAAACATCACACATGCAACTTCTTATCATTGTCTATCTTTTGATTTCCCTGAGTTTTTCAGTCTCGTTTGGGGAGACATCACTTGCTTATCACACAATGATATTGTGTTCTGTCACTTAATTTCTGGGGACAGCACATTGTGCTGCTACAGGCTCAGTGCTAATAATCAAGATTATGTGTTCTGCTTGCTGTGACTCTTTTGTGGTTTCTGGGGAAGAAATGCAGATGCTTTTCAATTATTCTGAGGGAATTTTGATTAACCCCCTGGGTAGAGTTCTCCGTACCACCTGCCATGGAGAAGCAAGTTTTATTGAACAGAAGGTATAGAATTGAATTGCTCATATTTGTTTTCTTTCTGGTGCCTATAGTATTATTTGAAGCTAAAGCATTTTAATAAATATTTAATAAATATCTGTCTAAAATAGGTCAAAACTGTTAGAAACTGAACCTATTTTCTTCTTCAATTTCAAATGCAAATAAGTTCATTTGACGTTTAGGTGAAATTTCCAAGTTAAAGATTCACATTCATCTTTTGTGTGTGTACAAAGTAGTTATTTTTGACTGGAATAGTCAGCATCCTGCTTACGGTGTAGCTCTAAGTATTAGCCCTTGGAAGCAATTTCCTTGAGTTTATTGCAACATTACTATTTTTATCGTTGTTCTTGTGGATATTTTGCATGTTTACTACTTTCCCCTCTTGTATGTCCGTTTTTACCCTTTGTCTGTGGCCAGAATACTTCAAGTCCTGGTTTATAGAGAATTTTCAAATGCCTGCCTTTAAGGCCTTTTAAAAAAAGTTTTATTGAGATATAATTCACATTCCATACAAGTCACCCATTTAAAGTGTACAGTTCAATGGTTTTTAGTCTTTTCACAGAGCTGTGCAACCGTCACCACAGTATTGGAGCATTTTCATCACCCCAAAAAGAAGCCCCATACCCATTAGCAGTTACTCTCCATTTTCCTCCAACCCTGTCAGCCACTGACAGCCACTAATCCACTTTCTGTCTGTATATATTTGCTTATTTTGACAGTTCATATAAATAAAAACATACAATATGTGATCTTTTGTGACTGGCTTCTTTCACTTAGCATAATGTTTTCAAAGGTTCACGTTGTAGCATTGGTATTTCATTCATTTTTTTGCCAAATAATATTCCATTGTCTGGCTGTACCTCAGTTACTTTACTCATTCTTCATTATGGACGTTTGAATGGTTTCTGTGTTTTTAGCTATTGTAAATAATGCTGCTAAGAATGTTCTTTGACATGTTTTTGTGTGGAGATATGTTTTCGTTTTTCGTGAGTGTGTACCTGCAAGTGGGATTTCTGGGTCACGTGGCAACTCTCTGTTAGACTCTGAGGAACTGCCAGGCTGTTTTCCGAAGCAGCGACACCACTTCATGTGCCGTCAGTGACGTGTGAGGGATTTAGTTTCTCCACCTCCTCGCCAACACATGTTACTATCTTTTTTTATTGAGGTGTAGTTGACATATTAATATAACATATTTATTATATAATATAACATGCTAGTTTTGGGTGTACAACATAATGATTGGATATTTGAGTGTATTGTGAAATGATCACCACAATAAGTCTAGTGAACGTCTGATGTCTGTCCTTTTGATTCTAGCCGCCTAGAGGGTGTGAAGACGAGACTCAGGTTTGAATTCTCTCTATGTAGGATTCCTCCTCTTCCCTAGAACCCATAATTAATGCAAAAGTAGCCAAAAATGTATATTAGTTATGTTTTGTTTTGATTTTAAAAACAAACTTAGCTCTAACAAAACAACAAAGCACGTACATTTTAATTATTGTATATTTTCTATTACATTGTTGTCTCTTCCTTCCTCAAAATGTTTTTGATATTAGGCAAGCAGTTTCTTTCATTTCCCTAGGCTTTTTTTTTAATGATAGCACATACTGTGCAGGAAGGTCATTACGTAAAGAGAGGAAAAAAGAATACTCAGCATTGAAGAGAAAGTTAATGCTGTTCATATAATTTTTTAATAGGCGGCTTGTAACATTTTGAGATTTAAACCAACTAATAACATTTTTTGTGCATTACTGGGCAGTTTCCTCTTGTTGCCCATGAATTGATATTTTGCTTTGGAAACTCAGATAGTGAAAATATTTGTCACAGCTTCAAATACTAGTGCTTTAATTTCCTAGTCATTTAGGCATTAATCCTGTTGTGTAGACCACCTATATGTGTTTGTAAGGGATATAATAACTGCCGCTGTATTTAATTAGCACTAACATTGTGTAGAAGGAAAAACATATTAAGTATCTTTCTGAGTCACTAGTTCAAAATTAGCAGAAGCCAGGAAGAAAAAGTCCTTATCTACGCACTATTGTTATTTTGCATAGCCATGGAAGTTTGTGGTCCATTTACTCATTCCTTCCTTCCTTCATTCATTCAACAAGTATTTGTTGGGTGCATATTCTGTGCCAAACAATGTTCTAGGTGCTGGGAAAATGGACCAATTTCAGTAGGACAGAAGTGTACATCACAAACAAGTATCCAATGGCAACCAGCTGGTGTATACAGTGTACTAAGTATAAATTGATATGTCCACAAAGTCACCTTTCGTAGCTCCTCATAGCAAAACTGAAGGACACTGAGGTCAGTCCTCGGAGTACTGAGGGACTGAGCAGGGGAGATGAATGAGGGAGGGGATGAAGACTTTGGATGCTGAAGTCTGTTACTTTATTCTCCCTTTTTAAAGTAAGAGCCATTTTTTCATTTTGTGGTCTTAAGTCTCTTCCCACACACGTAAAGATCTTGCTTCCTTTCTTGAATTTCTTTTTGGATTTTATAGTTATTGCTTCAATTATGTATATCCCATCTGTTTGTATACAAAAAGTTAATTTGCATGTTGATAATGGGGGAGGTAATGCATGTGTTGGGGCAGGGGGTATATGGGAAATCTCTGTATCTTCCGCTTAATTTTGATGTGAACCGAAGAAACTGTTCTGAAAAATAAAGTCTGTTTTTTAAAAATGTGACTTACAGGACAATGATTGAGGGCACCTGCTTTAAAGTCAGGCAGACTCATTCGTTGGCTGTTTGATCTTAGCCTTATTGACTCTCTCTAAGCCCAGTTTCCTGGTCTGTAAAATGAGAGTAATAATACCGTCTACCTCATTGGCTCTTGTGAGAATTAAACTAGAGGATGCATGCATGATGCTTAGTATAGTTCCTGGCACAAAGTAATCACTCAATAAATTTAAGTAGCATTATGGAAATATATTTTACCTCCAGGAGTCAAGTTTTACTCACCTTTATGAGACAGTCTTGGGAACTTTCTAGTTGCCGTAGCTGTTTCCTAAAGGCAACTAATTTAGATCTGGAGTTTCTACCTCACTCAGTGTGACTCGTTATGTGTTTCTTCATTCTAATATGAATGTTTCTGTTACAGTCTTTTTCCCTGAGATATCTGATGTATGGATGCCTCTGATAGGTTATCAGCTGGGTAGAGTGGTGAGGGGGCCTGGTGGTGAGTGGAAGTGTGATGGAGACCAGAGAAGGATGGGACAGTGAAAGGGAAGGCTGAGACCAGAAGGACATGCAGTCAAGGGAGAATTTGTTTTCTTACTGGGAATGACTCAAGCTTGTTTTTAGGTTGAAGAGAAGGAGCCAATAGAGAGGGAAAAAAAGAGTACAGTTGATGAATCAGGGTCCCCGGGGAGGGGAGAAAGAAGAGGCTAAGGGTTCCAGTGGCATGCCGAAGGACGAACAGGAAGAGTGCTGCCCCTCGAAGCTGGAGGTGAGACGGGGCAGATGCAGGACAGCTTGGAGGGCCGCAGCTGTTTAGGGAGGTTGGGGGGACTCTGTTTTTCTTTGGGAAAGTGTTCATCCGTTTAGGAATAGTTATTCTGTTGACATAACAAGCTTTTCTATTTCAAAAGACCAGTGTGAGCCCAAGTTTGTTTTACGTTACCTCTTTAGAGGGAAGATTCATACAATTTTAAAGCTATATACCATCGGTGTTATTATATATTTATTATCTGGTGTTTCTAATCGTGGAATTAACAAAAAATGACTAACTTATCCAAATTTGACTTTGTGCTAACATCACACTTGGCTTACTCAACAACTCTGAAGGTCATCAAGAGGTGCATTTGGTCTCGACTAGTCTTTTCCTGCATTCATCACTTTAAAAAAAAAGGACGAGAACGAGCCATTTTTTACTTTCATAATTTTTAATCCATCATTTAAAAGTATAACTTGCTTTATGATCTGAAGAAATACCATCTAAGTCTTTATATTAGGAACAAAAGTGAGCCTTTCAGGAAAAGAGGAGCAGAGCTTAATCTGCATTAGCCCTTTGATGTATTTCTAGATTTGAAAAAGCTTCCCGCCGTTCTCAGCCACATTGAGACAGACCTGGTTGTGTGTCCAGCGATGCCACTGTCCTTTCTCCTCTCAGCACATACTGGGCCAGGGCTCTGCCCTGATATCCGTGACAAATTATCAGAGGTGTTGGCCCATTGGGAGTTTCACTTCTCATTTCTCCTTCTCCAAGTGATGACTCTTTAGTCAATGACTGATTTGGAAAAATAAACTATATTGCCATTTCACTCTTCTTTTGAACGTTTCTTTAAGAAGGGACTGTTATTGGTGTATCTAGGGGAATTTTTATATTGAGAAGTAGAAAAATGCCAGCTGAAAGAAGGCATATTGGTCTATG
Organism: Equus przewalskii; assembly: GCF_037783145.1. Taxonomy (NCBI): domain Eukaryota; kingdom Metazoa; phylum Chordata; class Mammalia; order Perissodactyla; family Equidae; genus Equus; species Equus przewalskii. Next base: position 69,473,233 of record NC_091846.1, read on the forward strand.
GTTATGAAATAGGAAATACAATAGGTAAGTTTTGCTTTTAAATAAAAAATGAAATTCTATTATTTGAGTTCTTGCAATGTTTAGTCCTTTTATTTCATCATTTCTTGTAACCTAGTTTTTGACTTTAGAGAAGTTGCTGAACTTTATTTATACAGAAACTTCTTGATCAGCACATTTTTTAATGTTGCGATGGTGAGAAAGTGATAAGTTGGTCTATGTTTCTAATGCTCTTTCTGTTGATCGATGTTATTGCCAGAAGTAGTGCTTCGTGCCAGCTAGTTTCATAGATGGAGGAAAAAAATCCGGGTTTCAGTTTCACAAATGGAAAAACAAAACCTAAGAGGAAAAGGAAGCCCTTCGTTAGAAGCAGCCACTGTGCAGAGTAGGATAACCTGCCTTCCCAGAGTCTTGTTCCGAGCACTGTAATAGAATGTTTAATAAATAGTTTACTTCAAAGGACCTCACTACAAGAAAAGAGGCAGCTTTCCTGCTATTCTTGTTCCCTGGTTCAGTTTTACTATAAGTAGCTCATATCCGGTCCTCTGTGGTCTCAGGTGGTCATTTGTGTTTGTGATCCTCAAGCTGAAACTGTAAGAACTGTGGCCCTATTTTAAGTCATTAACAAATATGCAGGGGTCTGCAGGAACTGACCGAGGCCCTCCCAAAACCCAGACACTTTGACCCGTCTTAAGGAAAGTGCTCAGATGCTATAAGCAGTATACATGTGATTATGGCCTCCAAAAATAGAAAGCTAAATTTACTAAGGAAGGAATTGAAAACCTCATCAACGTGCACTGACGTTTTGATGTATTGTGATCACTCTGTACTCCCACTCTGAACTTCTAAACAATGTGTTCAGTATCTTTGAGATAAAAGCCTGAGGTTACAAAGATCGTTGGAGATGTTTGAATTTTTCTTTTTCTTCCTGTAGATATATTTGGCATATGTAGAATTTGAGAGCCCACTACTAATATCAGCTTCTTCCAGATATTATCAGATCTCAAATAGACTAATGGAACTCAGAAAGCAACCTTTTTTTTTTTTTCCACTATAAATTTTAGCCAAGCAGTATGTTGGGTCTGAATGGAGCCTGGTCATATCCCTTTTGAAGCGGCTTCCCCAGTGATTCTGGTGAATACCTAGTAAAACCACTACTGTAAACTCTTGGTAGGTATAGTTTTGTTTTGTTTATTCCTTATTTTTTATTTTTTTGCTGAGGAAGATTAGCGCCAAGCTAACATCTGTTGTCAATCTTCCTCTTTTATTTTGCTTGAGGAAGATTAGTCCTGAGCTAACACCTATGCCAGTCTTCCTCCACTTTATGTGTGGAACGCCAACACAGCATGGCTGATGAGTGGTGTAGATCTGTGCCTGGGATCTGAACTCATGAACCCAGGCTGCCAAAGTGAACTGCGTGAACTCAACCACTATACCATGGGGCCAGCCCCTGTTTTGTTTATTTTTTATTGCTCACTATTTGATCCAGTGATAGGACCCAGGACCATTCTAAGAAATATAGGCTTGAGACAATTTCACACTGGCTTACTCCTCCTTCCTTTTCTCTTCTTTTCTCTCTCTCTCTTTCTCTTACTTCAAAACTGAAGAGAACGTATTGTTCTATGATGTAGCAGTCTAAGCAGAGGGGCTGAGGGGTGCAGAGGAGGAAGGGAGTGAATGGATGTAGAGAGGGGACAAACTACCTCTGCCCATTGCTTTCATGATCGTGGGAAGGGTTTATGGATTGGGCCTGTGTTTCTGCATTGGCCACATTGTTCTTTAACATACTGGCTAGCAAAGCCATCTCTTTCTCTCCCATTCTGTGTGCCCTTGAGTATTTACCCAGAACCAGCTCTCTGTGGCAACTCTGCTGGGGAGGTAAGGTGCTCTGTCAGTTTCTAGTTTGGCTTTCAAGGCCCGTATTGAACTTGAACACAGATAACTCAACCATATTATACTAGTCATTTACAAATCATTAATTCATGTGTTTCAAGCATTTCTGGACTTTAGGTATTACATAGGTCAATTCCTTCAGAGGAAGCAGTCCACACCAACGTCCAGGATGGGTAACTTATAATAGGAGTTTCTCCAAGAGAATTATCCTCCTCTTAGACGTGGCAATCCAAATTCTAGGAATTTATCTTAAGGAATTGTTTTAGTTGAGTTGTTTTGCTTGCAGGAGAGTCATTCAGGTTTCCTAAGCTTATTACCAGGATATGTGTATAGAGGCTTTTGGAAAAGGCCAATTTTCCAAGGCCTAAGGAATGCATTAACTGGTGGTTTTCTGGATCCAAGGTGGCTCAGATCATCATAATAATACTGTAATTAGGAGAGCTAATATATATTGAGCACTCAGTATCTGTGAGGCATTTTAGATTATGTTCTCATTAAATTTTCTCATGAGGTAAATCCTGTTACTGTTGGCGTTTTGGGGTGAAGGACTTGAGGTGTACAGACGTTAAGTAATCTTCTCAGGGCCACAACCAGTACGAGGCAGGGCTTAACGTCAGGGCTTTGACGGCAAAGCTGTGATCCAGAAGCTCATCAAGAGCAGCTCCTGGTTCTTACTCTCCACCGTTGACATGACTGAGCGCCTCTGCAGGGATCTGTCTCCATCTGCAGGTGGCTTTCACCTCCTCTACCGGCTGCAGTTTCTCTGCCTTATAACTGAGAACTGCATACGGCAGGTTGATGCCTGTCACAGCCTTGTCAGCCGTTCTCTAAGTCATGCTCTCCCTGGAAACTGCCTCATTCCTGAGAGAGAGAATCTGACTGGCCCATCTCATCTTTTCTCACCTAGGCGTTTCGTAGATCACTAGAGGATCTGAGGTTTGCTACCCTTTAGTCCCGTCAGCCAACACCAGGGATTGAGGTGGGGCTGACACGATGCTGTATGCTACCACCCAGGATGACTTCGATGGGAAAAGTACCGAGACTGAAGTCCACCACGGGAACTAATTGGATGAGTTCCCAAGGATATATGTCCGTGTTGTTCATATTAGCAAAATAATTAAACTACCAGACTGTCCATCAACAGGAGTTTGATTAAAGAAATTATGGTATTCCATATGGTAGAATATTAATAGGCAGCCATTAAAATTATGATTAAGTCAGTGTTTATTAACATAGCAAGGTGCAGTATGAACTATATTGTGACATGAAAATATAAGGTTAAAATGGTATGTACAGGATACTATTTTGTCTTAAAAACACAAACTTTGAAGATTGAGTCCAGGAATATTAATAGTTGTTTAATTTGAATAAGATCTTCTGTTAACATCTGATTTTTTATAGTGAACATATATTGCTTATACATTCTGCAGCATATTTGAAAAGCATATCAAGGTACAGAAATTATACTAATTAAAAGTAGCTGAAATGCTGACAATCTTCCTCAAGCAAAAAGAGGAAGATTGACAATAGATGTTAGCTCAGGGTCAATCTTCCTCACCAAAAAAAAAAAAAAAAAAAGTAGCTGAAATGAAAAATATTGATTATTGAGGAAGAAGACAATGAAAGTAAGACAGAGAGCCTACAAACTACAATAATTACTTTTACCTGTAAAATAGAACAAATTAAAGGCATAAGGGTGTGAACTTAATAATAAAGCAGTGTTAGTGCTAAGGAGCTGAAAGGAGAAAACTGCGTTTCTTTAACAGAGTGACGCTCCAGATTCCTGGTGTCTGGAAGTATCTCACTATGGATTTTTTTTACCTGGAATAACTGGAAAAAATTTGAGAATCACTGAATGGGGGATCATTAAGTTCAGGACTTTAAGTTTATTGACTCTTACTTTACATAGAATGCTAAGAATTTCAATTAGCTGATGTGCCTGTGTGTGTGTGTCTGTGTGTGTGTGTGTGTGTGTATTGGACAATTTTTGCCAAGCAATGTGGTATTTCAAAAAAGATATTCTGTTTCAGGTAAATTTGGGAAATGCTTGGTTAAATTAAACAATGTTTTTTACTTCAGGACTTCTCTGTCTTTACTAAACTGGTATTCATCTTGAATCTGCAAGAGGGAATATGGAATGCAGTATTTCTCAAACTTATTTCAACAGCTGAATCATTTTTTTCCACTGGCTCTGTATCAGCTTTTCCCAGAACTTGTTTTGTAGAATAATGTAGGAGATGCTGCCTTGGGACCTTTTATAGGAAGTGGAAGGAAGCAGGGTGGTAGAGAGGACTGAGAACCAGAAATAGTGGCTGAAACGCCAATGACCTGGGAAAAGATTCCCCTGCCAAAACCCCACAAAACTAGAATCTCTTAGGAAGTACAGTAGCAGGTGACTCGTGGGTACCTGTCTCAACTAAAAGAAGGTAAATTTTGTTCTCTACGTTATATTTCTATAAGTGGGAACTGTATATTACATTTAGAAAATATTAAAGCAAATGTTTCAAATACATAGGTACTTTTAAAATATAGTTAGAATTTTTTTTTTTTTTAAAGATTTTATTTTTTTCCTTTTTCTCCCCAACGCCACCCGGTACATAGTTGTGTATTCTTCATTGTGGGTTCTTCTAGTTGTGGCATGTGGGACGCTGCTTCAGCGTGGTCTGATGAGCAGTGCCATGTCCGCACCCAGGATTCGAACCAACGAAACACTGGGCCGCCTGCAGCGGAGCGCACAAACTTAACCACTCGGCCACGGGGCCAGCCCCTATAGTTAGAATTTTTAAAAAAAATATTGGTTTGCTAGTAATTCTGTAGATTTTTTAAAGTACTTTTAAGAAACAGTAACTCTCTGACTTGAGGTTTTGAGAAACATTGCAAGGGGTATCCCTTGGAGATTGTTGAGAAGTGGTGTAGTAAAGAAACCTGTTGCCTAGTTTTTCCCCAATCTGTTTTACCCTGGGCCACCTTCTTATCCTGCATCTTTTATTTTTTTCGCGTTATCCATTAAGCCCTAAAAGTAGCGTTCCTTCGAATACCTTTGGGAAACACTGCTCTAGATTTAGGGTAAATGGTAGTCCACCATCGGCTTTTGTAAATAAAATTGTTGGAATGCAGTGACACCCATTCATTTCTGTATTCTCTGTGGCTGCTTTCACACTACCATGGCAGAGTTGAGTAGTCGTGACAGACACAGTATGACACACAAAGCCTAAAATATTTACTCTCTGGCCTTTTATAGAAAAAGTGTATCCACCTCTACCCTAGATGGTCAGTTGTAGGTAGCTGTATGTACAAATGAATTTTCCCCTCTCCTTTTTGAAAAGCTAATATAGATGTACCTACATCTATGTGTGTATTCTAAAATATTATCAAGTGTCAAGTGTTTGAAACAACGTTGTTTACCAAGAGTGGCTAGAAAGGCCAGCCAAACCTGTTCATTATATTTGTTGGGTCAAAAACAAAATGCACTGGACAATTGAGAAGATCATTTTATTGAGGCTATTGCAAGAGGGAGAGTGGTTATTAAAGAGAAACCATTCAGAGAAAAGGAAGGGCTCGGGGTTTATGGAGGCAGGTACACAAGGGAGTCATTGCGCATCTTATGGAATTCTTGACGAAGAGTGGACAGTGAGTCTAGTCGAAGTCCTTTGAGGAGAGTGGCACTTTGCCTTTAGCCATTTATGGGATGCAAAAGAGTGAAGGATTTCATAACCATTTCTCTTTTCCGGGAGTACAGAGCTCAGGGAAGTTCAACACTGTCAGTTGTCAACAAAATCAATAAATATTATACCTACTTAGGTATTTTCTGGTACTAAAATCTGGTTGTTTTCTGAGATTCTCTCCAAGGCACCTCTATCCGTCTCTGTATTCTGTCTTGCATCGCCTCTCTTGCCTGTATCTTCCTCAGTACCGTTTTTGATGAGTTAGTGCTTGTTGAAATAGGATGGCAATAATGAAGCCTGTACTCTGAGTTAGAGCACATATATACACATCCAGCATTTTTTTTTTTGGTGAGGAGGATTGGCCCTGAGCTAACATCTGTTGCCAATCCTCCTTTTGCTTGAGTAAGATTGTCCCTGAGGTAAGATCTGTGCCAGACTTCCTCTATTTTGTATGTGAGATGCCACCACAGCATGGCTTGATGAGCAATGTGTAGCTCCGCAGCCAGGATCCGAACCTGTGAACCCCGGGCCACCGAAGTGGAGCCTGTGAACTTAACCACTACGCCGCTGGACCAGTCCCCACATCCAGCATTTTTAAAAGGAAAGTGATACCTATGGAGTAAAGTAACTGGATTGGTTATGTATGTCTGCCATTGATATAATATATTCTATGGGATATCCTTTTTCCGTCTGTAAAATCTTCATAATAAGAATGATTGCCATAGGCCTAATTTACTTTTTGAATCAGTAACAGGTAACAGCACAGATCCCACTCAAGATATCAAGGCAAAATAAGACCCTCACCCTTTGGAAGGAGGTTAGTTCCTTTTAGAACATGTACAATTTGATAAATCTCTTTGAATGGCTTAAACGGCAAGAGCCAATATCTGATACTGTAAACTAGGCACTCTTCTAAAGTACTTTACGGATAATAACATTCACTCCTTGTAAGTGATAATTCAGTAAATTTATAAAGTTTTTATAATAAATTTATAGAGTTGTGCAACCATCGTTACAGTTCAGCTTTAGAACATTTCCGTCACCCCAAAGTTCCTTTCTGTCTGTTTGCCAATCCCTGCTCCCACCACCAGCCCCACGCAACCGCTGTGAACATTTTATATTTATTAACTACTTTCCTCCTCAGGGCAATTCTGTATGATAGGTTACTATCATTATCTCAGCTGTACTGGCGAAGAAAATGAGACAACGAGAGCGCACAGAGAGTGGATTCAAACCCCCAAATGCTGAGCCTTGAAGGGCTTTGTAGAGCACAGACAACTGGACTCCATCCTCAGAATTCCTGATTCCTTAAAGCTGGGGTGGGGCCTGAAAATCTGCATTTCTAGCAAGTTCCCGCTGATGCTGCAGGTCAGGGAACCCTGCTCTGAGAACCACTGGTCTGTGCCATCTCAAGCATCATGAGAAATATTCACTCTTGTGATGGGTCTCTTTTGTAGGCTTGGTGCAGAGTGTACCAAGTATTCCTGACAAGCAAGTATTGCTGATTCTAGGGGAAAGAGATATGTGCCATTTCCATTTCTGCCTTTTATGAAGCAGATGGCTATTCACAACAGCAAGAAGCGGACCCAAACTTTGTTCTTATGCTTCTAGTCACAGGCAAAAATGTAGAGGGTAATTTACCCTAGGAGAAGAAAAAAAGAGTAAAAAACGGAAAGAATGAAAAGAAAGTACTGACTCGCTGCAAACAGCTGCAAAATGTTACCCTTGGGAGAGAGGTTAACTCAATTGTGAAATAAGGGCCGAGGCTCACACTCTTAATAACTTTTTTTAGCCCTCGAGAAAGCTCCTCCATTTAATGTGAGATACTTGGCAGAAGGTGCTGCCGGTTAGTGGCTGGCTCAGCAGGAGGCCTGGATTGAAAGCTCTCCGTTTGTACAAACTCATTTGCATTTGCAACGCTTTTATTTTATATCTCCTCTAAATGTAAATATTTTGGTCTCTTTTTCTCTACTTTTTAAAATAAAAATATTTTAGTGACTATGAGCCTCAATAAAGGTGACTCAAGTGGCTTCTCATCCACCCTGAATGATCAGGTGGAGACAGTAGGTGACTCTAAAGAGTGATGCACAATTATAACCCAGAAGGGACCTGGCAGAGGTCAACTGGAGGTCCCATTTCAGAAGTTTTTTGGAATGTAGGGCAAGAATTACTTAGAAAAGCTTCATTTGTTTGGAAAGGAGGTGGTTCAATATGTTCCTTACAAAAAGCCCACAGTTTCCTGCTCCTCAGTAGCTGCTCAAATAGACTCTCATTTTTGTACACAGCAAAAGATGGTGGACTCGGCAGAAGGGTATTTGCTGTCTCACACAGTTGGCTGTGCAATGAGCCCAAGAGCCAGCCTACCTCAACTTCTAACCATGATTGAGGACTCTCTTGGCATTCTCAGACCTCGGGTTGCCTCTGGGATAGACATTGGGTGTGAGCTGCCCACCCTGCTGCACCACCAGCCAGTGCCTGACCAAGGAGGTGCACGAGGAGTGTCCCTGGTGGAGCCTTCAAGGTTGCAATAGACCCTCTGAACGTAAGCCCTTCCAGAGCCTTTCTGAGTATGGCTGAGCCCCATGCCAAGAGAAGGTAGCTTGATTCTTAAGGCTAATGCTAGCTTTGATCAAACTCTGTGCCCCATGGATGCCACAGCCCTGGTTCTCTCATACTCCCAGCGTGACTTGACAAAACCTCTTGTAGTCCAGGTTTGGATATATAGAACCAAACACAATAAAGACTGAAGTCTTGGTCATCCATATACTTGCAAATTCCAACTTTCTTGGCATGTGAGCGTTGCTTGAATATTGCAGAATGTTAACATTCTACCATCTTTCAGGAAACATGATGAATTTCAGTCCAGTGCCTGGTGAGTGCTATTCCCCTCCTCCCTACCCCTCACTTGCTTGCTTTCAGCTTCTCTTTAAAGTAGACTTTAAAATGAGAGTCATCTGTGTCATTCAGATGTAGAGAGCAAGGACAGATTTAAGAAACCAAACATTTAATATTTCTGAAAACGGAGGAGGTGATATGGTGTGTTCCCTAATTCTCCAGCACCCGATTATTCTCCCAGGACATTGTCTCTTCCAGAACTGCATTCAACATTAACTTTTCTATGACGTGGATAGGTCGAGATGCCAACCTAAGCCACTTTGACTTTAGATTGGAAATTCCATCAACACGTCACAACATTACGAATACTTCTAGCCTTCTGCTTGGCCAACTGGCTTCCTAATGATCCTGTTACAGCCTTGTTCTTTCTTACCTCCTCCTCACCTTGGCTCATACCATTTTTATCCAAGGACACTCACTGTTTCCTCTACCTTTCTTCAGAATTATTTTACTCCAAGACTTATCTCAAATCCCTCCTTCTCCATAAGTCCTCCTCTCCGAAATTCTTACTGCATTTCATTTTCTCCACACAAAGACTCAGAGAAATTTGCTGTTAGGAGTGCCTCAGCTGGGGGCAGTTTTTCCCCCCAGGGGACATTTGGCAATGTGTGGAGACGTTTTTGGCTGTCATAACTGGCGGGGGAGGGGTACCATGACATCTAGTAGGTAGAGGCTGGGGATGCTGCCATTGAGAAACCCAACCTTCAGTGTTTCTGGATCAAGCCTAGATGATGTAAAAATCTCACATTCTTGTAGTACTTGAAGAGAATATCTTGGATATACTTGAATATATTCAGTAGTGAGAGGCTCACTACTTCACAAGGCCAGCTATTCTACTGTTGGAGAGCTCTGTTAGAAATTGTTTTCTTATGTTGGGTTGAAATCTGCCTTTCTATATGTGTCTTCTGTGGCTGGGCCAATAAATGGATTCCTTTCCCTACATGGAGGTATTTATAGTGAGCTCCCTTGAGAGTCCTTGGAGTTCTCATGTCCCTCAAAAGTCTCCACATTATGCCGGACCCCACGACTTGCCTCTACATGTGCATGTGCTTTAGATGTCATGGTAAACTTTCTGATGGCAGACCCAAAGTCTTATTCTTCTTTGTTTCATAGCGCTATAGCTAGTACAGTTAATTTAATTTTGTCATAGAAAATGCCAGCTCTCTGAAATGACCAGCTCCAAGGAGATGATACTGCTGCTGGCACTGAGCGTCAGTAGACTTCAAATCGTAATCCTAGTACAATGCATTGTCCTTTATATTTTGTTTAGGGTATTTATAGGATGATCGCCTTTAAGGTGGAGATGGATTTTTTTTAGTTTGTGAAGTCTGTGAAAAAAATATTTATTTATAAAGCTAATAGAGAGCTCAGCATTATTTGTAGCATTCTTGCTTCTCACTTATGACTGCACAGTAAAGAAAATACCTTTTACTGCTCTCCTGTCCAGTTTGTTGGGTTAATTTGGGAGATGCTGTCAGTGACCTGGAATTGTGCCCACTTCCAATTAGCACTCTGTGTAACCATTGATTTCACTTTAAAAGTAATTACTGCAGATTTTCTCATCTACCCTGAACATAGCATACACATTTCTAATCCATACGTTATTGTTCTCATCTAAAAGGAAAATTTTCTTTATGTTTTCAGACTTTAAGAATTTTTAAACTTATCTGGATATAACTGAAGACTTAAAGAAAAGCTGAAAAAATAGTACAAACGTTGTGCATGTAATTTAACCAACTCCCCAAATGCTAACGTTTTAGCATGGTTGCTTTATTGTCTCTCTCTCTCCCCCCCGCCCCCATTTTCCTCTGAACCATTTCAGTAAGTTGCTAACAATACTTAACTGTGTATTTCCTAAAGAAGGTCAATGACATTCCCTCCTATAACCACAGTGTAGGAAATTAACATTGATGTAGTACTGTTGTCTAATCTACAAGCCTTTCAAATTTTGCTAGTTTTCCTACTAGTGTCTTTTATAGCAAAAGAAAAAAGCATGTTTCTAGTCTAGGATCTAAGTCAGAATCACACATTCCATTTATTTTCATGTTCTTTTAGTCTCCTTTAGTCTAGAACAGTTCCTCAGCCTTTCTTTGTTTTTGATGACCTTTACATGTTTTAAGACAGGCTATTTATTTTGTCAAATGTCCCTCATTTAGGTTTGTGTGGTGTTTCCTCATAATCAGGTTAAGTCATACATTTTTGGCAGGAATGGCACAGAACGTGACGTTGTGTCCTCGGTATAGCATATCCAGAGGCACATGTTTCCGTTTGTCCCATTGCTGGTGACATCACTGTGATTACTTGGTTAAGGTGGTGTTTGTCCAGTTTCTACAATGTAAAGTTACTAGTTTTTCTTTTTCTATTTGTCTGATAGAGGAAATAGACACTTAAACTGAGAATTCCAACAATATGGTGGATAACACAGACAGATAGCCATGTTGCCATTGGAGCCAGTAACTGGAGTTCCAAGAAGACTCCCTGAGTTGATGACACGTCACCTGTGACTTAAGGAATGGTTATGAGCCAGTCAAGCAAAGGAAAATGGGGAGGATATTCTAGAAGGAATAGTACCACGAACATAGACATGGAGCCATGAAACTGCATGAAGTGTTCAGGAAACGACAATGGTTAGCAACTTGAGTTCTCAGATCATGGAGTCCCAAGATGGAAATCTGAGTACATCAGATTTCACAGAAAGCTGGAACCAGAGGCCATGGTCTCTCTCAGATTTGTGGGTCTCTTTTGTCACTGAATTCTGTAGTCCCCTCTCCCGTAATTAACACACAGCCAAAAATAGCAGAAAAGTGGGGTATTGGGGGGAAAATCCTAGTATTTGATAGTCACAGAAGTTACATCATCAGGATGTACAATTTATTTTATTGTGCTATAAGTTGATTCCTTCTCACAGAAAACGAAATTCGTCTTTGCAAAAAAGTCACTTTTTTTCTTGTGTTTTAGTATAAAAATAAAAATGTGAAAAATTGTGCAAATAAAACAAAAAATTAACCTGAATTTGGCTTTGAAGTACATCTCTGAGAAGCCTGCTATTCTTTGGCTTGCATAAGAAATCACAATTGTGGACTGGTAAAGCAGTATAGCCTCTCTATCTTCTTTGATACCCAGCCAATTTAAAATTTTTATTTTATTGGCAACGCACTGATTTACCCAGCCATGAAGTAGCAGATGCACTCAGAGTGGCCAGGACTTTTCCAGGCTCCTGTCAAGAAACTGCTGTAATTCTCCAACAGTCTTCAAATTAAATTCATGCCAAGATATTTCATTTGTTCTCCACTCAGTAAGGTCATCTTTAAAAGATGAACATTAATGATACTGTCAGCAAGAAAGGGATTATGCAGGCTGGCCCCATGGCCTAGTGATTAAATTCAGCATGCTTTGCTTTGGTGGCCCGGGTTCACAGGTTTGGATCCCAGGCATGGACTTATAGCACTTGTCAGCCATGCTGTGGTGGTAACCCACATATACAATAGAGGAAGACTGGCACAGATGTTAGCTCAGGGCTAATCTTCCTCAGCAAATAGATAAGAAAAGGATTATGAACATTTGTCTAAATTTCAGTGATGTCTAGGCAAAAATAAATTTGCAAAATACTTCTTCTGGGTTTCCAATACCCTATAAATTTCTCCCTAAGGGAAATTGCCATGTTGAGATTCATGGAATCTCATTCTTCAGTGTTGGAATTTTTCAGTTATCTGCTTTTTACCTCTATTTGGGTGGAGTTATATATAGCATGGCCAAAAAGATTATAGATTCTTTTCTTTTTTCATCCAAAATATTTAGTGTCTTTTATGTACCGGACACTGTGATCCCTACCTCATGGGGATGATTATTGTCCACTGGAGAAGACACACACAAAAAAAAACAGAGAGAAGGAGACAAGCCACAAATCAGTTAGCATCCATGCACCTAACTAAAGAGCCTTAAAATGAAATCTTTATAACGTTCATTTGGTCAAATAAGCCACATGAATTCTTTTTTTTAATTGAGTTAAAATTCATAAAAAATTCTTTTTTTTAAATGGAGTTAAAATTCATAAAACATAAAATTAACCATTAACCATCTTAAAATGTACTATTCAGTGGCATTTAGCACCCACCTTCACAATATTGTCATCTCTATCTACTTCCAACACCGTTTCATCACGCCAAAAGGAAACTCTGAAGTGCTCTACCTAGTCACTCCTCATTTCTCTTCTCTCCAGCCTCTGTCATCCACTAGTCTACTTTCTGTGGCTGGATTTCCTTGTTCTAGATTTTTCATATAAATGGAATCATATAATATGTGGCTTTTTGTGTTTGGCTTCCTTTACTTAGCATAATATTTTTTTGTGGTTCATTTGCTGTAGCATGTATCAGTACTTCATTCCTTTTTATGGCTGAATAATATTCAATTACCAGCTGCATTCTTTATGTTTAAAAATTAACCCCTCCCTGTTGAACTGTTTTGGAGTGATGTTTCTATGATGAGAGTAGTTTAAAGATTCTGCTCTATTATGTTAACGTACTTCTTTGGTTTTTAATTTTTTTGTTTTATTGATGTCATAATGGTTTATAACATTGTGAAATTTCAGTTGTACATTATTATTTGTAAGTCACCATATATATGTGCCCCTTTACCCCTTAGGCCCAGCCCAGAACCCCCTTCCCCTCTAGTAACCACTAATCTGTTCTCTTTGTGTGTTAATTTATCTCCCACATGAGTGAAATTATATGGTGTTTGTCTTTCTCTGTCTGGCTTATTTTGCTTACCATATTACCCTCAAGGTCCATCCATGTTGTTGCAACTGGGACAGTTTTCTCTTTCTTTATGACTGAGTAGTATTCCAACGTATATATATACCACATCTTCTTTATCCATCAGTCAATGGGCACTTGGGTTGCTTCCGTGTCTTGGCTATCATGAATAATGCTGCAATGAACATAGGGGTGCATAAGTCTCTGAATTGTTGATTTCAAGTTCTTTGGATGAATACCCAGTAGTGGGATGGCTGGGTTGTGTGGTATTTTTATTTTTAATTTTTTGAGAAATCTCCATACTGTTTTCCATAGTGGCTGTACCAGTTTGCATTCCCACCAGCAGTGTATGAGGGTTCCCTTTTATCCACAACCTCTCCAACATTTGTTATTTTTTGTCTTGGTGATTATAGCCATTCTAACGGGTGTAAGGTGATACCTAAGTGTAGTTTTGATTTGCATTTCTCTGATGATTAGTGATATTGAACATCTTTTCATGTGCCTGTTGGCCATCTGTATATCTTCTTTGGAAAAATGTCTGTTCAGATCCTGTGCCCAATTTTTGATTGTGGTGTTTGTTTCTTTGTTGTTGAGTTGTATGGGTTCATTATGTATTGTGGAGATTAACCTCTTGTTGTATATGTGATTTGCAAATATTTTCTCCCGTTGGTGGATTGTCTTCGTTTTGTTCCTGGTTTCCCTTGCCTTGCAGAAGCTCTTTAGTCTGATGAAATCCCATTTGTTTATTTTTTCTTTTGTTTCCCTTGCCCGAGTAGCTATGATATTTGAAAATATCTTTCTAAGACTGATGTCAAAGTGTGTTCTGCCTGTATTTTCTTCTAGGAGTTTTATTGCTTCACATCTTACCTTCAAGTCTTTAATCCATTTTGAGTTAATTTTTGTGTATGGAAAAGATAATGGTCTACTTTCATTCTTTTGCATGTGCCTGTTCAGTTTTCCCAACACCATTTATTGAAAAGACTTTCCTTTCTCCATTGTATGTTCTTGGCTCCTTTGTCAAAGATTAGCTGTACATAGATGTGTGGTTTTATTTCTGGGCTTCACTTCTTTTTTTACTTTTTTTTTCTGAGGAAGATTAGCCCTGAGCTAACTACTGTCAATCCTCCTCTTTTTGCTGGGGAAGACTGGCCCTGAGTTAACACCTGTGCCCATCTTCCTCTACTTTATACATGGGACACCTACCACAGCATGGGTTTTGCCAAGCAGTGCCATGTCTGCACCCGGGATCCAAACCAGCAAACCCCGGGCTGCCGAAGCAGAATGTGCGAACTTAACCGCTGCGCCACGGGGCCGGCCGTGGGCTTTCACTTCTATTCCATTAATCTGTATGTATGCTTTTGTACCAGTACTGTGTTGTTTTGATTACTGTAGCTTTGTAGTGTATTTTGAAGTCAGGATTGTGATCCCTCCTGCTTTGTTCTTTTTTCTCAGGATTGTTTTAGCTATTCAGGGTCTTTTGTTGCTCCATATGAATTTTAGAATTCTTTGTTCTATTTCCATAAAGAATGTTATTGGGATTCTGATTGGGATTGCATTGAATCTGTAGATTGCTTTAGGTAGTATGGGCATTAACTATGTTTATTCTTCAAATCCATGTGCATGGAATATCTTTCCATTTCTTTACGTCATCATTGATTTCCTTCAGTAATGCCTTATACTTTTCGTTGTATGGGTCCTTCACTTCCTCGGTTAAATTTATTCCTAGATATTTTATTCTTTTTGTTGCGAGTGTAAATGTGATTGTATTCTTGAGTTCTCTTTCTTTTAGTTTGTTATTAGAGTATAGAAATGCAACTGGTTTTTGTAAGTTGACTTTGTACCCTGCAACTTTGCTGCAGTTGTTGATTATTTCTAATAGTTTTCTGATGGAGTCTTTAGGGTTTTCTATATATAAAATTCACGTCATCTGCAAACAGCAAGAGTTTCACTTCTTCATTGCCGATTTGCATACCTTTTATTTATTTTTCTTGCCTAATTGTTCTGGCCAAAACGTCCAGTACTATGTTGAATAAGAGTGGCGAGACTGGGGCTGGCCCCGTGGCCGAGCGGTTAAGTTCGCGAGCTCTGCTGCAGGCGGCCCAGTGTTTCGTTGGTTCGAATCCTGGGCGCGGACATGACACTGCTCATCAAACCACGCTGAGGCAGCGTCCCACATGCCACAACTAGAAGGACCCACAACAAAGAATATACAACTATGTACCGGGGGGCTTTGGGGAGAAAAAGGAAAAAATAAAAAAAATCCTTAAAAAAAAAAAAAAGAGTGGCGAGAGTGGACACCCGTGTCTTGTTCCTGTTCTCAGAGGGATGGCTTTCAGTTTTTCCACATTGAGTATAATGTTGGCTATGTGATTGTCATATGTGGCCTTTATTATGTTGAGGTGTCTTCCTTCTATACTCATTTTATTTAGAGTTTTTATCATAAATGAATGTTGGATCCTGTCACCTGCTTTCTCTGCATCTATTGAGATGATCATGTGGTTTTTATTCCTCATTCTGTTAATGTGGTGTATCACATTGATTGATTTGTGAATGTTGAACCATCCCTGTGTCCCTGGTATAAATCCCACTTGATCATGGTGTATGACCCTTTTAATGTAATGCTGTATTCAGTTTGCCAACATTTTGTTGAGGATTTTTGCATCTATGTTCATTAGTGATACTGGCCTGTACTTTTCCTTCTTTGTGTTGTCCTTGTCTGGCTTTGGGATCAGGGTGATGCTGGCCTTGTAGAATATGTTAGTGTTCTGTCTTCTTCTATTTTTTGGAATAGTTTGAGAAGGACAGGTATTAAAGCCTCTTTGAATGTTTGGTAGAATTCTCCAGAGAAGCCATCTGATCCTGGACTTTTATTTTTGGGGAGGTTTTTGATTACTGTTTCAATCTCTTTCCTTGTGATTAGTCTATTCAGTTTCTCTATTTCTTCTTGATTCAGTTTTGGGAGGTTGTATGAGTCTAAGAATTTATCCATTTCTTCTAGATTGTCCAATTTGTTGGCATATAGTTTTTCAGTGTTCTCTTATAATCTTTTATATTTCTGTGGCATCTGTTGTAATTTCTCCTCTTTTCATTTCTAATTTTACTTATTTGAGCCTTCTCTTTTTTTTTCTTAGTGAGTCTGGCTAAGGGTTTGTCAATTTTGTTTATCTTCTCAAAGAACCAGCTCTTAGTTTTATTGATCCTTTCTACTTTTTTTTTAAATTTCAGTTTAATTTATTTTTGCTCTAATTTTTATTATTTCTCTCCTTCTGCTGATTTTGGGTCTTGTTTGTTCTTCTTTTTCTAGTTTTGTTAGGTGTAATTTAAGTTTGCTTGCTTGAGATTTTTCTTGTTTGTTAAGGTGGGCCTAGATTGCTATGAATTTCTCTCTTAGGAATGCTTTTGCTGCATCACATATGAGTTGGTATAGAGTATTTTCATTTTCTCCAGATATTTTTTGATTTCTTCTTTAATTTCTTCAGTGATCCTTTGGTTACTCAGCAGCATGTTGTTTAGTGTCCACATATTTGTCGTTTTCCCAGCTTTTTTCTTGTAGTTGACTTCTAGTTTCATAGGATTATGGTCAGTAAAGGTACTTGATATGATTTCATTCTTCTTAAATTTATTGAGGCTTGCATTGTTTCCCAGCATATGGTCTATCCTTGAGAATGTTCCATGTGCACTTGAGAAGAATGTGAATTCTGCTATTTTTGGATGGAGTGTTCTATATATGTCTATTAAGTCCATGTGGTCTAATTTTTCATTTTATTCTAGTATTTCCTTATCGACTTTCTGTATGGATGATCTGTCCATGATGTAAGTGGGGTGTTAAGGTCCCCTACTATTACTGTGTTGCTGTTAATATCTCCTTTTAGGTCTGTTAATAGTTGCTTTATGTACCTTGGTGCTCCTGTGTTAGTTGCATATATATTTATAAGTGTTAGGTCCTCTTGGTGGATTGTCCCTTTTATCATTATATTCTGCCCCTCTTTGTCTCTCATGCCTTTTTTATGTTGAAGTCTACTTTGATATAAATATGGCAACACTTGCTTTCTTTTGTTTTCCATTAGCTTGGAGTATCATTTTCAATCCCTTCACTCTGAGCCTGTGTTTGTTTTTAGAGCTGAAATGTGTTTCCTGGAGGCAGCATATTGTTGGGTCTTGTTTTTTAATCCATCCAGCCAGTCTCTGTCTTTTGATTGGAGAATTCAATCCAGTTACATTTAGAGTGATTATTGGTATATGAGGGTTTAATGCTGCTGTTTTATCAATTGTTTTCCGGTTGTTCTGTATTTCCCTTGTTTCTTGTCCCATGTATTTTGGACTGCCAATTCAGTTTGGTTGTTCTCTATGATGGTTCTCTCAGTTTTCTCTTTATTTATCATTTGTGTTTCTCTTCTGATTTTTTGTTTAGTGGTTACCGTGAGATTTGTATAAAAGATCTTGTAGATGAGATAATTCATTTTCTGATAGCTTTTTATGTCCTTAGTCTAAGCAGGTTCCATTCCTTTCCTCTTCCCCATCTAAGTTATTGTTGTCACAATGTATTCTGTTATGTATTGTGATTTTGTGGTTAAAATGAAGTGATTATAATTATTCTTGGTTTTCCTTCCTTTTATCTTTAATGTTATAAATTAAGTGTTTCCTAACCTTTTCTGATACAGACCTGCAATTTTCTGATTTTGTCTGCTTCTTTATTTCGTTGCTCAAGCTTTGTAAACCTTTTATTTTTGTTTTTCAGGTATGAAGGCCTTCTTGATCATTTCTTGTATCTGGCGGGGGTCGGGGGGATCCTGTGATGATGAACTCCCTCAGCTTTTGTTTATCTGGAAAAGTTTTTATTTCCCCATCATATCTGAAGGATATTTTGGCTGGATAGAGTATTCTTGGCTGAAGGTTTTTGTCTATCAGCGTTTTGAATATATCATTCCCCTCTCTCCTAGCCTGTAAAGTTTCTGCTGAGAAATCCACTGAAAGCCTGATAGGGGTTCCTTTGTAGGTTATTTCTTTTGCCTTACTACCCTTAATATTTTTTCTTTGTCTTTGACTTTTGACAGCTTTTCTAACATATACCTTGGAGAAGGTCTTTTTACATTGATGTAATTAGGACTTCTATTAGCTTCATTTAGTTGCAGTTCAAGCTTCTTCCCCAAGTTTGGGAAGTTCTCAGCTGTTATTTCTTTGAGCAAGCTCTCTACTCCTTCTTCCCTCATTTCTCCCTCTGGAATACCTATCATTCTTATGTTGCATTTCCTAATTGAGTCAGATATTTCTTGGAGAATTTCTTTGTTTCTTTTTAGTCTTAGTTCTCTCTCCTCCTCCATCTGAAGCATTCCTATATTTCTGTCCTCTAAATTGCCAATTCTGTCCTCCATAATATCAGCTCCGTTATTTATGGCTCCAGATTTTTCTTTGTCTCACTCATTGTGTTTTTCACCTCCAACATTTCTGATTGGTTTTTCTTTAGTTTCCATCTCTTTTGTGAAGAATTCCCTCTGTTCATTAATTGTATTCCTGATTCATTGAACTGTCTTTCAGAGTTTTCTTGTAACTCGTTGAGTTTTTTTATGATAGCTGTTTTGAATTCTCTCTCATTTAGATTGTAAATTCCTGTGCCTTCAGGATTGATTTCCAGGTGTTTGTCTTTTTCTTTTTGGTCTGGAGTATTAATATACTTTTTTATACTATTTGTTGGGGTGGATTTCAGTCTTTGCATAGTGGTAGTGTTTGGTCACAGATTCCACCTGCTACCACTGTGGCTGTGCAGGAGCTGTGTAGCCTGAGCCTGCTGTGATCCCTAGCAGCTCTGCCTGCCCAAGCCTGGGTCACTCCTTGGGACCACAGTGGCACTGTGGGCTGTCCCACTGGATGGGAAAGCAATCACGTGGGTGCTGAGGGCTGCCACTGCCGCTGCCTGCTCCTACAGTCCTGCTGAGGTATGCTCCCACCTTCAGGCCTGCAGCGGTACTATGGGCATTCATGGCAGCCAGGAAATCATTCACCCGGCTGTGTAGATCCACTGCCAGCTCTTCTTAATGTGACTCTGGCTGTTGTGCTGGGTAGGCAGGTCTTCTCCATGGGGTCCAAGCTTGGGCCACTCTTTGGGACTGCAGCAGCACTGTGGGCTCTCCCACCAGATGGTAAAGCGATAACGTGGGAGCTCAGGGCTGCTGCCTCTTGCTCCCACAGTCCCACTGAGACACACTCCCACCTTTGGGGCTTCAGAGGTACTATGGACATTCATGGCAGCCCAGAAATCTTTCACAAGGGTGCACAGATCTGCTGATGCCTATTCCAAGGTTGCAAAGGCTGTTGTGCTTGGTGGGCAGGTCCTCCCCACGAGACCGAGCCTGGGCCACTCCCTGGGACTGTGTTGGCACTGTGGCCTCTCCCACTGGATGGGAAAGTGATCACGTGGGGGCTCAGGGCTGCCATCACCTGTTCTTGCAGTTGCACTGAGGTGTGCTCCCACTCTTGGGGCCACAGCCGTACTATGGGTACTCTAGCCAGGAGGGTAGTCGCACTTATGCACAGGGCTGCCAGGGGGCCAGAGAGTGCTCACCTGTCTTCACCACCTCCCCAGGGGCAGTTCATCCACTTTCATATTTATAGCTGTGCTGGTCTCTCAGGTGTCCTCTTGTGCTGTGTGAGTATCCTCTGTTGATCAACAAATGCCCATTTAGTTGTAGTTTGAAGAGGGAGAGATAAAGGGATCGGCTTACTCTGCCATGTTACTTACATCACCTGTGAGCATACATGTTTATTGCAGAGAAAAATTTTGTATTCTGCTTGCATACCTCTTTTAACAAGTTACTGATTCAATTCTCTGATTCTGAGAACTTGGCAATGACAGCAGACAAGACTTCCATCAACATTGTGGGCAAATAATTGCTATCAATTCATGCCATTGTAGAAAACCATGAGTTGGGGTGACTGGTGGAGACTTTTCTGCCTGTCACAGATGCAGTCTGTGCATAGGACACTACAAGTTTCCTTCCGTTTTTCAGCATAGATCTGCTTTACCACTTCTAAAACATCAACAGCCTTTGCTCTTTCCAAAAGGGGCTTAGAAAATAAGATTGTTTCCTTTGTCAGCATTGGTGTTCACATGCTTGTGAAAACTAGAGTTTATTGCCCAGGACGATAGTCATCGTCCCATTGGAGTGCTTGGCAGAGAAACGGTGTTTCTACCCATTTCCTGAGATATAAGATATTAGTGAAATACTTGTGATTCTGATGTTGATGAGTTTTAGTGTTTGACAGAGATACTGTTCCCATTTTTCTCCTGGCCCAGACATCACTCTTTTTAGACCACATGGCTTCATCCTCATATTTCCTGTACTAGGTGACCTCTTTTATTTGGCAGGATAATAGGCGAGCCTGTAGGATGCCTCAAGACAGACTTTTATGTTGGGACAAGTTATATTTTAGTAAAGTTAGTTCCAGCCTTTCATCTCATGCCTTGTCTTGATAAACAGTGTGAGTTGCCAGTGTTTCCAAGATAGACTGTTTGTTGCATCCATGCTTCCACTGCAGAGCACTTTGCCGCAGAGAAGCACATTTGTCCCATCATGCTCAGTGACAATAATAAGACCAAAGCTCATGTGAACTTTGTCATACATCCTGATGTAAACAAATTTTAAATATATTTGACATTAAAAAAAGTTTTTGTGAGGCCGGCCCCGTACTCAAGTTGTTAAGTTTGTATGCTCTGCTTCGGCGGCCCGGGGTTTCACTGGTTCAGATCCTAGGCGCAGCCATGGCACCGCTCATCAGGCCATGCTGAGGTGGCGTCCCACATGCCACAACTGGAAGGACTGACAACTAAAATATACAACTATGTACTGGGGGAATTTGGGGAGAAAAAGAAAAAAAAAGTTTTTTCTTTCACAGATGACTATTTTCAAAACAACACTTCTTTCCTGGAAGAAGCCAGGAAAAAAATATTTTCTGTATTACTGATTCATAGATTGCCTGAGACTTTTCTCTACATGCTAGTATTTTATTGTCCCCAAGTTAAGAGTCTCTAACAGAGTTTTGAAAGAATATTCAATTAAATCATGCTTCTCTCATTCAGGGGGAATGAGTAATAGATTCATGTTTTTACAGATTAGGTGGACAATATTTGATACCCATTGTCAGGTCACTCTACCTCTGAACTTAAATGAAGTAAGAAATTGGGCAAGAATAGAGTCCCAATATCCAGGAGAAGAGAGAACAATCTGGTTCAATCCACTTTCTCCCAGAACATTCTTCAGATTGAGGCAATTAGTTTTAAAATGAGTGGAGTTATCAGAGTCTCCATATTCCTATAAGATTGTGGAAAGGTTGAAAGTCAAATAAAAGTCAAACTTGTTCCATGTATAATTTCTTCTTGAAGATGCCAGACCAAAGGCAATAGTGATCTAGCACTTATATTTGTTGTCATCTGTTGAGACTAGAATTCTCCTTGGGATGTATTATAATTTTTTAAATATTAAATTTTCTTTTGAAGGAGTTTGTACTTACTAAGTTTGTGTAATAACATATGCATTCCATTTGAAGTTACTATGCCAACTTTTCGAAGACTTTTTAGCTTCTCCATAGTTTCTAATAAACTGAGAGATCAAATGAATACTCCTCCACTTGCCCAGCTATTGGGCATTATGGCTGCTTTCAGCCCATCCAACGTCTGTAGACATTTAAAGAGAACCCCTCTCCAGAAGATGCTTTGAGCCCAGTGGCATTCTCCAACCTCAGGTTACTTACTTAACTGGAGAGGCCTTCAATCTATTTTAACATATTTCTTTCCCTAACGTCACCCTTCTAATAATGTGTATGTTCTAATTCAGGGACAGCAACATTGGGGTCAGAAAAATCAATGAGAGAGTAACTATAGACACCGAAACTCTCTCAGAACCTTGAAACGTCAAATGGGCAAGACTGAATGTCTGCAAAGTTACATTAAAGATGTTCCTTCTCTGAACAGGGTTAGTAGTCAGCTCAGGCTGTGGTAACAAAAATACCACAAACTGGGGGGCTTAAACTGCAGAAATGTATTTCCTCACAGTTCTGGAGGCTGGAAGTCCAAGATTAAGGTGTCAGCAGGTTTGGTTTCTTCTGAGACTTCTCTGCTTGGCTTGCAGATGGCTGTCGTCTTTTGCTGTGTGCTCGCATGGTTTTCCCCTGCATGTGTGCCCGCAGTCCTGGTGTCTCTTCCTCCTCTTATAAGGGCACCAGGCCTGCTGACTTAGAGCCCCACCCTCATGAGCTCATGTAACCTTAATTACCTCCTTAAAGGCCCTGTCTCCATATACAGTCACATTGGGGGTTAGGGCTTCAGCATCTTAATTTTGGGGACACACAATTCAGTTCATAACAAGAGTCATGGTAATAGCTACCATTCACGGGGCTCTTTGTGTGCTGGGAATTGTGGCAGATAGTTCCCACCTGTTATCTCATTCAAATCTTAAAATAGGTCTGCAAGTTTTTTACCACAGTTAAAAAATTCTAGAGCCCAGCCCAGTAGCTTAGTGGTTAAGTTTGGCATGCTCTACTTCGACAGCCCAGGTTTGTGGGTTCAGATCCTTGGCATAGACCTAAACCACTCATCAAGTCATGCTGTGGTAGCGACCCATATACAAAATAGAGTGAGATTGGCACAATGTTAGCTCAGAGCCACTCTTCCTCAAGTAAAAAGAGGAAGATTGGCAATAGATGTAGCTCAGGGCCAATCTTCCTTACCAACAAAAGGATTTCTACAAAACAAGCAGTATTCTCCCCTGTTTAACAGATGAGGAAATGAGTTAACATGTGATAAGCCACACAAAGTCAGGCTCTGAAGCCTAGTTTTATAGAGTACACCCCTATACTCATAACTCTTAGGTTTATCAGTGATTATCATATCTGAAGAAAGAATACGTCACTAAGAAGATTTTTCTACCTAGATCAAGAGTCAAAGAAGCATTCTTGAACAGCGTATGTTCAGCTGAGTTCAGGGAAAGAAGGGCTTCTCAAAGGATGTGAACTGAAGTCCCTGCTATGGACAGAATGTTTGTGTCCCCTCAAATTCATATGTTGAAACCTAACCCTCAGTGTGATGGTGTTTGGAGGTGGGGCCTTTGGGGGGTGATTAGGTCACGAATGAGATTAATGCTCTTATAAAAGGGACCATAGAGAGATCCCTTGCACCTTCCACCATACGAGAAAACACCAGAAAGATGGCCATCTGTGAACCGTGAAGCGAGCTCTCACCAGACACCGAATGTGTCAGTGCCTTTGCTCTTGGACTTCCCAACTTCAGAGCTGGGAGAAATAAATGTTTATGAGCCACCCACTGTATGGTATTCTGCTACAGCGGCCCAGATGGTCTAAGACAGTCCCCTTGGAGAGGCCATTCCAGTAGTAGAGAAGGGCACCTTGTGTCCATACTTCTTCAAGTGTGGTCCAGACCAGCAGTTTCAGCATTTCCTGGGAACTTGTTAGAAATGGCAAGCCCCAGCCCAGTCCTGAATCAGAAACTCTGGAGATAGGGCCCGGCAATCTGTGTTTGAACCAGCCCTCCAGGCGAGTTTTGATGCTTCTGGTTTGAGAACTGCTTGTGCTGTTTTCGTGGAGAGCACTGCTTAAAGTCAGCCGATGCCTCTTCTTCTGGTTCCATGTAGCCACTGACCGTAATTTATGTACCCACACTACGGGTACAGGGTGTGCTAGTTCCCTTTATAAATATTTTTCTGATCGTAAATTCTTAAGATGATTTATACATCAGTGTCTTGTGAGTTTGATGAGCAAGTCCATCTAGCTGAGAATGATCCATTCTAAGCTTATAGAGGAAGTCTGCTGTCTAAGCCTGTGAAGCAGAGGCCCAGACTGTGATCCAGGGTAGATTCGCTCAGGTAGATGCCATGCAGTGCAGCTGCCCAGCAGCAGCCATCCTACCACACCCTCACGGGGCTCTCTCTTTCCTGTACTTGCAACCCAGAGGAAGGAATTACAGACCAGCAAAGAACAGCTGATGCTCAGTTCTCCTGGTCCCTGGATTATAGACACAAGTGAAATGTTTCCTAGTCTTGTTTCATGGGCTATGTTGCATGTAGCAGTAAAAGAGCTGGGCATTTTTGAATTTGATTAGACAGTTATTACTTACAGATTAGTTCAGAGTGGTGATCCTAACTGCTGTGACTAAAGCTTTTGGTGATTGCTTTTGGCATTTCTGGCCCTCTAGAGTCTGAAAATCACTGAGTGCTTACGATTATAAAGTTAAGAGAGCCTTATGTGGACTGGTATGAGTATTAGTATTTGAGATAAATATATACTCATGAGAGCGAAGGACAGGGGCTTCCAGGAAATTATCGTGCGGTCGTTGCAAATGGGCGGAGTGATCTGTTCTATACAGATGACAAGTCACGCTGTTGGGGATAATTAGAGAAAACAGGAACAAAGTTGAGAAAAGGAGAGGGAGGCAGAGCTGACGGCAGAGGACATGATTTGTCAACTCAGCCTTGGAAAGTGTTGGCGATGCCAAGGGGGAGCACACCAGGACCTTGGAGTCATGCTCACAGCTAGGCCTTACAGTCCTTGGGGAGAAGGGAGCCGGACCGCAGGCGAGCGGGGCTGACAGGCCAGTGGGGGCTATCCTGCTACATTCTGGAGTTGTCGTGGGCAGAGTCTGGGTATTATCGAGGGGGGTTGGGACAACACAGGGATATGTGGGGATTTGCCCCTCTGCTTCAGATGAGCTAAACGTGTAAAAAGAAAAATAAGTTACCTAAAGTTCTTTCTGTCTTAAATTCCCAGTATTTAAAAGTTTATAGTGTGTCAACGATGTTGAATGGCAAAATATCCCTTTTAAAATAAGCTATCTTTATTGTTTTATTTTACCCCGTGTAAAAGTATTTGTAAAAATATATATTTTATGCTTTTATATAATTGTGTGAGTAGATTTATAAAACAAATTGTTAACATGACTTCAGAGGAGTGGGGTTGGAGGAGACCAGGGGGATCGTCAGCTTGTTCTGTACACCTCTTTATTGTAGGGCTTGTACAACAAGCCTATAACTATTGTTAACTCCATAAAATGCATCTTAAATTTTATAAGAGCTTTCAAAGTTCGCTCACAAACTCAGGCCCCAGTTCTCTTTTTCTTGTAAATCTCAAGTTCCTCAAATATGAATTCTCCTGCCATGAGAAATTAGAAACATAGACCCAAAGTCTGGGCAAAGATTGTGATAGTCAGATCAGCATAGATAGGGCAAAGTTTCCAGCCAGGAGAACACTCAGGAGAATTGAATGGAAGGCCAAATTATCAGGCTAAAAATATTATCAAACGAAATTCGAAATGAGGAGAATCAGCATGAAGAGTTAAGTAAGCTATGTGTTTGTGTGCGCTTGAAAGAGAGAGAAATTTAGATCCCTCTGTTTGATGCATTCTAGACCCACCCAGAGCAGCCTCCAGAGTCTGCCCAGGGAGTATGCCCGAGAATTCTGGTGCCTGAATTTTGACTTGAGATATTGTAATTTATAATAAGAAATTGGTCTTTGTCCCATTCCTGGCACAGAGCTCTTAAAACCCTTGGAATTTCCCAAGTGAAATGAGTGATAAAGGAGTGTCTTTTGTTATTCATAACAAGCCCCTTTCAACCACACCAGAGTTCAAGTTAATGAGGTGACTTTGGGAGAAAAGTCCCTTAAGGATGGGGGGGCTAGTTGCCAGGGGAACCAACCAGGTGATTATAAGGTTGGACCTCCAGGGAGGGGAGAGGGGATGGAGGCTGAGTTAATCACTAATGGCCAGTGAATGGCCATTACTAATGAAGCCTCCATAAAAAACTCTAACTGAAGGTGTTTGGAAAGATTCTGGATTGCTGAACACATGGAGGTGCTGGGAGGTGACAGACCTGGGGAGGGCATGGAAGCTCTGCAGCCTTCTCCTACACCCTGCCCTGTGCATCTCTTCTGTCTGGCCGTTCCTGAGTTGTATCCTTTTCTAATAAACTGGTAATCCAGTAAGTAAACTGTTTTCTGAGTTCTGTGAGCCATTTTAACAAAGTGTTGAACCTGAGGAGGGGTTGTGGGAACCTCCAGTTTACAGCCAGTCAGTCAGAAGTGCAGGTGACAACCTGGACTTGCAATTGGCATCTGACATGGGGGACAGTCTTGTGGGACTGAGCACTTAACCTGTGGGATCTGACACCATCTCCTGGTTGTGACAGAACTGAATTAAGTTGTGGAACACCCAGTTGGTGTCCAAAGAGAACTGGAGAATTGATTGGTGTGGGGGAAATGCCCACACACTTGGTGGTGAGAAGTATTCTGAGCAGAGTAGAGTATGAAAAAGAGGGTTTTTTTCTTTCACTTAATTTCTCCTCTATCTGTAGGCATGTATTAATAATAACAAAAATAGTAGTAATAATGGCTATTAAATATTGAAATGGCATTTACTGTGTTCTGAGCATTCCTCATGTAAGGACTCAGTCTCACAAGAATCTTTTGAAGTAGGCACCGTTATGACCTACAGTTTATAAATAAAGAATCCAAGATGTAGAAAGTTTAAGTAACTTCCCCAAGCTCCCAAGTGGTGGAGTTAGAAATCATCTGACTCCAGATCCTAAAAGTTAAACCTTTGCTCTCACTGGCCTCCCCACCCAGGAGGGTTTCTTTGAGAGGCTAAAATCAAAACCCTACCTCATATTGGTCATATCCTTTGTCAGACTCATATTTATATTTATATTGTATCATTTGTGAATGTCTTTTCTGTTTGGACAGATTATGGTGGTTTGAGGTGAGGAGCCATTTTTCCCTATTTATTTTGTATTCTTATATTACCCAGATACACTTGATAAGTGGTTTGGAATGAATGAACCAAACTGTTTGCCTGATCCACTATGCACCTCTTGAAGTGTGTAAGGAAAGACAGCCAGAGACCCTTGCACTGCCAGATCTAGAAGCTCTCCTAATATCAGAACCAACTTCCTTTCTTTGATCTTTAGAGCTGGACATGGTGTTTGCAAAATTTAATCCATTTACTCCCAAATGTGGAACCAAAGAGCTAGAATTATAACAATTGAAGTTGCCAGTATTATCATGTCTAGTTGTGTTTGCTTTATCTTTGTATATTTTATTTTCTGAATTTCTGACCAATACAAGGCAATGTTTTGGCATATTAGATTCTGAGTTCCGTCAGTGAATTCATAATAGCAAAAATATTTTATCATTTAAAAAATCCATATAAAGCCAGAAGTTGGGACGTCCCTGGCTTTGGCATGCTTCCCAGGCCTCTAGTGTTTCAAGTCACCACCAAAGAACCTACAAAGGAAGGCCAAGCTCCCCATCTTTTTTCCCAAAGTTCACTTATTGTGCACCCTATAGACAACATTACCTGAACTTGAGATGAGCAAAGAACAGTTCACATAGAAAAGGAGGAAAAAGGCGGATGGGGACCATAACAAAATGGTACACTTTCCTACCTGTGTGCTTATTTACATAATTGTGTTTTTATAACATTTCCTGTACTTTTCTGTAAGCTGTAGCTGCCCTAATTATAGATTTTCAAGAGAACACTTCATTGTACCCCAAATTATATAGTACTTTTAAAAGGTACCTTCTTACTGGTTTACCAGATACCTTATAAACTTGTAATTACATAAAACAATTCAGGATACAGAATAGAAACAGCCTGTACTGTTAACAGATGTTGGTATTGTTACATAATTGAGTACAAGGCTTTCAAAGATCTATAATATTTTTCTTGTGTAAAAAAGAAAGAAATGACTCATTATAGTCATAATGTGTCACGGAGACTCCCGATCAAACAGAAGGCACACTTTCTATTTTGTGAGCTCTCTACAGTACATTGTCAATGGCCTTGCCTCTGTGAATGGGAAAGTGCTACTTATTCCAGCAAATTACCTTTGTGGCACCTGTCCCTGCTTGTTAGACAGCTTGTGGGCACCTGGGTGAAGCAGAGGCTGGGCCCCTTTATCGTGGCACACCTGCACGTGGTGTCCCCACAGCGCCCAGCTCCGGGGAGCTCGCCCCGTGAACAGACCCGCACCTTCAGGAACCCGCTGAGGACTGTTCTTGGCGCTCTCTTTCCTGCGGACTGGGGGTGGGGCTGGCTCCCTGGACAGCAGCTTTTCTTCTGTTCCATCATTTTTGGGTCTGTGTTTAAGACACAAGTGATTCAAACTACAGGAAAGGTAACTTCAGTGGAACACAGCTGAGGAAATAAATCCTGTTACTAAGTGCTGAGTTTAATGTTTCATTTCAACTTAATTTTCAGCACTATTGTTGAAAAAGAAAAGTTGTTTATCTTAGGATATTAGGTTAGATGTTTGTATTATTGACATCTCCATGGTTTCCTCTCCAGAGGAAAATGTCTTTTGAGAACAAGCCAGAGACACATATAACTTACCAGCCCACTCATTCCTTCAAAGATTTTCATATTAGCCTTAAGGTGGGTCTTCTTTTTCTCTAAGGAAACTTTCCCTTTTTTAACAAGGATTTTGAAAGATGAGTTACTGAAGTGGGCTTCATGTGTTATTGTGGTTTTGTTTTGTTGGAATTTTCTTCCCACCTCTCTTTTTGTGATTCTTCCCTCAACAACTGTCCTTAATGAAATCATTGCTACCATGGAGGCTCCTTGTGGCACACTGATTGGTCCAGCAAAAGACTGAAGTTCAAGAACCAACTTGGCAGTGAAAGAATAAAACCTTGAGTATAGATTGATTCATAAATGTAAGTGGACGAGTGTTGAAAGCGACGCATTATGTCACTGCAACATATTGACATTATCAATTATATGTCATTAAACAGCTAAGCTAACTGAATGGTTTACTTTGTGTTTAACTGCCTTTTTCAATTAAAGGGAGCAAATGCTGAGGAACTGAGACACAACCTCAGAAACCATATATTTTCTCCTGTTAACACCAGCATCGCGTGAGGGTGTGTTGGCTGTTGCTGCGGGCTGTACTGTTCTAGTTTAAATGGTTTAAACAAGTAATTAATGACTGGGAGCAGGCCATTACACTGTTTCCAGATCTTTCCTTCACTGCACTTCCATTTGTGTCACCTAGCTGCACACTTGGGAAGTCTTATTTCACAGTAGTTCACACTATTTTGCTGACATTTGTTTCCATATCCAGGGCCCTTGATGTTTCTTCATAGCTTCTTTTGTTTTAAGTATTCTTTAGCAAGATGACCCAAACCTTAAACTGTTGAATGTGCTATTGCAATACAGCTCTTCTGTTGCCTCCAACAAAGAACTTCTAGGCTTTTTTCAGGTTTCATGGTGATAACTTGAACCAGACCTTCTAGTTTCTTGGGACATTGTTTTATTGTCTTGCAAGTCAATATGGTATTCGTATTTCACAAAGCTGAACTATACATAGTATTTCTCAAATGTGCACTTGCAATAAATGGATGTATTATCTGTTACTCTGAAGTTGAGAATTTGGACTGTTCAGTGACCCACTGTATTGGTTCTCTGTGTAAAATTTTGTTATAACAGTGCTAATTACCAAGCAACTGAATCTGTGAAAGGGCGCACAGCAGTAATTTGCACCTTACTGTTGATTTGCTATTAAAAAAATTATGAACACATACACGGGGTGCATGCACTTGATTTATGAACTTCCAACGAGCACGTTTATCTGTGGATCTTTAACAGTGCGACTTTTTGAGGAGAGCATTTGGTTTCTATGTTTTGCTTCTGAGATGTTCATTTTACCCTAATAAGAGCTGTTAAGTGCTGAACAGGACATTTTAAAAGGGAAGAGTAGCAGTTTGTAGTAAGACTGAAGCTTTTAAATTACTACGTGCTTTTGTTTATTATTTTTGCTAGTTTTAGAAAAAACAAGAAAAAAGATCTGCTTTCTAGTTCCTTCCTATCGATGTGAAATCATGAACTGGAATAGTCAGATTTTAGTGTTTTGGTGCTGGTGTTGAAATCATTGTTTCAACGGCAGATGGAAATGATTCTGTTCTGTTGGATTCACATCCTGAATAAATGCTCCCATATAATTGGAGTCTATAACGACCTAAACCGGCAGAGTTTCAGTTTGTGTTCTGTCTGCTTTGGTCTATGAGAACAACTTCGAGTCTTGGGAAAGAACTGATTTTGCCGGTGGCTGGGTGGGACACGTCCCTGCAGGTAGTCTGCAAGCGTTACTTACTAACCCAGGGGCCGGAAGCCCAGATGGGGAGTTCTGACTGTTTGAAAACTACGCAGTCCATGTTTTTATAAGTGTATATTCAGATTAATTCCACATACCTCTTATTTGGATTTCTTGTAGCCAGGAACTTTTAAAAGCTTTTGTGTTTTTAAAAAGGAATGTGAAAAATTAAATTTTCTTTCCCTAGTACAAGAGTTTTTCTGTACTTTTAAGAAATCCTGCTCCTGGGCAGAAAGGGAAGGTCTCAAAGGAACCTCATCTCCATACGGTTTTACTCGATAATCCTTTATCCACCATCTTCTGCTCTCATTCCTTTGCTTTCTTGCCTGTGGCTACATTTCTATCTCTGCATCAATTAGCACAGTGATTTATACAACAAGCAAGCAGTTTAGAGGTAATGGTACACAATTAACATCTCATTCCACCATAAAGGGTATGCTAAATACCCCAGTCATTGCTTTCTCTGCCTGGAATTGAAGTAAGTGTTTGTCCTAATTCATATGCTATCTGATGTGAAGTGGGCCTGCTTTGTGCTGCACTACACCATTAATCTAATTACAGATAGCTGCAAATGAAGCGCTGTCTGAGCTGGGAGACTGAAGAAAATAGCCTTTTGTCATTTAGCATGACTCTGTGAAGCAAGATCACACTTTACAGGGCAATACTGCAAAATGGAAATCTCAATAATATTGCTGCCTGTTGCATCTTGTCTAATTACAACAGCATTGTAAACACAACTGGGCTCTGATAGAAATAGAGCTGTAGAGATGCTGTCGTGTGGGTTGTCGGAGAAAGTCCTCCGAGTGCTGTTGGATTAAATGATGCATCCTGATTGACAGCTACCTTGAGACTGTGCCGATGGAGTTGTCACAGCATTATGCTAACAGGCTGCTCCAGTGACTGCAGCTGTACGAGGCGCTTCAACTGCTGTCTGTTCATTTCACCTTCTTGGCCTGGTTGTACCTCCAAGAGAAGGACAGCCACAGGCTTCAGTTCTGTACGTTTTCAGGAGTATTTCTCGCAGCTTTTGTAGGTTTGGGTTTGTTGGGCCTGAGGGCTAAAGCAGAGGGGAATGTGTTTTGCATGGCTTTGAGCCCTTGTTATTTTTTTCCTCAAGTGTTAATTGTATATCCCACGGAGAATTTGGGGAAGGAAAACAAGGTTGAATTACAATTCTAATTCCACCTAAGTGTTTTAACTTACATTTAGTGTTTTTCTCCACTTTTCTGATACACTGATGTTTTTAAAGATGCATCATTTTTGCAGCTAGTCATTTCTGTCACTTGAAAAACATTGATGATTTTTCTCCAGCTCACAGTTAGGAAAGTAGACTTTTAGGGGACTATTTGAGTGTTAGCTCTCACTGCCACATTGTGGAAATGAAGACACAGCTCAATGTTGGAGACCCTTCGGGCCAGAAACTATAAGACTTTGAATAAGAAGAGATCTTTGTATTTGAAGACACGTATATGCCACCTTACTTAGTGAGGGTGGATGTACAGTCAATGGCCAGTGCTTCAGAGTGTTACGATAATTGATGTAAAATAATTGACAGTAAAGGGTCATCATTTAAGGTTCATCGTTTACCCTTGACTCGATGTTGACCGAGATGGCCTACCGTCAACATGAAAATCTGTGAGTGGTTCATCAGCTGTACCTATTCTTGCTGTTACCAGAAGAGTGATGCAGAAATGGGAACCAGAGCTGAGCCTGCTGCAAGAGGAACAATGCTAGAGGCTGTGAAATCACAACTGAAAATGTATGTAAAGCAGACTGGAAGTGCTCATCTTGCAAGAAGCCCACAGACCTCTAAGTCATACAGACATGTGAGCACATGGAATGAGTGAAATTGCTGGTCAATCTAGAGGCCTTAGAAAGCACATGGATTTAAACTGCATAAGGACATGCATGTACTGAACTAATACAGAACCAGCGAGATGGTGTTTTGTGTGACCATCTGGGAGGAGTGCATCCATAGTGGGGCTGCTGTACCATCTCTGGGGCACGAGCTGTGTTTGTGCAGGATGCTTTTGTTAACCAAGTCTGCTTAAGCAAGTCCCAGGCCGTGACCAGCTCCCACCTTCCCGCCAACAACCACAGCACTCTGCTCCCACCTTTCCCCCTTTTATCAGGTTGCACCTTAAGGGCTATATGTTAATTTCTAAAACACTTCCATTGTGTTCCTTTTTTTTTTTTTTTTAAGATTTTATTATTTCCTTTTTCTCCCCAAAGCCCCCCGATACATAGTTGTATATTCTTCGTTGTGGGTTCTTCTAGTTGTGGCATGTGGGACGCTGCCTCAGCGTGGTCTGACGAGCAGTGCCATGTCCGCGCCCAGGATTCGAACCAACGAAACACTGGGCTGCCTGCAGCAGAGCGCGCGAACTTAACCACTCGGCCACGGGGCCAGCCCCACCATTGTGTTCCTTTTAATCGTCCATCTTTTGTAGTTTTCTCCCTGATCCTATGATTCCTTTTTCTTTCTTTCTTTTGAAATTTTAGGGAGAAATTTTCTTGTTAGACATGGTTTTACATTGTAGACACGATAAAATTAATTTGCTTAGAGAGCTGGGCTAGGGTCATTTTACCATAATTAGGTCATTAGCTAACACCTCGTGTCCTCCCATTATTGTCGTGTATGGGTTGAGGAGCCAGGCCACCCTGGAGAGCACCTGCTCTGACTTACACGGTTAGCTGTGTTTTTCCAGGACTTATTTAACGGTGGTTTGGAGAGCACCTCCCAAACCCAGCAGAGTGAGGTTCCATCTACTGACAACCCACAACCTGGAGCTGCTTCACTTCAAGTACTCAACTTCAGGCCCCACCAAGCAGCTTCTAATCCCTCATGTAGGAGTTTCTCATGGCCTTGCAGGGTGAGCACCTTCTGGCTTCTTGTCGGATCGTGCTTCTCCTGTCAATTCACCTTTAAAATCTTGGACTCTCACCCCCAGAACACATCAAGTTTGTGGTTTATCTACTTGAAGACAATAACTTAAAATCCAAACTCTCCAGGGAAGTTTTACAGGACCCATTAGGAATATTTAAATGCCTACCATAAAACCCAGCTCTGCACGCGTCATAGGACATTTTTCTGAAGTCTCTCAACTGGTTGGCTGCTCCGCCCATGCCCCCTAAGAATTCAGAGAAACCAATAAATAGCAGTTTTGATCATAAGCTTTGAAAGCCCTAATGTACATTCTTAAATGACTTCTTTTCTGGGGCATCAAAAGGCTTTTACGGTTCTCACCAGGCAATTCATTCTGATGGGCCCATATGCTGCATTCCGCTTAGATCCATCCTGGCACACGCCCCGTGTACCGCCACACGGGTGAGCCAAGAGGTTGTTTTGAGAAGGTGTGTTTGTGTGGGCACGCTGAAGGGGTCAAGACAACATCAAAGGTAATCTTAAAAAGAGAACCTTCTTGCTACCTCCCCTTTTTATATTCAGAAAGGTCATTTCTAAGCCAACTATTTGCAACAAGGCCTCTCCTGAGAGGCGTTTCCCCGTTGTTATTTTTCACTTGTGATTACAATAAGTCGCTTATCCCCCAAACAGATTTAAGAACAATAAACAAATACAAAAGGAAGAGGAACATCTCATCAATAACAAAGACTGCATCTAAAGGCCTTGAGTTTTGTGACTCTTTTAAATCTCTTTCCAAGCAAAGCAGGAGTCCCACAGAGAAAGGAATCCAAAAGATAGGAAAATTATAAAAATAGGGAAAGGATCTAGTTTGAGCCAGGATCTTGTAATTTCTGGGGAGAAATGGAGCTCGGTACAATCTTGGCACTTTATTTATATTGAGGCTTGTTTGTGATATAGCTAAAATAGTTCTTAAGGGTATCCACTGTGGTGAAATGTGATAAATCCTATTATCCTCAGTGTAGAAACATACTTTCCCTGAATTTAGAGTTCACATTTTGGAGTCAAACTGTGTGAAAAAAGAAGAAAAAATAGATCTGTATATGCTGCACTGAAAATAAGACAACTGGGCCCAGTGCTGATCAGGCACATGGAAGGAGCAGCTCAGGGTGATGCCAGCTAGAAAAGTAACTTTTTGGTTGACTGATGATTCTGGTGATGTTGGATTTTCTTTTCCAAGGCCGACAGAGCAGATACTAAAACTGTGCAATTTGGCACAATTATATTCTTTCCTCTCCTTCCATCCCCCCCCCATGGATTTAATGAAGGACTTTGAGGTACAATTCATCATTGATAAATAGTCCCTCTGCCCAGAATGTTTATTAGACTGACAGCAGAATGCACTCTTCTTGCTTTTTTCCCTTGCCACTTATGACTCAGATGAATTTTAATAGGAGCAAAAAGCTTTTATTTGCACTGTAATTTCGCTTAAGGATCATATCCTTCAGAAACTGGCAGACACTTATATATCTTGATTGCAAAACACGCTCAGGAGTAAAGAAACATGCAAAAGATGTTATTATTCAACCTGTCACAGTGTCGCAAATCTGCTTGGAGCTTAGGCCATCAAAGCTCTTCTTTGGGGCCTCCCCCGACCCTTTTAAAGTATAGAGCACACTTAGAGATTTCTGCCAACCCTGTATCGAATCAAAGGGCGAATTCTATTTGCTTTTGCATCCCTGCCATCATGATGCCCACAGGAGGCTTTGAGTTACAGCAGCTTTTTTCCAACAAAATGGAGGTGCCGTGATGCTGCATCTTACCCAAGGGAAACGCAATCTGGGAGGAATCCAGAAATCTTCCCGACTTCACTGAGTAGCACTTCCCCAAACCATTTTGTTTTGTTTGTTGGGACAGACCAAATTGTGGCTCATACATTTATTCATAGAGATCTAGGATTTTTCCTGCCTGGCAGGAATTCTCTTTATTAGAAATGTTCTATTTGACTGAACTACCTTTAACGCGAGAGCCATCTACAAAAGCTGCCATTGAAATAGTTGGCTGTGCATATAATTTTCTTTCAATGGTTTTGAAATCTTGATATCATTATCTCTCATTATATTTCATCTTTTTATCTACCCTAACCGTCTTGTAATGCTGGAAGACTACGTAATTCTGTGCCTAAAAAGAAAAGACACCTTTTTCAATTTTGCATGTAACATTTCATATCACTGGGAAAAAACTGAATTTTAAATATTATTTTGCCCAAAGTGAACACTGAAACCCTTTGTTTTAATTTATTGATAATGGTATAGCCGCTCTCCTAAGGGGAGCAGGAGGTTTGAGATGGCGATCTGCTGCCATCTACTGGTGAGTATTGGCAGTCACCCCCTTTCTCCCATCGGCTCACTCAGCCCGCTGGGTTTGTGTTAATTGGGATACGTTTATAAGCAGTGAAGGGAATACAAGGAAAATTCTCACTGTTTTCTTTATAAAGTTTTGAGATGTTTTTCTGAATGGTACAGGATAATTATTATTTGTCCC
The DNA here is from genome assembly GCF_037783145.1 of Equus przewalskii. Lineage (NCBI taxonomy): Eukaryota > Metazoa > Chordata > Mammalia > Perissodactyla > Equidae > Equus > Equus przewalskii. The sequence continues at coordinate 69,508,988 of NC_091846.1, forward strand.
TAGTTACTGGAATAGTTCTTATTTCAAGAAATTTCTTAACTATCTAGCTCACAACAATATGCCAAAAACTAATAATTAATTTTGTTTTCGTGTACAATAATTAAAAACCATTTGACTTCGAAGATGTTATAATTTAAATTTAAACGCTTAGAACTGCTTTTGAATGAACGCTACATTTGAGGAAAAGTTCATCATTTAAACTCATTTATATTTTTTTCCCTTAAGTACAAGGTGCATATCTTAACCAAACTCGCCGCAGAATTGAACAAATTTATGCTGGAAAAAGTGGCTGAGGACACAAGCAGTACTCTGCGTTCCCCGATGCCTGGCGTGGTGGTGGCCGTCTCTGTCAAGCCCGGGGACATGGTAAGGACTGGGCCTGTCTCTGGGACAGGGATGGGTACAGCACAGTCACGCTCATGCGGGTCTTTCTTGAGTCATACTACCTCCCCCCGCCCCCCACCAAAACAGCAGAATAGCTTTTGTGCATTCTTTGTCCAACTGTTTCACATCTGAATTAGGTTAGTAACAATATCGCTGAGCGCCTCCCTCCCAAACCATCTGGGGCCGGAACAGAAATAGGCCAGATTCATTCTGTTATTTGGCAAATTTAGTGTTTCAGAAAGTATTTCATTTAAAATTCGTATTTACTCTCCAGCTCTCTGTGTTGTAAGCATCCCTGAAGAACTCATGCCAAGAAATAACCCTGTGATGGGGAACTTTTTGCATGATTTCTGGAAAACGGGAATGGAACTAAGGAAAGTTAATTCTGTAATCCGTGTAGTGCCAGAGCACTTCTGTAACTTGATAAATAAAATTTGGGATCACAGTTTGAAGTTTTTCCTCTTGACCTTGTGACATTAAGGCACAAATCAAAGCTACATTAGTGTTTCCTCACAAGCTAAGTCTCGAGACAACGTGCTCTGGACGAATTGGCAGGATGCACGCATTGTCGTAGAGCGTTGATAGAAATGTCTATTGATAAGCAGCGAACGTAAAAAGAAAACAAAGATGCAACCAGAAGGTTTCTAGGGGGCACTTAAGTACTTGCATTTTTATTTATGTGTCCAGAAATAACGGCCAAACATGATAGTCTTTCATTGGTGATTCCATTTTGATCTCAGTTAAGATGCAGTTTCTATCTTTTCTTGTAAAGATTACATTAAAACTGCGCTGTATGTCTTTATTAACATAAGTAAAATAGTGTTGAGAAAAGCTCCTATAGTTGGCATTGGCTTCTAGAAAAGTATTCACAGTAAATGAATATTAAGAAAAAATGATCAGTTTTAGTTGTTTAAATGATTAGCCCTGAAATTGATATGAAGCTGGAAAACTGACTTAACAATTGCTTTACTCGATGAGAGGGAAATGGAACTACCAGCTTTTCCAGAAAAGCATGAAAGAGGCTAGGTGGCCATGACTTGTTCCGTGTACTTTGAAAGCGTTGGCCTCCTGGAATAAGCACTCGTTACGATCGTCTCTAACCCACGTGTGTCAAGGATCCAGGCGAGGTGATACGTTACAGTGCAGATACGTGTTGAATACAGTGGAGACGTTTGCCCTGTCTCTCTTCATCCCATAGGATCAGGGTCCTAAGAGGATAGCCCTTGGCCTTGGCATTAAGAATGCCTACACTGACACACTGCCTTCTCAGAGCAGTCAGTGGAATCTTCTAGTGACTAGAAGTGCAGGTTGGCAAACAGTATGAGGGGGTTATTTTGTTTTTTTCATTTTCCTTCTTAAGCTCTTTCTGGAATCCACATAGGCTATATACTGCCATCCTGAGCTTGTTAGTCCTAATTGTGTGGCTTGAATTATAAAATCACATTTGCACTTAAAAAAAATAAGTGTTTAACTGAAATCCTTATTTTTCCAACACCTGAGTCAGAACCTGAGGGCGGGGCGGCTCAGGGTGCTTCTCTCTCCTCTGTTTGCGCCAGCTCCCTGGCTGCGGCTGCTCTCCGGGCGGAGAACAGGGAGCCAGCAGCCTTCTTGTTTCCAACAACTGCAGCTTCTCCAGATACCAGAAGAGTTTAGCCTTTACTCTTTCCATTTCCTGGTTAATAACTTAATGTGGGAAACAAGGCATTTAGTGAAATGGTTTTAGTCCTTGGTTCCCTGGGGTAGCTCAAATATTGAAAACCAGCACCAGTAATTAAATGTGGGTATTCAAGAACGGCTTAATTTTCTATGTACTCCTTTAAAGTCAGAGTCCAGGGGTGGGGTGGGTGCGCCCTGGTGAGCTGGCTCCTCATCTGTGTCCTTCACCTCCCTCGTCAGCGGTCTTTGCACGCGTGTGCCCAGGCTGGTCGGGGAGAGCACACGCTTCCTATTACTCTCTCCAGTGTCCAGCGCCACTTGGGTCCTGGCAGAACGTCCTTTCATATTCTGTGCCCTTGCGTTTTGATAAACAGTGTGTTCTCCTGAGTTACTGTTTGTGAAAAATGTCCCAGTTCGCTAATACCTAGACCAAATGCAGGCTGGGCTGTTCAAGCACCAGCTCTTACAGCAGCTTCTGCAGTTAAATCTGCCTCCTGTCATTAAAACACAAGGAACCTTCTCTGGACCAAAGGCACCGCACTTCCTTGAGGCCACTGTAAGGAAATAATACTTGCAACTTTTCAGTTTTACGGTTTTAAATTATTTTAACACTGCAGGGCATGTTGTGTTGTTCTTACTAACAATAGGTGGGCCAAGGTTCTGCTTTTTGCAGTAGAAAGATAATGGGATCAAGCATCTCTGTATTTTTAAGGAAAACAAGAACCTAAAAAACAGCTAAGAGCCAACAAGTATTCTACATTTCTTTGAAATGTCATTTTTTATGGTTTAGATTCCAGTTATCTATAATTTTTATATTTAGCTTACATAAAATTTGGCACGTCTTAGAAAGGTGGGCCTGGCCATTATGTGTTCCACAGAAGTGTCGCATGAATTGTAAATAACAGCTCTGTTTGTGAAGTAAACAGTGTCAACAGAGTTAGGGAACCTCAGCACAGGAGGGTTTGGGGCGGCTGTGTGGGGATAAAGGCGCAGGAGGGCCTGGCGTGCACAGGCTTTCCCGCCCGCAGTCCCGAAGCTGGGCTGTCCTCTAAGCCCTTTTTCCAGGTTCCCACAGCAAAAGTTCCTAATACTTTTTCAGTGTCCGTTATATAGTATTTAACTTTAACTGTGGCAGTAAAATCATTCTTCAGTGAGCGTATAATAGCCTCTTGGAGCCTGTGGGGAGGAGATTCTGGTGGAATGCATACAGGCAACAAACCAGTAAGAAACGGGGCAGGAGTGGATCGCGAGAGGCAAGAATCACAAACTTGGCTCAGAAAACAACCGACAGAATGACTTCTACGTGCCTTCCCTATAGGCCTTTTTTAATCTGAAAATATTTCTATGATGACTGATTTTCTTTTCAGTTTGGAAAAAAACTATTTGTACATTTAACACTATCATAAGCTGGACGGCACTTCTATAATCAAAGTTAGCATTTTTTATAACTTGTTTTAATTTTTTAAACTTCTTTGTGATATTCTTGAACAAAAATATTAAAAAATATATTCTTTCACAATAATGGCCGAATACATTTTTTCCACAGATTAGTGTCAGACCTACAGCTGCTGAATTTGTTGCACAGTTTTCATTTTGAATTTGAAGTATAAAATAAAGTCATTATGAGCACATTTGCTTTGTTGGCCTTTTGATATCAGAAACGAAACAAAAAATAAAAATGAGGGAACACAAGGGGATATTTTAATATTGCATTTAACTAAAATTCTTTCTAGATGTTGAGATTGTTTGGATTCTGCAGTCGTCTCAGATTTGTGTGAGAAATATTCATCTTATTTATATGTTAACAATTAAGTGAGGCGTGAACCAGAAGCAGGCTGTATACCCATTTATGTTTCTTCCATTTTTAATTATTACTGTTCCTTATTTGTGAGACCAGGTGAAATAATAGGTTGACGGTAGGTACCTGTTGCTGCTTTCTCTTGCCACTTAGCCCAAGATTAGTAAGAGAGACTCTGGAATATCCCTGTGGGTCCAGTTTCTAGTGGAACTGATCTTTAAGCAGGATAGTGACGTGTTTGGGTTGTTGTTCTTGTGAACAGTGTCTTAGGCAAAAAATGGTGTAGTATAAAGTGCACAAGAAACAAAATTTGTCATCATTACTAGGAGTACCACCCCGATTTTACCCTGATTTTTTCCCTCCTTGCAAGTGCTCCCTCGGGGGCGGGCTCCCAGGCAGGCAGATGACCGCCGATCACCAGACACAGGTGCCCTGTTTCAGAGCGTGATGCTCGCACCTCCCTTTGTCCCTAAAGCATCTGTAATTGAGCTTACAGCTGACCTTGGGGAATTCGCAGATAGACTTGGCAGACACCTTTGTTTTGTGTGTCTTAGAGAAAAAGGAGTGGAAACCTCCCTTGCCCTTGGCTGTTCCAGATGAGAAGGGTTGGGCTGGGCCCTCCTGAGATGTGTCCGTCTGGCCGTGACTTGTGCGCCTCCCACAGCCCAGGGTCAGTGACGGCGTCTCCCCCGGCAGAGGCCCTGGCCTGGCTGCGGGACAGATTCTCCAGTTTCCAGATACCTTGATTTGCAATCATGAAATGATTACAATAATTAAATTTACATATTTTATAGCAGTGGTTATTAAAGCAGTTTGACAGGATGCCAGTTTTTCACCCAAACCTCAGATTGTATTCCAAAACGTGTACAAATAGATTCATGCATTCATTATTTAACATTTTAAACTTTAAATTATGAAATATTACAAACATAAAGTTAGAGAGCCTGATACAACGAGCACTCATGTGCTCTCTGCTCGCCTTTAGCAGATCGGCTTCTTATTTTATTTCACAGTGAAACGTTGCTTATATAGTGACCGCACCCCGCGGCCTCTCCATTCAAACTCTTGTCCTGCCTTCTTCAGAGGCAACAGCTATCCTGAATTTGGCCTTTTTATCTCTTCCAGATAGCATTTATTTTTAAATGTTAGGGTTAATTTTTGTTGGAGGTAACAATTTGGGAATTTTTACAATTTAACAATGATAACTGTCAATATAAGAGAAAATATTTTCACAGATCCATCAATAAATTAAATATTGTAGGCAAGTCTCCTGCAAGTCTGGCATTTTATTTTATTTCTCAAGGAATGATCTACTTGGGGTTGGAGGGTATGTTATCTTTGTTTTAAACATTTTGAAGATGACAGTTCTCAACCTTACTAAGATTCAAAATATCTTTTCTCACCCTTTTGCTTAAAAAAAAAATCATCATTTCAGTGAATCCTTTAAAACGGCATATTTCACAAGGGTAGAGAATCCAGATTGATTTCTTGCAGATATTGTAAATGACGTCAGTCTTAACTAGTTCTCTCTGTAACTAGAGGCTTTGGCTCCAGTTTTGAACTAACTTAGAGGGCAGTAGGGAGTAATGTTTTTCTTCATTTTAAGGAATTTTAAGAAAAACTGGACTCATTTTATATTGGCCACAACCCTGTGCTCCTTCCCTGAGCCCCTCAGCTCCCTGCTTCCCGGCCCGCCGCCCGGTTCCGGGGAGGCAGCTGCAGGCAGGAGGGCGAGGGGGGCGCGCAGGGCAGACGTGCGGCCCGCAGGCCCCCAGAGCGGCGGCCACGGTGGAGCGTGCGCCCTCTCCCCGCGCGTGCCCTTCGCAGGGAGTCGGCTTGTGCACAGACCCATTAAAGAAGGCCTTAGAGTGCAGAGAAGGGCTTTGGCGGCATTTCTGTCGCCTGCCTTCTCTTTGTAATTGGATGATGGTTTGTTCCATCATTGCTTAAATACGGCACAATCTCCTGGGGTCTGTCTCCCTCCCTCTTTACGTGCAGATGTTGGGATGCGAATGCACATTTCTTCTTCCGCAAATAATCAGGGGATATTTACCACCCTATCTTACCAGCTCAGAAAGAGGAAGTTTTTATAATCAGATTCTAGCAGTGCCTTTTAACCAAATCTGAGATGTCCTTTTCTGGTGGCTGTTAACTGCATCTTTCTTCAGATATAAGGACCTTAAAATGCACCGCATTCAGGCACCTGTGTTCTAAGTAGAACAGCCTTTAAAAATGTAATTGAAGGATTTTCACTTGTGTGGAGTCGTCAGCGGGGTTGAGATTGATCCCAGCTTCCGGCCGCCCCGTGCAGAAGGGGACACTGCAGCGGGCCGGTCAGCCCTCCGAGCCTTCTGTCTAATTTGGCAGAAGAACACGGAATGTAGGACAACAAAAGAAGGCTCCATTTTCCATGAAAATTCTTCCTCCCACCCACCCCTCTTCCCCAAAAAAGGGACTTAATTTTTCAGCTGCACACAGTGATTTGGTGCTCACTCTTGCATTGAAACAGTTGCTGTCTGAACAGGCAGGAAACAGTTTTCTTTTAATTGCTGAAATCATTCGGAAGTGCTTCATGCCCCGCTTCTATACGGCAGATGCTGTGCATTAATTGGCCTGCGTAGAAGTGACCCAGGGTTCCTTGCAGCGGGCCCAATTTTAGGCAGAGGGTTTAAATAGCTTATTTATTATTTTGTATAATCTGGCGTACATTATGTGCTCCTGCACGTGTCGTATTTCATGGTCTGCAGTTTCTAATGTCATGTGGGTTTCAAAACCTGTGTTTCTCTGGTAATGTACTAGCAGCAGGTAAGCTCAAAATACCATCCATCAGGAGCTAATTTTTTATCCAGATACTCCAATGACTGATGAACCTGTCTTTTGTATGAATGTTTAGCACAGTAGAAAGCCATATGCCACTGGCACAGTTTCCTATGCATTCTTTACAGTTGCTAGAGAGCAGGCTTACAGGGGGAAAAACCCTCCATGCCATTTACATCCTCTTTCCTATATTTGAAGGATAACACCTTTAAAACAGCCCTAGTTTGGGACGACAAAAGAGGGTAGGGGCCATCTTAAAGGAAACCCGACTCCCATAATCATTTTCTTTATCAGAAATATGACTGCACTCTCTTAATAGGGGACCTTGTTTTGTTACTCCCCGTCTGTTCCAAACAGACCTTAGCCCATTAGAAGGGCCTCCCTTGTGTGGGAAGAGCACAGCTGTTACTGTAAATCTCATCCCGTCACTGTATCACCCCATTTTGTGGCTCTGAAGGATGAAATTGAGAAATGGAATACAGTGCAGTCATCCTTCACATCTCCAATTTTAGGCCTTTGCCATCATTTTCATGCTTTTATTCCAAATCAAATAACATTAGTGAGCTACACCACCTTCTGATGAATATCTGGTATTGGGCACAGCTTTCAAATCTGTACTTTTCGGGGCTTCCGTTCATGTTTGGGGGGGGGGGTTCTTTTTTCCCCTTTCTCTTCTCCTTTTCCTACACTTTCTTTGAGCTTTCTTCTTGCATTTGCAATTTCAACGATACAAGTTGCCAAGCATGTCCCAGTCTTAGCATGTTTTCCGAGAGGGACACGTGCAGGAGAAGGCTCTGTGTCTTTCCATCTTTGGGGAAGGAGGGAAGTGAACTTGGTAGGATATTGGGGGCTTTAGTCAGAAATAAGAAGTGATTTAGATCATTAGCACCACAAAGCATCCTATAAGCTTGAAGATGAAAGTCTCAGGGGAAAGAGTCCTCTGGAAATAGATGGGACTTGATAGATTTCCATATCATTTATAACTTCCCGTAATTACACTTGGAAGACTTGCCAGTAAAACTGGAAAATTGGCAGCCTATATCCATTAGAGTCATTCTGCCGACCATGGCAAGCAGCTGGCTTTACTGGATTTTAGTTCCCATCACTCACAATTAATCATCAGCTGGAGATGTCTGACACTCTTCAGCACAGAGCGGTGCCGGGTGACATTCAGGCCTCCTGAACATGCTAAAATCTGCTGAGTGGCTGGGCCGAGTTTTCTCTCCAGCTTACTCATTCTGGGGCAAGGCAGGCTCCCTCTTAATGAGTGCGCTCTGATAATCGGATGCGAATGTGAACCTTGACCCCGTGTCAAAGGAGAGGACGCAATAAGCCGGATGAAAGATATAAGATTCAGGCCTCTAAACTTTACACCAATTAGACAGGGAGCGGAGAAGTACGTCAGGCTGACTAAGTTTATTGAAAAGACTTGCGAGGCTTGTGACCACGTTGTAAGCCCGATGTTGGAGACATCCTGTCACAATGGTTAAGTCTTTGTCAGATGATTCACAAAAGTGTTAGGGAAGTGTGCGCACCCAAGTCCTTCAGTAGCAGTGCCCCCACATGGGAGCTGTCTGACGGAAACTGCGAAGGACTAAGCACCCTGGCTACTCACTCAGTTAATGCCCCGGGAGCCGGAGGTGTGGCTGCTGCCTCCTCGCTCCCTCCGGAGCCCGGGAGGGCAGGGGAGCGGGCAGGACAGGGAGGCGCCCAGTGTGGGGTGAGAGGCCTGGGGGATGCTGTCTCGGTTTTGTTGGAACTAGAGCTCGTGCGGGCCCAGTCATTGGTGGAGCACCCATTATAGCCCTGTCTGTGCGCTCTGACTTACGGTTTGCACTATATTTGCTTTTCTGACTTAGATTTTTTTTTTATTGTATAGTAATTTTTTTAAAATTTTTTAATTAAGATTATGATAGATTACAACCTTGTGAGATTTCAGTTGTACATTATTGTTAGTAATGTTGTGGGTACACCACTTCACCCTGTGTGCCCTCCCCCCACCCCCTCTTTCCCCTGGTAACCACCAATCCGTTCTCCTTGTCTATATGTTAACTTCCACCTATAAGTGGAGTCATATAGAGTTCGTCTTTCTCTGTCTGGCTTATTTCGCTTAACATAATATCCTCAAGGTCCATCCATGTTGATGCGAATGGAACAATTTGGTCCTCTTTTATGGCTGAGTAGTATTCCATTGTGTATATATACCATATCTTCTTTATCCAGTTCTGACTTAGATTTTTGAGGGATGAAATAACTTGAATTTAGATCAAGTTCGTGTGCATGTACGTGTTTGCATGTGTGTATGTGGAGAGACAGCATGATTCTCCTGACCAAAATGTATCTGTTTTGTGGGATATCCAGGTGCAACCTCCAAGAGGCCTGTCTCTTTTAGGGACAAATGAGTGAAAACAGACTACAAACAGGTTGTCGTAAGTGAACAGAGAGAGAGATGAATCACTCGATTTCCATCGACAGCTAAATACTCTAAGTAGAGACCAGCAGACACAGGGGAGAGAAGAGGAAGCCGGAGCCCTTCCTTCCACGGCTCCGTCTTTGAACCAGACTCACAGCGTCAGAGAAGGGAGGGGCTAACTGTGGCACTTGCCCACCTCTCCTGAGTATCTCTGGGCTAAGTCAGAGGTTCTGTTTTTCTGATTAATGATTGAGGACCTGCCACTCGCAGTCACCTGTGGGTCACCTCTTTGCAAATCACCCACGCAACAAGCACACGGGGCCAGCCAGGAGAGATGGTCGGTGGGCAGCCGCAGCAGAGCCCCCATAAACTTGTTGACTGTCTCCCATGGCTCCCAGGCTCCGGCAGGCCCTGATCTAACCTCCAGTGTGGCCGGCTGGAGCCTGGTGTGGGACTGTGGCCCAGGCCCAGCCGTCCTTCTGCATGTTTCCTGTGGGTATCGTTGTCAGATCTGTGTCCCCTTGGCGTGGCCACTGGAAATCTCCTGGGTTCATCTCTTTTTCATATCTGCATTAACTGTCAATTCACTTACTTGAAGATCCCATAAAGCAGCAGTGAGGGGCGCTCTGTCTGGCCAGGGGAAGCTGGGCAGTGGCTGAGCAGCTGCAGAGGAGCAAGGTTGTACCCACCTAAGAGAAGTCTGTGGGCCAGGGATGGTGAGACGGGGGCTCTGAGCAGGCCCTGGGCTCTCAGATGCTAGCAGAGGAAGCCTGGCTGGGTGGAGAGTGCGAGGTGAACACACACGGGCCCCCACGACGGGCACTCCTCCACCTGTGAAGGAAGGAGCTACCAGAGCCCAGAGGCGGAGAGCCGGCAACGAATTTTTGGATAGAATTTCCACTGTTGAATTTCAGATTCATTTCTCAGAAAGCCACCCCAGCCCTGTGGCCAGAATGCCCAGCCCTTGGGTTGTGATGCTGGTTCATGAGGCTGGCTCTGGACCCTCAGCCTCTAAGAGCCGTGGTCTGGGTCCACCAGGGTTTTCCGTGTGGAGCTAAATGCACAGAGGTGCTGCTCCAGGGAACTCGCCTTTCTCCCATCTTGCCTGGTCCCTGCCTGCCTCTGAAAGGAGGAAAAGGGCTCTCAAATGACGACTTGCGGGGGTAGCTGTTCTGACACCCTGACCGGGCATCTGCATTGTCTTTGAGCTGCCCTCACTCCTGTCCCTCTGCGTTTTGGAGAACAGCCCTCCTGGTTAGCTCTTCCCTCCCCATGGAATGCAGATGCCAGGTGAAAATGAATCAGAAAGGGCAGCGAGCACAGAGCCACAAAGCCCGGCTCCCCAGCACAGTCTCTCTGCCGTGCCAGCACCGGAGCGTTGGCATCCCCTCTCTTCCTATATTTCTGTGCCAGGAAAAAGCAGCCCACCACCTGATCAGCGGAGGAGAGGAATGCATGGAGCTCAGGCAGCCCCGACTGCCAGCAAGACAGCTGGTGCCGTGCGGGGGGCCGCGGTGGGGGGGTGGACATCATCTGGGGATTTCAGGAAAGAACACTCTCCAGGCACTTCTGTGACACTGGACAAGCACAGCCGTGGGGTGCCAATGTCCAGAGCCCCACACCAGGATGCCCACCAGCACCCCAGCCAGCCGGTTGCCCTAAGAAATTCAACTCTCCCATTTCAAAGACTGGGAGGCCTCTTCTCACAAAGATAGGGAAAAACTGGGCCCAGCACCTTGATGCTTGCCCATCGAGGGCGGAGGCAAGAGCATAAGGAGAGCAGCTTTTAGTCACAGCTGACTTCTGGGTGGACCCCCAGGTTTAACCCCAGGGGGTGCACACCCAGCTCTGCCTGGATTTCCCTCCTCATGAAAGGAAGCTTGAGCGTGCCTGCAGGAGCCTCCGTCTCCTTGCAGGGGAGGGGCAAAGCGCTGGGAATCACCACCTGCACTTTCCAGGTGCCACACCGTCCTCAGGACTCGGCATGTCTTGCGTAGGTTGGGACGGTGGTCCCCATGGCCTGGATGCTCGGCTGTTCCCAGCTCTCCAGGCTATAGACAGAACTCCATGCTTAGAGAACAGCTTTACTGAGAGAAAATTCACCTACAATACCTTTCACCCGACAGTGTGCCCTTCAGTGGTTTGGGTCCATTCCCAGAGTTGTGCAGCCATCACCAGTCAATCTTAGAACATTTTCATCACCCCAAAAGAAGCCCTGTACCCAGCAATCACTGCCCTCTCTCCCCAGCCCCTGGGAACCACAAATCTTTCTGTCTATAGAGATTTGCCAATTCTGAACATTTCACGTGAGTGGGAAACATTCCATTTTTGCCACATCTCTGTGGCAAAGGCAGATTCAGATTCCCAGGGCAGGCCCCACAACCTGCACCCCCGATCCTCCAGTATCAGGGGTTTTTTCTGACCAGGACTTAACCACGACAGAGGGAATGTTCTTTCTCTGCTGTCCCTGAAAGACGAACTTGGAATATGAAGTATTAGAGGTCGTTGCTGCCGTTCGGATAGAATTTCAGAGCATCTGACACAGACTTTCTTAATGGCTTCACTCTTGAGCGTTGTTGTGAAGTTAGAATGCTTTTAAAACTTCTGTCCATTTTTTATTTGTTTCCCAGGTAGCAGAAGGTCAGGAAATTTGTGTGATTGAAGCCATGAAGATGCAGAACAGCATGACAGCTGGGAAAACTGGCAAGGTACGTCCCCAAGTTCCCGCCAGCACACACCGGCTCTGTGACAGGAAGCGGGACGTCCACCTTTGAGTCTTGGACAGTTAGGCCTGAAGAGAACCTCAGAGGTGCTCTCTTCCCCCCGACCCCTGCAGACAGGACAGTGAGGTGGGAGCTCCTCACTCCGCATGGGCGCGGCCCCGCCTCACGGAGAGCAGGCTTTCCCCAAGCCTGATGATGCTCAGGTAGTCAGAGAACAATTGTTCTTCTTCTTAATGTCTTTCAAATTAAGGGGCCTTTAATTTTTAATGTTTACATCTGTCTTGGAGGCAGTTAGTTATCTGAGACTTAGGTGGCACAGCGGGAAACGGTTTTAGAGACTGCAAAAATTAATGTAACTCTGCAAGGTAATTTCTCCACAAAGAGAACAATTCAATTTTTGATCAAGAAGAGCTGAAAACTCCATGTACCATGTGGGACTTCATGATTTAAGAGAGAAAAAAGGGAGATGTGTTAGTACTGAAATTTGTTGAGTAAAACTTCTTAAATGTATTTTCTCCTTGAAGAAAATAGAAAAGTCATCTTAAGTAGTAACTTCCTTAATTTTTTCTGTGACTAAAAAGACCCTGTGCATAGCAGAATGATGATTTTCTGAAGGATGGTTTCGGGTGGAAGTGTCTGACTCAGGGAGAGAGGCTGGCCGGGCCCTGCGCTGTGGCCGGGCCTGGAGAGCGAGCCACAGCCTTGGGGCCTGGGTGCCCGGCAGAGAGGAACTGTCAGCTCAGCGAAGTCTGCCTCGGAGAGACACAGCCTCCGTCTGTCACCTCAGTGGAAAATGAAACCGATGCTCAGAACAGGCTGAGGGGACGCCCAGTTGAGTCCCAGCTGGGAGGGCAGAGGCCCAGTGTGTGGCTGGGGGCCCGGAGCTGGCTGGCCAGGGTGGAGGGGGCTGCCGATGGCGCGCCTAGTCTTGTGGGGTTTGGGAGAGGAGAATGGCATGATGTGCGGTTTTTTAGAAATCTTGCTTTCTACTTCTGATTACTTTTTTAAAAGTGAACAAGAAAATGTTGGTTTCTGCTCTTGTAAAAATTGTTATATTTGTTCCTTGGGATTATTTAACATTTATGCTGCATCAGTGTCATGAAATTCCCATCCACGATGAGAACATGGCCTCATTTAGGGGGACCCAGAATATAGGTCAGATGCATGCCAAGGGCCTGTGTTGCTGGACCGAGGTACTAAGGTCCTGAGGTACTACTGGGTTGCTGGGTGTGGAGCCCGTGTCCTTCAGGGTATTTTACATCCTGGTGGCGGGTTTCCTGCTGGAGGCTTAGCTGCTCCCAGGCCGTCAGCAGCCCGGAGCTGCCTTCAGGGTGCTCGTGGGCTCTGGTGAATTTGTACTTTGGCCTGACCCCTACCAGCGGGAGTCCTTCCTGCCCATCCTGTTTCCTCCTACCCCCAGCAGGGCAGCCAGGAGTGGCCAAGGCCCCTGCACAGAGGAGCAGACCCTGGCGAACCTGGGGGCTGGCGGTTCTTATTTGGGAGGGCCGTTTTTCCTCCCGGAGAAAAGGCTCACAGTGGGAACAGGCCCCCCACTCTGATAAACGCAGCACCATGAAAATACATCCTATACAGACACTGAAGCTTCAGATCCTAAAGAGCAGCCACTTCAGTGCGGACAGCACCTGCCCGACGAGGCCTTTGAAGTAGGCATCGCATAGGTCCACATTGTCCTCAAAGACCACGGGCTGGAATTCAAGGGAAAAGGCCCTTCTAGCCTCTGGCTCATAGCAGAGGGGTGGGGACACAGGCCAGGGCACCGAACCCGCCGTCTCCAGCATTTCTCCTCTTTGCCACTTGCCTGCATGGCCAGTTAGTGCTGACCCGTTGTTCATTTTCATGCCTGAGCAAGAACCTCCTGGAAGTCAAATGACTGTCTCTTCCTCACTCCAACCCCTCCCCGCTCATTTTAAAGCTGAACATAAATTTGGGAAAGCAAAACTTAGTTAAAATCTGGAGAAATCAGTAGAATGAAAACAGTAGCAACGTTGTGGGAGCTCAGTGGTCGTCCCCCATCACGCCAGGAAGTCCCGGCCGAGCAGCCGCACGTCTTCTGAGTGCTCATCCCCTTGGGAAGGAAGTGTGCCAGCAGGTTAGGGCGTTTCTCCTGTTAGTTAGCACCTGTTCTCATTCTTTTTTTTTTTTTCCCCCAACATTATATTCAGTAACATTTTTTTTTAAGATTTTATTTTTCCTTTTTCTCCCCAAAGCCCCCTGGTACATAGTTGTGTATTTTTAGTTGTGGGTCCTTCTAGTTGTGGCATGTGGGACGCCACCTCAGCGTGGACTGATGAGCGGTGCCATGTCCGCGCCCAGGATCCGAACCGGCGAAACCCTGGGCTGTTGAAGTGGAGCGCACGAACTTAACCACTCGGCCACGGGGCCGGTCCCCACCTGTTTTGATTCTTGTATTTTTTTTTTTTTTGACACTAAACTAAGTGTACCATTAATTCTCAGAGAACGTTTCTACGACCTGAAACCATGAGAGAGGCTGGGAGGGCTGCCTGTTGAGAGTCATCCAGCAGAAACACTTTTGGCTTTGGGGATGCTGGCTGCAGCCCCAGGTGCACCCCGTGCGAGGGCCAGCGGGCACGCGACAGCAGAAATTCCCTTGGACCAGTGACTTTCAGGACGGACAAGGACGGGAGAGGGGAAGGTGGCGAGTCACGGCCCTCCACGAGGATGTCCCTGTGCACTCAGTCCCCTCTGCTGGGCCACCAAGTGCTCTACCCGTGCTCCAGGGCCCGCCAGCCTGTCTCTTCATTTCCAGAAACGAATGACGAGATTGCTCCCTCCTGGTCTAGTTAATGATTCTTACCCCTCCCCCCTTTTTTTAATTCAAGGTGAAATTGGTGCATTGTAAAGCTGGAGACACAGTTGGGGAAGGAGATCTGCTCGTGGAACTGGAATGAAGTATTTATAGCCTTTCAGTCATCACCCAATTTAATTAGCCATTTGTATTATGATTCTCTCACACGCAATTTACTCAAGCCTTTTGCAGGAACACCCCTGTGCGGCAGATTTTACATGGTCATATTTATTCCACATATAGTCAGAAACCAACGTTCTGCCAAAAAATCACCAATGGAAATTTTTATTGATATAAATACTTGTACATATGATTTGTACTTCTGCTGTGAGATTTCCTAATGTCAAAATTAAATCAATAAAACTGAGCATTTGTCTAAATATTAGTTTGCCCTTTTTTTGAATGAAGACAATGTACATAAGAGGCTATGAGCTGTGCCAGTAGACTTTAAATACTAGTGTTTCATTGTGGTCCTTGAGAAAAATTTATATAAATCCCAGTTCTTTGCCTTCGGTTTCACTAAATTAGCATTTGCCACTTTATAATCTCATCACCTGCTTCCTCCGGGTTGAGGACCTCACCCCGCCTGTGGTTGTCCATAACTTCCTAAAGCCCACATGGCACAGATGATGATTCTGGCGACCCCTCCTGCGTGGCTCACCCTCCCGGGTGAGTGCTGGATCCCCGGAGGCATCACCTTAGGGAGCGCTGACTCACGGTCCCCCCTTCCCCATCCCACAGGCTCTGCTCGGGGCTCCCTCACCCCAACTGTAGCGGGTGGGGCTGCCACAAGCTCCTCAGCTGATACCCATCCTCGCCTTTTTGTGTTTCTGTGAAGCAAGTTTCCAATTAAGAAAAAAGGGCTAAAAATAATGATCACGTTTTTGTGCCCGATGCAGTTAGCGAGCACAGTCTACCATTAAGTTGGAGAGTAAGCTCTCTCGACAGAGAACAGGGGTCCTGAGGCGCAGCAGCTGCATTTTCATTTGGTTTTGAAATTCTTGGAATACATTTCATACTCGGCGGATAAGGAGGGAGAGGCAGAGTCGTGCACTGATTTGAATCCACGCTGACAGATTATCAGATGGAGGTGGTAGTAATTGGTACTTCGTGCGTTGCTAAAATTATTTTAAGTGCTGTTTGTATTTGGAAGCTAAGCTTTCTGTCAGGCCTGAAGAACAAATTACTAATGTGCTGGGTCCTCTCTGAAAGGCCCACCCCCAAATGCCGCTCCCTTGGGGAGGCAGCGCTGGGACCTTGCCGCTGGGCTCCAGGCTTGGGTGGGCTTCCATCTGACATCAGGGTGTTCAGCTACCGTCTGCCAGCAAGTGGGTGCTTGTTATTTTGCTGGATTAGAAGGAAAAGAACCTTCTACCAAATAAGTAGACCCAAAAAAGGGCCAACAATAGCACTAACAAACACTTTTATATTTGATTCCCCAAAGCATCTAGTTTAAGTTTAAATCATCTTTAAGAATCGTTTTTAATAAGCTTGATCTGGAAATTGTGAAGAACGATGTTATATATACTCCAAAACTACTCCAAAATACGGCATGTTTTTCTTGAGTTTCTTTTATTACATTGAGACATTCAAAATGAGCTTAAAATTTTTTTTCTTAGTGCTACAGGTCAGAATCAGTACAGTAGGGCTGCCAAAATCTAGCTGCAACACATGGTCTTTACGATCATTTTAAATGTTATCTTCAGATTAAAGCAAAGCACAAAGAAGAAAAAAAGAAAAGGATGAGAACATATGAGTTCCTGAAATGTCAGTTAGGGAAACAAAATCCTAATTTTTCTTACCCAGCACATCCAAGCTCACGGCGCTCTTTAGGCCGCAAGGAACGGGGCGGGCCGAGGGGGATGTCAGGGCGCGGTCTTGTGAGATGGCTTGGGAACTGCTGCATTGAGAGAGGGACTGTTCCTTTCCCCACAGACTGCGTTTGACAAACACTTGGTTCAAAGGGCATGACTGCCCCCCACACTCGGCGAGTGCGGACCGCGCCGAGGCCATCTTACGGTCCTCTGCCCTCCGCCCATGAGCGTCCGGGAACTTCTCATCTGTTCTCCCGGGGATTATAGCGAAGCCCGTGCTGCCCCTGAGAGTCGTAATTGTCGTGGTACGGGAGGTGCAGCCACTCGGGCGGGAAGGTGGCCGTGCTGTACACGAAGCACTGCACGGTCCTGTCGGCAGCGGGCGTCTCCCTGGGGGCGCCGCGTGTGCCCTCCCACTCGAGGACCGCGATCGGCAGCGGGGTGCGCTGGTACATGTCTGGGCAGCCTTCGAACTCATCGAGGAAGCGCAGCATCTGCTCGTCCACGGCGTAGATCTCCCCGACCACGCGGTGGCCCTGCCCCGGGACGTTGAGCAGACGCGGGACGTTGTGTTCTCCAGCGATCACCAAGGGGTACGGCTCCGCCGTGCGGCCCCGGCCCTGGAAGGCGGCGCGGCCGTGGGTGCCGCCCAGCAGCACCTTGTGGTTGGGCTGGCCTCTCTTCAGGGTCCCGTACACGAACACGTGGGTCATGCCGGCCGGGGATGCTGCAGAGGAGAAAGGACGCAGACTAGGTCGGTGGTCTAGAGTCAGAACCCGGCGGGGGCTTCGGTCTCAGCAGGGGTTGGAAACTGGGAAGGACCAGAGGGTACACGGTTCAGGCTGCGTGGGTGAGCAGCTGCTCCCAACGCCCAGTGCCACCCAGAGCCCACCACTCCTGACCGCCTGCTGGGCTCTGAGGCTCCAGGGAACACCACCCGCCCAGACTGGATAGTCAGTATTCTGGGAGAAGGCACTCATTTTAAGAACTTATCAGATGGAGACAGCCTGTCCTGGGATCGAGCCCTGCAGAACTGCTGTTTTTTAGAGCAGTTAGTTTTCAACCTTTTTTTTAAAGGGACTTGAAAAATTACACAATAAATGTTATAGGAAAGAGAAATAATGACAAGCAAGTATGTCTCTCTCTATACACACTGTGTGTGTGTGTGTGTGTGTAAAATAGTCACCTGTAATCGGCTACAAGAGAGAACTCAGTAAATTGACATTCTGGTCCTGGCAGTATAACCCAGCCAGACTTGAACAGTCGCACCTTTCGGTGTCCTTTTTCAAGGTCCTGGAGGGTAATGCCGCTTCCCTGTGACTCACCGTGACTCAGCGCGGCGACCTTGGCTCCGATGTGAAGGTAAATATTTACCACTCGCCTGGGTCCCGGCCACAGATTGTTACATAATCCACAAAAGTGATTTGTGTAAGAGTGACTCAGACACAAAAGGGAATGAAAGTTAAACGGGGGTGGCCCTGCTCGCGCCCGGCGTGTCGCTGCCCCGTCCCCACCGCCGCGAGACCCGCGGCAAAGGACCGGCGCGCCCACCTGCCAGCGGCAGCGCACGACCGACCGGCCAGGAATGCGCGGAAGCGACGCCCCCTGGACACCGGGGTGTGCCCAGAGAGCGCTGTCCCCAAGCGCGTGGCCAAGTGGCCCTTGAGGAAGTCACACAACTCGCAGGACTTCCACTCTCTTCTCAGCAACCCGCGGCCACTCTGGGGTCTCGCCCTTGAGCCCCTTTTCAGGGCCTCGGGGTGGCGGGCGGCCCCCACGGCCCAACACAGCTCGTCCCCCTGCGCCCCCCGCGGCCCGGGTCTCGGGCACCGCTCTGTGCAATGTCGAGACTCCCATGGGTTTCGGGCAAACGGCACTCGGAGAGGCCTGGCCGTGGGGGAACGCAAGGCTGGCTGGGCACACGCACTCTGAGCACGTGACAGCCGACCCGAGCAGGACCGGGAACGACGGGAGCTCTAGTTCCGGGGACTCTCACAACAGGGGAAGGTCAAGTGAGAGTGCGGGGCTGGAGGGGGCGGCGCGCCTCGGTCGGGACAGGGATCTGGAAGAGCCTGGAAGGGCAGGCGCGGAGGGAAGCGGAACCGGAAGAGGAGCCGCAGGCCCTGCAGTGACGCGCAGGACTGCTGCTGGCGCGGGGGGGACCCGAGAGGGCGTCAGGACGCGCCCGGAGCCTCCTCACAGTGACAGGGACGCAGGGACCGTCTCCAGGAAGCCCAGGGCCCAGAGGATGGCAGTGGGTTGGACAGGCTGTGTGGCAGCCTGGAGAGCAGCGCTGGGAAGGAGCCACCCAACGGCTCTCCCACACTCGCATCCTGTCTTCCAGCACCTTCTGTCTGCACCGCCTCCAGGTCCTCCAGGGGCCAGACTTCTCACCCGCCTCCCCTCTGCCACCCTCGCTTGCCCGAGGTCTGTCCCCTAACGGGCCCGCTACTCTGTTCCCTCCAGCCTGTCCCCGGCCCTGCCCGCCCCCGGGCTGCTCTGGACGGTGCGTGTCTTGCTCACGGCCACACGGGGAGGGCTGGAAGGGAGCTCGGGAACCGTGGGCCAGCAGCCGGGTCTCAGGGTGGAGCCCTGCTCTCCTCCCTGCGCCCAGGCATTTCCCCCCTTTGATCACATTTTCGAAGTAACACGTGTCCCTGAGGAAAAAGTGGAATAATCTTACAAGAAAAACGAAATTCCTACCCCTTGCCACTCCCTTGAGGCGACACTTTCAGCCTTTTAACTGTTGCATTTGGTCTTCATCTCCATATTCTTGGTTACTTATTCTGCTATTGCTTCATGTTTTAAATTGTTTGCCTTCTTACCCTAAAAGCAGGTGAGCATAGTGGTTTAAAGCAGACTTTAGAACCAATTTGCCTGGGTTGAAATCCTGGCTAGACACTTATTAACGGTGTGACTTTAGGCAAACCACTTAACCTCTTTGTGCCTCGGCTTCCTCAACTATAAAAGTAATAACAGCACCCTGCCTGGAGGACCACTGCGATGGCTGCCTGAATTCCCACCAGCCGGTGCTGCAGCGCTGGAGACCTGCTTTAAATGTTCGCTGCGCTTCCTTTCGCTCCTGAAGCCCACGGCGGCTCCCACCCACGCGCCCCAAACAACTCACACTCTCGGCCCCACGTTCCTCCAGCAGACTCATCTCACGATTTCTGGTCAATCCATATTCAGTTCAGCATTAGAACTCAGTAACGCTGTTCCCAGATAAGGCACATAGTGTACTATGATTAATTTCCTTTCTTGGACGACTTTTTGTTTTTCTTGGAATTAAAAATTACTTCACTTTTTTTCTTGCTCTTTGCTCAAGTTTCTCTGACAGTGATGGCCCTCACATTTTTTGCAAGCGCTGTAGGAATCCTTGGCCTTGACCATCATGGGTTCTGTTTTTCCCTGGAGCCATCGCTCCCGGGGCCCATCCTGCTCCAGCCTGGGGCCTCGGGACGGCTGCCATCCGGGACGTCCCCTCCCACTTCCCTGAGCCTCATCCTGTGCCAGAGCCCAGGGGTCCCTGGGTCCCATGGCCCCTTCTTGGTTGACTCCCTTGCTTTACTGAAGCTTATTCTTTTCCGCCCTGGATTAACAATACAGAATATTCTAGAAATAATTCCCTTCAGAACTCTAAAGGCATTTCTTCTTGGTTTTCTAATTCCAGAAGTTCTTGCTGAGCAGTCGGGTTCCACTGGGACCCACAATCCTTGTACAGGTCTCTAGCTTTTCTCTCCGGAGGCTCTTAAGGTCTTCCCTTTCATCCTTGGATTCTGAGAGTCTGTGATGATGTACTTTCACGTCGGTTTTTTTCATGTGCTATGCCAGCAATTTCCATTTGGAAACTCATTGTCTTGGATCATGGGGAATTTTCTTCCTTCTCCTTACTTCTTGTTTGTTTTCTGGATTTCCTAATACTCAAGATGTTGCATTTCCTGGATTACTCTTCCAATTTTTTTTCTCCTTTTTTCCAGGTATTTTCCTTTATATTCTACTTTATCTTCCAATTCTATTAATTTTAAAAAAATTTTTGCCATCACACTTATTCCCAAGATCTTTTTCTTGTTCTCTCATTTTGTTAGCATCCTGTCCTTTCATGGCACAAGACCATCTCTCATCTTCGGGGGCACATTGTCATGGCTTTGGGTTTCCTTTAAGTTTTCATCTTCCCTGCACTGCCTCTCTTTCTCCTCAATTCCCCTTTTCTCTGTTTTGGCATGTTTCTTTAAGAGGTTTCCTTCACACGTAGGGCCTCCTGGCTGGTCTTCCATGTTGAAAAGTGAGATGCCATATAGGAAACTGAAGCTCGAGTGAGGGGAGGGGGCCTGACGGTCAGCAAGGCCTCGTCGTGGGGCTCTGGGGACAGGATTGGGGGCTGCAGGTGTGCAGCCTTCCCCCAACCCCGTTTTCAGGGTACCCCTCAGCCAGGCTCAGGTAGGCCCCAGGCTAGGCCTCCCTGGACAGTACCTCGTGGCCCCTGCTGGCAGAGGAGCCTGGGGGTCTCTGCTCTGGGTCCTGACTTTCCCCCCTCCCCCTTTTCTGCCTCTACGGCACCCCAGGAGCTGAGTTGCCCTGGCGGCCCACGGCACCACTGGGCGAGCTTCCCACCAAGCAGGGGCTTAGGTTCCAGGTTTCTGCAGGCTGCTACGTCAGCTACCATTCATTTCTGTTTCCGATCTTCCAGAACCTTGCTGCCCTCCCTCATCTTGTCTTTTGCGGTCAGGAGTGACATCTAGGGAGGAAGGAGGCGTAAAGGAGCGTGTTCCCCGGCACCTTCTCCCGCGGTGCCGCCCACTGCACCACCAGCCCTTTCACAGGGCCCTCGGCCCCTCGGCCCTCCAGAGGCTTGATGGGAAACAGAAGCGGCGGTTCAGGAGCTGCTTGCTTAGACGGCTGGTGAGAAGAGTTTGTTGGGGTACAGTGGACTCGAGTACATGGTTTAGGCCACCACGGGAAAGCCAGTGAGGCAGCAGTCGTGGGCACCAGAGAGGCCTGGCGGTGGCTCAAGGAGCCAGGCAGGGGCTGGGGGACTCGCCTCCGCCAGGGAAGAGCGGAAGGGGGAGCAGAGGGCTGCGCAGCCAGAGGCCCACGCCGAGCGCGGGGATGCACAAGGAAGGGGACACGCCCCGCCCTCTGGGAAGGTCACGGGGAGACAGACTCGTCAACAGGCGGCTTCAAACGTGGAGCGAGGACGGAGCGGCACCCCGGGCACAATGCAGGGACTGCCTCAGGAGGGGCGGCGGCGGGACCTGCATGCACGGCTGCCGGGCCTTTCCTTAAACTACGAGGACATGTCGTCTCTCCGGGATGGGGAGAGGTGGCACCAGGGGTGAGGACTTGCAAAACGGAAGAAGTTTAGAACCATCCTACTGGAAAAAGCCTAGCGCTGGAGTCAGCTGTCAGGTGCCGGCTCAGAGCAGGCTCTCCGCGAAGGATGCTGTTTTCCTGATTCAGCTGCAAAGCAAGGAAAGGAATCCTACATCCAAGAGTGACAGCGGCTTAGGGAGCCAGGAAGGAGGGCAAGAAGTCTGGTCAGAGAGACTCGTGGAGGATGGTGTTCCTGAGGGGGCTGACTAAATCCCAGCGATGACCCGGTTCCAGGGCATTGGCGCCCAGCAGCAGCTTTGGGTCCTCTGGGGGGCCTGTGCACACCTCTGCTGAGCACCACCTGAGTGCCCTGGGCCCTGTGCTGAGTGCCATGTGTCACCTCAGCTTCTCGAATCCTTGACACTCTGTGGTGGTGTTATCACCACTTAACAGATGAGGAAACCAAGGTGGCCTCGATGAGGGCTCCAGGCAGAGCTCACGTGAGGCAGCACCAGGAACTGGACCCCGGGGGGGGGGACTCCGAAAGCCTCAGGGCTCTGCTCTTCAGACGGACCCCAGGGCCGAGGGGCGAGCCGTCAAGCACAGCCTGGGACACAGGCTCAGCAGTGGCAGCGACAGGGTGCACAGGGCTCTGCCCCCATCATGCTCTTTTTTCCCCACTTGTTTATTTTGGATTTTAAGAAATTATGGTAAAATACACAAAACATGAAATTTACCATCTTAACCATTTCAGTTCAGTAGTGGTAAGTACGTTCACATTGTTGTGCAACCATCACCACTATCCGTCTCCAGAACTCTCTTCATCTTGTGAAACTGGAACTCTGTACCTATTGGCAGTAACCACCCACCCCCTCAGCCCAATCCCCGTCTTGCTCGCCCCTGGCAACCACATGCTACTTTCTGTCTCTATGAGTCTGACTACTTGAGGTACTGCATGTAAGTGAAATTATACAGTATTTGTCTTTTAGTGTCTGGCTTATTCCACTTCGCATAATGTCAAGATTCATCTGTGTTATAGCATATGTTAGAATTTCCTTCCTAAATTACTTAAGGCTGAATAATATTCCATCACATGCATATACCACATTTTGTTCATCCATCAATGGACAATCAGTCAATGGACTGAATCAGTGAATGGCTTGCTTCCCCTGCTTGGCTACTGTGAATAATGCTGCCATAAACGCTGCTGTACAGCTATCTCTTCAAGCCTCTGCTTTTAATTATTTTGGATACATACCCGGAAACGGGATTGCTAGATCATATGGTAATTCTATGTTTAATTTTTTTGAGGAACTTCTATACTGTTTTCTATAGTGGCTGCACCATTTTACATTCCCACTAACAGTGCACAAGGGTCCCAATTTCTCCATATCCTTGTCAGCACTAGTTATTGTCTATGTTTTGGTTTTGTTTTGTTTTGTTCTTCCTTTTCAAGATTGCTTTGTTTATTTGGGGTCCCTTGAAATTCCATGAATCTCCAGATGGATTTTTCTATTTCTGCAAAAAAGTGCTGTTGAGAATTTTGATAAGACCCGCACTGAATCTGCGGATCGCTTTGGGTAGCAGTGACCTCTTAACAATATGAAGTCTTCCAATCGATGAACAGGTGTCTCTCCATTTATTTAATTTCTTTCAGCAATGTTTTGAAGTTTTCAGTGTAGAAGTCTTTCACTTACTTGATTAAGTTTATTCCTAAGTATTTTATTCTTTTTCATGTTATAAGTGGAAGTGTTTTAATTTTCAGATTGTTTATTGTTAATGTATAGAAATGCAACTGTTTTTCTTTTTTGAGGAAGATTGGCCCTAAGCTAATATCCGTGTCCATCTTCTACTTTTTATATGTGGGACACCTGCCACAGAATGGCTTGGTAACAGGTACATAGGTCCACACCCAGGGAACCAAACCAGGAATCCAAACCAGGGAACCCTGGGCCGCAGAAGCAGAGCATGTGAATTTAACTGCTAGGCTATTGGGCTGGCCCCAGAAATGCAACTGATTTTCGTGCACTGATTTTGTATCCTGAAACTTTGCTGAATTCATTTATTAGTTCTAACAATTTTCTTGTGGAAATGTTAGGGTTTTCTACATATAAGATCGTGTGAACGGAGAAAATTTTACTTCTGCCTTTCCAATCTGGATGTCTTTTACTAGTTTTTCTTGCCTGATTGTTCCAAGCAGGACTTCTAGTACTATGTTGAATGGAAGAGGTGAAAGCAAACATCCTTATCTTGTTCCTGACCTTAGAGGAAAAGCTTTGTCTTTCACTGAGTATGACATTAGCAGGGGGCTTTTCATATATAGCTTCCATTATGTTGAGGTAGTTTCCAGTGTTTTTAGCATCAAATGGTGTTGAATCTTGTCAAATGTTTTGTCTGTATCAATTGAGATGATCATCCAGTTTTTCCCCTTCATTCTATTTATTAATGTTATGTATTACACTGACTGATTTTCCTATGTTGAACCATCCTTGCATTCCAGGAATAAATCCCACTTGGTCACAGTAGATAATCCTTTCAATGTGCTGTTGAATTTTGTTTGCTAGTATTTTGTTTAGGATTTTTGCATCAATCTTCATCAGGGATATGAGTCTGTAGTTTTCTCATAGTGTCTTTGTCTGGCTTTGGTGTCAGGGTAGTGCTGGTCTCATTGAATGAGTTTGGAAGTGTTCCCTCCTCTTCAACTTCCGGGAAGAATGTGAGGAGGATCAGTGCTGATTCTCTTGACACCGCCGGTAGAACTCACCAGTGAAGCCATCTGGTTCTGGGCTTTTCTTTGTTGGGAGGTTTTTGATTACTGAGCCAATCTACTTATTGGTTATAGGTCTGTTCAGCTTTTCTATTTCATCATGGTTCAGTCTTAGTAGGTTGTGTGTTTCTAGGAATTCATCCATTTCATTTAGGTTATCCAATTTGTTGGCATACAATTGTTCATAGTGTTCTCTGATAATCCTTTTTATTTCTGTAAAATGGGTTGTAACGTCCCTTTTCATTTCCAATTTTAGTTATTTTATCTTCTCTTTTTTCTTAATCTAGCTGAAAGTCTGTCAACTTTGTTGATATTTTCAAAGAACCAACTCTTGGTTTCATTGATTTTCTCTATTGTTCATCTCTGCTCTAATCTTTATCATTTTCTTCCTTCTGCTAGCTTTGGGTTTAATTTGTTTTTCCCCTTTGAGTTCCTTGTCTCCCTATACTCTTGTTCCTTGTCTGTCATTCTCAGCCGATTTCCAAGAGCTGCTGTGGGGGTCACAGCCCACAGAACATGTGAAACGTCTATTACATTGGCCAGATCCTCTCAGAACTGCAGCCAGGGCTAACTCAGAGTATGCCTGTGATTCATTGAGGCCTGGAGACACTGGTATCCTCCTAACACACGGTGCCCCTGGGCCAGGCTAGGAAGGGTGGCACTGCCACCGCAGAAGGGCATGCTACCTTCTGAGGCTCATATGTTACTACGTCTTTAACCTCGTCCCCTTCCTGCCATGTAGTTTCTTCCATGACACTGGGTTACGTTCAGAGTCTTGGATAAAATGCAAGAGCTTGGTTTAATAAATAATGGATAGAAACACCTCTAGGTGAGCCATTTGGGCTTTTCCAGAGCAAACTAAAGAGTGCCCTTTAGGAGTGGCTCCACCTCTGCTTTATTGTGAAGTAGACCCTCCCAGGTAGGCCTGTTCTGGGACACTGACGGTCAGGTCAGGCCAGCCCCTGCAGGGAACATCATCAGGCAGGACGGCCTCAGCATTCTGTAGCTGGACATTTAAGGACACAATGCATGATAAGTGTAAAGAAATGCACTGTGGCACAATGACAGGCCTGAATCGAACTCTCACCCCTACCACTTGGCAGCTGTGGGTCTTTGGGAAAGTTATTAAAACCCTCTGAGCTTCTATTCCTGCTTTTTAAAATGAGGTTCATCCAATCTCCCTAAGAGCTAATCTCTGCTGACTGCCGACTGGGTGCCAGGCCTCAGCACCCAGTGAATGTTAATTCTCTCTCCTCCCCTTGATGCTGCTCCCTCCTAAGTCCTCCACCCCAACTCCTTCCTTGTCAAGATCCTATAAAAACACCTGCTAGCTTATATTCTTCTCAATAAAGCCCCTTAAAAAAATAAGACAAAAAGGAACACTCTACCTAATAGATAGAAGAGGGAATCGAGCCATATCAAGTGTTGGTTGTGGCCTAAATGATTTTCAGAGACAAGAAGAATACCTGGGAAGGTGCTATTAGAGAGACACGATCGTGGTTAGGTCGCACAATGTTAATTCCAACTCTGGAGAAAATCAGTTCCGTAACTGTTTTCTGCAGAAGATGATGGCCTATTTCCATAAAAGAAACACTAGCAATAAAAATTAAACTTCTTTTCTAGGAAATAATGTAGCTTGCTAGAATGACTAAATTATAATTTTCTCTATGTTATCTATTGAATTGTATCCTTTATAATATTGGTTTGAGAATACCTCTTCTGTAATAAACAAAGAAAATTATTATTCTGCATTCTGGCTCCTTTCACAAGAAAAACATCATTACCTTCTGATTGTGTTTTGAACAACAAACACAGATCCTTCAGGAAGAAACTCATGCCTGTGGGGATTGAGAAAGGATCAGAGTTAAGCACTCAAACAAGCAATTAATTCCCATTAGAGGATTAAGTCCTCCTGCTCACTTTGAATCAGAAAAACGAATTGTGAATAAAACCGTGTACAGCCAAGAGGTTACTTGTCAAAATTAATAAATTAGAGAATTGAAGGGCAAACTGGAATGCACAGAAGTTGAGCAGCCACACGAAGCACTGGCGAGGCAAGGTGGTGGGTTTTGTATTCGTGGAACAAGATCCCGCCGTTCTCAAGGTGCCTCAGGAACATGAGGGACGGGGGCATGGCTTCTGCCACGCGGTGCCGTCCTTACTCTAACTGATGGATTCCATGAAAAGAAGTCTAAAAGTGTCTTCCTGCCTGTATGTCACCATCCCCCATGCAGGAATTCCCCTATAGTGTCTTACCATTAATATACAGAACCAATGAAAGAGACCTGTGAGGTATTAACACGCAATTTAGCAAATTTTACTTTTGAGTCTTGGTGCCGATTCTAAATGAATTCAAGGAACATCTCTGTAAGCAACGTTACCGACATGTAAAGGACTGAGTGGGAGGCCACTGCTGTGGTCAGGACTTGGTCACCTTCCATTTGGGAATCAAAAAGCCCAAGAGCTGAACCCTTGTCCCAAACCCAACTGGTCGGAATAATGTGGACATCCAGGGGTCACAAGGAGGTGGAACAGGCTCAGGGAGAGTCTCGAAAACTTTTATTACTTCAGCGAAATTTGGTGTGTTTAACATTGTCAATATGTAAGAAAACAAAAACCCTCATGGAAATGTTCCCCTGGCCTGGTGCTGCCGGAAAAGCCTCTCACTGACTCAGCAGTTTTCTTTCTTGAAACACAGTCCATCCACAGTTTCACATTCATCGCTGAAGCAGAAATTGAAAGTGATTACAAGTCCTTCATAATTGTTGGATTTTTCCTGCTTAATTTTTTTCCTTAGCCACCTGGTGGTAAGAATTTGTAAAAGGCGGGATTTAATTTAAGCATTTATTATGCTAGTTTACAAATTAAAACTAGTGCATATGCCTAGACCATATTTAGAAACACACATACCAGGTGAACCAAGCAAGAAAAGAGCTAATATTTAACTCTTCTTAAACTAATCTGCAAAACAACTTAAATGGACACCAGTTTCTAACATGAAAACAACCTTTTAAAAACGGTGTCTCCATAACATTTTCAAACTGTACTAAAATTTAATGTTACAAGGAAATGTCAGTAAAATCTGTATGTCATCACTTCTGTCTGTGTTCTCCGAGTGATAAATCATTAAGCCACTAACAATGTTTATTGTCCGTTGTCAAGTTAAGACTGTGTGAGAAAGGACAGGTGAAGTGACTGGATTTGGGTCGCACACAATTAAGGCCCTGAGGAGCCAGCTCTGCCCCTCACCGCTGGCTGGACACTGAGCTGTTTTGGAACCAGAAACACCTGCCCCAGAGCTGCCATGCAGCTCCGTCTTCTCTCTGTCTTCCCATCTGCTGTATAAATTAGCTTTCACAGTTCAACATGTCATGTCAAAGTCGGCTCCAGAAGAACCCTCGTGCCACCAAATTCGTGAAGGGCACCATGTCACAAGTGAGGCCCAGTTAGTCGTTACGTGGCCCCCAGCAGCCACCCCGGGCAGCGCACCCGTTAGCAGAGGCGGACGTTACTACGTGTGGTCCAATCTTAGTAAAAAGCACATGTGATGTTGTGCACGTCTGCTCTAGAGAGGAGTCTTATTTCATAGAAACCTTCTCGAATCTCAGTCAAGTAGCCACTTCTCTCCCTTCCTACTGTAACATTATTTCCCCTTGAGAAAGCGCCTGAGTGTCTGATAGGGTTACACATTAATTCTTCAGAAGTTTCTTAGAACTGTAGGAAACAGGTGAAAAAACAAAACGCCTTGAACTTTAAACTGGAGCTGGGCCTACGAGCATGAGGCCCCCGGGTCACGTCACTCTCCCGTCGGGCGCTGGCAGGCAGCAGGCCGGGAGGCTTGGCCGCATCCTGCCGGTGATCTGATTCTCATGCTCTTGCTTACTCGTTTCTTTATAGCAATGACAAGGGCTTCCTGCCTGGGGCGAGCCCTTGCCATCCCCCTGAATACCCCGGAAAGGTTTAGGGCAAAACACCTTTCTTACGTTAACGGAGCAGCTTGGGTGAAATATTGGTGCCTTTGAAATTAAGAAGTTAGGGTCTCCACTCACAGTCGCTCCTTCAAACCCTGAACCCTCATAAGTCTGGGAAAACAGACAGGCGCTTCATGGTCCCTGATGCCACACTATGTCCTCTGAACTCTGCCTCGGCAGCCATTCCATGGGTTTTTACTCTTTGGCCATACCAAAAATTTTATTTTAAAAAAAAGGGGTTTTTTTCTTTTTCTTTCTTTCTTTTTATTTTTTCACTGAGGAAGATTAGTCCTGAGCTAACATTTGTTGCCAATCTTCCTCTTTTTTTTTTGCTTGAGGAAGATTAGTCCTGAGCTAACATTTGTTGCCAATCTCCCTCTTTTTTTTTTGCTTGAGGAAGATTAGTCCTGAGCTAACATTTGTTGCCAATCTTCCTCGACTTTATATGTGGGATGCCACCACAGCATGGCTGACAAGTGGTGTAGGCCTGGGCCAGGAATCCAAACCTCTGAACCCAGGCTGCCAAAGCAGAGTGTGCCAGACTTAACCATTATGGCACAAGGCTGGCCCCAAAAGTGATTTTTTTAATGCCGCACCACTTTAAAGACAATTGTATTACCGTCTTTAAAATATACAGTGAGCACCAAGGGAGACGTGACCATCCCCCTACACTCCCAGGCCTGCTCTGAAAGTCTGCAAAGGACCGGCCCAAACACCGGGTCAGGAAAGGCTCTACGGAAAGAGGCAGGATGGCGAACTGGCCAGGTCTGCAGGGCCACGGTCCCAAATACCAGGCATGGTTGGGAGAGGAGGGGCTGCAGCCTCCACTGGCTTCTGGAATGAGGCACAAGGAGCAGAAAGCTCAGGAGAGGCCTGGACCCCCGCCAGAGCCAGAACATGTGCTGCAGCAGGTGGTAGTGGAGAAACAGCAGATCTGACCCCAGCGAGAAAGAGCCCAGCGCCCTGAGGCTGTGGCTTCAGGAGCCTGGGCTCTGCGCGCTGCCCACCTGCGGCTCCGAGGGGAAGATACAAACGCTGGCCACCCAGGACTGAGAGCCACTCGAAATGCTTCACTCACGTTCTCGAGTTAATGCTCAAATGACGAGATCGCCTCCCCTCCCTAGCTTCTCCCCACATTCCAGATGGAGAGACTGAGACGAGGTAACTTAGGTGGCCCTTAAGGGCAGCAGAGCAGGTGAGTCTGCCTTCACACCTCCTTCCTGCCCCACAAAGGCTTGCCCAGCTCTGGAGTGGGGCGCTCCTCTCACTGCCTCCTGCCCCCCGAAACTGCAGAACAGGAACAACATCCAGCCAGCAGAGGGACCCAGGGGGCCAGTGGCTTGGGCCACCGCCCCACAGGAGGCTCCATTTGTATCCTCATCTCTACAGCACCCACGGGCATTCACTGAGCACCAAGCACACACTGGTGCAGTCTGCCCAGGGAACCTGCACTCAGAAGCGGCCCTGGTCCTGAAATTCTTAGTAACCTTATCTGACCTTGTGTAAGTGCAGTCTGATGAAACACTAGCACACATCCGTGAGCAGAGGACATCCATGCAGCCCCACTGGCACCCAGCGTTCTCAGTGTCCCAGGAACACAGAGTCCCTGTGGACCCCCGACAGGTGGGATTCAGCGGGTCTCGGAGTGAGGACAAGGTAACGTATCACATCTCTGGCTGGGTCAGCTGGGAAAGGCCACGCTTTCCATTCCAAAAAGAATTTGCTTTGAATGCAGGAAGAAGACAGTGGATTCTAAGAAACATGAACAACCAAGAAACTCTATCCTGCCCCTCCTTCCTTGGGCTACTTCCCCGCATCAGCCAACCGCATACATTGAAGATGAAGACAGAGGGTGAGGGCCACCCCAGGGCACCGGAGTTCCTCGTCCTCTCAGTCTCTGCTCCAGCATCAGGAGATGACGCTGGGCAGTGTCGGCAGAATGTGCACATGTCAAGAAGTGAAATAATACAGCTGAGATAGTTTTGAGCAGCGTTTCCAGTTCTAGTAAAAACAAAATACATATGCATGCACGTAGGAAATTTTTTTTTTTCCTGCTTTATCTCCTCAAATCCCCCAGGTACATAGTTGTATATCTCAGTTGCAGGTCCTTCTAGTTGTGGCATGTGGGATACCACCTCAACGTGGCCTGATGAGTGGTGCCATGTCCGCGCCCAGGATCCGAACCAGCGAAACCCTGGGCTGTTGAAGCGGAGCGCAAACTTAACCACTCAGCCACGGGGCCGGCCCAAATATCATTTCTGTGATTCCGCAAATGAGTAAATGCTCCTCTATTTGCATTTAAACTTAAAACTGACATTGCACAATATAAAGAGGAATGATAAACTCAATGCTGAGAATTTAGTATAATGTAAAATAACACAATTAAATAAAACAAATAATAAAATAAATAATATCAAATAATAAAAAAGCAACTAAAAAACATCACAGCAAGTCAAGAGAGGGCGACCACAGAGGAAAGGAGAAAACTTCATATTTTAGGACCTTTAACTGCACTCTTCCTGCTTTCTGAACAAGGGACCCTGCATTTTCATTTTGCCCTGTATCCTGCCTGGAATCACTCTCTCTAAACTGTTTCTCGAAACCACAAGCTCCTCAAGGGTGGGGTCGAACTTTCTCTTCATTTTACATCTTCCACGTCATGCAGCACAGTTCAATGCATGCACAGGTGGAAATACTGCTCTGGGTGCAAACCTACAGGAATCACATTCAGTCCCGTAGCTCCGCCACCATTTCCTTCAGATGCCCAGTCACAGGGGCAGTTCCAGGAGAAGCAAACTGCTCTGGACCCTTTGACTGTGACCTGGGGCCTGTCACCCTCTCCCTCCCCTGCCCCCCAGGCTCCCTGGAGCAAGGACAGTGGTAGGCATCCACGCTCCTGTTCCAGAGCTGCACCGATGAAAGGCCATCTAGAACATGAGAAACTGTCTCCAGGGCCAGCTCAGATCAGTGGGCGTGGAGGGCGTACTTTCTGGGAAGACGGAAATGTTCTTATCTTCATTGGGGTGGTAGGTCCATGGCCATATACATTTGTCAAAATCATCCACAGGTGTACCTAATGTGTGAATTTTCTTGTGTGTAAATTATACTTCAAAGAAAGTTGATCTTAAAAAAAAGATTAAATGAAATCATGGAAGGAAGACAATTTGTAGGCCACTCAGACTGTAATTATGATGACTAATTTCCGTTCTTATCTGAGTTCAGCATACTTCACAATCCCTAATCAAAAGCAAAAACTTATGGTTTATCTAGGATTTCCACAAGCATCCAAGTATTTCTAAAAACATGTTTGTGGTGGCCTCCCTTAAACTCAGTCCCGTTCTAGAACCCAACATGCAATGAAACTAGACAGACAGATTTCTCCGTAACTGCCACACGGGCTCCTGGAAGGTGGAGCAGCCCCAGGAGGCGTGACGGAGGGCGCAGTGGCCTCTGAGGGAGGGGGACAGGGATTAAGACTCGGGCCTCACCAGTTGTCAGTACCCACCCAGGCCCATCCACACTGGCTCTGACAAGCAGACTTCCCACAGTTGGCTACTAAGAAATGCAGCAAACGATTGGCCTTTTAGAATGTTTTTGCAAGCCTGCTTAGAGGGGAGCGCAGCTCCTAACTCACACGCTGGCAGTTGCTCAAAATATTTATTCTGCCTGGAGCAAGCCCCCTGGTCAAGGAGGCAGAGCCAAGAATCTGTGTCTGGTCCCAGCCTGCGGCCACTGTGCAGGGCAGAGGAAGGGCCCTCAGGTCTGGATGACGGCAGGTAACTCCCAGCCTACCTTGTATGCCCCCAAAGGCCTTTTGTCTTCTTGGTGACCACTCAGGCAGAAAGCAGTGGAGGGAAAGGGAATGACTACCCATTAGTGTACTATTTAAAAGGTTTCTTGGGTTTTTTCCAGAAACATTTTAAGGCTATATTAACTTAAAATGGTTCTTTGTTTTGCTTTCTTAGGTGAGAAATGGGGAGTTCAGGAATGCAACTTAAATTTAAGTTAGAAGAAGCACAAAAGAACAATTACAAAATATCACACAAAGCCATTCCCTTCTAGGTGGCTTGCTAACAAAATATTCTAGAAGGAAGAGAACATATACCCATTTAAACAATTCTTATGTAATCATTTTTGAACTCAGACCTACCCAAAAGAGAATAAATAAAATAGTTACAGATGCAGGTGAGGCCCCTGGCTAGAAAATATATAGCTAATTCTATTATACATCTATATAATATATATTATTTAGCATAATATTTCATAGCGTATGAGGAACAAGTCTCCCAGAAGGAGCACTGGACAGAGAGCAAGAGATCGAAGGCCAAAGCCAAGCTACTGCTGACCTCAGAGGTGTCTTCTCACCCAGCCAAGTGGGTAAGGCCAGAGCAGGGGGAGAGAGATGCGGGCATCCTGGGCTGGGCTACCCGGGGCCCAGGATCTAGAGGAGAGCCAACGACGGGCCTCCACCCAATGACACAGGACAGAATGAATTCATCAGGGAAAAGACTGGAAGATGACCACCAAGGATAACTGCAAGATGTCAAACTTGAGAGCCCCAGAACCACCTGCACGACACAAGGAACCTGCGTATTGCTGAGAAACCACCAGACAGGGCCCACACACCGGTGTGTCTAGTGCAAACCAGCTCCCAGCCCAGGGCCACCCTGCTGGCCCACGGCCCAGGAGCACGATCTCAGGAATAATCCAAACTCCCCTTCCAGTGGGCTCTGGAATTCAGGACTTGATTCTTTTGGTAGCAAAAAAGATTTCCCTTCAGAATTAGCTTTTGCTAAGAACATCACTAAAACTAGTTTAAATTCTCTGAAAAGATGGTGGCTATGTTGTCAGGTAGGCAGGAGCAACACAAACCTAGGGAAGTTAACTGCCTCCCTTGTGCTCCAAAAGAATGAATCACCCCAACACACACATGCGTGCACACACACCCCTCCATTTTTAAACAATTTTTAAAAAGAAATAATCCTTTTTCAAGATAAAACCACAGAACTCAAAATTAAGCCGGATGCATTTTTTGATTACCTGTGCCCAAAGCATTTAAATCCTTTCAGTGCCTTTATAATTACCCCAAGTGAAGTTCAATGAAAACAGCTGAGATAAGTTAAAACCCTGAATTACAAGCAAGCAGGGGAGGGGGGAGGAAATTAAGGGCATGTTACTGAACATGCTTCTAAAGACTTTACACAAAGTGGACCCATTTACTCACATTCCTATGAGTCCCAAACACACAGCTGGTCACTGCCCACTGACAGCAGCCAGAATTCTTTGAGTCCAAAACTTCTAGAAAAATATGTTGAGTTGTAGTGACTGAGCTTTGAAGGAAACTGGATGCACCAAACTAATTGAATCCCACTCTTTGATACAATTTATCCCCTCCCCACCCGCCCAAAAATCCCACTTTAAAAGCTACATTCCTGCGGGGACCGGTGACAGAGGCCAGGACCACCACTCTTCCTCAGGGCTCCCGACACTGGCCTCTCTCGAGTTTGGGGGTGGATCCCAGGACCCTAAATATTACTAAAAAGCACAATTTGGTCTATACTTAGCTCTTAAAAAGCACTTAAAAGCCAACACACAGTCCACTCCTGGGAGAGCAAAATCCAGTTAAAATGTAAAAATCCCTTGTTGCCACTTTGTGGTTATCAGAGAACAGATGCTGCCACGCTCAGTTTAAACATTTTTTCAAACTAACTTCAAAAACAACAGAACAAAAGCTTTGTTTTTCATTACAGGACTTGTGTTTTTTTAAGTCTATGGTGTTCTTTCAATCAGGATAAAGGGAAGGACTCGGGGAAGCTACTGCTGTGTTTGTTCAACTGGTTTCCGAATCAAACGGCCCAAGCATTTGAGTTAGGTGTTTAACAACTGCTTTTTGTCTATAAGAACTTTGCCATTTCTGTTGCCCAAAATGACTTTCTTATATAAAAACAAACAAAAAGACATGTTGTACATATAAACAGCAAGGCCAAGAAACTAAGGTCTCTCTCCTCTCCGGCCTCACCTGCCGTGGGCCAGCCCACGGTCAGCAGGAGGCCGCTCCCTCCTTCCCGGCCTGGGCTGATGTGAACACACTTCGCCTGGTACCTCAGGAGTTTCTCCAAGAAGAGGAAAGAAGCAACTCCCCTTCCCAGAGGGCCATGCTTCACAGACCACCCAATATCTAAGGGTTAACCGAATCCTGGTTGAAGCCCCAGGAAACTGGGCAACACTTCGCCAGTGCTTTGCACGGGCCCCAAGGCCCAGGGCCCCTAGGCTCCGCTGTGTAGCACGAACCTGGCGCAGAGGCAGCTGGGAGGAGGAGGGAGATGGGTTCGAGAAACCAGCTCCTTTCCAGCCCCCAGAGCCTCCCTCCCCAGGGAGGAGGGGAGGACCCCACCAGGCCACAGTCCCCCAAAGAAGCGGATCCTTTAAAATTCATGCAAACTTGGCACTGTTTTAATAGAAGAATGATTTCAACTGTTTTTGAGTTAAGGAATTTCTCTCTCCCCTGCTGCCCCCATCTTGGAATAAAGACAGTTCTCCAGGGAGCTGGACCATGTTCATGGAGGGGGCAAGACCAACACGGCCCAGGTGGGCACACTCCTCCCCAGGCGCTAGCACCCAAGAAGGAAAGGAGGAGATTCCAGCCTGATGTCTTCCTGTGGATGCGAGAGCACGCTCTGTGGCCACCCAGCCCTCTCCTCCCTGCACCCGAGGGCGCTGCCCTCCAGCCAGCTCTCCGGCCAGGCTGCACGGCTGACCCCTCTCTCCTCCACCCACAGGGAGGGCCCAGCTGCCCCCCAGATCTTTCAGGAAGACACTTACAGAGTCCGGTGGAAAGTGGCTGGAGCCCAGTTTGTTAATCTCACCTGTTTCCCCAAGGAGAGGAAGGAAACTGGCTGGACGGGGCCGTGGGTGGATCTCCGGGCACTGACAGGTTCTCTCCACTCTTCCAGCAGCCCTGCAAGGCAGGTGTTACGGTTCCACTTCACACATGGGAAACCCAGGCTCTGAGGTTACTTAACTAAAACAGCACAGCTGTTAAGTGGAATGGCCTGGATTTAAAGTCAAGGCTGAATCCAAAATCCATGCTCCTTCCTCCAAGGCAATGTCAGGATAGTGGGTACCACTGGGCGGAAAGCGGTGACTGGAAAGGACGTGAGATACCTGGTCTACAGGCTGGTTGCTTGGCCTGTTCTTATTATGAAAATCCATGAAGCGGTACGATTTCCACACTTTTCTGATGTGTGTTATACTTTCGTAAAATGCACACACAATTTAGTGGAGTTCAGAGGTGAAGGAGATCAAAGGCTTCACAGACGTGGCCTGGCCGGAGCTGGACAGAGAAGCAAGATATCCCCGGCCTTGAAATGGAAGTGGCCGCATCCACGCTCCCCAGGGCAGGGGAGCTAAGGTAGATTCCCCAGGGGTACAGAAGGCTCCAAGTCATAATACAGCCCTTCTCCAACTGCAGAAACTCCATAGCATCCCAGAAGAAAGAGTCAAAAGATCCCAACTGGAAGCAAATGGACGAACCCAGGATGTGGGGCATTCTATGGGAGAAATTTTTAAAAAGTGAGAGTGATCTGCCCCAGATTGAGAGATCTAAGGTACATAACAGCCCTGGGTAATGTGCAGACCTTGTCTGCATTCTGATTTGAACTTATCAACTGTAAAATAAAATTCCTGAGAGAATCAGAAAAATCTTACAGGTATATCTAGGTAAAAGATGATACCAAGGAATCACCGTAACATTTTTTTAGGTATAGATAATGACATTATGGTTCTAGAAAAAGGATCCTTACTTTTTAGAGATGTATATGGAATTACTTAGGGTTCATGTAATATGTCTGAGACTTTAAAATACTTCAGTAAATCAAAAAAGGGGGATTAATGTGTGGCAAAATCTTGATAATTATTGAATCTGGGTGACAGATATATGGGATCATTGTACCATTCTCTCTACTTTTATAGACTTCCCTCCTCCCACCAAAAAAAAAAAGAGAAAATATGAATTACCAATGTAAGAAATCAAAGAGGGAACATCACTACATATATTACAGACATTAGAAAGATAAAAAGGGAGTACAGTGAACAACTTTATACCAATAAATTTTACAACTTTGATAAAATGGAATAATTCCTTGAAAGGCACAAACTACCAAAGCTCATTACAGACAAAACAGATACCCTGAATAGCACTGTATCTACTCATGAACTTCTACTCATAGTTAAAACCCTTGCATAGAGGTAGATGGTTTTATTGGTGAATTCTAGCAAACATGTAAGGAAGAAATGATACCAATATTAAATAAACTTTTCCAAAAAAAGAGAAGAAAAAACACTTCTCAAACCCTTTTATGATGCCAATATTACCTGATAACAAAACCAAAGAAAGACATTCGTAGAAAAGAAAACTACAGGCCAATATCTCTTATGAACAGAAATGCAGAAGTCCTGAACAAACATTAGCAAATCAAATCCAGCAATATATAAAAGAGATAATACATCATTACCAAGGAATGCATCATTTAGGAAGGTAAGGTTAGTTTTATATTTGAAAATCAATCAATGAATCACATATAAACAGATTAAAATAGAAAAGCCTTATGATTGTCTCAATAGATGTGGAAAAAGTATTTGACAAAATTTAACAAATTCATGATAAAAATTCTCAGCAACCTAGAAAGAGAAGAGAACTTCCTCAAGTTCAGAATCTCTAGCAGGACTGATGGGAGGTATTCCCTCCTGAAGGCAGTTAGTAAAGACTGGAGGAGATGACTGCTGCTTCAAATGTGAAAACAGTAACACAAAACCCTGAGGAACATGAAAAATTAAGGAAACATGACATCATCAAAGGACCACAATAATCTCCCAGTAACCAAACCCGAAGACATGGAGATCTATGAATTACCCAATAAAGAATTCAAAACAGCTGTTTTAAGGAAACTCAATGAGCTACAATGAAAACACAGAAAAGCAATTCAATGAAATCAGGAAAACAAAACATGAACAAAATGAGAACTTTAACAAAGAGATAGAAATCATAAAAAAAAAAAAGAACCAAACAAATTTTGGGGCTAAAGAATTCAAAGAATGAAATGAAAAATGCAACAGAGAGCATCAATAGTAGAACAGATCAAACAGAAGAAAGAATCTGTCAGTTAGAAGACAGGAACTTTGAAATAACTGATTCAGAGGAGAAAAAGAAAAAAGAATGAAAAAGAGTGAAGAAAACCTAGGTGAATTATGGGACATCTTGAAAAGAACCAATACACAAATTATTGGAGCTCCAGAAGGAGGGAGGGAGACCAGGGCAGAAAGCTTACTTAAAGAAATAATGGCCGAGAACTTCCCAAACCTGAGAAGAGATTTGGACATCCAAGGTCATGAAGCTAAAAGATCACTCCATTATTTCAATCCAAAATGATATTTTCTGAGACATTATAATAAAACTGTCAAAAATCAAAGACAAAGAGTGAATCCTAAAAGCAGCAAAGGAGACTGTAACTACAAAGGATCCTCCATTAAGCTGTCAGTGGCTTTCTCAGCAGAAACCTTACAGCCCAGGAGAGAGTGGGATGATATAGTCAAAGTGCTGAAAGAAAAAACCCTGCCAACCAAGGATATTCTATGCGGCAGTCATCCTTCAGAAATGAAGGAAAAATAAAGACTTTCCCAGACAAACAAAAGCAGAGAAAATTCATCACCACTAGACATGCTTTACAAGAAATGCTGAAGTGAGTTCTTCAAGCTGAAATGAAAGGATACTAACCAGTAACATGAAAATGTACAACACAGTGGTAAAGGTCACAACCAAATTCAGAATACCCTAATACTGTAATACTAGATTAGGTGATGTGTTAACCACTTGACTGTAGTATAAAGGTTAAAGGGAAGAGTACTAAAAGTAACTATAGCTACTACAATTTATTAATGAATAAACAATATGAAAAGAGGTCAATTGTGACATGAGAAACATAAAAGGTGAGGAGTAAAAGGGTAGTTTTTGTATGCAATCGAAGTCGTTATCAGCGTAAAACAGACTGTTACATCTATGTTTAATGTAAGTCTCATGGTAACCACAAAGCAAATATCTATAGTAGATTCACAAAATACAGAGAGAAGAGAATCAGAGCATACCACAACAGAAAAGCACCAATTCATAAAGGAAGGCAGCAAAAGAAAAAGATAGGAATAAGGGAACTACAAAACAGCCAGCAAACAATAAAAGGACATTAGTAAATCCTTATCTATCAATAATCACCCTAAATGTATATGGACTGAATTTTCCAGTCACAAGACACAGAATGGCTAAATGGATTAAAAAAAAACAAGACCCAACTATATGCTACTACAAGAGACTCTCCTTAGCTCTAAGGACACACACAGGCTCAAAGTGAAGGGACAGGAAAAAAAAATTCCATGCAAGTGGAAACCAAAAGAGAACAAGGGTAGCTATATTTATATCAGACAAAATAGACTTTAAGCCAAAAACAGTAACAAGAGACAAAGAAGGGCACTATCTAATGATAAAGAGGTTGATTCATCAGGAAGATATAACAATAAATATATAGGCACCCAATATCAGAGCACCTAAAATATATTAAGCAAATACTAACAGATCTGAATGGAGAAATAGCAATTCATTAATAGTAGGGGACTTCAGTGCCCCACTTTCATCAACAGAAAGCTCATGAAGGCAGAAAATCAACAAGGAAACATTGGACATGAACCACATATTAGACCAAATGGACCTAACAGACATATATAGAACATTCCATCCAACAGCAGCAGAATACACATTCTTCTCAAGCACACATGGCACTTTCTTCAGGATAGATCACATGTTAGGACACAAAACAAGCCTTAGCAGATTTAAGAAGACTGAAATCATACCAAGTATCACCACAATGGAATGAACTAGCAATCTACAACAGCCAGCTAGAAAATTTATAAATATGTGGAAATTGAACAACACACTCCCGAAACCATACCCTACACCCAGAAGGTTAAAGTAAGAAACAAATTAACCAAAGTTTCTGAGCTTGTCTTGCAAAATAACAAGGACACTGCAGATAAGGAAAGAACTTGCTGACAACCTTCAACCAAACATTGTGCAGGTGCATTAAGGGACCCGAATAACTGATGAGTGAACTTTGGATGTCACAGCCCAAAAATCCACACCGCATGTGTAACACATGGAACCCCTCCAAATTTACACATGCAAACCATGAAGACACATGAAGGACAGTCGTACGAGACAGATTTAAGAGCTTTGCCTCTTGTCTCCTTGCTTGGCTGCCCTGCAATAAAGTCCTTTCTTTCTGCAAAAGACTTTTGCCTGAGCCTCCAGTTCTTCTATAGCACGCTGGACAAATGAGCCCGCTTGCGGTGGGTAATCTTCCTGAACAACTAATTAGAGAAGAAATCAAAAGGGAAATAAAAAATATCTCCAAACAAATGAAAATGAAAACCTATGGGATGCTGCCAAAGCAGTTTCAAGAGGGATGTTATAGAAATAAACACCTATGTTAAGAAAAAGGACATATCTCAAATAAACAACTAACTCTACATCTCAAGGAACTATAAAAAGAACAAACTAAGCCTAAAGTTAGCAGAAGGATGGAAATAACAAAAATCAGGGCAGAAATAAATGAATTAGAGACCAGAAAAACAATAGAAAAAAAATTCAATGAAACTAAGAGCTGTTTTTTTAAAAAAAGATAAAACTAATAAACCTTTAGCTAGACTAACTAAGAAAAAAAGAAGACAAGTGAATAAAATCAGAAAGAGGAGATATTACAACTGATACCACAAAAATACATAGGATGAATAATGAATAATTATATGCCAACAAATTGGATAACCTAGAAGAAATGGATAAATTCTTGGGAACATACAGCTTACCAAAACAACCATGAAGAAATAGAAAATATGAACAGACCAGTAATGAATAAGATGATTGAATCAGTAATCAGAAATCTCCCAACAAAGAAAAGCCCAGGACGATATGGTTTCACTGGTGAATTCCATCAAACATTTAGAGAAGAATTTACACCAATCCTTCTCAGATTATTCCAAAAAACTGAAGAGGTAGGAACAATCCCAAACTCATTTTATGAGGTCAGCTTTACCCTGATATCAAAGTCAGATAATGACACCACAAGAAAACTACAGACAAATATAATATCCCTGATGAATACAGATGCAAAGATTTTCAACAAAATATTAGCAAACCAAATTCAAAAATATGTAAAGAAAATCATACACCATAATCAAACAAGGTTTATCCTCAGGGTACAACAATGGTTCAACGTACAAAAATCAATAAATGAGATACACCACATTAACAGGATGAAGGATAAAAACCATGTATCATCTCAAGAGATGCAAAGAAGCATTTGACAAAAACATCTTTTCGATAACTCTCAATAAATTGTGTACATAAAGAACAGACCTCAACGTAATAAAGGCCACATACGACAAGCCCACAGCTAACATCATACTCAACAGTGAAAGGCTGAAAGCTTTTCCTCTAAGATCAGGAGCAACACAAGGGTGCCTGCTCCCACCACTCTTATTCAACGTAGTACTGGAAGTCCCGGCCAGAGCAATCAGGCAACATTAAGAAACAAAAGCCATCCATACTGGAAAGCAAGAAGCAAAACTGTCTTTCCTTGCAGATTATATGATCATATATGTGGAAAATCCTAAAAGACTCCTCCAAAAAACTGTTAGAACTAATCAACAAATTCAGTTAAATTTCAGGATACACAATCAACACACAGGTTCTATACAATAACAAAATACCTGAAGAAATAAGGAAAACAATCCCATTCATAAAAGCTCAAAAACAATAAAATACTTAGGAATAAATTTAAGCAAGGAGGTGAAAGATCTATACACTGAAATCTATAAGACTTTGATGAGAGAAATTGAGGTAGACACAAATGAAAAGATATTCCATGTTCATGAATTGGAAGAATATTGTTAAAATGTCCATACTACTCAAAGTCAGGTATAGATCCAATGATATCCCTATCAAAATCCCAATGGCATTTTTCACAGAGATAGAAAAAACAATCCTAAAACTTGTACGGAACCATAACAGACCTCAAATAAGCAGTCCTGAGAAAGAAGAACAAAGCTAGAGGAATCCCACTTCCTGATTTCAAACTATACTACAAAGCTATAGTAATTAAAACAGTATGGTACTGGCATAAAAACAGACATGCAGACCAGAGGAACAGAACTGAGGGCCCAGGAATAAACCCGAGCATATATGGTCAACTAATGTGACATGGAGCCACGAATACACAATGGAGAAAGGACACTCTCTTTAATAAATGGTGTTGGGAAAACTGAACAACCACGTGCAGAAAAATAAAATTGGACCCCTATCTTACACCACTCAACAAAAATTAACCCAAAATGGATTAAAGTCTTAAATGAAAGACCTGAAGCTGTAAATCTTCTAGAAGAAAACATAAGGAAAAAGCTCCCTGACATTGCTCTTGGCAATGATTTTTTGGATGTCACACCAAAAGCACAAGCAACAAAAGCAAAAATCATTAAGTGGGACTACATCAAACTAAAGAGCTTCTGCACAGCAAAAAGAAACAATCAACAGAATGAAAACGTAACCTATGGAATGGGAGAAAACATCTGCAAACCATAGTCCTGATAAGCAGTTAATATACAAAAAATAGAAAGAACTCACCCAACTCAATAACAAAAAACCCTAAACAATCCAATTAAAAAAATGGGCAGAGGGGCTGGCTTGGTGACGTAGTGGTTAAGTTCGTGCACTTCGCAGCCTGGGTTTCACTGGTTCAGATCCCAGGCGTGGACCTAGCACCGCTCGTCAAGCCACACTGTGGAGGCATCCCACATAAAATAGAGGAAGATTCGCACAGATGTTAGCTCAGGGCCAATATTCCTGACTCCCATCCCCACCCCCTCAAAAAAGGACAGAGGAACTGAATAGAAATTTTTCCAAAGAAGACATACAAATGGCCAACAGGTTCATGAAAAGATGCTCTACATCACTAATCATGAGGGAAACGTAAATCAAAACCACAATGAGATATCAGTTCCCACCTGCTGGAATGGCTATCATCAAGAAGACAAGAGAGAGCAATTGTTGCTGCAGGTGTGGAGAAAAGGGAACTTTCACACACTGCTGGTGGGAATGTAAACTGGCACAGACTCTATGGAAAATGGTATGGAGGTTCCTCAAAAAATTAAAAATAGAACTACCACAAATCCAGCAGTCCCACTTCCCACTTGGTATATATCCTAAGGAAATGAAAACATGACCTCTAAGAGATATCTGCACCTCCATGTTCACTGCAGCATTATTCACAATAGCCAAGATATGGAAACAACCTAAATGTCCATCAACAGATGAATGGATAAAGATGTAAGATACACACACACAATGGAATACTATTCAGCTGTGAGAAAGAAGAAAATCCTGCCGTTTGCAACAACATGGCTGGCACCTTGAGGGCATTATGCTAAGTGAAATAAGTAAAGAAAGACAAATACTGTATGATATCACTTATATGTGGAATCTAAAAAAGCCAAACTCTTAGCAACAGAGTAGAACGCTGGTTACCAGGGGCTGGTGGCTGAGGGAAATGGGGAGGTGTTGGTCAAAGGGTACAAACTTCCCATTAGAAGATGAATAAATTCTGGGGATCTAATACACAGCATTGTGAATATGGTTAACATTACTGTATTATATACTTGAAAGTTGTTAAGAGAGTAAATCTTAAATGTGCTCTCCACAAAAAAGAAATGACAATTATGTGACGAGACAGAGGTGTTAGCTGACACTAAGGTGGTAATCAGACTGCAATATTTAAGTGTATCAGATCAACACGCCATATACCTTAAACTTATCCAATGCTATAAGTCAGTTATATCTCAGTAAAGCTGGAAAAAAATCAATGGAGTCTTCTTTTTGGGGTGATGAAAATGTTGTGGAATTGATAGTGGCGATGGTTGCACAACTTTGTGAATATATTTAACCACTGAAATGGAAACCACTTTGAAATGGTGCATTTTATGGTATGTGAATTATATCTCAATAAAAATAACTGCTCAAAAAACTCAATGGAACAGAATAGTTCAGAAGTAGACCCACACTTCTATGGTCAATTGTTTTTGATAAAGGTACCAAGGTAATTCAATGGGGAATGGACAGTCGCTGAAACAATACAATATACATATGCAAAAACACAGACTACAATTCCTAACTCAC
Source organism: Equus przewalskii (assembly GCF_037783145.1). Classification (NCBI taxonomy): domain Eukaryota; kingdom Metazoa; phylum Chordata; class Mammalia; order Perissodactyla; family Equidae; genus Equus; species Equus przewalskii. The sequence goes on from NC_091846.1 coordinate 69,552,736, forward strand.
TCCACATACCTAAATTAACTCTAAATGTATCCAACTGAAGAACTAAAATTCTAGAAGAAAATGTTTTGACAGGACACAAAAAAGTACAAATAATAAAAAGAAAACACGAATAAGTTGAACTTCACCAAAATCAAAAACTTCTGCTGTCCAAAGACACAGATTAAATGAAAAGGCAAACACAGACTGGGAGAAATTATCTGCCAAACACATATATATGATAAATGACTTGTATCCAGAATATACAAAGAACTCTTCTCACTCAGGAAGAAGAAAATCACCCTGATTTAAAATGGGCAAAAACATTTAAACAGACACTTTACCAAAGATATATGAATCTCAAGTAAGCACATGAAAAGATGCCCAACATCATTAGTCATTACGGAAATGCAAATAAAAACCACAATGAGATATCATCATATACCCACTAGAATGGGTAAAATTGAAGACTACTAATATCAAGTGGTGGCAAGGATATAGGGTAAGAAACTCTTATACGTTGCTTCTGGGAATGCACAATCGTGCAACAACTCTGGAAAGCAATCTTACAAAGTTAAACATATATTTAGCAAATAACCCAGCAGTCTCACTCTTAGGAACATACGCAAGATAAATGAATTCATATATCCACATAAAAACCCATACGTGAATGTTTATAGCAGTTCTATTCATAATAGGCAGTAACTGGAAACAACCCTAATGTCCAACTTGAGAATACATACACAGATTGAGGTATACAGATATAATAATACAGAAAAATCTTAAACACCTATGCTGAGTGAAAGAAGTCAGACACAAAAGACTACATGCTGTATGACATTCTGGAAAAAACAAATCACAGGGAGTGAAAACAGAGCAGTGGTTGCTCAGGGCTGGGCATAAGGGGAAAAGATTGACTGCAAAGGGGCATGAGAGAACTTTTTAGGGTGATGGAAATCTGATTGGGGTGATGGTATCTGATCATGGTGATGACTACAAGAGTGTATACATTTGTCAAAATTCACTGAACTTTAAATATTAAATGGCTGAGGGGCTGGCCCCATGGCCGAGTGGTTAAATTTGCACGCTCTGCTTCAGCAGCCCAGGGTTTCGCCGGTTCAGATCCTGGGTGCAGACATGGCACTGCTCATCAAGCCACGCTGAGGCAGAGTCCCACATGGCCAAGCCAGAAGGACCTACAACTAGAATATACAACTATGCACTGGGGGGCTTTGGGGAGGAGAAGAAGAAAAAAACAAAAAACAAAGATTGGCAACAGATGTTAGCTCAGGGCCAATCTTTTAAAAAAAAAAAACAAAAAACCTAAATGGCTGAATTTTATCACATGTAAATCAAAAAAGCCAATTTCTTTTCTTTAAAAGGGCTACTGAACATCAGCATTTGAACAAAGTCCCTTTATCCACCTCGATTTTACTTGCTTTTTTGTAATACATTAGTACTCCATAAATATTAGGCCTTATTTTCTTTGCCAAATTGATTCATCCATTCCTCTCTGCTCTAATTTGAATGAAGATGGCTGAGAAGTCTCTTTATATTCTCTTTTCTTAGCTTTCACCCAGGGGGGTTTAACTTGCTCACCTGGGGGTTTTTTTTGTTATAGACATTTCCATTTCTTGACATAATCTTTGTTTTCCTAGAGTCTTGTCCAAGTGTGTTCCTGAGACACAGTGTCCTAAAGCACAATGGAGTTATTCTCTAAAGAACCAGGACATGTGCCCTAACAAGACTGATGGATGTGCAGGAAAAATCTTTGATATCTGAATGTCTCTGACGGCCCAGGCTGCACCCCTCCCCCATCTCCTCAAGGAGCTCATGGGGATCATTTCATCTCAAGCACACGACCACCCCATCAGCCCACAGACCACCCTCAGTAACCCCTGTCTCACCCACCCAGGCCCAAGAAACACCTCTTTTCTCCCTGACTTTCGACTCTGCACTCACAGGTCAGCTCCTGGCTCTACTCCCCTGGCTCATTAAACATTAATATTCCTGGGACATTTTAACCTCTCAGTTTCAGCATTTCAAGTTATATTTCTCTTATTAACTTGCCATTAATTACCTAAACCTCCTTGAACTTGCCATTAATTATCTAATGTTTCTTGAACTCTGTCTTATATTTCATTTGGTTCTCAACTTCTCATATAAAGAAAATTTCCATATTAGTTACAAACTGCCCCAGAATGCTGCTTATTCCTGTTATTAAGAGGTAAGACCCACCTCTTGCCTCATTACTCCCATTGCTGACTCATTTTAGAGCTTATGTCTTGCCACTGAGACGTGAGGCCTATCCTTGGTCATACGAACACCCAAGTGATATGACTCTGAAAGGAGCAGTGCAGGCCGAACACTCTGCAAGGGGTCCTCTTTCTATCTGCAGAAGAGAACCAAATCTGTGCAGTCATTCCCCACTGAGAAGAACTCGAATATGGTGACCCCCAACGATGCTCTTCACACCTCCAGCTGGGGCCCTAGATGGGTGGGGGAACTGGCCTCAGGCTGGACAGGCCTGGGTAGTGATGCTGACAAATGACCAAACCGCTGAGCCTCAGTTTCCTTCTCCATCCGATCACACAACAGTACTTCACAGAGGTGGGTAGGCATCCTGAGAGAGCAGTTGTTTCAAATGAAATAAACAGAAAATACCAATTCTGCTTAAAAGATCACTCTTCAGAGTCTCCTGTCTTGCTCAAACCACATTCCTTACTTTCCTCTCCAAGCCGGTTCTTCTCACTCTCTTCCTAACCAGCACCAGATTCCAAGGCTGCCCACTCAAGGCCCCCGACCCGCCACCCTCTCCTCTAAGCCTTATTTATTGAGCTTCCTGAGGCCCAGCTCAAAAGCCTTCAGGGGCTCCCCAGCGATGCTCAGGATGTCCCGTGTCCTGTCCAGCTGTTTGGACTCCAGGAGCCTGGCCGCATTCCCATCCTGTAATTGAAATCCCACCGAACTGGCCTGCCACTGCTCCTCAAACCCTCCCCAGCTCCCCCCTCCAGTCTTTTACTTGCTGAGCCACATTAATATCTTCCCGTCTAAATCAAACCCATCCTTAAAATCCCAGCTCAGATCCTGCCTCTGTCCCAAAGCCGTCTCTGATTCTTTGCATCTTAGTGCACTGGTCACATTCTGTCCTACATTCCGGTTATTTTCTCTCCTACTAAATTCCTGAAGGGGAGGTGACACATTTTAACTGGTTCCCCATAATGTACCATGGCACGTGTGGAGAAAACGAGTCATTCATCTGGTCCTGGGAATTCTCAATTAGCCAATTTCTTTTCCCCATTTTGATGGCAAAGAAATAAATGACAATAAAACAGCTTCCAAGTAGATAGTTTAAACTCCCTCCTCCAGCCTAGGTGGGAGCTACCCAGGGATCATTAGCACACTGTTGACACACACGTACCGTGCACTTACTGTAGACAGAGACTGCAAAGAGGATGCCACCCCGAGAAGCGAACACTCGGCTGCCTGCACTCGGTCTGGACGACGGCAGGCGCTCAGTGTTCGTTCACTCAGTGCCTGCCGAAGCTGTGAGGACCCACACAAGAGCTGCACTCTCAAGTTCAAAGTCTAGCAAGGAAGCTGGGACAGGCACTCAGACAACTCTAAGGTGGAAAATGGTGTGAAAACGAAGTTGTAAACCAGATATACTGATCTGGTTTATGTCATGGGGAATCAGTACAAATTCCTATGTTGAAGCCCTAAAGCCTAGCACCTCGGAATGTGACAGCATTTGGAAGCAGGATCTTTGAAGAGGTAATTAAGGTAAATGAGGCCTTTAGGATGAGCTGTAATCCAGTCAACTGGTGTCCTTATCAGAGGAGAAAATTTGGACAGAGAGACATCAGGGATGCACAGCACAGAGGACAGACCGTGTGAGGTCCCTGTGAGAAGGTGGCCATCTGCAGGCCAACGAGAGAGGCCTCTGGAGAAGCCAACCCTGCCGACACCTTGCTCTTGACTTCCAGCCTCCAGAACGGTGAGAAAATAAACTGTTGTTTCAGCCCCAGTCCGTGGTACTTTGTTACTGCAGCCCTAGCAAACTACTGTGCTACAACGAACACAATAACACGATCTATGATACAGGGTATGTGGACGGACCCGGAAACCTCCTGAGTGAAAGAAGCCAGACACAAAAGGTCACACATTGTTTGATTCCACTGTTATGAAACACCCAGAACAGGTAAACCCACAGACATGGAAAGCAGTGTGGTGGTTACCAGGGGATGGGGGAGTGAGGAACGGGCGGCGGCTGCTTAATATACAGGGTTTTCTTTGGGGATGATGCAAATGTTCTGGAATTAGATGGAGGGGGTGATTGTGCAACACTGTGAAGGTGCTAAATGTCACTGAATTCTTCACTTTAAAATGCTTAATTTTATGTTATGTGAATCTCACCCCAATTTAAAAAACTCAAATTAAAAAAGATACAGATATACTATTAGAATACAACGTGTTGAGTGACCAACTGAAGGGGGTTGTGCAGACCGTCATGAAAAACAGGAAAGGCAGGGATGAATTCTGCTTGTGTGCAATTTGGACTGTGAACTGACCCCAAAGTGGGGGTAAAGGTCATCTTGAAGAGAAGAGGGAGGAGAATGGGAGGGGTGGCATGCCAGGCGGGAGCTGGGACATCCAGCAGGAAGGCACAGGGAACCAGGGTGGACGGGTGAGCCCCAGCCCTGGCGCCAGTGGGCTAGTGGGAGCCCAGCGCACAGTCTGCAGGGGTGAGGACAGACGGAGGGGAGCCTGGGCCGGCAGGGTGGAGCGCAGCTGTTCTGAGCTGCAGAGTGGGCTGGATCCTGCAGCTGGGGCCTCAACCCGGCTGCTCCAGAAACACAGGTCAAGTTGCAACATTTGTACTCCTGAGCCCCTCCCCTGGGAGATTAATTTAGTAAGTCTGGAGCCAGGGGACAGGAACCTGTAGTTATAATAAAATTGTAAAAAGCTCTCCAGATGATTCTGGCAATTAACCTTTTGGGAAACCACTGATTTAGGGAAGGGTCTTTCAGGGTCCCCCCCCACCCCCCACCAGCTTTGTTGAGGTCTAATTGACAAGTAAAAATTGTATATATTTAAGGTATACAATGTGATGATTTGATCTATGTATACATTGTGGAATGACTACCACAATCAAGCTAATTAACACATCCATCACCTTGCATTCCCCATTTTGTGTGTGTGATGAGAACATGTGATCTATTTTCTTAGGAACTTCCGAGTATAAAATACAGTATTATTACCTATAGTCACCATGCTGGACATTAGATCCCCAGAACTTAGTTATCTTATAACTGGAATTTCGTACCCTCTGACCAATATCTGCCCATTCCCCCCGCCCCCCAGGCCCTAGAAACCACCATTCTACCTCAGCTTCCATAAGTTTGACTTTTTTAGATTGCATGTATAATCGATATCATACAGTATTTGTCTGTGTTTGACTTATTTCACTTAGCATAATATCCCCCAGGTTCATTCATGTTGCAAATGTCAGGATTTCCTTTTTTACGGCTGAATAATATTCCACATATATAAAAATATGTATATTTCTATATAAATGGATTATATAGACATACCATATATATACACACACATTATAGATATACACACACATACCTTATATATATACATGCATTATACACACACATATTTTCTTTATCTGTTCATCTGCCAACAGGTACTTAGCTTATTTCTGTATCCTGCCTATTGTAAATAAGGTCTTTCAGTTTTATATTGATGATACTGAAGAATTACTAACTTTTAGATCAAAGGGGCTTCATTATGCTTTGTATACTGTAAAAACAAGGAAAGTATACTAATTGATTTTCTAGGAAATATTTTTAAGCTTATCTATATGGAAAGTTCAATTAACCAGAAAAGCGAATTTTCCAAATATTAAAGATTTAACATGCATATAGTCAGAAGCTTCTGAAGATGAGGCCCCCTGAGGCTGGGTGCACACGTATAACCTGGGAGGCATTTGAAGCGCCTGGTGCCCTCCGCCTCCCTCCTCCAGCACTGGCGGCTCCCGGGCAGTCTTTTACACTGATACAAGGCCTCTCTCTGCCTCTTCCCCAGTCAATTACATCTTGGATGCGCATCTCCCACGTGCTCTCACCACCTCTCAGCTTGCCCACACCCACAGGTGTGCGCAGGACCACACCCCTCCCCATTCCTGGGGCTCTGGTGGGCAGCCTCTCACACGGCCGATGATCCTGCCCCCTGGCATTTGAGTCCTTGTGTGATTCCCACCCCTTGTGCAAAGGTAGTGACTCGCTTCAAATGAACAGAATGGAGGAAGTGATGGGATGTTACTTCCAAGGTTGTTATAAAAAGACTAGCTTCCACTTGGGGGGCTCTCTGGTGCTCTCTCTCTCTCAGATCCCTCGCTCTCCAGGAAGCCAGCTGCCATGTTGTGAGCCTCTCTAAAGAGACACCCACGTGGAGAAGAACTGAGGTCAGAAAGCACTCAGGCCTCCTGGTTGTTGAGTGACTGAGCTCAGACCCGCGCCCCCCCGCCCTGCCCCCCCCACCCCGGCCCTCAGCATGGAGACGCCCAGAGCCCTGGCCAACACCCTGACTGCAGCCTTGTCAGAGCCCTGAGCCAGAGCCACTCAGCTAAGCAGCTCTGAGTGTCACCCACCGAAACCATGAGATAATGTTTGCTGTTTGCAGCCGCTAACGTTGGAGGTGATTTGTTACACAGGTACAGATAACAAATTCAAAAGGGTCAAGTCTAGGTTTCTTCATGCAGCCCACACAGGCCCATCACTGTCCGGCCCCATCTCTCCCACCGCATCTGGGCCATGCCTCATACCACTCTGTCGGGGTGCAAACTGTCCCCACTCTTTGCCTTTATCCCCTTCCGCTTCATTCCTCAACGAGCTGCCTGGCAAAATCCTCCTCATCCTTCAAGGTTTCCAGGTCATTTCAAACCTCATCTCCTCTGTGTCATCCTCCCTAGTAGGCAGAATTGATCCCGCCACCGTGTCCTTGGAACATAGCTGCCCTTGCCTCACAGCTGCTGAGATCTCTGTCTCCTCCTTTGCTGAGAGGACCCAGGCACCAGCAACCAGAGCTCCTCAACTCTCAGCCCTGGGACCCGGCATGTGGTGGGTGCTTGGTAGATGTTTGCTGGGAGACTAACTATCGGTGAGTTGCCAACCTGATGCCCCTCCCCACAGTATGTTCATGTCTATTTCCTAACAGGACATCTCTTAAATAACCCCACTACAATCCTTAACATCAGGACACTAACATAGTATTTTACTACTTTCTCTCAGACCCCTTCCAAGTTTTTTCACTTGTCCCAATAATGTCCTTTATAGCAAAACGACCCAGTGCAGAACGCCTATTGAACTTGGTTGCCATGTCCTTTAGTCTCCTTCAATCTGGAACAATTCCTCAGTCTTACTTTGACTCTCATGATTTTTTAAAGATTTCAGGCCGTTTATATTGCTCAAAGACCCTCAAATTGATATTTTCTGATGTTGCCTTGTGATTAGATTCAGGTCATCCATCTTTAGCAGGAATCTTTAGGAAGTGATGCTGTGTCCTTCTCACTGCCTCCAGTCAGATGGCACATGATTTCAATTTGTCCCCTTATTGACGATGTTCACTCTGATCACTTGATGGAGATGGTGCCTGCCAGGCTGCTTCACGGTGAAGTTCTTCCGCTCTTCATACAAGTTGGTAAGTATTTCATAGGAGGTACTTTGAAACTACGTAAATATCTCATTCACCATCAAACTTGCCACTTGTCCATTTAGCTACTTGTATGTGTACAGACTTAGGGTTGCCTATTTTATTCAGTGAGTTATAATCCAGTGCTATCATTTACTTATTTTGATGCTCAAATTGTCCTCAATTTGGACAGATGGACTAATTGCAGCAGGCTTCTCTGTCCCCTAGACCCGTTCACATCATTCCTTGAACCTTTCCTTGCTATCTGGCACAAGATGTTCTAGGCTCATCTTGGACTTTTTCCCCATCCCAGGCCTAGAACTAGCCATTTCTCCAAGGAGCCCTGATTTCCACCTGTTAGTGGAAAATGGTATTTAGAAGCCAAGAACTGGGTGTGAGGTGTGCTCACTGTTCTTGGGGTGTTAGCTGCCTGCAGGCTTCCTCATGGAATATATACATGTATATCTATATATACATACACAGATATACATAAATACATACACACATTTACATCTCTGTTTACTGAAAACGATGAGTTCACACCAATACACCTAAGTGAATCCACACCACAGGGTGCATCCTAGTTTTCTACATCTCTCTCTTTGTACCTCCCTTCTCCAACAGTGGGAAACCTGGCTCACATTATCATTTGTACAGTTACTTATTTGATCAATCCTTCATATGTAACTAATTTCCAATCTCAGCCACCAGCATCTCCCCTGCACGTAAGTCCTCCTCTCCCTGCTCAGGCTCTGACACCCCACATCAGGATGACCCTCTGAAAGGATGGCCGACTCACCCAGTCAGGCTGGGACTCCTCATACCAGGTTCAAGGGGCAGAGATAGGGACTTCATCTATTTATGGAAGGAGCTGCAAAGTGACACTGCACAGGCATATGCATAAGAGGGTAGAAGAATTTGTGGCCATTTGTACAATCCTGCACACCAGGTTCCTGTATGGCCTCCATTCTTAAGGTGCCCTTAGGAGAGAAGAAGGCTGGCAGAACACTGGCCATTATGTCTGCATGCAAAGGAACAGGAATGATGAAGGGTGGAGTGAGGAACAGGAGCCCTACTTCCAGCTGACGCAGGTTCCTTCCTTTGCAAAACTTCCCAGGGACCCCACACATTTCTGCTTCCTCTTCTTTACCATAACTTAAGGCACATGGTCACTCTGAATAAAACTGGGGATCCAGTAACTAAGGGAGGAGAAAATGGATATTTGGTGGCCACCACAATTTCCGCTACTCCCACTTTTTATATTTGCTGGGCAACAGCCTGCTTCTGGGGGTTGCCAAAGACCCCAAATGAATCCTTGGAAGCATTCTTGACCCTCACCCATCTCTAGGTTTATGAAGTCCCAAGGTAAGTCATCCTAAGTGCAGAGGAACTCTAACAGAAGCTTAAATGGCTTCTCAGATGATATATCACTACTTCTCTGTTAATCTAAAAACCCTGTATGTGAGAAAATGTTGTAATGGCCCTTTCCAAAAGCCGGCTGAGTCTCCGAGCAAACCACCACCTGTGAGGACAGTTTATCACCTGTGTGAAAACACTATGCAGGGAGCAGATCAAAGCTCCAATCCCAGTCACCACTGCACTCAAGAGAGGCGACAGCAAAGAGCAGTGAAAATGGCCCCAGTTCTCTGGCAAGCCAAAGGAGAGGGAGAATAATAACACAGTGGAAGATGAGCTCAGAAACGGGGGGCGTGGACCAGGAGAACCGCACTTTGGGAAGTCCTAGGGAGACTTATTTTGCAAAATCACCCAGGAGGCAAGCCTTGATATGTTTCAGATGAATTCATCTGAAGTGATGCTGGTTTCTCTGCAAGGAAAACCCAAAGGCTGTTATTTAATGGAAAGACATTACAGAAGCTTTTCTATTTATAAATTATTATAGCACTGTAATTTCTTGGTATTGTTCCAATATCCTTCAGCTCATAGATGTATAGTGTTATTCCTGGAAGCAGGAGAAAGCATAGCGTAGACTGAAGAACATATAATTTCAAATCAGACATGTTCCACTTCATAATCAGGTAAAACCCTCCACCTTTTAGCGGTGTGACCTTTTTCAAGGTGTTCATCTCTCTGAACCTCAGTTATACCACCTAAAAAATGGAGATAATAATGCCCATCTCAAGCACTGATGTATGAAAATTATATGAAATAATGTATATAAAAATTCTGGTACACAGTGATTTTATTATTAGTCCCCTTCTGAGAGAAGGGTAAATCACAGAATTATTATCAGAACTAAACAATAGAATGTATTGCAGATATATAAGTGCCTGGCATACAGCTTGTGCCCACTTAGTGTTAGTTCCTTTTTAACTTACTCATCCATACAAAAAGCCATATCCTAGTTATCTAGCAGGTTGACTGGTGTTCTTTATAATGAAGTTTAACCTTTTAGGCACAGAAAAAAATCCTATAAATTCCTTCTGCCTTCGTAAACACTGTATACTAAAAATGAGGTAGCACGCCATGTTCACTTCAGCATTATTCACTACAGCTAAAAGGTGGAAACAACCCACATGTCCATCGACAGATGAATGGATAAACAAAATGCGGTATCTACATACAATATTCAGCCTTAAAAAGGAAAGAAATCCTGTCACATGCTACAACATGGATAAGCCTTAAAGACATTAGGCTAAGTGAAATAAGCCAGTCACAAAAAGACAAATACTGTATGATTCCACTTATATGAGGTACCTAGACTAGGTACCTAGTCAAATTCATACAGAGAGAGGGTAGAATGGTGGTTGCCAGGGGCTGGGGGAGGAGAAATGGGGAGTTGTTGTATAACGGGTACAGAGTTTCAGCTTTGCAGGATGAAACACTTGTGGAGATCTGCTGTACAACAATATGAATATACAAACACTACTGAACTGTACGCTTAAAAATGGTTAAGATGCTAAGTTTCATATTCTGGGTGTTTTTTCACCATGATTAAAAATAAGAAGGCTATCTTTTAAATGATGTAACTTATCAGCTTTCATAATAATGCAGGGTCATCATACTCATTAATTATGGCCGGTGCTACAGCTACGTCTATGCAGTTTGCTGCCCAGGGTCGAATCCATATCAAGTTTCAGGAGTTACTCTAGCGCCTGCTTTCTTGAGTAAATATATGGGATTTTTTAGGATTCAGCTGCTAAAGGAAAAAGTAGAACTTGACATTTTTTGCTATATAGTATTTGCTATTACCATCGGAGAATTATAAGATGTTAAAACTGGAAGAAACTTTAGAAACTACATTTTAAAGTTGAAGAAAGTAAAATCTAGACTTTAATCAAACAGAATCATTTGCCTAAGATCATACAGATAGTAATTATAAGTGCTGGAACATGAAATCTCCTGGCTCCCTCTACAATCCTCTTGTAAACAGACTTAGCTCTCCAGAATCCTGCACCTCTGAACTGCTCTGTTGAATACGCTGCCACCAGGGGGCAGCAGATGTATTAGTCTGGAATTCTAAAACACCAGACTTCAGGCCCCAATACATTTCTATTATCTCTTCCTTCAATCCCCCAAAATATATGTGCACATTTATAAGACTTTATTAATATCAACAAGCATAAAGTTTAAAGGCCATCCATAACTTTTTTTTCTGATGAGTACGATTGACCCTGAGCTAACATCTGTGCCAATCTTCCTCTATTTTGTGTATGGGACACTGCCACAGCATGGCTTGATGAGCGGTGTGTAGGTCTGTGCCTGGGATCCAAACCTGCGAACCCCAGGCCACTGAAGCAGAGCATGCAAACTTAACCACTATGCCACAGGGCCAGCTCCCATAATAACTTTTTAAACAAAACAAAGACTTGGAGCCAATGGAGGTAACATCCTTACTAATCCTTCACTATTTTTTATTCATTCCAATCCTAATTGACATAAGGGTCAATTAATATGTTAGTTTTAAAACAAAAACGACTTAACCACAGAAACCCACCCCATTTCTTTACATTTTGAACCAAATTTTCCTAGTACTTGGCCTCTGAGGCGTCAGATCACAACAACCTCAAGCCCATCTGGCAATTTGTCCTCAACCTTCCTTTCTTTATCAGGCTTGGTTTTTCTTTCTAACGCCCGAAAGTTCAAAGGAAGGTCTGTCAACAAGTCTAACCCTCCAACAACTTTTCAGAAGCAAAAATGGAGAGATTCTAGACACAAAGGAAAGCCTGTATGGACACCATTCTTCCAATGGTAATACCAGAAACCAAACGGTTAATACCAGAAACGGAAAGCCCAAACCATAGCAGCTAACGGGTGAGACTTGAGTTTAAAGACAGGCCCTCCCTCAGCAATGACCTCGTGCACCCTGAGACTTTCACAGTTTCACCTAATGTGAGGGACCACACTAGCGGTGTCAATCCAGGAGTCAGTGCCACATTTCAAGCAGTAGTGACCAGTGACCAAGGTCCCTAAATCATCCAAAGAGAAATGCATGATCTTTATTTCACGAACAGAAATTTCAAATGGTTTTCTTCCTTGAGCTCAATGTGCTTTAATAAGGAAAAAGGTATTCAAATGCAAGCTTTTACTTCTGCCTCAGACACATGGGAGCAGTTCCATTTTTAAACTACAACAGTATTCACTATAGTTAAAAGGCATTCAAATAAATTACTCTCGGCTTACATCCATTTGCTCCCATGCAATTAACTATTCACCGATCTATCTAATCTTGTATAAAACTGATGCCAAAAGCAACTATGGCACTATTGGTTACTAATGGTGAAACAGGAATGAGACATGCACAAGATGCACATAATGAAGGGATCACTGCAAAATGCATCATATATTCAGATACTATTCTGTAATCCTTTGCCAAATATGATGTGTCAATTGGTGAGATTTAAGAAAGATTCCTATGGATATAATATTCTGGTTTTAATTATTTTCCAATATAGAGCATTTACTGTATTTAAATGTAGAATATCACCAGAAAACCAGAAATATTTATTTTTATAACAGGTACGTAAAATAAATTTAATTCTGTAATTTAGTCAAGAATTATTATAATACTCAAAAACTCAAAAAATTGAAATCAGTTAATTAAAAATAAAACCAACATAGTTATTAGGATGGCTCAAATAAAAAACCCAAGAGTATCAAGTGCTGACAAGGATACAGAGCAACTGGAACTCTCATGCATTGCTAGTGGGAATGCAAAATGGTGGGGTACAGTCACTCTGAAAAACTTCGGCAGTTTCTTAAAAGTTAAATATACACTTACCATATGACCCAGCCATCCCACTCCCAGGGATCCGCCCTAGAAAGATGAAAACTTTCGATCACATGAAAAACCTATAAACAAATGTTTATAGCAGCTCTCTATTCATAATCACCAAAAACTGTAAAGAATCCAGATGTCCTTCAACAGTGAATGGATACACAAACTGTAATACGTCCATAAGCTGGAAGACCACTCAAGAATAAGAAAGGATGCACACACAGATGAATCTCAAAGACGCTGTTTGAGTGAAAGAAGCTGGTCTCGGAGGTTACATACGATATAATTTCATTTATGTGACATTCTGGAAAAGGCAAAACTTATAAAGATGGAGACCACATCAGGAGTTGTCAGGGATTGGGGTAGGGTGAGGATTTGATTACAGGGGGGCAGAAAGAGGGAGGGTTTGCTTTGTTTTGTTTTCTGGGTGATGGAATTGCTCTGTATCAGGATTGTGATGATGGTTACACGAATCAATCAATTTTAAAACTCATAGAATTATACAAAAAAGGTCAATTTTACTTTATATAAATTCAAATAATAATAATGAATGAAACATGAGAGCATGCAACTCTAAAACCCTGAGTTAAAAATAGAAGGTAAAAGAAAGAAGAGCACGCTAAATTAGGCTAATACCCAGCATACATTAATCATTATTATTAAGAGAGACGGAAGAGATGTATAAACCAAGTACAATGAATGGGCTTTGTTTTGATTTGAATAAACCATCTGCACAGACTTTCTTAGACAACTGGGGAAATCTGAATACAGTATTAGATGGTATTAACGATTTTTTGTTTATTGTCAGGTAGGACTGTAGTTTGGTTAAAAAAATACACTTTTAAACAAAATTCATACTAAAATATTTAGGGGTAAATGACATGATTTCTGGTATTTGCTTACAGATTCTCCAGAAGCAAAGCAAACAAACAAAAGCTCAAAAAACAAAGGGAGGCGGCCCATTGGAGCAAGTTCGGCCCAGCCAGGATGCTGTCTGATGTCCAACGCTGTGCGGGCACCCAAGGGTGACTGTACTCCGCCTTGGAGTATGGCTGGGAATGCTCAAAAGAAAACGCTGAGAGAGGAAAAAAAGTGACTTGCTCTTTGCAAACACTCCCAAGAACGGCACCGAACTGTACTTTATTCACTGATCAGATGTAGTAATTCCCTCTCCTGGTTTTCATTAGGCTTTTAAAATCCGCATCTAACTTTACGGAAAACCAAATCAGGCAGTTGTGATTCTGTTCAACAATAACGGCTTAAAGAATGCTTTCCAAATATCATTTAATGCTCACAAATTAGTAAAACCATCATGGGATATAGAAATATTAGTAATTTTCATTAACTTATCTGCCGCATACTCCTAAGTGCAGATGACAACAGCAGGAAGAGGTAATTAACTCTGAAAAAGTGTAAAAACAGAGGTAGTAAACTGAACAAACGGAGAGTACAGCATATGAGAAGTTCTCTCTAATTTACTCTGGGATAACTCAGAGTTTCAGAGTTCCAGTAAGGCTCCCAACTCACTGGAAAGGATTTCTTTCCTACTGGCTCCCTAATACCCGGAAGGCACTACGGGGGAATCAAAATGAGGAGGGCATGGTTCTCATTTACCCAGAGTTAAGAGATGAGAAAATACTCAATATTTTAGTATGAATTTTGTTTAAAATAGTCCAGCAAGCAGTGTTTAAGGCTAGTGTGCAAAAACAATTACACAAGTAAAAACAAGAGCAGCAGCAAGTGCCCCATCAGGGTGCAGGGGCAGGAGGACCTGTGGGGAGGATGAGGGCACAGGAGTGACTCAGAGAAAGCTTCTAACAGCCCCTCAGTGGAGCTGGGAAGAATGGGTGACAGTTCCCAGGTGGAGCCAACATCTCAGAGTGGGTGACATTCTGCAGGTGGAGCCAACGGTCTCCTGTCACTCAGAAGCCTCTCCCACCTGTACTCTCCCACCAATACTGAGAAAGGAGGGGCCCCAACAGCCCAGAGCAGACTCACCCCTCAGTGTGGAAGAGCAGTGGAAACAGGCGCTGAGAATCACCAGCCACTGGGAGTAATGTGTCTGCTGCCCCCAAAAGTCTGGAGAGCAGCCCTGATGCTGCCGCAGCTACTGAGCTACAAAGTGAGGTGACTGAAGCAGCCCACCAACCTCCCTGCAAAGGTGCCCATGTCCTGACCCCCAGACCCTGGGAACACGTTACCTTCCATGGCACCAGGGACTTCACAATGATTAAAGTTAGGGCCCTGAGATGCAAAAATTATCCTGGATTATCCAAATGGGCCCAATCCAACCACAGGAGTCCTTAAAAAGTGGAGAACCTTCCTGACTCAGAGCAGAGAATGAGCTGAAAGGGATGCAACGCTGCCATCTTTCAAGGGGGAGGGAGGAGGCCTCTAGAAGCTGGAAAAGGTGAGAAAACAGATTCTCCTCCAGAGCCCCCAGGACGGGACACAGCCTGCCCTGATTTCAGCCCAGTGACCCATTGGACCTCCGACCTAAAGAACCGTTAAGAAAATACATTGTGTATAAAAAGGGAAAAATAAATAAATAAATAAATAAATGGATGGTGACAAATTGTAAAAAAAAAAAAAAAAAAAGAAAATACATTGTGTTGTTCTAAGCCATGAAGTTGGCACCTTGTCTCAGCAGCACTAGGATATGAATACACAATCAGCCTCGCTCCACCCAGTCAGTAGGCCTTTGCCTGCACCCTTTCTCTGCTGCCCTCTGCCCTCTCGCACCACGCCTTTCTCTGCTGCCCTCTGCCCTCTCTCGCTGTACCAACAAAGGGCACTTTCACTCACTTAAAAGATGTCACCTTCCCTGTCCCAAATCTCCAAACCCTATTTAACCAGCCCAGGCGAGGTCATGACCCCATCCATCCTCTCAGCACCTCCACCTCTGCACGTGGTCCCTGCTTGACTGCGACCCTTCTCTTCTTTACGATTGACACTTATTGAGCATTGACTAAACGCTAGTTACCATGCAAAGGATTTTTCATGGGTTTTCTCATTCAATCCTCCTAACAACCCTACCAGGTAGACACAATTATTATCCCCCATTTTTTTAATTAAAAAGTTCAAAATCACCCAGCTAGTAAGTGGCAGAGCCAGGACTGGAAGCCAGGGAGTCTGACACAGGAGTTGGTGCCCTTAACTGTGACGTTAATATCTGTCTCCTACGTGAGAAATATAAGTTCCAAGATTTTGTGCGTCTATTAAGACAATACCCTCAGTTCAGCACAGAGTAGCTTAATTAATAGTTGCTGAATATGAATGAATGGGACAAAGACCCCCCCCCCCAACTCTTTTGTTGTTGTTTAAAGAAAACTTTTTTTATTATGAGAAGTCAAATATACACAAAAATAGAGTAATGATATAATAAACTCCCTAATACCTACCTCCCAACTTCAACATTTAATGTAGGGAAGAAGTCTCTTCTTCAAGTGAGAAAAATACAAAGAAAAAGTAAAAGGGTATTTTCAACTATCAGGCAAAGCCTATTTTAGGAAAACTGAGCTTCCTGGGTGAAGATTTCTGAGTCTTTTAAAGTCATAAATCTATATATTAAAAAATTCAAACCACATCTTAAGTATACTTGCCAAAAATGGTGAATCTGATTCCAATTAAGCCTTTAAATCTAACTTCCAGTTTACAGGAAACATAGAGTAGAGGGGCAAGCTAAATCATACTATGCAAAAAGCCAAATAAATCCAGAACGAGAGGCATCTATAGGCAACCAAGTGACATCAATAAATCACTGGCATTAAAGAAGCCCACGGGACTGCTCTAGATCACAGCCAACTGTAGCTTCAGGTAAGTCCAGCCTGCCGGTGGAGTTTAAAACAAAAACCTTCGAAAACAACATTTTAATGGTACACAGCCACGCTCATTCATCTACCTGTCGTCTATGGCTACCTTTGCAGCACAAGGCAGTTGAGCGGCTGCAACAGTGACCACATGGCCCACAAATCCTAAAAGAGCTAGTAGAGGACCTTTTCAGAAAAATTTTGCCAAATCCCTGTCGTAGATTAAAACAGACAACAGATACTCAGCAAAATGTGCCTTGTTTGAATTCTGATTCACACAAACCAATAGTAAAAGTAAGTCCATTTCTGAGGCAATCAAGGAAATTTGACTGTGGACTGGGTTTTAGAAAACACCAAGTAATTACTGTCGATTTGATTAGGGAGTGACAATGGTATTATGATTATATAGGAAATGCTCCCTTTTTGGAGGTGCATAATGCACTCTTTAGGGGTAAAATATGTTGTCTGGAATTCAAACGGCTTCAACAACAAAAAAGATGAAGGAGATATGGCCAAAAAAGAAACCGTTTTAATAAATTGTTAAATCTATTCGATGGATATACGCAAGTTCATTATACTATTCCCTCTGCTTTTATGTTTGCTTTAATTTAAAAAATATCAGATCTTGAGCAAAAATTAGAGTCCATCACCAGACAGCCCTTCTTTCCAGGCGCACCTCCTGCCCACCCCTCCTGCCGACCACTCCTTACACCCAGTCCAGCCTCAGTATATCAGAACTCCCCTATCTCCAAACATAGTTACAATTTAAGCTTAACTTTGCTCACGGTGTCCGCCACCAGGAATGCCCCATTCCATTCCTCTGCCTATAAAAATTCTACTCTCCACTCAAGGTCCAGCCCAAATGGGACCCTCCCCAAGTCCTCCAGCGAGAATTCACCTCTCTGTGCTCCAACAGCACACTACCCCGTCGGCATTTACTTCACCCTTCTTAACATGTTAGCTATTTACTGTGTCTGTTACCTCATACTGCCATACAAACCCTGAGATGTGTAGTAACTGGGTCTTCTCTGTAAATCCATTGGAGGGATATAGTGACACCTTACACAGAGTAAGCTCTGCCTACACGGCTCTCTGGTCCGACCTAAACAAGGCTATCTTGCTCTGAGCCATTTCACTGACGAGAAGGACCTTCGATCAAGGAAGGAATTACTGTTAAGCAAGATGCCAGACGTGTTTAACCGATGCTTTCTTAATAAAATCTCTAATACTTAAGGTTCACCCTGGATAGAGAATGTTCTAGAGAAGACTGCTAAGATTGCTTGATTTTGTCATTTTATTGTCACCTTTCCTTGGGACTTGTCCCTTTTCAAACACTGCTGCCCTCATCTCCATGCCAGCCTGCAGGGATGCCCTACCCCCTTGTAAAGGCCCTGGCTAACTGTGGGCACAAAGCCTTCCAATGACTCCACTTGGAAGAGCTGACACGGGTTGGAACTTTCAAGAACTCTTACTAAAGAAAATTAACAGAAAAATGAACAGATAATTTAAAAACTTAAACAGGAGCCAGCCTGGTGGTGCATCGGTTAAGTTCACACGTTCTGCTTTGGCGGCCCACGGTTCCCTGGTTCAGATCCCGGGTGCAGACCTACACACCACATATCAAGCCATGCTGTGGCAGGTGTCCCACATATAAAGCGGAGGAAGATGGGCACAGACATTAGCTCAGGGCCAGTCTCCCTGAGCAAAAAGAGGAGTGACGGCAGATGTTAGCTCAGGGCTAAACTTCCTCAAAAAAAAAAAAAAAAAAACCCTTAAACAGGACCCGTTTCTACCCCTGTTCTGTTCTACTTCCCGCAGCCCACTATCTAAGGCCAACATGAATAGCCACCCTCTCTAGGACCACTGTTAATAGGACCCTCATTAGCAAGGTCAATTACTCCAAAATATTTCCAAACGAAAACCTCCCAACTAGAAATTAATTTAACCTTGCAAACCCACCTTTTGAAATACAAATGATTGCTAGCAGGGTCGTCTGCTTATTCAGAAACTTCTGGTTTCTCCTAGGAGTCCTTTCAGGAAAACAAGGCATTTTGGGAACATGAGGGCAATCTGCAGGAACTTTCCATATTAGCATTTCAATAAATTGAATGAAACCAGGGAGAAGAGTCTTCAGCTACAGGAAAAAGTACATAAGGACGTGTGAGTCTAAGACTACACTTTATATAGGTCAATCCAACTGGTTTAGAGATACATGATTTCTCCCTGGGACATTTGGCAAAATGAATAACCTGCCTTAAAAAATGGCTACAAGTGTGGTGCATTTTCTCATCAGTTCAATATTAATAAAGTAAGCCTGGTGCCAAGAAGGTGTGGTCAAAACACTGCGCATATTTAGAGGTTCGTGTGCACCTGGGGTGTTACCTTTTGGCCAACAGAGAGCAACAGCGATAACCATATTTCTTAAGGCAGTAACAGAAATTTTCCCCAAAATTCAGATGTCACCACAGCTCCAAAGAAACCTAAGCTTATAAACTGACAGAAGAAGTTTTTAGATTTCTTTTGCAGCGTTTGGGCTCCTCACAGACAGGAACCTCTAAAATCTAAAACAGCATTTTGCAAAGTGTTGGCCTCATTGAACGGAGAGAGCCTCTTAAAGCCACCTTCCCAAAGGTCGTACTTTCTCCTCCCGAGGAACGAGCGGCGTCTACACTGAGGGGGTCCCTAACTCGCTCTGCCCTCCCCCCGGGCCAGCAGGGGCGGCGCCTCACGCTCTTCTGGGGCCGCGTTTACCGGCCAGTGGCGCCTCCCTCCCAGCTGGTCCCGCAGGCCGCCCGCGTCCCCTTCGCTGCCCGGGCTCTGTGCCCGCTCTCCCCCCTCTGCCCTCTGCCCTCCCTTACTGTCCCCTCTCCCGGCCCGCGGGCCCCGGATTTGGCCCCCGCGCAACGCGCCGCAGGGAACGACGCCCCGAGTCCCCGGCGTCCCCAGGGCTCCGCGCGGAGGGGGCGGGGACAGCCCCCGGGCCCCGCTCAGCCCGCGCCCAGCGCCTCACCTGCCGCTGCCGCGTCGCCGTCGGGGAGGGCGGCCGGGGCAGCCGGGCGGAAACGGCGGGCCCAGGCGGGCGCAGCCGCCCCGGGAGGCCGCCCCCGGCGGCGCCCCCTGGAGGCGGGACGCGGGACCCGCCCGCCCCGCGCCGGCCAGCGCCGGCCCGCTTACCTGGGCTCGCGACGGGCGCCAAGCCAGCGCGCACACCTGGGGCGCCCCCAGCGGACACGCAGGCGAGAGCACGTCCCGCCTGGGCGTGCATGGCCAGCCTTGACTCCGTGTTGGACCCAGACTCACCTGGGGATGCACGGCGTTGGACACGTACACCCACCCGCACACACAGGAGCCCACACCTCGGGATGCGTCCCATAGGCCGGGTGCACACATCACCAAGGCCTCACTCTCCAGCATCCACGCTCAGCGCTGATACCATACTGGATATAGATAATCATATCGTCTGCCACACAGTTCCCAATTCTCCATTTTTAAATAAAACTGTGGTTGTAGGAGATAGTGACAGAAATGACTTACCGACTGTCACCCGACTCCTAGGACTAAATTTGAGTCCCAGAAATTAGAGGAGTGAAGACCATAAGCTGAAGGAGAATTTTTCTCTAAAGACTGGTCATACTGGGTTTACACAATGCGACTTTGGGGACCCACGTGACAGAAATGGCACAGAGTTGGAGAGAGGGCCACTTCTGTCCCCTCCTCCTCAGAGACACAAATATTTAAGTAGTTACTGGACTAGCAATAATCTCCCTGAATCATATTCTGCCCCTTCCACTTTCTCATGAATGTGGACTGATTGAAATCTTATTACAATCTGGTTTTTATCTAAACATTTCCAATAATGGTAATGTAGTTGTCTTATGAATAGATGTACAACTCCACAAGAAATCTAAAAGATCAGATTCATGTCGTAATTTTCATAGAGTTCTTTCTTGTCTTGGGAAGTTCATCATTAAATTGAAATATGTAAAAAAATCTTGATGAGTATATATTTTAACATTAATATTTTTATGAAGTGTAAGAGTCATCTTAATTTTTTTCAAAAGGAAGAATAGTTCCATTTTCTTTTCTTTTTTGAAGGAGAAAGATCATGTCGGCAAAGGAAAGTGAAGCAAATACATGAATAAATAATTCCTCTAGTAAAGGAAAATTAAAGATGGTGACAGGGTGTGTTAAATTGCATTTACTGCCAGAAAAGAGTGGGAAAGCCTGACCCAACATAGGTTAGGTTCTGTGGGATGAAGTCTTCAGTTTAACTGTCAAGAAATAACTCATAAGCAAATAGTTTAAAGCAGTAGTTTTCAAAATGTGGTCCCAGTCCAGCAGCATCAGCAGCACGTGGGAATTTAGAAATGCGGAATCTTAGGCCACACTGCGGGCCTTCTGGATCAGCCACTCTGGGGGCGGGGCCTGGCAATGTGCATTTTTACAAGTGCTTCTGATGCAGCTTCAAGTTTGAGAACCATGGTTCATTGAAGATTTGCTTCAATGCTTCTCAAACTAATGTGCACATGAATCAACTGAAGATCTTGTTTAAAAATGCAGCTTCTGGTTCCGCAAGTCTGGAGTGGGATCTAGATTCTGCAAGATTGACTTGTGTATGGCTACCCACAATGGGGAGGTCTCTGTGAACACAGCTGCCCAGCAAAGGCCGGGGTGGAGACTACCTTCAGAGAGGCAGAAGTCACACAGTTTCTCAAGGAAACTGATCCGTCAGTTTGGACAAGTCTTTGGCTTGTCAGCTCAGGATTGGTGGGTTACGCGGGAGCCCTTTGCAAGCTGATTGTTCTGGTGGGTTTAGGAGCTGGGTTCACTCAGAGGCTGTCAGGTTGCGTCCAAATGGTACAGGTGAGATCCTCCCCGAAAAGGGTTCAGCCCACCATCAGCTGTTTCCCTGCTCATTCTGGTCCATTGCTCTGCCACCTACAATCTCCCGCACCCTCCAGGCTCAGGGTCAAACAGCCAGCAAATCGCTGTGCCTGGGTTCAAAACTCAGCAAACAGTTCCTTTATCAACTCAAAGGATTTAAACTAGCACCTGGCCGTTAACTGGAATTATCCATTTGGCCATTTTTGTTATCTAAATCTGAGCATGTAATTGCCAAGCTCTGTTTTCCAGACTTTGTTGTAATAAGGCAAACGCCTAATTTGTATTTGACTAAATACACTGCTACTCAGTATTATGCAAAAGATGCCAGCAGCATCTCCTTGTTACCCTGCCCCCATGCCTCCAGCGTTGCAAGTACCACACGATAGATGGGAAAATAGCTTCTGCATCTCTTGAAACTATAGTTATAATGTGAAATAAAGAACAGAACAAGGAGGCTATATAATGAGCTTGAGGTCTAACTGAATAACACTATCAAATCTACTGAAATATTATTGGGTCATTCTAGTAAATCATTAAAAATAATCATCTTTGGCCCTATATAACCTGCAATGTAAATTCAACCCACCACTTATAATTGTACAGCCCATGAGCTAAGAATGGGTTTTACATTTTTAAATGCTTGAAAAAGAATCAAAAGAAAAAATAATACTTTATGACACATGACAATTATATGAGATTCAAATTTGTGTGCATAAAGTTCTACTGAAAACACAGTCACACTCATTCATTTATGTACTGTCTATGGCAGCTTTCACATGACAGCAGCAGGGTTGGTGAGCTGCCACTGAGACTGCGTGGCTCGAAAGCCTAAAATACCTGCTATCTGCTCTTTCACAGAAAAAGTGTGTCTACCCTCCCCTATTGTGTCTTGCTCCAGCCTCTGTTACAATATCTACCTCTCTGTTCTGTAGTAGTTGATTTCTATGACTGCTCCCCACTGGGCTGAGTTTCATGAGGACAGACCTGTATCCTTTGTGTGAGTTTCCAGCACTTCCCACCATGGTGTACAGAGTAGGTACCTATTCAATAATATTTACTTAATTGAAGTTTACTTTTTGGTCATTTTCTCTATGTAAATCAATATGAACTTAAAAAGGCTTTACAGTTCAATGTAGGAGCTATTAATTAGGCTAATTAAAAAATCTGTGTGCTAAAAACAGAAAAAATATATTCTGCGAATAATTGGATTCCTTGCTCCGTTTCTAAACCTGGCTCTATAACATTGTTGTTAAATTTGAAAGCAGCAGGGTTATTTTTTCTTTCTTTTCATTCTGTCAAGTTATTTTACTTAGTACAACAGGTCCCACTGCTAAACAATTTCCACAGCAAAGAAAACGGACCTCATGAAGCTAAATTCATTCACATTAAATTCAATCCTGGTATTTCTGGAATTAATGTTTTAACGATGATGTGCGTGGCTGTCAGACATTTAAAAATAAGGCATTGACCTTTCTCCAAAAAAGATATGTAATATCTTTTCTAAAAAGTCTATGGAATTTTCCAGGCAACTGTAGTTGAGATGGTTTATGCTATTCGTGCCCTTATTCTTATGCTATTGTAATTTTATAACAAGCAAAGACTGGAGTAAAGCACTATACGAGGTTATTTCATTAGTTTTGGTGAATAAATTTCTAATCACGAATAGGAGAATAATTGTCAGAACTCCCAGAAAAAGTAGTCTGACCAGCGAAGTTTGCCATCCACCATGATGGAAACTAATTACATTGCAAAGAGCCATAACCAGGCCACAAACCAGTCTCTAACTCTGTAAAATGACTACCATTGTTCTTAAAACCAGAATCAAGTTATTTGGTCCTGCTCTCCAAAAGTAACTTTTTAAAGACAATACTGCTTACCTGGTGCCTAGAAATGTAGACATTACAAAATGAAACAAAGCTTGATTCCCTCGAGCTGTCCATGTAGGAGATTACACATATTGAGTGCTCTTACATTCTTGGCACCATATGACTCTTCTCATTTTATCCTTTGAACAATAGTATGAAGCAGATATTATCATTCTCATTTTACACATGAAATGGCTCCAAGAGGCTCAATAATCCATCCAAAGGCACACTGCCGGTTAACAAGAGTGTGGAGACTTGAACCCATATCCAGCTGAACCTAAAACCGGTGCTCCTTAACATGTGGGCTAAAACAGGGAAGCTGGGAGGTATACAGTGAAGTGTATCTCATCTGGACTAATAATTTCTTTATATTTGAACCTTTTTGTTAAAAGTGCTAGTTCCAGTGAATATAGTTCTATCCATGAAGAGCCTTCATATACATTGTCACATCTGATCCTCGCCCTTGCATTGTAGAGTAAAGGCCAGGTAGAGAATTTCCTCCACTTTACAGAGGAGGCAAAGGGGTTAGATGGCTTGAGCAAGATCATGTGATTAGCATGTGACCTGTCTTAGCCCAATTGAAATCTTCCAGTACAAAACCATCATTGGACAAAGTCAGATTTATTGGTGCCTTGCAGTGGCAGAGACTACACACCAGAGCAACCCTGAGATGCCTCATCAAAGATGGAATTTGGAGATTTGGGGGAGGGATGATGTTTAGGGGGAGTGGTATTTTCACAGGCTGGAGACAAACAGGGCTGTGTGCAGAGGGTCAACATCAAGTCTGGACTGCAGAATGGACCCAGGGTCCTATGTCCTTGGACATCACAAAGTTTCAATAGATGTGGAAGGGTGTATCCAGACGCCATTTAAATGAAGCTCAGCAAATAGTTTGGAAACCGAGACTGAGGCTGCTTGTGTGTGTGAAAGTCGCTAGGATCCTCCAGGTAGAGCAGGATGTTTCATTCTCACTGATGACTTCAAACAGCCACATCTGATAGTCACTGCTCTTCCAGAACGAGGTGTCTCAGTGAGGAAGAAGGCAGCACTCACGCGGCCACAGAAGGCAGGTCTTTGACACATTCCAGTTTCGGCGGGTCCGTGGGAGAAATGTGGTTTCCACGTCACTTCGCAGCTGTCTGAATCTGTGCTGTCTCGGCTTGATGAACGGGGGAACAGAAGCTTACTTTTTCAGTCTGAGGCACTTCTTACCTTACTAGGCCATATCAGGACTAGAAACCTTCAAAATATTTTATTTCCACAAGAGTGGTGGAATTTCAAACATTCTTACATTTTACAACAGATTTTTTATGAGGACTCATATAAGCGTCCAAAGCAGGTCACTTTTATAACTTTTTACAGTGGACTTCTGTCTAAGATCGAGTTTTGAAAGGTTAAAGCAAAAAGGTTAAGCATCTAAGAATATTTAAAGACCACTGGTGTAGTCCAACTCTCTCATTTCATAGAGGAGAAATTAACAACCACCACCGCCCTTGCTTTTATTAGAAACGCCTGAGGTGCGCAGTAATTTAGTGACTTATCCCAGATTCCTGGTAACTAATGGCAGGTTGGAAGTGTTTATATCTAATTGAATTGTTGAAGCTTAAAAAAAAAAATGATGTATGTCAGTGAAGTTGGCCCAAGGATAGATTTCACACCCTGGTCTCTGTTCTTCCACATGCTCACCTTGTTTGCTGATGTCTGCAGTTTTCTAGACCAGCACTGTAACAGCTATCATCCATATACTTTATCAGAAAGTTCTAGAAATGAGAAGTTTTGATATTCCTCAAGACAAATCTCAAGTCTATTCATCAAAATTAATGCTATTGAAATGCAACTGCTGAGACAAAACTGTTTTTAATGATGGATAAAAGTGCAATTGAAAGCTACAGGGAAAACATTTTCTCAAACACTTATCCTAAGTAGGAAGCAGAAAGCTTTATTGGTCCTTGAAAAATACCACATATTTAAAAATAAAATGATTAGAAAAGCAGGATTCTCAAGGCAGTTTTGACAAACAGTGTAACATTTAAAGGACTTGTTGAACTAATCAGACTTAGAACATGAGTGATAAAAATAAAAATCTGAGACTGTTTCCTGGGCCATAGAATTACAGGATACAAACCTCAAGAAAAGTGAGGGTTCTCCCTCTTTCAATTATTTATTGAATATTACGATGTGCCAAGCACTGGTTTAGGACTTTATATACATTTTCTCCTTGAAACCTCTCAATAATTCTGTGAAAAAGGTAATCCCAGCCCCTATTTTACAGATGAGGAAGCTGAGGGGCTGAAGGACTGTTCCTTGCTGTATAAGTTTCCTAGAGCTGCCACAAATTCCCACAAACTGGGTGGCTTTAAACATCAGAGATGTTCTGGAAGCCAGAAGTCCGAAATCAAGGTGTGGGCAGGGCCACGCTCTCTCTGAAGTCTCTAGGGGAGGGCCCTTTCTTGTCTCTTCCAGCTCCTGGTGGCTCCTGGCATTTGTTGGCTTGTGGCAGCATCACTCTAATCTTTGCCTCCATCCTCCCGTGGGCTTCTTTTCTCTGTGTGTCTCTCTGTGTCCTCTCCTCTTTTTATAAGACATCCGTCATTGGATTCAGGGCCCATTCTAAATTCAGGATGATTTCCTCTCGAGATCCTTAACTAATTACATCTATAAAGACCCTATTTCCAAATATGATCATACTCTGATGTTCTGGGTGGGTATGGATTTTGGGGAGATGCTATTCGACCCACTACACTTGCTTAAGTTCATACAATTGGTAAATGCAAGAACGAAATTCAAACACAGGTGTAACAGATTTTCCCTTCACATTCAAGCTTTATGCACCCAAATGCCACCTATATCCAGACAACCACCAAGAGTCACACAGCATATAGATTTCAGTGAAGACTTACAGGCATGCTTCAGAAAAGAGTCTGCACTGCACATACATAGTCTGGCCAATGGTCTGAAAACTGCTACCTCCAAAGTTCTTTTCATGCAGCATCACTCTGGAGCCCCCAGTCTCCCAGCATCCCTCTCATCTGTTGAGCAAAGCAATTTAGCAACCGCCTCTCATTACCTGAATTTCTCTTATGGTGTCTCCTTCCTACCCACACACCTTATCGCAGCTTTATTACAAACACATCCGTGGCTCTCTTGAATAAAGATTTCTCTGTGATGTCACACATATTCCTTTATTAAGAAAAATTATTTCAAATGATGCAGAGAGTTACAAAGTAGAAAGCGAAAAATCTCTCTCCTTCCCACTTCTTATCTCTGAGAAACAGCCAATGTTAAAATAAACTGTAATTCCTATAAGTTTAAAGAAAAGAGATTGGATTATGAAAGAAGAACAAGTGAAGAGCCTTGATATTTGATGGCATTCTCTTGGCTTCCGTCTCCACCATTATCTTTTTTTGTCCCTTTCATCTCAACCAAACTGTCCCACATGGGCTTTGTTTCTTCTCCTTTGAACTAGAGACCAGCTTCCGATTTGTATTTTGTGACAAACATTATCTTAAAAGAGGCCATAGCCTAAATTAATATCTTCTTGGTAGAATTTTAGAGGTGGGAGAGATCATTCAAGACAAGGCTCTTTGGGGGTTTTAAAATGGGCCTGTAATAATCCATAATCATATTTGGCATATATTAATGAGTATTTCAAGTAACATGAAATGTCTCACTTTACCGAAAATCAGAGTTTCTCAACTCTTGGGATCCTTCTATTTGGGTCAATATGTGCATTGCAAATTCCTCTTATCTATGCACAATATGGCTAACCCTTCAATGGAGTTTATGCCTCAGTATAACTCTTCATTTTCCCTGATGCCTGGTGAAGCTTTTACCATAAATACAAGGCCCAAAGGAGAAGGCAGAGACAGCTGAACCAATATCTGCCCCTATGAAAGGGATAGAAAGTTCAACTTAATTCTGTTTCATTGCCTCCAGGAAAAAGACAGATTCACCAACTAATGGAGAATTTTTGTGTGTGTGGGTGAGGAAGATCGGCCCTGAGCCAACATCTGTTGTCAGTCCTCCTCTATTTTGTATGTGGGATGCTGCCACAGCATGGCTTGATGAGCGGTGTGTAGATCCGTGCCCTGGATCCAAACCTGTGAACCCCAGGCCGCTGAAATGGGATTGCCTAAAACTTACGCACTACAACACCGGGCCAGCCCCACTAATGGAGAATTTTGAATATAGAAGAAGGAAAGAAATACCCTGATAACCTGTGACACCTGGGCAGCTGCAAAAATGTAGAAGATGTGAATGAGTGACAGAGGGGCCTGCTGACTCCCCAAGGAGTCCCTGGAGAGGGACCTGGTAACAATGCTTAGTCCCAGATGTCTACACCAGCACGTCCAAACTGGGTACACAGTGAGGGTGAGGTAATCCAGACTTTAAGCTCCACAGGGGCGGGAATCCCAGCTGTTTTCATTTTCCATCGTATCCCCAGCAGCCAGCACACTGCTAGTATAGTCAGTGCTCAAGGAAACATCTTGAAAAAAGTAATGACATGAAAGTAGCATGAGGGATCCTTGTGATGGGACTGTTCTGTATCTTGACTGTGCTGACCACACAAATCTACACGTGATAAAATTGCAGACCTACATACGCAAATGAGTACATGTAAGACTGGTGACATCTGGATAAGATTGGTGGATGTATCAATGTCAATTTCTTGGTTGTGATATTGTACTATAGTTCTGCAAGATGTACCATTGGGGGAAATGAAGTACAGGCTTTATGGCATCACAGTATTATTTCTTATAATTGCATGTGAATCTGTAATGATCTCCAAATAAAAAGTAATAAAAATATGAGAGTAAAAACAATCTCAGATTGGTGACATCAATCCAAAATGTAGTAGGATGTGAGTCAAGATGGACTTTGGCTTTGAAAAGCTATACCCTGTTTAAAAGAGAGAGGCCACTGAGGGAAGAGGCCTACTAATCAAAAAGACAGACACTTGCATGGAAATTTTGGGGTGGCAGCTCACCAGAGGAGATGAAAAGAGAGCTGGAGAGCTGTGACATTATTGCAACAGTCACTACTGTCTACTTGGTCAGGTGGGGGACATGAATGATGGGTCTCAAAATACAAATCACAGAATTGCCACCAACACAACGTAGAGGGAGTGAAGCGTTGCTCCAGTGACCTGAACATCTGTTGGACATCATATTTGGCAGAGTCTCTGTCAAGATTCTGACTTGCCTTATTATTTTAATTCCCAAAGACTAGTCTAGAAGTCAAAGGTAAACTGCTATTGTCTTATATTTCCAAGATGGCTGCAACAAGATTTCCTATCCCATGCACTCATCTTACAATGAGATCTTGACATATCTCCCACGGAGAAGTGAGGTCTACGTTCCCTCCCCTTGAATCTCAACGGACCTGTGACTGTGGCAGGAGACACTATGTGACTGCTAAGCCTAGATCATAAAAGTCAATACAACTTCCCCTTGGCCCTTTTGGAAGGCATCTGCTTAGAACGCAGCCACCATGCTGTGAGGAAGCCCAAGCATCCATGTGGAGAGGTCAGGTGTTGGTATTTCAGGTTGCAGCTCCTCATGAGGTCACAGTCAATAGCCAGCATCAACTACCAGACATATGAATGAGAAACAGAGGATTCCATGCCCCAGCCTTTGTGCCACCCCACCTCACACTGCACAGAGTGGAGCTATTGGGGGATCAATTTCAGCACAACTTGTAGCTGCATGAGTGTATTAGGGCAATCATGTTTGACCAAATACCCGGGCACGTTGTGGCCCAGTCAGGTTGATGCATAAAATTAACCATCACAATGAGCAAAATAAATGGTTATTTTAAGCACTAAGTTTTGGAGCAACAGACAACTGGAACAACCTAATACTAATCAACAATTGGAAGTTGGTTGGTAAAGTGAAAAAAATGATTTTTGAAGAAAGTGGCCATACAGTTAGTTTGTGAAATGCAAAACCAAAATGGCTAGGCTTTAGGAAGGTGTATTTCCAGAAGTTAAACAGCTGAAGAGGATAGGGAGGGTCTCAAAAATGCAATTAGGGCGGTGATTCCAAGGAAGGAAATGATGGGGACATGGAATAAAACCAGGAAGTCCACCATTAAACAAAGACATTTAAAAGATGTATGCAAAAGATGAAAATATGATTTACCCCATTTTTGTAAGATTTTGATTTTGTAAGAATTGTGTCAGGAAACATGAGCAGAGGCCCGCTTTCTCCTCTCCGTTCCCTCCCTTTCTTTCTTTTTGTTGTTACAAACCCCCAGACTTCTTATCATTTCACCTCTACAGACTTAGTATTTATTTCTAAAAAATATTCACATATTCTCACATAATCATAACCTTTATTATAAGAAATTTGACAAAAATTTGCTTTTTACCAATGGCCTCAAAAATGTCATTTTGCAGCATTTTATTTCAACTTAGAAACCAAAAAAGGTAAATTTTGCTTAGGTTCATGTCAAATTGTTCATTTTTTGCAAAGATACTTATTTTTTTTAAAAAAGATTGGCACCTGAGCTAACAACTGTTGCCAATTTTCTGTTTTTTTTTCTTTCTGCTTTTTTCTCCTCAAATCCCCCCAGTACATAGTTGTATATTTTAGTTGTGGGTCCTTCTAGTTGTGGCATGTGGGACACTACCTCAATGTGGCTTGATGAGCAGCACCATGTCCCTGCCCAGGATCTGAACCAGCAAAACCCTGGGCCACCACAGCGGAGTGCATGAACTTGACCACTCAGCCACAGGGCCGGCCCCATTACCTGAATTTTTTATATGAAAGAACTGAAGCTCAAGAAGGTCAAAATTCTTGTAATTCAGCTACGCTGCAACTGGGGTTTGGCCAACTGTACAAATGTACAGACGTGTCTACATCTGTCCAAATCTGGACCTCGTAACCTACAGGGGCTTTATTTCCTATTTTGTACCTGATTTTGGGTCCTGTTCCTTCCTTTCTTCTCAAGGCCCGTATGCCTTCTCTGGTTTATAGTCAGCCTCTCCCTCTCAATGGCTTCTACCCTTCTCTGCTTAACTGTATGAAGAACCTTGACAGCTCTCATTCCCTCACCAATCTACCTCCTATCCATCACCAATTGGACCCCCCGAACATTTCTCAGTTCACTCCACTTTTCTCCAACTTCACTGCCATGTGGCTACGCTAAGCCGCCTTTTTATCTCCACCCTGGACACAAAGAATGGTCTCTCTGCTGATCTGCTCATGTCTTCTCTGCCTCCCTCCAATTCCTTTCCTACCAACAGCCAAAGTAATCTTTTCAAAATATAAATCTGATAATGCCACTCATCAATCCTTCCATGGTTTAAGATAAAGACCATGTGGTCCACAAACCCTGGCATATTCTGCCTCTAGTCACCTTTACCAGACCCACCAAGTGCTCTCCCTGACTTGGACTTTGCTCACCAAGTACTTTAGCTTTCTCACCACAGGGCCTTTGCATATGCTGTTTCTTCTCTGTGTGCAGTTCAGGTTTCCATAACCTTGCCACTGCTGACATTTTGGACCAGATAATTTTTTGTGAGGGGGGCTTCCTGTGCATTGTTGGATGTACATTAGCATCCTCTCACCCCCATGAATTGTGACAACGAAAAATGTTTCTAGGCATTGCCAACTGTCCCCTGGGGGACAAAATCTCCCTTGGTTGAGTACTGCTGACCTAGAGTGATCTTCTTCCTCTCTGCCTATCAAATCTCAGTTCAGAAATCATGTTCTCAGAGATCCCTCTTCTAACTCAGGTTAGATCCAGTCTTCCTCTCCTGTTATTAATTATATGACCATTTGACAATTACTGTCTCTCACTGCTGCATGACGGCAAGGGGCCACGTCCACTTTCACTCACCACCATATTCCCAGTGCCTAGGACAGTCTCTGGCACATGGCAGGCACTTAATATTTGTAGAGTGAATAGCAGAATGAATGTATTTAAGGCCAAATCTGTCTGCTGTAAAATCTACACTCTCTTCCAAAAATCCAACCTATCATTTATTGAGGGCCTCCTGGGCCTACCTCATTACCCTCAGGGAGATCTTATCCCCATTTTATAGATGAGAAACTGGGGCTTAAGCAATGCTAAATGACTTGCCTATGATGTCACAGTGTAAGAGCCACGACCCAAGTCTAGGTTTTCTCACCCTAAAGTCCAAGCTGATGGATGTGAACATGGCCATAGACATCCAGTGCTTTGCTGTGGGGCTTTGTCTTCAACTCTGCATGATATTTTAAGTCAGTCATTTGAAATAAAACGTAAAGACCACCGCGCTTAAGAAATGTGACAGAATCAGAACCCTGAAGAACCCTGTCAAGGCACGGTAGGCTATGTCTACAGGAGGAAATTTTGAAGAAATAAATGTAAGACTCCATCTAAACATGGAAGAAATGTAGTAGTAATACATGTTGACCAAATAGAAACAACCCCAAACTGCCTTCTGAGGTTTCGTGATGCTCCCCACCAGGGAGGTGAAGGACGGTGGCGAGGACTCTCAGATTTCTCAAACTGGGAACTCCCCACCATGTTTGTTTTGACACCCCCCTCCCTTACCCCTACTGTGATTAGCAATAAAAACATTAAAAGAAAAAGATACCAAATAAGAGGGGAACTGGGAGACAGCCTTCCACTTCAGGCTCGTTAGAAAGGAAACCCAAGAAATAAAGAGGGTGGCCACCTTAAGATGGAAAAACAAGGAAGGAAAGAGAGCCAGCATGGTGCACTTCCCAAATCTGCAGACATAAAAGACTTCCTGGAACATCAGTCAAATAAACGGGTGTCTTCCTGGAGAGGAGACAGCGGCGATGGAAATCCTGAGAGATGGAGAGGTGAGAGCTAAAGGGATTCGTTCTGTAGGCAGGAGCCCCAGACATACACGTCTTGATTCGACACTAAATTTTCAGTATTAGTAGAAAGAAAATGAATCCTGAAGGAGCTTTTACAAGAAATATTTCTTCTTTACTCTCAAAAGGCAAGTACTGTTTCAAAGAAAGGAATTTGTTTTAAAAATGAATCAACAAGCATATAGTACATCTATTATCTGCCAAGCTAAGCACTATAGGAACATAAATTAAGAATAAGACAGCTCCCACCCCTACGAGATCTATAAATTGTTACAGTTAATTCGGGACCATTTAAGAAATGTCTGAAACACAGCACTGTGTTTTCTGATGTATATCAAGCACCAGCACTTTCTTTTCGGATGTACCTCAACCATCATAAATTACAATTACTGATTTACAAGTCTATGCAGATCTGGCCCCCAAAAACTGACTGTAGAAAATAAAATTCATCTCAGTGCGGGAGCTATTCACCCGATTCTCTGAACCTGGACAACTCCACAGTGCGATTCTAGTAAACGGTCCCTAAAACCAAATAGAAGCCACATACTAGATGAATTGGTCACTTTGACTTCATTGTAAGGGAAAGGAGGACACAAAGTTCACTAACTTGAAAGTCATCTCATAACAAGGCAGCATGACATTTTTTATATCAGTTTGTGTAATAATTTTACTGCATAAGAAATTACAGAGATTGCATAAATCATTAGGTCAACAGCATACACAGAGGGATAAAGTAAAATAAATAAACATGATTATTCTGATTAAATAAATCAGGAAAAATAATCCAATTCTTAAAAATACCACAAACTCCCTAAGTGTGGCTCCTTTTGAGAGACAATTTACTTTTTGCATTTTCCGGATATAGTAATGACTAGTTCCATTAAGCCAAGTGGAAAATTGCTTTACAGTTAAAAACATAAAAAAGCAACTTACACAGATGTGTAGCCCTCTTAATACCGGATGTAACAGAAACAAAGACATCAGGCTGCCTGCTTTTGCTGGAATTTTCTATTCACAGGGACAGTTTACAGAGACTACCACATGATTTCCTATGTTACGAAACTGCACACATTAGAGAAGCCAAAAAACACTGCAGGAGTGAATTTCTTCCTATGAGGGGGAAAGTACATAAATATACTAGATGTTAAAATTTCCATTCTTCGTTCAATTACTTGCCCTGTTCAAAACATAAAAATACAAATAAATATATTTATTTACAAATGAAGTTCATAGAATATTGTTTAAAAAAAGATTAAAAAACCAAAGCTCTTAATTTACTTTCTTGTCATTAAATAAAAATTCTAATATACAGACACAGTCGATATTTATATAAATTGTAGGAGTCAGTTTGTCATTTCTTGTTCACAATCGAGGTTTAATAATACTAGTCTTTAGACAACACAGCTCACATCCCAAATGCAGGTTTAATTCTACTGAAGTTGCTCAAGATAATTTTTTTCTCTTTTTATTTTTAATTAAAAAAGACTTCATACTTGGAATTTTACAATTTACATTTGAGTTGTCTGAAAAAATACAATTTCAATGCAAAAACCACATCAAGCATTCAAGATTATATTGCTGGTGCTGTAATCTTTTTGCATGTCTTTGTTTTCCTAGAAAAAAAAACCCAATAAAATAAACAAGTAAGACTTTTAAATGGTTAAACATAACCACATAACATTAAAGATATGCCTCATGCAAACACGCACAAACTCAAAAAATGAAGGAAAAAGGATCAGACGTCTTTTTTTTGCATCTGCTCTAGCTTTCTTCTTAGGAGACCATAATTCTCCTTAGTTCCTGATGCAGTGGGGTCAAGCTGCAGAGAGATCTCATAGTGTTTTTTGGCCAAGTCTAGATGTCCCCAACGATGATAAAGCACAGCTGAAATAGCAAGAGATGAATTTCATTGGAAATGCTTCTGAATAACTTGCAGTATTCCCAACCACTTGTACAAAGAAATATTACAGAAGTGCTGCACACAGTTTTCAAAAATCGTTGTTTAAAATAATATTGTTTGTACCACAGACTTTATTTATTGTAATCACACCCCCTGGAGATTGTCCGTTTAACCACCGCCAGTTACTCCTGGGGTTCTGCATATCACCAGGCACGATTGGTTTCCTGACAGCAACGTTATTACATAAAGAAGTAAAAGAAGGGGTTTGGGAAGTTTCTCAATGCTGCCATGACATTTCCAGAAGCCAGGCTGGAGAGGGCTGGGCTCCAGCCCTGCCTAGGGACCTGATGATGGAGAAGTCCAGCTGTTTACTTTAAATAAAGATTTCCCTACACCTTTTGGCAAGATAATGGTTGCCAGCTGGAAACAGGGGTTCTAACATCAAGGTCTGATCATAAAATGTTAGTTAAAGTAAATCTAATTATTAGAATGGTAAGCCTCTGATTATTATGATTTGTAAGTAAAACGAACTTTCGACATGGGCAGAGGAATAACCATTGATGCTTCATGACTTTCACGATGAGAAGCTCCCGACTCCACAGGGAACAGACGCGGTGAAAAAATTTTCATTTGACTGAGCATTCTAAACATCTACCTACTGTGCTCAAAAAATCTTAATTATTGAGACTTAAAAATGGAAGACAGGAATTCTAGGGAATAAATCATTGTAAATACATTTTTAGCCAAGGCCTAAGAGAACATAAGAACATGGAGGAGACCAGACTGGAATGGAGTCCAATATGGAAAAAGGAAAAAGACAAAATTCAGACTTTCAACTTCCAAAGTACTTCCCAGTTTAGCATTCGAGAATTCTTCACACAAAGAAAATACGAGTTTCATCATTAAGAAGGCGATAAAGTGAGTGGGGGATTTTGGGGGTTATTTTGGTCATACTACTAAGATTTGGAATTATGACTATTTTAGCTACCTTCTAAATCTAATCATTTCTTTAAAAAAAAAACCCCACATTATAAAGGACAATACAGGCTAGATTTAAAAAAAAACCCCTGACTTTCCCAATGTTGATTTTACAGAAATATACCCATTTCATTAAGATTACATGGAATTTCGATATGGTTGAAAGTGAAAATTCCCCTTACCCAAATTGCCATGGTAACTTGCAGCATTTGGATGAGCTTTAATTGCTTTGAGGAATAAAGCTTCAGATTCCTAAAAGAAAAAATACACAAAAAATAAGGTATTGCACATGATGAAAAAGTAACACACAGTTTTATTGCCTATGGTTTCCAAACTTCTAATGTGCTCGTTTTGGTCCACGGTATCCTTCTCCCAGGAACACTTGGAACGCCCAGCAGGGCCACACCCTGTTGAGAAGAGACTTGGAAGGGCAGTCAGGGAAACATGTGACAGGGCAAAGGTGACAGGGCAGGAGTGAGGGGTGAGGGTCAGTGGAAAGCAATGGCAGCTGCTGAGAGAGGACGAATATGCTGATGAGCTCTGCCTCCTGCCTCCCTGAAGTGGCCGGAATTCCGCAACTTCAAGCAAATGGTTCAACTTCAAGCAAATGGTTCGGTTTAGGGTGCAGGGGAGGGAGAGGGAAGGCCAAAGGAGCAGGAAAGGGCTGGGCTGTTGAGGACACCCATGAAAGCGTCACTATCGGTTACACCAATAACTCATTTCCAGGATTCTCAAGGTGGGAGCTGGGGCCTATTTAATCTCCCCCAAGAACCCACAACCACCTCAGCAAACCATTTAGCTGGAAAAAATGACCAGAGACTGAGGGACAGACCTGTCACCTGAGCTGTTGCAGGACAGCACATGAGCCCGACCAAACACCCCTGATGTGTGTGAACTGACCGTTGTATAGGCCTCTGTTTCCTCCAAATGGTACTCACTGCCAATCAGGTCACGAAGAAGCACGGCCAAGTGTTCCCTCACCTGATCGTTAGTGGACCGCGGCTGACTGGATGGTCCCTTTCTACCATAATGCTCAGAAATAAAGACGCCTAACCTGCCAGGGGCAGCTCTTCACACCGCCTGCATTTGTGCTCCTAGAGGGCCACACCTGCTTTAATCTGCATCAGACCACCAAACTTAAGCAACCAAAGCTGGCGGCTGGGGGACAGGTTTGCTCCTTCCATCTGCGCCCTACGTGAGTGTTTCCAGGTGGGCTTCCCACGTCCAGGATCATGTGTTTTATAAGGTGAAGGGAGGCCGGCTTCCTTGTCTTGTAATGGGCTATGCACTCCTGAGAAACAGGCTGGGCATTTGGGTGAACATCTCTGAAACCACAACCTTCAGACAGAGCTGGCAGAGAAAACTCTAGTGTTTTAGAAATGTCATCCATGAGGGATGGAAAAAAGACATCAGGATAATATACATCAGGATGTCAGCAAACATCACTTTCAGAACTCGGTTCAAAGTCAGGGTCTGCTCCAAGTTTCAGTAGCTGAAACTCCCACAAGGAAGTCTAAGACTTTCCTGTCATGTTAGATACACTGCAAAAAAAAAAAAAAAAAAAAAATCAAATAGATTGTGTAGATTTGTAGTGGTTTCTAAGAAGTCATGTTGTTTCTGATGATTTTCAAACATTT
Organism: Equus przewalskii; assembly: GCF_037783145.1. Lineage (NCBI taxonomy): Eukaryota > Metazoa > Chordata > Mammalia > Perissodactyla > Equidae > Equus > Equus przewalskii. The sequence continues at coordinate 69,589,553 of NC_091846.1, forward strand.
CCAGTTAAAAATCTAAAATTTGAGAAATAAGAAGGCCAGGGAATTGAAATGTGCTTTAAGATGTGTTAACTAGAGGCTACTGATTAAGAGAAGAAAACCAAGTTAGGAGTTCTCGAGGGGATGCGAGATTCATTCTTGATTCATTTAACTAAATTCTCAAATGCCCACAAGTGTGGATATGATTGGGGACGATGTGCTGTCGGAGTCAGGTTTGGAGGATGTGGTGGCATTCAGGACAGCGTGCGCAGGCCTTACACTCAGTCAGGGGGCTGCTGCTCTTGGCAAGGCAGGGCCTGCACCCTGAATGGGTGATGAGGAGGCTGGGTGGGAAGGAATGGGAGGATAAGGGAGGGAATTGGGGCAGAAAAAATGAGGCAAATTTCCTGGGCCTGGAAGATATAAAAACGATGGCATGTTGACAAAAGGAGGAGGAAGAACAGGTTGGGGGGTGAGGTGAGTGTGGGTGGACAGGCTCCATCTTGAGTGACAGTGGGGCAGCCCTGAGAGGATGCTTCAGTGGCCCCTGGGACTGCACCGGAGTCCTGGGAGGGACGGCAAGGCTGGAGGCCTCTTTAGAACACAAATGTCTGTGGGTATTCAAAGCCCACGAAATGCTCATCTATTAAATCAGGCTTCTTAACAGCTCTGTTCTGGAAAGCAATGAACTGTTTATAGACTGATCTGTGGAGGTGTGGGGATGCTGAAAGAGCCAGGCAACGAGCTGATTTATGCCAAGGAACAAATAAATAAACTCACATTTAAAATCGGGGATATTTTTTTCATCAATAGAAAGGGAAACTAGTATATTATTTTTTGAAGTGTATTAGACAAAATGTATTTGACAAAGGTTTAGGGTAACACATGGGACAGAGAAAGTCCTTGCAGAGGGGACAGGGCACTCGAGGTCATTTCAGCCACACTGGCCGCAGGGTACCAGCATCGCCACAGCAACACCCTGAAATCCACGTCTATTCCCTTGGACAGCGTTTCACAAGGGACACCCTATAGACCGCTCCAACTAGGGAAGGTGACACAGGTGATCCGACGTGAAGCTGAAACCATGAATTGCACAGAAAGACAGGAGTTCCCACTTCAACCTGCCTTCCTTTCTTCTGGTTCAAAAAAAGTCTGGACAAAAATCTCTGTTTGGTGGTGGTTTGGGGGTCACTCCTTCTAACATCTGCCAACCTCCCTTTGAAGTTGAGACGGTGACCTCAGGCTTGGAGCCTTGTTTAACAGTATCTACCGGAGACATAATAAAACTATTCTATTCTCAGTTACCTAGTATTTATAGCAGTGATATCATGTTTCCACTTTAAATACATTTATTTGTGTTAAAAATCTATTTAAAGAAAGATATCAAGTAAATAATAAGACCAGCAGTATCTAGATACAGCTAGATGTGCCCAGTGCGCACAGTAAGCATCTTATTCCAGATTTCAGAGTCCGTTCCATTATCTTAGGCTCAGCACCCTGGCCTAGACAATTAGGATACAACATGTGGAGAGAAATGGGGAACCTCCATTCTGCTCTACCAGAGTCTTTTCTACTTTATCTGGAAAAAGAACAATGTGAACCGGAAGCCAAAGGAACCCTGGGTTCTGTCCCCTTAACAGGAATTCCAGTGTATAGGCTGTGGGATGATAGAAAAATCAATACAACGATTACAGAAGTCACATCCTGAAGATGACTCACTGTGGCTGGTCATTGGACACTCCAGACCCATCCCAGGCTGACACAGGTGACTGGAAAACTCATGAGAAGGGAAATCCACAAACCACACCTCCTCCCCTGCTACATAAGCAGAGTTGCAAAAAATACAACTAAACCCCTCAAAAAGTCATCTGTGGAGCAAAATCTAGAAATGCTAAAATATATACTGAAGCTTTTAAACTCCCTATTATTCAAAAATGAGAGAAATATCTTAATATTGTTACAGAAAACTATACTGATAATGATATCTAATGAGCAGAATAGAAGTAAGTAACATCGGAACATACAGTAATTAATGACTAACGTTTAGGCCTAGTGTGATCAAAATTAGATACAACCCCTGATTCTGAAAGAAAATCTCTCTCTCACGAAAGGACTATTGCACTGCTTCTAAAAGTGTGTTTTCTGTAACACCTCTGTTAGTCACCCAGGATGCTGGTTAAAAAAGGCATATTTCCAGACCTTACTCAACCGAGACAGTATCTCTTGCAGGTAGGAATCTGGGCATCTGTCTTTTAACATGCTCCCTCTGGCACAAAATGATGGTTTGAGATTGCCAGTATTGGGAGCGCTGAGTCCCCCTGGATACACGGGGAGTTATGCACCTTCCGATTCAGTCTACTCTGGGCTGATCCTGGGAGGGCAGTTAGAACCCAGATTTAATAGCGTGTGGTTTTTGTTGGTCAGACACTTTGAGGGCCTTGCAGATGACCCATAACTGACTCTAGATGAGGAAAAGCTTGGAACTAGCAAGAACCAGTCATGTATTCTCCAGGGGCCATTACTCTTTTAGTGTGAAGATGGCGCCCACAAATAAAACCAGAACTCCAGCCCAACCGCAGGAACAGAATCAAACCGCTCTGTGCCAGGGTTGGGGCCGGGCATCTGCTTGGATGAGCTGTCACTGCCCCTTCTCTGGGCTTCCCCTCCCCACGTTTGAGCAACAGTGGTGAATTCTGATGAGAAAGGACACGTAGTTGACCCCACAAATCCATCTTTTGGGCCAACTTCTCCAGGAGGCAAATTGACCAAGCCACAGTGGTGCACTGTTCTGGCCTAATTCCGAATTTAACTGGGCAGAAGTAACATTTATGGCTTCTGTCAGATGCTGGCATCAACTGTAAGAAATCCTGGCCTGCGGCGTACACACCTTGTATTTCTGTGACTTCCCCAGCACATTCGCCAACGAGAACATCAGAGAGTGGTCGTTAGGGATCAGCTCCAGTGCCTCTCGTCCAACTGCTTCAGCCTGGGCTAAATTACCTGGAGGAGAAAGCGGAAAACAACAACAGGTTAACACTGTACTAGTATTTGAGTCTCTCTTTCAAATTAACAGGCTTATGTGCACTATACACAACAATCACGAATAAACTACTTAAGAAAATCAATGTAGAACGTGTAACACATACACACATAGGACGGCATCAGTCACAAAGCCACCACAGCCCAGCATAATTCTGACATAATAAACGAACAGTTTTTGATTAAATTCAGTAAAAAGCATATAAAACCTAGTTTTATTTTTCCCCTGATACCAGTTATACCCAAATCAAAGAAAATGAGTATGCAGAATAAGAGTATCCTAGGAACACCTTAATAACTGAATATGTATCACACTGAAGTATACATTCTATACTTTCGTTAGAAACAAATGTCTATCTCTTCTCCACACTGCTTAAACGGCTTACTAGCTTTAAATTCTGCCAAATTAAAACTATCATTTCTTATGGGATGCTTGGATTTTTCAAACGAGGGGAGCAGAGTGATTACTAATTGACTAAGTCTGCTATGGGCTAAGAAACCAGATTGTCAAATCTGTTAGCACCGAATCTAAAATGAGTGTAGGTTTCAGGGCACCTCCTCCGAGCACAGTCCATGAACTTTAGAGCACGGACCTGGCACCGTCTGTGTCATAAGCCCTGAAGCCATTCTCGCTCACTTCTGGGTACCTCCAGCATCCTAGATAACAGGCTTCAGAAGAAATGAGCTACTGGCACAAATCTTCCTCCACTCCTCAACGCTAATGCTAAGCAAACTGTCATTTTCCTCGAATATTCATATTCCAATATGTCAAAGTAATCTCCATTTTCTAGAAGAATAGACAATTTTATAATGCAAAATATTGAACCCCAGAGTATTATTTTTTAAAACTCTAACATACACTAGGGAAAACAAAAGCACAATAATCTATGTTTCCTAACTATCCAATGGTATTGTGCTGTGGGGCAATTTCCTGATTGATTCAGTTCATCTTTCTGTACCTGTATTGTCAAGAAGTATGATCATGTTGTTCCAGGCCAAACTGTGCTCCGGTTTCAGCACAGTAGCATTTCTCCAGGCATTCAATGCATCCACATGACGATTCAGATCTGCATACTGAAAATAAAGCATGGACCCAAAAAATCAATATATTCCAATTTTTCTGCTTTCCCTTTCCAAGACATTACCAAACCAAATCCAAAACCTAACTTGTATTTATTGAGCTTCAATTTTTTCATATTAACTCATTTAACTCTCAAAATAATCTCAATGAAGTAGAAAACTATCCTCATTTTACAGATGAAGCAACTGAAAAATAGAGAAATTAAGTAACTCGCCTAAAGTTACACATCTAGAAATTGTACAGCAGGCATTAGAACTGAGTGGTCTAGCTCCCAAGGCTACAACTTCTTAACCTATAACTTAGTGATTCCAAGTGTCGAATCATATTTCAGACTACTGAAAAGAAATAAGGTAAAAATCTAATCATTAGCCTTTTTTGCCTTTGGTGAGGAAGATTGTCCCTGAGCTAACATCTGTGCCAATCTTCTATTTTGCACATGGGACACCACCACAGCATGGCTTCATGAGCCGTGTGTAGGATATGAACCTGTGAACCCTGGGCTGCCAAAGTGGGGTGTGCAAACTCAACCACCACGCCATGGGGCCAGCCCCTAATCACCAATCTTTTTCTAGAAAGACTTCATATAGTCTGTCTTTGAAAAAGTATTACTTTAAAGGGAAAACAAAACATTTAACGTGACTAAAAGTTAAGTGTGTTGGGGCCGGCCCAGTGGCACAGCGGTTAAGTTCACACATTCTGCTTTGGTGGCCCAGGGTTTGCTGGTTCCGATGCCGGGTGCAGACATGGCACCACTTGTCAAGCCATGTTGTGGCAGGCATCCTACATACAAAATAGAGGAAGATGGGCACGGATGTTAGCTCAGGGCCAGTCTGCTCAGCAAAAAGAGGAGGATTGGCAGCAGATGTTAGCTCAGGGCTAATCTTCAAAAAAAAAAAAAAAAGCTAAGTGTGTCAAATTCATCTCGTGAAGAATGGTCTAGTAGCCTCTTCCTGCCCACATCTAAGCTTCACATACAACTATGAGTAGATCAGACATTGTAAATTCCTTGGAAAAGCCTTATGTGGTAATGCAAAACCCCTTGGCATTCTGGAGCCTGTGCGCCTCCTTTAGGAAGAGAGAATTATCTGCTGCTTTCTTTTGAGAGAGCATGTTGTTTAACATCCATAACAGAATACCAAATGGCAGCTCTCCACTTCATGGTGAATAAAAGCACTCAGGGAGAAAGTGATGGAGTTTTCAGCAGGTGACCCTTTGGCTCTCTTTAACTCAGTTCAAAAGCACATCTTATGTGAATGAACTCAGTGCCTTATATTCTGCAAAAAGTACAAATGATAACAATTCATGAGTTTAAGCCTATTTCTTTATTTACTGTCAAGTCCGTCTTTTCAGTAGAAAACAGAAACATTCTGACTTGCCCTATGACCTACACAGCAAATAGGTGGCATATTATACAAGAAAAGGAAAGGTTTAATGCATTATGGAAACATTTGTGAATATCCACTTGCTAAAGATGTTGTCAGAGTTTCCCATGGGACTCAGAGACAAGTTAAGTATTTTACCCCTTAAATGAGGAAATACGAAAAGTTCAAAAAACTTAAAAATACTTTAGACTGCTATCATACTAACATTTAATTGTCTCTCTCTATTTGATGTTGCATTGATCTCTCCGTCAATTCTCCCTAGCAAGTGATATGCATTTGAGTCACATGGACAAAATCCCTGGTGATATTCTTTCTAACACACTCAGGAAAACCAACATAATTTCATTTAAACAACAGGAAAATTCTTCATGTATTTTATTATTTATTACTATTATTATTATTATTATTATTTATTGAAGATTAACAACAGACTGAATCAGGTAAAATTTACTTTTGTCTTGACCTTTACCCTTCTTATAGCATCTATACAAAGTGAACAATACTCTAAGGGAAGCAGAGAAAAATGGTGACGTTGCAAGAACCACCCATCCAGAAAGTGGGTGGATGACGCGCACGTTATTTACCTATTAGTCCTATGCCCCATCTTCTACATTCTGCAAACTATATTTCCCAGGGTCCTTTGCCACGAGGCTTTTGTTAAATCTCTTCCAATAGGAGTCACAGGTGACCTCAGAGCGCTGGAAGAGGGGAGTGGCCCTTTCCCCCCACTCTCCTCTCTCCTTCCTTATCTTCAGCAGTGTCTCTGAAGTGGCTCTGTCCCTTCCTCCACAGTCCCAGGGCTGGAAGCAGAGATTCTTCCTTCAGGATCTCAGCTCTTAACTTCTGCTGGCACCACTTCCTCCCGTTTGTTCCCCCAATGCTACAGGCTTTCCTTTTACTCTGAGTTAATATTACCTCACCATTTTTGTTCTTCCAGCCTTCCAACAACTGTCTAGCCAATTCCCTGTACTGAATCTTCTCTATTTGCAATACTTAGTTACCATGGTTGCTGTTTTCCTGAATGGATCCTGAGTGACACAAACAGTCCTTGCATGACGAACTGTCTCTAGCAATGTCTCCAGTCACTGTGACCGTCCCTCTCCAGCACCAGTAGCATGCCCCAAATAATCCAGCTCTCCCCAATTTCCTATTTCACCAGACAACTACATTGTATTTCCTTCTTATCTGGGTCCAGAAATCAAAACACATTTCTGTCTCTGTTACTAAAGGGGGACTAAGGAGGATTTTTAAAAAAGAAACTTTTAAGTTATTTGCCAATACAAAAATGTGTTAGTTGAGCTGTTAAAGATTAAGCTCTTAATGCTTTTAAGCTGTCAGGCAGGCAAAAGCTGGATAATTAAACAGCAACGGAGAGCAAAATCTTTAAATAAGCAGGAACAGTTGGCAGAAGGGAACATAGGAAGATCACCTCACGGTAGCATAATTAGCAAACAATATACACCGAGAGCAGTACAAGGTCTCAACACAGCTAATACTACAGAGGATCTTCTACGTGCAAGTGGGATGAATTCCAAGGACTGGAGCACATGGTAAAATCCCACATTTTACATTCTATCTTCCTTTCTTTGGATGGAACTCTGTATTACAGAGGGCTGATGGAGCACAAATTCTCTATTTTTCCAAACCGCAAGGAATTGCAGTGATAGGCAGCTACTACGGGAAGGAGAAGACTGCTAAGTGTTAGAGCTTTAAAGTATAACTAGAAGGCAGCAGGCAGACACACTCACTTCGCAAATGATAACCTAAAAAGCTACTTCCAAAAAAGAAAAAAAAAAGGGAATGAAAGAAGAATTCACGTGGATATACGTATATGCCATACGAGTAACTAATTAAAAAGACACAGTAACCAGAAACAGTAACCCCTGCAATAACCACCCAACGCAAGCATTCAGATAATACCTAAGTTGCTCCCATCCCCCATTCTCACTTCATTAACTTTGCAAGGATCCACCCTACTCTGCACGTAATCGAATTTTTTGGTCTCTACTTTTATCATTATGGTGAAGTTTTACTGTCTTCCTACCCTCCTGTCCAGAGAGAAAAATGAAGAGGATCAAAACGTGCCACCCCAAATATACCACTTCGGCATAAGGATTATTGCACTGCTGGCATTTGAGAGTCAACAGATACAAAAAGAAGGCTTCTTGGAGCTTCTCTTTTCTAGCTAAAGCAGAGACTGAGAAATGAGGACTCCATAAGTCCCCTTTCCTGGGGAAGTTTTACAGTCATGAAGAAAGACTGACACAGACAAACCTTACTTCATTCCTCTCCCCTGTACATTGACCTTCTGACTGTTTGCCACCCTTGGAAGCCTGCAACCTCTTCCTTTGTCTTGTTACTTCTCTTCAAATTTATTGTTCTTTGTGAAGATGCTATATAAGCCCAAGTTCTAACCATCCCTTTGAGTTACTCATCACTGAGTTTCTCCCATGTGTATGCACAATGCATGTATTAATAAACTCTGTTTTTCTCTTGTTAATCCGTCAGTGCTCAGTCTAATTTGCAGGGCCCCAGTCAGAGAACCCAGGAGGGTAGAGGAAAAAGGTTTTTTTCCTCCCTTACAGCAGCTTAGCACTAGAATAATTTTAGCTCTCCTTGAATCTTCAGGTTTCACAGAGAAAGCTGTTTCAACAGCAAAATATGTAGCAAGATCATAAAGCACAAAATTTTAAAACATTAAAAAACCTGAAAAAAACCCAGAAAGGCATGGAAGGTCAAGTGGCTCTGGAGAAAGTTAAGTGGGGCAACAGGAATATCTTGCTATCAACCTTCCTTGTTCACACACCTTGCTGTGGTGTGGATTCAGTCACATTACTGCCACCGTCCCCCTGTGCCCAGGGAGAAAGAATTCTTCTTTTCCACACTAGAGTAAGTGTATAGAGATGGTACCTTCCTTTGATACATCGTAACTGAAACATGTTCTCTATTTTTTGAATAATAAAAACACATAAGCGACTTCACTTTAAAATTTAGAAAACAAGCAGTACCTGCCCAATTAAAGTGACTGATGCAGAGTGAGAGAAGTAAAACTTCACCATCATTAGCCACATGCTCCTGCCATCTTCTTTCCTCCATGCATAAAATCCTACCTCCACAACTCACACAGTCATGGGTACCCAGTCCAGAAACAAAGCAGTTTAGACCAAACACGTTCTCGTCACGGTAAAAACTGAAGCCTGGACTTTCAATAAACTTAAAACAGTTCATGTTTTCTAGCTTGTTCTCCTTAAACAGTTTCTTCTGCTCTGACTTGGTCAGTCTGTCTGCTCAAGGTTCAGACAGATCTGCTTCCCAAATGCAGGGCCAACAACACGGTAGTGGAATCACCTGGGAATTTTGTTGGTTTTTGTAAATACCGATCCTCTATGGAGCTTCTGACTTCCTAAATCTGAGATGGGGGGATGACTTAGACGTACAACCAGTTTTGGGAACCACTGGGTTCGAAAGCACGAGGACTCCACCAGACCAAGAAGCTTCAGGACTTCAAAATGAGGATAAACAGGCATCTCTTTGAAACAACTTTGACGCAATCTCACCTGTGAGGCTGGGCTAGATAAAATCCAGAAAATTGTACATAAACTTCTCTTAAAAATCACATCACTACGCATGTATTCCAGTTTCACTAAAATGAGCAAAAAGTTTTTTCCTTAACAATTTTATTTAATAAAACTAAATATATGAGGAACATATGTATTTAGTTTCTTGAAACCAAATTAAAGGGTTAAGGGAAGGGAGAATATACAATCATTCTTGTTTAATTCTGCACTCTGGGGGGTAAGTTTTCTTTCTTTTTCCAGCTTTATTGACATAAAATTGGCATATAACATATCTAAGTTTAGGCTGTACGATGTGATGATTTGATACACTTATATATTGTGAAATGATTAACACAATCAGGTTAGTCACCACCTCATCACCTCACATCATTACCATGTTTTTTGTGTGTGGTTCTTTTCTTTATTAACGAAATCCAGAACTTTACTGATCAAGCTGTGGAAACTCACGGAGGCTTTTCAGAAATGATGACAGAATCTATTTCACCATCCCTTATCAAATATGTGTTTTCAGATTTTAAGATTATTGGACTTATTCTATTAGTTACTGCTGTAATATTTATTTGAGTAAAAAAATAAACTATAAAAAAGAAAATCAAGATCAATCAGACCTTTATAAATATTATGTCAATAACTAAAAAAAGAAAGTCACTATAGGACACATTATTTTCTATCTCCATCGCATCGTCTCAAAGCCCTTTGCAATAAATCCTGTCCTCCTGAGCCGTCTTTTATGGGGAGAACAGTTCTCAGAAGGAAGGCCCCGGGGGTGCAGGGAGCTGTCCCTGGAGGAAGGAGAAGACGGAAGCTCAGAAATCACATTATGAATTAATTTGTTTTTTTAATCTCGGTTTTTATTCGTGTTTTAAAAACAGAGAAACCGATGTTTATCAGGAAGTTACCTCTTGGAGTACTGTTTTACAGGGCACAAGGGACATTAAAAATTGTAATTTATTCCTTGGTTTAACCTGCTGCCTCTGTGATCTCTTAAATTTGGCCAATCCAAGTTGAACTGCTCTCTAATTAGAGCTTAAAAAGTTACACAGAAGGAAATCAAATGGCTACCTTCAACTGAGAAGAACTAATGTGAAAGAACTTTGTAAGATATAGAGAGGCAAAAACAGGTGTTACCACTGTCGTTTTACTATAAATAAAGGAAAAACCAAGCTTGTCCTCCGCAGCCACAGGGCATCTTCCACTTACCAGACGCCCGAGGTTGTAGTAACAATCCGGGTATTTCCTTCTGTGTTTGATTGCTGTCCGGTAACTCTGCTCAGCAGCTTCGAACCGTTTCAGGCTGTTCTGCACTATGCCTAAATTCATCCAGGCGGCAGCAAAGTCCGGCCTGGAGGAGCATTTTTTAAAAAGATAAGTGAGGAAAAGAAAGGCTCAGACCGCAGAAGGCAGGAGCGCATTTCTGTGCCATGAGCATAATTATACAAACAAAGCTTACTGTATTTGTACAGCCAAAGACAGCAGCTCCTCTGCTTCCTGTAGCTCGTTCCTTTCTTTTAAGATATTTCCAAGATTATTCATGGCATGAACGTACTTGGGATTTAATCTGGAAGTGGAGAAAGAAACCAAGCCGTCTGTTAATGCTCAGCAGTCTTCATCAAACTCTCAGCAATTGGTAAAGATATCTCGAAGTTGGGGTCTTTATGGGGACAGGTTTTTAATCCTAGAAAGTTAAAACAAGACACGTATATCAACGGGACAAGATGCTTGCAGTACCTCACAGCTTCCCGGTAATATCTGACGGCGGCTGTCTGATTGCCTTTATCAGCCAGGTTTTTGCCAACATTGTAGTGAACCTGAAAATATAGATAATAACCTGACCATCAGCTGATAGACTTTTTTGTTCCAGGGTATCTATCATATCTTCTAACTGAAAACAAAAGGTAAATATATTTAGGAAAAAACCCACCCACCAAAACTTTAGCTAAAACCCTAGAGAGGGCTGGCCAGGGTTCCTTTAATCCCCCACCTGTAAGAGAAGATGGCACGAAAGGGTGGTAATGAGCAGATGGTCTCGCTGAAGTACGACAAAAGGATGCTTAACTAAAGAGCTCACCAGAGAAAAGCGGGAAACTACGAAGCTGGGTTAGTTTTACTGCTAAACCCTCAACTCCCCCGCCCTCCGCCGCCCACCACACACACCTGTCCCTCACTGGGGCTGAGATGTGAAGTCATGTGGACGTGAGAGGAAGAAAGACGAGTCTGTACTGTGAACCACAGCCCTTTCTTCTGTAGCATTACAAACATTCTGCTTTATACTAATAAAATTCCTCCTCCCTTATTCCTGCAGGTGAGGACTGATGCCCCCTGCACCCCAGGCACTGCTGGCAGTTAGAGACACAGTGGTGGGCAAACCGGTCAGACCCCTGCCTCCTGGCCCCCCGCTGCAGCTGTGAGTCAAATGACAGCATCATAAGTGTGTCACTCGGAGGCACCCGGGGGCCTAGGAGGAAGGTGAGTCCTGAGGGCGGCTCCTGGTTTGAGTGGGGAGGCTGTCCTGTGAACGGCCTTTCAGCGGAGGGAAAAGCGGGGCGGGCAGCAGGTCAAGGGGATGCGTTGGAGGAAGCACCCCAGGTGGAGCAGGCAAGTGGGGAGGGTCCCTGGCCTGGGAGGAAGCCTGGGACATTTGGTTGAGCAACTACGAGAAGCACAGTGTCACTGGGGTGCAGAGGGCAAGGGAGACCAGGCTGGAGAGCGTGGGGAGCCGACTGCACAGGGAACCCCGAGAGGTGGCAGGTCTGGTTTAGTCTTCGTCCCAAGAGCAATAGAAGGCCTGACGGCTTTCAAGGTGACATGATGGGTGGCTAGGCTTGTCTCGGGGGAGAGGAATCAGGCTGACTTGAAGTCCTTGCAAAACCCAAGTGGAGAGACCAAGGTGGCCACCTGAGCTCAGGAGCAGGCTGGGGACACCAACGTGGCAGGCCGGCAGGGACAGGAGGTAAAGCCATGGGTGGTGTGATCACCCAGAGAGAGCCAGTCCGCGGAGGAAAAGCTCCCCTAAAACCTTCTCATTTCTCTCCTCTCATCAAACTACAAGCTAGAGAAACCAACAGGCATACAGCAATAGAAAGAGAAGGAGATGCTGAAATGTTCTAGAACTAGAGAGAGGTGGTAGTCCCACCACACCGAATGTACTAATGCCATTGAATTGTCCACTTATAAATGGCTAATTTTTAAACTGGTTAATAATAATCATTTTATTCTGAAAAACATGGGAAATTTTTTTAGTTTATTTTTTAATTGCGGTAAAATAAACATAACTTAAAAGTCACCATCTTAATCATTTTTAAGAGTAAAGTTCAGTAGGGTTAAGTATATTCACACTGTTGTGGAACCAATCTCCAGAACTCTTCATCTTGGATATTTGAAACTCTGTACCCATTAAACACTAACTCTCCATTCTCCCCTGCACCCAGCCCCATTCTACTTTCTGTTGCTATGAATGTGACTACCCTAGACACCTCATACAAGTGTAAACATACAGCATTTGTCTTTTTGTGACTGGCTTATTTCACTTAGCATAACCTTCTCAAGGTTCATCCATGTTGTAGCATGTGTCAGAATTTCCTGCCTTTTCAAGGCTGAATGATATTCCATTGTATGTGTGTACCACATTCTGTTCACCCATTCATCTGTCTATGGATACTTGGGTTGCTTCCATCTCTCGGCTACTGTGAATACTGCTACTATGACCACCTCTGTTCAAATATCTCTTTGAGATCCTGCTTTCAATTCTTTTGGGTATACATATACATATACCCAGAAGTGGAATTGCTAGATCATCTGGTAATTCTATTTTTAATTTTTTGAGGAACAAAAATGGTTAATTTTATGTTAGGAGAATTTTGCCTCAATTAAAAAGAGAGAGAGAATAAGGAGAGAATTTTTAATGACTGAAGAGGGTGGTAAAGCAGACTGGAAGAGACAGACTCATTGCTGCAAACCTCCCAGAAATTTTCAGGTCATCTTAACTCAAGGGCACCAGGGAAGCCAACTTAATGGCATTTTCTCAAGTGGGCTCAGAAAACATTATAAGGGAAGGAGCTGGGACCCAACCTGCCACTGGGCCAGCAGACCTGCACAGACTCATGAGGATTATTATCTGAAGTATGAATTGATGATCCAAAGCTCCTGTTGGACGCTTACAACGTAAAGGTCAATAGCTATCTCAGAGGAGATGATGCCACAGAAATTCGTTCAATTAGGTGTGTTGAGGGTGACTAGTAATAACAACAGTGACATCAGGAGCCGGCACAGGCTGGGGGCTGCCCTGAGCCAGGTGCAGGGTCAGCGCTGTACACACAGTCTCTTCTCACAGCAGCCGTGCCAGGTGGCTGCTGTCACCCTCCCTTTCGAGCTGAGGGGCTGCCTCAGCATCGTTAAGCGCCTTACCCAAGGTTGTGGTACTGGATTTGAACCCCAGCTCCAAAGCCTCTGTTTTTTTCTCACGGTATCACATCCATTTATTAGGGTGTTGGGTGAAGATGGGGCTGACTGCTCGAGGTGATTTCTAGGCCCATTCATTCGTACCATCTACTATTTTTCTCAAAGTAAAATAGCTTTTCTTGTTGTGTGTTAGGGCTGAATTGTGTCTCCCCAAATTCCTATGTTGAAGCCCTAACCCCCAGCACCTCAGAATGTGACTGCATTTGGAGACAGGACCTTTAAAGACGTGATTAAGGTAAAAGGAGGCTGTCAGGGTCCCTAATCCAATGTGACTGGTGTCCTTATAAGAAAAGGAAATTTGGACACACACAGACCCAGGGATGCATGCAGACAGAGGCGAGACCACATGAGGACACAGCGAGAAGCTGCCTTCTGCAAGCCAAGGAGAGGCCTCAGGAGAAACCAACCCTGATGACGCCTTGATCTTGGACCTCTGGAGGACCCCTGGCCTCCAGAACTGCGAGAAAATAAACTTCTGTTGTTTAAACCACCCCGTCTGTGGTACTTTGTTATGGCAACCCCAGCAAATGAATATATCGTGAAATACAATAATTGTTTAAACACATTCCAGTAGCATCACATCAGAACACTTCAAAACCCCCTCTGAAAACATAACCATATCCCGCCGTATCAATTGCAACCTACAGTTATAGCATGTCTTCATGAACACTAATATTTCTGGAAGGGTATGGAGCGACATTCTTTAAGCACAAATGCAACAGATTTTTTTAACTGCCGATTTTAAAGTACATACATTTCTTTTTACCTAATCTGACAAAAGGAATCACGAGCAGCGAAAGCACAATGATAGAAATGTGTGCTTTGGGGCAGCACACAGTGTAATTTAAACTTCCTGAACCAAATTATTGCCCATTCGCAGGCATTATCATCTTCAAATTACAGCTTGGAGGAGGCTGGTCAATGCCCTGCCCGAGCACGCATTGAAAGATGTATTCTAAACGATTCGACTTGGCGCCTCCCCAGCCGCAGCCTGGAAGCCCTGCTTCACCTCCTGTCCCACGCACAAAAGAACCAAATCTGGAGACAACCCGTGAGCGATGTGCTTGTGGTCCCCAGAATACAAATACAGCTTCTGCTCAGACTTCAACAAGACTCCCGCCTCTTCCGCCCCTGAGCTCCTGCTGCTCGCCTTTGTTCCGGGGAAATTCTGTTTTCTCAATAAAAAGCTCAGACAGTGTTCAACTGCCCTCTGCAGCATAGAGAGTGTTCTGTTCAACACCCAGAATGCCAGAGACCAGAGGATCCGGAGAGAAAGCAGGGCACTCTGGAAATTCAGACTGCGGTTATTTCAATGGAACCAAAGATCTGATGCAGCCTAGAAGGCAAGCTTTCCAACGTCAAGAACTGTAAACAGGTTCACCCAGGCCAGCCTTATCCCATGGCTTATATGGAGGGAATTATTTGAATAGAAAACAGTTGCCTAGATGACCCATCGTAAAAAAAAAAAAAGCAAAATACCCTCATTAATAGTTTCCTTAAAATAGTGTTTAAAGAATGATTGATTTTTGCTTCCGTGGAATGGAAAAGATTGAAAAAGCCTGTTTACTCCTGAACTTTCCCTCTAGCCTTTGTGATTCATACACTGCGGCAGTGGAGCATCACAGAAGCCACAGAAAACACTCACCACTGCAACCCAGGGACATGCAACACAAACACATAAAAGCATCAACAACGCAAGGCCCTTAACACCACTGCTAAAACCAACTTGTTTCAAATATTCTGCCAATATTTGATGTTAAACTTAAATTTTTTTTTTCCTGAGGAAAATTTGGCCTGAGCTAACATCTGTTGCCAATCTTCCTCTGTTTTGAATGTGGGTCGCCATCACAGCATGGCTGATGAGTCGTGTAGGTCTGCACCCAGGATCCCCAAACCTGTGAACCTGGGCTTCCAAAGCAGAGCACGCTGAACTTAACCACTATACCATGGGGCCAGCCCAAACTTAAAATGTTTTAAACACATAAAAATCCTATAACCCATTCTGGTTCATCCTTAAGGAAATATCTCATTGTGGTAAGTGATCCTTTGCATTGTTAAAGGAATTTAGAATTGTATTACAGAGTTGACACAAAGTGCAACATACTTTTAAGCCTTAAAAACTAAAAGTGACTATACATATAATCAGATACTTGGTATCTCATCCACTAAGTAGGCTCAAGAAATGCAATTTCCATTTGGCCCAGTTCAATCACTAATACTGAGCCCCTACCATATGCAAGACACTGTAGGTAATTCAAATGCAGACCAGGCACCAGCATGACCTATGTGGATATTACGATCGAGTCTCAGTTTGTAAATCTGGGCCTAATCTGGGGCCAGGTGCCAACTGCCTACTTAACATTCAATGAATATAAAGTGAAACCAGTACAGAAAATGTATTGCCTGCAACAGAGTTGAACAAAAACCAGTGTCTTCCTAAGTGAGATCGCTTCCCTGAAATCAACCTAGCTTTTTGCCAAAGAAAGGAAGTAAAGACAATTTTATTACACTGCAATTTACAGTAGAAGGTAAAAAAAAAAATCTCTATCTTGCTGATACTGATAATGAAAAGAGTTCTTAGAAAGGACCATCACTATCGGGTTCACGTTGAAAATGAGGTCTTTCACGTATGTCTTAAATTAAAGAGAGAAAACTATATACACAGACACAGGATGACTGTGTGCACACCCTGTGTTTTCTAACCTATAACATATGAAATCACTTACTAGGGCAGATGTAGAGGCACAAACGTCACATATGTCCCATCCCCCTTCATTTACTAGGATAATCTGATCTGGACACCGCACCAGACCAGGTCTCTATCTAGTCACCTAAATACTAACCTTTCTATGCCTCAGTTTCTCCCATTTGGAAAAATAAAGAAAATAATACCCTCTCTCTAAAAACCTTAGAGAGAGGATAATGGAGATTAATTATAGAGCCTCTACAAAGAAATCTGAGTTCCTCATGGGGAATGACTATATAAATAGAAGGCGTAATTACTGTGATTCAAACAGAAAAGCAAAAATAAAGCAAGTCCATTAACATTTATGAAATTAAATCACAGGCAATTTATTTTTAGTAGCATAAGACAAATTGATAGGCCAACAAATCAAATTAACAATAAAAGCTTGAAGTCATTCACTCTTTTATTTAAGTCACGTTTTAACTACCAAACATGAACAAGATTTTTTTAATTCAAGAAAAAAACAAAGAGTCAGCACCTTTGATACTATTCTTCACTTCAGGGTCAAAGTAAGAAGTCAACTATTCATTAGATTAACTCATATAATTTTGCCTGAAGTCATTGCCTTCTCTTAACATAGAATGTGGAATGAGACAGAACTCCACAAAGTTCTCTTTTGCCCCTACAAAGGATCTCTTTTAAGCATCCTAGGAAGCTGCAATTCTGATGACGCAAGAGAGAATGTATCATTATTTAATAATAATAATAATAATAATCTATACTACAAGAAAACTCTTCCAACCTAACCCCTTGCCCTCCCATTTTGAGCAAGTAGCACTGCCTTCTTGTCATCTAAGGCGACAATCAAAACTAAAGTAAGCCTAAGAAAGCTAACATTTCTTGAGCACCTACCATGTCAGGGCACTTCAGACGCCATATTGTCTTAAGGCCTCACAGTCAACCCAGGAGATAGGGATTATGCCCCTTATAGACAAGGGCACTAAAAGTTCAAAAAAGTTCAGTTTCGCTCAAAGAGGCACTCCTGGTTAAACGAAGAGCTTGATTCATCAAGAACACAGGTGGAAGAAATTCCTTTCAAACTGCTTCAACAAAAACACTGCCAAGTTTAAAGTCTATACATTTATTTTACTTACTCTGACAAAAGGAATCACAAGCAGAGAAACCACAGGTGACAGAAACGCGTCCTATTTCACACCAAAAAGCATAATTTAAACTCCCCAAACCAAACTGCTGTCCCTTCACGGGCAATACGCTCTTCCAGTTATAGATTGGAGGAGGCTAGTGAATGCTGTGGCTGGAGCACGTGTTTTGAAATGGGGTCTCAACGGTTCAACTATGTGCCTCCCCCAGGCCCCTGTGCGGTGTCACTGCCCCTGCCACCACTTCAAAGGGTGACTGGACCAACTGGAAGACGAATAAAACCTCATTTAAGTAATGTGCTGTTGCATTGACATTGTCTGTTTTTAACAATTTCTTTTGAATTATTTTGGCTAAGTGGAATTTTAACAAATTCTATCAAAATCATTAAAAAAAAAAAAACGACAACAAAGAAAAACCCAAGGATTTGGTCATGGTCTTATGCGAGATTCTGTGTGAAGGTAAACATTCTTCACTTTTAGCTGTCGAACTTCAACTATATCCTAGTAAAGTCTTTCTAAAGAAACAGGGCAGCCAGCATACCTTGGCATTGAGAGGACACACAGACAGGGCACTTCTGAAAAGCTGCTCTTCACTCCGCCAGTCGCCGCTGCGAATCATGCACCTCAGTGTGTTTATGAACAAAATTCCCAGTACAAAAGCAGCAACTAGTTTCTTAAGAAGAGAGAGACAGGGTAAATGTCATCAGTAAGATCCATCCAGTCGTCCTGGTTAGGAATGGCACCACTCTTGGCCAATACCTTTTTCTTCGTGTATTTACTGAGAGTTCCAAATCCGAAAGTCAGCAGCATGCAGTACCCAGCACTGGGGAGGTACAGGACTCTCTCTGCAACCACAAAGCCCACTCGGAAGAACAGGTTACTTGCAGGAAGAAATGGGATAATGAGAAATCCCAGGCCCAGCGTAAGGATCCTGGAAAATGAGAAGTACTTAAACGGCTATTGCAGACATCTCAAAAAAATGTCTTACTCACCATTAAATTAATGATAAAAGACTTTTTTTTTCATTCCATCAATTGAGAAAAGGTAGCAGCAGCAGCAAAAAAGTGTCATCAATAGAGAGGGTTTAGCCTGGCTGTATTAGGATAAGACATAAAAATCTTACTAAGTTAGCACCAGGCATGAGGATAAAACTTACAAGTCATGCAATTCATATGAAGAAAGTTGGAATGACTACATCTGTGAGGCCTTATTAATTCACTTACTCCTAACTCTACCTCACACCATACAGGCACTGAAGAGCTCAGTGGAGATTGGTCCCAATTAGTCCAATATAGTTTTCATGGGAAAAAAAAAATCTTCTCCCTAAACTTAACAGGAACAATAATACTTAACTAGGTTATACTTTATAAAATCTGAAATAAACTAATATCATTTTTCGGTGTGACATCACCACAAATTTCAGGCAAATAAAAAGACAGCTGGGCAATGAAACACTTCTGGAACTAGGCAATTATTTCTAATGTCCCATATGATGCAAGAGGAGGAATTAAGAAGTAGGGTCAAGTTTGGTGGCTCCTTCCTGGACCCTGTGCCAACAGTATTTAAAATAATAAAATCCTATTGCACATGTATAAGTGAATTGGGATTAAAGTTTGTTGCCCTTTAGAATCACGAACCAATTTAAGACACAGGTGAACGTGAAACAATTTGAGAAATTACTAATCAAATTCCATAAACACTTATGCTTAAAGGAAATCATCTTAAACAGTTTTCTTTCTCATGAAACACATTTGTTTTCCCCCCAATTATTTTTTCAATAACCTTTTTTTTTCTTTTTTTCCTCTTTTTTGGTGAGAAAGAATAGTCTCTCTGGGGCAGCAGTTTATTTTGCACCAAACAACAACAGGAGGAATCACCAGAGTTCCCACCAGGGTTTTCTGAAGGAGAATGGTGAAATAATGGGCACAACACACATCAATTACACTCCCTGTTCCGACCATAAATTACTCTTTACCACCTACAGCGAAAAGGATCTCAAAATGCTACTTCATGGGGAAAGGGGGAGGAGAGACAGGGCAGCTCCCACCTCACCCTCCTTCATGTTCACTCCCCATGAGTGAAAGCCAGCGATGGATTCCAAATGGGTGGAACTCATCCTAGCCATAAATATGTATTTGAAATCAACGTCCCTAGACATTACTTCCACAAAATCGTTAAAATGATGAGTGTTGGATTCAGCAAAATGCTTCTGACTCAACGCCTGTGGAAGTTAAGATTCAGGGCACCTCTCACCTTCTTCTGTGGCTGTCTTCAGAGCACAGGGCTTGGCGTATTAGCCCAATTAGGCAGATCCAGAGAGCTGCTAGTGCAATTACCCTCCAGTCACCGACTGACTTAATGAGGGGGATGCAGCCCATTGACCAATCAAAACACAGCCACCAGGGGCACAGCAGCAGCCAGGCATTCAATGAATAGTAGTAATTATAGTTTATGGCCTGTCAGTCAAAAGGAAAACAAACATTTATTTGATACTGAACTTGAAAAAAAGAATATATCTCCACTTTTGAGGCATCCATATGCCTCTATTCAACGAGAGCAATTGTATAAAATAAAATGTTGCCACTTTCTACATTGGACATAGGGCTGTAGTTTGCAATTTATTAAATGCATTCATATTTTAATACATAAAAATACAGTAAAACCACCAGACTGTGCTATACATTTGTTATATTTCTGGTCAAACGATGTCCCATTTACTTAGTGGATGCTCAAAGTCTGTGACCCAGGAAATCCGAGGCCCAGGGGTCATCTATCTGCCTAACACCATAAGAATAGGGTTTTATGGTCTTTCTCTTGATTTCTGTCTCTATGAAATGCACAGCTAAGAATCTGTAGCTTCACACTCTTGTCTTCAGAAAAAGAAAACCTTTACAATAAAAAGTCTTGACACCATTAGGTTTTTAAAGATAGCACCAATATTGTTCTACTTTGTCTTAACCACACTACGTCAATTTCCTTTATAATAAAAGTAATGGGGTCAGGGGACATTTTAACGAGGCTGGCAGGAAACTTGATATTAGAAGGAACCACTCCTTTTTAATTTTGATTAGAAAGGAACTACAAGGGATCTAAACCCTCTCAATCCCCTAATAAAAACCTGGTTTCATCCTAGAATATCCTTGGTGGGAGCAAACGAAGATGGAGGTGTTACATTTATTAGGGATTTTGTGGGTGTGCTGGGGAGGGAGATGAGGAGGAGGGAAAAAGGGCCTGAGAATTTGGTGGGCAGAGAAGACAAGCCAAGGGTGAGCAGACTCAAGACTCACCCTGACGAATATGCTCTCCGCGAAGGAGGCGGGGTTGTCCACCTCGGTGAATGCCGGCGGCCCGGTGCCCATGATTCTCCAGCGCACGAAGAGCACCCCTGCTCCCCCCGAGGCCAGGAGGGTCATTCTGAAGAGGAGGCCCCCATTCCTGAGCACGCCAATGCTCTGAAAGGACACCGCAAAGTCCCTGATGTTGCAGATTTTCAAATAAAAGTGTGGCCACGCCATGTACAAATGCACAATTCTGCCTGAACCTCGCTGACACGGTTCTTTAAAGAGCTCGCTGTCAGAATTCGAAATTGCAAGAAATACTTTGAAAATGGCATTTTAAATCAGCTGGTACTTGACATTTTCTATGTTTGAGTTGGAGACAGACGTATATACTCACCTCTAATGACTTGTCCTTATGTAGTACCTTCTGGACAATTTCCAGAACATTTAATTTGCCTATCACCAAGATGTCAAAAACGGCATTCAACCCCTAAGGAGGCAAAGCAAGGCAATCAGTGACGGGAGAGCCTGACTCGGATTAGGTAGCAATTATACTTCACAATTTATTACTGAATCTAGATAAGGAATGTAGTAGATTAGATAATCATGGAAGACCTCTTCAGCTCTAAAATAAACCTCCCCTATTGTTCGTATGAAATTAGCTCATGGTAATATATTTTATTAAGTAAATCCCTGTCAGCCATCATTTCATAGTCTGCATATAAAAGTGCCATAACTTTCAGGATAGCTAGAAATTCGGGGTTCCCAGAAGTTCTGCAGAGGTCCTCTTCCCTTTTTTTTTTCTTTACTGTAAAACAGTCCCTCAGTTGATGTAACAGAGTGGTTACCTGTGTGTAATTACGCCTGTGAAGATAACGGCCTCAACCTCAAAAACCCAGCCACATAAGTAAATACACCTCCAGAATCTCACGCGCTGACTGATTTTGGCAAGGGCAGCAGAAGCAGGACCAGAGCACACAGAATAATCTCTGAGGGGTCTTTAGAGCTCTCTCAGGTTCAGACTCTTGGTTGTCCACCAGCTTTCTGTAGTTGCTGGGCACACAGCCAGACTGCATTTCCCAGCCTCCCCTGGGGTTAAGCAGGGTCACGTGATTGAGTTCCAGCTGAGGGAACGTGGGAAGAAAGGATGATGCCCCAACTCGGAGGTCTGGTTATAGACCTGGGCACGCTCCTCCACTTGTTTCCCCTTTGGCGGCTGTGATGGAGACCATGGAGAAGATCAGGGCGACTTCAGAAACTACGCACTCGAGACGGCAGAGCCTCCGCCAGCCTGGGTCCACCATGTGGAGGAAAGCCACCTCTGTCATGTGAAGCCTTTCCCACGACTGTTAGGTGAACAATAACCACAATTACGTGAAGCTACTGGATTTGGGGAGTGTGATACTGCAGCTCCACCTATGCCACCAGCTTCCAACAGCACCATGATAGTTTCTTAGCCAGGTATTATACCTACAGTCACAGGCTGAAGGCTGGATGAGCCATGGATTCCATTGTCAACCCTGAAATGGACTTTCTATAGATGTCACTGCCACAGGTAACATCATCTAGCAGAACTCCCTGCTCAATCGGGACAAAGTGGTCAGAATATACACAGTGCATATGGTTAAAGCTGCCCCTAAATGACTTGGGTCATTTTAATATGGGGCTTTGTGGCAAAGAAGATCATAAATCATCAGAAGCCAGAGGTAATTCATGGTTTTCAAAGCAAGGATGACATCCCTACTTAACACTCTCCCATAAATGCTTGGAGTCATTAATTATCCAATATATGGGCCAGTGCTGGGTTAATCATTTCAAAGAATTCTGGTTTTATTCACCCATGTGATACATGATTTTAGTGGGTCACAGAAGACCATTTCTGCCTGGGTGTAAATCATTTTCTAGAAGGCAGCAGCTCCCTGTTGAGCTGTCGCTGTCTTCTTACACTGTTTGCTTTTCTGCCTGTGGCCTACAGAACAGTTACCAATGGGGCAATGGGGCCATGTCATCACAAGGATTGAGCCAAACCTGTTTGGCACTCCCTTCTCCTTCCATTTAAATGTATCATGAAAATGTCCACATTCTAATAAAATGTTTTCAAACAGCTAAAGTTCACCATATCTTTATTCACATAAATTCAACTTAATTCTTTAGTGCTTTAGTACAAATGTTACTCTATGTAGGAGGCACCTGGGGACCTTGTTAAATGGAGATTCTGATTCAGCAGGCCTGGGGTGGGGTCCAAGATCCTAAATTTCTAATATGCTCCCAGAAGATGCCAACGCTGCTGGACCTCAAACCACACTTTGAGAAGCAAGGGTTCAGAGCAGTGGTTCTAAGTAGGATGAATTTGTCCCTCAGGGGATGCTTGATAACGTCTGGAGACAGTTTAGGTTGTCACAACTGAGGGGGTCCTACTGGCATCTAGTGGGTATAGGCCAGGGCTGCTGCTAACATCCTAGAATGCACAGGACAGCCACCCAATAGAAAGAATGATCCAGCCCAAAATGTCAATAATGCCAAGCTTGGGAAACATTGATTTAGAGCAAACTTTAAAACAGTAACTTAAGAAATTCAAGTATCTTTGCACAGTAATTCTTTCTATGCCATTTCCTAACTAGCTAACCTTAATCTTACAGATTGAGCCCAATAAAACCGCTGATCTTTGCCTTGACTTGTGAAACCCCAAATAGCTTTGCTCTTTCTTTCCCAAGCTTTTCCCAGATGAGCCATGCACATCCCACACCTTTGTTTTCCATTTCTCTACCTCTGCTCACATGCCTAATTTCTAAATTTCCCTCTAATGATATAAGGCAGAGATTTGGCTAGAATGGAGAAAAAGGAAAGTGGATGTCCATGTCTCTCCCTTCCTGGGGCTTCAATTCAGATTAGACACAGGCGGTATATGCCTCTACTCTTCAGAGGCCCTCTCCTCTCCTCTCTGACATTTCCAGTTGCAGCCGAGTCTAACATAACATATATCAATACTTGTTTAATCAGGACCAGAAGCAGTGATGGGGTCAGAACACTGCTGTATTTAGGACTGTTGAAATATGAGAGAATCCCAGAAACCTCAAACCATTCTTTTCTCCTTTTCTACAGGATTGCTCCAAGAGAGCTAATCACCAGGCTTTAAGAATTTCCCATTCTCCATTTCCACCAGTTGCTAATGGTAGTCAACAGAGACCATCAATTCCCATCTGAAATGCCAGGATCATGACAGCACAAGTAATTGGTCCAGAAAGGTCTATGACTGCAGGCCGGCAATGGGGTAGAGAAGTAGGGGAGGCCACATAGGCAGGGCCAGCCCAATTTGTCTTTATAGGACAGGCAAGGATGCATACAGAGAGCAGGCCCTGACCGAGTCCTGGGTCTTACCAGCACGGTGATCCCTTGTTCTTTGCACAGCATGGCCAGTGCTCCCAGGAGGATACTCAGCAACACCCAGAAGGTAGAATGTGTTCCCTCCTTGTTATCTGCCAATTAAGAGAAATGATAAACGTAAAAGTCATGCAACACAGCTCAGTCTTGCTAGCACCAGGAATACAATTCTAAGCCTGCAGCTTAAACAGCTACAATTTTAAAACAGTTTGGTTTTCTGACGGCATTTCGCTGTGGGTGAGTGTGTTACACCCCTGCATTTCTAGTTAGACAGCACCCTCTAAATGGCACACAGGTTCCCTCTCAAGGCATACCCTAGCAGGTGGCCAGTGCCTTTGGGAGGCATTGTAATGAAGCTCTGGCCACAAAGGTATCTCACCACAGAGTCCCCATGGGGCAAGTTCCTTCTTCCCAACCTGCCAATCACCTAATACGCCAGTCTGACAAGTGGTGATGAGAACTCCCACTGAGAGCATAAGCACTGCATCCGGTTGCACGCGATGACCCCAGCAGTTACTGCTGCTGTCACAACAGGGGCGATGGGAATGCCTGGGCTGCTCCGAGAATCTCCAGTCCTCCCGGGATAGGAGTCCAGAGCAGCTCTGCAAATCTCAACTACTCCTGGGACAGGAGCGCGGGTTCTCTCAACATCAGGTGGCGTCAAGACGGGTCTGCTCTGCTACCAGCATGGAATAGCTCTCATCTGTGAAGGACGCAGGACCACTGCCCGAGGCCTGGCACCCACCTAGCACCTGGGGCAGGTAAAGGCACAGGCCAGGCTGGGCTGCCAGTCCGCATGGGGACCCAAGCATCAACAGGAAGCCAAAGTATCATTAGAAATGTGAACACTGCAATAAGAAGCTCGGGTGGGGCTGAGCTCGAGTGATAACTGATGGGTCCTAAACTGCCTTCTGAGGAAGGGTCTGGCTACACACTGGTGGGTAGTATATGCTTCTGGGGGCCAGAGCTGAACTGCCTGGGAGGAGAGGAAGGGCCCCATGTGACGCTCCTCTCTGTTCGTCTTTTGTGAGGCCCTCACCTCCTCACCTAGATAGATGGTGAGTAAACATTTAAAACAGACACAGTTGAAGGGGGGCAAAGTGAACCTGCTTGGAGGACCAAATCTTCAGCTTGCCCAGGGTGCCTATGAATCCTGACACCTGTGAATCGATTCCCTTAAAACCGGAACTCCTAGTCTAAAGTCCCGCTCTGCTATTTGCTATGTGACCTTGAGCAAGTTATTCATGCCGTCTCGATGACCTCACCTATAAAAAAGGGCAACGTTATCTACTTATTCCCTGTTTGAGAAGGAAAAACTATATAGAAACATGTGGTCATTTGTGTTTAAAATTATATAAATATTTTGTAAATGCAAAACACATCTCTGGAAAATATACAAGAAACCATCTACAGTAGTTTCTGAACAGTTCTAAGAAGAAAAGCTCAAGCAGGGGAGGGGGCAAGTCTTATTTTTCATTGTATAAGCTGTCGTTCCTTCTAAATTTTCTTAACTATGTGTAAGGATTAAAAACCATATTAAAGGGACCAGCCCCGTGGCCAAGTGGTTAAGTTGGCGCGCTCCACTCTGGCAGCCCAGGGTTTCACTGGTTCGGATCCTGGGCATGGACCTAGCACCGCTCATCAAGCCATGCTGAGGAGGCGTCCCACATAGCAGAACTAGAAGGACCTGCAACTAGAATATACATCTATGTACTGGGGAGCTTTGGAGGGAAGAAGGAAAAAAGATAAAGATTGGCAACAGATGTTGGCTCAGGGCCAATCTTTAGGGGAAAAAACCATATTAAAAACTAAACATTAAAAAAAATCACTTGGTACAGTGCTGGGACCACAGAAAGCATTCAATAAATGTTTGCTGCACATGAATGAGCAAAACTGCTCCAGGTTCCAGGGAGACGGATTTCCAATGGGGCTTTGATGCAGTAGTCATGGCGGTGGTTGATCAGTCCCCTTGTAGCAGAAATGGGCCAAGTTCATTACGTTGTGAAAAGACAGATCTTGGTTCTCATTAAATTGCTCGATCAGGAAACCAAGAATTCAGTGTTTGGGGAGAGAGGGAGAGAAGGAGGGAAGGAGCAGGAGAAGGAGACGGAGTGGTGGGATGGGGAGAGAAAGAGAAGGGGAGGATGGAGGGAGAGAGGAGGAAAGGGGTAAGGGGGATAGAGGGAGAGGGAAAGAGAAAGAGAGAGATTGAAACCAACAATTAAGTGTGTTTGGGGTGGGTGTGTGTGACATGTAGGTCCTGAATGACATGATATAAAAAGTCCTGTGAACACTCAAGAACTAATCAGCAAAGGCCAGGATGGAAGCCTAAAAGACCCCAGGCTTCCCGTCCTGGAACAGCCACGGGTCCAGGGCGGAGGCGCTCCTACCCTCGCACTTTCTATGTGAAGGTGGACACCCCTGTCAAGATGAGGGGGTCTGCACCCAGCTGAGCACCCCCCTCCCCGGCCCCGCTCTGATGTGACTGACACTGCACTGGCATTACCAGGCTGCCCGAGGGCCCAGTCAGCTCACGGGGAAAATGTCCTCATTCACAAGCAGGCTCCAGCAGCAGGAGAGATGCTTAAGTCAATCAGAAAGGACATACAGACTAACATTTTCCGACCTTTTTGGCTTTTCTTGGGAATCTCTGTATATCAAATTTCCAGGTTGAAAGTACAAAGAGGCAGAACTGAAACAATACAGAAAAGGTGTATTTGGCTATTATAGCTGAGGTACCTCAAGGCTTTTCATGAGGCCAACTCATCAACAGTAAAGTCTCATTAATTTACATTCCATTATCTCATAAAACACAAGGAACACTCTTGTTTTAAGCTTTTCCAATCCTTCCTGTTGCCTACAGGATAAAGATGACCCTTGTGAAAATGGCATCGAGGACCTTGCTGATCTGGCGGCATCCTCCTGCCCCCAGCCTCTCTGGGTCTGCATTCCACGCATACTGGCCAACACGCTCACTATGCTTTGCATATTCCTTCTCTTAGGCTAGAATGCCCTCCGGCAAAATCATGCCCATCACATAAAGCTGTACAATATCACTTACGCTGCAACCCCACCCCTCCCCTCCCAGATAGACTCCTTTCTCAACTCGTTTTATTCCAGTCTGAACAGCAAACAGTCCTACTGTCTGCATGTCTTAAGAGCCTTGAGAGCAGCGCCTGTCTCACTCCCCTCAGTGCCCCTAACTGACCCCCTTGATCAAGTCAGCTGTAGCACCAAACTGCCCTTATCACAATATTCTCCAGTTTGTTGCAAGTACCCGATTTTCTGAATTCTCCCCTAGATGGGGGTGTCTCAGCCTTGGCACTACTGTTTGGGCTGGTGACTTCCTTGCTGGGGAGCTGCCCTGTGCATCGTAGGATGTTCAGCAGCCCAAGCTTCTCCCATCAGATGCCGGGAGTGCTCCCAGCACTCCAGTGAAAAACAAAAATGTTACAGACTTTGCCAAATGTCCGGGGAGTGGGGGGGAGAGAAATCACCCATAATTGAGCCCACTGCCCTAAACCAGCGCTATTCACAGTGTGTGGTCCATGGACCTGTCCTTAGATCCTGGAAACGCAGGCAGATCCCACCAAGACCCTCGGAATCAGAAACTTGAGGGTAGAGCCCAGCAATGCGCTACTCAACCAGGCCTCCGGGATATCCTGATGCTTGCTGAAGGTCGAGAGGCATCACCCTAGACAGGAAGCTTGCTCACTGCAGCACCCCTGGCACCTTGCCTGGCAATTCCAATTCTTACTGACAGAATCCACAGCACCTGATTGACTCTGCTAAGGCAACGGGTGTTCGGTGAACGAAATGACTATCCACGATCTACCAAAAGGGGCAATAAGCCGACCAATCACAGAACCACAAGGCAGTACAGCTGGAGTGCTTCTCTGAGGTTGTGTAGTGATGGAAATGCTGGAATCCTTTCTGGGACGTGTCCAGCGGGGCCCACATGGCCTTGACTTCAGCAATGGGTATTAACTTTCCACGACAGCCCGTTTCGGTTTTCAACTTTGGGTTGTTACAACGTTCTTCCTTAGAGCGAGCCCATGCCTGCCTCCCTAAACTGCAGGTCTTGGCTCTGCCTAGAGCAGCATCTCTGCAATTGTCCAGGCAGCAGTGCCTGGAAGTTCCGTTCCCTCTACTGAAAACCACTCTGCATCGCTACATTTATTCCATCAAGCAACGTAAGGACAATTTCACTTGTAGAAATTAATTACGTACATTATATGTATGTAATACCAAAAGATCACAGTTACGAGCCACGTCACCAACAACAACCCTGTTAAATTAAACATGACTGTATTTGAGTGTTTACAGCTTTACTGCAACTTCTTATTTTCTCTGGTATTTGCTAACAATCGTTAGCAGACAAGTGTGCTTAGACACCAAAGCTTTAAAAAAAAAATTACGGCCAAAATAACCCTAAAGCTAACGTATCAGTTAACTCCTTTCAGGATATGACTTTGAGAAAGGCCCCACAAGTTCCGAGGGCAGAGCACAGGGGTCCAGCTGCCAAAACAGGTGACCACAGCTCACAATGCACCAGCCAGAGCCCCGGAGAAAGCCACGCCTTCTGACAGGTGACGGAATGGATGGCAGACGAGACACCCTTAAGGCGTGTCCTCTCCATCTCCGTGTATGCACAGTTCCTTTACCTCTTCCTCCCGTAACACATCTTCCTGAGTCTGTCACTCCACTTTTAGCATTTTCTCATATTAGCAGTTTATATGTAAATAGGCACCTTTAATTATAAATGAACCAACATATTACCATTTGGTCTCCTCTACAGATAAACGGGGAAAAGACACCCATCCCTCAGCTCCTGTGGCCTCAGGGCCCCACTGCAGGCCTGGCACGAGGAGATGGCGCCATTGGCCCCCAGCCTCAGCCCGTTTTCATGTCCATTAAGCATTAGGTTCAGTAGTTCACTAGAAACCAAATGCACTTCTCACCTTATTACCTGGACTTGATTTGAGTAAGCTTCCCCTGCTCCCACAATTTGTGCTCATACCTCTTACCGAAACATAATATGATTTCCCAGTGTAATGCTCCCTGTTCTTAACACCAAAAGCAGGTCCCTTGATCATTTTACATTTCTTCCTAGAAAAACTGAATTAGCTTGTATTTTACTTGACTGTAACGTGGATTAATTTTGCCTCCACGGACCAGTGGCTCTGGATAGGAACAAAATTCCCAGTTCTTCCATTAAAACACCCGAAGGACTGCTCTTGAAAGCACTCCATTAACACAAAGTTAAATTACTACAGGGATGTGAAAGCGATGGGCTCACGTTCCACATCTCTGGCATTTCAAATGGCTTTGTCCTTAGATGGCTAAATTAGACATTTCACTGAATACAGAAAAGTAACATATAGAAAATACAGCCTTCAGATTTATTGATAGCCTTCTCCCTAATCTCACCCCATTTCACCACACTTCTCAAACCCCAAATTTCTATAAGGGACCCAGACTCCCTCCACCTCTCAAATTGTCTATCACAATTCTTCTGGAAGAGTCCTACTCTTTAATTTTCTCTTATACTTCTGATTTTCTTCAAACATGTGCAGTATGAAAACACGTGAAAGATGAAGACGATGTTTCTTTGCTGAAGAAGTTTCTTCAGTTTCAGTGATAATTAAATGTTGTGTCACTTCTTAACAATGGCAATTTCAGATCAAAGGCAAAATTTCAGCAGTCAGTTATAAACCCAGCGATGGCTTCATATTCAGAGAACCACATTCTAGACCTGCCACTATCCAAAAGAGTGACAAATTATGGCTAACAAGCACTTGAAATTTATTTAGTCCCTACTGAAATGTGTTGTAAGTGTAAAATCCAAACCCAATGTTAAAGACACAGTATGAAACAAAAAATGTAAAATATTTCATAATTTTTATACTGCTATGTTGAAATGATAATATTTAATATACTGGGCTAAATAAAATGTACTGTTAAAATTCATCTCACTATTTCTTTTTATAATGAGGCTACTAGAACACTAAACCCACGTATGGCTCATGTTGTATTTCTATTGCACAGCACTGTTGAGGCCATGTGCTTAGAGACCCAGCTCATTGGTGAAATGATTGGCACATGGCTAAGTCTGTATTCCAGGTGTGCCTTTGAGAACTGTTTATTCTTGACAACTGAGAAATGTTTAAACTATTTCACATAAATCAAAGGGGTCCGCTTTACAAATTTTCAGTATGTGTGTGCACGATAAACCAAGGCCAACCTAATCTACATGGCATTGACAGTGCTTCCAGTACTGGTGGGAACAAGAAAGGCCTTATACAAACTAAATAATCAACTGGGAAACAGTGTTGAGTTTTGGGACAGCCCAGCCTAGTGGACTTCTGGTAGGACAGTCTGCTCTAGTATGGTTTTTCCCACGTAATTCCCCAAACTAAGATTTTCTTTGAGTCTTGATTTGTCAAGGTGACTAACGCTAACAATTGCCAATATATAGTGTAACCTAGATGAATTTGGACTTTGTGTTGTTGTGACTATATTCTTATTTAGTAACAAATGTAAGCCATTCTTTTATTTCCAAGTTTGAGCATTTTAATAAGACAAGTGAAACAGATAATAGTAGGTCGCCTTGCATATAGCTGGCACTCAAAAAATATCTGTTGAATCAGTAAATAGTTTCATTTATTTCCATGTCTATCAAAAGTCTTACTTTATTACCATATTTCTTATGCAATTACGAGATTAATATCAAAAAGTTAATAATTTGCTCAATGTGAACAAATACAGCCAGAAGTCAAGTCTTTTCACCTTTTAGTCTTTGAGCGTCCTTCCAGTGGAAGAATCTTCCTCATGTAAGAGACTCCCTTTTAAAAAAATAAACTATTAAAAAAATTACACAAGAAATATTAAAAGGCAGGAGAAAAACTGATTATTTTAATTTTAAATTTAGAAGTAACTGTTAAAAACTGTAAAAATAAATCCTGAGAGGCAATGTCAACTTCAGTGCAGTTGCATTTATGAATATTTTTATTCAAAAAAAAATCTTCCCCAAACAGGGAATTCTACCTGGTGCATAGCTCTGTGTAAGCATCTCAGGATGTTACCTTTACCCTGAGTTCTCTGTCTCATCTCCATCCAGTCTGCTAAATGTAAAGTACCAATGACCCAGGAGAGGAAGGGAAAGCCATTCTTCCACCACGCAACATCTCTCATCACTTAAGAAGATAACTTGCTCTAGGATAATTAGGCAGCATTAGCAAACATCAACAATTTATGATCCAGAACTTAATAGAGATTGGCTATAAAACCTCTTTCTTGTTTCAGTCTATGTCTCTATTACCTAAGATAATTCAATCGCTTAGGTAAACGGGGGCAAAAGCTAATGGAGTGGAGGGAACATAGAGAAAAAAAACCCCAAAATGCACTAACAGAAAGACACTTGTCAGCGCTAACACCCACAAGTGCCAACAGATGTGATCAATTTAATGAAGCAAGTGCCTCTGATTTGGCACTCCTTGGCAGTGGGGAGATCTTTCAGAAAAAGCAGCACATTGTACAAGCTACCCTCTTCACTCAATGCCTGGCATCTCCACTGCCTTGAAACTGGCACATCACGTTGTGTGTGGGAACCACGCCACCCCGACAGGTGGCCCTGACTCTCTGTGCCAGAGCGAAACAATGAGCATCAGATTCTCATTCCAAAAGTTGGAGCCAACCAAGCAGGGCTTCCACTGCGGAATGAAAGAAGTCAGACACCGCCATTCTAAAATACAGGGCTGTTTTGGGAAAATCGAGCAATGCAGGAACCAAGAAACATGAAGGCAGAGCAAAGAGAACAGACATGAATACCACTGTCAGAACTCACTCGGCAAGGACCTCAGTCTGGAAACAAGCGTGCAATGCTGCGTGAGTTACACAATCACACCCCACTTCCTCTTAAAGCTATGATTCTAAGTCAAAGAAAAACAGACGTCTTCAATCAGGATGAAAACACAAAGAAATGCTATAGTAAGAGTTATCCTATTTTAGCTGCTGGAATTATGGCAAGGAGAGCAATATAGCAAATAAAGTTTAAGAACCTACAACAACTGAGATTTGAACCCTCATCTTTTATAATAGTTCAGAATCTAAAATGGTTGTTCTAGGTATGTAGCAAATTCATTCCCCTCTCGAAAAGATTCTTTCCTTCCCACTATAAACGAGACTAATTAAATTTCAATTCTTAGTCCTAACGTCCATGAAACAAGTATTTGAAGGTACGAGTTTAGAAAACAAATTGTTTTGGCTATTTTAGCAAGCTTATCATGCACAGAGCTTATCTGTTTCCAAGCTGAAGTACCAGGCTTTCAGAGAGAGAAGAATATCGACAAGATGTCTCATCATAAGAATAACACTTTTTGTTTTGGGCATTCAGAAATAATAACAGTGTACCACTGACTTCATCTGACTGCTTTTCTTTTTTTAAGAAAAAGCATGCTTCCTTTATAAGGACATTTCCTTTGGGAAAAAAAAAAGATTCTGTTGCAAAAGATCTTGCTTGGAGATATTCTTTTTAAGCACCAAAAAAAGAGGCAGACAGAAACGTTATGTGAGTAGATTTTTTTCATTTTCTGAAAATGCCAGAATTCTAGAGGTTAGCACAGAAATGCTTGATAATAAACTTAGGCAGTTAAAAATCGTCCAGAGCTTTATAATGCAGATGTCGCATCTATAAAGAAAGCTAGTGAGGTTATCAAAAAGAAATGTATCCTCTGAAAGAGCTTTTTAATAGTCAAATCATTAATTTCAGAGTACTCAATGTTTTGTTCCCCTATAAAAAATATTAAATCTGTTCCTCTGTAAAAACCTTTCTTGAACTTCAAGTTTACATGTAACTAATGTTAGACCTTTCTTTGAATTTGTGTTCAGATCCCAAAGGAACAAGGGCCAGGTCACTTGAAACATTAAGTTTAAACAATAAAGAGAATTACTTTTTTTATCCAGTAAATACTAGACTGAACTCCTCCCACAAATTGGCTTTGATTCTCTGCTGAACACTTACAAACATGTGGACAACACGAGCCCCTGGGACAGGAATGATCACGCCATGACGATAAACATGTGTTCATTGCTCAGCTTTCTGTACAATCTGTACCAACCAGATGGAGGAAAATAAAAATGTGTAACTACTTCTGAAGATATCTCAAAGTCCAAATGAAAATAATTTACACCTGGATGTCCTTTAGTATCAAAGCTCTGTTCTGCTGGACTAAAGGAAATTTAATAAGAGAGTCAATCAAAGAAATTAGCAGTATAAAACAGAACTACCATATGATCCAACAATTCCATTTCTGAGTACTCATCTGAACAAAACAAAATCACTACTGTATCTCAAAAAGATGATGTGCACCTCCATGTTCACTGCAGCATCACTTACAACAGCCAAGACACAGAAATGGTCTAAGCGTCCATCGGCAGATGAACAAAGAAAATGCGGCACATACATATACACAATGGAATATTATTCAGCTGTAAAAAAGAAGGAAATTCTGCCACCTGTAACAACATGGATGGACCCTGAGGGCATTATGCTAAGTGAAATCAGTCAGACAGAGAAAGACAAATACTGTGATGTCACTTATGTGTGGAACTGAAAAAACCCAAACTCGTAGATAGGACAAATTGGTGGTTGCCTGAGGCAGGGGGTGGGGAGTGGGCAAAATGGATGAAGGTAGTCAAAAGGTACAAATTTCCAGTTGTAAGTCCCAGGGACTTATTGCATATTTGAAAGTTGCCGAGAGAGTAAATCTTAAAAGTTCCTACCACAAGAAAAAAAAATTTATAACTACGTGTGGTAACAGATATTAACTAAACTTACTGTAGTAATCATTTTGCTACATATATATCATATATTTGCTATATATATATATATATGATATATATATAGCAAATCACTATGTTGTACATCTAAAACTAATACAATTTTATATGTCAATTATATCTCAATTAAAAAAAGAAAAGATAGGGTGCCGGCCCGGTGGCACAGCAGTTAAGTTCAGACATTCTGCTTCGGCAGCCCGGGGTTTGCCGGTTCGGATCCCGGGTGCAGATGTGGCACTGCTTGTCAAGCCATGCTGTGGTAGGCGTCCCACATATAAAGTAGAGGAAGATAGGCATGGATGTTAGTTAGCTCAGGGCCAGTCTTCCTCAGCAAAAAGAGGAGGATTGGCAGCAGATGTTAGCTCAGGGCTAATCTTTCTCAAATAAATAAATAAATAGAAAATAAAAGGAAAAGCAATATATATAAAAAAAAGAAAAAAGAAAATGCAGATTCCTGGGCCAAAAAAGAAAAAAAGAAATTAGCAGTACAAAGGCCATAGTCATCAATTCTGCATAAATGCACCACGAAAAGGGGACTTATTGAGTGCCTCCTGTGAGGTGGGAACAGGGAGGAAAAAGTTAACAGGGAAGGACAGAGAACCAGAACACTCCACTCCTTGGGCATTCTGAATACTGCAGGCTTTATTTTAATCAAGAAACACTGGACTGTAAGCTCTTCAAGAGCATCGACTGTGTCTTTCTAGTGTTTGTATCCCCAGTACACAAGGCCTGGTACACAGGATGCCCTTAATGTCTGACTAACTATCGGTGAGGGAATGAATGACCAAAATTGATAAGCCTCTATGCTGTTTTAGACGAGAATCAGAAACAGCGTCTTACCATGAATTCCTTAAGCAGGATTACTTTTGCATATAGGGTTCTCACTGCTTCTTCTCTGTGAAGGTATTATTAGTTTGTGAAAACCTTGCTCCTCTTAAAAGACACTCTTAGCCCCCATATATATGAGGTTGAACATTTAAGGATTATTCCAAAGAGTTGCTATCTATAAACAAAGAAGTAGATTCTATTCTTAGCATGTTTAAAAAGGAGCACAGAAAATCTGAAACACAGAAAAGTTGCTGAAAACCATAGTTGCTCTGTCAACAAAGACTAGGAAAGGCTCCACAGGACTTCACCAGCACCGGCCTGGAGGATAATGAGACACAGGAGCATTTGGGAGTGGTGGAGAAGAGAGGGGAGGAGAGGCCAGGCGAGGGGAGAGTGGCTGGCAGAGGAAGGGGCTGATCGGGTGCTGCCCAGCCAGCAGAGCAAGGGGGCCGGAGCTGGGCATCCGGGCATGACGTTCTGCCCTGCCCTGCTCAGCCCTGAGGTTACAGCGGGTGGGGCTGAGGGCACAGAACTTTGTCGCCTTACGTGTGGGACATGGGGACTTTCCCCAAGTAAGCTAAGAAGTGAGCCTAAGTCCCTCTCTCAATAATCCAGGATGCTCTGTGCCTCCAGACCTGTAAGGAACTTGGGGGGCAGAATCTAATCATTCCATCAGGTGTCTGTGAAAACAACGAGTGGGAATGAAAATAGCAGTGAGAAGTGACTCAAAATGATGGAGAGTGCAGCTGGAGGGATGGATGTTTTCAACCACCCACTTTAAACTCCCAGGAAAAAAAACGATTATGATCTATAACTCAAAGTCTGCCTGGGCAGGTGGATACAGCCAGAGGACAGAAAGGCACAAAAGTCCACGGCCAATAATAACTTCCCGAGTCAAGACACTGAGGCCAGATGTGTGTAGGGAGGCAACCTCCTATAGCTTTACATTTTCCAAAGACTGATGAAGCTGTCAGCGTCTGCAAAGGACTATACCAGGGTCCACTGGCTCCAGTTTAATCTACCCTTTCCTTCCCTAGAAACAGTTCGTGTGAAGACGAAAAGAGACCCCAGGAAGGTGGGACAGCCTGTAGACAAGTCAACAGAAAGGTTTCTTCAAAGGCTTCCTAATCCATCCATTCATTTTCTAACTGTTCTAAGTATCTTCAACCAAATGAAAATCTATTCATATTCTTAAAAGGGTTTCCACAGAAGCAACATCAACCACTGCTATCAGTGTGCAAACATCAAATATTTCCAGGTTAACTTTCTTGAAAACATTTACACACTTAACATTAAAAGGCTGACAATGTCTTTCCAATTTTAAAGTAAACATAAATGTTAAAAGAATGCTTCTGGGCCATAAAAGGAAGGTCATATTGCTACTAAGAGTTAACATAGCCCCATTAGTACTGAAATATACTTCACCAATTTCTCATGAATCAAAGCATTAATTGAAAAATCATCACACATTAAGCACTTTTATGTTTCGTATTAGTTTTCAAAGCCTTTATAAAAAATGTATCTTTTGTATGGATGGCTCTTGGAAATAATTTTATAATTTACAAATGAGTTAAACACAGATACATATATCAGTACATGTACATTTGTGAACTGGAACAGAGAGAGGTTAGTAAAGGATCCAGGAAAAGTATATAAAATGTCTTTAGTTTTTCACCATTCTATGAGAACATTCCATTAAAAGAGGCAATAAATGTATCAGTTCACTTGACAGACGAATTTTCAGTTTTCTGATAGTTTTTCCATTATTTCACCAGAGCAATCTTTAGAAGTAGTGACAGATTTTATTATATATCCTAAATAATGTATCCTGCATGTTGAATCTATCAGTATTTAGTACTTTCTTCAAAAAGCACTTCTGATGTCTTTGAAATCCATTCAGAATAGGGAGTAGTTACTCTAAGGGAAAATATGTTAAAATTAAAATGATACTTCACGAAACTTTAGAGTTGTCTTCGAGATAAGCCAACAGATTTAATTTTTAATTTATTCAGGAAAAATACTACCAACAATAAATTGTTTTCCTATATAACTGCTAATTTAGATTTAATTCTCAATTTAAGAACAGAAAATCCCACTGTTTGTAATGAACATAGTGAGGTAGTAAGTGGATCCCCTCCCTCTCTCCCAATCCCATTACTGATTCACAGTCTTATGGAAAAGCCATACGATAGTGCTGAATCTGCTATGGGGCAGGTGCAACACCCCTGCCCCCCGCCAGATCCCTGGGGGTCACGTGTCACTTTGGAGTTTTATAATAATCATAGGTGGGGAGATCCCCACCTATGGGGAAGAGCCGGACATGCCTTACTGCTAAGTTAACTTTCAGTCTCTGGAAGAAAAGTTACCATCACTGTTCTCTGTACTTGAAGCTGTTCTATTCGGCTGTCCCCAAACCCTCTGCCATTTCAGAAAAATGAGGAGTCACCAGAAAAGTGGTGGTTTTATCTGGGTATGATAAAATAATAATAATAAAAGGGGGTGGGGAATGGTTGGGTATAACCAAGTCCTGAGTGAGCATGGCACAGTCTGGGCCCACTTGGGTCCCCCTTCCACTGTGTCTTAGTGGAGTTGCAGGTTTGAGAGAACAGGTGCTCCAAAACACACAACTGGAGCCCCATGCTCAGCCGAACATGAGGGATGGAGGAGGGGCAGTGAGAGGAAAATCTCACCAGCCCTTCCCAATCTACCCTTGGAAACTATGGACAGTTTCTATACAGATGTTCCAGGCCTATAACTATAAATACCTGTACAGTCTGTTTTAGAAGAGTTTACAATCCTGCCGAAGTCTTTTGTAGAAAAAAAATAAGGGTTAAAAGGAAGTCTATTGTTCTTTTTTAAAAGGTCTATTAGGTATACCAGTGTTCATGGTAGCACTATTCTCAATAGTCTAAAAGTAGAAACAACCCAAATGCCCACTGACAGATGAAGAGATAAACAAAATGTGATTTATACATACAACGGGATATTACTAAGCCTTAAAAAGGAAGGAATTTCTGACACATACTACAACATGGATGCACCTTGAAGATATTATGCTAAGTGAAATAAACTAGTCACAAAAGGACAAATATTGCATGATTCCACTTATATGAGGTACCTAGAGAAGTCAAGTTCATGGACAGAAAACAGAATGGCGGGTGCTAGGGGCTGAGGGTAGGGGGAGTGGGGAGTTATTGTTTAATGGGTACAGAGTTTCAGTTTGGGAAGATGAAAAAGTTCTGGAGATGGACGGTGGTGATGGTTGCACAACAATGAGAATGTACTTAATATGTCACTGAACTGGTACATTTAAAAATGGTCAATTTTATGTTAGGTATATTTTAATACAATAAAGAAAAAAGTCTATTGAGATTTAAACAGTAAAACTAATTCTTTGTTTTGTGTCCACTAGGGAACTCCCACAAATTTCTAAGACATTAAAAATCACAAGAGAAGAATCTAGTTTGTGTGCTATTTTCACCTCAGGATAGCATTTTTGGGAAGATAAACTTGTTTTAGAAACTCTTCCAGAATCCTTGAGAGCGAACAGTAAGGTAAGCAGCCCCATCAGCCTTTATTTTGTGGAGTGACAGCACCTGGGAGCTGTCGGGAGGTCGAGGAGAGGAAGGAGATGCTGTTTGACCTTCTAAATGCCTGTCTTCCAAACCCAAAGAGACCTCAGGGAGGGGCAGAACCTTGGGCTTCAGGGATGGTCCCTGGTCTCGCAAAGGAGCTAGAGACAAGAGGCAGTGGGGGAGGGGGGAGGAAGGAGTCTTTAAATTGTTCTAATTTTAGAAAAGGTGACTTTTAAAAAATTGGGAGATGAGCTCACAGGTGTTCATTTTATTGTATGACATATATCACCTACGTTCTTTGGTATCAAATAGTTTATAAATGTATTCCAGTTGCCTGTTCTAATATTTTAAGTTTTTCATGTTTAATTGCTAAATTATATCATTACATTTTGGTTTTAGAAATTCCCTTCCACTTCCATAACAAAATTATTAAGTCATTAATTATTCACTCATTTCATGTAATGTCAGAAGGAAAAAAAATCCTT
This sequence comes from Equus przewalskii, assembly GCF_037783145.1. NCBI lineage: Eukaryota > Metazoa > Chordata > Mammalia > Perissodactyla > Equidae > Equus > Equus przewalskii. The sequence goes on from NC_091846.1 coordinate 69,628,300, forward strand.
AAAAATATATAATCTGGTTGTCTTAAACACAATGTTTTAAAGATTAAAAAAAAGTCACCAAAATCTGTTGATTCTTAATCTGATGACTCACCTAGCTATTAAAACAACAAACTGCCTTTTTTAAAAAACAAAAAACACATACAAAAGTCGAGATACTAATATAGGGACTCTCAGGTCTCCATCGCTCACTTAAACAGTGATCGACTCCTGGCCTGTCTGTCTTCATCTATATGCCTCCACCCTTCCTGCTTCCTCTTAGGTTATTTTGAAGCAAATCCCAGACTTTATATGGTTTGATCCATAAATATTTCAGCATATGTCTCTAAAAGAAAAGGACTGTTTTTAAAGCATACCTGTGATGTCATTATCACACCCAACATTTTAACGATTTGTTAACAGAACTGAATGTACCTCCTGGCTATTTTTCATGATTGTTCGGTAAGCTTGCCTCACTGGTCCCAGGAGTACAGGGAAGCAGAAGAACATGATGCATCTGGTGCTGGCTTTGAAGTGAGTTAGACAGTCTCGAGAGTGAACCGGTTCTGCCATAAATAGCTCTGTGACCCTGGGAGAGTTACTTAAACTCAGAGTCCTACATCTGGAAAATGGGGGAAGAAATTCCACCTACCTTGAAGACTGTTACATAATTAAATGAGAAAAATATATAAACACATACACACGCGTGCGAGCAGATAGTCAATAAATGGCAGCTATTAACAGCAAAGTCATCTATGTTCATGAGGAAAAAACTTCCTGCTAGAAACTCCCTATTAATCACTGCTAAAATAATTTTTGGAACCACTCGGATGGGGACAGCTACGCTGTGAATTCATGTGTCCCAAGAGCTGGCAAACTTTGTAAAGGATGGGGCAGTAAGCATTCTACCCTCTATTGAAACTCCTAACCACTGCCATGGTAGGGCAAAAGCAGCCACAGACAAAATGAAAACATGCGGGTGTACCTATGTTCCAGTTACGCTTCATACGTGGACATGGAAACGTGAACTTCATGTGACTTTTTATATGTCACGAAATAACAGAAGGTGAATTTCTGACACTTGCTGGGGCCAGTATGCATAATCGCTATACAAATTCTAGATGTATCACATCCAACTTCTATGATACAACAATTTGGAAGGTATGATTTGACTCGGAGACGATCAGAATCCATATAAGGAGTAGAGTTAGACAGAGGTTCCACTGTGTCAGTAAATGCACCGCTGCTAATAACCAAGCAATCCTCTCCCCAAACGGTCACTGCAACTTCATTAGTCCAACAATGACTTTCTTTGTAAGTAGTAACAACACTACAATGAAAAAACAAGAACCTCATAGTCCAGGGGCATATTCACATTTTAGCATTTTTGTATTTTTTCAAGAGGTTTTAATAAAAAAAAATCACCAAAAGCTTCTTCCTCTACAATTTTCTTGGAAATAAAACCACAAAAATCAATCACAACAGCTTTGGTAGCAAGAGCAGCAGCTCTTGGTTTCACCATCCCACAGGATACTCTCATGTGAACACTGATGCACAACCCCTGAATTATTGAAAAAACAATGGAGTAGGGAGACATATCTAAAGGGAGTTTACACCCTTTGACCCACATTCCCTCAAAGTGATAACTTATATAAACAGATAATTTCCCCTCTGTTAAAACATTGCTCAATAGGACAAAAACACGAAGAAGATGCAAAATTAAGAAGGCAAACATCATGCTTACGTTCTCTAAATGCTTTACAGTAGCCAAGGAAAGACAACAGAAAGAACAGGGCACCCAGGAGGTCTGCGCGGCCGACAACACCAGCAACCTTAAAGGAAGAAGAAGAAGAAAAGATTTACGTAAAACATATTTAAGCAAAACTTCAGCAATATAAAAAATGCCTTAGAAATAGAAAACAAAAACCTTACTAGACTCTGCCATCTACTAAAATAACCTGTGTAACTGTGCAACAGCCGTGTGGTCTTATCTTACAATTGGTTTTCTTTTCCCTTTTGATCTAGGCCTTGGGTGAACTGCTTTCAAGAGAAAGCTGGATTGGTTTGAACCTATGGCTGGCTACTCTGTGAGCAGGACAGTCAGCGACACCTATGTGCAGTGAAAGCCCTGTCTTCAGCACGCTGCCCTCCAGAGCTCCAGAGACCTATGCTTTTGACCAGGTTACCAAGTGGATTTCCAACCAGAAAATGTGATCAGCTCAAAGAACATGATATTTAAAAAAAGATTTGATTGGAAACATGAAAGAAAGGTGGGAAATAAGTGTTAAAAGTTATCAGGCATATAGACAAAGAGCAGGAATAATTGTTCAAAGCTGCCTCTGTCATTTTTTCCTCCCTTCAGACCAAAATCAATCACGTGGGTTAACCAGCAAAGCAGAACGCTTCAAAAGTGATTGACAAGTAGGATGAAAACAGAATACAATCTCTACCATTTCTTACCCCCATTTTCCACATCTGATGACCCCCTTCCCTTGTTTACCTCAGTGACAATGAAGCAATACAAAATTTGTGCCTTAGTTCTTTTAGGCTGATTACTCTAATCATTGTTTTCCAAATGTTTCATGGCACTGAAAGCCATGGAATTCTACCCATGAGTGCTGGTCTAGTTCATGTGGCATTCTTTACTAACGAGCACCTGGATATGACATATAGCAAAGTTTTACTGTGATTCTCCATTAACAGCGGGTAAGTTCACCTTTTCTTTCTTTTTTTTTTTTGAGGAAGATTAACCCTGAGCTAACATCTGCTGCCAATCCTCCTCTTTTTGCTGAGGAAGACTGGCTCTGAGCTAACATCTGTGCTCATCTTCCTCTACTTTATATGTGGGATGCCTGCCACAGCATGGCTTGACAAGCGGTGCCATGTCCGCACCCGGGATCCAAACCAGCAAACCCCAGGCCCCGAAGCAGAATGTGCAAATTTAAAGGCTGTGCCACCTGGCCAGCCCCTAAGTTCACCTTTTCTTAAAGGACAGATTTATGATACGTGAGATGTGGAATAGGACTACGGAGATAAGAGACTCTGCAATGAATGTGAAAATTACTATATTTACATACAATTCCCAAGTGTCTATAGAACCAATAGCTAAAAAGAATGCCTTTAAGGAGCAGTTTCCCACTAGACTGGTTAGATATGAAATGCTGAGGGCGATTATCCATTCTGCAACCCGTGGTGTCACACAATTGCTAAGAAGAATGGAGGAGGAGCTGGCCCTGAGACTGAGTGGAACGGTTAAGTTGGCCTACTCCACTTCAGCAGCCCAGGGTTTCACCGGTTCGGATCCTGGGCATGGACATGGCCCCGCTCATCAGGCCATACTGAAGTGGCGTTCCACACAGCACAACTAGAAGGACCTACAACTAGAATATACAGCTATGTACTGGGGGGCTTTGGGGAGGAGAAGAAAAAAAGAAAAAGAAGATTGGCAACAGATGTTAGCTCAGGTGCCAATCTTCAAAAAAAAAAGAAGACTGAAGGAGCTGATGAATCCAACCTGTGAATGCCATGCATATGAAAGAAAGCTAAGGACAAACAAAGGTTACACAGATCTGGAACAAGCAGGCCAGGATGCCGGCGTGGGGGGGGGGGGGGGTAACAGTCCAATTACCTCACCAATGAACGGAACGTGCCAGGAGAGCTCTTGAAAACTCAGGCTTGTAACTCACTCAGTTAGGGGTACTGTAAAATCAGAGACGTAGCGAAACCAAACAGAGCCTGGTACACAGCAAGTGCTGGCTCACTGATAGTTCCCGCGTGAATCCCGAAGGGTGCTTCCATACACAGGGGAGCAGGAAGGAACAAAGGACACAGCAGCTCGGGGGGAGGCAGGTATGGGCTCCTCAGCACTGAGGTAAGTGACAAGGGAGCAGCTAGAGCCCCTGGTCCCATGGGCCTCCCCTCAGGACGATGAGAGGGAAAACAGCAACACCTTCCTTCCAGCTGTGGCTACCTACAGGGCCTGAGCACGGCCCAGAACCCCAAACCCTGACAGAGGATAAAGTAAGTAAAACCAACACAGAGAAGCTCATCCAAGGAGCTCTACCTCCGGCTGGTTACTCGAGTTGTCGACCTTCTTTTCGTTCATTTTTAAATTTTTAAGGCTGGGTTAAATGTAGAGAAGGAGATAACATGGGGGTACAGATAGGAGGAAACTGACTACAAACAATTTGCCAAAACAATGAACGGTAAACATACAAAAAATCTCTCTTAAGAATGCTAATTTTAATGACCCATAACTTTTTCTTACAGTTTGAGTTTGAATGGGTTTCATGCAATGGAGGAGTGGGGGAGATGAAGAGATTTTCTTTAAATATTTCCTTCTCTCCTATAGCTAGACTTCCCATGGGTTCTTTTTAAATATCTCAAAGAATTTGGAGTTAAAATGTTCTGGGATTACATTTATCTGGGGCGTGTGTGTGTGTGTGTGTGTGTGTATGTACACATCCAGTTACACTTGTTGACACTTCAAACTTTTGCTATAAACTAACTTCACAATATTTAACATCAGAATTTTAGAAAAATTTCTTTGGTTAATAACTCAAATATTTTATTTAAGTTCACACTAAATTAGACAAGAACCAGAACAGTCAATCAGTACTTCTGCCAGAAATTCCCTGATTTCTGATCAATGTGTATGCTACTGCTAAACATTTCACCATAAAGAGAACTCACACTGAAACAAATTTTACTTCAGTCACAGTTACATATAAATAAATAGTTTACAACTAATCTTTTACAACAGTTCCCTTCAGTCCTCTGAATTTGCTGAAGCAAAAAATTATGAGAATTTTTTTAATCAGCTTTAAAGTAAGAAGATATTAGAAGGTTGTGAGAATTCCACAATCCTCTAAATACCCAAGAAGAGATAGTTTAATACACTTAATAAAATCAGATGCTAAAGGCAGGGATTCTGTGTAATATTTTGAAACTTACTTCAAGATGCTCAGCACAGTTGGTTAATATGTAGGTATTTAAATACATATTAAGTGCAGAAGTCTGTTGTGGAGAGGCTGTAAAGTACATGCAGTGTGTTATCGCAGGCACGTCACGCTCACACAATGAATGACTAGAATCAAATGTTTTACTTCAGCAAACATGACTTACATTTTTAAAGGGTTCCATGGTGCTGGGGATAGGCTGGTCACTAAAAATCCCCTAAGTGTTTAGTTAAATTCCAAAACAGCTTGTACCAAATATATTCAGCAGCAGCTCAATGGAATACAGGTACGGGCCCCTGCCCAGCAGGTGAGTCACCTGTCAGGAGCTGCCCCACCACCCCGGCAGTCCGTCAAGGGAAGGAGGACAACACAGGGAGTGAAGATGAGAAGGAAGGTGGGGAGAATGCACGAGCAATCCCCAGCAGGGCGTGGGACCCACTTTCCAGTTCAACGCGAAGCTTGTCGGCACCTCCTCAGCCCGGGCCTCGGGAGACCAGAATTTAAGTTCTATCTCTACATCCATCCATCAGTTGACTGACCTCGGGGAAGTCCTTTCCTTCATCCTCCCAGGTCATTTCCTCTTCTGTAGAGTGGAAACTGTTATGCGAGCCCATCTGCTCTCACTGAGTTTTTGGGACAGTCACGTTAAGTATGAGAAGGCATTTTGAAAATTATAAAGCTCTCAGCTATCACAGGAAAATTGCATCAGACCCTTTGCTGAAGAAAGTTTCTAGGCCTCTGGCTTTTGGACCCCAAAGCCAGGCAATATTCCTTTATAGCGTGGTCATATAAGCGAAACAGAAAGTATCAGCTGAGATCATACCATATGGTTATGACAAAGTCTTCACCAATACAGGACTCTGCATTTTTCACAAGAGAGACCTGTTGGACCTACATATAATGGTCTCAGATGTCTGGCAGGGCATGGCAGAGCACACTCTCTATAGCTCAACAAGTATTTAAGGGACACCTGTTTTAGGAAACGAGCCGACATACAGGCGCCTTCTAATCCTTACACGAGTGCAGAGGCCACGGGCAGACGATACTTACACACTCGGTGTGCACTGGATGCACGGCAAACAGCAGTGCGGCCAGCAGGGATGACCTCGGGGCCAGGTTTAACCTCCGGCCTTTACTGGTGTACTGCAGGCCGCCGAACAGCACCGAGAAGACATCCACCATGAGGACAGAGATGCCACCATGCAGGAGGATGTTGACCACGTGGAAACTCACAGGGTGGAAGCCTCCGGACAAATAGTAGTTAATCCTGTAGTAAACGAAGAGTGTTCATACCACCCGTGCAGAAGCACGTGAAATAACACGCAAATCGTCCGAAGGAAAAGGCTGAGTGAAAATATTAAAGGCGGAAGAAAAAGACTGTGTGCAAGTTTGGTAAAAACAGCATCAAGATAAATAAGGCCTGTCAAGCTAAGAAGGTTGAAGAAAAGGTAAGAACATAATTAACTGCACAAGGAAAATGGAAGATAAAGGCATCTCAGAGGAGTGGGACAGAAAATACTTGGAGAGGAAAAGGGAAAGGAAAACCAGATAATTTTTTAAGTGCAAAAAGGCAAGACTACATTCCAAGAAGATACAATATACCACACACTACTCACGGCCAGCCCACAGGGACCTGGGTTTAGGACAGTCACGTAACTTGCTCAATAAAATTGCAGTTTGTCCACCACTCTTCTGTCCAATGAAACACTTGCTTGTTGTCAGGGGTCCTTATTTCTGACTGCTTTTCAAGTACCAGCCGTTCTAATTCATCACTTCCATGCTTCAATGAGATCTATACACTACTATCTAATGCACCCAAGAAACAGCTAGGAAAGGGAACTTTTGTGGGGTGAACAAATTTATTTAATGGAAACAGCACCCTGATTAATGGGGGGGGGGTTAGATTGTTTTTAGCTTCATTTTATTTCTGTATATTGGAATTTATACCTTTTTTCTCGTAGTGGAAAAAAATCAGTTTCATTAGATGCCACATGTTGTTTTCACTCACATCATTTTCTTGGTGTTAACCAGCAAAGGGTCCCACCTCCAAGAAGTGTACTAAGTACGGAACGCTTTGCGTCATCCTTGTGCAGGGGCCATGCTAATCTTCTCTGTAGTGTTCCACTTTTCTATGTGTACTGCCAGAGCGAGCCCTGAAACAAAGTTTCCTCAGGCATGTTCTCTCCATCTTCCCATGACCTAACTCCTAATGGCTGAAGTTAGTACATACTTCTCAGACACCCACATAGGTGAGAGGCTTATACTCGCCTCGGAACCACTATCTTGACTCATTGACACGGAGAACCTTGTCCCATCAAACCTGGTACAATATCATGCACAAACCTCGGGTGACCATCCCGTACAGCCCATGCTGGCATACCTCACCTGAAAGTCAGGACGGTGAGAGGTCGGTAGGACTTGTGGCTGGTGTTGCTGCTCAGCCTACTGCCCCAGAAGTCATGATGCCACAGGTCCCCAAGGGGCGTTTCAGCTCGGAGGTCCTACAGGAACACAACAGAGGACAGTCTGGGCAAAGGAGTCACAACTCTTTCCTCACCCCACATCTAAGCCCTCACCAAGACCTCTTCTTCAAGTTCCTCATACCTCTGTTCTCCATCTCTCCTACCAGTCCTGGGCCAAGCGCCATCATTACTCACCTAGGATACAGCCAGGACTCCTAGTGAGTCCACTGTGCCCTCTGATATGTTCTCCACATCGATTTGTCCCAAACGCAAACTGGGTCACCCCACCCTACCCTGCTTAAAACACTGCAATAGCTAACCCCCACCCCCGCTCCACCCCCAAGGCAAAGCTGATGTCCTGACATGGATGTCACAGCCTGGGGTGCTCTGGCTCCTGCCAAACTCTGCAGGCTCATCTCGGACTCTGTGTTCCTGCTACTGGCCTTTGTCTGCTCCCCACACAGCTCTTGCTGCCACCCACCCCGAAGGCTTTGCATGTGCAGGTCTCTATCCAGACAGTCACCCCTCAACTCTTCACAGCTCAACTCCTCCCACAATTCCTATCTCAGCCAGCGAGCTATGACCTTCCTGAGCTGATGCAATTCCCCTTCCATGGGTCTTGGGGTGTGTCGCACCTGTCCTCTCACTGCTTGGGACACTGGTGATTTACAATCACCCAACTATTATCTGTCTGCCCCGCTGGACTGGGGCTCTACCAGGCCCGGGCCACACCTGTGTTTGCTGGGAGTAAAGAGAAGGTGCTTAATCCATGTTTAGTGAATAAATGGATCATATAGCTGAACAAGATCACTATTACCCTCTCTCATATCCAACACATAAGGTAATTTACCAAAAATATCCCAGTTAAAACATGAGCGGATTAACATATATTTTTTAAAGTTCCCCATTTTTGATCATGAGCTAAGCAGAGAGTAAAATTAAAGAAAAACAACTTCCACATAATTTTTAAAGATGAAGATCATTCAATACTAAAAAATGAGACCTATCTCACTACTAAGGTAATTTAATTTGGTACTGTACTACAGATACTTAAAAATGCATTTTTTTACATTTAAATATGCACCCAGATTGTTTAAATTGTGTCTAACAAGAAGAAAGGCAGACAAGGCACTATGAAGAAGTAACAAAACTGCATGTTAATGTTCCCTTTAAAGCATAATTAAACGGGAACATTTCAGGGACTAGGAACGATGATGTGCTAAGCACCACACCAGCTATCAGTCGAGACGCTCGTGGCAGTAACCAAGATCAATGGATTGCCTTAAGCAGAAAAGGAAGGCTTTAAAGGAGATCACAAGGCTCGCTGACTCGCGGGTGGGCAGGTTTGGGACTGTGCAGCCGGGAGCACACCCACAAATCACATCAGACCCTGCCCTCTTTGCATGAGTAGCTCCTGACGCCAACAGGTGGGTCCGCCTGATAGCAGAGCTCGTGCTGTGTCTGCATCTAAGGTGGACAGTCTTTGCAGCTTACAACAATCTGAAGGTGGGGAAGACCCCACACAGAAGAAGTAGGTATGGCAAATCTTGGGCGGCCCAAGAGCAAGGCACATGGTGGAATTTGGTAAGAATTTGCTACTTAAGGGCTTGCTGACTCAAAGGGGAAGGCTTGAGGACAGGTGATAGATGCAAAGTTTGTCACCTGATACCCACTTTGAGGGTGAATTTCACTTCCATTGGGTATTGGCTTGAGAGGCCTTGAGCATACAACTCCTAAGAGCCAGCTATTTCGTGAAGGTTGTGTAATCCACTCACTAACTCAGTTTACTCAGTTACAAAACCGGAAGTCTGTCTTCTTTTTCATTGTCCCAGAAGTACCTGCCAGTTGTGAAGGGGTTGGGCGGAGAATCTTTCCCTCCATTTGAGCAGAAAATGAACACCAACCAAGCTCTAAATATTTGATTAGGTATAGCCTACACATCGCAGGGCGCGCTACAGGAAGAAAGGTCAATTTTTCCTCCTAACGATTTATGGAAAAGATGTGTTCTGTCTGAAATTCCTGCTAATTCCACTGTCTCAAAGAAAACCATCATCTCAATGAAAAAAGGCAACTCAACCCTACAAGGAAGCATCTGGAAAGCAGTCTTTAGCACCAACAAAACCCAGTAACAGCCTGTTTCACATTACCGTAGGCACGGGGCCAATGAACGGAGGAGGGCCTTTCATTAAACAGGAAAGAAAAAAGGGAGGGCTAGCAAGTTAACAAAGGGGCACAGTGTGATGCTCTGGAAAACACGGCCAAGACAATGTGCAGTAAAGCCACAAAATGGCTTCATCTGCCGTACCCCACACAGAAGGAAAGAGAATCATACCCACACACCAGGGCATCCCACACCCAGCAAACTCACGTGTCCTCTCTGCCTTCTCACCAAAGCTCTTCGACATAGGGTCCGAGTTAACACTTCATAGACCTTCCACTTTATAATAATGGAAGAGTCAAGAAACTCTCAACAAAATGAAGAATGCAATTAAAAAAATAAAGTCACATCCTAGCATCCTCGTTAGAAAAGCAATTCCGTAGCTAGTAAGCCACCAATGTGACATAGTGGCTTAGAGATACACACTTCTTTTTCTTTCAGCATGGTTTAGAAAAGAACTGAAGCAGAAACATCTGCAGTAACTGCTGGGTGAACATGAGGAAAATTACAAGTGAAGCACTTGAATTAAAAACAAATGTCAACAATGCCTGGTCTGTGCTGCTGAAACTGAGAAAATCAATTCCAATGTTACAAATAAAGTATCTGCAAAACAGTTACCCCCATCTCGCCCTAGAATACATGTTTGTCTCATAGAGAATTTTTCTCAACATTTTCAATATGAAGATGACTTTCTCCTCATGTGGTAGAATCTATGACTTCAAAATTGTAAGAGCATTCAACAACATTACAAAGAATCCTAAAACTGCATCTACTAGGCAGAGATTAGTGCATTCCTTCCAGCTCTCTTTATTGGTCAAGGCACATGCATAAAATATCCGAGGAGTAGCTAGACTGCCCCAAGGCTCTAAGCCTGCCATTTCCGAATTCCTTCTCCTCTGGGCTCTCCCTGCCTCTGAGTTTTCTTGTTCTGATTTTCTTTTAGCTTTCTTAAATCTTTTTCCTCCCTCTCCACAAACCTATTTCTTCTTCCCTATCTCAGTTAATGAGTGAAAAAGAATATCATTTTCCTCACACCCACTGGTGAGCAAAACTGGCTGGGTTTTGCAAATTCAGCAAATTTGAGTCTGCAAACATGAAATGAGCAGGAACTGCAGTATGCATGGGCAGCATACTCCTCGTCCTTCAGCAGCTGTCAGCAGGCTGTCCTGAAGCCATCAGCAAAGGACAAGGAGCAGTGAGCTCGCGGCCTGCTGCTGAGAATGCACCTTTTGCTGGGGCATCCGACTCATCCATCACTGCAGCAAATGCACCATTTTTTTTCGGGTAACATTTCTGGCATAGAGTTATGAAAATTTCTCACAAAACCTGAAATATTTAGTCTGCAATGCCCGGGAATACTCTCGCCTTGCAATCTTAGAATTAACAGTCTCTCTGAGACATGTGTGGACTGGGACCTCAAATAGGGTAGGTGGGGAGGGTGAAGCTTGAGTTTAGGCCGGGGTTGGAGACCCTGCTGCCAGCAATCAAAGGGGCTCTAAATCAAGGAGCGCTATCTAAAAGAGACGGGAAATCTAGAGCACACAACTGAGCCCAGGCAAATTCTTAACCCAAGGTTAACAGACAAGAATTCAACATAAACTTAAGATTATTATGGAGATGTAGGCAAGTGGTTAACGTAAGTTTATCAGAAAGGAATTAAGACACGAACCTTATTGTTAACAATAGCTTCAGAGTCATCAAAGACAAAATCTCCATCATAGCTTCGTGCAAAGCAGACGAGGGAAACAAATCCCACCACTAACTTAGCCCAGGAAGGAGGAAGAACAGAAGATGGAAAGATGTGATCCAATTCGGCGTCCAACTCGGCCATTTTGAAAACTGCAGGCTGCCAGCCTCCTGCTCCAGCATTATGCTGGTTAGAAATCTGCAAGAAAAATAACGTGGTGTAAATATTCATCAACACATTGTTGGGAATGTTTCTGCGGTGGACATATTTACCTTAAATGAAGAAGAGCTAGAGTCATTTATGCTGTGTTTTATAGGATGTGATCATAAAAAAACTTTAAGTTGTGGCTTTCAAACTCTAGTGGGCAGAAAAGTCACTTGGGACACATGCAGCTTCTTCTAGGCCCAAACGCAACCTACCACATAGGAAGCCCTTGGGTTTCTGATGCTGGACTGTCCCTGAGAAACACTGATTTAAAGATTTTATTTTTTCCTTTTTCTCCCCAAAGCCCCCCGGTTACAAGGTACATAATTGTATATTCTTCGTTGTGGGTCCTTCTAGTTGTGGCATGTGGGATGCTGCCTCAGCGTGGTTTGATGAGCAGTGCCATGTCCGCACCCAGGATTTGAACCAATGAAACACTGGGCCGCCTGCAGCGGAGTGTGCGAACTCAACCACTTGGGCACAGGGCCAGCCCCAGAGAAACACTGATTTAATGGAATCCTTTAATTATCAACCCTATAAGGCAAATCATTTTTATAGTCCTTGAACCAGTTCTACCATCTTGCTTCATCCAATCAAGAAAAAATCTATCAATATTCATTGTTGAGTCTTAGCACACTGTGTGTATGTGTGTTGTGGGGTATGAAACACAGACTTAGAACTCAGAACACACCCACGCCACTTAGACGAAAATCGGGCAGAAAGAAGAGTTTAGCAGAGAGAATGAGGCAGGGCACACAATCGACAGCCAGGTCAGTGGTTCACACACAGAGGATAAACAGTGGAAGGAGAGAACATTGCAGACCGACTGGTGTGGGGGCAATATGTCATCCTAGAAATACAGGGCTAGCTGTGTTCTAAAGGAGAAGAGGGGAGGGGAGGCTATTCCAGGTGAGGATAGGACCTTCAACACTGGTGAAAGAGTCAGGTTAAAAATATACACTTATTTTTAACTTTTCTTTCAAACAGGCAAAACGTCAAAGCCTGAAACTTGTGTCTTTCAGCCTTGTCATTTATGAGTTCTGTGGCCTTGTGCGTGTCTCCTGTCCTCTCAGAGTCCACCTCCTGTGCCATTCTGCAAAGCATGAGAACTTCCCAGCAGCAAGAGCTGCCTAAGAGCTTCAACCTTGGAATCCACCCAAACATCAAACTACCCTCCCAATCACATTTTATCTGGCCCCATTCCCACCACACCCTCAACAGGTGCTTTCTTTGCATTTACCAGGTTCACATTTGGATGAAACTTCTTTGGACAAGTTACTTAACCTCTCTGGGCCTCAGTTTCCTCACTTCTAAAGTGGGAGCTATAACTGTGCTCAGCCTACATGGTGGTCATGCGGGTTAAATGAAACACCTATCTAAGATGCTCAGAAGCACTGCCGGGCTTTAAGAAAGGCCCAGGGGAGGTTAGCTATTATTATAGGTCTATTTTCAAGGAGGGTAAACGCATAGGCACAGAACAATCTTCTTTTGAAAATCCCCTTGAGTGGTTGGCTTATTGGTACCAAAGCTCTTGTCCTCCCTACAAAGGGACCTGGCTCCCATTCCTCTCACGCTGATGGAGGAGAATCCCAGGCCCCTTGACTGGAAAGGCAGTGTAGATGTATGTTTCTGGATCTCCAAAGGAATACCCCAGATTATGGAGTCAATAAGAAGTCAGCCAAATAGGCCATCTGAGGTCACAGGTATCTTTTCTACAGGGGTCTATCTGAGTGACCACGGAGAGAGATCCAACAGTCAACGGGACACCCCATCCAGTGGTAACATTGTCCCTTTCCAGGTGCTGGAAAGAGGTCCAGATTTACAATCCAGAGAGGAAGGCTCTGCAGCTCTCTCACCATTGGCCCCTCAAGCTTCTCCATCAAATGTAACTCGTGCTCTCAGCAAGTGCCGGGGGGAATATTCCAGCTACTATCTGCTGCCTTTCTTTTCTTTTCCGCTGAATGGATAGACCATTGGTTGAATCCAAGGTACAGCTGCAAACATAATATAGGTCACCAGGCAGGGCCCAACCACTGTCTACATGTCAGCTAAAGAAATTACTCCTGGTGCTAAAAATAAATTTTAAAAAGGCTGAATAGTTAGGAAGATACCATAACTTAACATGGAGGGAACAAAAGTGTTCTTTGATTTAGCAAATTAATGTAGAGGAAAGCAAACATTTTATAGCAATTTTAGGGGCACAACAGAGCTGTGAGATGACGAATGGTCACATAACTTGTCTTGATGTTATCTGCTTTAGGCCCAAATATTTGAATATTATTTCACAAAAGGTTGTCATGAAGTTCAAACGGCCTTACAGGAAGAATACAGAATCAAGAAATAATTTGTGCTCCGAAATAAGCTGTCGTGCCTCACTTTTCATCTGATTCTTTGTAATACAGACTAATCATTTTGGTCCTCAGGCAACAGCTGAGATATACGGAAGGCGGACTGTGGGCCAGGCCTGGACTCCTGGGGAGTCAACCCCAGAATGCTCTCCCTCTCTTATGCTGCAGGAACATCAGGGGACCCAGAGTTGTCTCACTCCCTGCCCTCCTCCTTACTTCTTGCCTCCTAATGCAGCTTCCCTCCCCTCGTCTCCAAGGTTCCTGCTTCTTTGCTGCCCCTGAAAACACTCACAAATGCCCTCTTCACTTAAAGCTTAACAGTTAATGTGTATAGTGGGATAGTTCAGAGAATACTGTGGATTAGCATATGCAATAAAGGCTACAATGTGTTAGGAACGCGTGCAAAATTCTCAGACTCTAGAGCATGGCCTCTGGAGACAGATTTGGACTTGCTCCCTGCATGACCTTGAGCTACTCAGGCTTCCTAAGGACCAATTCCTCATCAGCACAATAGGGTAGGTACCACTACTGACTTCAGGAGGTTGTGGTAAGGATTAAAGGAGAGAAGGGATGGACACGATTACTTCCCTTCATTGTTATTATTTTGGAGAAACTAGTTCCCGGTGCCTAGTCCCTGACCTCCTGTCTTGGGAACACCAATGTTGTCAACAACTGTTTCTTCCTGTAGATGGACTTACTAACCAAGGCCAGCAGTAGCCCATCAGGTGACCGGATGCAATGGAGAAAAGGGCGCCCTTCTTTTGGGCGGACACAGGGCACTGCTTCCCTTGCCAGGCATCTGTGTGTCCTGCACAAACTGCTCAGCATTACGGTGATCCTGTTCCCTACTCCCCTTCCTGCAACAGTAAACGGCTTTTGCTCTGCAATGATCCCAGCCAGGCCTGGGCTCAGGTAAAAGCAGCCGTGCTGGAGTGAGGTGGTACAGACAGGTGCACCGGCCCCCTCTACCATCTTTTGTACTCAGGCCATGAAATAGGAAGGCACATATTCCGTTTTTCTCTTGATGGGCCATTGGCTGCATTGCCCTGTTCCTCTTCTCCCGGTGATGTCCTGCCTGGGAGCCCTGGCTCCTGGATGGGGCTGGACGGTAAATTCACCATATGGAGTGAGAAGAAGGGAGCCCCACTGTGGCCTCAGGCTCAGTCCAAGCAGCGCTCCACCAGCTTTTCCAGTGATAAAGTTGATGCTCTAATCCCTATCTCACTCCTGTGCTAATTTCTCATGGTGGTCAGAATTAACCTGCCATAGCAGCAGTAGAATTTGGAAGGAAGCAAAAGTCTCTTTATTGTCAATGTCTCAAACTTCTAATATCAAGCCTCTATTTTCAGGGGGTTAAAACAAATGAATCAAACATCAATGAAAAGGTCAAAAAGACACCCGCCCCCTCCCCCCCAAATAAACAACGAAGAATCACTGAGCTGTAAACCCCAGGGACCCAGGGACAGCTGACACAGCCTGTACTGCAGGAAACGGGATCGGGGAGACCAAACCTGAACGATTCACCCTAGAAAAAGGAGTAGCAGCCACCTACTACAGAATATTCTTCCAGATGCACTGAAGGGCCTGTGGCCTCTGGCCGGCCTTTCTACCCCATCAGCAACAATCCAACCACACACCAGCTGTCCTCTGCCAGGCTGAGATGAGACAGTTCTCTGGGAATCGGATTAAAGAACCCGATTATTTCTGACCCAGCATATGGAGACCTGAGCCCACTGCTCCTCCCTTGGGGCCCTCAAGGCACCGGAGACTGTCATCTCCACCTCCCTCCACCACGCAGCACTGAACAAAATGCTCCTGGAAGTACCTTCCTCTAGTGATCACCTTCCCGTTTTTAATTCAGTAACACATGAGGGCCATGCCTGTCGATAGGAAGAATGACTGTGTGTGCTTCGACAGCCACCGTCCCACTGCCCCAGAAAGTTCCCAGCTTGCTAGCCTGTAGCTATTTTCCCATCTAAGTCGGTCTGCATCACTTTACCCCACCTCCATCTGGGGCGCGCCAGGCACGGTCAGGACTGCAGGGAGAGGGAACAGGAAGGGGGTCCAGTCAGTCATTACTGTAGTTGTTTCTCAAGGAATTCTCCCCATCCATCTGCTCTCCCAGAGAAAGAACAGTGTGGGATGATTCACAACGCTCTGGCTAGATCTTTCCTCTAACTCCTCCCTTCTTTTGTGTGTGGTTAAAAAAAAAAAAAAAGAAAATACACACAGCTCACAGTCACAACATCAACAAGACCAGAAACCTCTCGGAGTTTGCAGGAGCTGAGGCGGCGGTTGCGCCACCTGCTTGGCTTCCCCAACTCCAACCCCCCGCAGGGAAGTGCTAGCTCGGTGGCCCAGGGCCCTGGCTGGTGGCACGCCGCACCCCCGCTGCTCCGCTTGGCAGCCAGAGCGGAGTAGCTGGTGCTCTCGGCGCTGCAGGGGAGCCGCCTTTAACCCAGGCGGGCGGCCAAGCAGCCCGGCTGCGGCCAGCCATCGCCCGCGCCGCAGCCAGCTGGCGCCCAGGCGCAGGGAGACGCGGGGCCCCGCGACCAGGTGACCGCTCCACAGACGCAGAGCAGGCGCCCGGTGCACCTCGGACGGAAGGAGCGCCCGCGCAGCTGGAGCGGGCAGGGGCGGTGGGAGCGCAGGAGCCCCCTCCACGCCGCACCCTTTGTCCCGCGCGCTGCTCACAGCCGGGCGCACGGTGCCCGGCGCCCGCATATCCCGTGACCCAGGCCCCCGACCGCAGCCTGGGTCCTGGAGCCAACTCCTCCAGCTGCGGGGCTCGGGGCGCGGCGGCAGCGGGGAGCCAGTGCCCGCCCCGCGCCCAACTCCGCTCACCCCCCCGGCGCGCTCGGCCCTGCAGGGGCCGCCCCGCGCCTTACCTGCCAGGAGCCCGAGCGGCGGCCGCATGCCTCCCGGGCGCGGAAACTCCGGCCGCTCTCGGCGCCCGCAATGAGCTGGGCAGGGGGAGGGGCCGCCCGCCCTGCGCCCCCGCCCCCCGCGGCGGCCCCCTCCCGTGCCGCACGCCGCGCGCCGCCCGCACCGTCCGCGGCTCCCCACGCGCGCGGGCGCTCACTCTCACACTTCCGCCTCGGCCCGCCCCCCTCTTCACGGTCATTGGCTACTTCTGCCGTCACTTTCACGCCGCAGCCGGTCCCTCTTGAGCCCATTGGTGGACACGCTGGTGACGTCAGGCCACAGGGCACTAGTCGCGGCGAAGGAAGCGCAGGGACAGACGGACTCGGAGGGAGAGAAGGGAGAGGAGTTCTGGGCGCCAAGCCCGGGCGGGGCCGGGGCGGGAAGGGGCGGCCCTAGCCTGTCCCGGGCGAGGCGGGCTGCGGCTGCGGACCTTCGTAGGCCGCCGCTGGCGCGTCCTTTCCCCTGCGGTGCGCCGGCCTGTCTCGCGCTCCTCGCGCTGTCGGTGGCGCTCCGCGGAGGCACTGCGGCGGCTCTGCAGGCAAGGAGCTGGATCGCAACCACCACACTCTAGACTCCTTCCTGGCTGGGAGGAGTTGTTTCAAATGCGTGTCTCTACTTTCTGCCTCGGAACGGAACGGAGACTGCGTTCTTGGATCCAAGGCCCGGCTGCTCCGGCTTTTGTTTTTAACAGATCTTCTTCTACGACTCGGGTCTTCATTCTTCTGCTGACCCACGAACTCTGCTGTGGCGCTTCGCCTGGCCAGAGCCGCCATCCACCGTCCGGTCCCCGAGTCAACTTGTCCTAAACTTGGGCTCCCAACCAGATTGCTAATCCGCCCGCCAAACCCCCCTTCTCCGTAGATTACTTTGTCTCCTGCTTCAAGAAAAAGAAACTTTTCCCACTTTCCACAGCCGAACCTACAAACCCACTCCTAAAAGCACGGATCTCACAGAGTATCGCAGAATCCGAACTAAGATCAGTCTCTCCCTCTTGACTGGATCCGTTTCGTCAGCGTTTACTCAGCCCCAAGCCTTCCTTTACTCGTACCCGCTGCCACCCTGCCTCTCTTCTACTCCCGGTAGCTGAGATTGTTGAAAGAGCTGCCCGCCCCCGCTTTTCTAGTCTCCCAACTCCCATTTACTTCTTGCTTTCCAGACTCCGCTGAAACTGCCTTTGCTGAAGGCACTGAAACACCCACGATCACTAAATCCAAAGGACACTTCTTGTTTCACCTGGTCCCAGCAAAATTCATTCTTCCTCCTTAAAAGACGTACTTCTCTGGGTGATAGTACTCTGCTCTCCTGTTTTCCCCTTTGGTCTCCTTGGCTTGCTTATCTACTTCTTGATGACCTCCAAATGATTTATTTTTAAGGTCTCAGCTCTTTTCTCTCCACAGTTTTTCCCTGCATGATTTAATCCATTGCCAACATTTCAATCCACATATCCCAAATTTACAACTCCTGTCCTTACTGCTCTGAGCTCTAAACCCTCCACCTGGTTGTGTCACAAGCACTTAAAATAGAACACATACACATGGAATGCATGCTTTCCTTGCTCACTCCTCCTCTGGTCTCTCTGTGATAGTGATGGCACCAACACTGGCACATATTTCCCCAACTCTGCCTTCATCCTTGGCGTCTAAGAAATCACCAAGATTCTACTTGCTAAAGTTCTATCAAATGTCTTCTTTCCATTTCTGCTACTACATGTAATACTGTGCTACTGTGCATGTGTCTTTCTAACCCCAGTGCTGTCACATCGGTAGATTGCAGTTGGCCCCTGTGGGAGTATTTACACCATGGAAATTGGCAAACTATGAATCAGAGTTTGATTTGTTGTTTTGTTGATTGTCTCTAGACTTAAGAAAGTGGTGGAGAAAAAGTTAATAATGCAGATTAAATTTAAAAATGTGTTATGCTTAGTGCTGAAACTAAAAGATTTTAGTTTAATGAGTTTAATTTGTACAAGGCTGAGAAGTAGATTTAGTGACAAATTTATTGGGCAAAGAGCAGATTGAGATATAATTGCATTTGTCAAATCGTGGTTGAATTACAAGCATCAGTTGGATACAGACACAAGCCTTTGGCAAAAATCAACAAAAGCATTCTGTGAGACTCCATCAACTATATGGATTTGCAGTAATGAGTATTTGCATGTTTTATTATTATTTGTAAACTGCTACATATCTTTTATATCAGTAACATTTATAATACTTATATACATGCACATATATGCATACGTCTTTATTTTCCCCCAGAGAACCAGTTGTTAAACATTTACCAGCACACTACTGATTGACATAGTTAGAATTGCCGGTGCATGGCGAAAACAAAAAGCTGTTTTATCATTGTCTTTCAATTCTTTATCCACAATGCACTCCTTATTTCCTACCACCAGGACAATTTGCTCTCACTGTGGCCCCTCTTGGCACGTCACTGCTTCCCATTGCTCTTAGATTGAAGGTCCAAATGCTGCTGCATGACCTAGCCTCTTGCCTACTGCTCCTGAATCATCTCATGACCCTTTTGCCTTTGTTTTCTAAGCTCAGTCACACTGGCCTTTTATAGTCCTACAGTGTGCTATGTTCCTTTCCGTATTGGGCTGTCCGTATACACCTGCAATGCTCCCTCCTGATCTTCTCCAGGACGCCTGGCTAACTCTAATTCATCCTTCAGGTCACTGCTCAAATGTCAACTTCTCAGAAAAGCCTTCCCTGAATTTTCTCCCCAAATACCTTTAGGTCCTTCTGTATGAATTCTCAGAGTTTTTAATGACAACTGTAATTAACTAACCATGTGATCACTATATGAAGTCTATCTTCATCATTAGACAGTAAGTTCCACGAAGTCAAGGACCATTTCTGTCTTAACTCTTGCACCCCTGCAGTGGCCGTGCCCGCCACACAGCAGGCACTCAACAACATCTCTCCAGGAGAAGTACATTTCTGAAAGTCACAATGCATGTTATTGGCAATACTGGAGTTAGGATTGGAGTCTCCTGACTTAATCCAAAGGTGTTCTGTTCCTTAAACTGCTGAGCCAGCCAGAACCTAAATGATATAATACTTTGTGCCAAACGTAGGGTAGGCTGTGGAGAAGATAAAGAGAACCATGGTGCTGACCCCGCCTTTCCCAATCTCATGGTTTAATAAGAAGTGTAAGACGTGGAGAACACCTCCCTGCTGTGGGTCCGCACACTGACCTCTACCCCTGGGCCCAGCCCCCTAGACAGGAACTCTGGAGTCACCATCACACAAAGAAAGCCCGCTGCTTGAGTGCTCAGTGTGTGTCAGGCTCTTGTTAGACCCTTTGCCATATTTGTTTTTAAAAATTCTCACAAAAGCTCTACCAACTGAATATCATCATCCTCATCCTGCAGATGAGGAAAAAGTGGCACAGAAGTTGGGGGTCCAACAGCCAGGGTATTTCTTAGTGGAGCCCAGGCTGGGCATACAACTCAGGGCTGTAGCTGGAGATTTAAAGAACCCTGGAAATGCCTAACAAGGTTGATATTTTGGGCTGGAAAGAACTGGAACAGAGAAGATGGTGAATATCTCCCCCTTCCCCCCATACCTTCTCTCCTTCTCTCTTCTCAGCAGCAGATGTCAAAAGTTGTTGGAGGGAGATGAGCCATTTGAGCCTTTTGGGTGGGGGTACTAGGTAATTTTTTGAGGACAGGTATTGCGGAGTCCCTTGCCCAGCTACCACACTTTGGTCTCTGGTTGGTACACAAGAGAGCTGTTGCCGCCGTCCAGTGCACGCAGTGCTCCTTGATGGAACTTCTAACTGCGGTGGCCAGCAAAGAAACCTTAGAGTCCCCTTACACTTACACTCTTCCCAGGGTGAAGGGATCTCATCAACAGAGTCCCCCAGGTGAAGAGATGCTCTGTACACCTATGAGAGCTGTGCCCTGCACAGGTCCAGAGGACTCTGTTCACACAAATTGCAATGCACCCCATGTGCACACATTTCAGAGCCCCCAAACTTCCCGGGACAAAAAATCTCAACCACCACCACTACCACCACCACCACCACTATCAAATTCACAAACAAGCCAGCTGAAAGTAGTTACCTCCCCAAAGAGCTCAAATGGCTCATCTCCTTCCAACAAGTTTTGATATCTGCTGCTAGGAAGGGAGAACGGAACTTCATCTTTACCAACTCAGCCTGTTTCCACCACCCCTGCATAAAAAATATGTCGCAGCTAAAGCAGGGTACCACCAATGGGGGGAATCTCAAGGCAAGTAGGAGAGTGGAGCCACCTGAGAAATGGGTGGAGAAAGTACTGTGGGCAGGCAGGCTCGTGTAATAAGCTATGTACCACATTGTTAGTGCTGTTGAGTCCATTCCAACTCTTAGCGACCCTGTGAACAGCAGAGCAGAACCCTGCCCAGTCTTTCCACACCATCCTCTCCCCTTCTGGCGCTGTAGCTGACAGTGCTCCCTGGCTGTTCATAGGGTTTTCATGGCAGATTTGGGTGGCGAGGTCCTTCTTCCTAGACTGTCTTAGTCTGGAAGTTCCACTGAAACCTGTCCACCATGGGTGACTGTGCTGTTACTTGAAATGTTGGTAGCATAGCTTTCAGCATTACAGCAACAAGCAACCACCACAGTATAACAACCAACAGAGGGGTGGTGTGGTTGTTATGAACCCGGGCTGGGCTGTGAGAGCACTGAATCTTAATCTTAAGCACTAGACCCGCAGGGCTGGCCTTGTCACATCCTATACATGGTCATGAAATTGAATCATGGTATGTCCACAGCTTGGAACTTTCAGGTCTTCAGGTGTTTTACCTACTAACTCTTTTCTTCCTCATCATTTGCAACTACACCACCATATTATTTTTGTGTTGACCTTTCCATGCTCTTCAGTAAAATGTAATAAACACAACCATCTTTTTCTACAAATAAACTGTGCAATTTCTTTCAATGCCATTTGTGGCATATTGCATTTCCTCAATATTTAAAACAGGTGTGTTCTTTAATGACTCACTTTATTTCAAAATCTTAAGCTTAAATAAAAATATCTACTTTGCAGATTCAAATACAGTAATGCTCTTGTCTATATGAAATGGGATTTACTTAAATGGTGGGCTAATTATTTATTTACTTAACTCTTTATTCACTCAACAAAAATGTGCTCAATGCCAATTATCTGCTAGTTACTCTCCTGGATACTGAGGTTTCAGAGCTGAATGGTTAATAACCCTACAAAGGTAACAGTCTTATAGAGGAAGTAGATTTACAATCAAGTTTAAGTAGTTAAATGGTTACAATTACATTTAATGAGGGGTCTGATAGAGTTTGAGACAGGAAAATGTATAGGAGGTGACTGGATATTTTGGTCTAGAGCTCCGGAGAGAGATCTGTGCTGTTCTTGTAGACATGAGAGCATTAGAAGGCAGTGAAAGCTATACCCAAGTACGAGCTTACCCAGGGAGGGCATGTATAGCAGGAGAAGAAACTAAGCACAGAGCCCTAGGGAGGTGTGCTTAGGGGCCCCCAAGAACACCCTAAGTTTCAGTGATTCACTAGAAGGACTCACAGAAATAAGCAAAGCTGATTCTACAATAGAAAATAATATTTGTTGACTGGATACTGTGTCTAAACCAAGAATGAGTGTGACCATGGAGTCCAAGAGTAGAGAATCTCAAGAAGGAGTGCCAAATTGGTCAATAAGATGGGAGCTAAGGAATGTCCTTCAAATTTGGCCACCAAGAGGATATTGCTGACTGTGCATGGTTTATTAGACACTTCAGTATCAGAAAAAAGCTGACTGCGTGGATTGAGGAAGACAGGACTGGAGAGGAAACATTACTATTTCTGAGAAGGATACCTAAAAGGAGAAGAAAAGGTATGTTTCAAGGAGAGATCTCTATCAAGAAGCAACTGAAAAGCTGAACTAAAATTGGTGTAAACAATAAACGAATTTATTATGTCACTTAATAAGAAGGACAGAGGTTGTTTGCTCCAGGTTGGCTCATTCATCAAGGACCCTTCTCTTGATCTCTGCATCTCCTTGCTCTGCTATCCTGTTGTAATGTCAATCCAGTTCCCCTCATGGTATAAAATGGCTCTCTCAGTTCCTAGCATCTTATTTGTAGTGCAACATCTAAAAGAAGGAAGGAACCTTCTTCTATATTGTGTCACTCTTAGGAGGGAGGAAATCTTTCCTAGAAACTGCCTAGCAGAGATCCTGGTCACATGCCCACCTCAAAACTATTCACTGGCAAAGAGAATAAGTGTACCAAATTACTAAGTTGGACCAATCAGGGCTTAACTGTAATTCGGTCTTCTTTCCCTAAATCAAATGGGATGGGGACATTTGAATGGCTGGTATCTTGGGGGCTCTATTGGGAGAAATGGATGTTGGATAGGTAGCCATCACTGTGTTTTACCAGATGACACCTGGAAGGAGATCGATCAAAGGAAAATTTTATTTCTAATACATGAAAGTTTTTAATTTGTTTGTTTGCTGAGAAGTGAGAGCCAGAAGAAAGAGAGAGGTCGAAGATAAAAGAGAAAAAAAAAATCTATCAGTTGGTATCTCTGAAGAACTAAGAAGGAAATTTAATCCATAGCACAGGTTAGAATAGGTATCATTTTTCCCTTGAGTTACCTAATATTTAATGACGTTAGGTATTATAAACCTCTCACTCATGTGTTGTCTAATTTTTTGGAGACATTTTATATTTTTCACCTGTTTGTTCAAGTTCAACCAGTTTGCTATCTACTCTATCCTTAAATTAACTACCCCCTTTCTTTCACTACTTCTAAATGTCCCTCTTTTTGAGAGGCCCATGATCGTCTCTCTTTTTAGAATTCCCAAATTTCACCCAAGCTTTGGTGAGAACTTTTGTAGGTCAATCAGTATGTTCCACGTGTATTTATTTTTGGTATAAATCTTAAAAATGCTTTAGAGAGAAATGTTAAATGGTTTTATTTGCTTAATCTTAATGCATCATATTTTACGTGGTATTTCCATAAAGTTTCATTTTTAATGCGCATTTTCAGTAGTAGGTGGGTACTAACACGTGAAGCAAACAAGCTTGTGAAGCCTATGTAGTTATATTTGAATCTAAACTTTTAGTCCTAAAATAACTGGAGAAAACAGTGTGATGTCAGAGAGGAAATAAAAAAGTGACACATAGTGCTTATTCTGTGCCAGGTTATCTTAAGCCTGTTTTGTATGTTAGTTCATTTGGTCCACACAGCCCCTTATGAGGTAGATCTACCATTATTACTCCCCTTTTATAGAAGTGGCTGTTGAGATGCAGAGGGGTGAAGTAACAGCTGTATGTGGTAGAGCTGGGATTCAAAGCCAGGCAGCCTGGTTGGGAAAGGGTCTCCACTAACCAGTTCACTCTCTTGCCCGTATACAGCCTGGGGTGTACATCAACTAAGAATTATAAAATCTCCTCAAAACCTGCGTCTTTGTCTCAGCCTTTCTTCTTTCTCCATCTGCCTTTGCCCTCCTTCCAGCCCTGTTCTCTTCTCCTAATCCCAGCTGTCGCACCTTAAATCTCTATTTAAAATAAATATTATAATAATGTAGTAATTAACAATAATAATACTTAATCTTCACTGATAGCTGAGTATGTGTCAGGCACATGATATGTGCTTTCGTGGATTGTTTCATATGAACCTAATAACGGGAGTGTGCTATTGTTACTGATTTTACAGATGGAGAAGTCGAATCTTAGAGGTGTCAAGCAGCTCGCTCAAGGTCATGCAGAAAGCAAGGGGCAGAGTTGGGGTTTGCGCTAGGCGATGTGACACCAGATCCCATGTTTTAAATCATTATACAAGATTGCCTCCTGTTTGATTACTGTTTCTTCAAATTTTTGCTTTTCTCCTCCAAAATACTTGAATCTTCCTAACATGCTCCTCTTTCCTTGGACTGACAAATTCTTGCTTGCTAGCTCAAGATTTATGGTCCTTGTGCAGATCACCACCCTCCTTGCCATTTTTAGTAAAGGGCTGCATTTCCATGATTGTCATTTATTTTTTACTAATTATATTTATATTGTAGTAACTCTCATGGAATTTGGAGAGCATCCTAGTACTTGTGATTATTTGCAAATTTTCCCGTGGCTTTTTTGTTCATACTTTGTTCTTTCTTTCTATGGACTTCTTGAAGACTTCCCACTTACCTTCAGGATCTAGTTCAAGGAGCACTGTCTTTGTGGAGGCAGCCTTTCTCAAACCCACCGATAGAGTTAATGGTGCTCTCTCTAGGGTCCTCGGTGAGTCCCGTAAAGCTGTGAGAATCTTTCCAACCTATTAATTATTCCTGCAGAGATTTGCTTGTAAATGTAATGTTGTCTCTATGATTCGGATGGCATCTGAGTCCCTTTCTATGTCCTCAGGGCCTAACACAGTAGAAACTCAAAAAAAGTGTTTGTTGAATTTAATTTAGCTACCAAATTCAATAGGACTACCTATGAGGAATACTCTAGTGTGCATAGAGATCTAAGTATGTTTAGCCTGGGGGAGAAAATACCAAGGGAGAAATGATCTCAAATATCGCAAGGGCTGTCAGATTCTGTGCTCAGTGAAGCACAACTAAAACTAATAGGCAAGAATTGGAAGGAAATTCTGCTTCAGTTTAAGAAATGACTTTCTAATAGTGAATATCTAACAATGGAACAAGTTCCCTTAAAAACAATCATGAGTTCCGCATCAAGTGATGTCTTCAAGCAGAGGCTGAACAAGCCTATGACAAACGCACTGAGGAAGGAATTCTTTCCTGTATTCAGAGAGACATTGAATCAGATGACCTCATAAGGATGTCTTGACCTTGAAGTTTCATGGTTCTGTTAGAATGTATTTTTCAAAAAATTGAAAACATGGCTCCATACAAGTACAGAATGAAGGCATGTCAAAGATTTTAATCGACTTTGCAATGAGGGAACTAGTAAGATGATAAAACCAGTTCAAAGGAGAATTAGAGGAATAGGAATTATCTCCGCCAGAAAAGACATTCTGATGTAAGTTTACTGAGTTTGCAAGAAAACTAGTTAACGTCTTACAGGTAAATAAAGTGGTAACCATTAGGGTTATCCTTTGGACCAGGTAGAAACGATTTGCATCTCTACTGGACAAGGTCTACAAGTTAACATGTAGCTTCACAGAGAGCGAAAAGCAAATGAAGTGACAGTCCCCTACAAAATGTAACAATACGTGGGTGAGCCTGTTAAACAATGGCCCAGTGTATTAGTTTCCAAGAGCTGCTGTAACAAATTACCATAAATTGGATGACTTAAAACAGGAATTTATTTTCTCACAGTTGAAGAGGCTCAAAGTCTGAAATCAAGGTATTGCCTGGGTTGGTTCCTTCTGGAGGCTGTGAGGAAGAACGTGGTCCATGCTTCTCCCCTGGCTTGGTGTTTGCTGGCAATCCTTGGTGTTGCTTGGCTTGTAGATGCATCACTCTAATCTCTGCGTCCATGATCACGTGGTGTTTTCCCCTGTGTGTCTGTCTGTTTCCGTCTTTCTTCTCTTATAAGGACACCAGTCATATAGGATTGAGCGTCCACCCTACTCCAGTATGACCTCATCTTAAGTGATTACCTCTGCAAAGACCCTGTTTCCAAATAACGTCCCATTCTGAAGTTCTGGGAAGGACATGAATTTGGGGTGGAGGGACGGGACATTATTCAACCCAGTACACCTGCTGAGATAATAAAAGGATATCTACTTTTTTGCCTTCTTTCCAAGTTTTAAAGACTTTTTCTTAACTGTGACAGTCACTTACTTTCCCAATCTGCCCACCAATGTCTCATGTATTTCAACATTAGTCATCCAACTGGTGCTAGCTCTATATTTATTGATATAAATAGGAAAAATACTAAGTATGTGTCTAATAAAAAAGTGAGGTGTACATCACATAGGAATGCTTGAATGGAATGATACAAACACAATTTCCAGTGCAGGTCTCAGGTCACTCAGTTACTATTTTGAGAGAAATCATTTGCATGAGCTGTTTCAGTATGGAATATGTCCCTGGAATTACTTAGGCTGATTCCAGAGAGTCAATCTTGACACACATTAGGAACAGAGGAGGGAATTTTAAGTTATACAGGTAGCTTCCCTGCCCTCCTTTCTTGTTTTCATGAAAGCTTTGTTATAGGGTGTCCAGTTAGGCAGAATTTAGGATTTTATAACAGAGAAGTTACCAGCATGTATCTAGATTAGCCTCTGAAGCATGTCTCTTTAGAGTAGATTTTTTTGGAGGTGAGGGAAGGAGTCACTTCAAAGGCCCTTCTTAGTGATACAAATGTTAGATGAGTAGGCAGCCCTTACCCTGGGGGAAGATTCCGTTGTCTTTTAATAGGAGCTGTTTTGGCTAGACTTCGTTTCAAAAACCCTGGTTGGCAGAGATGGTTACAGAATTAGCAAGCGGGTAGATTTGAGAGGAAAGGGATTGAGACTCATCTCCCACTCTTTCACTACTGAGATTCCATGTTCTTGAGGCTTTTTCTGAAAAATTGAGACAGTCTGACCCAGCTGAAGTCAATTGATGGGAAAGG
Organism: Equus przewalskii; assembly: GCF_037783145.1. Taxonomy (NCBI): domain Eukaryota; kingdom Metazoa; phylum Chordata; class Mammalia; order Perissodactyla; family Equidae; genus Equus; species Equus przewalskii. The sequence goes on from NC_091846.1 coordinate 69,655,550, forward strand.
TTACCTAGGACTCAAATGGGAACTCATTTATCTATCTAGTCACCCGTCTTATCTATCTATCTGTCTACCTATCTATCTGTCTATCTGTCTATCTATCTATCTACCTACCTACCTACCTACTTGTCCATCCGTTCTTCCGTCCGTCCATCCATCCATCTATCCATCCATCTACCTACCTATCTATTTACATGTCCGTCTGTCCGTCCGTCCGTCTGTCCGTCCGTCCGTCCATCCATCCATCCATCTATCTATCTATCTATCTATCTGGATAGAGAGGTATCTGGCTGATGCACTAGGCCCAGCACAAGCCTTTAATATTTGTGGCTTTCCTAAATCTAACTCTTCTGCCAGAGCATCATTCTGGAAAAAATGGCTGAGCACGTGGTTGAACTAAAGGTTTTAAGGCCCAGGTGTGGAGCACAACTGTGTCCAAGACCAAGAAGCCATAACTGCCAAATGGGCATCTAAGTGGGTAGTGGCTCCAGAGAGATGGTGCTGGGCTTGATCTTCAAAACTCAGGTTTCCCTCCGTCTGGTCCTTTGGGGCCAAGCAACTGAGCTTCGAATTCTTGGCACTGAGATGGCAGGTATAAAGAAGCTTTACAGAAAGAGATAATGAAATTTCTGATAAATAGGGCAGGTAAGGGCTCAAGCAAGAAATTAGAAAAATCAAAGCGACAATGACCTCAGTTTTCTCCCAGGTTGATAAAATGGCTCAACTAGTTACAAGGCATTCAGCGACATTTTTGCCTGATTTTCTTCTTGCCGCAACTCACCCCCAGGTACATGAATCTCTCCTTTTTCTCTTCTTCATATGTAAACTCGGGCTTTCTGCCTCGAATTTTGTTATTCTTATTTCTGGAAAAACATTCAAGAGAATTGGGTAGAATGATCTCATTCAGAACAGATGATGGCACAAGTTCTGTTTGTTTTCTTCTGGCATTTGCCAAAGTGCACTTTGCATTATTCTTTACGGTATTTGTTTTATAAAATGTAGAGATGCTGTCATCTTTCCCAAGTACTTGATATACAAAAGGCCTCGGTGTAAACTTGCCCTGTTGCAAATCAGTTATTGTTGTTTTGTAGCTCTTTTCAAACTTAGCTTTATATTTAAAAATGCTACTTATTGTAAAATATTTAAATAAAGCAGAAAAATAAAGACAGAAAACACTAGAAATTGTACCTCACAATGATGACCATGTTGGTGCGTTTGGACACATGTAAGTATATGTATACAGCTTTATATAAACAAATCCTGCATGTGTTCGCAACCAACATCATTACTCAATAATGTATCATGGACGCCTTTCCATCTCCATAAATCTAGATCTAAAAATGACTTATGATGGTTGGAGATTATCACGTTGTCTGTATCATAATTTACTTAATTAGTTTCCTATCAAGGGTTATTTAGGTTGCTTCTGATTTTTCATCATTATAAACAATGCGGAACATCTTTGTGCCTACATTTTCACATTTTTGTAATTATCATCTTAAGGTAAATTTCTTGAAGTGGGATTACTGGTAACAATATGCAAACATTTTGCAAGCCATAAAAGCCTGTTCTCAATACCTTGCCAAAACAGGCTTTGTCTATATATATGTATATATAATTTTTTTTTTTTGCCAATCTGCTAGGCAGGAAAAGTTTAATTTTGTTTCAAAAATATTACAAATAAAATGTTCAAAAATTTTAAAGTCCTTTGTTTTTTGTACCACCTAAGTGTCCAGTTCTACTCCTTAAGATCTCCTATTTTAAATAATTGCTGCTTTTATTATTCATAATTACTATTTCTGTAACTTCAGATAATACTGTTTTATGTATGTGTATTTATATATAATGTTAGAGAACATATTGACTTCCATTGAATTATCAAGGACACATGTTCTTATAGTCCTTTCTGCCTCTACTCCTGCTGTATTTATTTTGTCCCACCTTACTCTAGAGGTAAAAGCCAATATTTGTTTGGATTTTCCAAAAAAAAGAAACCACTCACACAAAGCTTTTATAAACAATGTACATTTCTAAAAGAGATTGGAGATAAGTTTACACTGAAGCAAAGCAAACAATTTCAATGGACACAGAAGACATTCTCATTTTTAAAACTCCATCAGCTGGCTGTGCTTAATGAAAGATGGCAACCAATTCTTTATCATCCTCTTTGTCGTGCCCCCCACTAGAAGATGGAGTTTATTTCCCCTCCCTTTGAATCTGGGCTGGCCTGGTGACCACTTAACCAATAGTCAGCAGTAGAAATTAACTGGTACCACTTTCTTTGAAGACTGGCAGCTTCTGCTTCCTCTCTCTTAGAATGCTTGTCCTTGGGATGTCCCTTCTTGAAACCTAGCCACCATGATGTAAGAAGCTCCAGACAACACGTCAACACGTGCCCACTCGAGCTCCCAGCTAACTGCCAGCATCCACTGTCAGCCGTGTGGGAGAGCCATCTTGGGCATTCCAGTCTAGTTGAGTACCTAGGTGTCCACAGCTCTAGCTGCCTGTGATAATGGGGAAGTGGGAAGTATATCTAATGAACTATGGATTTGGCTAAGGAGATTTCAACTGAGCTCTTAGATGTCTTCAGACCTAGCTCTCATCATACAGGACAAAAGAAAGTCCCAGGTGAGTCCAGACTTAGGGTGGACTGTTAAAGAGCAAGCCTACCTGAAGCAGCTGTCCAACCATTGGGTTTATCCTTCATCTCATCCCAACATCGCCCTCTTTTGCTGGGTTCTCACCCATCCTCTCTCCATCTCTAGTCCTCATCCCTGCCCCCACCATCACTTCTCTTCCTCTGAAGAGCTGAACTAGCCAAATTCCTCCTCTGGTCTCATTTAAAATATCTTTCTTCACCCTGGAAACTTTATGCCTGCTGAGCCAGTTTCTCATTGGGCAGGCACTTATCAAGGCATTTGTCCAAATAAAGTCAGTTCTTTGGAAGGAGAATCGTGGAGAGTGAAATTTTCTCTACTGATGAACGACACATAAGCTACACTTACCGCTTCTCCTACATTCACAGCTGAAACACCTTCTTCTTCCTCCTCTCCCTTTCTCTTTCTTCCTCTCTTTCCTTGTTCTCCTCCTCTTCCTCATTCCTTTGTACACCACGAGGAGATAAACTGTCAATGATGAGATGCCCAGTCACTTTTCCAGACCAGTCACTGTTTCAGTTCCAAGAAACAAATTACCTTACTGCAGAACTGTGCCCCCAGAGTCCACAAATAAGTGTTAGATGAGAACGGAAATTAATTAATCAGTCAATAACACATTTGTTAAGCACCTTTTTTGGGAAGGCACTGAGCTAGCCAACAGGGAAGAAATAAAAGATACATGACATCGGTTCACGTTTTATTTCCTCTCCCATTTTTGTTGTCAGTACCTTATGTACATCGAAGTAACTCTCATTCTAGTCTATTAATTCAAACATATTTACTGAGCGCTCCCAATGTATCAGGCACTATAGAAGTATGCTCCCTTAGGAAGTTTCCTTCTGCTCTTTACACTCTCTCCTTGTATTAGTTTCCTAGGGCTGCTGTAACAAAGTACCACAAATGGGGAGACTTAAAACGATAGAAAGTTATTCTCTCACAGTTCTAGAGGCAAGAAGTCTAAAATCAAGGTGTGGGCAGGACCATTCTCCTTCTAAAGCCTCTAGAGGAGGATCTTTCCTTGTCTCTTCCAGCTTCTGGTGGCCGCAGGCATTCCTGGGCTTGTGGCAGCATCACTCCAATCTCTGCCTCCATCTTCACATGGCCATCTTCCCTCTGTGTCTGTCTGTATCCAAATGTTCCTCTTCTTATAAGGACACCAGTCATGTTGGATTAGGGCCCACTCTATTCCAGTATGACCTCATCTTAACTTGATTACATCTGCAAAGACTCTGTCTCCAAAATGGGTCATATTCACTGGTACCGGGGGTGAGGACTTCAACGTGATTTTTTCAGGGGGAGACAATTCAACCCATAACACAACTCTTTTCTCTTTCGCTTTCTCTCTGTTTAAGCTTCTCCTCTCCTTCTACTCCCCATTCCATAACTTTTTCCCCTTTTCTCCACGTATCTGTACCCCCCATCCTCATACACCTCCACCACAGACCAGTCTCCTCTTCGTTTCCAGCTGCAAACCAAACCCTGTCTCTCCCAGTGGTGACACGGCTCCCTTGGGGGTAGGTCCCAGGGGCCCAGAGGTGTGTTAAGGAGGGAAAGGACCTTAGGCAAATATCTTTGGAGTGAAAAATGTCTCAGCAGTTTCTTTCTCTCTCCCACTCTGTCAGTGTCCTGCAATCTTGAACATACCACTCACTGGTAAACACCCTGGAAGGAAAGAGCTGAGAAAAAAGAAGGGAGGTAGGATGAAGAAATTCTCTAGATAATTATAGCAAGCAATTAATCTAACTAAGTGAACATTATTCACTCACTTTCATAATACCTGCCAGAATATTATCAAATTTCCATAAAGTGCAGCGGTGTATTTCTAAATGAGTAGAAAAAGATTACAGACGGCTCTTAACTTTGGCAGTACAACTTTTAATAAATCCGTCAACTGTGTCTCACTCATTTTATATTTCCTCCAGTGGGTCCTGCTTTTATCAACAGTGGGGTTTGCAATTGGACCTTACATCATTGGTGCCTACTACTTGAGTGATTCCAATTAGATCAACCATAAGAGCTGATGCATGTGAGTGCTGATGAATTTGCTTTATCAGGCTGAGCCTGCTTCTGATATCGAAGAGTTAATGCCTCCGGGGTCATCTCTCTTTCCTCAATCAAATAAAGGCGTGAGGGCTTATGGTCGGATCTTAATGGACACAAGTGTGTTATCTCAGTTGGTGGTGGTCTGTTCTCCAGTGTCTCTCTCCCACATAAAGGGACATTGGTGGACTTTACCTCCCCGATTTCTGGCATCGTAGGTGGAAAAATGAAGAGAGTTGTATTGTGCTGACACATTTCAACCCAGCTCCTGCAGGCTGAGAGCCAAATCTGAAGCAAGTAAGAAGGGCTGGTTTGTCCATTCACTAGGACTGCCATAACAAAATATCACAGCCTGGGGGGCTGAGGCAGCAGAAATCTATCTTCTTACAGTTCTGGAGTCCTACATTAAGGTGTCGGCTAGTTTAGTTCCTTCTGAGATGTCTCTCCTTGGCTTGCAGATGGCCGCCTATGGCTGCCTTCTCACCGTGTCCTCCTGTGATCTTTTCTCTGCGTGTACCTCTGGTGTCTCTTTTTGTGTCCGAATTTCCTCTTCTTATAAGGAATCCAGTATGATTGGACTAGGGCCCACACTAATGGCCTCATTTTGACTTAATTACCTCTTTAAAGGCCCTATTTCCCAGTACAGTCACATTCTGAGATGCTAGGGGGTTAGGGCTTCAGAATTTGAGGGTGACACAATTTGACCCATATCAGCTGAGTTTGCCAAGGCTGGTTGGTTTAGAAAGAGTATATGACTTCCAACATGGCTTTATTTCCTTCTTCCTGCCTTTACTCCCACCATCCAGAGCCTTGATTGAACACTTCTAGCCAGTACCTATGGTGACTGAATTAAACATAAAGTCTCTCTAGAATAAACCTTCTCCAATATGGTTCAAAGACCAACAGCTTCATATCTCCTAGAGTACTTCCTAAAATGCAGATTCCTGGGCTTCCAGAAGCCTTATAAATACGAATCTCTCAGAAGTAGAGCCTAGGAACCTGCACTTTCACAAGAATTACCTCCCCAAGTAATTCTAAGGAACACTACACTGTGGAGTTATATCACTATCAATTGGAGATAGTTGACTTTACAAAACCAACAATTGGGCTCTAATTTTTTTAATATGCTGACATGCTTTTTAATTAAAAGTTGCCAAGAGAAAACAAGCTGCTATGGGTGAACTGTGCATAACCCACACTATTTTATTGATGTTGTGACCAATAGGGATGGTCTAATACTGAAGCATTATCAAAGATTTGTCATTATAAATTATTGTAGTCTAAATGTAGGAAATCCCATGAGTGTGGGTTGAACATGAGAATTTTATGCATCATGCAATTCTTCAGAGAAAAATCAAAGAACACAATTGCTTTAGATATCCTTTCTAAAACCAATGAGATTTTATATATGTATACACATACATACATAGTATTATATATGTATGTATATCCTGATTTCACATATAATAGAGTGTCAAGAAGGCTGCCTACAGACTTCTGAGGATTTCCCTGCAGTTTCTGATCCTGTATTCACCCCTAGCTCCGTATTCAAGTATTAAACATCTCCATCTTGAAGTTCTTTGCCTAAACTCAGAACAGAGAGTATCTCACTTGCCAACTTTCTTCCTAAACTTTGTTTTTCCACTGTGTTACTTGGCCTTCTCTCTCTGTTCACCTCTCTCTCTCTCTCTCAAATTATCTCCCATACTTCTCCCCTTCATTCTAATTTCCAACTCATCTCAAATTCTTTTTCTACAACTACCTGGGCAAGACTAAAAAAATTATGTTACTAAATTATATGCAGCGATTTAACTCTCTATTCTCATCTCAGACTGGGCTCTGGGTCTTCCTTTGAATTAAAAAGGAAAATCATTCCATCCATATTTACTGAACACCTACCAGCAGGCCCTGTTGTAGGTGCCCGAGGACCTCTTTAAGGTGTTCCTGCAACATGAGGAGAACATCCACCTTCAGAACAAAGAACAGGTTGAAACTTAGAATTTGAAATTTTCTTGCACTTGGGTGAAATTGAATTCTTAGGCAGAACCCTCTTTGCAATTTATTACAAGTATTTTTTTTAGGTTCTTGTTGCATTTCTTTTTTTATTATTGTGGTGAAATATATATAACATAAAATGTACCATTTTAACCATTTTTAAGTGAAAAATTCAGTGGCATTAAGTACATTCACAATGTTGTGCAACTATCACCTGCATCCATCTTCAGAACTTTTTCATCTTCCCCAATTGAACTCTGTACCCATTATACAATAACGTCCCATTCCCCCCAAACCCCAATCCCCAGCCTCTGGTAACCACTATTCTACTTTCTGTCTCTGTGAATTTGCCTATTCTGGTTATCTCATATAAGTGGAATCATGCAATGTTTCTCCTTTTGTGTCTGGCTTATTTCACTTAGCATGATGTTTTCAAGGTTCATACATGTTGTAGCGTGTGTCAGAATTTCATCCCTTTTTACGGCTAAACAATAGTCCATTATACGGATATGCTGTATTTTTTTAATCTGTTCTTCTGTTGATAGACATTTAGGTTGTTTCCACCTTTTGGCTATTGTGAATAATGATGCTATGAATGTGGGTGTACAAATATCCGTTGGAGGCCCCTGTCTTCTGTTCAGTGTATACCCAGAAGCAGAATTGCTAGATCACATGGTGATTCCATGTTTGACTCTTGTTGTGCTTCTTGTTATTGCCCATGGCAGGTGTACATCAGCACCAGACAGGGAGTCAGAAAGCCTGAGTTTTGGTCTTGGCTCAGTCACTTATGACTTGGACAAGTAACCTAACCCTCCTACTTTCTTTCCTCTTCTGTAAAAGAAGGAGCCTGGACCCTGCTCCCTCCCAGTCCTAAGATTCGTGAAATGGATATTGAATCACGTAATACTTTATTTCAAAAATGCCTAAATTACTGAAGGTACAATCTTCATTTTTACATTTGTTTCCAAAGTTATTCTTTGGTAACATACTATCTTTTGTATAGAGAGGTATAGCTACTAATATTTGGCATTTTAGCAATAATTCTGACAGCCTCATCCATCCCTCCATACATTTACTTACTTTAGGTGCTTGAGATATAAAGATGAATCTGAAACAAATTCTGCTCTCAAGAATCTTTTAATCCAATGGCAGAGTCAGAGGGAGAGCAATTATTTTCCTCTTCTCCTTCTCCCAAATGTCGGGGAGAGGTCACATTTTGGCCCAGGACTCACATCCATGAAAACTTCAAATGCTAGGCTTCTTTTTCATTTATTTTTTTATTTTAATTTTTATTGAATAAATTTGACATGTTACATTGTGTAAGTTTAAGGTGTATAGCATGTTACTTTGTTACATTTATATATTGTAATACGATTGTGAATGTAGTGATATTTATCACATTAAGTGATTATAATACAATATTATTGTTTATCTTCATTACGCTGTGCATTAGATCTCTATGGCTTATTTACTACTTATTTACCGGATTGTACCCTTAAACACCATCACTCTTATCTCCCCTGCAACCCATCCTCTGGTAACCATCATTTTACTCTGTGTTTGACGGGTTTAACTTTTTTAGATTCCACATATAAGTGATATCATACAGTACTTCTCTTTCTCTGTTTGGCTTATCTTGCTTAGCATCAGGTACTCAGGTCCATCCATGTTGTCACAAATGGAAAGATAGCCTCCTTTCTCGTGGCTGAATAATATTCTATGTTGTATATGTACCACATCTTTTTTACTCATTCATCCATTGATGTGTATTTGGGTTGTTTCCGTATCTTGGCTATTGTGAATAATGCTGTGATAAACACGAGAGTGCATATATCTTGCCCAAATCGTGTTTTCATTTCCTTTGGGTATACGCCCAGAAGTGGTACTGCTGAATGATGTGGTAGTTCTATTTTTAGTTTTTTGAGAAACCTCCATATTTGTTAGACAAATTTACATTCCCACCAACAATGTATAAGGATTCCCTTTTCTCCACATCCTTGCCAGCACCTGTTGTCTCTTGTCTTCTTGATGATAGCCATTCTAACAGGTGTGAGGTGATGTCTCATTATGGTTTTGATTTGCATTTCCCTGATGGTTAGTGATGTTGAGCATCTTTTCAAGTGCCTGTTGGCCACTTTGATGTCCTCTTTGAAAAAAATGTCTATTTATTTCTTCTGCCCATTTTTTATTTTTTGCTGAGGAAGATTTGCCCTGAACTAACATCCATGCCAATATTCCTCTATTTTTTAGTGTGTGGGCTGCCAGCACAGCATGGCAGCTAACAGAGTAGTGTAGATCCACACCTGGGAACCAAACCTGGGCCGCTGAAGCAGAGCATACTGAACTTAACCACTAGGCCACTGGGGCCGGCCCTTTGGACCATTTTTTAGATGGGATTGTTTGTTTTTCAAATACTGAATTTGAATATTGAACTCAAATTGGGCTTCTCAATTTTGATATTGAAAATTAACCATACAGTGACAGAAATCACTAACAATATTGAAAGAAAAGGATATCATACAAATGTAACCTTGTGTCTCATTACTACATCACACCTCTGTAGCATTATACATTAATATTTTAAATAAATGCTGTAATTACCTTGTGATGAGCAATATTATACTAATTGTGTGTATGTTAAAAGCATTAATTTTCTACGTGTAAATATTTGAAGAACACCACAATATCTGTTATTCTGAGTATCAGATAGGATTGTACCTGGCAGAGAGTAACAAGGATATCCAACAAACAGTACCCTAAACAAGGAAGATAAATTCCTTTCTCCTATAACCACAAGGTTAGAGGGAGGCAATTCAGGACTAATGTGGCTACAGGAGAATGCTGTGGCACACCCAGATCCTTTTCCCTTTCCTCCTGGGCTGGACTACATTTCCTAGACTTCTTTGCAGTTAGCGTGGCCATATAATGGAATTCTGGCCAAAGAAAAGTAGGTGGAAGTGATATTTACTACTTTCAATTCCAGTTTGTAAAACTTCACTGTGGGAACTCTCCATTCCTTCTCTTCCTCTCTCTGCTGGCTGCATGTCCACACGTGGGGTGAGCTGAGGAACCACGTTGATGATGGTAGAGCCTCCACTAGCCTGGGTCCATGAATGATGACATGGAGCTGAGCAATGCCTTCTACTCCCAGACATTTTAACTTCCATGCATAGTAAATAAGCCATTATTGTGTGAGATTTCAGGGCTTGCCTATTATGGAAGCTATTGTCACCTTCACTGGTGAAGATTATATCAAGAGACCAGACTCTATCTGTCTCCCTTGTCTACCCCTGAGCTTGTGGCTTTCATTGTCATGATCATAAGATGACTGTGTCACCAGCTACCAATGTCTGCTTTCCAGGCAGAGAAAAGAAGACCAGGGAAGAGTAGAGATGAACCTTCTTAAGGACTTTTACGTATCTTTTGGTGGCTAGGCTTGTGGCATGTTACTACTTCTAGTTGCAGAGGAAGCTGGGAATTTGAATATTTTCTTGGCTAATCTCTGCTATAGAGAGACTTAATGTTGAAAATTAGCAAAAACGTACTATCCTCTCTTTTGGCATTTCATCTCAACAACCTCGAAAGTGACTTCTTTTGTCCCTGAGAAGCCCAGTTTGAGTTTAAGCAGCTTCTTCAGTCCTCCTGCCCGTGGGGGGAGGTCAATATCTGGCCACCTGCTTGGCCAGCCTGATCTGGGGTGTGGTACCTTGGGTGGTCCTGGTCACTTCCCAAGTTGTAGCTTTATTTCATCTTGTTTCATCTCCCCTGTTGGTCCCAGTTCATAGAATGTTACTTCTGTGTTTGGTGTCCATTCCTGGTTTTATTCCTGCCTCTTAGAGCTGTACTGCCCTCCAGGAAGACAGATAGGGACTGCCTTAAACTCAGTGGAATCCTGCTACCCATGAAGAGACCCAGGTCTTGCTTATCCAACCACCTGGACTTCTAAGTGTCACTCACCCACAGTGACCCAGGATCACTGAGCTCTCTGCCCTGCTGGGCTGCCAACTCTGCCTTATGTCTCAGATGCCCACCATCTTCCAGGGATGGGACTGGGAATGCTCTGTGCCTTATGCATTGCGGCCTTGTTGTCCATTTGGCTGATGCACCATTGTTGGCTGGGCCCACTTCCCTCTTTGTGTGTGTGTGTGTGTGTGTGTGTGTGTGTGCGCGCGTGCACAGGTGTTGTTTAGGGAAGGCTTGTTGAAGGTTCTGAACTGGGCTGTGAAAGATGGTCAGGATTTGGGCAAGTGTTGATGAGATCTTTCCTGGTGACCCGAGTAAGGTGCCGGGTAGGAAAATAGGTGTGGCAGACACTGTCACTACTCCACTTTGTTATGTTTTGCTTCCAATGGCTCTGCACCTTTGACTCTTTGAGGATTGCCCTTGGACTATTGGAACCAGCTTTGCCTCCTCACACAGAGATCCAGAAGGACCTGGAGTTTATATCTCACCTTCCCTGCCCCCACCCACCCAGCCCTAAGCCAATGATTGGCTGATGCAGGAGTAGGAAGGCCTAGCAGACTTTGCCTCTGAGACTTAATTTAAACTTCAGACTTCCCTGCTGGGACCGGCCCATGCTCCCTCTGGCCCCTCCATGGGTCTGTGTTGGAAATCACACCGCTTCTTGGCTTTTTCCCCTCCGCTGTCTAACTTCCTCAGTGAGTCACCTGAACATGAATCCTCATCTCAGGGCCCCTGGGGAACCCCACCTAAGATAGTAGGAGCGGGTATGGGGAACAGAAATAGCTTGCTTTAACTGCAGTGAGGCAAGGTAAGTTGAGGCAAGGTTACAGAGGGCTTTAAATGCCAGCGAGGCGTTAGTGATTTATTCTATAGGGCATGGGATGTCATTAACAGTTTTTCAATGGTGAATCAGCCTGTGTATGCCGGGGATTAATAAATAAGAGTGGAGGGAATCTGGAGGCATTAAGCTGGCTAGAAGGCCGTTTTAATAATCCTGAGTTAGTGAAGGCTTTAAATAGGTTTGTAGGATGTGGCAGCAGGAGGTGAGGGATGCGGACACATGTGAGAGGGATTTCGGAGGCTGTGTTGCCACAATGTGGAAACTAACACTGAGGATGGAGGGAAGGACGCATCAAAACTGATGCCAAGTCCTGAGTCTTGGTGTGTGGGAAGGTGTGGGTGCCATGTACACAGAAAGAAGGGCTGGTTTAGAAGGAAACGGTAAATTTGATCTCCGTTTATGGTCTGTCATACTGAAGTCACATATTTTAACCCAGAATTAATATTTCTTTCCCTTGCGTGCCTCATGATTTATCTTTCAGGAGCAGACGGTCTTTTCCAAGTCAGCATCTTGCATAATTCTTAGATTATTATGGCTTAATTGGTTTTTGATCATTTTTAGCCTCAGCTCTTCAACATCAAGGGAGAGTTTACAGGGGAGACAAAAAAGATCTCCTCATTGCAATGACAGCAAGTTTCACTGAGCTGTGTGTTGTCTTCTTTTATAGGTTCTTGAAGGGCATGCACTGCATTTAGATAACACCTAATGCTGACGGAGCAGCGAGCTGTGAGAATTGAGCTGTTAAATGGTTACATTTAACAGTAGGGCTGAGTATACTGTACATATTAAAACTTAACTGTGCCCTCCTTCATGATCCTATGATATACTAATCCTTCTGCAGAAGCAGAATGGGTGAACTTGCAGACCCAGAAATTTGAATAGCAAAGACACAATAAAAGCAGTGTGTCACAGAAATCATTTTTCTTACACAGTACTGAGCTTTATCATCAGTATTTTCTGAGGGTATATTTTGCCTAAGATAATGAGCCCTTGTGCTAAGAACTGGGAAATACTGAAAGGTGCTCACTTCTAATGTAAACACGAGTGAAATGCACCATCCCAGCAATATCGCCACCATTGGTAGCACATCTGGGGTTTATTGCTTTCAAATTTCCGTGTTCCTTGTGGTAGATGATAGTGCTAGAGACCCAGAGCAGAGAAACAGCTGAGCCCACCCAGAATTCGGGGAGCTAATACATTGGTATCATTTTAGGCTGCTGCATTTGTAGTATTTTGTACTAGACTCTGAGGACTGGAATTTGCTTGCCCTTGGAGAGATATTTGCATTTGTGAGGGAAGGGGGGATGACCTTGTAGGGACCTGAAATTGGCCACCCCAAGATATGTCTCTTTGGCATCAGGATTGTTTGGGGCTGATTGCTTTCGATAAACTGGGACAGGGAGGGAGGCTCTGGGGGATGGAACTTGCCCTTGTTGGGACACATTTACATTTGTAAGGTAAATCTCTGTCTGTAAAAGGTGCCTCCCTCTCTGTACCAGGAAGAAGAAAGGAGATGACCTTCTCTCTAGTATAGTATTTTGCTACTGCAGCAATAGAAGATGAATACAGGACCAGAAGTGACAGGGCGTCATGGTACATTTGGGCTACCACAACAAAAATACCACAGACTGGGTGGCCTAAACAACAGAAGTTTATTGCTCACAGTTCTGGAGCCTGAAAGTCTGAGGTCAGGGTGCCGGCATGGTCGGGTTCCAGTGAGAACCCTCTTCCTGTTCCCAGACAGCTGTTTTATTCCTGTGTCCTCACATGATGGAGAGAGCGAGGAAGCGAGGGTCTCTTTGTCTCCTTACTAGGGCACTAATCCCATGGTGGGGGCTCTATCCGCAAGACCTAATTACTTCCCAAGGGTCTGACCTCTAAATATCATGCACTGGGTATTTAGGCTTCAACAGATGAATTTGGGGGACACATTTTCAGTCCCTAGCACAGGGAGATGGATCCAGTCTCATTTGATGGTGTGGCGTTGGGTTGGGCGATTTGGGGTGTAGGACTGAATCTGTGGTAGGGACATCTGTGAATCCAGTGGAGAAGGTCGGGACACCAGACCAGAGTAGGAGAGGACAGTAACCCAGGATGGTGGAATTCTCTGCAGGTTCAGGGACTTCTAACTCAGCTGCCTTGATCCTGGTAGGTGGCACACTCATCATGTCAGCACCATGTGAATAGCATCTGCACTTGATGGCAAAGAAATCAGTTATACTTTTGGTTACTCCCCATTCTCAAGCCTAACTGTCCAGTGTCTAATTCGTTTGCAATTCGTTAGCACCCTTCCAGGAAACCAGTTAGTAAAACAAAACACCGGGTTGAGAAGAGAAGGGTTCACTCCACCACCATCTCTCTTCCTTGATACAGCATTTTAGGAAATAAGAGATGTCTCTCAGTATCCCACTTGAAAACTGTGCTGGGGAATTTGGTCAGAAAAACTGATTTTCCAAGGGAGAGAAGAATTAAGATTTGTTATTTTTATCTGAAAGATTGTTGTGATTTTTTTAAAAAAAGATAAAGCCTAAAACCAACTTCCATTTTATCTTGTGATACCACTTTGAAATATTTAAGATTCAAGGGTTCTGTGCATAATTGTAGTGGCTGCTTGATGGGAACCCAATGAAAGGATGGCAGGATTGCTGGTAGATGCAACAGACTAAATGCCTTCGTGCTGAACACAGCTGTAACACAGCCCTTTGCCCTGTTCTGAGCAATTGTTTGCAGTGCAGCCATGAATGCCGGTTCTTCTATCTCAAAGGCTGAATAAATCGCTGTGTTCTCCAAGCAACTCTTGTACCTTTTCTTCAGTTACATCTGCACAGAGCAAAGGTTGTGAGCTCTCAACAGCTTACCTATTCATTAGAACAGGAATTGCTCTGGGGTCCCCAACAGGGGCAGTCATTAGAATAGCTTCTGAGAACTCTCAGTTATCCCAGAGGAACATTTCTTCCTTTGCAAGTCTGAGCCATCTTTGGGATTGGAGATGTCGCGTTCAAGGTGTTACTGGCATTTTTCAGTCTACATTGTGTATGGGTGGGTGGGTGGGGAATGACAGTTATTTGTAATATTTCAAATTGCTATGCAGAGGGTGGTCACTTCCTGGATATGATTCTGTTATTGAGCAAGGGCTCACTGCCTGATGCACATGGAAGCCAATACTATGGCACCAGCTTTTGAGAAAAGAAAAAAAGCTTTATTGCGAGGTCAACTGGCAAAGAGATGGGAGGCAAGGCTCAAGTTGGTCTCCTGGATCCAGTGTTTGAAGTAAAATTTAAGGGATTAGGTAGGGCAGGCTGGTGTGCTGAAGCACTGGCAGGACAGATTTTGATTGGTAGGACTTTAAAAAGGAACATTTATGGTAAGGTATGAAAAGGGGCTTTAGGGGGCTGGCCCTGTGGTGTAGTGGTTAACTTTGGCATGCTCAGCTTCAGTGGGCCAGGTTTGTGGGATGGGGGTTTGGATCCCGGGTGAGGACCTACACTGCTTGTCAGCCATGCTGTGGCAGCAGCCTGCATATAAACTAGAGGGAGATTGGCACAGATGTTAGCTCAGGGCTAATCTTCCTCAAGCTCTGTCCCATCCACCCCCCAAACCCAGAAGATTTGCAACAGATGTTAGCTCAGAGCAGATCTTCCTCAGCAAAAAAAAAAGAAAAGAGGATTTAACACCAGATCTTCCTGGACAATGGACATCTCGCTGCCGAAAAGGTTCTGGCTTTCCAGTTCCGGTCATGTCCTGCTGTCCTGCTGTCCTTCAGTTCTGTGTGTGGCGGGAAACTGGTTCTGGGTGTTATTTCAGGTCAAAACTTTCTCCTCTACACATGCTTCAGCTACATGACTTGCAGTTTTGGCTCGCTGCCTCTGCAAGATAACTTTGATGGTCTGTTGTTGATACGATAGGGCCGGTTTGAACTGGTCCTGTGGTTACAATTCTAGGGCACGTCAAGATCTTACCTGCCTAAAAATGTCACCTCTGATGATCTTTGTTATATCCTGAAAATTCCAACCTTTGTTTTCTTTGTTTGTTTGTTTATATATGTGTATACCCTATCTACTTCCTAAAAGGATGAGAGGCGTCTATACGTTCAAACCATTTAAACGAGAGCCAAAAGCTAATAACTGAAGAATGAAAAAGTGATTTTTTTAATCAGAAAATTTGCGCTGAGAAAAAAAATGAAAACCGAGGACAAGATAAACTCTGAGCCTTCTGGCAGAAGGAAGGAAGTCTCAGTGGGGGCCAGAGATGCTGCAGAGGTGGCAGCTGTGGGAAGACAGGGGCAGTCCTAGAGGACACTCCAAGTCACATGGAAAGTGTAAGAAATGCCACAATATTATTTTCTTCCTACCTCGATGTCCTCTTTAATTCAAGAGCTATTCAGGTGTGTGTTTTTAAAATTTCCAGGCAAAAACATTTTGGGATTAAAAAAATTCTACTGTGGGCATTGACTGGGGACAGTATGTATCAATTTTTTGAAATGTCCTGAGCTTTGTGTGGCTCATTACAGAGCTAATTTTTCAAAATATGAAGTAGCTGTTGGGAAAGAATGCACATCTTCTGCTCTGAGGATCCATACAAAACTTCAATTGTTCAGTCTTGTTAGTTGGGTAATTAAAACCCTACGTATTCTTCCTTGACTATTTATTTATTTTTGGTCTGCTTGAAGCATATATTTCAAAAGAGACATATTAAGATTGTTCAAAGATTTTTGCTCTAAAAGAACTTTGAAAAAATTTCCCCTCTCCTTGAACATTTTTAAGTTGGCATTTGAAAATATTCACTGTTAAGTTTAAGCAGTTCCGAAGAATGTAATTTCTGACTAACAGTAAATATAAGTGCCCCTCACTCTCCAAATCTGTTTAATTCCCAAACTTTGGATGCTGAATAGCGAGAGATCAGAGAATGAGGGATTTATCTGAAATCGGAATCCATCTGGTTCTTGAGCTCACGTGTGAATTGGGATAGTGGATACTGACATTGCTAATAATGCGGTTCCCAAACGACAACCAACATACAGAAAAGTGAACACAGCATAATTCTTCAGTCCATGAGCTTCTACAAAGTCAACACACCTGTGTCATCAGCACCCAGTCAAGGAAAAAGTGTTCCCAGTCTCCAGAGCCTCTGAGCCCCTTCCAGCCACTCCCTGCTCACCCCTGAGGAGCCACTGTCCTGACTTCTCACACCACTGCTTGGTTTGCTTGTTTCTGAACTTCATATGAATGGAATAATACAGCCTGGCTTCTTCTGCTCGACATTAGTTTGTTAGATTCAATTGTGTCAACATTTTCAAGGAAATCTATTAATTAATTGGATAAATGGAATTTATCCAATGAAACTTAAATATTGTAATGATTTGATATACACTCTCATCCTCTACAATCACATACACGAACAAACCTTTCTTAAACATTGGGAAGAATCTCTGTTTCTTCTTTCTCCTTGACTTGAATTTCCATTCAACTTCTCCACTGAATTTTATCCTAATATAATACGATTTTATGCTTGAAAGTCTTTGTTGCTCATCCTGTTATACATGTTTGCAATAAAATTTTGTCTACCGATCGAAAATCTTGTTTCCTATGACTACAGGCTCTTAGTGATGAGAAGTTGACTCTATATTTAGTTATAATTTAAATTGGAACATAATTGATCAAAGTAACAATATATTACAAATTTTGATAAATGATTGTTAAACATAAAACTATATTTTATGGGAGTTGTTTCTTAGTAGTTGGGGTAGGCAGAATAATGGCTACCCAAGATGGCCGCATCTTAATCTCCGGAACCTGGGCACATGGTAGGTTCCATGGTAAAGGGGAATTATGGTTTCAGAAGGAATTAAATTTGTAATCTACCGACTCAGAGATGGGCAGAGTATCCCGGATTACCCAGTGGGTCCAATGTAATCACAAAGGTCATTATAAGAGGAAGGAGGCAGAAGAGAGGACAATAGAGATGGCAGTGTAAGGACTCTACCTGATGCCGCTGGCTTTGAAGATAAAGGAATTGGAAAGGAGTCAGAGTGTGAGCAGCCCTTAGGGGCTGGATAAAGGCGGGGAAATGGATTCTCCCCTCGTGTCTCCAGAAGGAAAGAAGCTCTGTGGACACCTAGATTTTAACCCAGTGGCACCCATTTCAAACTTCTGAGTTCTGGAACTGGAAGATGATAAATTTACCTTCGTTTAAACCACTAAATTTGTGGTAATTGTTACAGGAGCAATAGGAAGCTAGTCGGGTAGTTGAATATAATCTATTGCTAAGATGAGATTGGGTGCAGCATCAATTTTATTTTTAATTCTCTTAATAGGAAGTAGAAAGTCTAAATATTTTATGAGATAAACTAGTATGAGGAGTGACTATATTTGGATTTAAATTTCATGGTATGATTTAATGAAATAATTTTGTAACTGCCTCGGACTGCAATAAATCATGTAAATTTTGTCTTCAGAGATATCTTGAAAAATGTAGTATTTCTGGAAAAATTCCAGTTACATTAAAAAATCACATGCTTTATAACTTTTGCTATTTGAATGTTTTTCTTTATAGCTATTATAATATCCTAAGCACAAGTATTAAGAGCAGGTGGAAAGAATTGCTTAGGTTTAAAAATATGGAAAAAAACATTTTTTGTGTTCAATATTTCTTACAAAAGCTCTTTGCTCTCCTGAGAATTCTCCTTTAAGATTGATACATCCTCTGACAATGGTCTGGGAGATGAGAGGCAACACAGATAAAAAAATGTTTTACTCCTACCATACCACTCCACTCTACATCTAAGTTCAGAACATCCCAAAAGGGCTCAAAATTCTTACTTTCTTACAAGATAACAGTTAACAAATGTGTACAATGGGGCCTGGCCCTGTGGCCAAGTGGTTACAATTGTGTGCTCTGTTTAGGGAGCCAGGGTCGCTGGTTTGGATTATGGGCGTGGATGTATGCACTGCTCATCAAGCCATGCTGTGGTGGCATCCCACACAGTAGAACAGAATGATTTACAACTAGGATATACAACTAGGCATGCACTGGGGCTTTGGGGAGAAAAAAAGAGGAAGATTGGCAACAGATGTTAGCTCAGGCCCAATCTTCCTCACCAAAAAAAAAAAGAGAGAGAGAGAGTAGGAAAAAGAAATGTGTATAATGCAGGAGGAAAGACAGGGGCCCTCTCGGGTGTGTGTGTTGGGTGCAGGGCTATGGAACTCTCTTAATCATTAGGGAAGTCTCCTCTCTTGTTTGGTAGCTGGAGGGTTTTTTGGTTGGTAACACCTGGGATGAGGCAGCTGCTATCAGCAGTTCCCCAGGGAAGGGAGGCAGACTGGGAACCAACACTCACAGCAGCTGGGGGTGGATGCACTAGCCTGTAAGAGTCTGGGTGGGATCCCCTTGGTGTCTACAGTTTTTCTCTTGTAAACTGGATATAGTTGATTGTATGCTTGCCTGTATGTGTTTTAACACAAAACTGAATGTTCCTTGTAATACACCAATTTAGCCTGACTTCTCTCCTACCTCTCAGATTCCATCAGCAAACTCTGTCGTCCTTCTCTTTAAAATCCCCCCAAATTCTATCATTCGCCATTGCTCCCACAAATACCACCCTAATCTGATCACCTGTGAGATATTGCCTGGACTGATGCAGTAGCCTCCAAGGTGACCAACCTCCAGCACTCCAGCCCTTTGCTCTGCTTTTTTCTTTTTTAAATAGCATCTATAGCTGAGATTCTATTGCACACCTATTGGATTATGGTCTGTTTCTTTACTGGAACGTAAACTTCACAAGAGCTGTTAATTGATGTCTCTAGTGCCTATAATAATACCAGTCACAGAGTATGCCCGTAATAAATGTGATGTTGAACTAAAAGAACCTGAGTCATATCTACTGGATTCACTGATTTGTTTGGGTTTATTTCTGTTGTCTTTTTTTTTTTTTTAAAGATTTTATTTTTTCCTTTTTCTCCCCAAAGCCCCCTGGTACATAGTTGTATACTCTTTGTTGTGGGTCCTTCTAGTTGTGGCATGTGGGACGCTGCCTCAGCGTGGTTTGATGGGCAGTGCCATGTCCACGTCCAGGATTCGAACCAACGAAACACTGGGCCGCCTGCAGCGGAGCACATGAACTTAACCGCTCGGCCACGGGGCCAGACCCCCCTGTTGTCTTAATTTGTGTTTTTCTTACTATTCTTTCTAATTGTCTTTAACTGGATATTTTTTCATTTTTCCTTTCTTACCTTCTATAAGTTTGAAAATGTATATATCTCACACCTGATTTTCTAATACTTACCCTTAAATATTTAACACTGTCTAGAATGAACAATTATCTAGACATGATGTGGAATGAATAAACTTTGTCTGGAATTATCTTTGTCCTCCGCCGCCCTCTGCTCTGCTGGTGCTCCCTCCTTCACCGTCTTACCTGCCTCATGGGATTCCATGCTGCATGGGCTATTTTATTTAAAACAAATATTTAATACTTACTTAAACGTAACAGTAAATTGGACTACTGTGTTTGTAACTTGTTGCTTTATAAATCTCGCCTCTTCCTCCTGGAACCGCCCTTCTCCCCACGCCCATTATTCTCATAGTGTTTCTTCCAAGGAGGGTCATTGGGTAGTAAACCTGATGAGGTCTTGTATCTGTAGACGTCTTGTTAAAGCAGATGTCAGGAACTTTTTTTTAATGGTCCAAATAAGTGTTTCATGCTTGCAGACCATATGGTCTCAGTTACAACTACTCATTTCTGCCACTGTAGTGCAAAGGTAGGGCTATGTATACATATAAAGACAACTTATATGAATGAGCATGGCTGTGTTCCAATAAAATTTTATTTATAAAAACAGATGTCTGGTCCACTGGTCATAGTTTGCTGACCTCAGTTTTAAAGGATAGTTTGAGTACAGAATTTTAGGTTCAGAGTTATTTTCCTTTAGCCAGTGAAGATAATTGTTCCAATATCTTCCTGTATCTACTGTTGTTGCCGAGAGGCCTGAGGTCAACCAGATTCTTTTTCCCTTGTAGATAATCAGTTTATTCCTCTCTAGAAGGTCTTAGGGTTCTTTATTTTAATGAAGTTTCTCCATGGATTTTCGACTGCCAATTCCCCAAAATGTCTGTTGAAAGTAACTTTTTGACAAAGCAAAGCTAAGTTTATTAAACCTACTGCAGTAAGGGAGATCATCACTTTGAGAGGATCTTAGCAACGTCTCGGAAGGGGAAAGTCAGGGGAAGTATTTACAGGGTTTTAGGGTCAGGGCGCATGTGATTCAAGGCAGGTCTTTCAAGGCAGGGAACTGATGGGGATTGGGCAAAGTTCCTAGCAGATAGTTTAGGTCTGGTGGACACAGTGAAGCTCAAGGCAAATATTGATATGTAAACTGTTGTTTGACAAATGAGCTATTTGCTTAGGCGTAAACACTGTTGTCCAGAGAGCACCACTGTTTACCCGGATGCACAAGCTATTTGCCCAGACAAATTGGTTTTCAGGAATTTCCTGAGGTAAACAAGAATTATTTATTGATTTATGACCTTATCTTTCTGGTCAAGGATTTCCTGGAACAGATAATGAAGTCAATCACAAACAGGTGGTCTCAGTTCTTCAGCCCCACCCCCCCATAGTTACGCTATGAGGACACAACTGTTCTCTATTCTCAATTATGTCTGAATCATTAAAAGTTTATCCTGCTGGGTAATGATGAGTTCCTTCAGAGACCTCATGTCTTAACTTTAGTTCTGTAAATTTCTAATCAATTATCTCTTTAAATTTCATTTTCACTTTCTCTAGGTTCTTTTGTAAGTTCTATTCTAGTTGTGTCTTATTCTTTAAAAAAAAAACCCTTCTATGACTGCATTTTTCAATCCGCTTCTTTAGTTACGTTTTCCTTTTCCCATTCACTCTTTCCTCCTTTATTTTATGGTGTTGGCTCTCCTCAAATGTTTGATTCTTGATTATGTACCTTAATGTCAAGAACTCCCGTTACAAGATCTGTAACGATTTGTGCAGACTGGTTGAAGGAGTGTGGGAACTGCCAGTGAGGCTTGTACTCACTGTTCTTAGCGTGGCAGAGGCTTCTGGGATGTGGCAGGATAGGATATCTCACCGCTGGTCTTTAAGGCACACCAGGACACTGGCCCCTCTCTCTCGCTTGCGGAGCTCCTGTGCCCCCTGCTCTGTGGAAGGTGAGAGCCTATACCACTGCTGCTGCTGCCACCGTGCCTGGGGAGGAGGCAGGATGCTCAGGGGCTGCCTTGCCTGCTCCTCTTGCCTTGGTGGCTCTGAGCCGCCGCCTCCTTCTGAATTCCATCCCTTCTAGGTCTGGGGTACCCTTGAGGCTTTTAGCAGAACTCTCCCACCTTCATCTTGGGCTACAGTTTTTCCTCTTTAATCTGTTCTTGCCTACTTTCTAACTTGAAGAGATTCTCAACAGTTTCTACTTCATCTAGAGTTTCCTTTCTTTTTAATCATGACCATGTATTTGTTTACTTTTTTATGTGTCTATCTGATGATTTCTATGAATTTCATATAGGAGGGATTGACAATCTGTCATGGAATATTTGTTTTCTTTGTATCAAATTAAACGCCAAGCCACCATGTTATCTGGTTGGCAAAAATTTCATTCAGTCATTTTGGGGTACCCTCATTATGGAGCAAGTCCTTGGTGTATTATATACAGAGATAGCTATCCTGGGGGCTGATCTTTGATCTTCTCTGGTCATCGTTGAGAGGCCCATTGCTCATTCTGCTACTTCTGCACCACCATGGATACAGAAGTCTTTGCCAGGGGCCGGCCCCGTGGCCGAGTGGTTAAGTTCTTGCGCTCTGCTGTGGCGGCTCAGGGTTTCGCTGGTTCAGATCCTGGGCGTGGACATGACACTGCTCGTCAGGCCACGTTGAGGCAGCGTCCCAGATGCCACAACTAGAAGGAACTGCAACTAAGATATACAACTATGTACTGGGGGGATTTGGGGAGATAAAGCAGAAAAAGAAAAAAAAAAAAGTTAAGTCTTTGTCAGGGTTGTGCCCTGTGCCTGAGGTCCAGTTTTTCTGTGCCCAACAGTAGCCTTTGCCCTGAGATCTAACCACCTTCCTCAGCCATTAGGAGGGACTAGGTAGTGGGCTATAATTCCTGCCTTTGCCCCTGCTCTGGTCTTCTAGTTTAGGGGACTCTTTCTTTGTGGGTTTTTTTTCATTCCTTCTACATCCCCGTACCCTTTCCCAGATGCTCATTTTCCTCCTTTCCATCCTCAGGATGAAATCTGCAGAAGAGTAACAGGGTTCCAGAGAAGTCTACTTCTAACGAAAAAACAGAGGCTTTCTTGGAGTTGGCAAGGAAGAATCTGGAGAATAAAATACATAGCTTTCATTCTTATTTGTCCCAGTTACTATTGCCTTGTGATAGACCACAAAACTCAGTGGTATAAAATAACCATTCTATCATATCCACAGATTCTGTGGATCAGGAATTTGGACAGGGAGAAACAGGGAGGGCTTGTTTTTGCCCCATGATGTCTAGATCCTCAGCTGGGAAGATTGGAAGGGTAATCCAAGGCTAGGGATTAGAATCATCTGAAAGTACCATCAGTTACATGTTTGGTGTTTGGTGCTGCCCGTCAGCTAGGATCTCAGCTGGGTTATAAAAGCCAACACCTGTACGTGTCCTTTTACGACCTCTCTCCACATGGGCTAGTTTGGGCTTCCTCGCAGCGTAGTGGCTGGGTTCCAACCCCCAGCTTCCCAAGGCAGTAGTGTGTGGCATTGTTAAGATCTAGCCTTGGAAGTCACAAAGAGCCACTTCTGCTTACAATATTGGTGGAGGCAGTGACAGATCCACCCAGACTCAAGGAAAAGGGACAGAGACCCTCCTACCATGGGAGGAGTGTCAAGGTAACATTGTAAGAACATGTGGGATGGGGCACATTGTGGTGGCAATGTTTAGAAAACAATCTGGCAGAGGCCGCCCCTTGGCCACAGCAATGCATCTTCCCTATACATGTAGAATATATTCTCTCTCTGCCTCAGGAACCCCCATATTAGCTGTTCTGCAGCATTGTCAAGGGGTAGCTTGGGTAGGGAGCTTTTGCCTGCCACACGAATCGTCATCTTCCTCTTGAGACCCACCCAAAGTAAACCTGCCATCTAAGTACAAACTGTGCACCCCTGCAGATACTAAAAATGTATTCAGGACGTTAGAAAAAAAGACAAAGCTTCTATCAGCAGACCCAGAAAGGCCCCCAAAGAAACCTATGAGCTGATTAAAACCAGTGTGCTTGTATGCAAGTGCGAGGTCCAGTTCTAGCCCGCCTTTTCAGCCACGTTGTTCCTCCTGGAGAGACATCCAGGAGCTGCTGCTGCACAGCAGTAAAAACAGACCCAACTTCCTATCTCAGATTATCTTGCCATACGCTATACACTGGAAACAAAAATGTTAACTTAGGTATCCGAGGGTGGTGAGATTATTGGGATTTTTTATTTTTTCAAATGTCCTAGCTTTTCAATTTTCTACAGTAAACAGTGTAGAAAACCACCTATGATGCCCTCTGTGTCAGACACCATAGATTTTTCTACCCAATAGACACTCTCTCTTCTTTCCCCTCTTTCTTACTTGCCCTTCTCTGTTCCCCTCCGGGCCTGAGGACTGGCCCTACATACTTGGTCCTCCTGCTGTCTGGCTTCTGGTTGGGTTTGGCCAATGGAGGAACTGGCTGGAGTTCAACAGACAGGAGGAGAGATGGTTGGGGTATTCTTTCCCTGTCTGTCTGTGCCATGGCCCTGGAGGTGACTGCATCGCCTGTGTGTACAGCCCCTGCTGGGCACCTACCCTCATGGCGCTAGGTTTCACTGGGCTCAATTACACCATTTCTTTTCTCTTCCTCTTTAGGCCAGGAGTGGTAACTGCTTCTCACTGCTCTTCCTGGATGTCTTTTTATCCCTTGATGGTTCCTTTAATGCTGCCCCAAACTCTCTAACTATTTCCTACATTAAACTCTCTCCATCATTCATCTGAGTGGTCCATGTTTCCTGCTGGCTGACACACCATCAAAGAATTGTGTCACATTGCACAAGTCCTTTACCTATTGGGCTTCCATTTCTTCATTCGAAAAGTGATGGATTTGGACTAGACGAGTGTTTCTCAAACTTTGTTCCGTGTTAACTGTTCTTTAAAAGCGGGTTCCACCTGTGCACTGCTGATGTGAATGTAAACTGGTGCAGCTGCTATGGAAAACAGTGCAACAGTTCCTTTAAAAATGAAAAACAATTACCCCATGATCCAGAATTTTCACTTCTTGGTATGTATCCAAAATAATTTAAAGCAGGATCCAGTGTATTTTGTATATTCATGTTCTTAATAGCGTTATTCATAATCAAGAGGTAGAAGCAACCCAAATGTCCATCAATGGATGCATAGATAAACAAAATGTGGTATATACGTATAACAGAATATTACTCAGCCTGGAAAACGAAGGAAATTCTGCTACATGCTACAACATGGATGAACCTTGAGAACATTAAGCTAAGTAAGCCAGACACAAAAGGACGAATACTGTATGATTTCACTTATATGAGGTAGCTAGAATAATCAGATTCATAGAAACAAAGTAGAATGGTGGGGAGGGGAAATAGAGAATTATTTAATGGATATAGAATTTCAGTTTTACAAGATGAAAAAGTTCTGGAGATTGGCTACATAACAACGGGAATATACTTAACACTGCTGAACTGTACACTGGAAAATGGTTAAAAGGGGGAGCGGCCCCGTGGCTGAGTTGTTAAGTTCTCACGCTCTGCTTCCACGGCTGGGGGTTTCACTGGTTTGGATCCTGGGCACGGACATGGCACTGCTCATCAGGCCACATAGAGGGAGCGTCCCACATGCCACAACTAGAAGGATCCACAACGAAAATATACAACTATGTACTGGGGGATTTGGGCAGAAAAAAGAAGGGGAAAAAAAAGAAGATTGGCAACAGTTGTTAGCTCAGGTGCCAATCTTTAAAAAAAAAACATTAAAAAAATGGTTAAAAGGATACATTTAATGGTATATGTATTTTACCATAGTTAAAAATAAAAATAATTTAAAATATGTGCTCCATTTCAAAACAAAAGGAGGAGGCTGTTCCATGGCTGCATCTTGTTTGGAAAAGCTAGATGTTATCGTTGTTTTGTTTTGAGATTTATAGTCCACAAGTCCCCTGAGAAGTCTTGAGTAAAAAACCCTAATTTCTACTGCATAAGGCCGTTTCCTAGAATTAAATGACCATGGAGAACATATTTTAGGATGTAAGCGAAGGGGATAATCTGTAGCCCTGTTGTAGTTCTAAGTCCTGTGATTCTTTTCTGAGTCTGAAAAGATTCAACCTCAGACATCACTATTTCTGACACTTACTTGCAGCCTCTTCCTGAACTCAGGGGTTCTCTCTGCCGCAGAGGTGACTGGACAGTGGCAGATGGGGAAGAATCTTCTTCAGTGACCAGAATCTGGGCTGACAGCCTTGGGAGCCTGAAGTAAGCTGCATTTATTTCCTTGGGCTCCGTGAATATTGGGTGGAAGGAGGCTCCTCAAATATTTGAGGATTGCTTGAACACATGTTTGGTGTGTGAATGGTTTTCAATTGCATTCTCAGTTAAGAATACTAACGGGGATCAAATCTGAGGAAAATATACTCCTAAGAACTGTTCAAATTCCCTGTGGAATTTTGTCGTATTTTGTTTGAATGTTCTGTGGACTAGAGAATTTTTACAAGGGATTTTTTTTCTTTGTAGTTCTGTTTATTATACCAGGAGTCTGACTTGTGATAATCTGATACAGACCTTGTTCAGTCCAATTTTACATAAACAGTCTTTCTAGATTTTCTTCAAAAGGTAGTTATTTGGTAATCAGGAAGAATCCTTATAGATTTTATTTTAAAACAATACTTCAAGGAGCACAATAAGAACAGAAAATTCCAGAGCAATGATTATACCTTATTCAGAAGACACTTGAACCAAAATAAATATTTGTTCTACTTGATTCCTAGCATTGAATTGGCCTGGTAGGAAACCAAAGAAATTATTTGACTGTCATTGTGACACGCAAACTTTCTCTTCTTTACCCATCTCCCATCTCAGGGTTTCAAGAAGAGGGTCACTGGTTTCCCAGCCTCCTTGCAGCTGATTGTGTTTGACCTACTTGAGAAAACAGGAAAGCACTCAAGCAGTCATCTCTTAGCCTGGTTATTGCTGCTTCCTTCCTTCGATGTTGTGCTGTAAGAATATAATGTGGGTCTGTGGCAGCTGCCTTGCCAGTCATAAGGAAAAGGCCAGAACCTCACAGAGCCATTGACTCAGTGCTCCGGGTGGATCAGCTCTGGAATCACCTGTATCTAGACTTCTTACTATGTGTGATAACTAAATGCCTCTATTTCAGTAGATCCAATTCAACAACGTATATCGAGCATCTATAACGTGTTTGGTGCTGTTCTAGGTACTTTAAAGACATCAGTGAACAAAATCCTTGTCCTCATGGAGCTGTATTCTAGCCACTCTTAGCCAGATACTGTTACCTGTAGTTTAAAGCATTCCCTGATGTCGGTGGTGTAACCTAATCTTTTGCGGGTTGGGTGCAGTGGTGTGCTGAAGCTGGCTCCTATCAGCTTGCAAGAGCTGATTGTTAAATTCAGAAATTTGGAGGACTAGTTGTTAAACACAGCTATTATTAGAAGTTGTTTATATTTATCATTAAATCAATTATATTAAAAAACTCACCACTTCCTACTTATCTTACTATCTGACCTTTTGAGGTTGTTTGCATCTATTGTATTTGTGATACAAATAGTGTATAGTGGTGTGCTACAGTGCATCTCTTCCAAGTGCATGTTCAATGTCACTTTGGTAGCTTGAAATCTGCCATGGTGGGAGTATTTATGCCATGGATGTTGACAACTGCTACAAGTCAGGGCTTGATTTATTGGTTTAATGACCCTCTAGGCTTAAGAGATGGAGAAAATATTGCAGAATGAACGTTAAGATTGTCGCATCTGTAGCTGTTACATTGTGAATAGCACGAGCATCTGAGAAATACTCTCCCAGCATTAGAAAATTACTATCTGATTCAGCAAATGAGTTGATCATGTCATTGATGATCAAATGAAACTTTGATATAGTCTATCTTCATTGTTTCATCTTCCTCACTAATGTAAACGAAAATATCAGCCAACATTCTTGTCAAAACTACACTCATTTATCAGTTGAAGCCATGGTTTGACTACAGATACAAGAACTTGGCAAAAAAATCAAAGCATTCTGTGAGAATCAATTGGCTATATGGAATTTACAATGAAGAATATTGTATATTTTACTATCATTTGTAAGTTGTGTGATACAGAACCTTTAAAACTGAAATTTAAAAATTGATAATAAATATACGTGAATATGTTTGCATGTATTTTGGAGAGCTGGTTCTTGAACATTTACCGGCACATCACTTGTTGGGTGGGATCAAGGGGGAATTGGGGTAAGAAAATGAATAACAAGGGGGATTGCCTGACTGCCGAGCCCTAGCCATTTTATAGGATTGCTCTAGAATCCCTGTTCTTAGAAGCCCACACATGAAGCCAGCCTCTGAATCTAGCACTGTGAGCAACCGTCCAACCTGATCAGAGAAGTTAATCTCACCCCCCTGGTTACTGAACCCACCAAATAGCCTCTCACAAGAAGGACTATAGAAACTATGAAGAGGGTGATTTTGATATGTTGTGAAATTTGGACTATAAAACTGTTCAAAGTATATAACCTCAATCATTCAGAGTTGGGAGCGTGCTCCCAAGAGGTCGTTCTGGATAATTTGTGAATGGTATCATTGTCTCGGATTGAGAATTTTTAAAAAGTACGATAATCATTGACTGTTTTCAATTTCTTGGTTTGCTGAAAATTTCATAACATTTTGCCCTTCATCCCATTTTTTATTTAAAAAAAAAATCCTCTGTCTTTGTTACAATTACCACGATTAGAGCATATTGACTGAACTTGAGTTAATGTAATATCTATTTAATTCGTATGTACATAAGAAATTAAAAAGCTATTCCTTTATGATTGACACTAGAAAATCTTAGTTCAAAAAGTGATTTTAGTTTATGCTATCAATACTAAGGGGACTCTCATTGGTGAATTTGTCAAATTGAAGCAATAATGGAGAGATTTGACCTGATTACATAGCTGTTTAGCCTCCCACTGAAGACAAGAGACTGTTTTTTTTGATACACTGCACAACTTCTTTCAGGACCCGTTATTCTGTTAAGCTTTTGGTAGGCAGAACCTAATCCAGAGATGCGATCTCCCTCGATTTTAGGAAGGCCTAAAATAAAAACTGAGTAAGGAAAGGAAGAAAAATCCCTTATGCAGACAGCAATGATAGCTTCTAAATGGTAACCCTTCACCTCCTGGAGAAGAGCCAGCTCGCTCTGAAGTCTCATTGGAATGAATGTTCCTTACAGAACACTTAGGTTTCATTTCCACCTTTGTGGAAAAACGAATCACAGTAGAGCAGAGAGAAGAATTGGCTAGATTCAGGTCCGTGTTTTCCTTCTGCTAAACCTGGGCAAGCCGTTTGACCCCTCAGAGCCCCTATTTCCTCATGTGGAATGGGTAGAATAATGCCTCCCACATGGGTTCTTGTGTTTTGTACGTGAGAAAGTGTTGTTATGGCCTGAGACTGTAACGGAACAGACTTTGAGCCAGACTCAAAGTTAAGTAAGAAATGACACTTGCCTTCAAGTAATTTACAGTCTAGCAGTCATCTGAAAACTGGTTTACTATGATTTAGGCATACTATAGTGATTTCTTGCTTACCGCTAATGGATATTGCTTCATTATTGTAGTGAAGAGAGTATGGTTGGAGCTCTATGGGGAGAAGAATGGAGACATATGTCCTTTGGAACAATGTGAATGTGCTTTGACCTGATCAAATGGAACATTTTGAGATGAAAAACCTACTAATAACCCTTCTTCTCTTATTCTACCCCAATCTGCAACCCTCTAAAATAAAATATAAAACCACACACTCAACATCAAAACTCGAAGTGGTTACAACTTAATTTTAAAAAATAGGCAAAGAATTTAAATAGACAATAGTTATGGGCTGAATTGTTCCTCCTCTCACCCCTCAATGAATATGTCATACAGATCCCCAGTCCCTCAGAATGTGACATTATTTGGAGATAGGGTCTTTAAAGAGGTCAATAAGGTTAAATGAGGTCACTGGGGTGAACCCTAATGAAATAGGACTAGCGTCCTTATAAGAAGAGATTAGGACACAGGCACAGAAGAAAGACCATGTGAAGACACAGGGAGAAGACGTCCATCTACAAGTCATGGAGAGAGACTTCAGAAGAAACCAACCCTGCCGACACTTTGAACTCAGACTTCCAGCCTCCAGAACTGGGAGAAAATAAATTTCTGTTGTTTAAGCTGCCTTATGGCAGTCCTAGCAAACTGGCACATTGCTCCAAAGAAGACATGCAAATGGCCAATAAACACATGAAAAGATGGCCAACATCACTATCAAATGTGAACACAGCCACAGAGACACCACTTCACACCTATGAGGATGGTCCTAATTTTAAAAAAAGCAAAAGCCCAAAAAAGAAAATAAGAAGTGCGTTAAGACCCTCATATATTGCTGATGGGAGTGTCAAATGGTACAGCTGCTGTGGAAAACAGTTTGGCGGTTCCTCAAAAAGCTAAATTAACATCTGATCCAGCAATTCCACTTTTAGGAGCATGTCCAAAAGAATTGAAAAGGGACTCAAACGGATTATAGGCCGCTGTTCCTAGCAGCATTAGTCACAGTAGCCAAAGGTGGAAACAACTGAAGTATCCATCAACAGATGAATGGATAAACAAAATGGAGTACATCCACAATATGGAATATTATTCAGCCATACAAGGGAATGAAATTTTAATACGTGCTACAACATGGATGAATCCTGAAGATATTAGGCTAAGTGAAATATGCCAGACACAAAAAAACAGACATTTTATGATTCCTCTTATATGAAATATCTAGAATGGGTAAATTCAGAGGGACATAAAATAGATTAGAGGTTACTGGGGCTGGGGGGACCTGGGGCAGATGGGGAGTTATTGCTTAATGAGTAGAGTTTAGGCTTGGGCTGATGAAGTGTTTGGGAGATGGTTGGTGGTGATGGCTGCGCAGTTTGAATGTGCTTAATGGCACAGAACTTTACACTTAAAAATGGTTAAAATAATAAATTTTGTGCTATGTATATTTTACCATAATAAAAAGTTATTCTACCAAAAAAGGTTAAAATGGTAGATTTTATGTTATATACATTTCACCACAATTAAAAAAAATTAATAATGTAATATACCAAAGCCCACTGAATTATACACTCTAAATGGTTGAGTTGTATGGTATGTGAATTATATCTCAATAAAGCTGTTGAAAGCCCCCCCCCCCGCAAAGCTGTAGTGGTTGAGAAAAAGAAGGCTGTAGAGAACAATGGGCTAAACTGAGGAGCCCGCTGGGCTTTTCCTCTGCTGTGCTCCAAACCACTGAGGAGGTTCTGTGACCACGAGGTGAGCTGAAACTATCGGACAGGCTTTCTTCTGTTGCTGCCCTTCTCTCCTGATTCTGAACAAAGTGGAGATTTGAAGGCGCCATGTCCAGTGACGGCTTCCCTGGACTGACCAGCCCTCTGCCCCAGCTGGAGAACGGCGCGTCTCACGTGTCTCAATCAGCCTCACATGTGGTCAGGTGCACCTGCTTTATGTCACCGCCACATGCACTCCTTTAGACTCTATAAATATGGACTGAACATCAATAAAGAGCCCAGCTTTGGGGCCTCTAAGCAGGATGGTTATTTACTGTTATATATTACGGTTCTGCACCCCCCAGGGCTGTAGGATAGGATTTGCTTTGGGAACCTGATTGAAAGGTAGTTCTTCATGATCATAAAAACAAGCTGAAATCATCTCCTGCCATCCAGCCTGCTGCTACCAGCTGCACGCTACGCGTTTACATTATGCATGATTCTTGACTGCTCCGACTGTAGGAAAAAGATACACAATTCCATTAGAGCTTCCCAGCGTTATGCTAAGCATTTCCAGGCCACTGCTGCTAATTAATGCTAATATAGAACTGCTTACATATTTATGTTTTAGTAGATGCATCATGAAGGGGGCAGAATGATCCTCTTATTTAGGGCTGATCAAGCCAATTTAGAACTGATTGGAAAGCTATGAGAGATGACTTTGCCGTGGATGGATTTGGCAGCACAGCTTCATGTTATTCAATGGGAGGGAACCCATGGAGACGACGCCTCTGCCAGAGCTGCTGCTGCACACACACATGTGCCCAGGCTGTTTTATGCTCTCCCTCTTCCCTGTCCCTCCTGCCACGTTGACAGCATTTGTTAACCAGTGTGAGCCTGGTACCTGCCTCCATTTTGTTCCACCATCTCTCCACCGTTTTGGGTTACAGCCTCCACCCTGAATCATGCAGGTAATGGCAGGGAACAGTGATCTCTTTTGTCCTTTTGTCTTTCTAGTCTCTCTCCCTTTTTGCCTCAACTCTGCTTTTCTTTCTGCTTAGAATGCACTCTTCTCTCTGTCTGCCTAAATGTACTGATTTTTCAAAGTCAAAGAGTGGCAGTGAGGGCCCAGGGAGAGTGAAAGAAAGAAGGAGGAAAAGCCAGTAGAAAGGAAGGTCGCTGGCTTGGTCACTGCTGTGGGCAACTGAGCTCAGTCCCATGGGCCCTTCTCAGGAGCTGCAGCAGAACCGTCTTCTGAAGGATGGTCTTGCAGACGCATCTATCCTGCGACTCCTGTCCTGGGTTGCCCTAGAGGGTAGTAACTTCTAGAACTCCCAACCTATGCATGGGGGTGGACAGAGTGGGCTCCTTCCCGGGTCTCAGAGAGGTAGGTGCAGGGTGAGTGTAAAGACCGTGGGAAAACAGTAAATTGAGTGGAAGTGACTTGGAACTACTGTCCACAGCTGCAGTGGGAATCTAAATTGAGGTGGGTGCAAGAGACAACTGTTACATCATCTGATAAACTGGAAGACGCTCCATCTCAATGGAAACGGTTCCATTGAGCCCCGGCCACCCAGGAGACGTGGATTTGAGCCCGCTCTCCTCATTCTGCTACCTTTTCTCATTTCTACCTTAAACCTCTCCCTGAGGTTTTCCTCTTCAGTGCTAACTGCCAATTCGGCCACAGCTCTTCATTCATTCATTTGAGCATTTACTGAATGCTTCCAATGGACCAGGCTCTTTGCTGGTACTGGGGATAAAAAGAGCAAAGGGAAGGGACTGTGTGTGTTAGTACCGAGACATGAAGACATGATCCCAGCAGCAGAGCACAATGGGAAGCAGGGTGCATAGGGTAAAAATGGCTCATTCCTAAATCTCATGAATATTTGTTGAGCACTCACTCTGGGCCAGGCAATCTTTAAGACACTGGGGATTCAGTGCTGTGCAAAACCCATGTGATCTTTGCTTCTCTGGGCTTGGAAGAGGGGATGGATGATGGTCAGGGATTGCGAATGCTGAAATAACTTACAGGGGGGAAGACCCTGTAGACTGGAGAAGTTCCCAGAGGGCTTTCTTGGAAGAGGTGATGCTTAAGCTGGACAAAGCTAACTAGGGTGGCAAAAGCAGAGATCTCCTTTCCCACCTCAACCCCTCTTGGCCTTCTGACGTGGGTGCTGTATGTCTGTGTATCACTTATCCATGCTGCTAAAATGGTTAAATGTCCTTCCCAGAGTTCCATCTCCATCTCCACAGCAGGACTGTGGGTCGTTGTGGGGAAGCACCGTCCTGTGTTCAGGGCAGCAAATCCATGAGCCCTGGGAAGCTGGAGAGAAACTTGGGACCTGAACTGAATGCAGAGGAGGCTTCTGGACTCATGATAAGGACAGAGGATGTGTAGAACTTCAAAGCAAGAGGAAACTCCCTGTTTTGGGCATTTTCCCTAATACCTAGACTTTACAAGTCACTAATATGCCAGATGTTTTTTTTTGGTGAGGAAAATTGGCCCTGAGCTAACATCTGTTGCCAATCCTCCTCTTTTTGCTTGAGGAAGATTGTCACTGAGCTAACATCTGTGCCAATTTTCCTCCATTTTATGTGGGATGCCACCACAGTGTAGCTTGACGAGCGGTTCCAGGTCTGCACCCAGGATCCCAACCCCCTGAACCCTGGGCCACTGAAGTGGAGCATGCGAACTTAACTGTTACACCATGGGGCCGGCCCCACCAGATGCTTTTTTTGTTGGAAATTTTGCATGGGAGGTAGATGGCAACTAAGATGACACCTTAGTTGGCACGGGGTGAGAGATCCTAAGTGCTTTTAAAAATTCTATGCCAAACCCTGAATTGGGCCTAATGGAAGCCCCTAGAACATTACTTTTAGGACTCAGAATTTTATAGCACTTAGGGATCTTGCAGAGAATCTTCTGTGCAATTCCCTCACTATTCAGATGAGGAAACTGAGGCCAGGAGAAGGGAAGTGACCTTCCCAGGTTGACATGCTGGTAAGCAGTTGGATGGCAGCAGAGCCTGGAGTCCCACTGTGGGCTCTGACAAAATGCAGTGGGTGAGCAGGATGGATTACTGGGCACAGAAGCCCATAAGGGGCCTGTGGTACTCACAGTGGGGAAGCAGGTGGGGAATTACAGAATTCTCCAACCCAGGACCACCAGGTGCTAAACCTGGAGGAACATCAGAATCGCTTGAGAGGGTTTCTAACGCAAGATGACAGCTTCCTGGACTCCATGTGCTGTTGACTGAATTGTGTCCCCCACCCCCCTGCCTCCAAATTCACGTGATGAAGCCCCAATGTGACTGTGTGTGGAGGTAGGGCCTGTAAGGAGGTAGTTAAGGTTAAAGGAGGACACAAGGGTGGGGCCCTAATCTGATAGGGCTGGTGACTTTATAAGAAGAGGAAGGGACGCCATAACTCTCTCTCCGCCAAGTGAGGTCACAGCGAGAAGGCGGCCATCTCCAAGCCAGGAAGAGGGCTCTCACCAGGAACCAAATCAGCCAGCACCTTGATCTCGGACCTCCCAGCCTCAGAACTGTGAGAAATAAATGGTATTTTGTCTGTGGGATTTTTGTCATGGCAGCCAGAGCTGACCATACACCACCACTGTCCTTGCACATCAGCATGAGGTGCTGGGGCCCAGGGATCTGAATGTTTGACGTTTCCCAGGTGACTCCAATGCAGGTAAGTCGTGAACTTGTCTTGGTAAATACAGATACTTCAACCTTCTTGTTTGACAGCTGAGAAAACAAGCCAAGAGAGATGACACCACTGCTCAAATCTCCTGCCACCATGACCACTTCCTGTGGTCCTTGGCCTATCCATTTCCCACACAGCGGTTAGAGAGATGTTTAAAAACCTAATCTAGATCAAGACATTCTCTTGGTTAAAACCCATCAAGGGCTACCTAAGGTGAAATCTGAAACTTAAAAAAATTTTTTTTAATTAAAAATAGTTTTTTAAATTTTCATTTTGAAATAATTGCAGACTAAAAAAATTAGTTGCAAAAATAGTACAAATAATTCCTATACGCTCTTTACCCAGCTTCCCCAAATGTTAATATCTTACAAAACTCAATCCAACTTTCAAAACCAGAAAATTAACATCCATGCAGAAGTATTCTGGAATATGTAGATCTTAGTCAAATGTCACTAATTGTCCCACTAATGTCATTTTTGGGGTCTAGGATCACATGTTTAGTTGTCTTGTTTCTTTAGTCTCCTTTCTTCTGGAAGAGGTCCTCAATTTTTCTTTGTCTTTAATAACCTTGACATTTTTGAAAATTAGGGGCCACTTGCTTTGTGGAATGCCTTCATTTTGAGTTTGTCTGGTGTTTTTTCATGATTAATTCAGATTATGCAGTTTTTGTCAAGAATACCAGAGAAACGATGTTGTGTCCTCCGTGCATTCTATCAGGGGGCATATAATGAGTGTACATGCTGCTACTGGTGTTACTGTTTATTATCTGGTTAATGTGGTATCTGTCAGGTTTTTTTACTGTAAAATTACTACTTTCAAAATACAAAACTGGTACCATAACCAAAAGACCCCATATGATCTGGCATCTGTTAACCTCTACCTTTCTATCTCCTTCTACTTTTCTTTTCTTTCAGTTCCTCAAATATGCCCAAACTCTTTCCTACCTCAGGGCCTTTGTTTATGCTGTGCCCTCTGCCTGGACCTCCCTTCTCACCTCCTTTGCCTGGCTGGCTCCTTCTCATCCTTTAGGCCTCAGCCTTGCTGGGCCCCAAAATCTAAACTAAGTCCTCATATAATTCTTCCTCAAAGTGTCCCGTGCTTTCCTTCACAGCATTTATCCACATTTTAAATTGCAGATTCATTTGTATAAAGTCTTTCTTCCCAACTAGATGGCAGGCTACGTGAGGGAAGGTACTGTGTCACTTTTGTTTACTATTATATATCTAGAACCTAGCACAGTGCCTGACAGAATAGTCACTCAATCATTATTCTTACTGAAAGGTGCCTAGTACAATTTTTAGACCCATTTCTAAACTTCAGTTAATACACTCTGTGTAAGGACCAGGAGTTTGGGTTAATTACCCCAACTTTTACAGTGGTTCTAAAGTGGACTGTGTTCCTTCTTAGATCTGTTTATGATTCTTGCTCTTAACACAGTACCATCAAGGACCGGGTAGGTTGGGGTGGGAGCCAGAAGGCACAGCAGCTCTCATGGGTCATGTCAATGAAGCATGCCCAAATTTATGGGATCTGGGAAGCACGCTGCTAGTATTTCACAATTACGAAAGCAACAAAATCAGCCAAGTCTGAACAAAGATTCCCCCCTGGCCCCTGCAAAGAAAATTTGAAACTTATCTTAATGAAATTAACATGAATAGCATCTGCCCCCACTTACCCCCAGTCTCTGTACACACACACACTCACAAATATACACGCACTCTCCCACCAGCTGCCACAAAGAAAGCAATCACGGTGGTTTGATTTCAGATCAATGTATTCCTCATTCCCCGCCTCAGGCTCTTTGTTTTGAACAGAGATTTAGAAAACCCCCTTTTTAAAAGAAGGCAATTGCTTTCTTCTGCTACGTTTTAACTATAAATGGAAATGTCCTTACCGGGTTCTGATGTGAAGGAGCAAGTCCGAAGCCCTCTGTGAACTTCTTGGCTGCTACCCAGCTGGAACTTGGGCAAAAATAAATGACACGGATCATATTTGCTTTTTCTCCTTTAGCTCCCTGTAATCCTGTACCCTACCTGCCCCCCACACCTTGAAAGAAATTCATCTACAGACTGCATGAAGGTCTATACTGGTGCGGCCAATCCCCTTCTCAGCTGGTTACCCCACTTTCCCTGGCACCCCGATCCATCACCCTTGACCCTCCTAGCCCCCATCTGTCCTCCATGAGGCCTGGGGCTGCAAGGAAAGATTTTTGTGGATTTCTGAAGCACACAGAGCACATTTGGGTCCAGGCACAGCTTCCTCTGAAGGCCGAGAGCTTGGAACTTCCCCAAGACGATGGACGGAGGGTTGGGTTAAGGTCAGCGAAACATCATTTTTCGTTGTCCTCGGCAATGCTCAACGTCAGCTGTGCCCTTTGCCTCCTGGCTGGGTGTT
Organism: Equus przewalskii; assembly: GCF_037783145.1. Classification (NCBI taxonomy): domain Eukaryota; kingdom Metazoa; phylum Chordata; class Mammalia; order Perissodactyla; family Equidae; genus Equus; species Equus przewalskii. The sequence continues at coordinate 69,692,663 of NC_091846.1, forward strand.
CATCACTTCGCTGCCTTTGCTGGTGGTCTCAAGCTGTAGAGGTCGCAAAACCTTTCACTGGGTGGGGTGGGGGCAATGAGATCTGTGCCCACTGATGCTGGGGGTTGCCAGGCGTTCAAGCTGCTCCTGCTGCTGGACTGCAGCTGCTCAGAAGGCCAGGCAAAGCCATGTAAGGTGAGAGTACACCTGTTCCTTTGCACTGGAGACCGAGGGAACCCCAAAGCTTGGCTGGCTTCTTCGTTTAGCAGGATGACGTGCCCCGAAGTGAAAGATGAGTATCTGCAGGATCCCATCATCCAAAACCCTGCAGAGAGGACATTGCTAGCAAAGGCCCCTCCCCAGACAGAACTGTCAGTGTGCCAGCTGGTGCTGGAGTGGATGGCACGTCCTTAATGTTAGGGGTCTGTTGGACACGCATTGCGCTGAGAACCACAAGCTCTTGGTGCATCCATGACAGCTGCTGGCTGTTTTCCAGTACTGCAGGGCTCCCTGCAACCGCGCATGGGGTGTTCCTGAAGAATCTGGAGTTGATTGGTGTGGAAAGGAGATAACCTTTACGTAGCCAACATACCTAAAGCTTTAGTTAGTTCACGCATTGCAGACTGGGTGGCATTGATATAGTCAAAATGCAATAGAGAATTGAGGAAATTACCCATATGATTCAAATCTCAGAAGACGGTTTTGCCCAAACAGCAGGATATTTCGTTCTAGTGAAAGTAATTGGGAACCTTGAATTATATGGCTAATCTCCTCAGTTTATTTGGCATTTGGACACACAGCTCATGTTTCCCGAGGCATTTCCCCCAAGAGATATGGCTTTAGCTTGTCCCCTACTCTCTCCAGTTCTTTCACACTTCTAGGTTCCAATATGTTGTGTGCCAGAAATACGGCTGCATGCAAGGCATTTGTGTTCTACCAAAAATTAAACTGTGCTTCACATTTGATTTTTCTCAGTGAGGACTGTGAAAGTGTGATTTGTGAAACCTTGTTACTGGCCTTTGGTATCTGGGTCACAGGCAGCATAAGCATTGTCTTTAGTAGATGCCTCACTCTGTTGGAGCCACTATAACAGAATTCCATAGAATGGTGGCTTATAAGGAACAGACATTTACTTCTCCCAGTTCTGGAGGCTGAGAAGTTCAAGATCAAGGCATTGGTGTATTTGGTGTCTGGTGAGAGCCTGCTTCCCAGGTGGCCGTCTTTTCACTGTAACCCAACATGGCACAGGGGCAAGAGAGCTCTCTGGGATCTTTTTTATAAGGGCACTAATCCCATTCATGAGGGCTCTACCCTCATGGCCTAATCACCCCAAAGACCCCCTTTCTAATGCTATCAGTTTGAAGGTTAGGATTTCAACATATGAATTTGGGGGTACATAAACATTTGGTCCTTGGTAGTAGGTGAAGAGCTATATCTAAACAGAGCCTTATGGTCATGCCATTAGTTTGGAAACTGAGTTGCTTTAAATCTGCAGTCATATACGAGAGGGAGAGAGTCAGAATTTTTGCCTTCACCCTCCCCCTTCCCTGTGGACGGCAGCCATAATAAGAGATTTTCTCTCTCTTCCCTTTGGTGGTCCTGAGGACTAGATGGTTGTCCCCAAACCGCCAGTCAGGTTCTCAATCACCTCCTTTTTTGGTTGTGTATTTCACATTCCCTGTTAGAACTAGAAGTATGTTTTTCTTGTTAGCTTGAATTTAGCAATTTTGAGACTGCTATGGCAGAATGACAGTTTTCTCTATGGTGATATGCCTGGGACTTGGTCAACCCTCAATAAATATACTGGATTGCATTAGGCACAAACACACACCATGGGCACTTATGTTTGCACAGTGTGTTTATTTTCCAAGTGCTCTCCTGATCTGTCATTGTGCGTGTTCTAATTTACAGCACCTTTGACTGACATGATCAGAGGTCTATTCTTCCAAGAATGAAAGAATTCATCTAAAGGAATTGACTGGTTTTATTGTAAGAATCAGTCACCATGAGAAGTCATGGAAGCTGGGAAATTCCCTACACACAGGAGAAGGCCGGCAATTGTTTCTATCTTTCCAAAGGACGAAGGATGGGTTTAATAATTATAGAGCAGCTCCTTTTACTGCTGTACCTGAAAGCAACTAGAATGCATCACTCCACAATCAATCTGTGATCACCCAGAAAAGTGAAAGGTGATGCAGAACAATCAGGCTGGATTTGTGTGAAGTAGCTCATGCCAGAACAGATGACTTTTTTCTACCAGGGAGAGAAGGATTGAACAGAACGAAGTGTGTTTGAAATGTCTCTGGGCTCCGGAAGCCCTTCCACACACTTTCATCAGCAGGTTGGGAAGATTTGGGCTGAGTCAGGCTACACTTAGGTAAAGGGTAAGTTATTAACAATTCTGCGTCAACCTGGAGAGGGGCACAATTGATTGGGACCTCACAGACGTCAACCCTATAGGTAATTTTGCACAATCATTACTGGGAGACAAGCCAAACCCGGTAACAACTCTCACCTCAAGACACACCTACATGACTCCTTTTTAGTGTCCCCACTCCTGCACTGGATCCGTCCTAGAATCCGTGAACCAGTGATAGTGGCAGCCAGGACTTACATCCACATCTCTAAAAACAGTGGAAAGGGGCAATTAACTAGATAGTCACCCCTTGTAGATTCATGGGGGTGGATTCTTGGATTTTTGCAGAACTGAAAACAGACATATTCTGTTTCATGGCAACCCTCCTTGATAAATCCCATTTAGATCTTGAAGAAAAGCCCCCCAAAATTGGCTTTTGATTTTTGTGACAGCATTTGGAAATTTGCAAGTCAATGGGAAGATTTAGAAAGCCTATGTGCCACTTGAAACATGTAGAATGTGCAATTTCAGGATACAGCTGACAGTTACAGAAGTGAGCCTGGGTGACACAGATATTCACTTTTTGTTGCTACAAAAAACACATTAGGAGGAAGAGAGAATCCTAGTTCTGATAGCCAGTGCTTCTTTACCACCAAATACATATCAGGCATTTTAAATGCACTATATTAATTATTCATCGTAACCTCGTAATGAAGACAGAGGTTATGCAAGATGCCCAAGGTCACAGAAGGAATAGATGGTAGATCTGGGACCCGAATTTTGGTTTGGCTGATTTCAACGCCCAATTTTCAACCTCCACCCCTCCCATATTTCATCCTTTTGAAATAAACAACATCAGCAAGCTGGTTTATAACTTCTCAAGCTCTCTTTAGACTTGAACAACATATGCATACATATGTAGGCTTTACATTCTTATTCACTTTCATGAAAATGGAATACACTTGCATAGTTCTTTGAAACTCATAATAAGGTTATATTAAGGATGTCTTGCATCTTTTTCTAAGGTCTAGAAAAGGCTAGGAAATAAGAATTTTCTCTTATTCATAATTTTTTTTTTTAAAGATTTTATTTTTTCCTTTTTCTCCCCAAAGCCCTCCGGTACATAGTTGTATATTCCTGTTGTGGGTCCTTCTAGTTGTGGCATGTGGGACGCTGCCTCAGCGTGGTTTGATGAGCAGTGCCATGTCCGCGCCCAGGATTCGAACCAACGAAACACTGGGCCGCCTGCAGCGGAGTGTGCGAACTTAACCACTCAGCCACGGGGCCAGCCCCTCTTATTCATAATTTTGAGAGCAGGAATAAAACCAAACAGACCAAGCACCTTTTTAAGGAGTAGCTCGTTAAGATTCCAGTCTCATCTCTCATTACTGGTCTTTTGAGGTGTTCTCCTTCTTGGATGGATTTTTGTAATACTAATTTGCTTTCAGATATTCAAATTTATTATTATAAAGCACACCTAATATTTTCTGATGTTTTAGTATACTCCATACTGTATTAAAATCTAGTTGTTAATTCCTAAGAGTTATATATTAGCTTTCTCTTTTTTTTGTAATTATGCTTTCTAGGGGTTTTTCTATTTTAGAAATATTTTTAAAGAACAAGTTTTGGTTTTTACCATTCTTTCTATAATTTTTATCTTTTCTATTTAATTAATTTCAGCTTTTATCTTTTTAAATCAATCCTCTTATTCTGTTTTTGACAAATTTTATCCTAATTTGAAAAACTTAGAGATAGTCTAATGTAGCAATTAAGTTCATGGACTAAACACTGATTGCTTAGGTTAAAGTCTGGCTTTGCCACTGACAAGCTGTGTGACCTTGGGAAAGTTATTCAAACTCTCTGTGCCTAAGTTCCCTCACCTTTAATATGAGTTGTTGTGAAGATTAAATGAGTTAATATGCATAAGCTCTTAGAAAAGTGCCTGGCACATAGTGTCTACTTGATATAAGTGTTTAATAAGAAAACAAATAAATCCCTTTAAATAATAAGAGCTGAGGTAATAATATTATTTTTGAAGACATTTTTAGCTATGGTTTTGGTGTGCAACCTTCCTTTCAGTACTTTCTGGATGATTATTTATTTCCATTTTTGATATATTTCATTATGAGACATTTTAAACATACAGAAAAGTTGAAAGAACCATGCAGTGAACACCACCACCCATTCTTCAGTGAACATTTGCTATATTTGTTGGATCACATGTACATCCAACTACCCATCCCTCTGTCCATCCATTAATCTGGCTTAGTTTTTGGATGCATTTCAAGGTAAGTTACAAACAAATTTTGGTATATTTTTTATAAAGGAGTCGATTGTGGGAGTGTTTCTTCATTCTAATAATATAAGTTTTAGAATCATCTTCTCATTGCTCATGTCTCATTTTACTAGAGTATGAACCAAGAATATGGCCTGTAAAGTTTCCACTTTGGGGAGGTTTTCTTTGTGGCTAGGCACATGATCAATTTTTGTAACATGGATACAAAAGAAAAGTTGTATTTTCTGCTGGTAGAAAACACGGTTCTCTATATTTCTTAAATTGTTCTTGTTGATTTTATTATTCAAATCCTCTGTACCATTATTGATTTTTCTCTACTTGATTTGTAAAATGCTGAAAGATGTATATTACGATCTCTTGCTATAATTTTTTACAACCCGTTCTTGTATTTCCATTCAGTTTCTCTCTTCTATTTGAGGTACTCCTCTATCCCATCCATGTTATAGATTCCCTGACACGTTGCCATCATCTATTTAGTGGAGCTATGGACTGAAAGAGTCATTGCTCACCACTGTTTCCTCTCCCCGCATCTTTCCCTCTCTTGGGGTGTCTGATCTCAGTCAAACTGGCATTTGGTTAAGTCCTTCCTGTTTTCCTCAGCTAAGGAACATTGATGGTATAGATCTTAAATCCTTGCAGGTATGAAAATAGCATCCTTTTGCCCTGAGAGCTGAGGGATATTGTGGCCTGATTGCTCTTCGAAACTGCTTATCTTTTCCCTTGGGTTTTCATCTCACTGTGTTTTGCTGTGGGTTACTAGCTCTTGATCTTTTGGACCATTAAACTGGTTCTCAGCCGTGATCATCTTCTTTTTCAATTCTTCTTAAATAAAGATATCAAGTGTCTTAGTCAGCTTAGGGTGCCACAACAAAACACCACAGATTGGGCGGCTTAAACAACAGGAATTTATTTTCTCACAGTTCTGGAAGCTGGAAGTTCAGGATCAAAGTGCCAGCATAGTTGGTTTCTGGTGAATGCTTTTCCTGGCTTGTAAATGTTTGCCTTCTCTCTGTGTCTTTATGTGGTAGAGATACACACAGAGAGGGAGAGAGAGCGAGCGAGCAAGCGAGCGCAAGCACTCTGGTATCTCTTCTTCTAAGGACACTAATCCCATCATGAGGGCCCTATTCTCATGGCCTCATCTAAACCTGATTGTCTCTTGAAGACCCCATCTTCAAATACCATGACATTAGGGATTAGGGCTTCAACGTATGAATTTGAGGGGAACACAATTCAGTCCATAGCATCAAGGATTTTTCTTTCTCTCTCTTAAACTTTCAGAACGTGTTTTAGGTATTCTACTTAGGTATTCTCCTTGAGGGTTCTTATTAGTCGTCTGTTAAAAGTTATCTTCTGGGTCTTCCTAATTCTCTTCCAATGGGAGCTGCCCCATCCAGATGTTTCACCACCAGGCCTTCCTATCTGCTGCTCTGTCTACCTTTTCCAGGTTACTGAGTCCTCTTAAACAGTTATAAGTTTACGTATTTTTAACCTGTTCACTTTGGTCGTTCTTTCAGCCCCCACACTGGTCAGGATGTCGAGGTCCCCTGAGCAGCGTTGAGCTGGTGAGCCCGCAGTGAACTAACTGGAATATTGCCAAGTCTGTCTAAGAGTGATGGAGTGACAGCCCTCCCCAGCCAAGGACTTAGAATTTAACTCAGCTCTCCTGGGGTCAACAGGAATGTTCAGCTCCTTCCACAACCTGTGCTACAGGTGGGCAGGTGAAGAACTTCCCTGAAAGCCCCAGGCTCTGACACCTGAGAGAATGCCCCCACCTCAAGTTGCTGCCTGCCCCTCTGTTTAGCCATGGGCTCCTTAGATCTCCCTGGACGCTGAGGAGAAGGGTCCATACCTGCTCTCTCTTTCGGAGACGCTGGGAGAACACATGGCCTCCGATGCACCCTCCAGACTCCTCCAGCTTGACTGATGATTTTTCTCCAGAGTGTTATGGTGGAGAGGATCTGAGAATGCACTCAAGCCACCATCTTCCTTCAGTTTCCTCAAGTCCATGCTCCTATCATAATGAGCATTTTGTCACGATTGGCTAATTTCTGTGTGACTGTGTTTTGTATCACGTTTATTTCAGGTGTGGAGATGGGGTGTTCTACCTTCTGTCAATAGATACAGAGAAGTATAGGTTTGGGGTGAGGTAGGTCCTGCGAGCTGTGTACAGAATCAAGGTCACTTGCATTATTAAACCTAAAGGCATTTTGGCATACAGAGGGTCTCTCAACAAGGAGAAGGAATTCACCGAGAACAGTTGTAAAGATCAACCAAGATGCCTTTCAGAAAACACCTGGGAAGCCAGGGACATTTTTGGACCAAGGAGGAAGAGAGTGTGGCAGCCATGGGCAGTCAGGGATTGGCTCAGCCCATGATGGGTTAGGGGAATGAGATGTCTAGGGGAAGAGTAAAGGTAGCATCAGTTCCCAGAGATAGACGATAGGCAGAAAATGGCTCCTGCTAGGTAAGGTGGGGCCAAGTCTGGACTAGTGGGTGACAGTGGGAGGGAACCAGTATCCCTCTGTGGTGTGCAGACAGCACATATTCAAAGGATCCTGACGGAGGGAGCAGGTGCGGGCTAAAAGCCTGAGAAAGGAGTCACTTTTGTAGTTTTCTCATTCAGAGGGAGCCATTTTGTAGTTCTCACCAAAGTGACACAGTATTAGCAATGAATCACTCTGCAATCCTGGGTAGAATTAGATCACAGAATAAAAGTTATTTTGGGGTGTCAATTGTGGTACTTAGGCAGAGTTTTATAATGAGATTTATTACCTATTGTGCAGTCTTGGACAAAGACAATGAAGATAGACTTTAAGAAAGTAACCTCATGGGGCGCCGGCCTGGTGACGCAGCGATTAAGTTCGCATGTTCCACTTCTTGGAGGCCCGGGGTTCACCAGGTCAGATCCCGGGTGCGGACATGGCACCGCTTGGCAAAAACCATGCTGTGGTAGGCGTCCCACATATAAAGTAGAGGAAGATAGGCATGCATGTTAGCTCAGGGCCAGTCTTCCTCAGCAGAAAGAGGAGGATTGGCAGCAGTTAGCTCAGGGCTAATCTTCCTCAAAAAAAGAAAAGAAAAGAAAAGAAAATAACCTCATGACTTTGTGCTATGTACAAAAGGCTCCATTGAGATATCCAGTTCTATTGTATGTACAGGTGACAATAATGGTAGGTACTCAGTAAATACTTATTGAATGAACACATGCATGAAGACGTAACTGAGTGCTGGAAACACACCAAGCTCCTTCTCTTTGGATTATTCAGCATGTTGATACCTCTCTCCACTCTGCTCACCTAATCTCAGTGACAACGTAAAACTACAGTGTCTTTTCCCATTGTGGGAGAGAGGTCCCTGTGATAGGTGTCTGAGTGGTCTAGAAGGCAGAAATTTTGACAAGAGGTCTGTGTGACAGCAATAGGCTGTGTGGTTTTCAAGGCTGGGACATTTTATAGAAGGGAATGGAAAATGTAAAATTCTCACTTTTGTTTTAGAATTTATATCTTGAATCTTAGCTAAAATAAACCAATAAATAAAATTTTAAAAAGGAGATAAATTATGATGTAAATAATGCCTTACATATCTCTGCAGTTTCCAAATGTGTTGTAATTGAATTGGAGGAGTTACTGAGAACAGATGCTAACCAATACACTACACATACCCGACAGTGAGAAAAATGACGGACTTCGCTCTACTTGCCCCAAATCCGTTTAAATTTTAAATTGTCTTAATTTTTGCATATTTTTTATGCAATATAATGGAAGTTTACAGACAGATCCCATGGAAAACAGTAGGTTTTGTAAAAGGCTTCAGGGCTTCAGCATGTGGTAAACAGTAGCCACACCTATTGCAAGTGACTATCCAATGGGGATGTGCTTTGCATCACATTTCTTTTAATAGAAAAACGTTATCTCCTACATAGCTCACCATTATTTACATTCTAATCACCCTCTAGTGATGAATTCAGAATGGAAGCATGTTTCATTAGACACTTTGCCATGGCAACTCTAGTTGGGTAAGGCCCTTCTGCTGGCTCTGTCGCTGGGCCTGGTGGCATGCCTCTCTCTTCCTTAGCTATCATTGGCCTCCCGCTAGGATATTCATCTTCTGCTGTGTACTTGGTGGCAAATGGGACCAGAAAACCCCTACAAATTCTCATTTGGAAAGAAGAAAAGATAGTTTGTCTCCAACTGTTGGAAGTACAATTAGACATTGATAGACAAATACAGAGCTGGATAAGAATGGTATTAATAAAAAGCTGTAAAATCTTGTTTCATCCAATCCGAGAAATCTAAGGGGATATGTCACCATTGACCCTGACTGAGCTCCCATCAGCATGGCAATTCTTAAATCGCCAGCTCTTTTGAAAAGGGTCCTGGGTTTTCAACCAGTTGTCAGGAATGACTGGAACTGTTAGTAAGAAAATCTGGCTTTGGTAGCTTTTTCGGCAACTACAAACAAAAAAAGAGGTTTTCGGAATTACTAGGACCAGTATAATTTAATAAATTTATATATGTCTGGAGAAAAGCTAGAACTGCTGAAGAACAAATGAACGTTGAAGCAGGTTTTACACACGTCCAAGGACTTATGTGACTCCATTACACACCCACTCTTGACTGACTTAGTCAACAGAGTGTCTACATGAGCTAAGTGCTGGGGAATGTTACAACAAACACCCGTGTCTTTGGATTGTAGACAGTCTTATCTATTATCTGATATAAAACTTGCCTTATCTTTAGGAGATTTTAATACAAGGGAAAAGAGAGGACAATAACAAGTAGAAAAAAAAGAGAGAAAGAACATAAACATAAAAGCATAAACATATACATACAAAGAGTAGACAAAACATCCAACTGTCGAAAACATTACAGAAGTGATGAGAGTGAGTGGAGTTAAAAAGGAGTAATCTGTACTAATTATATTAATTATATTAATATGCACACCTCTATTCATTTATATTTGATTTATTAAATTTTCAAAGCTTGTGCTAATACTAAACAGAAAGTTTTTTCCGCAGTCAGAGGGAATTATTGCAGTTTATTACTGTGTTATTGAAATGGAATAAAACTCAACAACTTTTGAAATGGAAGTGGTAGTCTTAGAACAATTGGTCTTTATTTTAAAGATCACAGATGTATAAATATAGACAATACTGAAATATCACAAATATATCACAGATCAAAGTGAAAGTCTTCCATATTACCACCCCTTACAATAGCGTTGAGCAGAATCTTGCAACTTTGTAATACATAGCTGATTTTTTATTTTTTTAAGAAGTTTTTGTATGAAAATGGATCATAATACACATAACGTTTTGCATTTGCTATTCACTACTTAAAAACAGTGTTGTGAGGGCTGGCCCCGTGGCCGAGTGGTTAAGTTCGCGCGCTCCGCTGCAGGCGGCCCAGTGTTTCATTGGTTCGAATCCTGGGCGCGGACATGGCACTGCTCATCAGACCACGCTGAGGCGGCGTCCCACATGCCACAACTAGAAGGACCCACAAATAGAAGGACCCACAACGAAGAATATACAACTATGTACCGGGGGGCTTTGGGGAGAAAAAGGAAAAAAACAAAATCTTTAAAAAAAAAAAAACAAAAAACAAAACAAAACAGTGTTGTGAAGTCCTAGGGGATGACATGAGTCATTTGGAAGGTAGAGATGTGACCAACTGTGTGTGGGACAAAGGAGGGCAAGGGAAGAGGTCCCATTGACAAGGTCGGAGCTTGTTTTGCTGGAGCCAGAAGCAAGGCAGCAATCATCGGAGACCTGGGCAGCTCACCTGCAAGCCTTCATGTCCATTAATATGATCACATGTGTTAATGGGGAAGTTGACTTGATTTACATATCAATTCCATTAAAACGGCATATCTCAAGTAGTATAGTCTATGAGAAAGACAGCAGTGTTTGAGGAATATGGTTCTGCTTACAAACTGAATCAAGAAGAAACCAGAAGAGAGGGAAGCTCCAAGATGGGCCACGTCATTCCAATGTAAGTGGCAAAGAAAGAAAGAAACACCGTGTCTAAGCAAATCAAAATCCAGTGAAATTCTTCTTCTTCTTTTTTTTTTTTTCAAACAAAGGCATTTGCTTTTTGCTTTTCTTTGTTTTACTCCAATTGCTGTGTCCTTCTGAATTCAGCTAAGATGAGCCCTGACACGGAGGAATGGTTCATGTCTCTCTGGCCTTCCCTGCTCCTCTTCACTTACACTCAGATAAGAGCTTTGGGAGATGGGGGCGGGGTTCTCATTCAGAGTTAGGAGACAAAACAGTGCCGGGTCGTGCATTCATTGAAACTAATTCTTGATTTTCCTTTGAATGTTCTCTGTTGGATTCGAGCTATGGAAGTGGCATGAGAAAAATGACGTCAGCGTGCTCCTCACTGGATCGTTCAGTGGTGGACAACTCTTCCTGCTCAGTTCTAGAAACTGGTTCCAGATTCAGTTTTCCATTTATCTTGATTACAAATAAAAATGTGCAGTCTATATATATCAGAGGATTCTGCGAAACAGCTCTCTGGAAAATAACAAAATTCCAAGTTGCTTTTGATTTCGTTTCATGAGCTTTGTAATCGAGTTAGTGAGAGAAGCATTTATTAAGTGCATCTAGAATAAAACAGGCACTTGTAGCAGCATGAGGACTGGTGACATGAGATGCGGTTTGTACCAATTATTGTTGTGACAAGTGATCCAATGTTCACTGTGAAAGATAATCTGTTTATCACATTTCATATAAGATTAATTTGAAGTTTTTTTATGTTTTCAAAGCAAAAGCTATACAATGAAAAATATACATATAAGATTTCCATTACATAAGCAAACAAATAAAAAAAACCCCTGCATTGTTACATTTTCATTTTTTAAAACCTGATGAGCCTAATATTAATGAACCTAATGTTGGGAAAAGATGTTTTTAGTCATATTATGCATCCTGGGAGAAGCTGGGGAGAACAATTGTCTGATCGCTGTCCGCTGTGTTTGGTTACACTCTAACTCATTGACATCGGCTGCTGAGCTAAGTGACGGCTGCACATCCTCTTTCTTAACCTTTATATCAAAACCTTTGGGACTGCTACTGTTCGGCTCCCCACTCCACAGTTTGTTTCACATGACCCAATGGCCTCTACCAAAGCAAAGTAGAAAATGGAGAATTGAAAGTTTGACAAGCAATTTGATTTTTCATAGAGGCTTCTCTTTTCTCCTTACGCAACTCCTCCCCCACTAGATTGTTCTATGACCTCTGCTAGTCTGACTCGTACTCACTCCCCAGACAACCCCATTCATGCTCATGGTTTCATTTATGCTCTATGTAGATTTATATTTCCAAATTTATAGCTAACTCACACCTCTCTTCTGAGTGCCAAACCCGCATAGTCAATAGCTCATCAGCTTCTCCATTAGATGTCTAGTGGGCGCTGCCAACCAGCTGAACGTTCTCCAAACTGGGTTTCTGAGATCCTCTCCAGAGTCTGCTTTTCTAGTTGTCTTAGTCTGTTCAGGCTGCTGTAACAGAATACCATAGACATGGTGGTTTATAAACAACAGAAATTTATTTCTCACTGTTCTGGAGGCTGGAAATCCAAGATCAAGGCACTGGCAGATGCGGTGTCTGGTGAGAGCCTGCTTTCTGATTACAGACGGCATCTTTTCACTGTGTCCTCAAATGGTGGAAGGGGTGAGGGGGCTCTCTGGGGTCACTTTATAAAGGCACTGATTCCATTCATGACCTACCCTCATGACCTAATCACCCCCAAAGGGCCCCACCTCCTACTCCCATCACCTTGAGAGTTAGGTTTCAACATATAAATTGGAGGGGGACACAAATATTCAGTCTATGGCATTAATGCCCCCACTATCAGTAAACACACCACATTCTACCAAATTGCTCCAACAGAAACCTAGTTAGTCTTTATTTCTCCCTGTTTGTCACTTTCCACTTCCAATCAGTTACCAAGTTCTACCAATTCTGCCTCCAAAAGAGCTTAAAATCTTTCAGCGTCTCTCTCCATTCCCACTGCCATCACCTTGGATCAGGCCTCCATCATCTTGTCCTGGATTATGGCCATAATTTCCTCTCAAAATCTTTGAGGTTTTGAATTATACTTACTTTAAAGTCTTCTGTTTGCTCTGTTAACTCTGCTTCTGTAGAGAGATGTTTTCACTGGTTTGGTTTTCCTTGTACGTCTTGGCTTCCCGTTACTATTTCTGAGACTCTCTGTTCTCCTACCTGCTCTGCTTATCTTGGCTTGCCTCAGGGGATGGTAACGCAGGTGGTGGAGTATTATTTGGATGGTTTACTTTTTGCTTTTGGGGGAATCCCTGTTCCTCCTTGGAGTTAGCAGCCACCTGGGAGCCCCGCCTGCCTTTCCAGTCTCATGCCCATGCTCATTCATTCATCAATACTCAACAAGCAACCGCTATTTGCCAGATACTCTTCTAGACTCAAGGGGTCCAGCAGTTGAACAAAACAGAGTTAACTGCTGCTGTAGCTGGCCGAGTTTGGGGGGGACAAGAGTAGCTGCAGTGCTATAAATGTCACCCTGCAAGGGGCCCAGGGGTCCTCCCACTGTTCAGATCCTTGGCTCAGAGCTTGAAGTTTTTCTTGATCTCTTTTGGGCTCTGATTTTCCCTGTAAAATGTATCTTATTTGCATTTCATCTCTTAGGAATTTATTTTAAAATTTCTTCTTAAATTAGGTGCTCAAATAGCCTTTTTGATCTAATCCTCTAAAATAGTCTTCTAGAATCCACTCCTGTCCCATTCTACCTAATCCATTCACCATCATCAAGTGATCCTTGTACAATGTTAAGTTGATTGTAGCACTCTCCTTCTTAAAACACTTCAAAAATGTCCTGGTGCTCTTAGAACTAAATCCAAAATTCTTGGCCTGGTCTACAAAAGCCCAGATGATCACGGCCCCCCTTACCACATCTAGAGCTATTTTCCACCACGAACTCTCCAGCTAAACTGTTTTCTTAATTGCTGAAATATGCATTGTTTCCTATAAGGAAGCCCAGGTCACATAGAAAAGCAATGTGCTGTTATCTCTGCTGACAATCTCAGCATCATCCACAGACCTTGGATCTTGGCCAGCATCATCCACAAGACCTGTAAGTGAATAAGCCTTCAGAGGATTCCATCCTCCAGCCTTTGAGTCTTACAGCTAAAGCCCCAGGCATTGTGAGCAGAGATAACCTGTCTCCACTCTGTCCTGTCTGAATTTGTGACCACAGAATCTGTGACCACAATAGTGGTTATTCCACAGTATGGTTTTGTGGTCATTTGTTAAGCAGCCTTGGCAACTGGAACACAAGAATACACAAAATTGGATTAGCACATGAGTTGCCTCGTCTGCCCCTTTGGCACACTGGGTCCTAGCTCTTCAGATACTGGAATGTACATTGGACCAAAGAGACCTAGAAAGGCCATGCAGCATGGCTCAGGAAAACAACTCAGGCTCAGGTGACCTATGTTCTTTATGCTCACCTACCACTTATACTGCTTCTAAGAGAAGACGTGGTTATTGGTTTGTTGCAATCCTGCATGTATCCTTGTTATGGGTTGAATCATGTCCACTAAAAAAGATATGTTTAAGTCCTGACCCCCAGTACCTCAGAATGTGACCTTATTTGGAAATAGGATAGTTGCCGATGTAATTAATTAAGATGAGGTCATACAAGAGTAAGTACACTGGGTCCCTAATCCAATACGACCAGTGTCCTTATGCGGAGATGGCCATGTGAAGACAAACAGGCACAGAGGGAAGATGACGTGAAGACACAGAGAGAGAAGATGGTCTTACAGTTGGAGTGGCATCTACAAGCCAAGGAAGGCCAAGGATTGATGGCAAACACTTCAAGATAGAAGAGGCAAGGCAAGATTCTTCCCTAGAGCCACCAGAGAGAACTCGGCCCTCCTGACACCTTGATTTCAGACTTTAGCCTCCAGAACTCTGTGACAACACATTTCTGTTGTTCTGCATCACCCAGTTTGTGGTACTTTGTAACAGCAGCCCTGGGCAATGAATACAACCCTTAGGAGAGGAGTTTGCACCAAGCTCCCTCAAAGGCAGCTGATCTCTCTTGTGCTTCTTATAGCTAAGATTGTTTTTGCCTTTTGTATGGTGAGTAGTTTGACTTTATCTGACACATCAGCTGTGTATGTGATGAAAATTGGGGCATCATAAATTCAGCTTGCAGTCTGACCATTTCAGCAAAGCAAAACTACTCTTCTCTTTTCTTCTTTTCTGCTTTCTTTCCTTTTTTACTTGAAATTCTCTAATAACAGTGTCTGATGGAAGGTAAGCCCTCCATAAGTGTTAATTCGTCCATCCATTCAACCACCCCTTAGTTCCTTCATTTTCCTTCTTTTGCTGATGCTTTTGAACGTCCATCTTCTACGCTTTCAGACACACTTGGTTTTCATCTTTAAGAACAATTTTTATTTAAGCCTTCTGCCTTATTTTCTTTCCTTGAACAGTCTTTACTTCCTCCCCTATTTCCTCACTCCCTTCTCCTTCCTTAGCTCCCTGACATTGGCGCTTGACTTTATCATTATCATGAAGCTAATCTCTCCCAGGTCACAATGATTTCCTTGCATGTGTCCCCATCTCTCTTGGCCTTTGTTTGTTCTCTCTCTCACCCCTTTCTATTTACAATACGGCTGTTTAAGCTTAGCTATCTTCTTTTTTTTGTTTTCTTTTGTTTCTAACAAGCTTTTTTAGGAAGAATAATATACCTATCAAAAAGTGCACAAATTATAAGTGCATAGCTTGGGGAAGTTTCACAACATGAAAGTACCCTTGTAACTGCTACCAAAATCAAGAAATTGAACATTCTTAGAACTCTAGAAGACCCCTCTTTGTCTACTCTCATCCTCTTCTCTAAAGGTACCAAAATCTTAATTCCAATACCACAAATTAGTTTTGCCTGTTTTAAAAGTTTACATAGATGAAATGATACAATATTAATTATATTGTTTGTCTTTTTGCTTAAGATTGTCTATGAGATTCTATCATATTGTTGTATGTAGTTCACTCATTTTCATTGCTGTGTAATATTCTATTATATGAATATACCAAAATGTATTTCCATGCTCTACTGTTGGCAGATGCTTGGGTGGTTTTCAGTTTTTGGCTCTTATGAACAGCACTGCTATGAACCTTCTTGCACATGTCTTCTGTAGTGTTATGTGTCTATTTCTACAGGATAGGTTTTAGGAGAGGAATTGTGTCATATGCAGAAGTGCACCATTGATGAACATTAACAGTTTTCCAAAGAAAAGTGTACCAATTTACACTTTTACCAGCAATATTTGAATGTTCAAGAGGCTTTGCATTCTTGCCAACGTTCAATATTGTGATTCTATTAAATTTCAGCTCTTCTGGCAGATGTACAATGGTATTACATTGCATTTTCCCTGATGACTAACGAAGTTAAACTCCTTTTAATATGTTTATTGCTCATTTGAGTGTTCTCGTATGAATAAGCCTGTTCAACTCTTCGAGAGTTTGTATTTTGTGATGTCTGTCTTTTTGTTAATCCAACTGTTATTTTAAGGTTAGTACATTTTGTGTCCTGTTTAAGAAAGTTTTTCCTATCTCAAGGCAATAAATATATTCTCTCATTTTATCTTTTATGAACATATTATTTTACTTTTCACATTTGGATCTGCCTGGGAACGATTTTTGTGTATGGTGTGAGGTAGGGAGAACAGATTCACTTTTTTTCCAAGTGACTATCCAACTGACCTACACCATCTACTGGTCCACCATTTTTGCTCTGCAGTGTTGCTTTGTCATATAGTAAATGTACTTAGATGTTAGAACCCACAAATTTTTGAATGGCTGTATTATTGATGCTTTACCAATTAATTATCCTAAAAAATAAATAGACAAACCAAATAACCAATAAACCTCTCACCTGACTTCTCTAGGTAATATTTGACCATGAGACTTCTAAATAAGAGACATGAAGGAAAGAGCCTAGACTATGGACTTAGGCCATTTCTCAATCTTAGCTCACTTTTTTACTCCTGATGGCTTTGTGGAAGTCATTCACCCTCAGCTTCCTTACCTATGAAACAAGAATAATAATAACTGGTTATAGGGATTAGAAATTGCATAGCTAACAAGGCCTGGCACAGAGCTGGCTCTACAAGTTATAGCAGTTACTAATACAGTGAAACGTTCAGGAAGGAGGGATTTGACCATCCATTTTGGCTTCAGAAAGATCCTAGTTGTCTTTGGAACAAGGAAGCTGCTTCCATCTATCAGCTTTGTTTGGGGAATTTGAGGTGGCTGAACATATGCTAGGGACTATGGATTTTTTGGCTCCTGACTGCCTTTGACTTGAGAAAACCAACAGAGACTCAAAGATAGCATCAGTTTGAGACAACACACGGAAACCTTTCCTGCTACTTCTACTGCCTTTCACGTCAGTACCAAAACAAACTATCACTTTGCATTTCACAGGGACACAAAGAATATTTAGATAAAATTGCTGCAATTAATTATTTATTATTGCTTTTCAATTTCTACCAAAGAAAGAAAAGCATTGATGTAAAAATAAAACAAAGTAAAATAACATTTAAGAATCCCCAGGTGAGGACATTTTCCCAGTGGAAGTTTGGCCTCAAGATTCTTATGTCACTGCTGTTACAGCTCTCAAAAGCTTTGGTCCTTCCCAGCTAACCAGGAAGGCCTGGACATACCATAGTGCACATATTTAAAAAATAAAAATTTTTTATATACCTATTGCTGTCAGGGTTATTGAGGTTTTGTTAATCTTTATGTCAGAAATCTCCTTAGAAACCTAGAGGGGAAAAAAAAGATTCTTTACAATGGGATAGGAGAACTTTAGATCTACGATGTTTCACAGCCATCTTTGCTCCGGGCTCTCCCACTAAAAATATAAGCTTTTGCACAGCAAAGGAAACCATCAACAAAACGAAAAGACAACCTAACAATTGGGAGAAGATATTTGCAAACCATATATCAGGTAAGGGGTTAATATCCAAAATATACAAAGAACTCATACAGCTCAACAACAAAAAAACCATCAACCGAATTAAACAATGGGCAAAAGATCTGAACAGAGATTTCTCCAAAGAAGATATATGGATGGCCAACAGGCATAGGAAAAGATGCTCAACATCATTAGCTATCAGGGAAATGCAAATCAAAACTCCAATGAGGTATCACCTCGCTCCAGTCAGAATGGCTATAATGAACAAGACAAGAAACAACAAATGTTGGAGAGGATGTGGAGAGAAGGGAACTCTCGTACACTGCTGGTGGGAGTGCAAGTTGGTGCAACTACTGTGGAAAGCGGTATGGAGTATCCTCAGAAAATTAAGAATAGATCTACCATATGATCCAGCTATCCCACTGCTGGCTATTTATTCAAAGAACTTGAAAATGCAAAGGCATAAAGATACTTGCAGCCCTATGTTCATTGCAGCATTATACACAACAGCCAAGACTTGGAAGCAACCTAGGTGCCCATCAAGGGACGAATGGATAAAGAAGATGAGGTATATGGACACAATGGACTACTACTCAGACATAAGAAATGATGAAATCCGGCCATTTGTGACAACATGGATGGTCCTTGAGGGTATTATGCTGAGTGAAATTAGTCAGAGGAGAAAGTCGTATACTGTATGATCTCACTCATAAGTAGAAGATAAAAACAACGACAAACAAACACATAGCAACGGAGATTGGATTGGTGGTTACCATGGCGGGGGGAGGGCAAAAGGGGTGATTAAGCTCACATGTGAGGGGATTGACTATAATTAATTTTCGGGTGGTGAACATGATGTAATCTACACAGAATTCGAAATATAATACTATGTACATCTGAAAGCTATATAATGTTATAATCCAATGTTACTGCAATTAAAAAAATAATAAAAAAGTAAAAAATCATATGAAAATATCTAAGTTGGTAGTAAAGGTAGAAATGTGGTGCTTTTTGGATTTATTCTATTGAAAACTAGGAGTAAAATGATGGAAACAAACACAATTTAAAAGTGTCTGTTGGGTTTCTAATATTCATCTTTGTTTACTTTATTCTGAATGCACATGTGAGGAGTTCTGGATCAGAGAGATTCCTCATTATTGCTCAGTAAATAATGAATGTGTCAACTCCTTGTATTGGTGCTTACCCCTGGGTGGCATGTAGGAATCAATGGGGACTTTTCCCACATAAGTAGTGGATACGTCATAGGCAAGGGGGGAGGAAAAATGATTTATCTCTGCTTATAAAGGGGAAGGAGTCAGCTGCCGTTAATCCTAGATCCCGGCTTTTGATATGTAAATAAAATTCCCCTAGGAGCCAGGTAGCCACTGTGTGACCTGGCTTTTTCACCCAAGAAGATAACTCTCCAAACTTTGGAGCTAACTTTGGTGCTATCCCAGAATGCAATGGTTTGGCCTTTGGGGAGATGAGAGAAGTTTTATTAACTATTCTGATCAGAGCAATTAAGTAGACAAATGGCTGCAGACCCAGCTCTCCTGGTACACGGAGAGTCTTGGAAAGTCGGGGCTTTCATGGACACGCTGGATTGTTCCTTCCATCTGGGATGCTTGCTTGTAGAAAAGGAATCAGCGGGGTGACGGGATCACAGAATCATTACTACTAGGATGAGTGAGGAATATATGCTGACTGTTGGTAGGGTGGGGTGGGAGAGACTTCCCTCTGTTGTAGCAAAAAAACATCTTTTTATGAACACTTTACCGACTGTCAACATGACAAAAACAAAAAGGGTCGATGGCTAATAATTATGATGTATACCTACCCCCATTACTTCTTTCATCCAATCTGTTTAGATGAGTTGCTTCAATTTTTTTTTTATTAATGTTATGATAGATTACAACCTTGTGAGATTTCAGTTGTACATTATCGTTAGTCATGTTGTGGGTACACCTCTTCCCCCTTTGTGCCCTCCCCCCACCCCCCCTTTTCCCTGGTAACCACCGATCAGATCTCCTTGTCAATATGTTAACTTCCACCTATGAGTGGAGTCATATAGAGTTCGTCTTTCTCTGACTGGCTTATTTCGCTTAACATAATACCCTCGAGGTCCATCCACCTTGCTGCAAATGGGCCAATTTTGTCTTTTTTTATGGCTGAGTAGTAGTCCATTGTGTATATATACTATATCTTCTTTATCCAATCATCAGTTTCTGGGCATGTAGGTTGGTTCCACGTCTTGGCTATTGTAAATAATGCTGCGATGAACATAGGGGTGCAAGGGACTCTTGGGATTTCTGATTTCAGGTTCTTAGGATAGATACCCAGTAATGGGATGGCTGGGTCATAGGGTATTTCTATTTTTAACTTTTTGAGAAATCTCCATACTGTTTTCCATAGTGGCTGTACCAGTTTGCATTCCCACCAACAATGTATGAGGGTTCCTTTTTCTCCACAACCTCTCCAACATTTGTCACTCTTGGTTTTGGATGTTTTTGCCAATCTAACGGGTGTAAGGTGATATCTTAGTGTAGTTTTGATTTGCATTTCCCTGATGATTAGCGATGATGAACATCTTTTCATGTGTCTATTGGCCATATTTATATCTTCTTTTGAAAAATGTCTGTTCATGTCCTCTGCCCATTTTTTGACCGGGTTGTTTGTTTTTTTGTTGTTAAGCCATGAGAGTTCTTTGTATATTATGGAGATTAACCCTTTGTCAGATAAGTGGCTTGTAAATATTTTTTCCCAATTAGTGAGCTGTTTTTTTGTTTCAATCCTGTTTTCCCTTGCCTTGAAGAAGCTCTTTAGTCTGATGAAGTCCCATTTGTTTATTCTTTCTATTGTTTCCCTCAACTGAGGAGTTATAGTGTCTGAAAAGATTCCTTTGAAACTGATGTCAAAGAGTGTACTGCCTATATTCTCTTCTAGAAGACTTATGGTTTCCGGCCTAATCTTTAGGTCTTTGATCCACTTTGAGTTTATTTTGGTGTGTGGTGAAAAAGAATGGTCAATTTTCAATCTTTTGCATGTGGCTGTCCAGTTTTCCCAGCACCATTTGTTGAAGAGACTTTCTTTTCTCCATTGTAGGCCCTCTGCTCCTTTGTCGAAGATTAGCTGTCCATAGATGTGTGGTTTTATTTCTGGGCTTTCAATTCTGTTCCATTGATCTGTGGACCTGTTTTTGTACCAGTACCATGCTGTTTTGATCACTGTAGCTTTGTAGTATGTTTTGAAATTGGGGATTGTGATTCCGCCGGCTTTGTTTTTCTTGTTCAGGATTGCTTTAGCAATTCGCGGTCTTTTGTTGCCCCATATGAATTTTAGGATTCTTTGTTCAATTTCTGTGAAGAATGTTCTTGGGATTCTGATTGGGATAGCATTGAATCTGTAGATTGCTTTAGGTAGTATGGACATTTTAACTATGTTTATTCTTCCAATCCATGTGCATGGAATGTCTTTCCATCTCTTTATGTCGTCGTCAATTTCTTTCAAGAAAGTCTTGTAGTTTTCATTGTATAGATCCTTCACTTCCTTGGTTAAGTTTATCCCAAGGTATTTTATTCTTTTCGTTGTGATTGTGAATGAGATTGAGTTCTTGAGTTCTTTTTCTGTTAGTTCATTGTTAGTGTATAGAAATGCTACTGATTTATGTATGTTGATTTTATACCCTGCTACTTTGCTGTAGTTGTTGATTATTTCTAATAGTTTTTCTATGGATTCTTTGGGGTTTTCTATATATAAGATCATGTCATCTGCAAACAGCGAGTGTTTTACTTCTTCGTTGCCTATTTGGATTCCTTTTATTTCTTTTTCCTGCCGAATTGCTCTGGCCAACACCTCCAGTACTATGTTGAATAGGAGTGGTGAAAGTGGGCACCCTTGACTTGTTCCTGTCCTCAGAGGGATGGCTTTCAGTTTTTGTCCGTTGAGTATGATGTTGGCTGTGGGTTTGTCATATATGGCCTTTATTATGTTGAGGAACTTTCCTTCTATACCCATTTTATTGAGGGTTTTTATCATAAATGGGTGTTGGATCTTGTCGAATGCTTTCTCTGCATCTATTGAGATGATCATGTGGTTTTTGTTTTTCATTTTGTTGATGTAGTGTATCACATTGATTGACTTGCGGATGTTGAACCATCCCTGTGTCCCTGGTATAAATCCCATTTGATCATGGTGTATAATCTTTTTGATGTATTGCTGTATTCGGTTTGCCAGAATTTTGTTGAGGATTTTTGCATCTATGTTCATCAGTGATATCGGCCTGTAGTTCTCCTTCTTTGTGTTGTCCTTGTCAGGTTTGGGGATCAGAGTGATATTGGCTTCATAGAATGTGTTAGGGAGTACTCCATCTTCCTCAATTTTCTGGAATAGTTTGAGAAGAATAGGTAGTAAGTCTTCTTTGAATGTTTGGTAGAATTCTCCAGAGAAGCCGTCTGGTCCTGGACTCTTATTTTTGGGGAGGTTTTTGATTACTGTTTCTATTTCCTTACTTGTGATTGGCCTATTCAGATTCTCCATTTCTTCCTGATTCATTTTGGGGAGGTTGTAGGAGTCTAGGAAGTTGTCCATTTCTTCCAGGTTGTTCAATTTGTTGGCATATAGTTTTTCATAGTATTCTCTTATGATCCCTTGTATTTCATTGGTATCTGTTGTGATTTCTCCTCTCTCATTCCTAATTTTATTTATTTGAGATTTCTCTCTTCTTTTCTTGGTGAGTCTGGCTAAAGGTTTGTCGATTTTGTTAATTTTTTCGAAGAACCAACTCTGTTTCATTGATCCTTTCTACTGTCTTTTTTGTTTCAATATCGTTTATTTCTGCTCTTATTTTTATTACTTCCCTCCTTCTACTGACTCTGGGCTTTGTTTGTTCTTCTTTTTCTAGTTCTGCTGGGTGTCATTTGAGGTTGCTTATGTGAGCAATTTTTCAATTTTTTGAAAATATGAACGGCATCGACTTTATCTATAGCAGAGGGAATTTAGATTACATCTTGATTTTATGATACTCTGGTTTAGGGATTGGCAAACTTTTTCTGCAGAGGCCCACATAGTAAATATTTTGGGCTTTACTGTCCATATGTGGTCTCTGTCTTATGTTCTTTGTTTATCTTATAACTGATTAAAAATGTAAAAGCCATTCTTAGTTGGCAGGCTGTACAAAAACAGGCTGCTGGGAGGATTTGGCCCTTCAGGTTAAAGTTTGCCTAGCAGCTCTGCTCACTACGGCTGGGTGATCATATTTAAAGGGAATGCGTCAATGAAATGGTTTTTGGGGGGTATGATTTCAATGCATATTTTATGTCGTTCCATCCTAGTTTACAATGAGTAATTCTCAGACGACAGAAAGTGGATATTCTATTCTTCCCTTGTTATTGGATAACCAAAGTGATAGAACGTTCGTGAATATTTCTTTCTTTCCAAATTCTATCTGACAGACATGAAAGATACACAATTTAGTTTTGGATCAAGCTGCGTAGAATAGGTAACTTATTGGTGGGCCTATGGTAAGGGTCAAGGTCAAGTATCAAACACTTGATATTTGTGTGTCTGTCTTTTCTGATCTGAAAACTAAGGAATAAAACAGAGTACAATGAATATTTCAAATTCCCCAAGTTGGGGATTTGGAGCATAAGAAATGGAGATAAATTAGGAAAGTGGACTTAGAGCAGGAACTCCAGCATTTCTCTTTCCAGGTAAGAGATGAGCCTGAAAACAAACAGTAGCCTCACAAAAGCAATAACAATAACAACCAGGGGCATTAACCATCAACTGTTTAGGATGGGATATGAATGCAGGACGTGAAGTGGATGATTTCTGAGCTCGTTTCCACGGCCGTGCCTCTGTGATAAGTCTATTTTTTCTGTAACATGTCAATGTTTTCCTCTCAAAAATTCCCAGCTCAATAACTGGGCTAGACAAGGTTATCAATAACAAGTTGGGTATTAAATGATTCTATTCATATTGCAGCTTTCGATTTCCATCATTGGATTACATTCTCACTTCTTATTTATTTATTTTTAATTGGAAGGGGTTTGTGTTTATGTGACTTATTTGATTAGTCAGTCATTTCAGGGAAAAGAGGACCTCATTCTCCTGCTGACTTAAATATATAAGCCTTGTCTTACGAAGGTATGGCAGTGCTGTTGGCCCTGAGAGTAAGGCCCTCTGACAAATGTATAGGGCATGGCCGTTTAGTGGGGAAAAGGCCTGTGTCCTCACCCAGTGACCAGAAAAGATGTTATACCAACAGGAGGCTGCAGAAAGAGATTTCTCTCTCTTGGTGTCGGGTGGGAATGTGTCAAGATGTCCAGGGGAGGGCTCCCGGGTTCAGCGTTGTTCTGGGCTGAATTGCATCCCCCCTGAATTCATATATTGAAGTCCCAACTCCCAGTATGTCGAAATGTGACTGTACTTGAAGATAAGGTCTTTAGAGTGGTAATTAAGTTCAAATAAGGTCAGTAGGGTGAGCTCTAATCCAATATGACTGGTGTCCTTATAAAAAGAGGAAATTTGGACACAGACACACGCAGAGGGGAGATGATGTGAACACACAGGGGAAGACGACCACCAACAAGCCAAGGAGAAGGGACTAGAAAAGATTCTTCCCTCGTGGCCCTCAGAAGAAGCCTACCCCGTTGACACCTTGATCTCAGACTTTTAGCCTCCAGATTGTGAGAAAAAATATTTTTGTTGCTTAAGCCCCCAGTCCGTGATACTTTGTTATGGCAGCTGAACAAACTAATAGAAGGCTCATGACCTGATACCCACCTGGCAGGAGAGGAGTAGGCTATGAGTGCTACATCTGTGCCCCTTTGGGGCTAGCTTGGTGATAGTACTCAGTAGGTGCTATAGGAAGGACCTGCAAGATCTAGGGGAGATTAAATGTGGTGGAATGAGAGACCTGCACTTGGTAAAAGGAGGGTCCTATGCCTCCTGTATTCTCTTCGATTGGTCCAGCCTGTCTCTGCTTGTAGAGGGCAACCAAAGGAAGCTGCACTGCCCTCAGTGGGGGAGCAGCCCTCCAGGGAGCAGCGTGCTCCTGCTGGAGGTTGAGGCCATAAGGAAAGAGGACGCAGGGATTCAGGTGAACCCCATAAATCAGTCACCTCTCCCCATGGAGAGTTTTAATTTGTTTTCTAAGTACTAACCTTGAAGGTTTGCCTTTTGTTTTAATAAGGCAGGTGCTTCCTTTAGAAGAGTAGAGAGGGAAAAAAAATGCTGATTCTTTAGGAACCTGGACAGAAAGGGCTTAACACTTTTTTCCTCATGGGTTTGTGCCTTCTCTCCTGCCTTGTCTTGCTCCAAGTTCTGCCAAGGCCACCTCAGACACGTGTTCTCGTATGTGCACGCCTCCTTCCCATCCCTGTTCTTAACCATCGTCTCTCTGGACGTTGGCTCAGATTCCTCTGGTAAATACCACCCCCATGGTCTCCTCTTTTGTTCCATTTCCCTGCTGAAGCGCCCCTCAATCATGACTCTAAACTGAGGATATCGAGACATCTGCACTGAGGGAAGTGGAACATGGGACAAAGGGCCGGACTTCTGTCCTCTGAAGTTGCAGAATGCTTTTCTATCTAAAGTCGTAAAGCAGTCCTCTAAGTCCCGTTGGAGGATCCACAAGGGTCGCGCGCTCTTCCACCCACCTTTAACTAGTCTGTTTTCCCTCAAGTACTAGCAGTCGAGGTAATTCAAGAATGGTTTCCTTTTCCATTTTGTTTGTTTGTTTGTTTGATGACTGAAATTGCTGCATGGACTTTTAATTTTTTTAATTCTAAATATGTGTATAAAATATCTACAAATATAATAATTAGACACCTTTTATAAGGACTCTGGGAGCTTACCTTGCCAAGTGACTGCTTATTTTGCTGTTGACAAGAAATCCATCACCTCTTAAGGAAGCCCATTCCATAGCCAGACAACTCTGAAGTCAGAAGGTGCTTCTGTCCCCATGTACCTTCCGTTGATTGGTTTATATTAAATTGCTATGAGGAATTTCAAACAGCTGACTCCCAAAGTTTGAGAATCCAATCTGTCTAAGTTTGAGACTTTCTACAAGGTGAAAATGCCTACCGCTATGGTTTGAAGAATATACGCTGGAAATCAGAAATTATTGTAATTAAAAGGATAATACCTCTTACAAAAGTGTCTAGCAGAGAGAAAGCTACCTTTGCTCTGAACAGAGCCTGTCCTTGGGCTGTGCCCTCAGCAAGGCTGAGCTGCCAAAAAAGGCAGTGAATGGCGTGTTTGTCAGTGCCCTGGCAAGTGACTCGGAGGGGAGGAAAATGCACATGCATCTCCCGCACTCCCAAGGCCACAACAAGCAACCCCTTCAATCTGGGCACAACCCCAGATCTGACTTCCTAGACCAGCTGGGGCAGGATGAATTGCGGAGAGGAGACATTCTCCTTCCAGAAGGTAGAGGACGAGCAGAGAATTGCTCTCGAGTGGCTCTGGCTGTCTGCCAGCAAGCAGACTCTGTTTCTTGGCTCCCAGGCGATGGCCACATGGTCTGTCCAGGGAGGAAGAGCATGAAGGTGGTAATGTCACCTTTTACAGTGAAGCACGTGGCCCTTAGAGAAGCCCCTTGATAACACGAAGCAAGAAAAATCTAGAGCCCTCTCCCAGGACCGAGGCACCTGGTGAAGAAAATCATCCTCTAAGGAGTTGCTTGCTGAGCACGGAATCAGCATGAGTTGAGCTGGAGAGTTCTGTTGGCTGTGAGGCTCTCTCTACTTTCTTATAGAATCACCACATAATGACCGTCAGGCACAGGGTTTTCCTCTCTGTGCAGCATAAATGCTGACAAATTCTAAGCTCCACTGCTCCTTGTTATAACATCTCTTAGGAGTTGGAGAAACTTGCTGTTTCAGGGTCCCTCACTTCCTGTGTGTCATAGTTATGATGACAGCTTAATTTACTTTAGTTACATTTTGTGACAGCTCCGTCTAGACACCCCAAGTCATCAGTAAATTTTCTCCCCATCACACTGTAGGATGGCTTGTTTCTGGGAATGTTTCAGGAGATGGCTCATTCTAAACAGCATTTGCTGCTTCTGGTAACCTTTCCCGCCATTCTGGAATAACAATTTAGCTCCCCAGTTTGTAGCATCTGACAACAGCTTATAGACCTTCTTTCATTACTTGTGTGTGGGGTGTGTTTGTGTATGTTTTTTCTCAGTGGAGAAGAAACTTGGCCAGACCCTATTTGTAAGGCATTTGTTATGTTTATTTCTCTATACTGATTCTACAGATTGAAAATACTTTTCATTTCAGTGTTAATTCTTTGCACATGATATTTATGTCTTTGATATAAAATGTTTTTTTTTTCTTTTGAGGAAGATTAGCCCTGAGCTAACTACTGCCAGTCCTCCTCTTTTTGCTGAGGAAGACTGGCCCTGAGCTGACATCAGTGCCCATCTTCCTCTACTTTATATGTGGGATGCCTACCACAGCATGGCATGCCATGTCCGCACCCAGGATCCGAACCGGTGAACCCCAGGCCGCCGAGAAGCGGAACGTCTGAACTTAACCGCTGCGCCACCGGGCCAGCCCCTAAAATGCTTTTATTTATTATCATGTGCAAGTGACTTAAATTTTGAGCCTTTCAGAAAAAGGAATTTCTTCCATTTTTATCATTTGTGCTCTTTCTGGAGAGTGATTTCTACAATAAATATGGTTCATTTTAAGTTTAGTAATAAACTGTGCCTAAAGTAGAGACCTCTGAGAGTAACAATGACAGCTAATTTATTTTTAGTTATTATTTCCAGAGAAGTGTTGTTTACAAATCATATGTGATCTTAATTGATATTCACGAGAACTTAACAAGGCAGATGCCTCCATTTCTTCATTCTTTTATTTATTCAACAAACACACACTAATTGCCAGCGAGTGGTGGGCACATTGTGAGGTTCTGTTGATACAATGGTGAGCCAGGTGCATCTGGTCCCAACCTCATGGGATTTACAGTCAAATATGAGCAGGTATTATTAACATTCCTGTTTTTCGGTCACACCAGAGTTCAGGTAGATTTGCATCCGTCTGTAACACAGAGTCTCTGAGACCTCATTCATATACATTCACACACCTGGTCTTGTGGAAGTGTGATGGCTGGGGTGGAAGTGTAACTCAGGGATGCCTCCATGGGGCATTTGTGCAAGGAGGAGCTAGGAAAGTGCTAGAAATTGAATGCAGGCCATTGGGAAACATCCCCTTCTGAATGTGGGATTATTTTTGAAAGGCCCTAAGGCTAAGTAAGACTTGATAATTCTGACTTCATTATTTAAGGGTGTCTTAGACCTCTTAGTCTGCCTAACAGCTCAGTTTAACCAGAATCCCCTCCTGTCCCTGATGTTTTCTGCTAGTAATTTCCCATCCACCGACCTCCACCCTGCTCCTTGGCTGTAAAGCCCTGCTTGTCTGTGCTGTACTCAGTATTGAGCTGGTTCTCTACTAAGGTCTTTTTTCCCCTATTGCAACAGTTCCTGAATGAAATCCATTTTTATGGCATCACTGCCCAACTTCATTCTTCTTTAACCAACCACTGCAATAAAGGCTCTACAAATCGTGTTTTAGTTATTGACGATGAGGGCTGGGCAGTTGCCTTCCTTTTAACTGTTTTTACTTCTTCCGATTCAATTTTTTATTGTTTCTTTCCTAAAGAAATCTATCCTCTTTCTCCTTAATAAAAACCCCCAGTCAGACCATTTTTGATCACCTTGTGGAGTTTTGCATGCCTAAAGCAGGCTTTCAGGGCAACCGGACTCCCAGAATAGAGAGAAGGCTGTCCTTACAGTTCACATGCTGCTGTAGCAGTTGACAGTTCTGTTTTGTTTTAAAGTCCTGCCTCTGATAATAGGAAAGGGGATCACGCTTATCTCTGGCTGTAAGGCTTTAGACCGGCCTGTAATTCAAGGCTTATCTCCAGGAAAGCATGGCTTTTAAAAATGTAAATCTTTTCTGAGCTCTGGTAGTTGCCATCTTCCTGCGTCAGACAGCGCTAAGCTAAGGATAAGAATGTCAGTTCTATTTTTTCAGGTCCTCTTAGGAGCAATTTTTACCCTGATGGCATGCAGCTGAACAAATGTGTCTGTTCTTGATTTTCTAACCGAGTATAATCAGCTCGATCTTCTGTTCTATTTGGATGGTTTTATTGACATAGGTACAAAAGGAAGTGACCATAATTACGTCAAGACCAGTTTGTCCGAAGCTTAGTCATAAGACGCTAGGGTTAGAGAGTGAGCTTGTGCCTGTAACTCCTTAACAAAGCTTCTGGAACCATATTTTTGACCACTTTTATTACATTCTGTATTGCCTTTTTCATCTATTTCCAGGCTAGGGACCAAGTATGCTTACTGGGTTTCCCCTTGCAGTACCTGTAACTGTAAGGGGAATCTCTGAGATTCCCATGTGTCTTAGACTGTTCGGGCTGCTATAATAAGTACCATGGACTAGGTGGCTTATACACAACAGAAATTTCTCACAGTTCTGGAGGCTGGAATCCAAGAGCAAGGCACGTGCAGATTGAGTGTCTGGTGAGAGACTGCTTCCTGGTTCATAGACAGCTGTATTCTTGCAGTGTCCTTACATGGTGGAAGGGATGTGAGAGCTCTCTGGGGTTCCTTTTATAAGGGCACTAATCCCATTCATGAAGGCTCCACCCTCATGATCTAATCACCTTTCAAAGGCCCTACCACCTAATGCCGTCACACTGGGGGTTAGGATTTCAACACAGGAATTTGAGGAGGACACAGGCATTCAGTCCATAACAGCGTGTTGGCCTTTCCCAACCTGCCTGAAAATACAAGTCTTGACTTCCTTTAGGGCTGGGACTCCATAAGCCACAGAACAGGCATTAGGCAGTTTCCCCGGAGGATGTTGTAGGCGTCATTTCCACACATGAAGTACAGTCCTTGTTCCTTAATTGGTCATACTCAATTAAATGGGATTTAAATGAAACATTTCTGGAAGGGTTACAAATTGACTTGTCCAATTATATCATTACAAAGACAGATTCTTATTGAAACCATGCAAATAGCTACATTGCCATGAGGAGTAAAGGAGCTCAGTGAAGGCACTTGGATTGTTTGGATTAGTTTTGCAGGCAAAGCCAATCAATGCGCATTTTCTACAGACTCATCCTTAAGTTCCCTTGATGACTCATTGCCTTATAACTTATATCCAGATTTCTCAAGGGGTATTTCCTCTGAATTCTGGACAGAGATCTGGAGCAACATACAATTCCATGAGTTTTTTCTTGTAGTTTGCACGAGATTAGCATGCTAAATTCTAGAAAGGAAAGATAGATCAAGATGATAGAAAAGGGCTTTTTCTTAGGATTGTAAGGAAAAGGACACTAACCATAATTAAATTACCCTTTTCAGTTCCATTTAGTCCTACACAGTTGATTCCCGTTCTGCTGGATCTTGGGTCAGCAGTTGGCTGTCACACAGTCACCAGCTTCTGAGCTACAAGAATCCTGGGAATCCTATCTCAGTCCCCTGTGACAGTCTGACAGGTGGTGGTGTCACCTCACAGTGGCAGTATGAGCATCAGGAACAGTGCTCTCCTGAGGCTATCATTCTTTTGATTATTTCTTCCAGAAGGTTCAATTCTTGATCTAGAGCTCATGGAGGAGCAGAAGGGAAAAGGGGGAGCCATCTTTAGATGATAAGGCAATGATTCTGGTTAATTTATTACAGAAAACCAGCACTGGATGCTTCACAATGGCAGCAAGACAGCTTTTATCCGGTCGATTGCAGTCGGGAACAGAGCTTCCAGTATCAACTCAGCCCAACTCCAGCTAAGACAAAGGTGTCTGAGGTTTTTAAATGGAGAACAGAGAGGGAA